>NC_073404.1:22664352-23919352 GCF_028641065.1 Leucoraja erinaceus
CATTCTTCTAAACTCCAGCGAGTTACGGCCAAGTGCCGTCAAACGCTCCTTGTCAGACTTCACGCCTTGAACAAGTTCTCCTTGTTATCATTTTTCTCTACCTTACATTAAGTAATTAAGTTTGCCTGTTCAATTGAATGTTATTTCTTCTTGCCCCTTTGTGTTACACAGTAGTATAATAAAATTTCCTGTGAAACTTGTGAGTTTAAAGGAAGTAGGAAATATATAAACTCTCATGACACTTGCTCCCACTGCAAATCACTTCATATTCTTGACCTCTGGTCTTCCAAACTCCAACTCCAGTTCCTGCTTCACACTCCGCGCACAATCTGGTCCCAGTCCCAGCCACATGGTGGACTCCTGCTTCTGGTCACTTGCACTTTGGTACTCCTGCTCACATTCTGGACCAATAAATGACCCAAATGCTGAACCGTCAGGATTGTTGACAACCATATGCCAGATTTTTATAATTCCTTTTAGAAAACCATATGATGAAGATCCTGTGGAGAATAGCTTATCAAAATAACCTCTGCTCTGAAAACTCAGTTGTGTCATACTTGGACTGTTATTGGACTGATACCTATGTGTCCAGTTAATTTTAAATCGCAAATATTAATTTGAATTTAAGATAGCAAGAGTTTACACGTTTGTCAGTTTACAAAAACATTATTATAATTAGTATTTTTCCCAGCTGAAATGTAGGATGGAATCTGAACTGTCTATCTCAATGCCGTAATTCATTAAGATTTCTTTGATGAAATCTGATATTAGAACGACTATTAGAAAGGCTCCTCTGAGTGATGACTAATGTCGAATCAGAAGGTTTTCGGCACATCAGTAACCTATTAAATGCGATTGGTTCAATCATTACTCACCAGATTTGTATTAATAGGCCAGTCCCTCACTCTGTCAGGTGTAATCTCAGCTCTTTCATGCTGGTGCATTCCCCATCTATCTACTGGGTTACAATGAAACAATCTACATCTCCACCATCAATCACATCTCCATCTCAAACTGTGGCAATCAACAATGCTGCAGACATCAGCGTGATCACTGTGTACTTTGTGATAGTCATCGGCATCGGACTGTGGGTAAGGATTTACTCCCTCAAACTTTTGGAATTATTTTCTACTTGCAATTTTTTCCTTGTGCGGAATGTGTAACACAATTGGCCATATTTTAATTCAATATTTATTCTCCATTTCTCTTCCTGAAGATCTGATCAGCCTGGCTCATTATTGGATCCAGTAAAACTACTGTAATTTTGGGATAACTTCTTGGTTCTCTGCATTGAAACAGTTTCACTCTGCCAGCCAGATGCAAGTAAGAATATTAGAAGTTGAAACAGAAGTAGGCTATTAGGATCTTGGTGCCTGCTCTGTAATTGAATAAGATCATGAATGATTATGTATCTCAGCTTCACGTAGCTGCACTAACCTCCATACCCCTTAATTTGCTTAATATGTTAACAACCTTTCCATTTCCGTCTTGAATCTACTCAACAACTGAGCCTCGAGAGTCTTCTTGGGTGGTGAATGCAAAGATTCTCATTTAAATGGTTAATCCCGTAATTTGAAACTGACCCCTAGTTCAGTATAGTTTAAGAAAGAACTGCAGATGCTGGAAAAATCGAAGGTAGACACAAATGCTGGAGAAACTCAGCGGGCGAGGCAGCATCTATGGAACGAAGGAATAGGTGACGTTTCGGGTCGAGACCCTTCAGTCTGAAGAAGGGTCTCGACCCAAAATGTCACCTATTCCTTTGCTCCATAGATGCTGCCTCACCCGCTGAGTTTCTCCAGCATTTTTGTCTACCTAGTTCAGTGTACCTTAGTTTGGGTAAACATCATCTACAAGATGTCTGCCCAATCACCAGATAATGCAAACTGGTTTGCTTAACCTCTCTTCATAAAACCAACCTACCATTTCAAGAGACACAAGAGACAGCAGATGCTGGAATATTGAGTAAAACACAAAGTCCTTGAGGAACTCAGCTGATCAGGGAACATTTGCCGAAGGAATAGACAGGCGACGTTTTGGGTCGGGACCCTTATTCACCTGTTCATTCCTTCACCAGATGCTGGCTGTCCTGCTGAGTTCCTCCAGCACTGTGTGTTTTCTATCATTTCAGGAAATGATCTGGGTATGATTTCCATTCTGCGCGATATTGAAAAACAGATGCACCGGCCACACTGTCTGCAGACTTACTGCTCAATTAGGAGTGGAATAGTGGAATACTATTCCACTCCCAACACTGGGATACAGTTCCACTGCTCCCATTGGGGATTTTATATCCTGTAGTTCCACATTAGAATACATGTTCATACCCAGTAACAAGAACTATTGCTCATGCAGTAATGTAAGATTACAGTATGGCTGCCTCTTCCTGAGGTACTTCCCACCGTTCCACATTGGGGTACTTGTAACCCACGTCCAATAGTCCTTTAGTACCATACTAGATTACTATCTTAGTGCTGTACCATTCCTTTGTCTGATAGTGAAGTACAGATCTTCTGATCTATCCGGGTTCTGCTTTGGGGTGCAGTTCCACAGCGTCACAGCGAGTAAAATTCCATTCTAATTGATATTCTTCCACTGTACTTAATTGAATACTGTTCCACTGCACATTACTAGATGCTGTTATACTGCCACCTACAGTGTACATTTCCGCTGCTCTTTACTGCATACTGTTTCACTGCCCCTTGCTGGGTGCATTTCCACTTCTCTTCATTGGGCACAGTTCCAGTGCCCATTACTGTGTACATTTCAACTGTCTCTTACTGAGGTTCAGATCAATAGACCCTGACTGGGTACACTTCCAATTTCACATACAAGGCACAATTTCACTGCCTCTTACTGACTCCATGCTCCTGAATCAAATAAGGAAGTTCCACTACCCCTTACTAGCTTCTGTTACAATGCCTTTTTATGGTTACAGTTCCACTACCATTACATGTTATAATACTACTCTCCTCCATTGTGGGGTATTGTTCTGCTTCATCGTGGTTGGAAGTCCATCACCTCTTAATGGCTGCTATGAGTCTGAGCAAGACCTAAGGTATGAGCCCAGACAGCCTACTGTCTCCGCCTCTTCCTTTCTTCCCCCCCCCCTCCCCACTCCACATCAGTCTGAATAAGGGTCTCAACCGGAAATGTCGCCTATTCCTTCGCTCCATAGATGCTGCCTCACCTGCTGAGTTTCTCCAGCATTTTTGTCTACCCAGAATTCTTAACATCCGTATAATTGAACCCTTGGGAAAGATACCTAGGTCCTCTATTATCAGAGCAATTTGCAGCAGTCGAATCTTTTGTAGGGATTATATGCCCTTTAGATGTAACCTAACTAATTTACGTTGATGATTACAGCTATGTTCAGAATAAACTGTGGATTTATTTTTAGCGGAAGCCATGGGCTCACTCCACCTACCTCCTGTTGGCCAATTGGAATAATGTTCCCTTCCTGTTTTAGGGTTGTACTTCAGTAACTGAAGGACCAATTCTGGGTCTGTTCTGATCCTTTTCATTTTACCTGAGGTGTATGGTTAAAACACACACTATATGAAGTGCCTGGATTGCACCCTATTTCTCCAATTGACCTCAATATCTTTGGTAAAAATCGGACAGGTATTTTGCTCCTGGTCAGTTTTAGTAATGCCTACTCTGTGAACTAGGGCATCAGAGAAGGGCAGGGTTTAAGCACCAATGATTCTCCTCACAGCAAACATCTCACTCTTGTTCTTTGGCCAATGGGTGTCCTCTTGAATGAGACTGTGGAAAGCACCCATCACCTATAGAATCCATTGCAGCAATGATCCATCCTCTCCAGAAATGGCTAGAAAATCAGAGGAAAGCATTTGGAAAAGCTTCAACCAATACTTTGGTACCAGTTGAGTGAGATTTTGTGAATTGATTTTAACATCAAGCAAACTTTGCAGGGCTAATCCTGAAGCTGCAATTCCTGTGCATATCTGGTCACGACTACATGGATTGAAGGAGGCATGTCAAATTATTCCATTTTTATGCCAGATGGAATGTAAATGCAGTTTCATTTGAACCCTCTTTTGGATTTTGTACCAGCAATATTTTATGAACCCTCTTTAATCATAAATTAAAAAAAAACTTGAAACTAGTAACTTGGTAAGTGCATAGGAAGGAACTGCAGATGCTGGTTTACACTGAAGGTAGACACAAAATGCTAGAGTAAAGCATCTGTGGAAAGAAAAATGGTTAATTGGATCCAACCCTTATCTGAATTCATAGTGTAGTGAGTCAGCTCTGACCGCACTATTGGCTGTTGGTGCTGTACTGATTAGAATATTCAAGTGTAGTACAAAGGCACTGTACATAGTCTCTATAGTATTCCTGGGATCTTGTTGATGATATTAGCTCCCTTATGCATTGCATAATAGTTATTTTGTACACTATTCCCCTCAGAATTGGTTGACAATGTGCTTCATGTAAGTGTACACCTTGCACCTTACCAATGCAGTAACATGTTGACATTTGTTGGGATTAAAAATTGAAACAGGTCTGTTCATTTTAGAGCATGGTGGGATTTTTCACAATGGGGGATCCAAGAACAAAATATAAAAGATTCCTGCAATAATTGCAAGAAAACAATATCTGACAAAGAGCTCTGATATTTATTGATTTTCAATGTAATAATGTTAGTGTTTACTACAAGGTAGACAAAAATGCTGGAGAAACTCAGTGGGTGAGGCAGCATCTATGGAACAAAGGAAATAGGCAACGTTTCGGGCTGAAACCCTTCTTCAGACCCGAAACGTTGCCTATTTCCTTCGCTCCATAGATGCTGCCTCACACGCTGAGTTTCTCCAGCATTTTTGTCTACCTTCGATTTTCCAGCATCTTCAGTTCCTTCTTAAACAAAAGTGTTTACTACAAGTGTCAGAACAACTAAAGTGAAAAGGAAGTAAAAAAATTGTTGAAAGAATCCCCTAAATCTTTCAGCAGCACAGAGGTTAACAATTTAAGTTATTACTGAATAGATAGGACATGGTTTATGAGTAGAACATCATCAATCTACATTTCAGAATATTCCATCTGACCCTCGAAGAGTTCACAGAGCAGAGAGGTCAAAGGTCCCACAAATAATTACAAGGGAACATTACTGAGGAATTTTAATTGCTCCTCATTTAGCACAGTTGGCCATGTAAGCTAAAGATTCAAGAGATTTTTTGCATCAAATACTTTGTTTATTTAGTTTATTGACTGGAACAGGCCAATGCTTTGGAAGAAGTCCAGCAGAACAGTTCATGTGATCTGATATAAAGGCCAGTAAATAAAAATGCTTAGGAAAGAACTGCAGATGCTGGTTTAAATTGAAGGTAGACACAAAATGCTGGAGTAACTCAGCTGGGACAGGCAGCATCTCTGGAAAGAAGGAATGGGTGACGTTTCGGGTTGAGACCCTTCTTCAGACTAAAATAAATGATATAAATCAAAATAAATAAATACATTCGGAGCAAATAAAAATGCTCCTCTTGTTTGAAGCTATTTCTACCAGAGATAGCCTAAACATTGCCAGGAAGATGCCATTAGCATTGGAGAATAGAAAAGCCACAAAATTATGTGAGGGTTTCCAAGAAGTACAGTAACACGTATTAAATTAACACGAGCACAACTGGAACTTAAGGAACTGTTTCTCTAAAACAAAGAAGTTTGTTTCCTATTCTTTATTCATCCTTTCACTTCTAGAATATTTACTGTTTTGAACATTCACCTCAATCACTAAGTTTTGCCAGCTGTTGCAAACTGCCCATAGCAAGCACGATTACCTGCCCTTCGAAAAATTGAATACAATCTGATTTGTTGTCTATATATCTTGTTTATATTTTATTTAGTCCATGTTCAAGACCAACCGTGGAACAGTGGGTGGGTACTTCTTGGCCGGGAGGAACATGAAATGGTACACTGTAAGCGACTGCTATTTTATTGATTTAATTTATTTGATAACAGCTTATTAAATTATAGTAACTGCATTGTCAGAAATCTGACATCTTAAGGAAGCTAAAATTACCTTTGTGTTCATTCATGAAGATGCCACTGTTAAGCAATAGGTCGCAGTTGACAGACAAGTCACAGTCTAAATACATGAACATATAAATGGTTTAGATTGAATCAAAGTCTATAAGCAGCAGGAATTTGACTTTATGCTTTATGATTGCAAGCAGCAACAGGTAGCTTTTAAGCTGATTTGGACAAACCAGAAATTTCTCAATTATATTGGATTAATTTGGCCTGTTACGTAATCGCTGCATGCTCAAAATAGCCTCAACGTGTATAGAGCACAATACTTTTGTTTTGACAGCTAATTGTCCATTCTTGCATTAGAAATAAGTTTTAAGGACTTTTTCAGTGGCAAAAAAATCTCACTTTCTCAATTGCATTTCCAGGTTGGAGCCTCGCTTTTTGCCAGTAACATTGGAAGTGGCCACTTTGTTGGTTTGGCAGGCACAGGGGCAGCAAATGGGTTGGCAGTCGGTGGCTTTGAGTGGAATGTAAGTACAATGAGACAATTCAAAGACATTTAACATTTTAGGAATCTTGACTGGATCACTGGGATTCCATTTTCCTAAAGATGGGCCTCTTCATATATCCTGGTCAACTTGGCACAAGTTCTGTCCTGATGCTGGATCCCGTCCGCACTCAGATACTGACTTGAGGTTGATGAAGGGTCTCAACCTAAAAAGTTGCCCAGGGGAATTACTTACCCTGATGCCACCTGACCTATTGAGTTCCTCCAGCACTTTATGCTTTGTTCAAGATTCCAGCATCTGCAGTTTTTTGTGTCTCCATTTTACTGCTCCATTGCAAATCTCCTCAAACTATGCCTACTCTGAAGAAGTTCCAGGTGCGGCAGAGGTTCACCTGCACCTCCTCCAACCTCATCTATTGCATCCGTTGCTCTAGGTGTCAGCTGCTCTACATCGGTAAGACCAAGCATAGGCTTCACCCAACACCTCCGCTCGGTTCGCAATAACCAACCTGATCTCCTGGTGGCTCAGTACTTCAACTCCCCCTCCCATTCCGAATCCGACCTTTCTGTCCTGGGCCTCCTCCATGGCCAGAGTGAGGTCCACCGTAAATTGGAGGAGTAGCACCTCATATTTTGCTTGGATAGTTTACACCCCAGCGGTATGAACAATGACTTCTCCAATTTTAGGTAGTCCCTGCTTTCTCCTTCTTTACCATCCCCTTCCCAGCTCTCCCACAGCCCACTGTCTCTGCCTCTTCCTTTCTTCTTCCTGCCACCTCCGCCTCCACATCAGTCTGAAGAAGAGTTTCGACCCGAAACGTGGCCTATTTCCTTCACTCCATAGAACCTGCCTCACCCGCTGAGTTTTTCCAGCACTTTGCCTACCTTCAATTTTCCAACATTTTCCTTCTTAAACAACTGAATAAGTTCTCCTCCTCTCTCTGACAGGGGTTCTGTGAGACCCCCTCACACTGCTCCTCCACTGTGATTCCCACTGCTCTCCCGCTGTTCAGGTCTGAAGAAGGAACACAACCAAAAACGTTCCCTTTCAAACCCTTTCCCAGATACTCCTGAACTCTTCAACACTTTAGGCCTTGCTCAAGATTACAGCACCTGCAGTTTCTAGTGTATTTATTATCCTACTCTCATCAATTATCTTTGCATCTTCTATATTCATTTATTTAGACCCTGAGGAATCAGATGCATACATCCCATGTCAATTGGATATGGCGCCTTTGATGAAACTTGTTTAAAGTTTGTCACCACATAGCTGCTTCTTTAGACTTTAGACTTTACTTTAGACTCTGGAGGTACAGAGCAGCTCGCCGTGCCGACCAGCAATCACCCCGTACACTAGCACTATCCTACACACTGATGACAATTTTCAATTTCACCAAAGACATTCCTTCCCCATCTGCTTGAACCCATTTTTCCCCTAAAAGCATCACATTCCTGAGTTTTTCTCCCCATTTTCAAGTGACAATCAATTCATACATGGTATCACCTAATCATAATTCTTCTGGTTTGTTCACCAAAGTCATACGCAGGGACACTAGTTCTGGTTTACTTGGTGCAAGATCGAAGATTTACGGATTCTTGGAACACAACAGGAACCTCGTTGCTGTGCCCCAGTATAGATTCATATTGACATAATCCTCCCTCGTGTTCACACCAACTTTAGTGATGTCTTGTACTCTGTCCCCTTCTCATAACTCTCTTGGTCGACAAAATGTGGAATGATCTGTCATATTTAACATTGGGATTTGTTTCCCACAGGCCTTGTTTATTGTGCTACTTCTGGGTTGGCTTTTTGTTCCAGTGTACCTGACAGCTGGGGTAAGTATGAGACTATTTCAAATGAACTGTTTCAGCAGTTGTTTCAGACAGCTATTAGACGATACATGGAAATATGCAAATTACAAATGACAGGTATAGGAATATTATATACAATATGTAGTATGTACTATATACAAAAATATATACCAAGATGCAAAAATCAAATATCAGAGGGCATAGATTTAAAGTGAGAGGGGCAAAGTTTAAAGGAGATGAGCGGAGAAACTTACACAGAGGGTGGTGAGTGCCAGGAACATGCTGCCAGGGTTGGTGGTTGGTGGTTAAGGCGGAGGAATATGAATTATGCGCAGGTAGATAAGAGCTGGTCTTGGCATCATGTTCGGCATATACACTCTGGGCCAAAGGGCCTGATCTTGTGCTGTACTGTTCTCTTTCTATGTTCTAATCTTTCTCCAGAGGATTGATTCAAACACAATCTCCAAAATGGAAGGACTCTATACCCAACACATTGTGTCACCTAGGGTTCTGAAGCTGCATTCAATGCTGGATTTCATAAGTGAAAAGATAGTGGGGTTAATATGGATTTTAATTCTTGTGAGTGAAAATAATTGAGCAGCATTTCATATAGATTTTCTCTTTGTAATTCGCAGCAATTTCAAAATATTGATCTCATCCCTTGTACATATCATCATGTAGTCAAAAATAAAGGTGACATTTGGTTCATTTGAATGTTTCTGGGAAATTATTTTCCTGTGTAATCAAATACTGGCTTAGGTTTTTAACTTTGAATTTGTTGATTCAGTAACTAGGCAAAAATGCTTGGACATTATTTGATAATTTCACCTGTGCCTTTTCCCAGGTCATCACCATGCCACAGTACCTAATGAAAAGGTTCGGAGGAAACCGAATTAGACTGTACCTCTCCCTCATTTCTCTTTTCCTTTACATATTTACCAAGATTTCGGTAAGTATCTCATCATGTGCACATGACATTCAGGCAGGTCTCCGATGTGACACCTGCTCATAAAAGTTGTTCTTATGGGGAAATGTATTCTTTAAGAATGCCCGATAGTCAAACGCTGTTTATGAAAGGATTTCCAGGATACCAGAAGGGTTAAGGTTCCCATTGGGAAGACTCCTGTTAATTGATGTTTATTTACTGATGGTGATATGTTGTGTTTTCGCTGACAGGTGGACATGTTCTCTGGAGCAGTTTTCATCCAACAAGCTTTGGGGTGGAACATCTATGTTGCAGTAATTGCATTGCTGATTATTACTTGTATCTACACTGTCTCAGGTAGGCACTAAAGATCAGACAGAGGAATATTGAGTTTACATGAAGCATTCTGTAGGCTGCCACTCCAGAAAATGGACAATACAAATTGTGATTAGTTAAGATGTCAGAGGGAGGATTGGAGGGAAGATTGGGGAAGATTAGCTACTAGGGCCCTGTGAGGTTTGGTAGTTCAGGGAGAATGGACTATGATTGGGCGATAGCCGTTGCGGGTTTGTCAGTAATAGATGATCAGTCGGGATGAGAAGGGGAATGGTCAGGAAGAGGAATTGATCATTGGAAGGGAAGTCGGTAGTTGGTGGGGTATTGGCACTTGGTTGTTTGTGGTACTGGGAGGGTCTAGATTGAGAAAGCAGATTGATGGAGGTATTGGTGAAGTAATATTGACAGATCACTAGTCTGGATTGGATTAGGTCAGTAGGTTTGGTGGGGCTGGGCAAGGGTGACGCTTGGTGAACTTCACTACCAGGTTTGGGGGATGGAACTGGGACACAAGGACGTGTTTGATTAGTATATTACTTAAAGAGGCAACCATGAGATGAGATTATAGAAGTGGCTCAGAACCTTTTCAGGCAAGGTCCATATGTGATTGCACATATCCATGTCCTTTCTTCATTATTGCATATGTTGCATTTGAAATCTGGAATGTAAATCAAGGACTCTGTGCATTACACAGAGAGTTTCAGTTTACCTTTTATTTTTCATTCTGTAGTGCACAGTAGCACGTCAGTACTTGGTCTAACCTCTGGATAGTTATGTCCCCCATTCCTCTTCTCTTCTCCTCACCAATAGGATGATCCCACTGTAATGCTGATGTCACCATTGATGGAAAGAACCAGATGTAGCATCTTCATGAAATGAATGATAAACTTCTGCAGTATTTCCAGAATGATAATCTGTTCCAGTCAATAAACTAACATCTTAATGAGGGTCATTGACATGATGTTCTTCTTTAATTTTTAGCTTACGCTGATATTTGTGCTAAGTGTCCAGGAAATTAAAATTCCTCAATAATATAATTATTCTTTTGACCTTTGACTCTTGCACTCTGCCAGGATTTTCTGGATCAAATGGAATATTCTGAAATGCTACTGATAATGTTTTTACTCATAAATTAAGTACGCTACTTGCCATCCTAGTAATAAATTGCACGTTTAACCTTTAAGCTGTAAGAACATTTGAGATAACTGCAGAATTCTAGGGTTTTTTTCTTTCGAGGTCAATTCTTTTTTATGGCTGAGCAAACTTGGAATGGAAATCAAATAATTCTACATAAACTTCAGGAAAACTGTTCAAAATTTATAATACCTCTAATGTGATCTCCTCTACAAATAGGCAAGCCAAAGAGAGATAGGGTCAGCACTTCAGGATACTGCTTTGTTCAATCCACAAGGGTGACTCCGAGCTTACAGTGCCTGTCACTTTAATTCTTCATCCCACTCTCACTCTTTAAGGCCAGTAGATAGGCCTGTTCGGTGAACTTTTGTAACTTTGTCGGTGCCAAATCGTGGCGACACTTGTGTACTGCCTAGGTGAGGTCTGCTACATGATTTTACTGGGATGTATGCAAATCAAAGCATTTCACTGTACCTAGGTTGACTATTGTTGAATTGTGGAACGGGCAATCCTCATTCACTCCCTGACTCTTTCATGCTCTGTGACTAATGAACGTATACGATCTAGATGCTGCCTCAGTCATAAAGGATGGTGAAAGGTGATGTAATATTGTGGTGGGAATGGGATGGGGAAGAGGGAGGGTAGGTGCCCAATGGGAAAATACTAGAGTGATTTCTGCAGGGCCATTTGATCTCGTCCTGTGCAGTAGGTTGTTGGAGAGAGAGAGACATATTATCTCCCCAGTATCTCAAATACCCTCTCACCCACAGGGAAACTCAACAGCAGACAATTGGCAAACAATAGCAGACAGTTGGCAAATCAAATATTAAGAAGATTTGAGTGATTTAATAAGGTTCTCCTCAGCAGTGGAGCCTCAAGAATCGTGGTCCGAGATGGAAGAGGAGAACCATTTAGCAAAGATGCATCATCCCTTGAAAGGGATTGCACAGTGGAAAAGGCACATGTCCTGTTTTTGTGTAATATCTGTTTATCTTTGGTTGCAGGAGGCCTGGCTGCATTGATGTACACGGACACAGTACAGACATTTGTGATCATTGCTGGAGCTTTTGTGCTGATGGGATACTGTAAGAAGGTCATCCTTTATACCTTGCAGATAAGAAAGCATTACACATTTGCCCTCTTCCCCTCAGTGCTTCACCAAGCTTTAACTATAAGTGACTGAGCCAACTAGACTAGGAAGGGCCCAGGCCCTGCACTGATCTCAGAAAGGGTAAGCGATTGGCTCCATTGTGATCTCAGTGTTCCTGGGTTAGCAAAACCCTTCTAATCAGTATCAAGTAACTGCTCCTGGAAAGTACATGTGTGGATTTGAGTTTGGACCCAATGATGATGTCTTCTACTATGGTGACTTTCTGGCAGTAACTGTATGGATCAGGTATAAGAGAACATCTGGTTCTTATGAGGTAGTGGAGAGGACAAGAGATGAGAAGACACCCACTTCTCATACCAGACATGAAGAATGCTGAATTGTTCTTGTTATTTTACATTTCCTTTCTTACAAATCTTATGTGTATTTTCTCTTTATCATTTTGCCCAGCATCTTGGGCGTGGAAATAATGAAAACAGCAATTTGTTATGTAGTGTCACAAAGTGCCCCAAAAGAGGTTATTAAAAAAAAAAGAGCACTTGGGATTGGCCGTAATGTACTTAAATAAATTGAGAAATGGTCAAAGGACAGAACACAGAGAGTTGGAATAAAGATCTTGAGACATAGGAGCAGGATTAGGCCAATAGGCCCATGGAGTCTGCTCCGCCATTCGATCGTGGCTGATCTATTTTCCCTCTCAACCCCATTCTCCTGTCTTTTCCCCATAACCTTTGACACCCAAACAAATCAAAAACTATCAATCTCCGCTTCAAGAATATCCAAAGACTTGGCCTCCACCACCAATAAATTCCACAGATTCACCACTCTCCGGTTAAGTTCTTCCTTGGGGTGAAAGGATGATGTAAAGTTGGGAACCGAGAACTAGCAGGGATTGGGAATCAGTGTGTGTAAGGACAAGTCAGTCATCTAGTAGAATAATTGACGTTACCAAATCCAAGCATGAATGGATGGCAAATAGGCTAAAGGATGCAAATCAAGTTACTGCTGAGGAATTTATGGTAGAGTGAGGCAGTCTATTGAGAGGATGCATTAGGTTTAATGTTGTGATCATTACTGTTTCTAAAGTACATAAATGGTGTGAATATAATAATTTTATTCAGTTGCTTAACTTTTCTAAACAATAAAGGTCAGAGGCAGCTCAGGATATGTGAAGAATAAAATACGCTGGTGGTCAGAGAACCTGCAGATGAATGTATCTGTGTATACATTTAAATGTTGCACGTAGCATGGATAACAGACAGATTCTAATGATGTTGTTTCAAGAGACAGACCAATGCTGAGCATAATCAGCAAAGGCATCGGAACATTGAACTACATTGTCTGAACTGTGGGATATCAAGTAAAGTAGAAGTAATCAAACTTTATGGTGCTATGGTAACATCTTCGATTTTATGTTCAATTCTTGTTGCCAAGTAACAAGACATTTAAGTATTGGAGACATGAGTGACAGGAAATATGAATGTGATCTCTGGAGAATGTCGGGATTCTTCAACCTATTAAGTAATCTGACAAGTAATTTTACAGAGATTAATTCATACAGTTGATATTAGAAATAATACAAATACATTATATATTTAAATTTAGTAGTACTGGATCAAGGTCACAAAAAGTGATAATTGTGGAATAAACTTCCAGCTGAAGATGGAATACAGAAGGAAGTAGGGCTCTAGGATCTTTATTAATGGTTTAATTAAATTGATTTGATGAGTAAGGGTGTTAGGGGTTATGGGGAGAAGGCAGGAGAATGAGGTTGAGAGCAAAAGATAGATCAGCCATGATTAAATGGCTGAGTAGACATGATGGGCCGAATGACCTAATTCTGCTCCTAAAACCTATGAACGTGTCAGAGGCATTCGTCTCCTGTAATTACTTTGCAAATTTCCCATTAATGCATTGATTTCTTTTTTGCTTCTCACAGCTTTCCATGAAGTTGGGGGCTATCAGGCATTGTTTGCCAAGTACAAGGATGCCGTGCCAATTCTTCATGATTCAATAGATCCTTCCCGCTATAACATCTCTGACAAGTGCTATCTTCCTCGTGCTGACGCATTCAATCTTCTGCGAGATGCAGTCAGTGGCGACTTACCCTGGCCAGGATTGATCTTTGGTATAAGCATCATTGGAGTTTGGTTCTGGTGCAGTGATCAGGTAAGTTGCTGAGTAGCCAATATGACTTTGATCCCCAGGCCTCAACAAATTATTTCCTTTTAGAAACTTCTCCACAAGCATCCGTATACATCTGCCCTTTCACCTGTGGATTTAAATAATTGGTGTGTTAAGTACACTGTTCTTCCCTAAAATAATGGAATCAATCTTTCAATTCTTCACTGACAATATATTATTAGGCTTCAGGCAATAACAGACTTGTCCCTATGATACAATCTGATGCATGCCCAAGAAGTGAAGCATCAAATTATATCTAAGAGGAGATCGGATGTGAGTAGGAGGGGGAATAACGAAGATGATGGAAGATATAATCAATGAGTTTTCATGAGATAATGGACCCGAATGACAAACAGAATAGTGCTATTAATGGTGAGACAGGATGGCATAGGGTGCATATTAACGTATGAATGAGAGGAGTGGAAAATCGAGTATAACTGCTAGAATGGTGAGGTACACACTGGAGAAACAACAGATTACAGATGCTGGAAATCAGAAGTAAAGTTAAATCAAACTGAGTACAGATGACTCGTCGTGACCCAAAATGTTGATTATCCATTTCCCTTCACAGATGCTGCAACCTGCTGAGTTCCTCTAGCAGATTGTTTTTGCATTAATTTTAGACTACTTCAGATATTTCTCCCATTTTTTTTTTTAATATGCATCTCTTCCAGGTCATCATCCAACGATGCTTAGCTGCTAAGAACCTGACACACGTGAAGGCTGGTTGTGTTCTATGTGGTTACATAAAGTTGTTGCCCATGTATCTGATGGTCTTGCCGGGCATGATCAGTCGAATTCTATACCCAGGTAAGGTTTCTTTATCAAATGGCTATTTATTCCATGCATGAACATTTCTGTGAGGAAACATGAAAACTAAAAATGTTACAGATTATTGCTGAGGCCTTCCCTCAGGTTAGCACTCAGCTGGATTAGTGTGGTGTAGATTGGTTCAAGAACCTGATACTGACCGGAGATGAGGGTGGAAGTTGAAGGGCGTTAATTAGCCAGCGAGGTGAACGGTAATAAAATGGGGGTAATTGCTCAGAGTGCTCTATCTGGTCGAGCAATATTTATGTGACAAAGAGTTTTATTCTTTCCAGCATGTCAATCAATAGTTGATTAAAATTTGGGATAATACTAAATGGTTTCATTATAAGGAGTTAATTTGGGACATTTTTTGAAACAGCAATGCAGTTCATTCTAAAGAGCTTCCATTTTGTCCCGTAGATGAGGTTGCATGTGTTGTGCCAGAGGAATGTGAGAAGATATGTGGCACTCCAGTTGGTTGCTCGAACATTGCCTACCCAAAGATGGTGGTTGCCCTGATGCCCAAGGGTAAACAATCTGTTTCACTGTAACCAAGCTACAAATAGCTCAAATTGTATTCCCCCCCTCTCCCTGAAGCTTCTCTGTGTTCAATTTAGAATTTATCTCACCAATTCCTCTGGCTGTTGCTGCTCTCTTTTCACCTGCATGGATGCTGACTGCCCTCTGGTATATTACCTGTACCTTGCGTAAGGGAAATTAATTCATTGAAAGAGAAATCATAATGGATCACGATTCCATATCAATCAATTGCAAAACATACAGCACTTTCCCACAGTGGTCTATGAGCATTGATCATAACCTTACCACAGCCTCATTGGAGCCAATTGCAACCTTAGTAAGGTAGTTATCCCTCCCTGCCACTCACTGCATGATAGAGTACTGCTCAATCGTAAATAAGTGTGCTCAACTTCTCATTTCAACTCAGAGATCTCCTTCAGTTCTTAAGGGACTCTTTACATCACTCCACTCCTCCCTTAATACTTCAGTATTAAAATCCAAATTTGGTGCTATGATTTTAATATTTCTTTATTTCTATTATCTTCACCTACTTTTTACATTTTAATCCTGTGCCTTGCCTTTAATTTGGTGTAGAATGCCACTGTTTTTGGAGACTAATCATCTTAGCTCTACAATGTGAGTTGCTCAGGTTAGAGTCCTAGGCTCACCCATCTCCAGCTGACTTGCTGATGGTCATAGATAGACACAAAATGCTGGAGTAACTCAATGGGACAGGCATCATCTCTGGAACTTTTTACATTTTAATCCTGAGCCTTGTCTTTAATTTGAGAGAGAATGCCACTGTGGTTGGAAACTAATCATCTTATCTCCAGAGATCTCTTTGATCCAGAGATGCTGCCTGTCCTGCTGAGTTACTCCAGCATTTTGTGTCTGTCTTCAGTGTAAATCTGCACCTGCAATTCCTTCCAACACCACTGATGGCCATCATTAGATCATAATAATAATAATATATTTTATTGTCATTGCACACAAGTGCAACGAGATTTGGTATGCAGCTTCCATCCGATGTCATAACTTAAATAACTAATACAATTTAGATTTAGATACCCCGAGAACATGGTTTGTAAAAAGAACATTAAAACAGTAAAACAGTCAAAACAGTGGATCAACAAACTTTTATTCAGAGGTGAAGCTAAGCAGGCATGGACTAATGCATCATACGGTTATAAAAGTGGCCACCAGTTTAAGTATAAATGGGTCAAAACTGCAATGTTAGTGGTACAACTCTACTGGAGTTCTCTACTCTACTGGTGAAAACAAGTAAATTACTTTTATACCTGAATTTAATCATCAATTATCTATTTGTAGCAATTTGATAGAACTGAATGGTGTGCCAGATCATTTCAAAGAGCATTACTGTGGGTCTGGAATCAATGGCAGGCCAGGGAAAGGTAAAAATCCTCTAGAGGGATATTAATAAATCAAGTAGACTTTTACAACAATCCAGTAACCTCATGAATCAAGATACTAGGTTTTTATTCTCAGCATACTTCATTCACTGAATTTAAATTGCCTAGTTTACGAGATGACCTTTGTACTCATGTCTCTGTGTTAACAGTCCAGGTCTCTGCGTTGCTAGTTCAGTAGCATAATTTGGATGCAAATGTTCCCAAGCAGTCTATCCTAATCTTCGCACTGTTCCCAGTATGTCTACATTTTACATCTACACTTTCCCCATTGTGTCCTTTTTATATATACCCATAGTTTTCAGGTGGTACTTTATTCATCCTCAATGTGTAAGAAGGAACTGCAGATGCTGGTTTAAACTGAAGATAGACACAAAAATTTGGAGTAATTCTGTGGGTCAAACAGCATCTCTGGAGAATATGAATAGGTGGCGTTTCAGGTCTGAAGAAAGGTCTCAATCCGCAACTTCACCTATTCTCCAGAGATGCTGTTCGACCCGCTGAGTTACTCCAGCTTTTTGTGTTCATCCATACTGAGTTGTTCTGGTGGCAGATTGTTGCTATTGTTCAGTATGTCTCCTTGATGCATGATTAATTTAAATTTGCTTGGCTCCCCTGTACAGGGCTTCGTGGTTTAATGCTTGCAGTTATGCTAGCAGCTCTCATGAGTTCACTGGCATCCATCTTCAATAGCAGCAGCACTCTCTTCACCATGGACATCTGGGCAAGAATCCGGAAGGAAGCCAGCAACAAGGAACTAATGATTGTTGGCAGGTGAATGGTCATTAACAGAATCAAAGAAATGTTTCGCAAGAGAATTACAGACGAATGAAGACATTTTGGCACATCACAGCTCATCAATCTTGAAGATATTAACCCCTGCAACATTTTGATTGTTAGTTAAATAATTCCAGGAATTTTAGTTCACTGCAGCCGGAAATAATTACACATGTTGCTCATTGTTCGAAAGATTGAGTGAATTATCTTCTTCTAATCTTACTGGCTGTACATGGCTACATTTTGACCGCAGTGCCATTACAATCACAAAGTCATATGCAACCTCTCTTTCTACATTATCTTATTCTTAAATATCATGGCTAGGATTTATTTCAGGAAACAGTGCAAAAGAGGAATCAAGGGTACAAATTGATGTTTGTCTATTGCTTTACAATTGTTTACTTATGTTTGGTTACTTCATATATGAAGTTTGTATGTGTATAATAGTTGTATGTATATATATGTCTGTAGGTATTATGGAAAATTGCCTGGGGTAGTATTATTATTATTAATTAATTGATTTTTAAATATGGTAGAAGTGTTGGGGAAAAGGGGTGAGATTTAATAAGTTATTCTTCTTCTCACTCCTTTTCGAGCTTGTACAGACAGAGTTGGACATTGGAAATTTGCTTTTTGTTCTTTTCATTGCTTGTAAATATTGATTGTAATGTCCAATTGTTTGATAATTTCGATTTTGTTACTATTAATGTCTTTAATGTCTTTACTTGTTCGGAATAAATAAAATAAATAAATAAATAAATAAATAAATGTACATATGCAAAATAGAACTAATCATAGCAACAGGTATGAATCGCAAATTTCCTTGTTCTGTTCCTCAGGATCTGGATTCTCTGTATTGTCACGATCAGCATTGCATGGATACCTGTGGTCCAGGCAGCACAAAGTGGACAACTCTTCGACTATATCCAGTCTGTCACCAGTTACTTGGCACCACCCATTGGCGCAGTTGTCCTGCTAGGTGTCTTTGTGAAAAGGATCAATGAGCCAGTAAGTAGCTATTCTGATATAAGAGTGACTGATGGAAATGTATAATATCCTATTCATCTCCAGATTGATCCCTTATCATTCCCAGAACAAATACAACATGTTAGATACAATGTGAAGCACCTGCCATACTTCCCTTTGAGACACACATTAGCCAGGTGCACAAAGTGTTGGGCATGGATCAACCGGGTTCAATATTTTAAAGAAAATGTGGTATAGTTCTAATGAAGGGGTCTCAAATTTGGAACATAAACCAAATACCCTGAGTTACACACCTCGTATCGACCTGGCTGTTGATGGATATATCAGGTCTGAGAGTGGAGCTTATCTTTGTGATGGGCAGGTAAAGATGAATGCTGATGACCAGAAGTTCTGCCCTTCACAACAGAATTGGAACTGATTTGAACAAGTATGAACGGAGAATAAGCTACCTGCCATAGAGAGCGCCCATAGTCTGAAAGACTGTTGTCTTTTCATTTATATTTTTTCTGTCAGCTGTGCTTCTGAGCAAGATTCTGAAAGCTGCCTTTCTCTAGTTTCAGGCAAGGAAATCATCTTCTCCCCTTCCTTCTATTAAGGAACTGTAATTATGCAATTTAAATTGCCGTGGATATTTTCATAATTTATCAATAAAATGAAGTCAGAAATAGAGCAGAAGTCTGTGGAAATTAAAGGAGTCAGAATAAGTACACAAGAAAAAAGTAGTAACTAAACCTGGGAGGTACTCTGTCACTGGGAGTACAGACAATGCAACTACTTCTTGAATCTACCCTGGTGACAGGTTACTTTCACTGTATAACCTCCTCATTCCCAGTATCTGCTCCTCCTCCATGACCGGCATTTGACTGAATAAGTGAAACAGTGGCTGACGATACAAACCGTTGCCAAACAGTGGACGAACCAGACTCTTGATTTTTTTTCCTTCTCCTGTGTTAATATTTTTCAGAGGAATTGGAACCAATGTTCAATTTTCTCTCAATGTTCATCTTGCACTTCCCCAGTGATGTTCTTCCTGGATTCCTGAGAGTCATGGAGTAAGAGCCACAATCCTACAAATTAGGGCGGCACACAGGGCCAGAGGCCAGGGTGTGACTGTGTGAAGTTTGCACGTTCTCCCTGTGAGCACGTGGGTGTCCTCTGGCTGCTCCGGTTTCCTCCCACTTCCCAAAGATGTGCGGGTGTGTAGGTTAATTGGCCTCTGTAAATTCTCCCTCGTGTGTAGGCAGTGGATGATAAAGTGGGATGACGTAGAACTGGTGTGAATGAGTAAATTCACTTCACTGCACCTTATGGTGCATGTGACAAATACATTTGAAATTGATTTCATTTGATTGATAGTCGGCATGGACTTAGTGAGTTGAAGAGCCTATTTCTATGCTGTATTTTTCAATCAATCATCAATCAAGTTACTCCTCGTTGTTTTGACTTATTCCAATGGGTGCTGGAGAGACATATAACCTTACTTTGATTCATTGAGATACACAATACTCATTTTCCACCCTGCTTTGCTTAAAAGGATAACTGTCTTAAATTTTAAAGGATCCTTAGATGATTAAAAGATCCTCAGATAATTACTTTTTCTGATAATTATACTAATGGAGTGGTTATTTCTTTAGTTCTTTCACTAAACTACACTTTAAGACTTTCATGGTTTCCTTCGCCTGAAGTTAGATTAAAACTGAGTAATGAATCAGTCTTTCCATGCTTAATATCTGATTTTCCATAAGTAAAAACCCTCTCAGAGGTGATAGAGGATTATGATTAACATGCAGGCTTGTCCCAAAAATTACTTACTGCCATTGGTTTATAGGATTGTTAGTAACTTTAATAATAATTGCTATAGATGAGCATACTTGCTGCTAGTTGTGATTTTACTCTGCAGGGTGCCTTCTGGGGTTTGATCGGAGGTCTGGCCATGGGTCTCTGTCGCATGATAGCCGAGTTTGTCTATGGCACGGGCAGCTGCATCTTCCCATCCTCTTGCCCCTTTATCTTCTGTGGCATCCACTACCTCCATTTTGCCATCATTTTGTTCAGCTGCACATGTATCCTGGTCCTCATCATCTCCTTCTGCACTCCAAAGATCGAAGAAAAACATGTGAGTTTTTGTTGATTATTAATTGGCTTCTATTTCACAACGAAGAAAGGCATAATATTTATCGCAATGTGCTTGTCTCATTAACTATTTTTATCTTTCTATTTCCGATAGCAGCAGGAGTAACCCATTTGCGTCATCAATCAATATAATTCTGATGGACAGAAAATGCTGAAGAAACTCAGCAGGAGATGCAGCATCTATGGAGAGAAGGAATAGGCGATGTTTCAGGTCGAGACCCTTCTTCAGTCTGAGTGCACCTTGGTGTACAAGTTCATCTGAAGAAGGGTCTCAACCCGAAACGTCGCCTATTCCTTCTTTCCAAAGATGCTGCCTCACCCGCTGAGTTTCTCCAGCATTTTTTTGTCTACATTCAATTGTTCCACCATCTGCAGTTATTTCTTAAATATAATTCTGGTCTTCTTCTACCTCACCACACTTCCTCACATTCCTTAATACCTTAATTCCTTAGTAGCTTCACTGTCAGAATTTTTAAGTCTTAAAAATGTGGTAACTGAGCACCTGAAATAGAGAGTAGTGATATTGTGATTTATTATTGTCATGTGCAACAAGATACCGTGGGCTATCCAGTTAAATAATACACAAATGCAACAGGTAAGTGCAGAAAGTAAAAGGAAACTGAGTGCCGCATATAGTGTTACAGCTACAGAGGAAGTGCAGATGAAAAAGATTGCAAGATTGGGTGATCGATAATAGAGGATTTTTTGTGCGACTGGTTGGCTGTGGCTAGAGAAGTTTAATTGGGATCAGTTTTGGCGCCCTTGCAGTTTGTACATGAATGGTTTGGATGTCGATGAAGAAGGCATGATCAGGAAGTTTGCAGTTGCCACTTTTGGTGAAGTTGTTGATATCGTGGAGAGTTGTCATAGGATATAGAATGATGCCGATGAAATTGGCTGAGAAATGGCAGATGGAGTTTAATCCAGATAATTGTGGTGTACAAGTCCATCTGTAACCAGTTCTCAGTCCATGTTGATGTCCCATGAGCCCTAATTATGTGCCTCTTGTGTGGCATTTTCTCTTGTGAATTTTATCAATCAGATGTGCTGCATCTACTTCTCTTTATCTGTTGATCTGCGATTGGCTCAGTTTAAATTTCTCATGGTAAAAGATACTGATAGAAGAAAGGAGAAAAAAGAGAATGAGAGAGAGTTTGAGTTTTTGTTTAATTTATTGTCACATGTACTAAGGTACAGGGAAAGCTTTTGTTGCGTGTTAACCTGTTTGCGGAAAGACAATATACATGATTACAATTGAGCCGTCTACAGTGTACAGATGCACGATCAAGGGAATAACATGAATAATATTTAGTGCAAGATAAAGCCAGTAGAGTCCGATCAAAGATAGTCCAAGGGTCTCCAATTAAGTAAGTAGTAGTTCAGGACTGCTCTTTAGTTGTTGTTAGGATGGTTCAGTTGCTTGATAACAGCTGGGAAGAAACTGTCCCTGAATCTGGAAAATCTGGAATCCGAAGAGGTGAATAAAGATGTGTGAATGAGAGGAGAGAGACAATGAGGTGAAGGGAGTGAAGAGGCACCCTGGTGTACCTACAGAGGAGGGCAGACAGCAACGGAAGAGGAAAAAGAGACTAATTGCTAGCAGCAGAAGATAGACGGAGAAACACTAAAATGGCAAGAGACTGAGATAAATTAGGAGGCAATGTAAAAAAGCAGATTATAAAGGATGAGATAATGAAGATAGAGACATGGATCTAAAGACAGAGAGAGTCAACAAAGAGGAAAAGATAAACAGATTGGCAAAAATGAGCTAAAACATAATGAGAATAAGATATCTTTGAGGTGTAACAGATGGCAGATGAACAAGTCCAATGGATGTGGTGCAAACAGACTTCCAGAAAGACATCGATAATCTACTACACAGAAAACATTTTTTGGAGGAAATTAAGTGGCATAGAATTGAAGTTTTATGGTAAACAAGATGAAAAACTTGCCTGAAGGGAAGGAACAGATGGCAGGATTTTTAAACATTAATTGCCAGGAAACATTAACTTCTATTCTGGGACCACTTTGGTTGACTGTGCACTTGAATAATTTGTATATAAAGCCAGGGACAGTGAAGTCCAAGTTTGCAGATGATACTAAGCAGGCAGAGTAAATGATTATGATTTGAAATTAAAGCTTGGTGAGGTTTACAAGATATTTAAAGCAGCTTCTAAGAATGATATGGACATATAAAGAATGTAAAAGCCAAGACATAATGAAACTGGATAAAATTGGATGGGTTTCATTATCAGAGTCACAGAAATGATACTAATTGTACATATTTGGGTCTTCAGCTCCATCGCCTGGTGTACAGCCTTCGCTACAGCCAGGCTGAAAGGGTTGACCTGGACGTTATTGAAATGGTGAAGCCAACTCTGAAAGTACAAGAAGAAGTAGAAAACAGCACAGTTGACATGCACCCAGTGATAACAGGTAGTAAGGCTGGAAATTTATAGCTACTAAGGTTACAGGGGAACTAGAAACGGACCAAAGCAAAGAAAAGTTATGAAAAAATAGTGGCAGGTTAACATTTTTAACAATCCAAAGATGTTTTAAATTTACAAAAGGAACAAGAGTATAACTAACTCTTTATTGTATCAACTTGATAGGCCAATGGCTTCCTTTTGTGTGTAAGTTTTCTATGATTCTAAGGGGGGGGGGGGGAAGGAAGACTGGGGAGCTTTATTAAATGTTCAGAGAACTGATAATTGAACACAACACAAGGAAATTATTTTGATTAATGAGTTCCTTGTGAGGCAAGACATTGCATAAAACTTGATTACACACAGAGAAATGATTGTGAATGCTGAAGCCATGATTATTGTATCCAGTAAAAAATAAATGGATACTTAGTTGAAAGACTGAAGGTTTAGTTGTGGAGTAACATGGGCCCTTAGCAAATAGGCCCTTAGGTCTAATTCGTCCATGTCAACCAAAAGCACCCTCCTAAGCTGGTCCTATTTGACCATGTTAACCCTATTTCCTTCTAAACCTTTTCTATCAATGTAATTGTCTCTTAAATGTTGTTATTGTACATGCCTCTACCACTTTCCCTGGTAGCTCGTTCCATATAGACACTACCCTCTGTGTGGAGGTTGCCCCACAGGTCCTATTTAAATCTTTCCCACTCTCGCCTTAAACCTATGCCCTATTGTGTTTGATTCCCCTTCCCTTGGAAAAAGAGTGTGTGAATTCACACTCTATGCCCCTCGTAATTTTATGCTCTTCTATCCGGACACCCCACAGTTCTCCTAAAAGTCCAATCAATAAAGTCCTCGCCTGCCCAAACTCTCCCCATAACTTAGGCCGTCGAGTCCTGCCAACATTCTGGTAAGTCTCCTTTGCACTTGTTCCAGCTTAATGATGTATTTCCTATAACAGGGTAACGAAAACTGTACAGAATACTCCAAGTTTGGCCTCACCAATGTCTTGCATTGCTGATATTTAGCATTCCAACTCCTGTACTCAGAGCCCTGACTGATGAAGGTCAGCACATCAAATGCCTTCTTCATCAATCTTCCTGGAATGCTATTTAGATTGTACTACGTACTTGTACTCCTGGATCTCTCTGCACTGCAACATTCCCCAGAGTCCTACTGTTCAATGTGAAAGTCCTACCCTGGTTAGACATCCCATTAAATGCAAAATTGTATTCATCTGAATTGAACACCACTTGCCATGCGTCAGCTCACTTACCTGGCTGATCGAGATCTTGTAATTGTTGACAACCTTCTTCACTGATACGATGCTTCCTTTTTTAGTGTCATCATCAAACTTAGTAATCATATCATGTATATTATCATCCCAATTGTTTAAATAAATGATGAGCATCAATTCCTGTGGCACATCATTAGTCACTTGCCGCCACTCTGTAAACAGCCTAAAACTATCACCCTCTGCTTCCTCACATCAAGCCGATGATCTTATTTGCTAGCTCCCCCTGGATCCCATGCGATCTAACCTTCCTGACCAGCCTACCATGCAGGACTCTGTCAAAGGCCATTGTGATGTCTAGGTGCCAGTGCCCCTTGAGGCCAAAAGCTGAAGCTTTAAGACCACCAAAACCTCCTCTTTGGTAATTCATATATCTTGCAAGACATCACAATTCATTTGCTTCAATTCCTGAGGAATATTCATGAAATATTTCACGTATCTCCAGTAGCTCAGCACATATGTGTCGATGCTGATCCTTATGAAGACATCGTTTCTCCCTGGCCACCATATTACTTTTATTTAACCTGTGAAATATCTTGGGATTTCTCTTTACCTAGCTTGCCAGATCTATATCACCTACTTTTTTTCTCCTCCTAAGTGTACTCCATATACTCGTTAGTTGGACATACATGGGTCAAATTAGGAGAGAATATATTGGATTTTGCTGGGTACATGGAAATGTCATCTGATGAATGGTATTGATCAGCAAAGTTTACAGATGAAAGGATATGAAATAGTATGGCTGGAACTCAAATGACCTTGGGGCTTGGATATAAGCAGCCCTGCTTGAATAAGCCTAATTGTTCCAAAGTTAGATGTGTGCGGTAGTTCACGTGAATATGATGCCGACACTCGGTTTAAACCAGCATCTGCAGTTCCTTCCTACACACTCTAATTTTGGATCTGAGATTTGTCATCTGAATGAGCTCAGTTTTAAATTTCAACAATTCACTATTTATATTTTCCAGCTGAGGAAGAAAAACCAAGGAAGAAAAAGAATGTTTTTATCATTTGTTGTGCTTGGTTCTGTGGCATTAGCTCAGAGCCAGTGCCCGAACCAACAGCAGAGGAGAAGGCAGAAGCTATGAGGAAAATGACTGACATAAGTGAAGGAACCATCTGGAGCAGAGTGGTTAACATCAATGTCATTATTATGATGTGTGTTGCTGTCTTTCTGTGGGGCTATTATGCTTAATAAAATATTATTTTAAAACTGCTTTATCTTAATTCAATTTATTGTTGCCTAATAGGTTTTAACAAGCCTTTTGTTTTTGTTAATCTATCTGGTTAGCTTTTTGGATAGATTGGATAGTTGGCCTAATACCTTCATTATCCCCTTTCAAAGGTTGTTAATCTTGTGAAGATTAACAATCGCACATGCTATCATGATCTACAGCTACTCACAATACATACCTTTACTTGTGGAGGATGGATAAAAACATAGAAGTACAAAAAGGAAAAATCCAAACATTGAAGGTACAAGAAGCAGATGCTGGTTTACTTTGTACCTCTTGACTTAAAGCTATGCCCTCTCTAGGATCCGATATTTCCATCAAGGGGAAAAGATACTGACTGTCTACCCTATCTCCGCCTCTCATAATATTATATACTTCTAGCAGTTCTCCTCTCAACCACCGAGAAAACAACCCATGTCTATCCAACCTCCCCCTGTAGCAGAAACTCTCCAAGCAGCATTCTGGCAAACCTCCTCTGCATCCTCTCCAACGCCTCTACATGCTTCCTGTAATGGGGCAAGCAGAACTGCGCACAATACTCCAAATGCAGCCTAAGCAATAGAGCTTTGGCCTTGACATATTGGGTTTGAGCCTTGACCTTTGTTGTCCTTCCATCTATGTTCAGATCAACTGTTAGACTATGTAGCTAACACTGAATAAGGCATCTAAAATAAATGACAACATAAGAACCCTTTTCATAAAACAGTATTTCCAAACTACTTTAGTTGCTCTTTTGCTGAATATCAGTTCATATAATTTCTTGGCTCACTGATCGAAATGGTTTTCCAGATTTAACGTTATCAAAATCGGTCATGTCATCTAATCTGCTTTAACTCTGGGACACTGCCATGTCCTCATTAATGTAACGTCACTGGGACCGGGTACAAGTTAAGATACGGAAAACAGAATGTTGGAATGAAGTAAATGGGAAGCAATGGTCACCAGGGGAGTAGGGAGCAGAATCTTTTTATTTCATAGCGCTTTAAATGTGTGATTCTTGTTTGTTTTTTTAGTTTGTAAAGAAAATATATTGCTAATTTTATTTTTAATATTATTTTCATTTTGAATACATTAAGTAGGAGTTCATGAATGTGTGAAAGACCGAGTTGGTTGGCAGTCTCATAACTTCCAATGCCTTTCTGGGGGTGCAGTGCAGGCAGCTATTTATGCTGGGAGAGAGCTTACACTGAGCTGGGGTTCAGTGAGCTGGCGTTCAGCCTCTCGGAGGAAAACTGTGTCCAAACCAAAGATTCTAGAGGAGATCCTCTAGAGTAGATCCTCTAGTATATTTGGTCCAAACCACAGTGGAAGGAACATCAAGATTAAATTACACAAAATGCTGGAGGAACTCAGCGGGCCAGGCTGGAGGATATGGACAGGTGACGCATCCATGGGTAGGTGAAGACACGTCACCTATCCACATTCTCCAGAGATGCTGCCGGGCCCACTGAGTTACCCCAGCACTTTGTGTCCTTTTATGTAAAGCAGTATCTGCAGTTTCTTATTTCTACAGCATGATCCGAGGAATGTGGGGTAGTGATCTGTCACTGTATAGGGTGATTTCACTAAAGGTCACTGGAGCGTAGATCCGCACCCACGTGACCAAAATTCTCAAGTGGAGGACACTCGAGGGTTCGGTACATGTTAGTGGATGGGAAAAAACACATTTTCCCACCCGTTAAAAACATAGAAAACGTCGAGGTTGTGAGCTGCAATTTACTGTGCCAGTCGGGGTGACCGTGAGGCACAGCTACCTAGATTTACAGGGGAAAAAAAAGATAGCAAGTAAGGTAAATTCAAGAGGGAACTGAAGGTGCCAAACCGGTGATAATGAACAGCCGACATTTGCCGTGGATATTTACAGGTCCAAAATATCAGGAATTATCACGTTTGCTCGCTGAATTTATCAAAAGTAAGTTAATAATGCCTTACTTTTGATGAAATTCAGCGAGCAAACGTGATAATTCCCGATATTTTGGACCTGTAAATATCCACGGCAAATGTCGGCTGTTCATTTCCGGCGGTTTGGCACCTTCAGTTCCCTCTTGAATTTACCTTACTTGCTATCTTTTTTTTCCCTGTAAATCTAGGTAGCTGTGCCTCACGGTCACCCCGACTGGCACAGTAAATTGCAGCTCACAACCTCGCCGTTTTCTATGTTTTTAACGGGTGGGAAAATGCGTTTTTTCCCATCCACTAACATGTACCGAACCCTCGAGTGTCCTCCACTTGAGAATTTTGGTCACGTGGGTGCGGATATACGCTCCAGTGACCTTTAGTGAAATCACCCTATACTGCATAAAATACAAACATCCTGTCGACCTGGTTAACAAAAATCGGGTTTGATAATATTGTCAGTGCATTGTATTTTTCAACTCTATAGACTAGAGTTTTGCATTTTTCCCAGTTTTTAAGAAGGCTGCATTACCGAAATTGTTTGAAAGTGATTGATATTGAATGGTGGGGGCCCCACTACACGATGAAATGTGAGGCGATGACGTTGCCCTTTTAATTAACCATTTGAGACCGGGCGCTAGTCTCTGGGGGAAGTCTTCCATTAATTGCAGACTGCAGCGCTTTGCACCAAAGATCCTGCTCTGCTATAGGATCTTTGCTTTGCACCGGTCGCTCTGCTGGAGCGGCGATCCTCGGACCGCCGGAGGAGGCAATCGCAGCACATTTGGATCCTGCAATTGGAGGTGAATGTCAGGCGGGCGGCGTGACGCAGCGCATCCCGGGGGTAAGTGGCGTTGAAGAGGCCCGACACGTAGCGCTCAGTTACACAGAAAAGCTGGAGAAACTCAGCGGGTGCAGCAGCATCTATGGAGCGAAGGAAATAGGCAACGTTTCGGGCCGAAACCCTTGGTTTCGGCCCGAAACGTTGCCTATTTCCTTCGCTCCATAGATGCTGCTGCACCCGCTGAGTTTCTCCAGCTTTTCTGTGTAACCTTCGATTCTCCAGCATCTGCAGTTCCCTCTTAAACAACGTAGCGCTCAGTGCCGGCTGAATGAAATCAGGATGTAAACTGATACAATGTATTCCCCTCCCCGGGTACTGGCTCCGGGCGGCACCACCGCCACGACTGGCGGCTGCCCGCAGCCCTAGGTCTAATGCATGTCTGGCTGCCCCGTGTCCTTGTTTGCACCGAGTGACTGACTGTTTCTAAAACCCCTTGAGTTTCTCCAACACTTGTGTCTACCTTCGAGTTTCCAGCATCTGCAGTTCCTTCTGAAACATTGTAGCGAGTTCCCCAACTCCCTACCCCAGGGGAACGGAGGTGCTCAAATCTCACCCTTCCGACCCAATGATTATTGCTTCCGACTGCTCCATTGATGCATTTCGTTGTCTCTGTACTGTACACTGACAATGACAATTAAAATTGAATCTGAATCTGAATCTGAATCTGAACCGGCTCCCACCTAGGAAGTGATCTCATTTTAAAATCACTTTGAGACTCAAGAATCAAGATCCTGTTTAATGATCACATATCCCGAAAATGGAACAATGAAATTCTTTACTTGTAGCACGCAACAGGTTTGTAAACATATTGAATATTGATAATGTATAAAAACAAAAATAATAATAATACACACAATACTACAGAGACCATCGCGTAAAAGAAGGGGCCCTTCGGCCCAAATGTCTGTGCCGAACATGATGCCAAGACCATAACTTATCTAGCAATTTTCAGGGACCCGGACTATAGGTTCCACAGTCGATCTGCCATTTTTCACAATTCCTTCTCTCCAGCGATGCTGCATCACCCGCTGAGTTACTCCAGCATTTTGTGTCTACCTTCGATTTAAACCAGCATCTGCAGTTCTTTCTTCCCCATGAATTATCTACCTGCACCGTGCACATAACCCATATTCCTCCATTCCTTGCATATCCACATGCCTATCCAAAAGTGTTTTAAATACCATTAACGTATCTGCTTCAACCACCAACCCGTTCCAGGCACTGATCACCTTTTCCATAAAACAAACTTGCCCTGCACATCTCTTTTAAACTTTGTCCCTCTCACCTTAAAGCTATGCCCTCTAGCGTTTGTTTTTCCTAACTGTCCACCTTATCTATACGTTTCATAATTTGATATACTTCAATCAGGTTCCCCCACAATCTTCATCATACCAGGGAAACCAATCCAAGTCTGTTCTGCCTCTCCCTGAAGCTAATACCCCCCTAATCCAGGCATAATTCTTGTAAACCTCCTCTGTCCCCTTTCCAAAATGTCCACATTCTTCCTGTAATGGGGTGACTGAACTGGACACAATACTCCAAATACTAGTGGAAAAAACTCCAAAGTCCTTAGTGCAACCAAGGTCAATCCATAGACGTTCATAATTCATTGTTTTAATGGTACTTTATTTGTCACATGTGCAGTGAAATTTATTTTTGTATACAGTTCAGTACAAGTACTGCTATGAGCATCTCAGACACAGTGTATACCAGTAATAAACTGAGACAGTGTACAGACTAGTATAGTAAGACCTGAGTGATCTCCTGGACAAGTGTCGATCGCCTAGATTGGGGTCGGAGAGGAATTTCCCGGATTTTTTTCCCGAATTGGACCTGGGTTTTTATCCGGTTTTTTGCCTCCCCCAGGAGATCACGAGGTTCTTGGGGTGGAGAGGGGTGATAGCGGTATAAAGGGAGGGTAGTGTCTTGTGTTCTGTGTCTTGTGTCTACTGTTTGTGGGTAAGTGTGTCTGTTTAGTGTTCAGCCATGAGCGAATGGCGGTGCGGGCTCGATGGACCTGGTGGTCTGCTCTCGCACCTACTTTCTATGTTTCTATGTTTTTACAGAGTCACCAGTTTTTGTCATCATTTTCAAGTCCTAGTTGTTGTGAGTGCAGGGTTCTTGACCTGACCATGAAGGCCTGTTTGAGGTTTGTGTTGTGTAGTGTTCAACAGCCCAATGGTTGTTGGAAATAAGCTATTTTTGAACCTGGTGATCATGGTTTTCAGATTCCTATTCCTGCCTCCTCTCCAGCCCTACAAAAGGAGACTTGTTACAATCAAGCACTTTGATCTTCCCTGAATGTGGTCTTTTTGTGGCTACTTCCTCAATTGCCAAGGCCCAAAGCTCTTGAATAATTCTTCAACTCTCTGCCTTCTTTAAGAAACTCTGCTAAATTCTCCTTTGCTTATAGACATCCGTTTTCTTTGATGTTTCTGGGTGATGGGGGGAGTGAGTGTGTTACTTAAATACTTAAATATTCATGGCACTGTATGAAGTAAATTAGACAAACTAACCAAAGATTACCGAATGTTGATGAATGTTGTCAGCTTCACAGAGTGTGCTGAATCTTGGTGACTGCTGGTGGCATTCCTTCTTAGATAAAGCGCCGATGCCACCCTGGATGTGACAGCTTTGATCACATCCATAGCCACATTCTGCCTCATGTCATGGGCAGCAAACAACCAAGTCTAGGAGACACTGGTTGACTAGAGATATTGAAGCTCTGGTCACAAAAAAGAAGAAGACATACGTCAGGTTTAAGCAGCTGTGATCAAACAAATCCCTTGACGAATATAAGATGTGTCAGAGCAGTGGCGGACTGGCCAGGGTGTCAGCTTGCCCGATGGCAAGTGGGCCCCTGATGAAGTGGGCCCCCTTTGTCTCATGGCAACCAATATTTTTGGACCCAGTCCGCCACTGTGTCAGAGTACACTGAAGTTGGAAATCAGGGAGGGGGGGGGGGGCAAAGAGAAGATAGGAGATGGATTGAATTGAATACTTAATTGTCATATGGGCACCTCCCCCCATTCCACGCTGGGTCGTCCCTCACAGTGCCCCCCCATCCCCCCAGGCAGGCCCCCATTGTCTATTATTCTACCACCTCGCCTCCCTCCCGGCGGCCAGATTCAGATTCCCTCCCAGGGTTCTCTGGACCCCATCCAGAGAACCCTGGTCGATGGAGCCCGCGGCCAGTCACTGAGTCGATGGCTGTGGCTGGGGTCAGCTCCACGGAGGCAGCACTAGTGGAGAGGTCGATGCAGCGATTGTCGACTGACGGAGGAGGAGAGACACGTGCAGGACGCCACTGCCATGGGAACAATAAAGGACCCGGCGTGGGGGACTATGTATAAACACTGCTGTAATTTCTACACGGTGAAACCAAAATGTATAAAAATGGCCTATATTAAAATCTGCCAATGTGCACTTTAACCACATGTGATATTTTCTATTACAAATCTCAAATGATGGAGTACAGAGGCAAATAAATAAATGATGGATCTTTGTCCCAAACATTATGGAGGGCACTGTAATAAAAAAAACTTTCAGTATTTAATAGACTGAATTTGGATGTGATTCAATGGAGAATGGAATGGAAAGTGGGGCAGCTTATCCTTATTAAAACAAAGGTTACGGGGAGTAAGCAAGAGAGTGGGGTTGAGAGGGAAAAATAGATCATCCATGATCGAATGGTGGAGCAGACACGATGGGCCGAATGGCTTAATGCTGCCCCTATGTCTTAAGGTCTTATGGACATGGGTTTCTTTGTTGAATGTTCAGTAGTAAGTATATGTGCGGGTATGGGACAATTATCTTCCAATTCACTTTGCCTTTCCCATTGTATGCTCTGCAATAATTTAATTTTGTTTCCAGAGGAACACTAGTACCAAAATGGCTACAGCCGTTGAGACAAAAGCTATCTTGCGGTGTGCTGATGCAGTTTGCTTTGATGTAGACAGCACAGTAATAAAAGAAGAAGGAATTGACGAGTTGGCAAAGTTTTGTGGAGTCGGGGATGCTGTGGCAGAAATGTAAGTATTCGTGGCCTGTTGTCTCAATAATGAGATATTGTTTTAAGACTCCTTCACCACTTTTTTTATATTTAACCCGAGAATTGAACCCAAGCTCTCCACATGAGTGGACAAGTGACCTCTCCGCGTGCATTATTACTATTCAGAAGGGGTAGACAGTCAGAACCTTTTTCCCAGGGTGGAAATGTCCAACACTAGAGGGCACAGCTATAAGGTGAGAGGGGAAAGGTTTAATGGAGATGTGTGGGGCAAGTTTTTTAGACTGAGAACACATTGCCTGGGGTGGTGGTGGAGGCAGATATGATAGTGGCATTAAAGGGTTTTTTAGATAGACACATGGAAGTGCAGGGAATAGAACTATATGGGTCATATGCAGGCAGAGGTGTTTAGTTTAACTTGTATTCATGTTTGGCACGGGCATTGTGGGCCAATGGGCCTGATCCTATGCTGTCCTGTTCTATGTTCTTATTCTATATTTTGAAAGGAATTAACATTTGAGATGCTCTATAGGAATGGACCATATCATTAAATACTAACCTCTATGATGGTGAAGACTGCAGGAAGAGAAATGTGGAATTATATAACATACAAATCCATTGAGACCGCTTGCCTTTAAAGAACCTTTTGTTAGTCTTACTCCTTTGTTGCTACCCTGATGGCCTGCAAATTCTTTTTCATTTTCAGATATATACTTTTCACTAAGTTGCTATTCAGTGAGCTTCCATCGTGCTTTTTTCCCCAGTAAATTGTGCATCATTATAATTTGCTGTGCCTTGAAAGTTACTCTTAATTTCACATTTCTGTTCCCGCGGCCTGTTATTTTATGTACTAACATGTTAATGATTAAAAGACGCCTTGTGGAATTTGATCCGGCAGCAATGGAATGAACAATGATATCTCAGTACCTTTGTTCTTCTAAGAAGTAACGGTTGCAGTTTTGAGGGAAAGCTTGGCAGTATATCATTTAGATGGTGCACACTGTCGCTAGTGGTGTGGGAAGGAGCACAAATGGTTTCACACAAAGGGTGATGGAGGTACGGAACGAGCTGCCCGAGGAGGTACAGTATATGAGGCTGGGACTATCCCAATGTTTGAGAAACAGTTAGACAGGGACATGGATAGGACAGGTTTGGAGGGATATGGACCAAGCGCACGCAGGTGGAACTAGTGTAGCTGGGACATGTTGGCTGGTGTGGGCAAGTTGGGCCGAAGGGCCTGTTTCCATTCTGACTATGAGAGAGACACAAGTAACTGGAAACTTGGGTAGAACGCAAAGTGCTGGAGAAACTAAGCGGGTCAGGTAACATCTCTGGAGGACATGGATAGATGATGTTTCAGATCAGTATTCTTCATCGGAGAGAGTGTTTTGGAGAGTAAGGTTGGAATTATATGCAGATTAAATTACCTGACTTGGAGCGCATCAGGTTTGAATGTCGTTGGAGCTATACTCAGCTCAGTAAGTGGAGAGTATTTTTTGCAGGTGGTGGAATAGCTTTGTGAAACAAATTTAAACACAGAATACACAGCTGACCTGTGATTATGGTTCCAGTATTTGTTTGACTGCTCCAGTTAAATTCCCAGTTAAATATTGATGGCACTCAATCCAACAATGGTCATGTCACTAAAGGTGAAGAGGGAGGTGGTTTACACCTCCACTTTACCTTTGTGGCACTGATATTGTTTGGCATTTATCATTCTAAACCAGAACGTTGTCTAGAACTTGCAGCATGAGGCTATCAACTCTCTTATAGTCTGAGGTCCTATGAGTAAAGTTACATATTGTAGATATCTTCCATCTCACTTCGATATTTTACATTTTAATATATTTGTCATGATTCGAGGGAGGCCATCAGGCCCATTGAGTCTGTGCTGCCTGTCACAGCCATCCCGTCAATCCTGTTCTTGCTCTTATTTCCCTCTACTTTCTCTCTCTCTCACATTGCCACCCTGATTCTCCTAATCCTCAACGATAGTCGCTAATTCATCACTCATTGCATCCTTGGGATGTGGGAGGGAACCAGAACACTGAGCCAAGCCCAGAAGATCACAGGGGAAACATACAGAGCATCGGCAGTCCGGATCAAACCCAGGTCGCTGGGGCTGCGAGGCAGCAGAACTACCTGCTGCACAAATGTCCCATCTTAGTAATGTAAGGGAGGTCAAAGAAGCAGCAAAGCTCCATAAACGATGTCCTGGAATGAGATGTTTGTCTTCCCAGCTGTCTTTCTTTTTGCGAGAAGATTCTAGCCAGTGGCATTCTTTCTCCATGATTTTGTTCTTCAATTTTATTGGAGATATTTGATACTATCCTCAGACAAATGCTGCTCTGAGAATTCATTCTTCTGCCGTGTCTGGATAATAATATATATAATATATTTATATTATAGTATATGGACACATTAATCTGTTTTGTAGTAAATGCCTACTATGTTCTGCGTGCTGAAGCAAAGTAAGAATTTCATTGTCCTATCAGGGACACATGACAATAAACTCACTTGAACTTGAAAAGTTCTGATCAGATCTGAAGTTGTGGTCCTGATGGCAAGTAGATTTTTGGTTGGAGTGCCCCTTGATATCACAGTCACTGGCTGATCCAGGACGGTCTCCTCACAGTGTGAGTATCGACCAGATTTGATTTGTCTTTTTCCGTGGACTAAATTCTGCACTTTGCCAAGTAGATATTGCGACTGTTTGGACTCTGGCGCACAAAGAGATCTGAACTTCTAAATTTAGAAAAGAAGAACTGCAGATGCTGGTTAATGCACAAAAGAATCCAAAGTGCTGGAGTAACTCAGCGGGCCAGGCAACACCTTTGGACAACATGGATAGGGTCGAAGAAGGGTCTCGATCTGAAATGTCACTTATCCATGTTCCCCAGAGATGCTGCCTGACCTGCTGAGTAAGTCTGCACTTTGTTCCCAACTACTTCTTAGGTGCATGTTGTAAGGTCAATCTTTTAGTGTTTAGATACAGACAACGTACGGGCACCTTGGCATGATGTCTGGGAGTTCCTCTGCATTCCCATGCAGATTGCATTGAACCAAAGTACTACTCTCAACTTGATGCTGATTGTAAGGTAACAGAACTTGATGCCATAAGGTTATAGATTCTATAACCTTGTGAACCAACCGATTGTGAACCATCGGAGCTGACTACTGATCATATTCTAATATAGAGTATGATGAGTAGTCGGCTCCGATGGTTCACTATGAATACTTCTCCTCACTTCCTATTGAACATGGTACCATCCTGTGATGTAGTGGTTGTTTGCATCATCTACACTTGGTGCAAATATTAATTTTCTCTGGTTAACTGAACTATTCTTTAAATTTACCACAGGACACGGAATGCAATGGGTGGAAATATCTCATTTAAGACGGCTTTAACGGAGCGCCTAGCTATAATCCAACCTTCACGAGATCAAGTGAATAGACTTATAAATGATCAACCCCCTTGCTTAACTGAGGGCATAATGTAAGTTATTTATTTTTAAATGTATAAAAACCGACAAACAGTAATACTGTTTGCAAGGATGTCCTACAAATGCAAAATAAATAATTATTATAATAGAAAAAAAAGTGAATTTATCTAATTTATCCATCCTATTTCTCCTTTTCTAAAGCCATATGTCATGTATAGATCTTGAATAGTGGGCCTTTCCTCAATATTAATATTCATGTGTGTGTGTGTGAATAATGAAAAGTTTCAGGGTCTTTTAAATTAATTTCTAATTAATAATTGTCAGGAACCAGAAAGTTAAAGCTATTTAAAAAGACTTGAGATTCAGCAATCTGTCCCAACATTAGTTGTGCTTTAACCAATCTGCCTGTAGTAGGGCTGGGATTGAATTTAGTCATATGGATAGCAATTCACACAATCAAGTATGAGAAGGTTGGATAATTTTGTGCTCAAAGATTGCAGAGAAATTGTCCAAAAAGGCTGGAGCAGAGGAGACGAGCATTGATTTTTGCTTAACAATGTTGTGTCGAGATTGTGTTGTACATTTTGCAGATCGCATGAAACATAATGATTCCTTAAAAACGTATTTTTAAAACAGGGACCTGATTGATCGACTTCAACAGCGGAACGTGCAAGTCTTCCTGATCTCTGGTGGATTCCATTCCATTGTGGAACACATAGCAGCAAGGATCAATATTCCCCTGAGCAATGTCTATGCAAACAAGCTGAAATTTCATCTCAATGGTGAGATTTTTATTACTGATAAATAACTTTCGACCAGAAACCTTTACATTGTAGGACTCAAACAAAGGAAATTAACTGCTAATAGTTTCCAGAATGTCTTGCCACATTTATAGGTGAAGGGTATAGGAATAGTTTTGTTTAGAGATACAGCATGGAAACAGGCCCCGTGGCCCACTGTGTTCACACTGACCTTCGATCATCTGTTCACACTGGTCCTGTGTTATCCCACTTTCGCATCCACTCCCCACACACCAAGGACAATTTACAGAGGTCAATTAACCTACAAACCCATATGATTTCTTTGAAATGTGGGAAGAAACCGGAGCACTCGGAGGATACCAACGCAGTTACAGGCAGAACATGCAAACTCCACAGTTTTTGAGATCAGTGATGAACCCAGGTCTCAGGTGACAGGAGACAGATACTCTAAATTGGGTGGCACAGTGGTGCAGCTGGTAGAACTGATGCCTCACAGGAGAAGGAAATATGTTGAGGATATTGAGAATTGAGTCAGAGTCATAGTGATACAGTTTGGAAACAGGCCCATCGGCCCAACTTGCCCACACTGGCCAACAATGTCCCAGCTACACTAGTCCCACTTGCATGCGCTTGGTCCATATCCCTCCAATCCTATCCATGTACTTGTCTAACTGTTTCCTAAACAATGGGATAGTCTCATCCTCTGGCAGCTTGTTCCATACACCCACAACCACTTGTGTGAAAAAGTTACCCCACGGATTCCTATTAAATTATTTCACCGAGAACCTATATCCTCTGGTCCTCGATTCCCCATCTCTGGGCATCTACCCGATCTATTCCTCTCAAGAGTTTGTACACCTAAATAATAACCCCCTCATCCTCCTGCTTTCCATGTAATAGAGACCCAGCCTACTCAATCCCTCCTTATAGTTCACACCCTCTAGTCCTGGCAACATCCTCGTAAATCTTTTCAAGCTTGACAATATCTTTCCCATAACATGGTGCCCAGAACTGAACACAATATTCTAAATGCGGTCTCACCAACGTCTTATACAACTGCAACGTGACCTCCCAACTTCTATACTCAATACTCTGAGTGATGAAGGCCAAAGTGCCCAAAGCCTTTTTGACTACCCTATCTACCTGCGACACGACCTTCAAGACACCTGTACTAGATCCCTCTGCTCAACAACACTACCCAGAGGCTTACCGTTTACTGTGTAGGTCCTGCTCTTGTTCGACATCCCAAAATGCAACACCTCACACTTCTCTGTATTAAATTCCATCAACCATTCCTCCGCCCACCTAACCAAATTATCCGGTCCTGCTGCAATCTTTCACAACTTTAAGTCTTTATCCACGTATATTTTGATTTTTAAAATTTGTAAATTATCTGCCTTGTAATGTAATATTTGTCTTTATCGTGCCTGTCTGGTGCTTCTTTCTTTGTCTGGCTGCTTTGTTTCACTTGCAGACCAGGAGTGTTCCAGATTTAATCTGCAGCCTGTGCCCATTGGGACAGTTCACCCTTGGGTCAGGGAGAGGAGAAAGTAGCCAAAGGTTCAGAAAGGTCCAGCCCAAAAAAAATCACCCACCATTTCCTCCACAGCTGCTGCCTGACTTACTGAGTCTAGATGGTAAACCAGACAGCTTTGAGCAAAGTAGTGAGGCATCCCACAAGTGGATGAGGTGTTAAGGCTCATAATAGTCACATAGATATTGTTAGTTGGCAGTTGTATTGGCACAAGAAGCAAGACATAGAAACATAGAAATTAGGTGCAGGAGTAGGCCATTCGGCCCTTCGAGCCTGCATCGCCATTCAATATGATCATGGCTGATCATCCAACTCAGTATCCCGTACCTGCCTTCTCTCCATACCCTCTGGTCCCCTTAGCCACAAGGGCCACATCTAACTCCCTCTTAAATATAGCCAATGAACTGGCCTTGACTACCCTCTGCGGCAGAGAGTTCCAGAGATTCACCACTCTCTGTGTGAAAAAAGTTCTTCTCATCTCGGTTTTAAAGGATTTCCCCCTTATCCTTAAGCTGTGACCCCTTGTCCTGGACAATCTTTGTTTGAGATAGAAGTGGCAAATCTACTTTACATTTTACTTCATAATTTTCACCACATTGGTATTGACTGTTTGAAATGGTTTAAAACACTAAGAATTAAATTATTTAGATGAATCATTCATTTATCACACAGCAGAGTGATCTGCAGTGAAAATGAAAGTAGGTTATTAGAATTGATTATTAAAGTTACACAGGAATCTTATTCCTTGGTATCTGATTTGCCATTTATTATCAACTTTCTTCTCTTTCCTCACACTGCATTACTTGAATGATAAAGAGGACAAATGTGCTGAAACTGAATGATCTGTGGTTAGAGGTATCTGTGGGAGGTAGGTAATTGACCCAAAATGCTCTCCTCGTCCTTTCTCCATTAAGTATGTCACCTCCATTTTTCATGTGCAGCTTGTTGTACATTGTTTTGCTGGAATCCTGGAAGTACATTGTTTATGGAATGTTAAAACTTTTGTAATTTATACTTCATCATAAAGAGAATTTAATTGATACAATCTGAAGAACAATCTGGCACCTTATGCGGTTACAACATGGAAACTGACCCTTCAGACCACTGAGTCCACGCTGAACATCCATCACCTGTGCACTAGCTCTATGTTTTCCCACTTTCACATCATACGGTCATGTGATAGGAGCAGAATTAGGCCATTCGGCCCATCAAGTCTACTCTGCCATTCAATGATGGCTGATTTATATCTCCCTCCTAACTACATTCTCCCCATAACACCTGACACCCGTACTAGTCATGAATCTATCTAACTCAACCTTAAAAAATATCCACTGACAGCCTCCACAGCCTTCTGTGGCAAAGAATCCCACAGATTCACCACCCACTGACTAAAGAAATACCTCTTAATCTCCTTTCTAAAAGAACGTCCTTTAATTCTGAGGCTACGACCTCTAGTCCGAGACTCTCCCACTAGTGGAAACATCCTCTCCACATCCACTCAATCCAGGCCTTTCACTATTCGATATGTTTCAATGAGGTCCTCCCTCATTCTTCTAAACTGCAGCGAGTACAGGCCCAGTGTTGTCAAATGCTCATCATATGTTAACCCAGTCATTCCTGGGAACCTACACACTTGGGGCAATTTACAGAAGCTAACCAACCTACAAACGTGCATGTCTTTGGAATGTGGGAGGAAACTGAAGCACCAGGACTTGATGACATTGGATTTGGATTTCAGCATTTACTATCTTTTGCATCTGGGTGAGCTGCCCTGGGCCTAGCACCGTGATTCAATCACAAAGAAAGCTCACCAATGCCTCTTATTTCCTCAAACGTTTTGAGGAGATTCAGCAAGTTGATGAATACTCTTCATCAAACCTCTACAGGTGTGTGGAGGTGAGCATGCTGACTGGTTGTATCATGGCCTGGTTCAGTAGTGGTGGACATTGCCTGTACTGTGATATCATGATACTGACATCCCCACTGAATAGGAAGAGCTGCTTCAAAAAGGCAGCTAATATCATCAGACCCACCCCTGGTCCTCTCTTCTCGCTGCTACCATTGGGACGAAGCCTGGGAACCACTAACACCAGATTCTTCCCATCAACCATCAGCTTCTTGGACCACCCTCCACAACCCTACCTCATCACTGAACCACAATGGACTTTGCTTTACTGTAGTTGCTCTACTACTACTTCTTTTTATTTTGAATTTCATGGTCTGGTTTACTTAGAATAACTGAAACATTTGTTGTATATTTTTTGTTGTTATGGTATCTAATGAGGCTGTAAAGCTGCAGCCAGGAAACATAGAAAAATAGGTGCAGGAGTAAGCCATTTGGCCCTTCGAGCCAGCACTGCCATTCAATATGATCATGGCTGATCATCAATGCAGACTTCCATTGTTTTGGTTCACATCCAGTGTAAATGACAAACAAACACACTTGAAACTCTTGGTTGCCCCCAAGTGAACCATATGCTGACTTTACCCTGGGCATGAAGAGCTGGTAGAGTTGTAAAATGAAATGAAATAATCCAATTTCCTGGGTTAATCGGAAAGCTTGTGCCTGGGGGGGATTTAGTAGATGTTGTGGAGATGTTCAGTGTTGCTATGGGTGGTGTGATTGGGAACTGGGGGTTGTCATATGAATGGAACATGGTTTGCGAACTTTGTGTCCTCATTTTTCCCCCCGCTCTCCTCCAAATTATATTATAGAGGAAAACACTCTGTTGCAGGCAAATTATTATGGGGATCTAACAGTTGTGTTGTTTTCCAGGTGATTACGCTGGTTTTGATGAAACACAACCAACAGCAGAATCTGGTGGGAAAGGCCGGGTCATAGGTCTTCTGAAAAAAGAAAGAGGATTTAAGAAGGTCGTTATGATTGGGGATGGCGCCACAGACTTGGAGGCATGCCCGCCTGCAGTACGTATAGACACCAAAAGTTTGTAATTTCAAAAGATTAACAAGTATAAATTCACATTTTTTATTATATACTAGATTAAGTGGGAACCGTTGGGTCCCTGTCACACGAGAGGCCAGCTCCCCCAACACAACCCGTTCCCCCTATGCAATATTCCACCACTCACCCATAGCCCCCACGGGAGGCTATGGCAATATTCTACCACTCACCCGTTCCCCCAATGCAACCTGTTCCCCCAACGCAATATTCCACCACTCACCCATAGCCCCCAACTGCGCAGGGGCAGCACATTTTCCCTTAACCCCAGCACTCCCTCCCCCTCCCTATTTTTAAACTTTAAAAAATTGACTTTTCACTTTAAAAAATCCAATTGCACTTGCTGCCAGGACTCGGTGCCCTGGGATTTGCAACATTGTAACGGGAAGGGCCAGCAAGTGCAATTGGATTTTTTACAGTGAAAAGTTAAGTCGGCGGTTTATGTAAATTAGATCTCTTTGTCACGTCACAGCTGCTAGCTGCCACTGCAACTTGAACTGATTTTTCTCAAATTGGATTTTGTAAAGTTCAAAATGTGAATAACTTGTAAAATATACCTGAACGAAACTTGATGCACCACACCACAGGACAATGGAAAATTGTAGCGCTATCTTGTACCGTTTTTACGTAATTCAGGGCATGACTCACTCACACACAGACAAGCACGCAAACAGGCAGATTCACAAACGAACAAGATGAGAGGTTTAATAATATAGAAATATATATATATATATAGATATCATCATACTAAAATCGCCTCAATCAGCATTATGTCTTTAATTTAGATTCCTTTAAATGTGCACAAAAAACTTTTGGTTTCCTGTCCTAGGATGCATTTATCGGATTTGGTGGGAATATTATCCGACAACAAATAAAGGAGAAAGCCAAATGGTTCGTCACAAGCTGTCAAGAAATTACTGCAGAACTGGAACAGTAACTATATTTTAAATAAAAGACAACGTACTTTATTAAAATATATATATATAAGGAAAACTTCTTGAGTGCATTATAATAAATTAAATCTAATAAATTGTTCCTTTCCCCATTTTATTTCTGGCTCGCTCTCTATGTGAAAAGGTGATGCAACTCTAGAGTAGTGCGGTTGTGGTGCCATTGTCACAAGGCAGACTTTGTATCCTGCACCAACCACCCACGATGGGCTGTAGAACTGTATGGTGATCAGACTCAAAACACAAATCTATGATGATTGTGCTTTGGGAACCACTCTCGTCCATATTGCATATCTAGGCTAAGCAGTGTATAACTTTTCCCGGTCTGCAGTTAGTGTCACCTGCAAGAGAACATTGGTTGACTGGGAGCATAATGTTCTTTCTAAGTATGTTTGGAAACACAGTAAACACTTTTATTTTCCTCTCCTTTCTCTTTTACAATGAATGCTCTGCTGAAATTGTACATGGATCCTATAAGGATGTTCCTTTTTGGATCTTTCTAATTGACTAGCATAATGTTCAGTGAATATTTGGAAAAAAAGGCATTTTTCTGAAAGTAATATTTAATAATATTGAAAAGTAATATTGTTGTTTGATTTGTTTCCAAATTAAACACATTTTTAATTTGCAAGGCTAATGCCGGAATGCTGCTTTTTTCACTACATTTTGTTTTATTCACGTTGAATTATTACAAGTGGATTAATTGTCCTGTGATTTATTTTTGTCAAGTATAACCAAATAGACATGAACCTAAATAGGGTTGAATTTTGGCCAAGAAGGGAAGTGGGCAAAATCTTCAAATTTATGACAGACCAATATTCTGCATTTTATTGAAGATAGACACATAGTGCTGGAGTAACCCAGTAGGTCAGGCAGCATTTCTGGAGAAAAGGAATAGGTGATGTTTCAAGTCGAGACCCTTCTTCAGGCTTGAGTCTTTCAGTTTATCTTCTGAATTTCACCACTCGTTTGCAGTGACATTCATGCAAAGTAGTTTACTCCAGGGCTTGCAACACAATTGTTAACCAATATACAATGCAGAGAAACAGGCTTTACTGATTTGCCTGCCAATCACTATATAACCTTTATAAAAAAACAAGTCTGTGCGAGTTTTCAGTTCACATTAGCAGTCCTACAGATGGAATGTGGAATCAGGACCTTATTTTGCCACGGTGAATTTTCACTTTTGACTTTCTCTGTATCCTAGCAGCTATTCTTGCCTCCTGCCAGAAAGTTATCACAAATGAAAAGGGATGAAGCTATTGAGCCTCTCTAGTTCTTTATTCAACAGAGTTCTCACTATAATTGAACTATAATTGCCTCAAGACTGATTTCAGCATACTTTCATTCACTTCTAACCAGACGTCAGTGCACTTCCCCAATGAATTAAACTTCCCATTCATTGTGTTATTTATTCTATTCTTGAGACATATCAGATTGATATCCTATATCTGTCTCTATTTTCACTTAGATGGAGCCTTGTTCTTTGCCTAACAAACTTCAAGGGCTTCAGATGAATATAATCTAGAGTTTGCATCTTCTCCATATGAAACATTTTGATCAGTGGTTTGTCATTACAAAAACACCAATTCTCACTCTGAGGGGTTGGGGAAAAAATTGTGTGACTTCTATGATAATTCCTTGCTGTTTCTTTAGCTCATATGCTGGGACCACGTGTAAAGATCTGATATTAAGGCAAGGCAAGCCTACAGAAATCTTGGCATCAGCACACAGTATTAAACAAAAGTAATGTATTTTTAAAATAATTTTGGCAGTTTAACACTTGCATTGCTTCTTGACAGATGCCTCTGAGACAGCATTTGAAAACTGTTATTATAGGGAGCCCGTGTCTTTAACAATGTTCGTAAAGCAAAACATGTCTGAGGCAAACCAGTGTATACTGAGTAGATGGATATCTGCAATTCTGGAGAGTTGTTCTGTCAAAAGATTATAAAGGGATTCTTCGTTAATGAGCAGGATCTTTCTTTACTGTTTATTTATCTGTAATAAGTATAGGACAGTGAGCAAGATTGAAGCATTTATGGAATTCTTTCTTTGTGGGAGATGACTAATATTCTCTTTCTGTTGACTCGAACACTGTCAAATTTTATTTCCTACCTTAAATGGACAAGTTTACAATGTGGAGGCAACTCCAAGATCTTGAACTCGTCCAAAGTAGTCAAACACTGAAAACTATATTTAAAGAAGAGGATTAGATGCCAAGAAAATCGTAGGGCAAGATTTTTTTCCCCCCAAAGGCTTAGGAAACTACTGTTGTATGACAAAACAACTCATCAATCAGACTAACATTTTTGATTGAGCCCTATATTTTTACATGCCTTTGTTACAGAATCATCTAATTTCCTTAAAAGAATTAGCTTCAGCAATAATTCTTGAAAGCAAATTCAACACACAATATTTATGTTCACGGTGCACCCTTTACATCCACAAGGACTACCACAAAAGTATAATTACTTTTGTAGTGTTTTAATTGTTATAAAACAATTATATACCGTAAATAATGTTCACATTTGTTTGCCTTGAGATTTTACACATCCATTGCACCTTAATTTGACATGTGAAAATTTGTGGTATCATTCTCTCAGTACCACAGTACAGGTAGCTTCTGATACTGTTGAGCCAAGTTGGCATGTAAAGGGTTTTGCTGGTGCAGAAATGAAAACAGGAAAAAATGCTGGAAGCACACACATCTGAATGAACTGCAGTGCATTATTGCTTTGAAAGCTATGTCTGCTAATGTTTAAGCTATGGATAAGGAGCTGTACAGGAATGTTAGCATTTGCAAGGTAAACACTATATGCTGGAGTAAATCAGCAGGACAGGCAGCATCTCTGGAGAGAAGGAATGGGTGAAGTTTCGGGCCGAGACCCTTCTTCAGTGAGTTACTCTGGCAATTTGTGTCTACCTTCGATTTAAACCAGCATCTGCAGTTCTTTCCTACACGTTAGTATTTGCAAGTTGCTTACCGAGATCCTGGAGTCCCCACCTTACAGCACAGTGAGAGTGTCATCAGCACTTGGATTGGAGTGGTACCCGTTGGGGAATTAGGAAGGGGCAAACATTGCCTGCCCTGTAAACATTTACTTCCCTTATAAGAATGAAACAATTCTGTTAAGAAACATTCAGAATTTGAGAGGTTGCCTGTTCTTGCTCTTTTTATCCTATTTGATATCTATTAAGCAAGAATATGGTAACTTGCATTCCAAAAATTCCAAAAGAAATGAATTGGATTGTAAATCCCTGCAAGCTGCAGTAAATATTATTCTGCTTGTAAAGCTTCTATCATTTATCCTCAAGTAGTTGAAACTATGTAAGGGCTTGATTCAGCAAAATGTTACAGCCTTATCTGACCATTAATTTACAGTCTAATCATGTTTCTTTGTTTAAAATTCCTCTCTGCTGCACACTCAATGTAAATCTCAATTGGTTTTGCGTCTAAATGTCTCTTCTGCTAGCTCACAGTCTATTTTTCCTTACTGTGATTGATAGAATAACAGCATGGGTGACAGTGTGGAAAGCTACAAGCTGAGCTCCTATGGAAAATTGATATTCAAGTGAATAGCTAAAACAAATTTAACAGGGTGAGATACACAATCTCTTAGTGTGGACCATGTTTGGCATATTGGTCAACAAATGATGTACAACATGAAGGCTGTCACTGATGTTAGTTGTATCACCGTTAAGGTTAAATTAGTAGCAGTTCACATCTTGTTCGTTCTGAACGTGGTCATGCCACATTTCTAATTGTTTCCCTGCATTTACAAAACTTGCACACATTTTCTTTCTGTAAAACATACTTTAGATGATCTCTCACAGTGGTTTTGGAATATTTGTAAATACATGTTTTATTCACTGGATGTATTCAAGAGAGATAAAGCTCTTATGGCTAACGGAATCAAGGGATAGGGAGAAAGGAACAGGGTACCGATGCTGGATGATCCGCTATGATCGTATTGAATGGCGGTGCGGGCTCGAAGGGGCCTACACCTGCACCTATTTTTCTGTTTCTATTTGTTCATATCGTACAAGCGACCTTGGCATACAGGTCCTCTGCACAACACTCTTTTGTTGTCTCCATCCTGTGCAGGATGCACCCAGAACACTAACACATGGTGTTGAGACAAGATTTTCTATATTTAAACAAAAACCTCCAGCTTGAAGTCGGCAATACCTTATGTAGATTAAGCACTTTTTCCTTTGAATTGCCCAAATGGTGCATAAATGAGCCAATAAGCAACCAAATAATATAGTGCCACCAGAAAGGCTTTTTATGGCAAGAGAATCTGAGAGGTTAGGCTGAGGGGGAGGTGTTTAAAAGATGGTCTTTGTTTGCTGAGAGGGATATGGACATGAATTCTTCTTGGTAAAATTTTGCCCCAGATGACCTGACTACTGATAATGGAACCAGTTCAAACAGCGTTGATAGGTAAGGAAAGGTACCTCAAAAGTGGAGTAAGATGTTCAACTGGTATTAAAAAAACGGAAACAAAAATAAATGAGAGGATAGTAGTGAAGGGGGATACAACTGAGCCCTGCACCAATGCCTCCGATGAACAATCCCAATATTTCTGCAAATTCAAACTTTCTTCAAATTCAATTCCCTTTTGAAGTTTGTCAGAAGGAACTGCGGATGCTGGTTTAAACCTAAGATAGACACAAAAAGCTGGAGTAACTCAGGGGGCCAGACAGCATCTCCAGAGAAAATAGGTGACGTTTCTGGTTGAGACCCTTTTCTCCAAAGATGCTCAGACCCACTGAGTTACTCCAGCTTTTTGTGTCTATCTTCTCTTGAAATTATTGGTTATCTATTTCTCACTGTAAATAGTTCCTATTATTCCATCCAAACTTTCTATTTTAAATTAAATGAAATATTTTCTGGCCCTTTGCAGTGGTTCAGCTACCAGTTGCCCCAGTTGATGTTGGATTGACACTCCTGATGTCTTTTTCCATTCTGCTTGTTTTTGCACGAATTAAGAGCCCAGTAACCTGTTAATAATTTCTTGTAGCCTCAGGAGATAGTTGGTATTGTGCTGATTAAAGGGTCTTCATTTTTAGAAGATTGATGATCAGTGTAGCAAAGGAACTGGCCCTTTGGCCCACAACATAAATATCCTGTAAAGATCCACTTTAATAGCTTGATTGTTATTATAATCCAATCTCACCATTTGGTAATATTAAACTTTGTGAAAATCTACCGTTGCACACGCATTGCAGCACTTAAAACGAGTTATTTAAAATAACTAACACAATGCATATGGACTTCATACGATCACGTGATAGGAGCAGAATTAGGCCATTCGGCCCATCAAGTCTACTCTGCCATTCAATCATGGCTGATCTATCTCTCCTTCCTAACCCCATTCTCCTGCCTTTTCCCCATAAGCTCTGACACCTGTATTAATCAAACAGACTTATCAGACTACACCCACAACATTTGCTGCATACTTTATTGGTTCATCTACCAATAATGTCATTCTTAAGAATACTGGAATTGAGCTAATTTCCACATGCATTGGAACCTGCAGATTCAGGCCCACTGAAAGCATTGAATTATTTAAGCCTAATTTAATCACTTTCCATGTCGAATAGTCAGGTTGCATTGCCTACTATCTTTCAATTTGTAGCCTTTTGATAAACAAACATTTTATTCTTAGATGACAATGGTAACTTACAAATTCATCCAATTCACCGAGCCAAGTGATATATTTGCAACATATCTATTATAGATAAATAAGCATTAGGAAGAGAGATAGATGGACATTAGCAGCATCAGATGCAGGGTTATGGGGAAATTTATGCACAAGTTTGGAATTGGAACAGCTCCAATGAGCCATGAGATTTCATTTTATTCTCCCCACGTTTCCATCAACTCCCCCCCCCCCCCCCCCCCCCCACCAACCAATTCTACTACTCGCCTGTAGACCACTGTACCTTACTGTGGCCAATTAATCTACCAAACTGCCCATCTTTGGGATATAGGAGGAAATTGGAGCACAAGGGAAAAACTAGTGCCGACAAAGGGAGAACGTACAAACTCCACATAGGCAGCTCCAGCATTGGAGGCCAGCATTGAACCCAGGAATGCTGGAGCTGTGAAGCAGCAACTGCACGAGCTGCACCACTCCATGTTTTTTTTAATATTACAAAATCTGCAGGCAATGTAAACACAAATGTTGTAAATCAAGTTTATTACAGCCTTCAGAGTACCAGATGTTGTAGCCTGACTGTGGATTAAGGTTTTAGAAACTCACTTCTTTCATTAATTAGATCTACTTAATTATTGTAAACACTAGATACTATATATAATGGTGCCATTTTAAAAATAACCACACAACAAAACCAATTAAAAAAAAAATGATATTGTAAGCTTAAATTTTGTACAGTGATTAAACATGCACCACCTACAGCAGTAGAAAGCAACCCAAAAATAATCTACTGTATCGTTTTATGTTGAACTTACAGCAGATGTACTATCCATTCTTCACAAAAATTATTTTGATTTAAAAAGTAATTCCCTAAGTAACAGTATTAAAAGTTGTGATATCGTGAGCATCTTATTAAAGTGGGATCATCAATATTTTGGGGTGAGAACTCTGATTGCTCGTTTTTCCAAGAATCAGGCAGGTAATTGCCCTGGGGTTTGCACAATGGCACACAAAGCTGAAATAATACCTGAAAGTTACACCCTTTCAAGGATCATTCTACTGAATGGAGCAGATAAAATAAACAAAAACACACCAACATTATTGAAACTTTCCGAAGGCAGAGAGGAGTGTAGTTAAAGTGAAATAAGACAATAAAATAAAACATAAGCATTCAGGATTTTAAACGCCTAACTTTGTAATTTTAGTGCTTCAGAAATAAAATATTGCTATTGGTAACAGTTTGCGTCAGAAATATTTCTGCAAATTTGATAAAAGGTCCAGAAGTTAAAACACTTTAAATCATGACAAGTTCAGTCATGTCGGTAACCTGTATTTTGTTTCCTCATATATTAAGACAAGACACAATTTATTAACTTTCTTGAAAGATGTTCCCAGTTAAACTCTACTGAAGTGGTGAAATTTTTAGTGGGATCATAATCCTGGAATCCATCCGCTGGATGAGTGGCACTGTAGAGACAAAAACACACATGTAACTCATGCATATATTCAAAATCATGCAATTTCCTTGATACATTGGAATATCAAAATGCAAACATTACAATGTGACAATTGTTTTATTAATCATTTAAAAAAAATGTCAGATTTAAATATTTTTAATTTATATTCAGAAAGGAAACATTCAACAGATAATGCAAAAATGTGGAAATGCAAACATTTTCCTCAAAGTATCAACTACATTAATTCAAAACCACCCAATACTAACATTGCACACACAGTTTTGTTCAGCATTTTTATTTTATACTATTATGCTTCATTTAGCATTGTGAATATAGAAAATGTATTTGCTAATAAAAGTATGCACTTGGAGACTTATGCCCAATGACTCGTTAAGAGAATTAGGTCACTAGAGCACGAGAGACAAAATTCCACTTTGCTGCTGACTCTATAACATTTGATTCGTGTATTCTTGCAATTACTCTCGCCAAATGTTTACTGTGCTGATTAGTCACAATCATGAGAAGTAGTCATGTCGGTAACCTGTATTTTTTTCCCTCACATATTAAGAACTAATGAACCGCAAAATATATCAACAAAATTTAAGATGTACTTTCTTCTGATATTAATTTCACACACAAAGCAAGTCAGGTAAAACAGCTATGAAAGAACGGTGCAAAGTGAAAATGTATTCCATCTGTTATTACAGATAGCCTTGACATTTCCGCAAAGCACAAAGTGTAACAGAGATAATTAAAAAACTCAGTAATGCAAAGACTTGTTTATTTTTTTCACAAGAAATCCATGGGGTTTATTTTCCTGAATTTCTGTTCCGAACAGGGCCAACAAACAGAAGGCCAATATTGGTAATATGTTGCAATTTTATCAGGAAACAATAAGCAACAAAGAGCAATTGATAAATTTTTAGAGTATGTAGGGAAAGAAAGTGATGATGTATACAAGGGTAAATATTTAGCGATGGCATGATAGAATGAGAGAACGTTTAATGAAACACACAGGACCCTAAGAGGAAGGTTATGTTAAACCTTTATAAAGTACTCATTAAGCCAGAACTGGAGTACTGCATCCAAATTTGGCTGTTACACCTTAAGAATAATGTGTGTGAAATGATTTCGTAGAATTCAGTTACAAGGTTAGACAGAGTAGTTCTGGTTGTTTAGAAGGGTTTAGAGATACAACATGGAAACACGTCCTTTGTCCAACTTCTGGACCTTTTATTGTCCACGCCGACCACTGATCACCCGTTCACACGTTATCCCACTTTTTCATCCATTCTCTACACTTGGGGCATGTTATAACAGTTAATTTATCTACAAATCTGCATATGGTTGGGATGTGGGATGAAACCAACAAGGTCACAGGAAGAACCTCTGTGCAATCTCTGCACAGGCTTCATCCGAATGTACCCGGGTCTCTGGTGCTATTGATCAATGCAGCTCTTCTTCAAGTTTAAAGAATTTTCAGAACACTAATTATGTACAGAAAAATACCTGTGTAATATACACATTCATCCCAGCCAGGTTTTTGCCATGCTGAATTTCGTGTTTCATCTCTTGACTGCAAGTCTTTGTAAGCTTTATAAAGCACAAGGCAGAACAAAATAAAGTTAGTTTTATATTCCTTATTTATTATCTTTAATATAAATAACCCATCAAAATCATGTTATAATCCTACTATAACATTATGTATTATTTACTTATTATAAGTTGTCATTTTCACGTGGTCAATAATATTATTTTCTTTTAAAACACATCTCTTAGTAAACTTAAGTGCATTTGCAATTCTAACTGCTACCACAGATAACCACAGTATAATGAGAAACCACATTATATATACTGATAAATCATTTTTAAGTATATGGGTGGTCACGGAAGCTTTTGGTACAATGGTTTTCATTAGTCAGGGTATTGGGTATAGAAGTTGGAATGTTACAGTTATACAAGACGTTGGCGAGGAAACACACAGAGTACTGTATTCAGTTTTGACCACCCTGCTGTAAGAAGGATGTCATTAAACTGGAAAGAGTGCATAGAAGATTTATGAGGATGTTGCCAGGACTTGAGGGGCTGATCTTATAAGGAGAGGGTGGGCAGGCTAGGAGTGCCAGAAGCTGAGGAGTGTTCTTATAGAGGTATATCAAATCATGAGGGGAATGGATAAGGCTACAGTGTACAATGTCTTTGACCCAGAGTACTGGAATCAAAAACAAAAGGACATATTGTTTAAAGTGAGAGGGGAAAGATTTGATACGAAACTGAGTGGTAACTTTTTCAGAGAGAAACCAGGAACTGCATATGCTGGTGTACATAAAAGGACACAGAGTGCTGAAGCAACTCTGCAGGTCAGGCAGCATTCCTGGGAAACATGGTCAGGTAATGTTTTGGGTCTGGCAATTTTCAATCAGAGGGTGGTGAGTATATGGACCAAGCTGCTAGAAGAGGTAGTTGAGGCAGATGCTATAACAGCACATAGAAGACACTTGACAGGTACATGGATAAGAAAGGTTGAGGAATGTGCATCTGGCTTAGATGGGATATCTTGGTCGGCATGCATGAGTTGTGCAAAAGTGCCTGTTTCTGTGCTGTATGACTTTAGGAGACTTTAGAATGTTTTGCTAATTAATCCAGTCGTGATTAACATTGCTATCTGTTCAGTAACTTGTACTGTTTACAGAGGCAGGAAAATGAAGTATTTCATTATAACGGATTACGTTGTTTCAGAACATAGAATTGAAACTGAAATTACTGTGAAGAGCTGTCATTTGAGTCATGTTGCCTGCCTCCCTTTTCTCTATTGAACATCATTTGTGAAGACATTAGCTTCATGCTTGTAGTTTTGGAAATACAGTGGTCTCTGATTCCTTGCACAAGTAGGAATTTATCACGTGGGAAGCAACAATTTGTAGAGGAGGTTCACAGCAGTTAATTCCTTTATCCTTTTACCACAGATGTGTCCATTGAAAGCTTCATTAATCCTAAATAATATTAGTATATTGCCATCTAGTTAACTTACAATGGAATTCTTTCATATTGTTGCTGTGAGCTGAACACCGTTTTTTTTTAAAGCACATGCTGGCCAAATGCAGCAGCAGTACTTAATCTTTTGTTTCATTTTAAATTTAGGAGCAATTTGTTGAATCAATAAAGCAAGGAGTGGTATAGAGACAAAGGTACTAAAAAATTGATGAGTTACAGGAAATCAACAAAGAATGACAAACATTATTTATTATGCATGCCATTTTCCATCTTTATAGCTCAAATGACTTTGCCTCTGACAATAGTTCATCAGCTTCTGAAACATTCATGCATGCCAGTTACTTAATAATCATCCCCATGAATTCCTGGTTGGCCTCCATCATTCCACTCTGCATGTTATTCAAAACTGATGTTTAGTTTGGAGATACAACACGGAGTCTGCACCACCCAGTGATCCCCGTACATTAACACAAGCCTACACACACTAGGGACAATTTACACTTATTCCAAGTATACAAACCCAAGCCAATTAACCTACAAACCTGTACGTCTTTGGAGTGTGAGAGGAAACTGAAGATCTCTGAGAAAACCCACGCGGTCACGGGAAGAACGTAGAAACTCCAGACAGACAGCACACATAGTCGGGATCGAACTCGGGTCTTCAGCGTTGCAAGCTCTGCAAGGCAGCAACGCTACTGCTGCACTACCGTGATGCCTGTGCCCTGATTACCACCATGCCCGACTGACGAATCGCCTATGCCTGCTAATCTACACTGGCATGAAGCAATGATTTAATTTAAAAATTCTCATCATTTTCCAATCTCTCCACAAATGAATCCCTCTTTATGTCAAATTTCCTCTATCCCTGCAACCATTAGGTTGCTACACTAACCTAATTCTCATCTTGTATCGTACAAATTTAACTGCTCGGAGGGACCAGACTGTCCCCAACTCTGCTGCAGCTGGCGGGGACGTTTGCCGGGTGGTCGCTGGGGTGGTGGGGGGGGGGGGGGGGGGGGGGAGGGTGCCAGTGCAGCGTGGTCAGTGACTCTGGGTAGGGGGTGGGACCAGACTGCCCCAACTCTGCTGCAGCTGACGGGGACGTTGCCGGGTTTTCGTCCCAGTGTGTCCCGCTGCCCGGAGCCGCGGCCAACCCAAAGCCCGTCACAGTGCAGCCGCACAGGGGAAGACGGAGCGGAGGGCGGCCGTGGCCGGATAGCGCTGACCCAGAGGGGGAGAGCGGGGGCTGTCCCGATGAATGCACTCCTTCGGCCGCTTACACCTTGGTGCTCGGGTTCAGAGCAAAGATACTAGAGCATTTGGTTCAGAGTGCTCAGCCACCCTCCACAATTATTTACAGCGCAAAAATTTGACCATTTCGGCGGTTTTTAACAGGTAAGAAAGTACGCATTTCGTGTGTTAACAGTGTATGCCGGAGACTGCCATGTCCTCTGGAAGAATCGAGCTGCTCCCCCTTTGACCCGATGACCTTACATATTTTCTCAGGGTTCGTCTTAGAAAAATTTCAGTATTGTGCACATAATTCATTGTGGCACAGTACTGAAATTTTTCTATCATCTTGAAATTTGTTGCTGTTGTTAAAGATTGTACGTGAACATATATTGTTACTTTTCTTGGTGAGGATCATGAAATTGCAACATCAAAAATTAGTTGCATTCTGGCAGCAATTCTATTGAGAATATTTTATAAACAAAATTAGGATTTAGAGCATATAACATATTGTTCAATTAAAACAGAATTTCCAACTGCTGGAGGTCTAAATTGAAAACTGTAACAGTAACACTGATAAAAGTGAATATTGATAACGAGAAAGGGAAGCGAAGGAAGTAACTTGAAGAGTCATAGAAAATGGTGCATTAACATATTAAAAGAGAAAAAAAAAGCAAGCAATGGAAAAACAAAGACAGATAAAATCTTATCAAAATGTTCAAGAGCCTTCAGGTTTACCACCAAGATGAACCCTGAGAAAATGTGTTCATTGAGACCATTACACAATTAAATTGCAGCATGGAATTAGGTCAGTATGAACAGATTAGGCATGATGTTTGAACACATGCTTTAATGAATACAAAACAGACTGTGTGGGAGGAATCAAAACAGCTGGCAAAGAATTGCTATTTTAGTTCCGAGGTTGTACATCATCCAAAATATTTTCGCCTAGTCCCGCACATTGCCAGTACTATTCCAAACACTATTCTAAAGACATTATAGCATTTATTCTGATTATTATAGCATTTCCTATTTCATTTGAAAGGTACTTTGTAACTCCAGTCATTGGTAAATACATTTTACCAACTAAATCTCAATGCTGTAATCATTCAGTTTTATATTTTCGAAGCAAAACTTTAGAATTTTATTTTTTCCTTCTTTATTAAGATTATGTTCAATAAGCATTAGGACCCATAATTGACCAGAAAAAGTGCACAGAAATATGAATGCATAACATTATTTACCCCATAGATGATGCACTGTATATAGTTCACCAATTTGTGAGAAGAAGCCACCAACTGCTTCATTGTTCTCCTGTCGAAACCGAATGGCTCGAGCCCTATGAAAAATTAAATGAATCAGAAATTAATAATTAAAAATAGAGATATTTCAAATTTGATGCAATTATATTAGAACTGTGAATGATTCTGTTACAATTTTGTTGAAAATGACCTCTGAAAGTTGAAGTTTGATTCTCAAAATAATAATTATGCTCCGTCTTCCTGACATTTCAATGGTGGAGAGTGATTATACATATCTCAATTTGTTCAACATGCAGTTTTCATTATCTAGTTTACTTTTGCACAAATTAAAGTTTGATTCCTTGACACTAATAAGACTTTACACAAACACTTACAGTGCTTTAAATTCTGAATGGAGACTGAAAAATTCAATGACTTTTCATTCAACCAAAATCCTCAAACATAAAAGCAGCTGCAACATTAAATAAGTAAACAGTTAAAACAGGATTTTGTCAAGTTTGAAGCATTCTTCAGTATAGATCGACATGTACATTACAATCTGCTCAAATAGAACAGCAACTATATGCATGCTAAAATGTGAAAACCCCGTGCTTCACGAGCGTTAGTGATTGGACAGCTAACTATTAGATCAAAGCTTTGCAGACCTGCCAATTCTGGATGGAAATACTTTTTTTTTTACAATCCCATCCAATATGGCAGAACTCATTCACACTGCTAAATAGATAAACATTTCTCCCTTATCTCAAAGCGCTCACCATTATAGTTGCTAGTCCTCAGAGAATTTAATCCACTCCACTTCATTTAAAGAAACTACTGAGTGCCCTGCATCCATTGAAGGGCATGGAACTAACATTATAGCGATAATATGGAAGACGAATGGTCCAGAAATAGCCATAACAGCAACAGTTTGGTCATCTATTCATCAAAATAGGTATTTCTCAGGTACATCAAATTCACAACAAACAGGACAAATTTGATCTGATATTTGCCACCCTTTTACTCTACACTCAAAGTGATGGAAAAAAATGTTGTTCATGCTATCAAACACAAACCCACCATCTGCTATGCTCCAGGACCATTTAGCTTTTGAACACTTTATAGTCAGTTTAAATATGGACAAAAATCTCAAACGGGTTAGCAGAGAGTGATTGGCATTGACATTAGGAAATTATTCCACAGCATGATAAAAAAGAGATCTCGTAAAATCAAAGTCATTGGGAGTTGAGGGTAAATGTTCCACTCACTGGAGTCATTACTACTGTAAAGAAATATGGCTTTTGTATATTGGAAGTCAATTATTTCACCTTCAAAGTAATAACGTTAGAGTTCCTCAAGGTTGTTCTCTCACCCCAAATAACAACAGTGATCATTTCAATGAATCATCCAGTTAAGACCAGGTGGGTCAATTATTACTGACTGCAATCTTCAATTGTAATTGCAGCTCCTTAGAGAGTGACTGCATGAAGCAAGACCAAAACAACATTCAGGCACCAGCTGGGATGTGCCAAGTTACATTCACACTAAACAAGCTTCTACCTAAACGCAGTGTTTAAGTACCTTCTACACATGAGCAACAGTCAAAGACACTCAACATCACATTTGAGGGCAATTTGAAATAGACGGAAAAGAACATATCCTCAAGCCACAAATGAAGAAAACACAAATTAAATGAATACAAACAATTACAATTTGTTTATAGGAGAATTGGTACACATTGGTCAATTTAAACAATCATGAAGGAATTTACATTTAATCTTGTGCCTTCTGATTAAACGGGGAAAACCTTCCTAATTCTACTATCTTCTTAGGCCCCTTCTGTCATGGCTGACCATGGGTGTCTCCAGAGTACTATTCCCTATATAGAGGACACCTGTGCGTGACTTTGTTTAACGTGGGGAGACTGGTGCACAGCCACCCCCCACGGTCCTCGACTGATCTGGGTCAGGATCCAGTGGCATGGAGTCCAAGACGACCGGAGCCCCTTTTCCGATGCAGCCGTCATCAACCTTCCCAACCGTTATGACACTCCACTAAGGTCAGCCATCACCCCCGCCTGTTCAACCGTTGAGGTCTTGTTTGGATTGCTCTTTGTCAGAGACCTCCCCCTCGACCGTACCGCCATGAGTGGCCCTACCAGGAGCATAGCTCCAGACGGCATCGCTCTTAGGATCTCAAGTCCACACAAGCTTCTCCACCACAAGATGACAATCCATGGAGAATTCTACTATAAACTGCATAAATTAGATTACATCCAGTTTTTCCAATCAAAATATTTTATTTTGTAGTTTCCTGCTTAAGTCTAATTTATGTTTGTCCAACTCATTAGTCTACTTTTGTCCTCTTGAAAATTACTAAATGTTGTATTATCTGAAAACTCATCGTGTTCTGCACATGCATGCCCAAGAAATTAATCTTCAAAAACTAAAGTGGTTCTAAAGTCAACACTTGGGGAAAATATGTATAGATCGTTTATGTATTCATTCAAGGGCTACTACGTAAGCTGAGCCAGTGTTCAATTAGTTTACATTGGTCTGGGGAAAACAATATTGTCCATCACCACCATTCTTCTGTTCATTGACGTTTTTGTATCCAGATGCGTTAATGTGCCTGTAAAAGCTGCAACAAGTAAGAATTTAATTGTTCTGTTCCTGGTGTATAATGACAATTAAACACTCTCAACTCTTGACTGCCACTATTCCTTTAAGCCGACAGATTTCAAAATCTATTAACAAATCTAAACGTTGCTCTCTCTCCGAGTCCGCATACGGAATATAATTTGTACTTCTTTCACAAGCCCTCCCCATTACTCAAAGAACTTATATACAATTTTCTTTTAACAAACAGAACCCGACTTTCATTTACTAATCTACATTTCTACAAATGTTCATAAGGTCATAAGGAAAAGGAGTAGAATTAGGCCATTTGGCCCATCAAGTCTACTTAGCCATTCAATCATGGCTGATCTATCGCTCCCTCCTAACCCCATTCTCCTACCTTCTCCCCATAACCTCTGACACACGTTGGTGTCAACGGTATTAACCAAAAGACAAAATTAAACAAGTTTCTTTATGGCCGTTGCGGGCAAGATTGTGGCGGACTATCCTGGAGTGCTGTTGTTGATATGACAAAGGTACAGCCACGGAGCTGTTACACACAAAACTACCAGGGTTTGGCAATGTATTTCCATCAAGATGGAGTGGGCCTTAAAGGGAAACTGGCAGGTGATGTTCTTATGCTCATGGTGCGCTTGTTGTTGTGAATGTATGTTGTGGATTAACGAGCTGGCAAAGAAACATATTTCTACCGTCATCTATCTTGCCATTATTTTACTTAACCATCTTTCAATTATCTTTGAATGGGTGCTGCATTTTAAATTCTCAATATTATCGGAGTGTCAAAGCAAGAGATGATATTGTTGAAAATGGCTGATCAGGTGAAAAGAATTGAATCATTAATTGAATGATCAGAGTAATTTCTCCCATAGCAACCAGGCCAGTGGAAACAAAAGTAAAATAATACATTTCTGAAGGACATGATGGATTCCTTATTGTCTCCAGCCAATAACAAAGCGGATCTATTTAACTTATTGGTGATATGTACTGAAAAATAAATGGTTCTAAAGATAATTTTGTCTAATAAAATTAGATAAAAGTGAAAAATGTTGCCAATTCTTACTTAATAATTTATGGGGTATGCACATGCAATGGAGTTCTCTAATAAAAGTCATATTATTAGAATGTTTCTACGAACATACCACCTGAGATACAGATGCCAATCCAAACTATAATTTGCATTGTGATCTTGCTACATTAGATGGATTAAGTAGAAAACATTTGAGAGTGTATTTTCTTTTATGCTGTACCTGTAAACATACTTTGCTGTACACTCATTCAATGAGCAAAAACATTTAAATTTACAGTTTACATTTATAAAACAATTATAAATTCCATTCAAGCTAGTTAAACATATAATGGAGAAGGGATTAGAGAATAATGCTGATGCAGAAAAGAAGCCAAACTCAAAAGTAAAGTTTAAACACTATTGTGAACCACAAAAAATGGCATATTGTTGTACTATGGGAAGCAGTTGCTTCCATATTTATTAAAATATTTTTTATTTTGCACGCTGATCATTATCGCACCACAATAATCTGGAAGATTTACGGGGATATTACCAGGACTCGAGGGCCTGAGCTATAGGGAGAATTTATTCCTTGGCGGGCAGGAAGATGGGGATCATAATGAGGTGTATAAGATCATGATGGGGATAGATAGGGTAGATGCACAGAGTCTTTTACCAAGAGTAGAGGAATCAAGTACTGGAGGACATAGGTTTAAAGTGAAAGGGGAAAGATTTAATTGGTACCTGAGGGGCAACTTTTTCCACAAAGAGGGGGTGAGTATGTGGAACAAGCTGCCAGAGGAGGTTTGACAGGTACATGGATAGGAAAGATTTAGAGGGATATGGGCCGAGCAAGGTGGCTGGGACTAGTGTAGATGGGGCATCTTGGTCTGCGTGAAATTGGGCCGAAAGACCTGTTTCCATGCTGAATTTCCAGTGCAGGCGAATAACATCAACAATTAATAAACATTTGGTGATGGATGGCAAGTTTAATATTCAGCATTTTTATCCAATGAGCCTTAAAATAAGCAATGGGGACAATAGAATGTCTAAAATCAATGCAAAGAAAGAAAGGAAAAAATGGAGTCGAATCAGAGGAGGAATTTGGGAGGTGGGTGAAAGATAGAATGTTGAAAAAGGGTGCAGAAAATAATTATCTGCAAGTGTAGAAAGACAGAAGGAAAAAAGTGGTCCAAAAGCCCTTTCACTTGCCACATGATCACAACATAGTAAAAGGTTGAAAGACTAACACTTTTCAATGTTGATAAATCCATTATTACATCTCATATTATTTAAGTATTCTATACCTACTCCATCAAACTAATTTACTGAGGAGGAGTGTGTTGCCAAGAACAAATTAGTATCTGCATGAATGAAATTATAGTTTCAACTGTTCCCTTTCTGATTTAGAATTACCCCAACATTTGTCAGTGTGTTTAATTTCTATGTATTATGCAAAGACCGTAATTGCTTAACATTTATAGCTCATTCAAGCTGTCAGTATTATGAGTCTAATAATAAAGCAGTATAATTAATTATCTTTTCCTCTTTACCTGATACTTAGAATTTGAACATAATTAATAACTTGCCCAAATTTGCCATCATTTATCCAGCCATTATCTCGACACTTTCAAAAATATGGAAATTGGCAAAACTAGAAAATAGATACTCCAGAATTAAGTTCTTTAAAAAGTTTTAAGTTCTTAACAATTCAAATTACCTAATTACTCTTAGCTACCTATGTGGATCTCAATAACTTTACATAGTCACTTCAAAAATAGCTTTGTACTTCAGTAGCATGAGAGAGCTAAAGAATGTTTCACATAATAGTGGCTGACTCAACCCTCCAGTCTGAAGAAGAGTCTCGACCCGAAAAGTCGGCGTTTCATTTTCTCCAAAGATGCTGCTTGACCTGCTGAGTTACTCCAGCATTTTGTGTCTTTCATCAGTGTAAATCAGCATCTGCAGTTCCTTCCTACTTAAATAATGCTTTAACTAATTAAAATCTCAAACTGTACAGAGGAAAAAGCAAAAATAGGAAAATCAGAGAAGGAAACTAGTCAGTCCCTGAAACCTGCACTGGTGCTATAACAAAATCTCTTCAAGGATACATGTAATTCTCTATCAGGTTATTAATTGAACTAAGCCATCCAAGTAATACCACAGGAGAAGTGTAAGAAATAGTACTGTTTACAATGTGGTAGCTATTACGAGTGAATTAAACATGGAACCAGAGAGAACAGCCTTTTGTCAAAGAACAATTGAGGTTTCAGACAGAATACATTTGTTGTAATGGATGAGGATGGGTACTGTTTCACGACTCATCACATAGAATCTCATTTGTTAGTTTTCCCACTGTGGTCTTTATAGTGTGGATAGGATGAAAAGTATCCTGAAATGTTTAGGTGGTAGTGAGCATGGAATTGGAGAAAATTCGTAAATCTTAAAGGTAAATGCAAGGATAGATATTTAGCAGATGGAAAGTTGCAGGAATTGACCACGGACTCTTTCAGAATGCAGGCAAAATGTCTGAGGACTCTAGTAACAATGCACATGCAAAAACACTTGTTAATAATATCAGCTATTTTGAAAAGTAAAATATATTAGAATATCCAACAATGACTCCAAATTAAAGGATCACAATTACTGTTTTTTCAATCCATTATTGCCAAATAACTTCACAATGCAAATTTCAGGGTAAATTGTACATGAGCAGTAGTATGCCACTCACCAGTTATTACCCCATTCAATCATTGTTCCTGGCTGGAAAAATCATACCAATATTAAAACAATATTAAAATTCCATTTACAAATATAATGCAACAGGACCTCAGTATTTTAGTGATTTTTTTTAAAGACTATACAAGTTTAAGGTGACGAATTTATGTAAACTAAGGTATAATACAAGCTACATCTACTAAAATGTAAAGTGAAGCACAGATGATCCAATTAAGATATTTTCCTCATATTGTTAACTCATTTAGTCTTGACATCATAATTTCAAGGCAAAAAACGGGCTGATGGCTTGTACAATTGTGTACAGGTTGCATAAAGCAAGGATAATATAGTGGGGAGGTACACTTCCATTCAGTACCAAAGAATATCACAATGGAACACCTGACAGGCAAGTTTAGGTAGCCTAAGAATTGTGACAAATTTCTTTGTATGAAATTTCATATGCTCATAAGGCTTGCCTTGTGCTCAAAATAGCACATGACAACTTTGTGATTTGGCACTGCAGGAGTGCAGAAAGAGACCAATAGGCCTGTTGTGCCTTACATCAGGCTCAATTATGTGTCTATACTGCTTTCCCAATAGGCTTGTATTTTCTTCAAATACGTTCAGAAAATCAAATATCATTGGTAAAACTGATATCATCACCTGCTCCAATAAACAGAGCAGAATTAGGCTGGAGTGCAATCATTTAAAAAAAAAACAGAATAAAGTGTAATCTTGAAGAAAAAAAAACAGAATTAAGTGCACACTTGAAGCAGAGTGGGGAATGATCCAAGAAATAAAACATTAAAAGTGGCAAACAGTTTGCTGCAGTTGGTAGGTTTCGGGTTGCTGGTCATTTAATAGCTGTTATTGGGAATCAATAAAATCTGAAAAACTTGTATTTCAAGTGTATTCAAGGGTTTATTTATCAGCATGCATCAAATTATTCTTTAATGCTTTGCATGTTCTATGACAATCAACTAAAGCAGGAATATTTTTCAGTTTTGGTCAATTATAATATTCTTCAATGATTCAGAGGGTTCTATTGCAATTATAACTATAGAAAACACATGTTCCTTACCCTGAGCTGGTACGATCTGAGCTCGTAAATATTGGGCCCTGACCTGGGCATAGGCTCATTCCAGAAACTGAATTCTAAAAGCAACTGGTTTTTCCGAGAAAGTAGCATTTTTCCCCTTTCCTTCCTAAACTCCATGAACTCCTGCAAAATAAAGTCTTAAATTTCACTAGTAGCAAAGTTGAAAGTTCACACATAGCTTAAATCACAACATAGGAAAAAATGAGTATCTGTTGGGAGTATAGTCATGTCTGTGATACCAGGCCTGGCTCTGAGGCATAGCATGGTAGGGTGTGACACTAGGCCTGACTTTGAGGCACAGTCGAGTAGAATATGGCACCAGGCCTAGCTCCGAGGTACAGTCGGGTAGGGTGTGGCATCAGGCCTGGCTCTGAAGCACAATAGAGTAAGATGTGGTACTAGGCCTGGCTCTGAGCGATAGTGGAGTATGGTATGGCTTCAAATCTGGCTCTGATGCACAAACAGTTCAAGTGAAATCATATAGGGCTATAGTGATAGGAGACTCATTAGTTAGGGAAACATACAAACATCTGGCAGCAAACGGGACCCCACAATGGTGTGTGCCCTTCCTGGTGCCATGGTCATGGATGTTTCGGAGTGGTTGCAGTACATTCTCAAGAGGAATGATGAACAGCCAGAAGTGGTTGCGCACGTTGGCACAAATAACATAACTAGGAAAAGGGATGTGGTACTACATAGTGAATATAGGTAGTTAGGCAAAAAGGTTAAAAAGCAGAACGTCAAGGGTAGTGATTTTCGGATTTCTCCCAGTGCCGTATGCTAGTGAGGATAGGAGTAAGCAGATGGGACAGATTAATGCGTGGCTGAGGAGTTGGTGCAACGGGCACTGTTTCAGTTCTTTGGATCATTGGGATCTCTTCTCTGAACCTTTGCCTTCTGCACCAATACCCTCAATCGGGGTATCGAGTATAGAAGTTGGCATGTAATCTACAGTTGTAGAAGATATATGTGAGGCTTCAATTTTAGTATTGTGTTCAATTTTGGTCCCCCGCTATAGGAAAGATGCCAATAAGCAGAAAAGAGTTCCGAGAATCTTTGGAGGACGTTGTCAGGATTAGAGGCCCTGAGCTGTAGGGGAACGTTGGACAGGTTAGGACTTCATTCCTAGGAATACATGAGGCTCAGAATCATGTCACTACATTGTGAACAATATCAATTCAAGTTGTTACTGTGTACTAAAGCACTCTACTACATCTGAAATTGTCATTGTTGAAATCACAATCTCTAATGGGCAAGGGAAATAGATTGAAGTCAACACTAATCAGTGTCCCGAATAAACTATCATTTTTTTTTACAGAAATCAGGCTAATTTGTTTTGACTTAAGTATGTTCTGCAAATGGAAGAAATCTAACAATGAACAAAAACAAGAGCTGGGTTTTCTGATGTTTCTTCCTGGAACAACATATTGGATTATATGCTAAGTTTTCCACTTTAAAAAAGGATGAAACATTGTTACACGAAAAAAAAAGTTCTAAAACCTTTCTCCCAAATCTATTCTATAAGTCTATTCTGGTAAATTTAAGATAGAAAAATAGATACTGCTAGAAATACTCATCATGTCATGCAGCATCAATGGAAAGAGAAACAGTTATTGTTTTAGATCAAAGATCCTTTCTCAAAAACTGGTTCTCTCTCACATACTCTGAATGTTTCCAGTATTTTCAGTTTTATGCAGTTTTTTAAATTTTCTTCTGGTAAATAGAGCAGATGTTTAAATACATAATGTTGCAAGTTTTACAATATATAGTGGTTTTTCTTTACTGTGTTATAAACAAATATTTTCAACCCCTACCTTATTTTGTCTCAGTTTATTCATCACTTCTGTAAGCGTAGGGTAGCCTCCACTGTACTTCCAGAGGTGGACTGAAAGAGACAAATCGGATAAGAGAATAGTATTTCAAATTTGACATTCTCTGTATCATGAACATTGTAGCTAATGAAAATGCTGGATGGACAAAATGTTTTTTTTGTAGATATTGCCAACAAAGCAAAGTTTTTATCTGACTATCATTTCTGGCTAGAGCACAACTGAATTAAAGTTAATAATTAGGTGGACCAATACCACCTGTAAGAAAGAGTCTAAGATTAAGTTAATTTTAAGCGATTAAAAATAATTTGCTGATTGTATCTATAAATGGTATATATAGACATAATCAGGCACAAAATTGGTTTTATAAATCACAGATTTATTGCAACCCACAAAACACAAGTTGGCATAAAGATTTTAAGACTAGTGATATGCTTCTGTAATAAGTAACACTTAAGGGAAAATAAAGCATTCAAAATCAATACTACACTTTATACAGATAAAGTAAATGCTCTTGTCATGTTTATGTTTAATTAGATGTAAAAATTGGAAAATAAATAAACCAGTTTTGTCATCACAAAATGAGATCCACAAAAAAAAAATCATATTCCTAATATATGATTGATGCCACATAAAACATTCTTACCAGCTTGATCTTGCTCTCCGTACCACGTGTTCCACGTCCCAACAAGTTCACATGGATAGTTCTCATCTTTGTGAATTTGTGGTAGTATATCTATGCTGCAAAGAACAAAGAATTTCAAACATTTTGCATCCTCTGCAATTTTCTAATATTTTTGTATTTCTGGGTCATAGATCTGGCGTCTAAACTATTGATATGTGCTTCAGAATTTTACATAACACAAAATAGGTAAAAGAAAAAGTTGAACATACATAAGTCTTTAAGCAGTACATCAGCAGATCTGTTTAATCACGTGCACATATCAAACACACCTACAATCCCTAATTCTAATCCATTGTCCCAATTTAATTCTCAACACCTGAACAAAATCTATTTTCTACATTTCTATTTAAACACAAATGTACCAAAATAGTAATTGCATGCAAGTTTGCTATTGCTTGAAAAGTAACTTTTTATTGGTTGCATGACTGAAGGTTGGGGAATATTTTTGTAGATATATTTTAGGTAACTAATAATCACTGTAACATATTTAAAAATGCTGCCTCAAAGTTTTTATTTTGAGGCAGCATTTTCTCAATTTGCTGAGATTTTTATTTTATTTTATTTTCACTATTTTCTCTCTCAACTTTCTTCATTTACTCGTTTTCTTTCTTCACACACTATATATTTCACATCTTTCTATCCTTTACTATCTAACTTCTTTTTCTTATTCTCATCTTTTTTCAATGTAACAAAAAAAAAAGAAGTTGTACATAAAATGTATTATGAAAATATATATTAGGCACTTTGGTGCCATATGACTGTGCTTACTTCTAATAAAATAAAATATAAAAAAAAGTTTTTATTTCGTTTTCAATTGTATTAGGGAATTACACATGGAATCTGGCACTTTTACATTCTGTTCGAAACATTTATATGATGTTGGTATTTATTTCACAGAATATTGACCAACTATCCAGAGTGCTGAAACTCTAATGGCATGGCAGTATACATTTCCAATTGCCACTAGAGGTTGGCATTTTTAATAGCTGCAAGTGATGCTACGCAAAATGACATTATATTAAATTAAGTTTAACAGGCAATGATATGCCTGTTAGTTATTATTTTTATTTTTTATGGTGCGATTTGATGGGCTTTTTACGATTCAACAAATCAAGGGATGGGCTGAAGAAAAATAAACTGACTTCAAAAAGGATAGAGTGAAATAAAAAGAACAAGGAAATGTTAAAAAGAGTAAGAAATAAAACAATTTGTAAATACATTTAACATTTCCACATTCATAATGCAGCAGATGTCTGGTCACTAATTTTTAATGTGGTGAAACAGTATTATATCATTAAAACTATATTTTGGAGAAGAATATAGGGTCATAGAGTTATACAGCGTGGAAACAGTTCCTTTGGGTCAACTTGCCCGCACCAGCCAACATATCCCAGCTACACTCGTCCCACCTACCTGAGTTTGGTCCATATCCCTCCAAACCTGTCCTATCCATGTACTTAAACGTCATTAACTGTTTCTTAAACGTCAGGATAGTCCCAGCCTCAACTACCTCCTCGGACAGCTTGTACACCCACCACCCTTTGTGTGAAAATGTTACCCCCTCAGATTTCTATTAAATCTTTTCCCCTTCACCTTAAACCTATGAACTCTGGTCCTCAATTCACCTGGACAAGATACTCTGTACAACAACCCGATCTATTCCTCTCATGACTTTATACACCTCAGATCACCCCTCATCCTCCTGAGCTCGAAGGAATAGAGTCCCAGCCTGCTCAACCTCTCCTTATAGCTCAGATCCTCCAGTCCTGGCAACATCCTACTTGGGATCTGTTAAATTTATTGACACAAAGGTGCATGTGATACTACAAAAGATATTTTCAAATGATAAACATAAGCTTTTTCTATATTTTTGGGTTTTGTATTAGAAGATGTTGCAGTAGCTCAGCGGGTCAGGCAGCATCACTGGCGAACACAAGTAGGCAACGTTTCAGGTCGGGACTCTTTTTTGGACAGTGCTCCCTTTCTTCTTAATGATGTTCCAAACAGTTGATTTTGGTAAGCCTAAGGTTTGGCTGATGTCTCTAACAGTTTTATTCTTGTTTCTCACTCATAATGACATTTGACTTTCATTGGCACAACTTTGATCCTCATGTTGATAAACAGCAATAAAAGTTTCCAAAGGTGATGGAAAGACTGGAGGAAAGACTAGGTGCTGAGAGCTCTCTTATACCTGCATTAAGGAGACAATTAAACACACCTGAGCAATTACAAATGCCTGTGACGCCATGTGTCCCAAACATTGTGGTGCCCTGAAATGGGGGGGACTATGTATAAACACTGCTGTAATTTATACATGGTGAAACTAAAATGTATAAAAAATGGCCTTTAATAAAATCTGACAATGTGGATTTTAACCACGTGTGATTTTTTTCTATTACAAATCCAAAATTGTGGAGTACAGAGGCAAATAAATAAATGACGGATCTTTGTCCCAAACATTATGGAGGACACTGTAGAAGAACAGTAAAATGAGAAATAGAAGCACTCCAGATAATCAAATTATGATTCTTTAACCAACAAAAACAGAAAAGATTGGACATTTTCTTAATCTTACCAAAGTTGGTTGTAAGCCTCCAGGGATTCTGGTTTTACACTGTGAACTGGAAAGAAAATATTTTAAATTATTTTAAATTATTCTTGAAATATAATAAATACACCCCTCAGCAGATTAGAAAACACTTTGAATACTTACATTGAATTTTGTATAGGCTGCTTGTTTCCTTTTTAGCTAGCAAATTTGAATGAGCATCCTTACGTGGATCCACCTTTCTGACAAACAGTGATTTAAACCAGCTATCCTCCCTGTTGTTGAATGATGTAGCAGACAATGCCCTGCACAAAAACATGAATAATTACATTCCATGCTTTCTCCACCCAGAACAGTATGCCTTGCATGACTAAATACATCACCACTTATTCATAATCCTTTGGCACATCTTTGAACATGTTACTTTGTTCAATCGGTATTCAATATTCTTGTTCTCTATTGCTGACCCAAATGCAGTGAAAACTTGCTCAATTAAGTATGGTCAACTCTTTCCTTCCCTAGCCTCTGTACTGTGGTTTCAGTCAAGGTGATTTTCACCTCAATCTCACCTCATCTTGCGCTTTATCACATGTTGGCTGCCATTCTATTCTCTGTGATTAACACACCCATATCCATGGTCACCTACTTGGCTTTGCCATACCCTATGACTTCAGTACTTCTGTCACCTAAACATCACAGCCATTTCTGATGTATCTTCCCCACAAACCCTTTCCAATTTGTTTCTCAGCCTGCTCCTAAAGCCATACCACTCCCAATTGATTTGAAGTACACGTTTTAAAAATCTCAGCTGTTATGCCTTTGGTCCTCCATTCCCCCACATCATATCTGAACAGATAACCAGAACTTTGTATTCCTTTTTTAATGCCCGAGGGCCCATTGTAATTATATTTTTTTCTCCCCTGATGCAGTCTTCATGTCCGGTCTCTTAAGTCCTAGAGTTGCAAATCAGGTTGGATATGCAAGACAACTAGTTTTGCAACTCAATGTCAGGTTTGATGAATCCCATAAAGTACCGTTACGTTTTGACCTCAACTGCTCACTTCTTTGTTCAACAATGAATACACCAGAAGTGTGGCTTTTTTGCTGGCTTGCAAATTAGCTTCTTAAATTGCTCTTCCATTCTGCTATTTGCAATCCTCCAATTCTGCACTTTCCTTTTTTCCCTTCACCCAAACAAATGGTGCATCTCAATCACCTAGTCAATCCATGTTCTAACAACTCACATCTTTCTCTAGCCTTGTTCTAATCTTCCATCATGTCCATACAAAGACCTCATGTCATAAGATTCCCCTTCTTCGCCCTATGTTTACCAAATTGCTACCCATCCAGTTTCTTTGCCCGAGCTTCATGTTAGTTAATAATGTTAGTAATGCTCTCCCATCAGGTGCTGTTCCCCCTCCCTCACTCCTTAACATATAGTCGTCATCCCTCCGTATAGAAAACACAATTTCAGTTCTTTCCAAATACAATCCATCTTCTCCACTGGAGAAAGTTTTCACATTGTCATTGCTGCAATACAGTTCCCATCAAAACCAGCCGTGACATCATAGGATTGCAAAAAATATTCATTTGTGTATGCTGACAGTGTGTTTTACCCATCTACCAATACCCTTGACCTATTCAATGTCTCCAGTCATCAGTATATTTGCCGGACATTAAACACCATACTAGCACGCTTCCTTCAACTAATATAAAGCCCAAAGCCACGCATTCCTCCAGCAATTTTCTTAAAATAAACCTCAATGTCTAGGAACGTGGAGTAATATCTAATTTGTGCTTCAGAGCAGATATCCGTCATAAAAGTGAATATTTTAATTTCTGTAATACCATCCAATTCCACCGCTGCCTCTGCTCATCCTGTCATGTCTTTGACTATTGATTTGACTATTCCAAAGCATTCCTGGTCAGCTCTTTTCATTAAATCCTTGTCAAGGTTCTGTTCTTAAGACGCTGACACATACTTTCCATTTGCCCATCACTTTGTGCTTGATGAGTTACATTAATTCCCAAATCAGTTTTAAAATTCTCATCCACATTTTCAAATCTCTCTGTGGCCTCCACTCCCTGTTTTTTTCTTGTCCTATAATCTTTAGATATCGGTAATTCTTTCATTGGTAACACTTTCTTATTTGATCCTCTAAGACCCTATGCAATCTCCCAACCCTAAATCTACCAGTTTTATTTTTAAATCTCTTTCATTCTTTACAATCATTCCACCAGGGTTTTAGACATCTATCCCAATGTGTGGCTATATTTAAATGTGTTTTGTTAATGCTCCTGTGCTGAACAAAAGATACGGTTTTATGTGACAATGTCCTGGAAAGGTGGGAACGAAGGAAATAGGTAGGGAACTGAAATCAATGTAAAATAAGTGATTAAAATTCAGAAAAAAACAAATGCAGGCTAGGATACGTGGCATTTGATGTGGTCATGTGTAAAGCTGTGTTATACAGGACACAAGAAGAATTTAAGGGGTACGAGTAGATGAACAATTTAATCAAATAGAACACCAGGAAAGATAACTTGCACAAGGTACTGGTCTAAAAGCATGTCAATAAAAGACATGAAAGATTCACAGGATTATTTTGACGAACAGGAGGGAGGTCGGCCTAGATCTAAGTCAATAAATATCCTTTAATTCAGTGAAAATGGTCACCTGGTCAATTACCATAATGTTATTACTTCTGTGCATTTCTGAAATCATAACAGTGATTGTACCTCTAGGATCTTTGGTCAGCACTGTAAGCGCTTTGTGACATCAAAACCATGAAAAGGGGCGTGTAAATGCATATCTTTAAGATTCAACACCGAAAATAGACAATATACGACTTAAAGGTTATCTGAGATTTAATGTTTACAATTTTCCTATTGTCTAATCCATCAAACATCTTCACTGCAGATGTAAAACACCGTTTAAATAATTTCCTTGCTGATCAGAAACACACTGAAATGTTTCAACTGAAGGACTGGCATAATGATTGAATAGATGGAAGAACATAAACTTAGCGCACATTTGTGCAATTATAACGGATGCAACTACTGCAGATAATGACCTTGGCGAAATAAAATCCTCAAATGTGAGTCTCGTAAAAGAAACTTGGAAATAAGGCTTCAAACCAGTCAATTGTAGATGGTTTGGTTCGTTGTTTTAAACTGCTTGTTAATTTAACGTTCTTTTAGCCGATAACCTGTTGATGGACGGCATTTTATTCTGAACAAAGAAGCAGCACAGCGGCGCACCTGTCAGTTGACAGAAGGGAAAGGGCCTGCCGACAAACTTTACCTCAGTTTGCGCGCTCCGGCAACGCTCAGCCACAGGCGGCAAAACAACGGCGGCTGTCAGCCTTTTCGTGCACTGACCTGGTCATGGTTAACGTGGTGATGCCAGCATCGAGAGGAAGGGCGCAGTGTTCGCTTCTAACCCGGGCTGTCGCCCTCCTGGCACCGGTTGCAAGGCTCAGCATAACTCTGGCCGCCATCTTGCTGTGGAGGTGACATTCACCCCCGCAACGGCAGCGTGTGCGCATGCGCCTCCAGGCGTGTGGGGGCAGGGCGCGGAAGGGGGTTAGCCGGGAGTAACCCTGACCCAGCGACCTGAGATAAACTGAAGAATGTAGGAAGGAACTGCAAATGCTGGAGTTTTATTGTCATATGTCTCAGATAGAACAATGAAATTCGTACTTGCTGCAGCACAACAGAATATATAAACATAGTACACTGTAAACAATATGATAAACAGAAGTTCAGGGCGTGTATATGTATATATACATATTTACACACCCATATATATATATATATATACACATACACACACACACACATGAAAACAAACAAGTTGAGTTGTTGCCTTATGGTGCCAGGGACCTGGGTTCGATCCCGACTACAGTTGCTTGCTTGTCTATACAGAGTTTGTACGTTTTCCCTGTGACCTGCATGGGTTTTCCCCTGGATCTCCGGTTTCCTCCCACACTCGTACAGGTTAGTAAGTTAATTGGCTTGGTAAAATTGAAATTGTCCCATAGTGTGTGTAGGATAGTGTTAATGCGCGGGGATCGTTGTTTGGCGTACACTCAGTGGACCGAATGGCCTGTTTCTGCGCTGTATCTCTAAAATTAAAACTAAATAATAGTGCAAAAAGACAAAATGTTGAAGGTAGCAGGTCAGGCAGCATCTTTGGAGAGAAGGAATGGCTGACATTTTGGGTCAAGACCCTTTTCAAACTGGGAGTCAGGTGAGAGGGAGTCTGAGATATGGAAGGGTAAGGTGTAAAAATGACAGATCAATGCAGACATTAATCAAGGAAATGGAGATTGGTTCAATGTTGCCTGAGGGGAAGCTGACAACAAGGCATACAAACAGTAAAATTAATCAAGAGGACAGTGAAACTAGTTAGAGAACTAGGGTCGGGGTGGGATGGAGAGAGAATGAAAGCAAGAGGCCGCTGGGTTGCAATCTGGGAGCACAGGACAAACACTGAAATTGAATCCTTCTCTGCAAGGGAAGGTTTTTGGGTTTGTGTAAATATGAAATAATTTTTAAAGAGCGTTTTGATTAATTTGGATAAATGTTAAGTTGCTGATATTAGGGCTTTAGTTTAGTTTAGTTCAGTGATACAATGAACCAGGCCCTTCGGCCCACTGATCAGTGATCCCCACACATTAACACTATCCTACACACACTAGGGACAATTTTACATATACACCAATCCAATTGACCTACATACCTGTTTGTCTTTGGAGTGCAGGAGGAAATTGAAGATCTCGAAGAAAAACCACATGGTCACGGGGAGAACGTACAAACTCTGTACACACAGCACCCGTAGGTCAGGATCGAACCTGGGACTCTGTGCTGCAAGCGCCAAGGCAACAACTCTACCGCTGCGCCTCCATGGCCGCCCGATTGTTTGATTTATGTGTGTGTGTATGGAAAAATTACAATGGTAATCAGCTAGATAGTATCAGAAAGCTGCTCCATTTCTTAGTGATTTTTCTATGCCTTTCTTATTCACTAAGAAAGCAAGCTGAAAATCTTTTGCACTTAACAAAAGTGTGCATGGTCTTAGTAGAATGATGAATGGTGGTGTTCTTTCTTCATTGCAAGAAGGAATTTGTAATTTTTTAATTGTGATGCAAGACTGCAGAATAAACTGAAAAACCTTATAAATGTGTAAATAGTATTCTGTGGATACTGGAATCAGAAACAAAGAGATGCTGCAAGTACTCCACCCGTCAAGCAGCAACCATGGAATGAGAAACCAATTAAAATTGGGGGTCGACAAACTTTCCTCAAAATTGTACGGGTCATAGAACTGAAATGTTAACTGTTCTTTCTTTTCAAAGGTGCTGCTTATCTGGCTAAGTTCTTCCAGTACCTGTTTTTGTTTCAAATTGTACCATGGATCTTGTGACCAGAGTGCATCTCTGAATTTTAACTTTTTAATTTCTCTTCTTCTTTTGAAGATAAGGTTTTTTTTGGAATATGATTCCATGCAATAGCTACTACTATTACCCTGCTTCATGTCCTAAAATCAATAGCCGTTTCAACTGTGAGAAGCCTTTGTATTTCTCCGATTTACCTTGAAGCAAAGAAAAAAGGTTTTACAAAAATGCTACATGATGGCAACAACAGAATTTTGTGGAAATAACTATTTCGTAAATTTCAAATGGATACTAATTCTAACGATATTTATTAAACAATATCATGATATAGAACTTAAGGCCCAAAGATTGAGAAGGCCGATTTTCAAAATAATTACCTTTCTAACTTGACAGTGTTATCGCTGAGTTCAATCGATCCACCTGGAGGAAAAATGCAACCAAGCCATTTCAATCAATTTCATAACAAAATGCATTCTTCTTCTTCTTGCGTATGGCGTGCACGGCCTAAAGTTGTAGGACAACTTGTTCTATTTGATCTTATTTGATTGTGCACGCTGGCTTGATTGCATTCGTCGAAAAAAGGCGGACCACGTGAAGGTTGCAATCTTCCATCCCAACAAAATGCATTAATGCCCAAGAAGAGCACAAACAGGAAAAAATTACTTTCAAAAGTTGTTCATGTTATTACCTATACACAGTAACTCTTCCTTTGTACAATGTAATACCGTGTTAATGAAGCATTCTCGAATGGAATGGTTTTTTTCTGGGATTTTAATTATATCCATAACCTTTGAAAGGTGTAGGAAAGAACTGCAGATGTTGGTTTAAAGTGAAGGTAGACACAAAATGCTGGAGTAACTCAGCGGAACAGGCTGCCTGTCCCGCTGAGTTACTCCAGCATTTTGTGTCTACCTCAGAAAGGTACTCCCTATAGACTATGTGAAAGAGTGAAACACAAGTGGTTGCCAAACATCCGAACACAGATTAAAGCAGAGCCCAATTTCTTTAGCATCCATGTTACTTGCTGCAATGTTGTTACATACAAACTTCTCACAGGCAGCACCACTGTGTCACTCCTTGTCACTCTTATGTTTAGTGTATTGAATGTGAAAATATACAAATAAATGAGGACTTCAGATATTGAGAATTATATGCATTTTATTTTATTCTGGTATTAGAATATCCAATTGAAAGAGTGTATACAAGCTGGGAGAAAAAAAAAGTTATCACATCTTAAAACTACATTGTCTGATTTATTGAACATAATAACATGAATTTTCATTATAATAACCAGTTCAGATTAACTAATTTTTATTCTGCTCAATTTGTCGAGGCTTTATGTTCAGAATTACTCTGTGAGGCATTGACCTCTAAGTTCTTGAATTGATCATTCAGAGATCCCATATCTGAATCAAAGTCCGTGAGGGATTCGAACATTCTGCTCCCACAGCAACGCTTTTTAGTTATAGGATCGATAATATTTCCAACTTTGAATACAATTTCAGCCAGTTCATGTTTCACATGTTTGGTTCTTCGTTCAGGTAAAGCCTTCAGAAGCACAATATCACCCACTGTGCACTGTTCTTCAGCATCATGAGCAAAATAGGTCTTCCTCTTGTTATAAAACTGGAGGGGGGGAATGAACAGTTTAAAAAACTTACAATTTAAAAAGAAGTGCACTTAATTTATATTTAACAATATTGAAAAAATTGAAATGAGAATATGCAAAACAATTAAAAAATATATTTTTTACAATTAAAACTATGTGTATGATAAAAGGAGTAGAAGTAACGAATAGCCCCATATTAGGGAAATGAAGATTTTAGTGATATGTAGGTTACATAGACATAGACATAGAAATTAGGTGCAGGAGTAGGCCATTCGGCCCTTCGAGCCTGCACCGCCATTCAATATGATCATGACTGATCATCCAACTCAGTATCCCGTACCTGCCTTCTCTCCATACCCCCTGATCCCCTTAGCCACATCTAACTCCCTCTTAAATATAGCCAATGAACTGGCCTCAACTACCCTCTGTGGCAGAGAGTTCCAGAGATTCACCACTCTCTGTGTGAAAAAAGGTTCTTCTCATTTCTGTATATCATGTCTACAGATTTGGATCAATGGTCATAGAACACACAAACCCAATATCGTTGGAAATATTAACAAGTTAAAGGAACAAAAGTTCTGACCGAACCTATCAAAGGCTTATACACAGATTTAAAAAATACTAGAAATAAATTGTGACATTCAAATCCCCAATCACATTATTCACTGGTATTAAGAGTGATTAAGAGTTATGAAAGTTAAAAAAAAAGATTTTGCATACAAATAACAGCTTTCAAATTGAACAAATGGTATTTTTCTGTCTTTAACCTGCAAAATATTTTACACATTTCAAACCAGACTATTTTACCTTTAACAGATATGAATTCAGGACAAGCCTAGTTACTCTGACTTTAGCTGTCTTCTGCATTTTTGTTCCAATCACTTTTCCTATAATCCACTTGGCGTGGACAGAGGCTGTTCTTGTAGACATCTTGTAAATTACCTGCATTAAAGTGATTGAGTGTAAGTAACACAAAATAGCTCCAAAATGTCTGAAAATAACTTACATTGATGTTGAAAATTTAACATGATCAGATAATTCCAAAACCTACCACCTAAACAAAATAAATGTATTCAATGTCATGTGAGCAAAAACAGCCAATTTATATACAGGTTTTACAACAATGGTGCCAGGATAATGATCAAATTATCATCTTTTCATCAATTATGCAAATCAGTGGGACAATAATTGACCCCACCGCATATAATTGACCCCAAATGAGGGATAAACTATTCTGCCACATTAAGTATTATTATTATGTGTATCAAGGGTTCATATTAGTTCAGCAGCATTAAATGTAACCCCCTCCCCAAAAAAGTGGTTACAAATCTTAAAAATATTATTTTCATGTTCTCTCACAAAAAAATCAGTTTGATACATTTTGCCCAAAACTCCAGTAATGCAACGCAGTCACCTGTTCTACACTGAAAGAACTGGTTTGTGCAAAAGTCACAAATGCATCCTGAATTTATTACTTTCTGACATGAGTTTGAGATTGAGCTATGCTTAATGACCAAAGGACATTTGAGGCAACTGTCCAGATTAAATAGCTTTTTTCTCTGCTGATAAAGATTTGTATTTTGTCATAGAGTACGTTATTTATAGGATTTATGCATTGTGTTTTATTAACTAAATAGTTAATTCTTAAATTCACATGGGCCTAGTTTATGGTCATGTGGCCAAATGGAGCAACAACAAAACTTGGAAATAGAACTTAGTAAAATATTGAATTACTCATGTTAAAAATTGTAGTCTGTCAAATTAGCAAGAGAACATGTCAATTATTTAAAAATTATTAGCAAAAATTTGATTTGAATAACATTATGGACAAATTGTTAGGTTTAGCAAAGCTGGGTTAGAGAGTGGGAGGTTATTTGGCTACCTTGTACAGACATTATCAGTTACTGATCATTCTGCTCTTTTTCTATATGATACTGTTGATGATTATACTGTTGATGATTACAATAGATATGCAGGATTGGGTGGTTTACCCACCTTTAAACCGCAGTGCCACCCAAAATGTTTGAAAGTATCTGACTGAAACAGTACAGAGTGCAGTTATTTTCCAATAGCTTTCTTGGTTAATTACGATAATACAAACATTTAAGACACCAGTTAATTGCATTGCTCTCTTAAAAAAAAATTACTTTGAAACAATGCACCCTAGTTCTTTAAATACTGACCAGAGGAAATGGCCTTTCAACATCTGTACATCAAGTCTGAAGGGTCCCAACCCAAAACTTTACCTATCCGTGTTCTCCAGAGATGCTGCCGGATCTGCTGAGTTACACCAGCACCTTATGTCCTTTTTTCTATTCATCAACACCTTTCACCATCAGATAAATTTGAAATTAAACTAACTATGTTAATTTCTCCATTTTAAATGAAAGTTTGATAGATTTCTGGATATTAAGGGAATCAAGGAATATGAGAATGGCAAAGGAAAATTAAATTGTGGTAGAATAATTGTTCATGTTTGGGGAGTTCTTTGAAAAAGTAGAACATCGCATGTATAAAAGGGAATTGATGGTTGTACTACGTTTTGATTTACAAAATTCATTTTGATAAGCTGCCTGAATCTTTGCAATTCTATTATAAAAAGGGCAGTGGAAGCAGTCTATGCTTTTTTAAATGATATGCAAGGAGGTGAAAGGCAATCTTGGGTAGACAGTAATGATAAGTGGTTACAATCAAAACAGCCATAGTCTTGTTAATTAATGGCCTTAATTACCTGCCACTGATTCATTTGTTTGTTTGTAAAACATGACCTTGATGAATAGCTGTGTAACGGCAAAATGACCTTCCCCTGCTCCCAATTACATTCTTCTGATGCAATGAGCATAGACCATTCTATTCATAAACCAATATTCCCCAAGAAAGATCTTATAGAAGTGTACAAAATCTTGAGAGGAATAGATCGGGTAGAGGCACAGAGTAGGGGAATTGAGGACCAGAGGACATAGGTTCAAGGTGATGGGGAAAAGATTTAATAGGAATCTGAGGGGTAACTTTTTTCATACAAAGGGTGATGGGTATATGGAATTAGCTGCCAGATGAGGTAGTTGAGGATGGGACTATCTCTACTCTGTGCATCTACCCGATCTATTCCTCTCCAGATTTTGTACACCTCTATAAGATCACTCTTTATCCTCCTGCACTTCAAGGAATAGTCCCAGCTTGCACTACTTCTCCCCTTAGCTCATGCCTTCAAGTCCTGGGAATGTGTGTGTGTGTGTGTATATGTGTGCACTGAACTTTTTTTTCCTCTCTCGCTTATTGTATTGTTTACAGTGTACTATGTTTGCATATTCTGATGTGCTGCTGCAAATAAGAATTTAATTGTTCTATCTGGGACACATATCTCAATAAAACACTTCACTTTTGACATCCTCGTAAATAGGTATAGTAAAATGCATACATACATGTTTTCATTTATGTAAAAGTATGGGTTAAAAATAATGAGTTTGGCCCTTGCTAATCTCTTCCTTTCAGTGTTGTTTGGGACAGGTCAACCACGGTGTGCACCGCCTTTCAGCCCCCCCCGCCCCGGTGCTCCTGAAATCCGCGACTCCGAGGGAGCGCTGAGGCAGCGGACCCGTTTCAAGTGCATGCGCGGTAGCCCGTTGCTCCCACCTTGGCGGCGGAGCACAAGAAAACTCCCCGGGTCACACGATGGTTCCAGAATGTCGCATTTACCTGGGGATCAAGGCCTCGGGTGCTTCAAATAATCCGTTGAACCCGGCAACTCGCTCACTCACTCACTCACCCACCCATTCGGCCTCAATCCGCGTGTTCCTACTCGACTTGGATCGAGGAGCGGCGTAACTCGAGCATGCGCAGTGGGCGCTCCCGCCTGGTTGCCCCGCAGTGAGGCGTCGGGAACCACCGCCTCTGCTGGCCGTCTGTGAAATTACAGCTCCGGCCCAATAAGCGAGTTCGGTATTCCGACTGCGCATGCCTAGGTCAAAGGTCATTATGCATAAATAGCCCTGGAGAGCAGTGAACCTTCATTTCTTCTAAGAAATCTTCTAAGATCTGTCAGCAGATCTATATCGGTGAGACCAAGCGGAGGTTGGGCGATCGTTTCGCCGAACACCTCCGCTCGGTCCGCAATAACCTAGCTGACCTCCCGGTGGCTCAGCACTTCAACTCCCCCTCCCACTCCGCCTCTGACCTCTCTGTCCTGGGTCTCCTCCATGGCCACAGCGAGCAGCACCGGAAATTGGAGGAAATATTCCGTTTGGGTAGTCTTATGAACATCGTCTCCCAATTTGTTGTCCTTGCTGTCTTCTTCCTCCCTTGCTGGCTCCCCTGCTGACTCCTCCCACTCTCCAGCCTTCCGGCCCCCTCCTACAGCCTTGTCCCCCCAAAGATGCCCCACCCCTGATCAGTCTGAAGAAGGGTTTCGGCCCGAAACGTTGCCTCCTTCGCTCCATAGATGCTGCTGCACCCGCTGAGTTTCTCCAGCTTTTCTGTGTAACCTTCATTTCTTCTATTTTTTTCAGCTTTGATTCTTCTAGGTAAGAAAATGCTGCTTTCAAACTATGAAATAGTTGTATTTATTGTTCCTTTGTTGCCGCTTCTTCTCCGTGCTGGCTGTGACAGACGACACCAGCGGCCCCAGGCCTACAGCCAGTTACAGAAAGAAGCGCCAACCCCAGCCCAACTCCCGCCGGGCCAACCAACAGGCCCGGACCGACAACACCAGCGGCCACAAGCCCACAGCCAGTGCGGAGAAGAAGCGCCAATTCCAGCCCAGCCCCCCCGACGGGCCAGGGACTGGCAGCGGCCGACAGCCCTGGTGCCGGCGAAAACCGAGCACCAGCCATACACACAGTGCTGCAGCAACTTGGCCTCCTTAGTTTGAAAGCAGTATTTTCTTACCTAGAAGAATCAAAGCTGGAAAAAAAGAAATTAAGGTCCACTGCTTCACTACACTGCTTTCCAGGGCTGTTTATGCATAGTGACCTTTAACCTGGGTTTGTGCAGTCGGAATACCGAACTCGCTTATTACACTCTACACGCAGCCTCCTGTACTCTACAATATTTGGGGTTAGTCTGTTTAGTTTCATTTTTTGTCACGTGCACCGAAGTACAGTGAAAAGCTTTTGTTGGGTGCTAACCAGCCAGCAGAAAGACAATACATGATTACAATCGAGCCATTCACTGTGTAAGGGAATAACGTTTAGTGCAGGATAAAAAATATAATCTATTGTCAGTATATCATTATGTATCATATTATATTAATGTATTATGTTGATCATGTATTATCTTTCCACTGACTAGTTAACACGTAACAAAAGGTTTACACTGTACCTTGGTACATGTGCGATACGATACAATAGAACTTTATTTAGAAGGTTACACAGATTCACATCCCTGGGATGCAGACCATGAGGCCCTGGGTTTTTATCAGCCTTCAGTCGCATTAGTCTACCCAACACCATTTCCTGCCTAATGTGAATTTCTTTCAGTTCCTCCGTCACCCTAGATCCTCTGGCCACGAGTACTTCAGGGAGATTTTTTGTGTCTTCCTTTGTGAAGACGGATCCAAAGTACCTGTTCAACTATCAGACTTGATGGCTGAATGGCATTATTCTGCTCTTAGAACCTATGTCACAAAGTGCTGGAGTAACTCAGTGAGTCAGGCAGCATCTCTGGAGAACATGGATAGGTGATGTTTCAATCTGAAACAGGGTCCCGACCCGAAACATCACTTCTTCATGTTAACCAGAGATGCTACCTGACCTGCTGAGTTACTCCAACACTCTGTGGTCTTTTTCGTTTTACAATAGATCTTCTGGAACAGCACATAGAGTATTGCCATGTTCTGGCACCATCTAGCAACTTCCAAGCCTTTGAAAGGTCTATTCTTGGCCCATGGAGATATACATTTTCTCATGTTCTCACTTTTAGGCCTGGTGTCCTGGTGGCACTGGATCAATGAAGTGGGAGTCAGTCTCGTCCAGCGCAATGCTATCGGCTCCTTTCAATGCTGTTTTATGCCACTGGCTGCGCTTGATCCACTGGCTCATCTGGCTAAATTTAAATTGGAGACGAAAGATGGGGTTGATTTTGGAGAAGGAAATACAAGCAAAGATCTGACAGAAGATAGACACAAAGTGCTGGAGTAACTCAGTGGGTCAGACAGCATCTCTTGAGAAAAAGGACGGATGACATTTCGGGTCAGGACCCTTCTTCAAACACTGACATTGATCTGACAGTGTGGGTACAATCTGAAAGAGCATGGAGAACGGATGAATGAATAGCAAGGGGCTGTCTGAAGCATGGGAGACTGGGAGAAGGAGAATAGTTATTTAAAATTAACAAAACAGGAAAAGCATCAACTAGAAATGAGAATTCAAAAATTTTACATATTTCAATGAAATTGTTGAACATATTAAATGTGAAAGGCTACAAAATGTCCAGTGAAAGATGAAATGTTATTAATTGAGCCTATATTATGCTTTTTTTTTAAAGCAAATGTTGAAGCAGGATGCAGAATTAAGGTGGCAGGCAAATGGGGAAAAAAAACAGACTAGCATAATACATTACAACCATATTTTTATGGCTTTTTGAGCTTTCTGTAGAGCTATGAGGGTGGAAGATATAACATGTTTCTGTGGGTTAGTGAATAATATTTCATTCAATAATATTGCCTTTCGCGGGGGTGTGTTAAGGAGATGTGTTTTGGTACAGAAATGTTGCGGTGGGTATGTTTCCAGTTTGTGTGAATGCATTTGGGTGGGTTTTGAATGGAGTTCTTTGTTTTTTAAGGGGGGGGGGGGGAGGGGGGGGATTGCTGGGAGCTGTTATGTGGAGGGGAAAGTTCGTTTGAATGGGAGGGGAAAGGTTGTTTGAATGGGAGGGGAATGGGGAAAGTTTGTTTGAGTGGGAGGGGAAAGGGAGAAGTTTGCGTGGAGGGGGGCGGAGTTTTTGCGCGGTGCCGCGTCTGATGAAGGGAGGGTTTGTGCCAAAGATACTCCTCTAGTATCTTTGGTTTGTGCGAAGTTTTGCTGCGAGTTGCTTCATCCTCACTGGAGGGCGCGCTCCGCCATTCGGTGTTCCGTTGTGCAGCGGTGGCTCTCCCTCCCCTTTACCCAGCTAGCAGTGTCCAAAGATTATAGAGCTCCTCTATAATCTTTGGCAGTGTCCGCTTCCCGGCTGTTTTAACCGACGTATGTCCCTGTTAGTGGGGTTGCTGTGCAGTTCATCGTCGCCTTAAGGCCGGTGCTGGTGGCGTATCGTGCGGACTCGCTGCAACTCCAGTCCGGGGCTCAACTTTGGCTGGGCCTCCATCGACGGTGAGTCCTCTGAACACAACACAAACTATACTTAAATCAACGAAACAACCATTAATCAATATCTGCGGATTACTTGGGAAAGTTACTGTTAGTTTCCGTGTGAAAGCACTGCATTACAACAGTTAGGCCTCCAGAACGTTGAATCCTTTTAGAGGAATGTTGTTATTTTTAATGTTTATTTTGTTATCGCCAATGTTAATTCCACTCGTGGAAATGTATCTCCAATTAGAGAATCAGTCTGAAAAAGGGTCTCGACCCGAAACGTCACTCATTCTCTCGAGAAATGCTGCCGGACCCGCTGAGTTACTCCAGTTTTTTCTGTCTATTTTTAATGATTAGAAAGGTGATCGGTGCATATTTTCCACCATTAACGTTTTAGTCTCATTGCTTCTTTGGTTTGTGTTGCCAAATAAATTACCGAGTAAGAGGCAGCTAACCCTTCAAACTTGAAGTAAATCCACTTTAAAGACAAATAATGTCTGCTCTAGTTTACCTTCGCACCAGTCCATACATTACAAGTAATCAATGAAGGCCTTGTTTATCTGCACACAGGACGCTGGCAAAAAAACCCATTTCAAAGAGAAAGTACTGTAATACCACGGTTTTTCCACAGTCACACCACAGTACATAATTGAATGATGACTATTAAGTTCATTTTAATTTAATTGATCCACAATAAAAAATCATAAAATCACCCATTTAAATATATCTAGTTCTCAATTGACTAATTTAATGTTATCTGTGAATGCAGGTGTGTATTCTATGCTCTTGAAAGGTCTTCTAGTCTTTGTTACTCTTTATTGATATCACCCCAGATGTTATCCTTTTAAATATCTTTGTCCCCACCCCTTGTAAATCTTTCAAATTTTGAAGTAATATGTTGGATTTGCTTGACTCTTTTTCTTAGCCAATTCGAAAACTGATTTCTAGAGTCACTCACTATTCAAACTTATGACAAGGCAATTATGTTTGCTATTCTGAGTCAGTTGTATCTTCGACTATTGATTGCCACATTAAATACTGTATTTTGACTACAGTCCTCTGACAACACAGTTTAGTTTGATGCGGGATTTGTGTTTTACTGCTTTTCATAATATAATTCAACATTTCCTGCCTTTTAAATCAGTCTTATGAAGCCAAAAAGAATGACTTGATTTCAAAGGCTGCTTGACTTGTTGTGTGCCTCAAACATGGAACACAATTCATTCTTAGACCCCCAAGAATCTTTCAACTTTGTTCTTGGACATGAAAATCATGAGGTTTCCCACATCAGCTTGATCGCTTTGATATTTGCCAGCTTGTGCTTTTGGAGCTTATTTTGTTTAAAACCCCAAAGCAATTACATAATATTCTAGACCATTGTTCTAATGCTTTATCAATATTGTTCATGAGTCGAAATGGGTTTTGGGATTAGCATTTAATTTTAAGGAAAAATATGAACAGAATAATTACGTTTTCAAATTGCTGCGTTCCATGTTGGGTTTTCCATTTGAGCAGGATTGTTTCTGACCATCTTTCACCCCATCTCTTCTTGACTTGAGCATTATTTGTTTTCCAAGTGTTTCACCTCGGGTTTCTGGAGTGGAACCGTTTCCATTCAATTGAATTGAATTGAATTGAATACCTTTATTGTCATTTCAATGTTTATTGTTAATTCAATACCTAATTACATGATACTTTGTTTTAAGCAATGAAATGGAGGGACCCTACTCCATTCATTGGGTTGTGGAAAGCATCATGTGATGAGATTTGAATTCACTTTATTAACAGGAATCTGGAATCGTCCATTGAATCTGGACAGGGACTTTGAATGAACAGATAATTTGCAAAGAGTTAACTTGGATAATTTTCATAATTGTTCTATTAACAAACTATCGCATAACAAACTATCGCATAACAAACTATCCCTCAAACCCTGTTTTGCGGCGACCAGGAACTAACTTCTCAGACCTGTGCATGGAGCTTTTGAAATTATTTAGTGTCTGTTACAAACTAACTGAATATTTATCTTTAAAACGTAACAATTTAAGTTTGTGGGATGCAACCCCTGCCCACATAGTTGTAAGTCACGATGGGTTTTTATTGGACAAAAATCTTGCATGCTTGATTCAAGATTTTGTGTATCTATCTATTCCCATCAGTTCCCCATTCCATCCTGTTAATGTGTGAGCAAGGTTGGGTAGGATTTCAGGATTATACCTTTCTTGTGCAATTGGACAGAACCAACAGAATGAACAGCTAAGTAGTGCATTACTATTGTTGTAAAACAATGGATTTATCAATAATTTGGCGGGGGCATAATTATGTAACGTCTCAGTGGCCAGTTGCATATGTTTCATATCCCTAAATTAACTTGGCCAAATCAAGTCTAGCAACTCTGAAGAATAAAGTCTAGAGCTCTGAAGTAAAATTTCTGATGAAAAGCTCCTTTGTAGTCTTATGGGTCCATTGCATGGTAATCAGAAAAACACACAATTATTCTGTTCATTCAATGAAGGGAAAAGTGTAATCTCGTGCAGAGTATTGTTAATCCATGATATATACGTTTAAAGGTCTTTCCAAAGACGTCATGATTAGATTAGATTAGATTCCTTTATTGTCATTCAGACCTTTCGGTCTGAACGAAATTTCGTTGCCTGCAGTCATACATATAATAATAAATAACAAAACATACAATAAACACAAATGAACATCCACCACAGTGAGTTCACCAAGCACCTCCTCACTGTGATGGAGGCAAAAGTCTTAGTCTCTGTCTCTTCCCTCCTTGTACTCCCTCTGCTCTGAGGCGGATCCAGGCCGAAGATGCCGCCCTCCAGTCCAGCGGACCTCCGAAGTGATGTCGCCGCTGTCTCTGCTCCGATTCGGGCCACTGCCGAAAGCTGGAACACCACCTCAGCGAGTCGGGCCACCACCGCCTCAGCTCAGCTAGCTACATATGAATTGAAAGAGACTTGTCAGTTATGTTTCAAAGCACAGATTTGGTATGCTACCCCATCTTTAAATAATTCAGCAAAAGATTTTCTCATCCACATGGATTAGTCGATGGAGTATGATTTTTCACCCAGAAAGCGTCATCTCCAACATTGCAGCTGTCTTGCATTAAATTGTATTCAGATCCTGGTCTGGGATTTGAGTCTTCATCCTATTAAACTGAGCTGTTGTTTGGAATTCTTTCTGTATTCTTAAGGGCTTGTCCCACCATGGCGACCTAATTTGCGGGTTTGGAAGAGTTTGCGCTCGCCACAAACTCGCAGCATGGTCGACACATGATCCTAGGAGGTCACTGTAACTCTCCTTCACGCTCGAGAGATGTTCCGGCATTACCCGCGGCCTCAGTTTGACCGAGGAAAATTTTTCATCGTGCTGAAAAAATTTCCGCGAGTAAAAATTAGTCGGCATGGTTCTTTCGAACTTGTAGTGCAGTGATAGTGGGGTCGCCATGTAATTATAGGTAGTCGAGGTAGCCGTGGGCAATCTCCTTTGTTGACTGGGCATTTTAATTGGATCATTGGAGGAAAAAAAATGTTAGCACCGACCGGTAATGTTAAATGCCCACTAAACTTTTTAAAAAGTTGTTTGGCTTCTTGAAAGTGTCTCCCCCCCCCCCCCCCCCCCCCCCCCCCCCCCTCCCCTTCTGTGTGCATGTGTGTTTCCAGTTGATCCATTATATTTCATTTAATGCAATCCATCAAACGGGTTTAATGCACTTCCGATGTTTTAATTTTAGAGTTTTAATGCACTTCCCACGTTTTTAAATGTTAACAAATAACAAAACAAATGTTGGAAAAGAATTGTGGAATGGAAATCCAGACAGGCAATTTTGTTTGAATTGAAATAAGTAAGGGATGAAACGTCAGCACAGTGAGGAGTAATCCACCACTCAGATAAACCACCTGCTTCTTTACCGAACCTAATGAACACAAATGGTCTCCGCTTGCATGATATTTGAGATGGGAGCTATGTTATAGTATTATAATATATTACTGAAATAGAATATTTTTAAATAAAAGGAGATTTAATCATACTGAAACTCTCCAATATAATACCATAGTCATCAGAAGCCAACTAGTAATATTCCAGTTGCAGCCAAGAAGTCAACATTTGCCATAATCTCCTGCTCTTGTTCCCTCTACTCTTTCTGGAACAGGCATAACCAGAGTGACATCCTTCAAACATTACCCTCTCCTATTGGTAGACCAGTTAAGAATCCAAACTACCATAGCACTGCAGATCCCAGAAACATTACTCTTATGGATCAGCCTACCTTAAGGGACTTTGTCAAATGCCTTAGTAAAGGCTATGCAGACAATATCCACTGCCCTACCCTCATCAATCAACTTTGTTACCTCCTCAAAAAAAAACTCGTCAGATTTGTATGACATGGCCTGCTGGGGACAAAGACATGCTGACAGTCCTTAATCATCCCAATATCTAAACGGGACTAAAATCTATCCTTAAGAATCCTCTCCAACAGCTTAGAAGGAAGGAACAGCAGATGCTAGTTTACAAAAAAGAACGCAAAGTACTGGTGTAATTCCGTGGGTCAGACAACATATCTGGAGCACATTGGATATGTGACATTTTTGGTTGGGACTATTTTTCAGACTGAAGTTCATACTCCGGCTTCCTACCACATTCCGAAGATGTTTGTAGATTCATTGACTTCAGTAAGTTACTCCTAGTGTGTAGGACATAGAGCGAATGTGCAGATAATTGATGGTCAGCGTGGACTCAATGGGCCTAAGGGCCTGTTTCCATGCTAGATCTCTAACTTCTGCCTCTGGTCATTTTGGGCATAATTTTTTACTGGGGAAAATCCAGTCGTTTGATCGCCCAATCTTTAATATGTTCATGCAAGGAAATAACTGATATTCAACAAAATATAGGTATGTTTGTAGAGTAGAAATTTGGCATTCTACAACTTATTTGAAAACTGGGTAAGGGATATCAATGAAGGAGGGAAAACAGGAGGGTTGCTTGTGTACATCCTGGAGTTTATGGAGACCATGTGAAGAGAGGCCGCTGTATATAAATAGACAGATATATGACTTCTTATAAATTGTCTCAATGGTTCACATGCCATTAATATTGCTTTCTCTTGCTAGGTTTAAAAATATCCTTGAAGGAATATCATCAAAGGATTTGGAAGCAAAATGTCGATAATGGGGTTAAAGAAAAAACAACCTAAAACCTTTAAAGTTAAGGTTATTACCATGGATGCAGAAATGGAATTCAGTTGTGAGGTAAGAAAGAGTATTTAGATATTTTTTTGACATTTAGTGTCCTTGGATTGTTCCAAGTTTTAGATGTAAGTGCTGTTATCTAGGCAAATTCAACCACTGAATAGTGTAAAGTAATATACAGTGGGAAATCAGATGTTGGATCTACTACTCTGTTGCAGGCAGTTGTAATTGTATGTAGTTGAATGTGAGTCACTTGATTTAAGTTGTGAAAAGGTTCTATTTTTTTTTTTTTTCAAATATCGCAAATGAATCTTATGTTTAATGAGATTGTCGAACTCTTGTTCATTAATTAATCTGAAATATGGCATTTCTGAAATGTTACACTCTTCAATATTGAAGTATAACCCAGAGATAATGCTCACAACCCTGGAGTGGTGCTTGAACCAATAGCCATCTCATTGAGATGAGATGTTGCCAAGTGCAGTTGCAAGAGTTTGGTCAAATGGTCTCCTGAGGAGCATAACTGGTCTTCAGATTTACAAAAAAAAAATTAATATAATAGACAATAGTTGCAGGAGTAGGCCATTTGCCCCTTCGAGCCAGCCCCGCCATTCAATGTGATCATGGCCTCCCCAATCGACCCCGCCAGCTCCGCCATTCCCCAATCTGATCATGGCTGATCATCCCTGTCAAAATGCACTGGATGGTTCCTTAGCTTGAATTGTCATTGTAATAATGAATTGTAAAATTGAATGCTCTCATTTTGAAGATTAAATACGTTTTTTCATTCACTTGTGTTAGGTTAGTTAAATTGGTTCCTGCCTTCTCCCCATATCCCCTGACTCTGCTATTTTTTAAGAGCCCTATCTAGCTCTCTCTTGAAAGCATCCAGAGACCAAATAAGATTTATGGTTGTGCAGTAATAATGAAATATCTGTCAAAATGCACTGGATGGTTCCTTAGCTTGAATTGTCATTGTAATAATGAATTGTAAAAGTCTCTCCCTGCACTGACCCAATCGTCTCTCCGTTTTGAAGAGCCTCCAACAGGAATACGGGGACTCTTGCCGACTTTTCAGTTCAGCGCTGCTGTGTTAGCTGTTAGTTAAATTGGATCCAATAGGTCTGTGGACGGGCGGCACCGGGAGCCCGCGGCTCCCTGGAGGGAGATCAGGGGAAAAAGTTGCGGGGTATTTTAGCTCCTTCTGGAATTTTGCGATGTCACGCCGGGGGCTCTTCACCCGGTGTAGACCACCGTGGCTTTAATCCGCGGTACAATTCGCCAGCCGGGGGCTTTGACTTGACTCTATGAATGTGCAGTGGAGAGATAGTTTATTTGGCCTTCCATCACAGCGATGTGATGGATGTTTATGTAAATTATGTTGTGTCTTGGGTCTATGTGTTTGTAATGTATGGCTGCAGAAACGGCATTTCGTTTGGACCTCAAGGGGTCCAAATGACAATTAAATGTATCTTGTATCTTGTATGTGACAGTAAAGTACCAATGAACCATTAAACTCTTGCCAGCCTAAAAATATCCTCAAGTTCTTTGAGAATACTTCTCATCCTAGTTTAAGTTTTGTTTTGGGCACTTCAATAACAAAAGGTATCATCATTTATTTACGAACGTGTCCTTTTCTAATAAAATCAATTTGGCTGCTGCATTATGAGCCTTAACATATTCAATACTTTTTTATGTTCCCCTATCATTCCTGAAGGCTGCATGATTCATGCTGGTGTATTGTTCATATATTTGCAATGTTTAATAATATTTTCCTATGATGAGTGCCAAGCTATTTCAATGCTGGGATTGTTTATATTGGCCAAGACTAGTTTTGGTCTTACTGATCATCCAAACATTTTTTCCAGCAGAGTTGATAAATACGAGTTGCTATTGGATAGTGTACCCTTGATTTGGTGTAACACGGGTTAGTAATGAAGATCGCCAGCATATTGGGCATCAGAGTAGCCCTTTTTAGAGATAGCATTGCTCACCCCAGTTAGGGAAAGGACAGGAGAAGATGTTTCCAATGTTGCTCTCCTAACAATAATTAACTGGCCAGCAGACTATGGATGGCAGTTGGCCCCTTTCAGTGGTTGAAACAAGACATTAAACCAAATTGTTGTATGTGGAACTTATGTATGTGAAGAACAGCCCTCGTAGCCAGCATGCTGTAGGATCGGTACTGCTGCTCTTGGTGAGATATAATATGCTGATGAAGAAACACTGGGCTACACCTTTTTCTGGAAAGACAAATCTGAAAATGAAGATGTGCCACCTACGCAACATTCCTTTAATAGCTTCCCAAGTTACTTGTCGGTGTCAACAGATGTGTCATGAAGCGTCGTTTCCTCATCACCTATTCCTGACACGTTAGCATCGTCAGTCCCTCTGTTCCTACCCTGACCAGCAGTGATGATGACAAGGAGGCATTTTGTGAGAACCTTCACTTTCTGGTGAAGTCAACTCCTGTAAGCAATAAGCCCATATTACTTGGCGATTTCAGTGCTAGTGTTGGGAGTGATTGTAAGATGTGAGGAGTTTGCATGAGCTTGGAAAGGCAAACAGCAACAGGCCTCTCCTGTTGACTGTGTGTGTGTGTGGAGAATGATCCTGCCATCAACATCTGGGAACTTGAATCCCTTGTTCACCTGAGCTATTGTGGGTGCTTTAGCCATTTTATCTTTTCATAATGTCACCCAAAACTATATTGTCCAGGCCAAGAAATGCATGAACTATTAATATTGAAGAGCAAATTGAGATATGTGTTTTATTTTGTATTGCAGGTGAAGTGGAAAGGAAAAGACCTTTTTGACTTGGTGTGTCGAACAATTGGATTACGGGAAACCTGGTTCTTTGGACTGCAATTCATTGTAAAAGATACATTTGCATGGTTAAAACCGGAGAAGAGGGTTTGTATCAAGTTTTTATTTGGTTTAAAATGAATATTATTTCCAGAAATCAAGAACATTTAGAAATATTATTACATTGAAATGTCTAAAACTGAGGTATCAAGAGCATTGATTGCAATTTTTAAACTTTTGAATATGTAGATGACTAGATGCTTAAAAATTAATAGTATATTAAAACTTTCATTTTAAAATGGCTGCATTTTGACAAACCTTAGGAAAATTAACTGTAAGTAGTTATGAATTATAATTTCTAAATATTTGAAATTGTAGTTTATAAATATTTATTACCCAAGTAATAGATTTGAATAGACCAGTTATTTTTATTGAACCATGTTTAATACTGGCCAAATAAACACCAGCCGTCAGGTTCTGCAAGCCAGGAGACGATGTAGCTTGAATATTGGTTGCCTTTGCGTCATAAATTGACGAACAATTGATAGAGGTAAAATAATTGTGGAAATACAATGAAAACAGAAATGTGTGAAGGATTATTCAGGAGCAGGCAGCATCTATTGAGTATACGGATGTGGTTAAGTTTGAGTAGTCCAATGATTGCTCCAAACATTTCCATGCTGCTAATGATATATTTTATAGGTCTTCAAAATATCTTTGAAGCGATGTTTTACAAACAAACTTAGTAAATAAAGTCATAGAAACATAGAAAATAGGTGCAGGAGTAGGCCATTCGGCCCTTCGAACCTGCACCGCCATTCAATATGATCATGGCTGATCATCCAACTCGGTATCCTGTACCTGCCTTCTCTCCATACCCCCTGATCCCTTTAGCCACAAGGGCCACATCTAACTCCCTCTTAAATATAGCCAATGAACTGGCCTCAACTACCTTATGTGGCAGAGAATTCCAGAGATTCACCACTCTCTGTGTGAAAAATGTTTTCCTCATCTCGGTCCTAAAAGATTTCCCCCTTATCCTTAAACTGTGACCCCTTGTTCTGGACTTCCCCAACATCGGGAACAATCTTCCTGCGTCTAGCCAGTCCAACCCCTTAAGAATTTTGTAAGTTTCTATAAGATCCCCCCTCAATCTTCTAAATTCTAGCGAGTACAAGCCAAGTCTATCCAGTCTTTCTTCATATGAAAGTCCTGACATCCCAGGAATCAGTCTGGTGAACCTTCTCTGTACTCCCTCTATGGCAAGAATGTGTTTCCTCAGATTAGGAGACCAAAACTGTACGCAATACTCCAGGTGTGGTCTCACCAAGACCCTGTACAACTGCAGTAGAATCTCCCTGCTCCTATACTCAAATCCTTTTGCTATGAATGCTAACATACCATTCGCTTTCTTCACTGCCTGCTGCACCTGCATGCCTACTTTCAATGACTGGTGTACCATGACACCCAGGTCTCGTTGCATCTCCCCCTTTCCAAATTGGCCACCATTCAGATAATAGTCTACTTTCCTGTTTTTGCCACCAAAGTGGATAACCTCACATTTATCCACATTATACTGCATCTGCCATGCATTTGCCCACTCACCCAGCCTATCCAAGTCACCTTGCAGCCTCCTAGCATCCTCCTCACAGCTAACACTGCCCCCCAGCTTCGTGTAATCCGCAAACTTGGAGATGTTGCATTCAATTCCCTCGTCCAAATCATTAATATATATTGTAAATAGCTGGGGTCCCAGCACTGAGCCTTGCGGTACCCCACTAGTCACTGCCTGCCATTGTGAAAAGGACGCGTTTACTCCTACTCTTTGCTTCCTGTCTGCCAGCCAGTTCTCTATCCACATCAATACTGAACCCCCAATACCGTGTGCTTTAAGTTTGTCTACTAATCTCTTATGTGGGACCTTGTCGAAAGCCTTCTGAAAGTCCAGATATAACACATCCACTGGTTCTCCCTTATCCACTCTACTAGTTACATCATCGAGAAATTCTATAAGATTCATCAGACATGATTTTCCTTTCATAAATCCATGCTGACTTTGTCCAATGATTTCACCACTTTCCAAATGTGCTGCTATCCCATCTTTAATAACTGATTCTGGCAGTTTCCCCACTACCGATGTTAGACTAACTGGTCTGAAATTCCCCGTTTTCTCTCTCCCTCTTAAAAAGTGGGGTTACATTAGCTCCCCTCCAATCCTCAGGAACTATTCCAGAATCTAAAGATTTTTGAAAAATTATCACTAATGCATCCACTATTTCTGGGGCTACTTCCTTAAGTACTCTGGGATGCAGCCTATCTGGCCCTGGGGATTTATCGGCCTTTAATCCATTCAATTTACCTAACACCACTTCCTGGCTAACCTGGATTTCACTCAGTTCCTCCATCTCATTTGACCCCCAGTCCCCTGCTATTTCCGGCAGATTATTTATGTCTTCCTTGGTAAAGACAGAACCAAAGTAATTATTCAATTGGTCTGCCATGTCCTTGATCAATTCACCTGTTTCTGACTGCAAGGGACCTACATTTGTTTTAACTAATCTTTTTCTCTTCACATATCTGTAAAAACGTTTGCAGTCAGTTTTTATGTTCCCTGCCAGTTTTCTTTCATAATCTATTTTCCCTTTCCTAATGAAGCCCTTTGTCCTCCTCTGCTGGACTCTGAATTTCTCCCAGTCCTCTGGCAGGCTGCTTTTTCTGGCTAATTTGTATGCTTCATGTTTTGTTTTGATACTATCCCTGATTTCCCTTGTTATCCACGGATGCACTACCTTCCCTGATTTATTCTTTTGCCAAACTGGGATGAACAATTGTTGTAGCTCATCCATGCAGTCTTTAAATGCCTTCCATTGCATATCCACCGTCAACCCTTTAAGAATCAATTGCCAGTCTATCTTGGCCAATTCACGTCTCATACCCTCAAAGTTACCTTTCTTTAAGTTCAGGACCCTTGTTTCTGAATTAACAATGTCACTCTCCATCCTAATGAAGAACTCAACCATATTATGGTCACTCTTGCTCAAGGGGCCACGCACAACAAGACTGCTAACTAACCCTTTATCATTACTCAATACCCAGTCTAGAATAGCCTGCTCTCTCGTTGGTTCCTCCACATGTTGCTTTAGAAAACTATCCCGCATACATTACAAGAAATTCTCTTCCTCAGCACCCTTGCCAATTTGATTCACCCAATCTATATGTAGATTGAAGTCATCCATTATAACTGTTTTACCTTTGTTGCACGCGTTTCTAATTTCCTGTTTGATGCCATCCCCAACTCCACTACTACTGTTAGGTGGCCTGTACACAACTCCCACTAGTGTTTTCTGCCCCTTAGTGTTTCGCAGCTCTACCCATATAGATTCCACATCCTGCAAGCTAATGTCCTTCCTTTCTATTGCGTTTATCTCCTCTCTAACCAGCAACGCTACCCCACCTCCTTTTCCTTTCTGTCTATCCCTCCTGAATATTGAATATCCCTGGATGTTCAGCTCCCAGCCTTGGTCACCCTGGAGCCATGTCTCCGTGATCCCAACTATATCATAGTCATTAATAGCTATCTGCACATTCAACTCATCCACCTTATTACAAATGCTCCTTGCATTGAGACACAAAGCCTTCAGGCTTGTTTTTACAACACTCTTAGCCCTTATACAATTATGGTGAAAAGTGGCCCTTTTTGATTTTTGCCCTGGATTTGTCTGCCTGCCACTTTTACTTTTCACCTTGCTACCTATTGCTTCTACCCTCATTGTACACCCCTCTGTCTCTACGCTCACACATTTAAGAAACCCTTTCCCTTTAACTCCATCCTCGACTGTCCCATTTGACACCCCACCCACCTTATTCAGTTTAAAACCACCCGTCCAGCAGTGGCAAACCTACCTGCCAGAATGCTACCAGCTGAAAATTCCCCACTGCTTGAGAAGTTTTCAAAGATACCTAAAAGCAGGGAACTGCAGAGGCTGGGTCACACATAAAGACACAAACTGCTTAGGTCAGGCAGCATTTGGAGAACAATGATAGGTGATGTTTTGGGTCGGAACCCTTCTTCAAAGATATCTATTTGGATATGTGTATGAGAGGGACCAAGAATGAATGTATATTTCACACTTTCTTTTACTTTTACTTAATTGCCTTCTGCTAATTTTGAAAGCTGATATATAGAATTTTGATATTCATGAATGTGCTGAATTATTGTGTCAAACCTTTAACATACAAGTTATGCAATAATGTTGCTTTTGAGAAAGACAATTTCAGCTTCAATTTCATATTGATAGTAGTTAAAGTTTGAGATATCCACCAATGGTAGGAGTTTCTCTTTACATGAATCAGGGAATTTATTTCTTGTTCTATCACAAAAACAGGTGCTGGATCAAGAGGTACCGAAGGAGGATCCAATTACATTTCACTTCCTGGCTAAATTTTATCCTGAGAAAGTGGAAGAAGAACTTGTCCAAGAAATCACCCAGCACCTTTTTTTCCTGCAGGTTTGTGTTCACATTTCTCCTGCCAGTTACTTTTATGATGTTATCAAAATACATTGTTTATTTGTTTGGGAATCCATCTGAAACTGTTAGAAAATGATGCTTGAGTGTGAATAGTAACATAAACAGTGATATGTTACAGAAGAGTTTGGTTTGTGGACAACAGAATTTATTTTCTGATCATAATGGGCCAAGCAGAGTTTATGATGCCTCGTCATGAGGCAGTCAATGGTAAGGAAAGTCACAGCTGGCAGAGGAGCTAGTTTCAGGCGTATAATTACATTTTGATAGAGTGTGCATTCATCTGTTGACTAAATATTTAGGGTCAGAGTGGAGAAAGTATTTAAATCTTAGTGAGGAAATAGTAAAACAAAAAAATCTTTCAAATGAATAAACTTTGTCTGGACTAAACCTAATTTTAAATATTTAAAAATAAAGTTAATTCAGCGCTGAATATTTATATGCATGAATTAAATACAACATCGAGGATTTTTCAAATCAACTTCTGCAGATGGAGCAATGATACTGAATTATATGGTTTAGTTTAGAGATACAGCGCGGAATCAGGCTCTTCGGCCCATGTACGTCTCCTTACGTTAACACTATTCTACACACACTAGGGGCAATTTACAATTATACTTGGCTAATTAGCCTACAAATCTGCACATCTTTTGTAGTGTGGATAGATAAGCACCTGTAGTCGGGATTGAACCCGGGTCTCTAATGCTGTAAAGCAGCAACTCTACCACTGCACCACCGTGTCGCCATATGTTGGTTCATATCGGGCACCAATTGGAATGTTGGTTCATATTGGATTCTTCATATAATTAGTGAGCCACTTTGTCCCAATGTATTTGCCCGACAGTATCATATAATTAAAAGCCCGAATGAAATTGTCATATGCTTGCGAAATGGATACTTTAATGAATTAAATATGTTTTTTTTCCCTTATAGGTGAAGAAACAGATTTTGGATGAGGAGATTTACTGTTCCCCCGAGGCTTCTGTTCTGCTGGCATCTTATGCTGTTCAAGCAAAGGTTTGGTGCCCGTAGAAGAACTGCAAATGTTTCCCTGCACACTGGAATGCCTATCTTATCTTTAATCTTATTTAATTTGTGCTGTATCCATGAGTTTTGTTTAATGTAAAAGAACTGAGGAGCCATACAGAGCACTTCTGACCACTGGACTCAGTGGCTTGAGGAACTCTGTGGGCTTGATAGTGTGACCAGGCAAGATGGAAACTTTATCATTGGTTGTGTACAGAACTGTTGGCTAGTGGCCAACACAGCCTGGCTCAGCTAGCTGTTAATGTTCCCCTTATCCACAGGGAGCATAATTTTGGGCCATGGACTGATGCCAGGAAACTTTCTTGGATACTGCAAGGTGAAGGAAATGGGTTTGTCCAAAGATGCTTCTGAGCTTGGTGTTGGCTACCTATCAGTGTGGGAGCTTTAGCTGTGTCTATCCCAACCATGCTGATGCTCCTTTGTCTACAAATTTGCACAAGGTTGCCCCCCATGGATATTGGCAGAATTGGATTCTCCCAGCTTCACTTGGGCAATGGAGTGAGTCATTTAGAATTGTCTATTTTTAATTGGCAAGGTCTTTTAAAATCACATTTACAATAAAAAATATTTCATGGCTTTATTTTGTAGATGACTGTTAATTTAAATATGCTGATATGCCAAAACATATTATTAATTGATAAGATATTTGTACTTGTGCATTCTTATCTATCTACTTATAATTGAGAACGATTTGTATTGCTTTATTATTAGCACCGAGATACAGTGAAACTAAACTTGGCGTGCTATCCAGTTAAATCATACTATGCATGGTAATAATTAAAATCCACAGAAAATAGTGATCAGTCTACTCTTGATATTATGGATTTTGGTTATAGCGGGCATTCTGTCTCTAAGAAGACGGGCTGCTAGCTACACTGTGGGAGGCCATTAAAATTGGCAAGTCATTGGTTTGATCAACACTTATTAAAGCGTTACTGTATTAAACAATGTAACAAACAGCCTTTAGTATTTTTAGCTTGCCATAACAAAAATACATTTTTAGCTGTTAAAAAGAACTTTGTATTTGAAAACGACTCATTATTTCACGAAGTGGCCATGAGGCGGTTGGAGCGAAGTGCTTACTCAGTTATAGAGGACAACCTGTCCCAATTCCTCACCCCCCCTCCCATGGTCCTTTGTAGCGAGGGTTATCTGTGCCAGCATTAAACACGTTACTTCTTTGCTTGTGATTTTAAACTATTTTGTATCCATGTTTTTTTTTACAGTATGGTGACTATGATCCAAATTTTCATAAACCCGGTTTCCTGGCTCAGGATGAACTACTACCAAAAAGAGTAAGTGTGGCAACATTCAGCGAAGCTTCTTACTTCTGTTACTTGCTACATAATTTTTTTTATTATATGCGGTTGTTACTAATCTATCATTACCGTAGAGATTATGTAAAAAAAGATGAGCTTTAATACAAGATAAAAGTATATAAAATTAAATAATCAAAATTACTAACCCGTTCCTGATAAATTGACCAACAATGTTCTCATTGTATATAGAAATAAAAGGATTGATTATTGTGTGGCATGAGGCCAACTGTCACCTTGGGTAGAACTGGCCAATTAATCCTGCTCGCCTTATTTTTCCCTGTTGCCCTGTAATATCTTTTCCTGTAAATATTCATCCAGCCTTGTTACTGCTGAATCTCTTGTCCTTTTGGGAAATGCAATTCTGATCCTAACGAATTACTATTTTTTTTTAAAAGTGTCCTTCCCATGGTCTACATTTGCTACTTTTGTAATGAGTTAGTGTACTCGAAGAGTTTCGAGTATAAACCTTTATTTATTTTTACATGTTGAAATGTGGTTCCTAAGAAATTGGGACTGAAGGCAAAACTACTGAATATTAATTACTGAATGAAAGGAGTTCAGTTTATTGTAGAGATATGGCATGGAACTGGCCCCGCTGCCTCTCAAGTTGAAAACCTAATCTTGCTCTGTTCCATTGGCTAACAAATCCATATATTTGTCCCCTGTTTGAGCTACAACTTGTCATTTTACCATTTTGCACAGAATGCCAACCCTGAACATGCGACAATTCTTTAGTCTGCTATTTTAATGCATGCAACATTGAACCCGAGAATTGTTTTGGGAACAATTTTAATACTATTCACTAATTACAGTTTACATTTTACACTGCATGTTTTAGGTTCTTAAACAATATCAAATGACAGCAGATATGTGGGAAGAAAAGATAACAGCCTGGTATGCTGAGCACAGGGGAATCGCCAGGTAAGCTTTACTACATCAAATCAGATTTTATGAAATCGGCTTGTATTCACTGGAATTTAGAAGGATGAGAGGGACTCTTATAGAAACATATACAATTCTTAAATACTATGATTCTTTTTAATGGTGAAAATGATGTTGCTATAATGCTGAAAACCACATGCACTAATTTCCCTTTTCACTTATTCCCCAATCACTTGACAGAGACGAAGCTGAAATGGAATATTTGAAGATTGCGCAGGACCTAGAAATGTACGGAGTAAATTATTTCCCAATCACAGTAAGTATTTTGCAATATTGTAATCATAATGGGTATATGAATTTGGGCAAAAAAACCACTCAAAATTAAAAAGGATTTTTGCTTGATCTTAAAGTGGGCTTTTTACGAAGAAGATGGTCTAGCTTTGAAATTGTTGTTTATCTCTGTTTCAATGGAATGCTTTCAGTGCAGCCATTATGTAGTAAATGGCATTACTGAACAAAGTGGCATATAGGAATATTAATGCATATTAACTATCTTAGGGGGATGACAGTGTGCTGAATGTTCCTTATGAACCGTCAAAGATACTGGAAGAGTTGGTTTCCATGTTTTCTGTTTTGCTGTAGAACCAATAGGTAGTGATTTTGACCCCAACAAAATTTCTAGTTTGGAATAATCAAAATGAATGCTGGATCAAAAATTTGACTTTAATTTGAACAGGTAATTAACCAATGTGATAGTTTGAAGAACACAAAGCAGGAAATATACATTGAAATGGGATGCATGGTCTTCCAAATTGTCTTTGACAAAGTTTCAATAATGGGCTTGTCAAAAAGATTGAAGATCATGGAATAAAAAGGGCTGTAATCATAGATAAAAGTGCCTAAGTAACAGGAAACGGGAAGGAATAGGGAAAGGGAATTGGAGATCCCCAGAGGACCATTGCTTTTTGTAGTATATGTACTATTACTGACCTGACTTGGATGTCAGGACAATTTCTAAATTTGTTGGTGACATATATTTGGACTATTAAGAACTGCACGGAAAGTAGTAAAGATATATATTCAGGCACTTAGAATGGGCAGATTGGTGGCAGAGATAATTGAATACTGAGAAAAGTGGGGTGCTGCATTTTGATTGGAAAATTGGTAAGTGGTTATGTTAACCTTCTGAAGAATACTAGAACAATTGAACAAAACTGATTGAGAAAATAGTTAAAGTAACCCATGGAATTCCAGATTTTAGAAGGAGGTATAGGAATAGCAGAATAGAAGCCATGATGAGCCTTCTTTAAAACACTGCTTCAGCCACAATTGGAGCATGTTTTCCGTTTTGGGCACAACACTTCAGTTAGTATGTAAATACTTTGGAGAGGTTGTGAAAGTGATGTAACAAAATGATTCCAGTGATGAGGGTCTTTTATATTGTGGATAGCCTGGAGATTGTAAAGCTGAAATTGTTCTGGAGGGCTACAAGGATTATCTGAATATTTCAAATTATAAATTGTATCAGCTGACAAGATAGGACAAAATGTTCCCACTATCCAAACAGTCATAGAATGAAGATATAAGCAAAAGAGTTAAGAGACTTTAGGGAATGCAGTTTTAAAAGCAGGGCAGTGGGATTGCCTTCATGGTTGCTACATACTTAAGGCAACATGATGGCTTTCACTGCCATAACCTTTCTGTGAAATTGTAATTTGCTATTCAGGTCTTCACTTGTTCAAGCAGAATGTTTATTTAATTAGTGTCAGTGACACTGAAGTTGCTTTTGCGGAGCACCAGGTTACAATTGAAATTCAATAATGAGTACTGACCCTCCAACTTGACAGGGAAGGGTCAGTACCTTCCTGATGTGTTTATGGCATAATAGTGAATTGATACTTCCATTAGAAAAGCTAGAAAACAAGAATGTTCAACTTTCTATGGAAGCTACATATTAATAAATAATAAAAATTCACAACGATGCCCACACCATACAGTAGTCATTACTACACAAAATATGGGTCTTGGAGGTGTAAAATAAAAAAAGTAAATGGCAGAAAAGATCATTTTGGTTTATTGGAAAATTAATGTTTCTGTTTAAACACATTTCGGCAGAACTTTTGAGTAGACTATTTGAATTTAATTTTCCATTTATATGTATTCCTTTTAAAAGGTTTGACTATAAATTGTATATATTTTCAATGTAACTTTAATTACAATTTATAAAAGCAAAATAAAAGGGACACCGACTTGCTACTTGGAGTTGATGCACTTGGTCTTCATATCTACATCCCTGACAACAAGCTGTCATCTAAGAAGTCATTCGCATGGAGTGGAATCAGAAATATTTCCTACAGTGAAAAAGAGGTAGAGAGATTTTCAGATTGTTTACTGTCTTTTTATTTGTTAAAATTCTGTACGTTAGAATCCTTTTTATTGTACACTCTTTACACATTATGCCTGTAGGTATAATAAGTAAAACTGTTTTCTTACATCGCTTGATTTTAACTATTTCAGAAAGTCTCTATATTTGGTCAGTTGAATTGGAATGCAAGTTTTTTTTTTTCTCCATGGATCAAGAGTTGAGTCTACTTTATGATCGTGATGATATTTTTTTTCAAATTGTTAGTTTGTTAATCATTTTGGCTATTAATTTACACTTTGTGTAGGTTGCTCTCTTTGGAATGTGGGTCATAAAGAGGGAGATTGTTTAATGTAGAAAGCTAAATTTGTCACCATGACGAATGGAAATAAATGCAAAATAATAATATCTTGTTATCTACCTATGTTTAAGAAGGAACTGCAGATGCTGGAAAATCGAAGGTAGACAAAAATTCTGGAGAAACTCGGCGGGTGAGGCAGCATCTATGGAGCGAAGGAATAGGCAACGTTTCGGGTCGAGACCCTTCAGGCTGATGTGAGGGTGGGGTGGGAGGGGAAGAAGAAAGGAAGAGGCGGAGACAGTGGGCTGAGGGAGAGCTGAGAAGGGGAGGAGAAAGCAGGGACTACCTGAAATTCGAGAAGTAAATGTTCATACCTCTGGGGTGTAAACTGCCCACGCAAAATTGGAGCAGCAGCACCTCATATTTTGCTTGGGCAGTTTACACCCCAGCGGTATGACCATTTCACTTCTCTAATTTCAGGTAGTCCCTGCTTTCTCCTCCCCTTCTCAGCCCTCCATCAGCCCACTGTCTCTGCCTCTTCCTTTCTTCTTTCCACCCCCCCACCCTCACATCAGTCTGAAGAAGGGTCTCGACCCGAAACGTTGCCTATTTCCTTCACTCTATAGATGCTGCCTCGCCCGCTGAGTTTCTCCAGCATTTATGTCTACCTTGTTATCTACCTGTTTCTTTTATCTTAATTCTTCTGTGATTTGTTTTCCTCGCTTAACCATTGAAAAATTAAATGAAATATAGTCTGCACATTTCGTAAAAATTGTCACAAAATGTGTGTGGGTAACTTAATTTGGAATCTCTGGCCTCTAATTTGCGCGTATCTGATTCCAAACAAGCAATGAAATAGCTTACAATATCACTTTTATGTAAATAATGCTTAACATATTAGAGGTGCAGCTAATATACTGGCTTCTTGATGTCTTCAAAGATGCAATTAATTCAAAGCAAAGGTTTCTAAACTGTTGGAAGCTTCATAATCTATGGACTGGCCAAATTTAAACTTAAAGCTTACCCTTACTTTTACAGTTTACTATCAAACCCTTGGACAAAAAGGCAGAGGTTTTCAAATTTTACTCGTCACAGCTCCGTGTGAATAAATTGGTAAGTTTATCTTCCTGTGTTAATTTAAACTAACAGCTTCTACCTTGCCCCATAATATCAAACCTCTCTGCAGTTGATTATGCTTATTTCAGATTTAATTTATGCTCTGTTCATGTTTATAAAAGTTGAAGCGTAAGAGTGCAGATGTTGGAAAGCTGCAATGAAAACACACAATGTGATTAATCTATGGAAATCTCCACCCCAGTGGGTTGTGGAGCCGAGGGGGGGGGGGGGGGGGGGGGGGGGGGGGGGGGGGGGGGGGGGGGGGGGGGGGGGGGGCTTGTTGAGTCAAATGGCCTAATTCTATTCCTTATGACCTTATTCATGTTTCTAATTTCAATCAAGAGTTTTTGACCTGGCATTGTGGTGGATAGGCCAAACACTGACATGGCAATTCAGTCTGCTCACCATTGCGAAATGGTAGTTGGCACACCAAATTGGTTTGACACTTTAGTGTGCACTTAATGTACTCTGGTTTTGTCCAACGTAAGTTTGAGGAACACTACTTCGTCTTACCTCAAAATCTTGAAATGCAGTTTAACAGAATCACTGAGTTTGTAATGGTTTTACACTAATTGCAGTCTTGTTTTCCGAAGAAGGGTTTCAACCTGAAACGTCACCCATTCCTTCTATCCAGAGAACCTGCCTTTCCCCCTGAGTTACTCCAGCATTTTATGTCTCTTTTCTTGAATGGTTTTGGCCGAGTCCTTATCAAGTTATTTAAAGTATTTTCCAGGGAGTTTGTTCTCCCAGGAGCCAGCATTTAAAATTTTCCTAACTAAAGTTGTGAAAGTATTTATTAACAGAGTAAATCTTCCTTGTACCAGAGTAAAAGGTTTTGGGGATAATTTAAAAATGCTTGTTATAAAGAAATTTGGAACATTTCAATATTAATGGGGATTGAAAAATAGCATTTAAAAAATATATAATTTAAAGAATTAAATTGTTTTAAATGTATCACAATAATAAAGATATAAACTTTGGTTCATTTTCGATCTTAGAAGCGCATTAAAATTAATGTGTAATGTGTTAAGACTTGAATTTGCATTGAATATGAATTTTGTAATTAGGTATATATTTTGAAACAGTGGCTTACTTCAAGATGGGTTCAAGCAACCAATCTTTTTTTCTGTAGTTTATTAATATTCCTCACTTTCCACAGCACTTCCTATAAAAAGAAAGTAAGTTGCTTTTGTTGAAAATGGTCATCTATTGCAAGTCCATGTTACTTGAAGAAACTTATTTAATTGTACCAGAATTATGCAATAACACGTCCTCTGCCTGTTTTCAGATTCTGCAGTTGTGTATTGAAAATCATGACCTGTTCATGAGAAGAAGGAAAGTAGATTCAATTGAAGTTCAGCAGATGAAAGCGCAAGCTAGAGAAGAAAAGGCTAGAAAAAAGGTTAGTCCATTCTATGTAAAATTATGTACGTGATACAATTTAATATTGGTGCATTGATGTGACAGCAGCATTTTTTTGTTTAAAGATGGATTATTGTTATTTCAGATGGAACGCCAAAGATTAGCCAGAGAAAAAAAGTTGAGGGAAGAGGCTGAACGAGCAAAAGAAGATTTGGAGAGACGACTTTACCAATTACAAGACGAGTCTAGACTAGCAAATGAGGCACTGGTAAGTTCAATATATCTTCTTAAGTGTGGAACACGTACAGAATGCCAAAAAATATACAAACACGGAAGACAAAGGTAATCTAAGTATGGCAAGTCCCATGCAGAAATATTGTATTGGTACAACCTTTCTCAACCTAATAGACAATGAATAGTAGCACTGAACTATTTCATACAAAAACCTTCTGGTTAGTGGTGATCAGTTTTAACAATGCATGTGCTATGATCTTTAAAAAAAAAAAAAAATAGACCTTGGATGTGGTTTAAACATTGTTGCATACTGATAATTATTCCATAAATTAATGCTTCTTACTAGATCCGATCAGAGGAGACTGCCGATTTACTTGCTGAGAAGGCACAAATTGCAGAGGAGGAGGCCAAGTTACTTGCTCAGAAAGCCGCAGAGGCAGAACAGGAACGACAAAGGTTGGAAGTCACAGCCCTAAAAACTAAAGAGGAGAAGCGTCTCATGGAACAGAAGATGCGAGAAGCAGAGTTGATAGCTGTTAAGCTAGTGGAGGAATCGGAGAGGAGGTTGGTTAGCCTGCAGTTTGGAAGTCTGTAGGATAAATGAATTTTATTGAAGTCAGTATCATCAGACAGAGAATACCAAACCTCTAGTTAAATCATTTAGTATTAAATGTAAAAAATTATGTGACATATCCTATAACGGTCAGTCTATACTCTGTTTACTCTTTTACCAGCATTCTTTTCTCAACACGTTTTGTTGATTAGGTTGTTTCAAGAGAGATCAAAATTTGAAAACGAGAGAAAGTGAATGAGTGAATTAGTGGCTAGAAAACAATCAAATACTTCCGAACATCTTTATTGGTCTTGAATATCTAGAATGGTGATTGCAAAACCACTGAATTGCAAGTGCACTGTGCCTCTTGTAGTACTATAACTTCACTTGAAGAAATGCTTTCCATTTGAAAGTTTTCTACGTGGGCCAAACCTTTTACTGGCATTGGGCAAAAATTCCTCCTGATTGATTGAGGAGGTCTGATGTGATGTCTGACATTTGAGGTAGATCTGCCAGTAGCTTAGACAGCTTCAGTATAAATTATCTGTTTACAATGATCTAATAAGCTTACCTTCCATTTCCCCCATGTTTTTCTTGCTCGTGAGAGTGGCTCAGGATTACATGTCAATTTGTTTGCCCCCTCCTCTCCATCCGTGGGTACAATCAAAGCCAGGAACATTTTCTTCACCATTCCTCGAAGGAATACCGTAGCTGTGTGCCGCATCACTGATGGAATTGTATAATAATACAATTTTGGTTTAAAAATTCTTATTTCAGGTCTAAGGAAGCAGAACAACTAAAGCAAGATCTAAATGAAGCTAGAGAGGCAGAGAGAAGAGCCAAGCACAGACTGCTGGAGATTACAAAACCCAGTTATCCGGTAAATGCAAAATCATGAACTTAAGAGTAAAATTTTTTTATGTGCATGTATGTTTAAATCCTTGTGCCCAATATGAGTACTTGCAAAAATGTTGAAGTCATGGAGATAATAGCTGTAGAGCATGGAAGCAGACTCTTCCCAACTAGTTCATGTCAAGATGCTGATCCAATCTGGTCCCATTTACCTTTGTTTGGCCCTTGCTCTTTTAATTAATTAAAAAAAGAGGTAACATTTTAATGTTTCTCACATGGTTATTTTTATTGAATTTCTGAATAAAAGTGTGAAAAATATACATCTTCTAGATGCGCTGGGACGCATCCACAGTGATGTGACCTGGGGTCATCGGGTGTTTCCGGTTTCACAACATCAGACACCCTCGCCCAGGCGACCCAGCCGGGGTTGATCAGGCCGCGACTTGCGTTCCAGCAGCAACCGCTCACGGATCAGCCATCTTAATAATTACTTTTCAGGGGTTGGGAGATTCTAGTGCGTGTAGGGACTGGGCTCTGTGGGGTGAGTCCTGGCCGGGCTCCTCCTGCGTCTCACCAGGTTCAAGGCACCTCTTTCTCCTTCTCCAAGCATTTCATTCTCGCCTGATGGATTTTTAGACCATGGTGGTTCATTAAGCCTTTCTGTAGCTTTATTGGGTGACTTTCACACGAAAGACACAGACGGGGGTGCTAACCCAGCCTTCTATGAACTAGTATATTTGATGCCAGAAGTTTTTTTTTTTTTGACTGAATTTGTTTTGCAGTATTCTGACCAATCCTTAATGCAGAGGTCAGAATTTTTAAATCTTTTTCCATAGGTTATTGCTTCATATCCTGCTCATCCTCCTGCTGATGTTGGTGATCTTAATTTAGAATCCGGATCTTTTAAATTTGATTTCAAGGATACTGATATGAAGCGACTATCCATGGAGATAGAACGAGAACGGTACGTTGTTACACTTCCATCTCCAATACTATCCTCCCAAGAATGCCTAACATTGCAAAGCATCAAATTATATAACCTCGCCCCCCTCTTCTCCCATCTCCAACGGGTACCCCCTCCTCTTGAACTCCCCCGCATGGCCATCTACCTGCTTTAGACCTTTTTATTTTAAACTGTCGGTGGGACATCAACCGCCTCAACTTCTCCACTCCCCTTTCTCACTCTCACCTCTTCCCCCCCCCCCGTTCTGCCCTCCACTCGTTCTGCAACAACCCAGACTGGGTGATCAAACCTGCCGACAAGAGAGGTGCAGTGGCAGTCTGGCACGCTGATCTCTACAAGTTTGAGGCCACGCGCCAACTCTCAGACACCTCATCCTACTTATCCTCGGACCATGACCCCATAGACGAGCACCAGGCCATGATCTCTAACACTATCACTGACTTCATCACTTCCGGCTCCCTGCCCTCCCAAGCCTCCAACCTCATCGTTCCCCAGCCCCGCACGACCTGATTTTACCTTCTCCCCAAAATCCACAAACCTGACTGTCCTGGTAGACCCATTGTTTCTGCCTGATCGTGTCCCACCGAATTTATTTCCACATACCTTGACTCCATCCTATCTCCCCCCCCCCCGGTTAAATCCTACCTAGCTCAGCGTCTCATGGATGCTGTTTCAGTTTGTTTGGAATGTAACATGAAGGGATACCTTAATCTAGACCAAAGGCCCAGAGATACAAAGCCCACATTATATTGATGACCACTGTAGGATTAAAAAACAGTAAAAACAATCTGGCTCACTTTTTTCTTGTGATTCTTGCAGTTTTGAAGAGTCAAATTACATTTGCACGTTATTTTTTTGATGTCTTAGTGTGGAATATATGGAAAAAAGCAAACACCTACAAGAGCAGTTGAAGGAGCTCAAAACTGAAATTGAGGCTCTGAAACTGGAGGAACGACAAGCTAACATGGGCATCCCTACCAATGCAACTATGGAATTCTCTGATAACGCTTACACACCACTCAGTAATGTGAGTTTTCTTTTATGATGTATATTCAGATATAACATAGATGAATATTGTTCAAATTAATAGGTAGATGGTAATTTAGGCCAGGGTCAGCCAACCAATGAGGTGAAACATTTCCCTGCATTATTAAAATAGAATAAAAGTTACATATATTCAATCAACATAACGTGTTTGTCTTATATAATTAAAGAACACACTACCATGTCACTTCACTGGTAAATAACAAAGGTGTTCTTGAGTAGAATATGATCTGTGAGATAGGAAGAAGCCAAAAGATGGATGCCACCTACATCCTCCAGTTAGTGTTTGTCCTTTTTAGGATTCTTGTAACACTATTCTACCTACCTAGCATTTTTTCAAAAACCCGTATCTTCAAACTGATTACTATTCAAAACTTATTGTTTCTTCCACCTAATTTACTATTGACTCCCACTGAATTGAAATTGGATATCATGACAATCCTGGGAATGTCAAATTATCTCACATTCCAGATGACAACTAATGTACACTTTCAGAACGTTGCTCTATAAATTTGAAGCATGTTTTTAACCCATTAACACTGTTAGCCATATAATATGCTGTAGGTTATCCCAATTTCTTATTCACTCCCTACGCACAAGGGACAATTTATAGCAGCCAGTTAAATTACAACCGGTGGCTCTTGGAATGTGGGAGGAAACCGGAGCACCCGGATTAAACTCGTGATATCACAGGGAGATTGCGCAGATTCCACGCTTGACAGTACCTGAGGTCAGGATTGAACCCGGGTCTCTGGCAATGTGAGGCAGCAGCTTTACCAGCTGCCTCAATGTGCTGCCCTTCCTTAAAGCCATTTTCCTATGCTATCTGCACATCAATTTACCCTAACAGATCAATAGATTTCTAAACATTGTTTGACACGACTTGAGGAAGGTCAATTCAAAGTTCACCGCACTTTACATGAAGAGGCTTCTCCTCATCTTAATCCTAAATGGCCTGGTTCTAGACTTCTCAGGCGGGTGTAAGGTCTGCCTTGCATCCAACATGACAAACACTGCAAGAACTTTGTAAGCTTCACTGAGATCTGTTCTCATTTTTCTACACTATGGGAAATTTTCAGCCAAGTATCCTTAATCTCTCCATTCAGAGTAACCGCTGTCCCCGGAAAGAGGTTAATGAATTTACAATGTATTTTCATATATAAAAACAATATTTTTTTTTCAGTTAGGAGAATAAAATTTCACATAATATTCCAAGTACTCTCATCAAGGCCCAATATAATTGTAGAAAACATCTTTATTTGTGTTTCCAAATCTAAAAGATCAGCATACCATTTGCCTTTTAGATTGAATGTTGAGAATAGATTTCGGAGGATTTGTATGGTGGTTACATATGCTTCATTCATTCGTTCGCTCAAATGTTTCACTTAACTTAATCTTTCTATTTGTTATTTGCCATATATGTTGCCCATAAAAGGACGCAAAGTGCTGGAGTAACTCAGCGGGTCAGACAACATTTCTGGAGAACATGGATAGGTGACATTTTGGGTCGGGACCCTTCTTCAGACTGACTTGGATATGCAATACTTGGATATGTTGTTCATGAATACATTTTAAAGTTAGTTTAAAAAATCTCTCAACAATTTACCAATATTTAGTTTTCCCCTTTCATTCAACAGCTTAATTTACAGAGTGTAACTGCAAAGACACAAGTGGCCTTTTTGGAAGAACTCTAGCATGCACAAAACTGCCTGGTCCGCAAGTGAATTTGATGATCTACCTGCATTCCAGAGCCAAGACGTGAATTGAGCACAATGTTTTCAATGTACTTGTGTATTTTGTTTTATAAAGGAAATTTAACACTGCTTGAAATTGCAAATATAACTGAGTACTGGCACAGACTTGTGTATTCGGGTCACTGAGCATATATAGCCACACTAAATGGGAAATGTTACTAATAATTCCCAGTTACAACACTAAATGCTAGTGCCTTTGCTGTTCATTTTACAAGTAACTGTGAATTAATGGAATTCTTTCGCACTTCAATCTGATATTTAGCTGTCCATAGAAAAAGTTATTTATTCACAAACTGTCAAAAACGTGCTGTAATAATTATTTTCACTGCTCATACAAAAACCAGTAGTGAATATGAAGATATTAATTTTAAAAAATCATTTCCACCATTTTATTTCAATGTTCTTCATTTTGCGTTTTATTTAACATTACTTTGGTGGGACTGTATTGAAGTATTACACAAAGCCATTGCTTCCTAATGAAAAGCAAACCCATGTAATTTGCAGCTATTTAAAACTCCATTAAACTATATTTGTAATTAGATTAATGTTAACAATTCAATATGTTAACATTGAAAATGATAATAGTATGAATGTACCAGAATATGTTATTCATCTATAACTCAGTTTAATTAGACATGTTATAAGGTCAAATATAGAACATATGACCATACCTGTAAACAAGTGCACATGGAATGTAGAAAAATGTTGAAACGAGGAACTGCAGATGCTGATTAACAAAAAGGTCATAATGCTGGAGTAATTCGACGGGTCCAGGCAGCATCTCTGGAGAACATGGATAGGTGATGCTTTGGGTGGGGTCCCTTCAGACCGATGCACATGGGATGCATTGGATTGGTGGTTACACAACCATGGACACCAATAGACCTTTTAAATTCTGACAAAATTATAAAATCAGATCCTATCTTCCCTGTAACCAGATTATTTTGTTTATTGCACTCACCTTTTTGACCTGGTGAAGTTAAAATTATCCTTTTAGTGCATGTCCATTATTCATTTTTCAATGACATTTTATTCAGAAAAATATTATTAGAGCTATAAAAAGATGAATTCAATATCTTACGTTTTTGCTTGAAAAGGATTCAAGCAGGTTCGCATGATTTTTATGTATGGACTTTGCACACTAATTTGGTTTCCATTGAATTGTTGGAGGGAAGAAACAAAAAAAAATCAGGTTCCCAGTCAATTCAAATGTACTGGGTGTATAGTTTGGCATTTCTACCCAGGAATGTGCATTTTTGCAAAGATTCAATTATGAGAATGTTCATTCTTAACCAAGAATAATGATGGTTTTAAAAGCAGAAAATGCTGTGAACACAGGCCACATCTGTGGGAAGGCGAACAGCTTGAAGAATCTTTATCGAAACAGACAAATGAAACAATTTTGTGGTTTTGATGAAATATCACAGAACTGAAACACTCTTACTTTTATTTTCCAAACATATAGTCTGACCTGCTGTTACCTGCATTTTCTGGTTTTATTTGCGATTTCCAGCATCTGCAGTTTTTGACTTTCCTTGTGTTTTGTGACTGGTGGAAAATTAATGTGGGAAAGAACTCCTGTTATTGAAAATGCAAGATTCTCTAAAAGGAGCCATTTTTAATTCACATGAAGAAACACAGGAGCAGCGTGATTTGATGTCAATTTTCTTTTTCAAAGTGGATGGAACTTTTATTTTATAGGTCTACATTTTTGTTTTAGAAATATTAGCAGCAATGTGAGAAACTGATTTGCCTTTTTAAATTTCACCTGAACACATTTTTTCCTGTAAAACTGTTTCTCTTGTACAGCTTACAATGCCAAAATAACCTCTTGGGGAAAAATGAGAATTTAAAACATATGCTTTGACTTTATTTTCTTTAAAAAAAATTGTGACTTGCCGAAACTAAGCACACAGCTTCCTTTTTTTAGCCAACTGTTTGGTAGCATTACCCCCCCCCCCCCCCCAAAAATACATAAATACTGAATTTTTAACATTCAGACACAACAGATAATGTGACCTCCATAATCAGTCAGTGGATAACTGCACTATGCTGGCTGGTACTGAGCCTTGTAGATTAGAATGAATATAGGCATCACTTCTCGTGCATTAACTATGAAGTGTGCTGGAATTAGATTTGGTGCTCCATGGTACTGTACAACCAGGGACTTTCAATATAAAAAATGCATAAATTCCACAACTATAATTTTTTATTAGTATTGTAAAGTTAAAATTTATAAATTGTTTGGGTTTAATCTTTGTAGATGGCTAGTGACACAATCTATTGAGCAAATACGAGTCCTGAATTTAATGCTAAATGGCGTTGGGGGAGACAACGGGGTGTAATGTTGGTTTCATCACTTTAGGAAAGCCAGATTCCTGCTTGACATGCTAACATTATTGACGGACGGTTTGTGTTGATCCTAATTCCAAGTATCTAAAAAGAACCATCTGTATAAGGTACATCTTGTTTTGGGGAAAGACAACTGTGGAAAATGGGTAACACGAACGTAAGACAAGCCATTAACAAAATTATTGGAATGCTATATTTGAGCATGCTAAGTATTCCCATGAAACATGTTCATGTGGATGGATATTTTGTTTGGTCTTATCAATAAAAGCAATTATATATTTGGTTCCATTGATATCACTAACCAAAGATTTTTATTTAATCATGTTAATTTTATGGAATACACAAACCTTTGCACTTCTAAACTATCAATTAACTTTAAAACCAATGGTGGGCGCTTCTGGTATGTTAGGAGCATGTCAGTACTTTATGCACTGCATACAGCGGTACTGTCTTGAAGCAAGGTTAAAGAACATTATAAACATTGCCAGTCCCTTTAATGTCTTTGTTTTAACCTTTTATATTTTTTAAAATTTGCTGCTTTTTACCTAACAATTTATTGTCCAAGTTTGTACAAATTTATTTAATTTGTATTCCATTAGAAAGTGGTAATTGTATTTTTCTGCATTATTTCCAGGATGTATGCAAACTTCCTTACACCTGTATCAGGAAATAAGGAGAACTGTAAATTGATTTGTATATTCCTGAACTGTATATTCAATAAACTGTATATCCATAATCTTTTGTTAAAGTTTCTCTGTACTAAATATTTATAACATTATACATAAATTGATAGATTTGTCTATCTGGCCACTGGGAAAGGAAAAAAATTGCCATCACCAATGGGCTTTCCTGCATAATTTATATTTGAGTTTGTATAAAACCTTTCTTATTCTTGTCAAATTAAGGCCCCCCCCCCCCCCCCCCCCCCCCCACAATGTGGCTAGCTACAGATACTGACTATTGAATGAGAAATAAGTTTTCTTGTCAAGCATATCATTTTCTTCAATTGGAGGTACACTTCAACTAGAATGAGTGTAAATATTTTGCAGTAAGTGACACTTCTGCCTCCAATGTATTGCCACAAGCCAATGTGATACAATTTCTGTTGGATTTACTGTTATGTGAATTTACAAGAAATATCAATCCACCAGCCAATTTTAGAGGCTTGAAACAATTTAATTAAATACAAGGAGAAAAACTCAAGGAGAATACTGCTGTAAAGAACATCAAGTGGTTCGAGGATTAAAACATTAACTGCCAATTTATTCCTTTTGGGGTTCCATTGAAACCAATAGTCATTGTGCACATAAATCAAGTGAATATTTATTGGTACTTGTGTGTATTAAGAATACTTAAACATAGTTCAGCAGCTGGACTAAAGCTTTCATGAGCAACTTATTCAAGTTTTTCATCTCCTTCTTCCACCTCCTTTAAGCTGAGAACTTCCAGGGAAGCCTTTCCTTTTGTTTCATGTCGAATTAGTTCATCAATTTCTCTGAAGCAACCAGGATCAATCAAACATACCTAAACAAAAAATAAAGATAAATTGGAAACAAAACAATATTTGATCTCAAATCTTTCCCCCTCACTAAATATTTCAATTTTATTTCTACCTAGTGGCTAATTGTTCATATGCAAGATGTGAATCGTAGTAAACCAGAGAACACAAAAAAAGACATGTCCCGACTGCCACTTCAGTCACTTCACTGCCTCATTCCATAATGAAATGTTCTACTCCAGAAGGGGCCTCTTTATATTAAGAAAACATTCCTGGACACTTAAGTTTGAGAAATTAAAAATCACCTTTGACGACCCTATTCTTAAGATATCTAATTTACATATTTGCTCCTCTAATTCCTGCCTGACAGAGCTACCTTAGAAGGCTCTATTTCCCCTCCAGCCTCTATTGCTTTGGGTCCCACTCCACTGCAAGGCTAGTTTAAACTCTCTCAAATAGCACAATGAAATTTCCCTGCCAGGATATTGGTGCTCCTCCAGTTCCAGTGTAACCTGTCCATCTCGTACAGGCACCACTTTTCATGGAAAAAAATCCCCTATGATTTATATACAATGAAGCTCCTCTCCACACAAATTCCTTAGCCACACATTGATGAGATCCTTGCTGTGATTTCATCCATTAGTGTTTAGGTTCAATGATTTACCTTGGTTGCTAGAGATATATAGAAATACAATATCAATGTTTGGGAAAAACTGGAATAAAACATTATTACAGAACCTTCAAACCAAGTGTATTGATCATGCTGCTCCAATAAATAAATAAATAAATATGAAACACTTACAATATCCAAATCTTCAGCAAATTCCTCACTTTCCATTGTTTTTATTAGTGGCTTCAGTTTGTCCTTCAGCCTCTTTCCATCCTTTATTGGAATCCTAAGTCGAAGTCTCATGTGAGCACGTTCGATCTGCATACTCTCCTTGAGTAATCGGATTACTTCCAATGCCTTTATGTATGAAAGCATACATTGTCAGTACCTACTCTTCTGTGTAATAGGAACATTGAACATAGAAAACATAGACAAATAGGTGCAGGAATAGGCCATTTGGCCCTTCGAGCCAGCAATATGATCATGACTGATGATCTAAAATCAGTACCCCATTCCTACTTTTCCCCCATATCCCTTAATTCCTTTAGCCCCAAGAGCTAAATCTAACTCTCTCTTGAAAACATCCAGTGAATTGGGTTCCACTGCCTTCTGTGGCAGACAATTCCACAGATTCACAACTCTCTGGGTGAAGAAGTTTTTCCTCATCTCAGTCCTAAAAGGCCTATGCCTATTCTTAAACTGTGACCCCCTGGTTTTGGATTCCCCCAACATCAGGAACATTTTTTCTGCATCCATCCTGTCCAACCTTTTAAGAATTTTATATGTTACCATAAGATCCCATCTCATCCTTCTAAATTCCAGTGAATACAAGCCCAGTCGACCCATTCTTTCATCAAGTCAGTCCCGCCATCCCAGGAATTAACCTGGTAAACCTACGCTGCACTCCCTCAATAGCAATAATGTCCTTCCTCAAATTAGGAGACCAAAATTGCACACAATACTCCAGGTGCAGACTCACCAGGGCCCTATACAACTGCAGTAGGACCTCCTTGCTCCTAATCTCAAATCCTCTTGCGATTAGCTTTCTTCACTGCCTGCTGTACTTCCATTTCATTACTTACTTGCTAACTGAGAAGCTAAGGTAATGTCAATACATTTTGAAGAGAAAGCCACATACAAGCCAATCCAGATTTAATTACACTGCAGTACCAACATTTAAATGTGGGCATGTTAATCAAAAAATATCCATGCTCAATGGAATCATACCTGCTATAATAGACTGCTTCCTTTACAAGTGCATTTTATACAAATGTTTCACTTGAATAACACTTAAGATGCACTCTCCATTTCCTACTGCAGGTTATAACACTGGACTACTTTTGAAATATAGTCAAATGAGGTTCCTAATTTTTAGGTGAAAATGAAAGACCTGAGAATTGAATGCTGACAAGCACACTGGAAAGAACATTTGCATGCAGCACCATGATTGTGTAATATATGCAACTGAGCAGTCCAAATGGGGTCTAGGTCAAAGTTTTTATCTGAAAACTAGCACTTCAGCCTCTTTCCATCCTTTATTGGATGGAAAGAGGCTTCCAATAACGTAGTTCTCGTCAATCTACTAAATCGGTTACAAAATTCTCAAAAGAATAATTATCAATTATCTAAGGTCACTTTCAGGAAGAATTTACCAGATGAACGGAGGAAAAGGGTCAAGGATAGCATCTTGGAATCTTTCAAAGAAAAATGCAGCAATCTCACAAACTGCTTGAAATATTTTGCCCATAACTTCTCAATGTAGGGAAGGAGCATTTCCTGCTTCTCCAGCACCTCAGAGGCAAAATGTGGTTATATCTTTCATAAAAGACCACTACCACCGGGTGGTGCCAGCCATGGCTGCCTTGCCAACAGTCTGTCTGTCCCTTTCTTCTTTGTTGTTTTTTTAGTGTGTTTTAAATGGATGTTTTTAGTGTTCTTTAGCTTGTTTTTATGGGGGTGAGGTGGAAACTTTTTCTAATATCTTACCTCCACGGAGATGCAATTTTTTTCCGTATCGTATCTCTGTCCGCACTGCGGCCCAACATCGAGGCCTTTGCTGGTGTCCGACTTCAAGAGCTCCACCGCAGAAGCTGCCAGAATTTAATATCGCGGAGCTCGCGATCCCTTTGCCAGGGATCGACCTCTGAACTCTACTGCGGGTACCGGCGGACTATAACATCATGGAGCTTGCGGTTTCTAGTCAGAGACCAACTTCAGGAACTCGAAGCCGTAGGAGCTTCGACTGCTCTGACGCGGGGGATTCGATCGCCCCGACTGATGATTAGACTGCTCAACCGCGGGAGAAAAATGAGGGAAGATTTGATTTTATTGCCTTCCATCACAGTGGGGAATGTGGGGAATCTGCTGTGGTGGAAGTAAATATGAACTTTTATGGAGTTGTGTGTCTTGTTGCTTTTTTTAGTATGGCTGTATGGTAATTTGCATATCACTGTACCTTAATTGGTGCACGTGACAATAAAATACCTTTGAAACCTCGTCAACTAGTGGTGATAAATAGATATTCTTTCCAACATTCAAACCCTAAGAATAATACCATAGAACAGTTTGAATTCCTTAGTTTTGAAAAGTCTGAATACTAACCAAATATTAAAATATTTAACAACCACATATCTCTCAACGAACAGCTATTTTCATTTTACTCCAAAAGTTAAAGCAACCAATGGTAACAAAGTAAATCAAGTAAGCTGAAACAAAATTTACAAAGCAGTAAATTAAACCTGTCAAATCAGATAAAATAATACTTATTGTCAGATCCAGACCTACCATTTGGAATTGTCTTGTTACTGTAAAAATCAGAATGTTCATTCTGACTTAATGATATCTTTAAATTCAAGTGCAATTCTTCCTTACTCAAGTAATTTGTGCTAATCTACCTGCTGCTTTGTGCTCTTGTTGGCCTTCACAGAGTAGTGAATGTCTTTCATGGCACGCTCTATTAGGTTCACGGTATATGGTCTCTTTGTTTCAGGGTTGACACACTTCTCTACTACGATAGTCGCTATGTCTCGGAACATCTGTTCGAGCTGTGCATGCCGCTCCTTATCAGATACTTGCAATTCACCCTTTGCCAAAATCTGAAAAACATTAATATATGTATTTATAGTTGACATTGAATTTGATTTAAAGAAAAACTATTAAATGACATAATTCTAAATTACCTGGAGAGATCAGTATTAATTTTTATCAGCATTTCTCACCATAACCATTTGTTACATTACAGCATTATTGGTTAGAGGTACTTCTGGGGCAGATAGAAATGGGATAATCCAGATTCAATTTATTCACGTTCCAAAATATATCAATCAGTTTTTGCTGTGACATTAAAGGAAATTTGTAGAATAGCAATTTTCAGTTTGACATATTTCTGGATTATTTCTAGTTAGTTCTCAATGTCATGTTACAATGTTAGTCTCAGACCGAAGAATGGACAAAATACCAAATAAAAATATAAAAATCTCTTTACTGTACCTTAGTACACGTGACAAACTAAACTAAAACTAAAACTAAACTAATCTGATAATGTACACTTTTCCACAATTTGGCTATCTCACTCTCATACAAGAGGCAATTTCTGATCTAACCTGATTAGGGCCGATTCAAACTCTAACCCTCATTGTGGAATTTCCAGAAAGGTAAAATATTAAAGCCTTTTGATTATTTACAAAATAAAAAACTTTCCACATTTAATACAGAGACGTGTGAGGTCTTGAATTTTGGGATGTCTAACAAGGGCAGGACCTACATAGTGAATGTTAGGCCTCTGGGGATTGTTGTAGTGCAGAGGGATCTAGGAGTGCAGGTGCATGGAAACAGAAATATTAATTATTATTCCAACTTAGGTGATTGCACACAGGCAGCTTTAACCTCCAATCTTGTCCCTCTCTAGCACTTACAAACGCACTGCTGCCCCCCTAGTCCTAAATTTAAGTACAGACTGTCACTGTTACGAAAACTCTGATTTAGCACTCCAGCCACCAGCAGCACAAATACACAGCAATAAGTCATGCAAGTCATTTTACTTTTGCAACCTTGGATTTAAAAAATGATCCTTTTCTATTAGAAACCTTCATTTAACTCAGCGGGTCAAGCAGCATCTTTGGAGAAAAATAGGTGACGTTTAGGTCAGAACACTTTTTTTTAGACTGGCTTTTCCTTCTACTTGGCCAGAATCTAGACTATAATCCGCAGCAACGCGAAACCCATCGCCACTACTTGTGTGTGCAAACTATAAGATTCTACAACTTGAAATTTTAGAATTTAGGATTAACAATACCCAACCATTACCCTGTAACCATCCCTTTCATTTAAAAACAAAATCATGGATGCAATTAAATGTCTTGGGAATCCAAATTAGCCATGTATTGGACATGTTTTGCTTTTTAAAGCGGGGGGTGTCAAAGGTTACAGGAAGAAGGCAGGGGCATCAGGGTAGAAGAGGAAAAATGGATCACCCATGATCGAATGGCAGAGCAGAGTCAATGGCCGAATGGCCTAATTCTGCTCTTATGTATTATGATCTTAATGTACCATTTAAAATATTATACCTTCAATTATGCATGGGTAACACAGCGTCATATGGCTATCTCATATCTCCAACAACCAGGTTTAATCCAGATCTTGGGTGCTATCTATGTGGAATTTACATGTTCCCCAATGCCTGCACGGGTTTCATTCAGTTTCTCTCCACATCCCAAAGGCATCTAGGCTTGTAGGTTAATTGACCATTGTAAATTACACCAAGCGAGTGGTAGATTCTGGTGCAGTGGGTGGGAGTGTGTGGGGAAGAGGCTATAGGCAAAAAATGAATGGAAGAATAGGGTTGTTCTGTATGCCAGCACTGATCCTATGGGCTGAAATTACATCTATAGTTCTTTATAACACAGAATATGGAAATAACTATTTATGTTATTATGTTTTTTTTATTTTTATAAATCTCATTTATATATGGGTTAATTTATGGTTGTATGTATATTGTTCAGTCTTACTGCGAATATCGTCACTGATTATTGGTATAGATTTTTTTCCAGTCAATTTAAAACATTTTGCAGACAAAATGTATTTAAAAGTTAATGTTAAATATTTTGGCAGCAATATTTTCCAAAGCAACTTATTTCTTTAGCAAACCTTCTCAAAACACACCTGCTTACAAATGTCAGTCAGATTATCTGTCTGAAAAGCTGCAATACAATCCTCCTTCTTTGTCACCTGTCCTTTCGATACATTAGTAAATACCGTGTGTGTCTGAAGAACTTCATCGAGATCCTTTTCACTGAAAATAATAAGAGTAGTTGAGATAACAAGCTATGTTCGTAAATACACGGAATGAAACTACACAAATATTTATTTTTTAAATAACCCACGTTTCACTTTTTTAACTATCCAATAAGGTAACATTATTTAAAAACACCCAACATCACATTCCCTGCTCTTTCCTTGGATTCAGAATGAAAGTCAGATGCTCATACTTGATTTGGTCCAACTGTAAACCACATTTTTAGTTGACAAAATCCTACCTAAATTTCTCTTTTGAAAAAACTTTCACTGAACAGTGCACTGTTACAGAAATGAATCTCTTTCTACAAATGCCCTTCTGAAAAGCATTCAACATTCCTTTCATATTATATATTGAGTGATTTTAGCAAGCCAATCCAGTTATTTATAGGGTGATTTCACCAAAGGTCAAATGAGCGTAGATCCCCCCTCACGTGACCGAAAAATTTAACTGGAGGACATATGTCACTTCGGTACATGTTAGTGAATGGGGAAACACGCACTTTCACACCCGTTAAAAACATGGAAAACGGCCGATTTTTGAGCTGAAAATTTCTGTGCTAGTCGGGGTGACCGTGAAGGACAGCGACCTAAATTTTCAGGCAAAAAAAAAGATAGAAAGTAAGGTAATTACAAGAGGTAACTGAAGGTGCCAATCCAGCGGAAGTGCTTAGCAGCCATTTGCCGTGGAGATTTAAAGGTCCAAAATATCGGGAATTATCGTGTTTGCTCACTGAATTTCATCAAAAGTAAGTTAATAATGCCTTACTTTTGATGAAATTCAGCGAGCAAACGCGATAATTCCCGATATTTTGGACCTTTAAATCTTAACGGCAAATGTCGGCTGTTCACTTCCGCTGTTTTTCCACCTTCAGTTCCCTCTTGTAATTACCTTACTTTCTATCTTTTTTTTTGCCTGAAAATTTAGGTCGCTGTGCTTCACGGTCACCCTGACTAGCACAGAAAATTTCAGCTCAAAAATCGGCCGTTTTCCATGTTTTTAACGGGTGTGAAAGTGCGTGTTTCCCCATTCACTAACATGTACCGAAGTGACATATGTCCTCCAGTTAAATTTTTCGGTCACGTGAGGGGGGGGATCTACGCTCATTTGACCTTTGGTGAAATCACCCTATTATACATTTTTCATAATGTTCACACAGTGTTGGGGTCCCTCCCAATACTCACGCTCCATTCCTCCAGCTCATGACTTTGTTCTTGTAGCAGGCGATTTCAAAGCGTTTGCCCGCTCTCTTCATGCGGACGATCGCCACATTGGTCAGTCGGATTTGGTTGGTGGGGGTGAAGATGGACATTTTGTCGGGGGAGAGGGCGGACTTAGCCGGCGGTCAATAGACGCCTCCCGGGTGGACAGTGATGGCGGCGGCGCTGCTGCTGCTGCTGCTGCCCGAGTCTCTGAGCCTTTCCCTGGGATCTGGCCCGACTCCAGTGGGTTGTCTCGGCCTGCGATCCCGGTTCTGCCTCTCCCTATTCCCAGCGCTTACGAACCCGATCCTGTCTCTCCCTATAAGAGCCCTGTGTGTCCCGGCCTACGAGTCTTGTCTTGTTTTCCCGTGTCGCGGCCTGCGAGCCCGGTCCCGTCTCTCCCTGTCGCCCCCCTACTCCGGCTGCGAACGCAGTCCTGTCTCCCCGTGTCCCGTCTCTCTCCAGTCACCGCAACCTCTGACGCACACGCGAAGAAGCCGTTCCCTCCCACTCGGCTCCGGCGAGAAACACGGAACCCTCTCTGTGGATCCGCCTTCAGCAAGCGGACCGACTCCTTGTCTGAGAAATAACTTTAATGTTGTAAAACTCCGTGCGAGAAAAAAACATCTACTCAGCCGGAGCGCAGGGCGGATATTGTTCAGCAGCAGCTAATTATTGCGCACTGGGGAGGGGTGGCGATGGCAAGTAAATTGCTCTTGTCACGTTAAAAATCTGATCTATAACCAAATGTAATCAACAAGTGGAAGTAGCCAAATTAATACATCATCTACTTCAAGTTCTAATATGCACATTGTGGCAGGAAATTAGACACATTAAATAGTCACACCTGAAATTAGTTCACGTTTACTTTTATCCCGTATGAATGTTTTGTATGTTAGGCTAATCCTCTTATCCAAAGCACGAACAAACTGATTTTAGAGTTCTGTCTCCTTTAGATTTTTTTGCCAGTCATCTTAATGTATGCCCTCTGGTTTACAAACCTACTACCAATGAAAACAGTTATAATTTGTTCCCCACGCCAATGTGACGGGCTGTGGGTCGGCAGCACCCACACACACGGGGCCAAGTGGAGCGGGGCTGTGGCTTCGGGCAGCGGACACACGGGGTCATAAACCCGGCAACGTTCACGTCAGCTGCAGCAGAGTTGGGGACAGTCTGCTCCAAAGATCTTTGGTCTGGTCCCTACGCCCACCCAGTTATTGACCGCGCTGCACCGGCACCCGACCCCACACGGGGTGATTCCTCCCCCCGGGTGCCGGGCGTTTCAACACCCGCGTTTCAAACACTGGCCGCGGGGACAGACGGCCCGGGGTCCGCAAGTGTGGAACCAGTCAGCCTGGAGTCCGGATGCTGGGACAGAAGACGGGCCCGCTGTACTGGCAGCCATAGCAAGTGCTTACCTGACGTTCACCGCTTGTACTCCAGAAGGCGTTGCGTGGCAACAGTACGGGTCACGGGTCGTGACCTCGGTTGTGTGCAACCTCCCTATAGGTGATGTTTCGGGTCGAGACTCTTCTTCAGACTGATAGACTTCCGACTTCTATACTCAATGCTCTGATAGATGAAGGCCAAGGTGCCAAAAGCCTTTTTGACCACCTGAGATGCCACTTTCAAGGAACTCTGTGCCTGTACTTAGATCCTCTCTATATCACTGTCTATATCTCTCGCTTCCCTTTTCCTTGACTCGCACTGAAGAAGGATCTCGACCAGAAACGCCACCTATTCCTTCTCTCCTGAGATGCTGCCTGTCCCGCTGAGTTACTCCAGTTTCTTTGTCTATCTCCTAGATCCCTCCGCTCTACAACATTCCCCACAGCCACAGCCCTGTCGTTCACTGTGTAGGTCGGAAGTTTGAATAAAGTTGGTTGAATCCCAGCCTGCACCGTGGTGCCTAATGGCGGCGTTGAGGGAGAAGTGAAGCTGTGAATCGTCTGGCTTCATCTTATCCCCGGGCTTGTGTCCGCCCGCCGGCTGGGCAGGGCAGGGCAGGAGCGGGAGCTGCAGTCATGTGGCCGCTGGCTGTCGGGGTGTTGTTGTCGCTCTGCCCCGGGCCCGTGTGCGGGGAACAGCGCGATGACGGTGAGGCCGCTTTAACTCCCCTCCGTCCGACCGCCGCCGGCCGGCGTTAAAACAATCGTTATTACCGATGCCCGGGCAGTGACCGACCAGTCCCCACCCTGCCCGCTCCTTCCCACCGCGTCAGTAGCAGCCCTGCATTGGATAGACACAAAAATGCTGGAGTAACTCAGCGGGATAGTGTACATCTTCAGCGGGCCGCCCTTGTGGAGATTCCTCCTCTCCAGACTTGCTGCCTGTCCCGCTGAGTTTCTCCAGTATCTGCAGTTCCTTCCCTTGTTGGTGAAGGACTCCGGCCTTAGTGTGAAAGTAGGCGCCTCAGTGGAGCAAAAGATAGCAAGAGGAGCAACAGTTTAATAAATGTATGTTGCCTTCTCTCTGCTCACCCATCCCCACACAATTGACGCCTCCATTATTCTAAATCCAATAGACCTGAGTTCCTGGAGGGAACAGTTTGGTTCAACTAGGCAAAGGGGGGAGTGGTATAGAAGCTTGTAAAATTCAGGGAGAAAATGTCATAAAACAACTCAGACATTTTAAGCAAGGCAAGAGATGAGTGGTAAACACAAAATGCTGGAGTAACTGGAAGCAGCATCTCTGGATAGAAGGAATGGGTGATATTTCAACCCGCTGAGTTACTCCAGCATTTTGTATCTATCGTCAGTGTTAACCAGCATCTGCAGTTCCTTCCTACACAACAGAAGTGTGGTTGTCATTTTGCCAACAAACACCAGAATATTGATTATGTTAAACAGAACATTGCAAAACATTCTATTTGAAAAGTGACACATGGTTTCTAATGCTAGAAGAAACAGGGTCTTCTTTGAAAATATACCCTGCAGTAAAGCAGAAGTTCCTTTGGAGGCTGACATTTTTGAACAACAAAAAGAAATGCAAATTATGAGATTTATATTAGCTGATATTGAGGTTCATTGTTTTCTCTTTTCAGTCTATATTGAAGCCTGGAACTCCTTGCAGAGTTACGCACTGTCGCTGTGGCACATTAGACACTACATCTGCTCTTCCATTGTTGTTGCCATGGGGATTTGGGCAGTTCTTGATTATTTAAATAAAACCTATAACAAGGTAATAATTGCATTTAAGTATGATATTGTTGTGCGTCTTTTAATAGAATAAGGTTATAAAGAGATTGATGTTTTTGACAGACATCCTGGGCTATCTACCATGATTGCTGTAAGATGCTGAATGAATGCTTGACATTTTCTGATTCATTGCGTGGTTTGAGTCTTCTTCGTTCGTGTCCATGTTTCAAATGTTGACATTGCTGTCATCGTCCGTCCTGAAAAGGACGCAAGGTTCCAGTTACAATCAGTGGGAGCCATCACTTGTTGCAATAGATAACGGTGGTAGCAGACTTAGCTCAGGATACTTCCCATTTCCAGCCCCGCGACGTGGACGCTTCTGCTGTGGGGCCATGGTTGTGTGAAAATTGGAGTGAATCTTGCCTCTTGGTCATGAGTGCCAAAGAGAAAGAAAGATTCTCGGGCGAGAAAGAGGCAACTGTGGCTGATAAGGGAAGTCAAGGACAGTATAAAACTAAAAGAGAAGGCATATAACATCGCAAAGATTAATGGGAAGCCAGAGGATTGGGAAGCTTTTAAAGAGCATCAGAAGGTAACTAAAAAGGCAATATGGGGAGAAAAGATGAAATACGAAGGTAAGCTGGCCAATAGTATAAAATACAGTTTCTTCAGTTATATAAAGAGTAAGAAAGAGGCAAGAGTAGAAGTTGGGCTGCTAGAGAATGGTGCAGGTGAAGTGATAATGGGGAATAACAAAATAGCAGAGGAGTTGAATAATTTTTTTGCATCAGTCTTCACAGTGGAAGACACCAGTAACGTGCCTGAAATTCAAGAGAGTCAGGGGTTGATAGTGTAGTGGCTATTACTATGGAAAAGGTGCTTGGGAAACTGAAAGGGCTGAAGGTGGATAAGTCACTTGGACCAGATGGACTGCATCCTAGGGATCTGAAAGAGGTGGCTTTTTGGGATTGTGGAGGCGTTGACAGTGGTATTTCAATAATCACAAGAGACAGGAGAGGTCCCAGATGATTGGAAAATTGCCAACAATACGACGCTGCACAATTCTTTGCCACCGAAGGCTGTAGAAGCAAAGTTAGTGGATATTTTTAAGGCAGAGATAGATTTTTGATTAGTACTGGTGTGAGGTTATGGGGAGACGGCAGGAGAATGGTGTTAGGAGGGAAAGATAGATCAGGCATGATTGAATGGCGGAGCCTAATTCTACTATCACATGACTTATGACCACATAAACCTAGTTGATGCTTCAAATGTGAAAATAGAAAGAAATGCAACATTTAAATGTTTTTTGTTGCACTAACTTTAGCACATTAATATTCATGTCTTAAAATCAAGCCACTTTGAAAGAGCATGTGTTAAACAACAATAAAAAACAATAACAAATACTTGTTATTTTTATCTGAAAAGAGCAAGGGGGTACCTTCATGAATTGCGTGCATGTTGTTTCTGGGAAGTGGACTAGTTTCGGTTGTGAAAAATTTGGGGATTAATATACAAATTGCTAATGTACTGAAACTTCTTTTGAGCGGCAGAAGGAAGGAGTAAAGGATATCATTATGCCAAATGTCCCCAAGGAAATTATTCAAAATGGATATTTAGTCCAAGAAGAAAAAGAAATCCATGTTGCTGGTGTGAAGATTTTCTTTGGTTCTCAGACGGGTACTGCAAAGGTATGTGCTTGATCTATGCATTTTAGCCTAGACTGAGTGGTGCATCTTCTTTCCTATGTTCCATCACATGTGGCATGTCTCCCCAGTTTGAAAACGTTTTGAAATTTTTTTTCCGCACATGACATATTCTGATTTCAGATCCACGCTCACTCTATCCCTTTTACATGGCACTTTGGGACGTCACTGTACATTAAATGTCACTCTGTTCCCATAAGGAACTTCCTAGGAGGATTGTGCATGCCATATCATCAAAGCAAATCTTTACACATGGATTTGTCCATAGTTTGGTTGGACTTCTGATATGTATTTTCATTGAGTCACTCACCCAAGAGTGATCTGTATAGCGTGAAGGATGAAATCACAATATTCTGCTAACAGTTGGATCAGAGCTGAAACGGATGTGGCCACACTGCGAAGCGATAATATGGGGCAGGCAGAACTTTTATTTGTCATGTCTTTTATATTTTGAATGCCAATTTTTTATTGGTTAAATTCTTTAATTCCAGAGGTTTGCCAAAATTCTTGCAGATGCTATACAGAAACTTGGATTACCTGTGGAAGTCATTGATCTGAAGGAGTATGATCCAGATGATGATAACCTGGCAAACGAGGTTAGTTATTTAACGTGGATGTTTTTTACACTGCCAATAATGAAAAAAGGTAACATTGATTGGAGTGGCTGTCTAGTAAGCAGGATGGTTTGTTATTTCATGCCTAGTTTGCTATAGTTCTAACACCACGGAAAACATAAGTTCATAAGTCATAGGAGCAGAATTAGGCAATTCGCCCCATCGCATCTGCTCCACCATTCAATCATGGCTGATCTATCTTTCCCTCTCAAACCCATTCTCATGCCTCAATAACCCTTGACACCCATACTAATCAAGAATCTTTCAAACTTTGCTTTAATAATACCGAATGAAGGCTTCAACAACTGTCCGTGGCATTGAATTTCACAGATTCACAGGGAGAATAAGGAGGGAAGAGACAGCGTTTTAAGACTTTTGCCTCTATCACAGTGAGGAGGTGCCTGGTGAACTCACTGTGGTGGATGTTAATTTGTGTTTATTGTGTGTTTTGTTATTTATTATTATATGTATGACTGCAGGCAACGAGATTGCGTTCAGACCGAAAGGTCTGAATGACGAATAAAGGAATCTAATCTAATCTAAGATAAGATTTACCACCTTCTGATTAAAAAACATCTTCCACCTTCCAAACTCAAAATAAATTTTCCTAATTCATCAGAGAGTCTTTTTAAAATTCCTATATATCCTGTACCCTCCTGAATGATACAGGTAATTAGTACTGAATACAGAAAGTTTAATTTTAGAGTAAGAACTGGATTGGGATTGTCTTCAGCCTTTGAAAAGGAACCATTTGAAACAAAATGTAGAATATAGGCAAAAGGAACTGCAGATGCTGGAATCTTGCATCAAACACAAATTGCTGGAGGGACTCGGCACCTTCAAACTCTTCTTCAAACTCAAGAATGTAAAATATGTTATGTTCAGGTGCAGTTCTTTTTCTTAGAGTTAGTACCTCACTGTAAATATAAACTCATTCAATTCATTAGTTTGACATTGAGGAATGTTAACAATACAAGCTTCATTAATATTGTACTTGTAACCAATAGGAACAACATTCCAGAGGTTTCCGAAAGACAACTGACTTTCTGTTACTTGTTTTTAACTGCCAATATCATTGTGTTGAAATAGTTTTTAATCTTCGTTTCACTTGTTCTCATAGAAAACATAAAAAAAATAGGTGCAGGAGGAGGCCATTTGACTCTTCGAGTCCACACCACCATTCATTGTGATCATGGTAGATCATCCACAATCAGTAACCCGTGCCTGCCTTCTCCCCAAACCCCTTGATTCCGCTAGCCCCTAGAGCTCTATCTAACTCTCATTTAAATTCATCCAGTGAATTGACCTCTACTGCCTTCTATGGCAGAGAATTCCACAAATTCACAACTCTCTGGGTGAAAATGTTTTTCTCATCTCAGTTTTAAATGGCCTCCTCTTTATTTTTAGATTGTGGCCCCTGGTTCTAGACTCCCCCAACATTGGGAACATTTTTCCTGCATCTAGCTTGTCCAGTCCTTTGATAATTTAATACGTTTTTTACTTGATTTATTATGTTTTAGTATATTTCAACATTTTGTTCCAACAACCGATTGTAATTTTTAATATTCTGCAATGTTTAGTATAAACTCAACTCTATTGAGATGTTATGAGATAAAAGTCCAGATAGTTGACTTTTGGCAAAAATACTTCTAGTGTGGTCTAACCCAGTATTATTTGCAGCCCTAGACATTAATTAATCATTTTAATATTTGTGAAGATATAAGTTTTTGCACCCAGAATAGTAAACTGTGGAGAATGATAGATGAACTGAGGTTATTTTATATCGATATCTTTTGTGATCAAAAATGTTTATTTAAAACAATTTAAAATTCATTTTGTTTGTTCAGATTTCCAATAAAACTCTCTGCCTATTCATGATTTCCACATACACTGATGGACAACCTACAGAAAGTGCAGCATGGTTCTGTAAGTGGTTGGAAGAGGCAACACATGACTTCAGATATGGCAAAACATACCTCAGAGGCTTGAGATATGCAGTCTTTGGCTTGGGGAATTCCGTTTACATTAATCATTACAATACAGTAAGTAACTTGCCTTTGCTTTTCAAAAATTGATGACTCAATGTTCTGCTGTGGATGTAAAGTATGAATTTACTTGCAAAGTAAGTAGATAATAATGTGGAGACCCAAATACCTTCTGGGATTTCATTTTATCCTGGTCAGTGTCTGACAGACATAGACATAGAATTACGTATGCAGCACAGAAACAGGCCCTTCGGTGCAACTTATTTATGCCGACCAAGTTGCCTAAACAGCGAGTTTCACGTGTCTGTGCCTGTCCCATATTTCTTCGAACTTTTTCTATACCTTATATCCATCCAAGGTTCTTTTAAATGTTGTAATTGTACTCCCTTCTACTACTTTCTCTGGCAATTCATTCCATGTATACACCACTGAATACTATACTGTCAATTTTTGAGTAATCTGCAAACTTACTAATCATGACAACTACATTCTCATCTATAGCATTTATAAGTTCATGTGATAAGAGCAGAATTAGGCTATTTGGCCCATCAAGTTTCCGCCATTCAATCTTGGCTGATCTATCTTCCCCCACTCTTAACCCCATTCTCCTGCCCATAACCCCTGACACCCATACTAATCAAGAAGCTATCTATCTCTGCTGTAAAAATCTCCATTGACTTGGCCTTCACAGTGTTCTGTGGCAATGAATTCCACAGATTCACCACCCTCTGACAAAATAAATTCTTCCTCATCTCCTTCCAAAAGGAGCGTCCTTTTATACTGAACCTATGACCTCTGGTCCTAGACTCTCCCACTAGAAGAAACATCATCTCCACATTCATTCTATTCAGGCCTTTCGCTATTTGGTATGTTTCAATGAGGTTCCACCTCATCATTCTAAACTCCAGCCCAGTGTCATCAAACGCTCAACATATGTTAACCCACTCATTCCTGGGATCATTCTCATAAACCTCCTCTGGACCCTCTCCAGAGCCAGCACATCTTTCCTCAGATATGGGGCTCATAATTGTTCACAATACTCCAAATGTGACTGACCAGCACCTTATAAAGCCTCAGCATTACATCCCTGTTTTTGTATTATAGTCCTCTTGAAATAATTGCTAGCATTGCATTTGCCTTCCTTACTACCGATTCGACTTGCAAATTAACTTTTTGGGAATCCTGCACCAACAATCCCAAGTCCCTTTGCACCTCCGATTTCTGGATTCTCTCCCCATTTAGAAAATAATCTACGCTTTTATTCCAACTACCAAAATGCATGACTCCACACTTTGCTATTCTTTGCATTAATATAAATGACAAACATCAGAATAGCATGCCACTGGACAGCGACCTTCAATCTGAAAAAAACAATCCTCCGCTACCACCCCCTGCCTCAGAGGAGTTCCCTGTAGTCCAAATAGGTGAAGCTCATCTCCCTGCATCTGCTCTTTAATCATGTATTAATTTGCTTTATCCTCCTATTCCTACTCTCACTGGTTTGTGGGACAGGGAGTAATCTTGAGATTAGAACCCTGGAGGTCTTTCTCTTTACCTTTCTGCCGGGTTACCTATATTCATGTAGCAGAACATCATCCCTCTCCCTGCCGATGTCAGTACCAATATGGACCACAACCACTGCTTGCTCTCCCTCCCCTTTCAGAAAGTCTTCTGCCTGCTCGGAGATATCCTTGGCCGTGGCACCAGGGAGGCAACACACCATCTTGAAGTCTGGCAAGCAGCCATAGAATTGCCATTCTGTGCTCCTGACTATAGAGTCCCCTATCACTACTACTGACCTAGACATTGACCTGTCCTGCTGCAGAGAAATTTATTTCCATTGGAGTTCTGGTTCTGTTTTCCTGTGCCGAGAATTCATTTTACACGATTTTCCTCTTGCATATAAATTTATTTTTGCGAATTTTTTCGTCTGCCCCGTTCTGTGTACACAGTTATATTAGGAACAGTAAAATAAACTAATGTCCCTGTTAACTACCTTGCACACGTTCTTTGCAGGTTGGTAAAAATATTGACATGTGGCTGTGGATGTTGAGCGCCAACCGTATTATGACCCGTGGAGAGGGTGACTGCAATGTGGTCAAGAGCAAACATGGCAGCATTGAAGCTGATTTCAGTGGATGGCAAACCAAGTTCTTAAGCAGACTGCATACACTTCTCAAAGGAGATAAAGGAGGAGAGAAAGAGTGCAATGGCACTTGCAAAAAGGGGAAATGCAAGTCCAAAGAAAAGAAACATAAAGAAAAATCTGGTCAGGATGATGAAGGGCCAAATGATCACAGTAGCGGAGAGGTAAATTGAGGTTATTAATTATATCAGTGAATTTATAAAAAATTTCCATTACTTCTCACAACTCTTACCGATAATTTTATGTATGGTCGAGGATTGATTCCACTTGCAACAATAAATGGAGTGGTTTCACATTTATACCTAATCACTATGTTGGGTTTCGATAATGAATTGTGTGCTGTAAATAGCTTGATCCTGCCTTAGCTTGGTGATGCTATAAATGTTTCCCTGCATGCATTCCATCTACCCCACACCCCGTTGCCCAACTTACCTTTGGCTGCAACCTTTCCCCCCCCCCTACAATTGACGAACTGTACACTGCAAGTGCCAGGAAGCGAGTGGGTAAGATCATCTCTCACCCCTCTCACCCTGGACACAAACTCTTTGAAGCACTTCCCTCTGGAATACAACTCCGGATTGTCAAAGCCGCCTCAGCCAGACATAAAAACTGTTTTTTTCCATGGGCAGTAGCTCCACTCAATAACCAAAAGTCTGTAGCCTCCTTTTGCTCTGGTATTTTATTTAATTTACGTTTAAACTATAATGTTTTATTATTAATGTTTAATGTTTTATGTGTCATTCTTCATTGTTACTGTATGTTGTGTTGTTACTTGCGAGCGGAGCACCAAGGCAAATTCCTTGCATGTGTACATACTTGGCCAATAAACCTATTCATTCATTCATTCATTCACAAGGCTGTATGTTCTCCCATATGTGGTCATCATGAAGAGAGAGGAGTTTTCTCCCAGTATGTTTTTTTTTAGTTTAGTTTTAGTTTAGAGCTACAGCCCTTTGGTCCACCATGTTCCTCAGCAACCAGTGATCTCTGCATACTAATACTATCCTACACACACTACGGATAATTTACATTTATACTAAGCCAGTTAACATAAAAAACCTGTGTCCTTGGAGTGCGGGAGGAAACTAGAGCTTCCCAGAGAAAACCCAGGTAGGAAACGGGGAGAATGAACAAACTCGGTACAGAAAAGCACCTGTAGTCAGGATCGAACCCAGGTCTTTGGCGCCGTAAGGCTGCAACTCTACTGTGCGCCACCGTATATATTAATTTCTATTCCTTCCTGCAAATTGCAGTTAATGTAACATTAGTTTTTGCATGTAAGTGCTGGACTACTTCTTGGCATAGTCACATCCCCAATGACATCGCTAATGGCATGTTCTCTTCCAGGAAGAGCTGTTTGAGACAACAAGTGAAGAAGAATCAGGGGTGGAAGATGCAACAGAATCTGCATCTGTCATTGATGTAGAGGACCTGGGCACTGTAATGAACAACATGAAACAAACAAAGGTATGAGTTCATTTATTATAGTGATACATTGCTTCAACAGTCAGTCATGATTACTATCATTCAAACAGGGTTTTGCTACAGAACCAAATTAAGGTTCAGAAAGACTGCACAAAATGTACATTGGTTTTATTTAAATCAGTGGTGAAATGCACACTGGTCTAGTTTTTTTATTTCATTTATTGTTTGGTTGGTTGATGAGAGACTAAAATTTTGAAAGGAACTGTTCTGGTCAAATAAAAATAATTTTCAAAGATCATCTTGGTAATGGCACTTGTTTTTCCATTGTCCCAAATACCAATCCTGTGTTTTAATTTAAATATGTTCACCGCTACTATTGGTCTTGTCTATTGTTTTTTTTTTGCCTTGGCTCTTCTCTTTTGTTTCTGACACAGTTGCTCTGAATGTCAGTCTGGGCTTTGTGTTGTAACACTGGTCCTGAAATATTGAAATGCTGTAAGGATAATAAAGAACCATTGACCCATTAACTATTATGAGCAACAGCATACTCTGGCTGTAGTCTGCATTGATCAGTCATGTCTATTCTTGAACATAGCCTTTCTCTTCTGTGTTTCCTTGAAGATGAAGTTGACCATTAAATTTTATGTTTTGCTGACTTTATCTTTATTGCAAACAGTAGATATGTGGGACATGGTGAAATTCGCATCTCAGGCAGATAAAAGAATATCTATCATAATTAAGTCTTAATCTCATACTATGCTGCTCAATTAATCCAAACAAATTTATTCAGGAACTGAACAAGGTTTCCTATGAGAATTGTCATGAAACCCATGGAGGAAATGCTATAAGATAAAATGTTCGGGGTTTTTTTGTGTGACACCCAATACTAATAATTCCCTCATCAATTAATCATATTTGTTACTGAGTATAATTTAGTTATCTATCTATATACTATTAAAAGTGTCGTCTTGTTTCTACGTGTGGGTGTGTGTGTCTGTGTGATTGTATCTACGCCAAAACAGTACATAGTAGCGACATCATTTTTGCAGAACCTTAATCAGCTTTTTCCCATCGTCGCCCTTGTCAAGTTTCCTTCAGATTTGATGTTATATTTCACGTTATTGATATTTAAAGGTTTAAAAAATCCAACTTTAAAAAGATTGTTACTGTTAAATCCTTGCAGCCCCAGCTTACAACAAAATTCCATACAAAGATGCAATGCAGGAACACTGTGCTTCCACCAAGTTATCACCGGAATGGAATCTCACAGTCCCTCGACATCTGCAACAATGTTGCCATCATAGAACATTTACTCCTGCTAGCACAGGAGGGGCAGGGGCCAGAGGAATTGGAATTATAAGTGCTGGGGGAGACAGGGGGAGTGCAATTGGAATTTGTTTTAAAGTCCAGTGCTGGGGGGGAGGGGCAGGGGAGTTGTGTATGCGCGTGCGTGTCCATCATGCCCTGAATTACGGCAAAACTGTTGCATGATAGCGCTACAATTTTTGGACCACCTTACTCACCATTGTCCTGTGGTGTGGTGTATCAAGTTTCCTACAGATTTATGTTACATTTTACAAGTTATTCACATTTTTCAACTTTACAAAATCTAGTTTGAGAAAAATCACAGTAGCAGTTAGCAGCTATGATGTCACAATGGGTTCTCATTTACATAAACTGCCCGTGAGCAGTGTTCCAGACTACAATGACATCACAATGAGATAAGCAGCTCCCACCTCAAGGGCAGTAGGGAGGGGAGATGGGAAATGCAGGGAGGGAGGGAGTGAGATTTAAAAAATAAATCTGTTTTAATCAAATTCTTGGGAGGTTTCATTTACAAAAAATCATTGTGGTTTACATTGTTGGGAGGGTGGAATAGGGGAGAGGTTTCATTTACAAAACAAATTTAGAATTTTCCTTGTGCGGGCGGGGGTGGGATGAGGGGGAGGTGAGCGCCGCCGAAGGAAAATTCTAAATTTGTTTTGTAAATGAAACATAGTATCCAAGATCTGTATGAGCAGTGAACATAATTTGCTTTCCAGTTTGTTTACACTACATGGACATCAATGACAAGGTTGTAATTTTTTCCGTCTACCTGAGTTGTGCATCTCCTTAATGTAATCATATTACAGGATCTGTCTATTAGAATTGTTAATTCATTGCAAAAAACAGGCAAAAACAAGCTAAGTAATGGAAAGATAATCTCTATTTATTTTTAAAACTATTATTTCATCTCTATCATCAGATCATATTCATTAATTAGTCTTAATTTCCTTGCTGCTAAGCCTCTCTTCTTGACTTGAGAGTAGACAAATAGCAATTTTTTAAAAAGTTGTTATTGTTATGTTCATCAGCAATTCAAATCTGAAGGAAGAGGCCTCTCCCTTGTAAAAGTCAATTCTTGGTGCCAGAGTCTGGCAGTAATTAAGATAACCTTTTAAACATCTGTTTATGCACTGAAAAGAACAAGTTATGTCTTATACCAGTATGTTTGGTGATATCTGTAAAATACATACATTAACTTCATTGTTCAGTACGATTAAATGTTGAATATCTCAGTAAAATACTGCTATAATTAAATTTGTGGATGAAGCGGGTAACTCAAATTACAATTTCTGCGTTCCTTGTAAAAGTGTAGCCCAGTATTTGCTGGATATTGTTGTATGATCATTGTTTAGTTGTAGAGTTATATAGTGTGGAAACAGGCTCTTTGGCCCAACTTCCCATGCAACCAGCTTGGCCCATCTACACTAGTCCTACCTGCCATCAAATGACCCATATCCTCCAAAACCTATCCTAACCATGTACCCGTCCAAATGTCATTTATTGTCCAGATGTCCTTTAATGTCCAAATGTTTAGTATTCATCTCCAGTGATAATTCAACCGTTGTTACCACAGATTCCAGCCATTACATTAACAGTTCTAGGGCAGACAGAGTGATTACCTTCTCCCCAGACAGAGCATACTTCAACCTGTAAATATTAGGTTGTGTTCATGAGCTGCAAACTATACTTTTGTTTTGAACATTGAAACCATATTTGTCATTTTACAATCCTTGAATATTGCCCCAGAATTTATGGAACACTCGAAAAACATCCCCTTATAATTCCTTGAGGGTTTTAGGATGCATGCAAAGAGTTTTATGAGTTTGTGATTATTTAATAGATCTTGACATTTTGTGCATGACGTTTTATCTAGTTCTCTGTATTACAGGTGCACAACCTTTTATCCGAAAGCCTTGGGACCAGACACTTTTCGTAATTCAGAATTTTTCGGCTTTCGGAATGGAAGATTTTTAGCGTAGATTTTAACGGCTGGCTCAGTGGTAGAGTGCTCGGCTCGTATCCGCAAGGTTGCGAGTTTGCGCCTCGATCCCGGCAGTTACTCGATCGCGAGTTTGAGTCTTCAATGTAGTTTTTTCTTGCAGAATAGGACAGAATAGGGAGGGTTAGGCTGGGATCCTTCTCTGCGAGATGATCTTAGTGCGGGAGACAAGTGTAGGAGAGGTGTACTGACTGTGTGGGCAGAACTTTGGAAGTGATTGCCCACCAATCTCAAAAGCCGCTGTGTCTCCCTGTCCCTCCAACTCCAGAGGAATCCGCTCCCCGATGGGCCGCTACGGCGACAAGTGGCAGTTCGCCCACAGCCCGAGCTGCGCCCCCTCATCCGCAACCCGGGTTCCTCTGGAGTTGGTGCGGGGCTGGGCTAGAGTTGTTGCTGGCTGTGAGTCTCTGGGATCTCCGTGCTTGCAGTGGGCCTGGGGGTCGGGGGTCGGTTGTTTGCAGTTGCAGAGGGAGGGGGCAAAGGCGGTACAGTTCCCAGTCTCAGCTCCATTCCAGGGGGGTAACCGGAGACGTCAGGACCAACGGGACACCGACTGCAAGCACGGAGATCCCAGAGACTCACAGCCAGCAGCAACTCTAGCCCAGCCCCGCTCCAACTCCAGAGGAACCCGGGTTGCGGATGAGGGGGCGCAGCTCGGGCTGTGGGCGAACTGCCACTTGTCGCTGTAGCGGCGCATCGGGGAGCGGCTTCTGGTGGTCCTGATGTCTCTCAGCTCCTGCCCAGGGGGACGGCCGGAGACGTCAGGACCAACAGGAATCCGCTCCCCGATGCGCCGCTACAGCGACAAGTGGCAGTTCGCCCACAGCCCGAGCTGCGCCCCCTCATCCGCAACCCGGGTTCCTCTGGAGTTGGTGCGGGGCTGGGCTAGAGTTGCTGCTGGCTGTGAGTCTATGGGATCTCCGTGCTTGCAGTCGGTGTCCCGTTGGTCCTGACGTCTCCGGTCACCCCCCTGGAATGGAGCTGAGACTGGGAACTTTACCGCCCTTGCCCCCTCCCTCTGCAACTGCAAACAACCCCACAGTTCCCAGTCTCAGCTCCTGTACAGGGGGGTGGCTGGAGACGTCACAGCCCGAGCCATCAGCTTCTGTCCCTACGGGGACAGCGGAGAGCGTGTTCCTCTGGAATTGGAACGGGGCTGGGCTGCTGCTGGCTGTGGGTCTCTGGGTTCTCCGTGCTTGCAGTGGGCCTGGGGGTCGGTGTCCCGTTGGTCCTGACGTCTCCGGTGACTGGCACTGGCTCCAACGTGAAGACAGTGCAAAGCCCCCGCGCCAGTGCAATGCGCGGGGAGCTGGAGAGGGGAGGGAAGGGGTCACACACATGGCCGGGAAGCAGAGGGGTGTAGGTGGGGTGAAACTGAAGGGAGCGACAATTTGCTGCTGCCCGCTGATTTAAAAAGTTCCCACGCAAGACTCACGATACACTGTGTATCGTGAGTCTATCGTGGGAACTTTTTAACTCAGCGGGCAGGCAGCAGCAGATTGTCAATTATTAACCCTCCCGTGCAATATACCCTCACCTTCTCTTTTATGAATGGGGATTTAGTTCCCCTTTCTTCGAGGACCGACCGGAGGTTCTGCTGTCACCTCTGCGGGCCGCCCTCGGTGAACGTTTTCAAGGACCTTTCTTCAAGGACTGAAAAAATGTCGCTATTCGGAGGTTTTCGTTATTTGGATCTTCGGATAAAAGGTTGTGCACCTGTATTAGCTACAGTACCTAGCCCCATTTAACTTGTCTGGAATAACCAGACACTTTGTCGAATCTAATGAAAATAATTAATTTAATAGATAAAAACACACATCTGTCTGTTCATATAATTAGTTATCGTAAACTGACATTATTTAATGGACATACTGTTTGATTTCTTTTGCCTAAATTAATTAGTCCCTAAGGTGATTTGTTTATTTTGCTTCAATTAATTTTTTGAATAAAAAGGACCTTTAAAAATCGACAGAAATCTGTGTTTCCGCCTATTTTGAAAGGAACTGTAAACATACCAGTATTGGTCTGAAAAATGCATGATTTGTTCAGTGATCTCAAAAGTTATGGATGTTTGTTTGAAGGAATATTTTCTGTTTTAACATGTTTATTCTCCCCATGTCCTTCCAAAAATCCAATATTAAACATGAAGTTCCTAAAATAAAAATTAAACTGATGGGAGAAAAAAGTTCTTGGATGTAGTTCAAAGGGCATCCACATCCTTAATGTTGGGGGGCCCAGCATATAGGTGATAAAGACAAGGCAGAAGCATCCATAATTATGTTCAGCCAGGTGCCAACTCAGCTTCTTCCTAAGATCCCTTCCATCTCAAAGGCCAGTCCTTAAGAAATGGCTGAGAGCCCTGGATAAAGAGCATTGGGGTCTGATAATATTCCAACTATAATGGTAAAGCCTTGTTCTACAGAGGTAGCTGTGGTTCTAGCCATCCAAGCTGTTCCAGGACCCTGGAATCTACGCAGCAACGTGGAAAATTGCCCAGGTGTCTCCTGTTAACAAGAAGCAGGTCAAACCCAATCTTGCTAATTACAGTGCACAATATATTCAAAGGGCAGCAAGATAGTGCAACAGTTAGCGCTACTGCCTCAGAGCTCCAGGGATCTGGGTTTGATCTGGAGCTCATGTGTACCGCTTGTGATTGGGTGGGTTTCCTTCAGCTCCATTGTTCTCCTACATCCCAAAGCTGTGGTCATGTGATAGGAACAGAATTAGGCCATTCGGCCCATTAACTCTACTCCGCCATTCATTCATGGCTGATCTATGTCTCCCTCCTATCCCCATTCTCCTGCTTTTTCTCCATAACCCTTGGCACCCGTACTAATCAAAAATCTATCCATCCCTGCCTTAAAAATATCCATTGACTTGGCCTCCACAACCTTCTGTTGCAAAGAATTCCACAGATTGACCACCCTCTGACTAAAGAAATTCCTTCTCATCTCCTTCCTAAAGGAATGTTCCTTAATTCTGAGGCTATGACCTCGAGTTCTAGACTCTCCCACTTCGTGGAAATCATCTTCTCCACATCCACTCTATCCAAGCCTTTCACTGTGCTTGTAGGTTAATTAGCTACTGTAACTTCTCAAGTGGCAAAAAGTATCAAAGAGGATTTAAATCAACATTAAATAATGGCAGCGAGCCACTCGTCATTGATAAAATAGCTATATATGAGAGAAAAGCATCCTGTAGGAATGTATCTCCACTTATAACATAGGATTTCAGTGGGGAAAAGGGCGTCATCTTACAGAAAATTGTGATATGGACGTTTTTCAAGGAACTCCACCCCTTCATAATGTGAGGGATGTTAACTCAGTACCCGTATCAGACACTAGGTGGTTCTGTTGCTCTATGTCCTTTCTTGGTTTTCCCTGGCACTAGGCGGCACTACTGCTCAGATTTGTGTCCCTCAACAAATTTTAGAAGTATGAATTTAGGAAGAAATCAAACCTGTAATCTTTACAAATTTGTATTTCCTTTGTGTTTTTTTGCTATTTGCTTGAGTTGCATTTGTAAGACCTAATTTCTTTCTCTGCCCAATATTTATATTTTCACTGCTATGGCTTTGAGTGTATAACTCTGGGCCATTTACTGCTTCCTGCAATGGCTTTGGCCTCTGGAAACTGAGCCTTACACTATAGCTTTCCAGCACAAATATCTTGACAACTTCAGTAGCACGACACTGTTTGCAATGTGTGTCAAGTTTAGGCTGGTTGGGAAGGAGGGGTGGAGGAGGACATCTTTCATCTTGGATAGAGGCTGCTGTAACAAAATGGTTAGAGGGCAAGCAAAATGGACATTGGATTCTTGCAAGATTGGGATATAGGATTTTATTATTTTCCAAAAATTGCATGTTACCCATTGAATCAAGGAAAGGAGAGGTTATGTTGACACCTACAGAAACAGCAATTACAAAGCTATCACGAAAATACAAAACAGAAATACTGCTCTAAGTAGATGTGATGATTTCTGTTCAGTGGATCGTTTAATCAAACCCTGCTATTCCCTGGTATTCTTAAGTGAGTCAAGGTGTAAACCCAATGCGAGCATGAAAGATCCATCTTGAAGAATTCTTGGTTAACTGCCTGACTTTTACCTTTTTGTGCACAAACAAACTTGGGTTGGTAAAGGTTCCATATCCATCACTTTTCTAAATATCACTCAAGAAACAGGTACCCCACCCAAGTCCTCCCAGATTAAGTCATGCAGCAGCGGCTGTTGCTCATCTTTGGCTTTAGAGTCATGGTGTTGTACAGTACAGAACCTGGCCCTTTGTCCCAATATGTCCATTCTGAACATTATGCCCATCTGCACATATTCCAATTGCCAGCATTAGATCTGTATCCGTCCATGTCTTGCTTAGTTAAGTGTTTTTCACATGCCCCTTTAAACATAGTAATTATATCTTATTATACTACCTCTTCTGGCATTGTGTTCCAGATGTCAACAACTGTGTGCGTGCGTGTGTGCGCACATGCCTGTGTGTGAGAGAGAGAAAAAACAATTACTCTGCGGATCCCCTTTAAGACTCCTTCTCACTTTAAATCTATGCTTTCATGTTTTTCGTACTCTTATAATGGGAAAAAGATTTTGATTAACCTATCTATGCCTCTCACAATCTTACATACTTCTATCAAGTCACCCCTCAACCCTCTTCACTCCAGGGAATATAAGACCAGCCTAATCAATCTCACCCCATAACTAAAATCCTCCAATCCAACCAACATGCTGGTGACATGACATTGCGTATGTTAGAATCTGGAGCACCAGGCAACATGCTGGAAGATCTCGACATGTCGATGCAGATTGTTTGAATATCGTGGTGAATCTCCTCTGCACTCTCCCCAGTGCAATCACATCCTTCCTGTACGCATGGCAACCAGAACTGCACACATACTCCGAGTGTGGTCCAAATGTGTTTTATAATGTCCTAACTCACATATTCTTGGCACGTCCTGTTTAGACAACTGCTCAGTATGGCTGATGGTGCCAGCTACACTAAATCAAATATCTGAAGGTATTCACACCAGTTCTACACCTTCATCCCAGCCTGTGTAATATGTGTATTCCTCCAGAGGAAATGTACCAGGACACAAGCTGTTGCTTTCAGAATTCGGCTGAAAAACCATCTGTTTACACTTTTATAATTTAAAAATGCATATTCAATATCCGTATATTCTTCCCGACCTTTTGATTCCTTCACTGATGCTTATTGGCTACAAAATGTATTAATGATGTTTAACATTTTCATACAGGGGATATCTGAGCATTATAAACTAACATTACCATATAACCATATAACAATTACAGCACGGAAACAGGCCATCTCGGCCCTACAAGTCCATGCCGAACATCTTTTTTCCCTTAGTCCCACCTGCCTGCACTCATACCATAACCCTCCATTCCCTTCTCATCCATATGCCTATCCAATTTATTTTTAAATTATACCAACGAACCTGCCTCCACCACTTCCACTGGAAGCTCATTCCACACCGCTACCACTCTCTGAGTAAAGAAGTTCCCGCTCATGTTACCCCTAAACGTCTGTCCCTTAATTCTGAAGTCATGTCCTCTTGTTTGAATCTTCCCTATTCTCAAAGGGAAAAGCTGATCCACATCAACTCTGTCTATTCCTCTCATCATTTTAAAGACCTCTATCAAGTCCCCCCTTAACCTTCTGCGCTCCAGAGAATAAAGACCTAACTTATTCAACCTTTCTCTGTAACTTAGTTGTCGAAACCCAGGCAACATTCTAGTAAATCTCCTCTGTACTCTCTCTATTTTGTTGACATCCTTCCTATAATTGGGCGACCAAAATTGTACACCATACTCCAGATTTGGTCTCACCAACGCCTTGTACAATTTTAACATTAAATCCAAGCTTCTATACTCAATGCTCTGATTTATAAAGGCTAGCATACCAAAAGCTTTCTTTACCACCCTATCTATATGAGATCCTCCTTCAAGGAATTATGCACGGTTATTCCCAGATCCCTCTGTTCATCTGTATTCTACAATTCCCTACCATTTACCATGTACGTCCTATTTTGATTTGTCCTGCCAAGGTATAGCACCTCACATTTATCAGCATTAAACTCCATCTGCCATCTTTCAGCCCATTCTTCCAAATGGCCTAAATCACTCTGTAGACTTTGGAAATCCTCTTCATTATCCACAACACCCCCTATCTTGGTATCATCTGCATACTTACTAATCCAATTTACCACACCTTCATCCAGATCATTGATGTACATGACAAACAACAAAGGACCCAACACCGATCCCTGAGGCACCCCACTAGTCACCTGCCTCCAACCCGACAAACAACCATCCACCATTCTAGGTGGCTTCTCCCATTCAGCCACTGTTGAATCCATCTTGCTACTCCTGCATTTATACCCAACAGTTGAACCTTCTTAACCAACCTTCCATGAGGAACCTTGTCAAAGGCCTTACTAAAGTCCATATAGATAACATCCACTGCTTTACCCTCGTCAATTCCCCTAGTAACCTCTTCAAAAAATTCACGAAGATTAGTCAAACATGACCTTCCAGGCACAAATCCATGCTGACTGTTCCTAATCAGACCCTGTTTATCCAGATGCTTATATATATTATCTCTAAGTATCTTTTCCATTAATTTGCCCACCACTGAAGTCAAACTAACAGGCCTATAATTGTTAGGTTTACTCTTAGAACCCTTTTTAAACAATGGAACAACATGCGCAGTACGCCAATCCTCGGGGACTATTCCCATTTCTAATGACATTTGAAATATTTCTGTGAGTAAGATGGTGAAAAGATCCTCGATATATAGCGTACCATTTTTGCGCAAATTTTAAAAAAAAAAGCAAACCGGAAGAGGACAAGATGAGAGTTTTTGTAATATTATAGAAGATGAGGAGGGAAGCATGAGGCTTGCATAGAAACTGAAGGGATGAGGCAAAAGAGGGAAAATATATGGGTTTGGTTACTAAAAAGGATTAAAGGAACTGAAGATGTTTAGGAATGGTGAGGGAGCTGAGGTAATAAATATCTGGTAAGTGGAATAGAGTGCAGTCACTTTGATTTTACTTGTTGGCATGTGATCCAACACCTGTAAATCAAAACTGTCAATGCCACAAGCTAAATCTTGCACCCATCCTGACTCTCAAACCAAAGCCATCAGTAACCCAGACTAATTTATCACAAGATTGCATCAGCAAATGCACCTGCTATTAACAAGAAAGGGTAGAGAATGAATTAAAGATGAGGGTGACTAAACAAAGGTCAGATATAAGGAAGCAAAAATAAAAGACATAATGGGAAGAAAGAAAAGTAACAGTGACAGAAAGATGTCTCAGGTAGATTGTTCTCCAACTTTTGAGGAAAATCCATTTATTTTAAAATATTATTGATCTATACTCTTCCATTAATATTTGAATAAAATTAACATTCCATCCCCTGGCCACCTTTCTTTTATCAGCTCAGCTGCACCTTTCCTGTCTCCAGCAATCCACTGACTTTATTGACTGAAGTTAGAGGATCCTGACTATCAATGAATTAAATGTTTAGCATACACTGATTATTTCCTCCAAGCATCATATCAAATTCCTTTGCACTATTGTGATCTTAGTTTTACAATTACAGCCTGATTCAAGGAATAAATCAGAGTCAAGACTGGGATCAGCTTACTCAAAAGGAAGGTAGATATCTAGGATATGCCACTGAATCTACGGATCAGTCACTAAGATAGCAATGTATGGATAAGCAGTTAGAAAGGCATATTCCCAATAAAAGAGAATGAATCAATTCAGTAGCTCAAAATACACCCTCCAAACATATTTCACCACATTTCTATCTCCCCGGTAATTGAACTATGTATTTCTAGTGTTTGCAATATAAATTACATTTTTCATTATAACAGATATTTTGGAAACTTTGATTATCATTTTCACTAAAGGGTTATCTCAAAAAAGCTCAATAGTCTAAAATATGAGCCCGTGCAAGTGTGCCTGGTTTTCTGGAGTAGCTAGAACATAATTTTGTCAGTTCTATTAAACCAATAGTTTTGAGTGTTTTATTTTTGCATCGTACTGGTGATTCTTCTGTAATATCTAATATCTTAAATCTGTGTATTTATTCCATGGTTATGAGCAGTGGTTTATTGTTATCCTTTCTGCCAGACTTTCTGGATTATCATGGATAATATCTAGATTGAATTTGGACTGAAGTCCAATGCTGAAATTATGCTGTCGGGCACAATAGCAACTTTGAATGTCATTTTTTAAGGGGGAATTTAACTTATGGGAATTAACCCAACAAAACAGTAATTGAAAAGACAAAACAATTGCTTGTGGCCAGACATTGATGCTGATGGAAATCAATAAGGCTAAGGATTTTATTCTACATACTTCATAAGATACATGTTGCATGTACTTAAGAAGATAGATGTACTCCTGTTTTCAATTCCCAAAATGCCCATTGTCTTTTGTATCGTGTTGCATGGTGGAAGATTTATTTTGTAACCTGTGATATTTCTTAATTCTGCTTTCTATGTTCTTACAGAAGGAGGAAGTGAACAAAGAAACCGCAAAGCTCAAATTGTCCAAGCGTGCCCTACGGAAGAAAGTAATGGAAGAACCAAGAGAAATGATTACACCAGCACTTAGGAAGGCACTCACAAAGCAAGGTATGATTCAGTAAGAAGTTACCTCTGGTTGGCCATAGATTGATATTTTGTTTTTCCACACAAATAGCTTATAGTTTTGTTAAATCATCCATAGAAAATGCATTCTGTACAAAAAACATTTACCGTAGTATTTGTGGTTGGTCCTGTCTACCTTCTATTTGCCTTTTCTGTCGTTTTGCTTCCATCCCTCACTCGTTTTCCCTCTTGCACATATTTGCATGTCCCTTCTTCAACAAATATGTTCTTAATGCAAAATAACGGCCAAAATTCTTGAAATTCTTGACGCATACAGCTTTGCATTATGGTGAATATTATAGATATGAGCTGGTTTCTAAGAATGCAACACTCTCATAATGTGGGCATTGCCTAGAAATCTTCTAGTCATACAATCATAGAATCATGCAGCACAGAAATGGGCCTTTCAGCTCAACTCTTCCATGCCAACCAGGTTTTATAACTGAGCTAGTTTTACTAGATGGCGGACTGCGGGGGTGATGCGCCGTTGTGTATGGCTGCTCCTCCTGCAGTCCGTCCTTTCTCCCTTTTTTATTTTTATTTTTAGTCCTGTCCGTGGGAACTTTTAATTGGAAGTCTTCTTTTATGTGGTGGGTGGGGGGGGGGGAAGGGGGAAACTGTTTTAATCCCAGTCCTACCTGGTCGGAGATGCGGTTTTCTTCCGAACCGCTTCTTCGTCCTCTCTGTGCGGCCTACCATCGAGCTGGAGCAGCGCTGGAGCGACGATTTCCTGCCGGGATTACAGCTTCGCCGGCGGTGCAGATGCTGGGACACCAACACCAACACGGAGCGGGCGATGGCTTACCGGATCGCCTTCGGGTAAGCTCCGGGGCACTGGGAACGCCGACTGCAACATCGCTGAGCTGCGGCTGCAGAGCGTCCAGCCGCGGGCGGGCGGCACTGGATTTCAACACCGCGGGGCCTGGTGTCCGAGTTCGCCAGTGTCAGAGGTCCGGCCAGCGCGGCCTGAGAACTTTGGACATTGCAGTCTTCAGGGAGGAAGCGGCCGCTTCAGTCCAGGCCGCTGAAGAATGTTCACCCGACGCCGATGATCCAGCTTCGCGGCAGAGGGCCTGAGAACATCGAGTTGGCTGAGGAGGCCACATATAGACCCCGACCTCGGGTGGACTATGAGGGGGAGAACTGGATATTTTTAGTGCCTTCCCTCACAGTGAATTCTGCTGTGGGGGGACGTTTCATGTTGATTTCTATAGTGTACTGTTCTGTGTCTTTTTTCTTTTTTCTCTTTTTTGTTTTGTATGGATATATTGACATTTGATCTGTTCAATTAATTTAATCAATCTCTGTAAAGCACTTTGGTTCAAATACTGGTTTTGTTGAAAAGTGCTATATAAATAAAGATTATTATTATTATTATTATTATTATTAGCGTTTGGCCAATATCCCTCTAAAGATCACCTATTCATGTATGAGTCTAAATGTCTTTTAATCACCACCATTAATTATACCTACCCGTCGAGCTGCCATCGGTAGGTCATTCCATATATGCACCACCATCTATGTAAAAACAAAAATTGCGTGCCAGGCCTTTTTTACCTTGAGTAAAAGAATATGACCATGTCTCATGAATTTATACATATTATTGTCACATCACAGACTATCAAGAGTTTCCTTATAAATCAAGCTATCAGGTCTTGGTAATATCCTGAATCTATCCAGCTTAATGACATCCTTCCTATAACAGAACAACCAGATCTAAACACATTACTCCAAGTGTGGTCTCATGGGTAGGATGCAGTTCCAACTCCTGTACTCAATACCCATTACCAGTGAAAGCAAATGTGCCAAACACCTTTTCCATGACGTGTCCCTCCGTGTTGCATTTTTCAGGGAACTGTGTACTTCTACCCAAGGTCTCTATGCTCTATAATACTCTCCAGGGTCCTAACAGTTTAATTTAGTTTAGAGAATCTGAGCATACCAACACTAGCCCTCCAACCCACTGAATCTGAGCCTACCAACACTAGTTCTATCCTACTGACTAGGAACAATTTACAAAAGCCAATTAACCTACAAACCAGCACGTCTTCGGAATGTGGGTGAATACCAGAGCACCCAGAGAAAACCCATGGGGTCACAGGGCGAATGTACAAACTTTGTACAGACAGCATCCATAGTCAGGATCAAACCTGGATCTCTGGCGCTGTAAGGAAGCAGCTCTGCCACCGTGCCACTGTCGCCCCCAATCTATGTAGACTTGCTATGCGAGTCTTGCTCTAGCATGACACACTAAATTGCATCATCCCACAATTGACAGGGTTAAATTCCATTTGCCATTCCTTGGCCAACCTTCCTGACCGATCCAGAACCGTTTGGAAACTTATGGAGGCCCTCCTTTCCGCCCACTATACCACCAATTGTGGTGTCATATACAAATGTACTTATCCCTACAAATTAACTACATTGTCATCCAAATCATTGATATAGATGGCAAATAACAGTGGAGCCAGTACGGATTCTTGCAGCATAGCACTGATCACAGGCCTCCAATCAATAAAACAGTCCTCAAATACCCTGTAACCCCTTCCAATAAGTACGTTTTGAATCCAGTTGGCGTTCATCCTGGATCCGATGTTAACTAACCTGGATTAACCTTGCATGCAAAACATTTCTAAAGTCCATATAGATAACTTTCACTGCCGTGCCCATTGTAAATCATCTTGATGACCTCTTCAAAAATCTCATCAGAATTGTGAGACATGATAACTCGTGCACAAAACCATGCTGACTAACCCTAACCAATTCTAACTTATCCAAGTGCTGCTAGATCATGTCCCTCAGAATCCCCTCCAGTCTCTTACCCACCGCTGATGTTAGGCTCATCGGCTGTAGTTCCCTGGCTTGTCCCTGCAGCCCTGCTTAAATAAAGGTGCAATGTTAGCCAACCTCCAGTCTTCTGGTACCTCTCTTGTTGCTATAGATGAGGCAATTATCTGCTGTGGCCCTCACAAGTTCTTCCCTAATTTCCCAAGGATAATCTGGCCCTGGGATTTTATCCAATTTAATATTCTTTAAGACTATTAGCACTTCCTCTTTTGTAATCCAAACTCATCAATCACCACTCATTTCCCTCATTTTCTTTGCTCCATTCCTCCTGAGTAAATACAGTTGAGAAGTATACATTTAATATCCGTATTATGTCTTGTGTATTGCACCATAAAAAAAGTTTAAAATCCCACAAGACTCGTTGAAACATTAGTCATTTGTTTGATTGTAAATGGATATGCAAAAGTGTTCTCTTATTAGAAGAAAATACAGAGCTTTTAATATCCATATAAAGATCGTGCTAAGATATTCAGTTAAGGATTATGCCCTACACAAATATTGAGAACGTGCTCAACATTGAAAAAGCACTTTGCCTCATTAACGCATATTTTATCAGCAGGCTTGCTGAAAATGAGCAAGTTATTAAGTGTAAATCTTACAAGGCAGTATTTTTTTTATTATTTCTTCATTGATTTAATAGGTTAATGGACAATAGTATAACTTTATTAAACCCAGACCTGTGGATGATTTTTAACTTTTAGTCAGTTTCACAGATGATTAAAGATGAAGGAGCTCATTTGGTGTATTTTAGCTATTATTAAAACCTATGAATTTCATGACATACCCTGGTATTTATTGAAGTATTCTATGTGTTTTGGCAGTACAACTCTTGTCATTCTGTGGATATCTACATCCTGACATTTGTCTGCAACATGCCTTTTGATTGTCTGTCCATATTTCTTTGATTATTAATAATCAATTATTAATAATCATTTATTTATAGTATAATCGTTGGGCATTATTTCATTAATCATTTTCACTGATTAATCTGAATGCCTCATTAATCTTAAAAATGGTAATTTTCCTGTTAGTCTAGTTCTTTGAGACACATGCATCAGCCTCTGTAGCACTTCCAAGTAAAGCAGCAATTCAGTTGCACTTCTTCCAGTTTTGTGTACAGATATTTATAGATTTTTGCCATAATGTCAATGACTCTTTGGGGTATTTACAAAGACAAATACTCCAAGTACGTTACTCCCCATCCATAATAATACACTACTAAGGTACTCAAAATGTTATTCCCTCTGCCTTTTCAATTTACAACATTTTGATTCACAAAATGTTTTTAGGAAGTCAACTGTTTTGTAAATTGTGGATCCATAGAACATAGAAACATGGAAAGTAGTGCAGGTGCAGGTGTAGGCCCTTTGAGCCAGCTCCACCATTCAATATGATCATGGCTGATCACCCAAAATCAGTACCCCGTTCCTGCTTTTTCTCCATATCCCTTGATTCCGTTAAACCTAAGATCTATATCCAACTCGCTCTTGAAAACATCCAGTGAATTGGCCTCCACTGCCTTCTTTGGCAGAGAATTCCACAGATTCACAACCCTCTGGGTGAAAAAGGTTTTTCTCATCTCAGTCCTAAATGGCCTACCCCTTGTTCTTAAGCTGTGACCCCTGGTTCTGGACTCCCCCAACATTGGGAACATTTTTCCTATATCTAGCCTTTCCAATATCTTAAGAATTTTATATGTTTCCATAAGATCCTCTCTCATCCTAAATTCCAGTGAATATTAGCCCAGTTGATCCATTCCCTCTATTACATTGGATGCTTCTGATATGGACTTTTCTACATGGAGAAGCCAAATGTCGATTTGGTTGAATGCTTTGCAGAACATCTCTGTTTAGCTTGCAAAGGTGACCCTGAGCTTTCAGTTGTCTGCCACTTTAATTTGCTAATCCACTCTCACTCTGACCTCTGGTTTTGACCTCATACTGTTTAAGTAACGTGCAAAGTAAGCACAACAAACAGCATCTCATCCTCCTCCTAAGCATATTGCACCCCTCAGGACTGAATTAATCAATTTAAGGTAGCCATCCTTACCTGTGTCAATCAGTATAGGCCTGTTTAAGGCAAGGTCATCCACAAGTATCATGAACTCTGTTTTTCTCTTCTCGTGGCATTGCCCCGTGCAACTGCAGAACATGTAACACCTACTCTTTGACCTCTTGACTTTCTAATATTGAGGGAACCAAACAATTCTTCCAGGTGATGCAGAGCATGGCAGTTGCTGGAAATCTGAAATGATAGAAAATGCTGGTAATACGCAGCAATTAGATTTTCCTTGACGTTCAATATATCCAGTGTTGTCCTTTTATTTTCGATTTCTAGCAACCATTATGTTCTGAATCTCACCTTCGCAGCATTGTTTACTTTGTTTTCTCTCCTCTGCTTCACTCATGTCCCTTTTGTTACAGTCCTTCCAGTCCCCCACTTCTTTCCAACCCAAAACCCATTTCCAGTTTTGAAGGAAGATCATCGGATGAATCATTAACTTTGTGTCTCTCTCCACAGATGCTGACTGTTCTGCTGAGTATTTTCCATCTTTTCTGTGTTGGTGTATGATCACTCTTGGATTTTATCTTTGCTGTCGCTTGCCTAAGTATGCTCCCATGTTTACTTGTAATTCACAAGAATTTATCTCTGTATTGAGTGGCATATACTGTATTCTTATTTTGCCAATTTTCAAATATCGTTGCGGCTGTTATAATGGAACACCAATGCAGAAATTTGGGACAAGCCTATATTTTCACCTCAGATTATTTCTTCCATATTTTCATACTTTTAATCCTTCCATGTTATAGTTGTATGAGTCAATGCCCATTCCCAATAATTTAGAAAATTAATCTCTTATCAGTTCTATTAATCAGTTCTAAAGATATTTCCTACAGGTTTGAATCTTTGCCTGTCCTGTTTTGGTTATGTATCCCTGTCATAGAGGAATAAGGAAGTAACAAAAAACGGACAAAGGAAGCTAGTTTAAAGAAGTCCCGTTGTTTGGACATTACTTATTAAATGTGTAGTGTGTAATCATAGGTTCCGCTATTTCCAGTTGAATTAAGGTCCCTGCAAGCATTGACCTGATGTAATCACACAGTCCATCAGCACATGAATCGGTTATTTGCCCATTCCCACATTAATTATCAACAAATTGAGTGCTCCGACTTGTTTGTAGGCATCTCAGGTTATCTGAATTTGCTTGGGATAATTTTCATTTTCTAGCTGTTCGGGTAGAATCCAGTTTATCTCTGAAAGTTTGGTTTGCTGAAATGTTTACCAACACTTGCAATGGAGGTGATCAAGGGAGCAAAAGTTGACTCGAGGAACTGCAGATGCTGGAATTATCCGGAGTAGGAGGGTCCCGACCCGAATTGTTGCGTTTACATGTCCTCCAGAGATGTTGCCTGACCCACTGAGTTACTCCAGCACTTTGTGAATGAGGTGCAGGGACGTGTATCAATAGTCCTAGTATCAATCGTTATATAGCGTGTAAAAAGGCTCTTCAGCCCAACTTGCCCACACTGACCAACATGTTCCATCTGCACTCGTCCCACCTCTCTGCGTTTGACCCATATCCCTCTAAACCTGTCCTAATGTACCTAACTATTTCTTAAATGTTTCTTAAGCCACTGAGAAATTCCACCAACTGTTTTCAGGCAGCATGTGAAATAACCTATGTCGATTTGGTTAACACAAAGTGCTGGAGTAACTGAGAGGGTCAGGCAGCATCTCTGGAGACATTTGATAGGGAATATTTCGGGTTGGGACCCTTCTGCAGACTGATTGTAGACGCGGGAGACTGGAAGCAAGAAAAGATCAGGACAAATTAGGGCCGGTAACAGGTAACCTCGGGCAGAGTGGTTCTCTGATAGGTCAGTTGTTGGCTTGGGACAGTGCGATCCCAAGAGGGATACATCGTTGCAAACGGTGGAGCAGGTTAATCAATGTTTAGTAGAGGAAGGAGGGGAGGGTTAGAAAGTTCAACATTCACAATGCTGGGTTGTAAGCTACCCAAGCGAAATATGAAATATGTCTATTTGGTGTTTCTTATTCAGTTTTACTTTTAGACTATTGCAGCTATTTTCGTTCCATGGGCTTGTGTTTTTATGTGAAGCCTTTACATGGTATGTTATGGACTTCATGTCCCTCTCTGTATTCAAAATAAAATTATCACGCAAGGCATGTTTTTTCCTAAAAAATCAACATTGCCTTTTTCCAGTCAATCCACATATGTCCTATGTCACTGGTAATTATTTCTCTGATTGCTCCTAGAATTTTCCCCACCATCACTCAACTACCACCTCTGACTCCCACCAAGCCAATTTTGTATCCAGTTGACTAGCTCACCCTAGATCTCATGTGATCTAACCTTATGGACTAGCGTATCACGCGAGACCTCGACCATTACTCGTTAATCTAATAATGCGGGGAAGACTATGGCCAGGGCCTCGCCGTTTTTTGTATTTTGCTTCCTTTTACCTGGGGATGCATTCCATCTCAGAGTGCTAGAGGTCACTGTGAATGCATGGTATTGCGATCATTTTGTGAATGCTACATCTTACTGCCACAGTGCTCCAGGGAGGAATTGTTTAGAATGCTGATCGAGCAGGCTGCTTTGTCCTCTATAGTGCCTAAGCTGTACTCGTCCAAGCAGGTGGAAAGTATTTATACTCCTGACATGCTTTGTAGATAAGTCAGCCACTGAAGAATATCTGACCTCCGATTTGTCCTTCATTCATTTTTGTTCTGTTGTTGATCTCTATTTGTGTTTCTAATATCATAGGAGCATACACACAGAAACAGGCCTTTTGGCTCACCATATCAATGTTGACCATCAAGTACCTATCTGTACTAATTCCATTTACCTGCTCTAATGCCTTTTGCGTCTTCTATTATTGTAAATGTGACCATAATATGATGCCATGTAGCAAGTGATTGATTGAGTTGGCCAGTGCTTACCACTTGTGTGGCTTGAGCATTATTTGTCACACACTAGCCAAAGCCTGAGCATTATTCAGGTCCAGCTGCAGATGGGCTTCAAACTCCTTCATGATCTGAGGAATGAATAGAACTAGATACTGGATGTTTCTCGGAGAACATCCCACTTTTCTTCAGTGGTGCAGATTTCCACTTTTCGCAGTTGCGCAGCTGGTAGATCTGCCGAGAGGCTCCAGACATCTGCCACCAGCTCTGGAGACCTGGGTTCGATTTCACCTTGGGTGCTGTCTAGATAGTAAATGTAGACATTTAAGCCCTGTTCGTGAAAGTTCTCTGGTATGTCCAAAATGCTGGACAAAAACTAACAAGCTGATTCTACCCATTCAGATTGCTGTCAACCCAATAACAAAGAGATGGAAGTAAATACAAAGTACCATTACTTTAGATGTACTCGCCAACAAACTGCACATGGATGCATTTGTTTAGGTTTCACCAAGTGCTGCAATTGCTCCCCGTTTATCAAGATTTGCAAGACCTCTTTAAACATTTTTTTTTTACCATTATCTATTATTGTCTGGTTTCTGATTTAATTATTTAAACAACATTTCTTGATCTCTGTTTGTAGATCTGCTGCAAAAGACAGTCTTTTAGATCAGAAAAGTTAAGTGGTCAGCTTTCACATGTAAGAGCTCTATTTAAAACAGCAGATAAGGAGGGTGGGGGGAAGATGGGAGCCATAGTGGAAAGCCTCATCTTGGGAGCAGATGCAGCAGAGACAGTCATTGAGAGTAAGGGATGACAGATGGAGGCCTGGTGTTCATTAGTGGGGTGAAGGGGCATGTAAGAGGAGATGTCCCAAGTTCCTGGCCTGGCCTGGCCTCAGCACGTAAGTGTGCCAGACTACAATGGCACCTCCCTTGTCAATGGGTTTGATGACAATATTGGTGTTGAGTGAGCAGACGGCTGCACGTTTGGAGGGGGTGAGATTGTAGTGTGTGAGGGGAGTGGAAAATTTGAGATGGTCGATGTCATGGCACCAATTGGAGATGAAAGGGTCAAGAGGGAGTAGAAGGCCAGCAAGGGGAGCCCAGGTGGAGGAGGAATGTTGGAGATAGGAGAAGAGGTCGTCATTGGGAGATGTGGATTCCTTGCCTGAAAAGTAGGCAAGTGATGGGAGAAGAGCTCAACGTCTTGGCTGGATCAGAACACGTGTAGTGTTGGCACAGGGGTACAAGGAGAAGGCCTCTGCTGAGGACAGATCATTCAGCATTGTAGAAGGGGAGGTTGGGAGGGGAGAATGATGAAAACATGACAAGGTTTGGGGCTGGGGTCAGACGCAGTGTCTGAGGAGGGCAGAGAAGACATGAAATTTGCGTGACATTTTAAGACCTTTCAAGCGGCTCCATAATAAATCACTAATTTACCTTAATAATTTTAAATTATTTGGAAGTTCTTATCTAGAAGGTATCATGTTAAATTGCTTAGATTATGGCACAATAAAATAAAGCATTTAGCACCAAACCACATGCTTATCTGACAGTGATTAATGCGTTTCATTTTCTGGTGCTGACATCCCTCATGATGACAAAAATTCATCAAAAGTATAAATTCACAGTGAGAGTACATGCACTGACCTCTCAACCTTGTTAATTATGGAAATAAATGACACTTTCGCATCGGCCTGGCTTTGCAGCATCTTTGAGCTGTTTATCTCTCGTATGATTATGAATTAAAATGAGTTGAGATTGATACAAGAACAAATGAGTTATGATAGTTGCTCGCATGATTGAAAGCACACCTGCAACCTATCATTGCTGCTGAGATATTTTTTGCTTCTACCAGAACATTTATGCATGTTTGTGAACTAAAACATCACAATCTGCTAACAGCTGTTTAATGTTGCCTTATAATGTATTCCTTTCAAGACTTGCAATCAATCCTTTAGAATGTGGAGTATTTTCTTTTGCATTTCGCAATGATTGATTTTTATTTCCTTTGTATTTTTGCCATTAATATCATTAAGTTCCATCTAGTGAAAGGTTGTTAAGGTTCACTAATCTGTTGCTGTGTGATTATTCATCCTTCACTAAATGTTTCCAGTCAGTGTGAAGCTGTTATCAACAAAGTTGCATAAATACTAGGTTTAATTTCAAGGGCATCTTGAGTCTAAAACAAACTACTATTATAATGTTGATAAATCATGAGCGAGGCTCCATTGGAACAGGCTAATGTTACCTTGAAATGAAAATTGAGTGTTGAGAATTTGTTTTAAAAAGGTAGTAAAATGATTCCAGTGACCGGCTCCAAGTCAGGGACTTGCAGAGATACATATGGAATCATAGTTATAATAGGATCAAAGGAGATCCTTAGGGCCATCAGGTCTGTGCTAGCTCAGCCGGGCAGGCAGCATCACTGGAGAGAAGGAATGGGTGACTTCATTTTAAAGGTAATTGTTTTCTTTTTCAACATTCAGTGAAAAATGCCATGGCCCAGCATAACGTTCTCAGTATTAAAGGACAGATGCCTATCTCTACACTGCATACTTTAAACTTAAGGTAAAGGAAGATTTTAACTACTTAATGCAGCCTGAAGTAAATCTATGGAATGGACATCCAGGAAGCAGTGGAGCAGCTAGTGTGGTAGAAATATTTGAGGAACGTTTAGATAAGTGGGTGTTGAGGGTTACTTTGAAACTGGGCTCAGTTTCTTTTCCGGTGTTGTGGATGCCAAAGTTGCTGTTGCATCCTATAACATCAAACATTTGTTCCACATTATGGATGTGCTGGTTTTCCCTTGTTTGTCTTGACATTTTTGTTCATTGTTTCTTCATCTTCTGCCTCTATTCCTTGTGGCTAATACCAGGTCAAAATCCACTGATATGAAGTGATCCTTCCACAAAATCCACTGATATGACTTCAACGAGAGGACACCTTCCCACCTCTCCTTATCTACACCCTTCTTTTCACCTTTTCACTACTAGCCTTTTTGTACCCCCCCCCCCCCCCCCCCCCCCCCCCCCCCCCACCTGTATCTCTGTGATCAGACTTTTGTCTCTTTTTCAGTTTTTTCCCCCCCCACCACACACACAAGATCCAAAATATCACCTATCCATATATCCTCCCCAGATGCTGCCTGACCTGCTGAATTCCTTCAGCACTTTGTGTTTTGCTCAAGATTCTAGCTTCTATAGAGTCGTGTGTGCCCATCCATCACTAAGCTTACCTGCTGCTTGCCCCTGATTTTCTTCCGTTTACAAAATAAATATCCACATCTCTCTATCTAATTAAATGTTTTGCCTGTCAGTTATCCGTGGGATATGGGAAATGTCTGGTGCGCAAAGCATGCCAATTAGCCCTATTGTTATGTTGATTAAAATCCGCCAGTTAAATGATCTATGATAATTGGTTTTAAAGTTCTAATCAAAAACTTCTAACTATATAAAGAAACGGATCATAAATGTCTTCATAAAAAGAGACTTTTAGTGAAAATACAACCTATTGGAAAAACCATCAATCTTCGCAACTATGTAATCAGGTCCTGACAAGCGACTGATGCGTTTTCACTTCCAAGTACAATGTGCAAATAAAAGCGACATTTAAAGCGCAAATTTATTAGAAAATAATACGTCAAACTTGCCACTAAATTTACTCAAATATGAGGAAAATCTGCAAATGCTGAAAATTCAAATCAAGTCTGTAAAAGGAAACAATGGGCTCAGTAATGTACACTACATTATATTACTATATTACACAAAACAACTTTTGCCTGTTTCACAATTCCCTTAAATATGTTTAACAAGTTGAATGGTCTTCTGCTTGATTCCTTACGTATATTGCCCACCCCTCACCTTGCATGTGTAAAACTTAAAATAATTTAAAGTAAACTTAAAATACGTTAACTGCAAATTGTTGTTTGTGAAAAACGATTATGATTATGAGAAGGAGGATAGGGAGGGTATTACTTGAAGTTAGGGAATTCAATGTTCATATTGTTCATCTCCACCACATCTACACCCAAGATGAGGCTTTCCACTCTGCGACATCCAAGATATCCTTTCATTCAGTAAACATGGTAGACCCTCTGGCTGTTGAGGATGGAGCCTCACCCACATGTCCTCTGTGTCCCACAACTCTGCTCCTTCCTCCAGATAAAACAAGGATTGAGATGCCCAGGTCTTCACTTTTCGTCCCACCAGCCCCCCCGCATTCTAACATCTCATTCTTCAACATTTCCGCTACTTTCAACATAATCCCACCACCAGCCACATCTTCCTGTCCCCAACTTTTTCCACTTCCCGTAGATACCAATCTTTCCACAACTCCTTGCTTCTCTCTTCCCTTCCCACCTAAGGTGTCCCTTCCTCTGGCATTTCCCCTGCAACCATTTGAGATGTAACATCTGTTATTCCCCCCCCCCCCCTTCTCTGTGCTCCTTTCAGATGTGCACCCTTTCTCCCATTTCCCTCCCCTCCCCATCCCCTTCTACTCATATCCCTTCCTCTGGCTTCACAATTTACTCCTCTTTCCTTATCTTGTATCATTTTGGTTTATTCTCATCTCCGGCTTTTGTTCACCCATCAGACAATTTACCCCCCCACCTGTATTCACCAATCATTTTCCGGACCTTTTCTCAGTATTATTCCCCTCTCTCACCCTCCCCCCTCCACCCCAGTAAATTAGATTGAAGAATGGTCCCGACCTGAAATGTCACCTCTCTGTGTCAGGGATGTTATTTGACATGCTGAGTTACTCCAGCACTTTTTGTTGTAAACCAGTATCTGTAGTTCTTTGAGTCTAAATGATGGTGTAATAAATTTGCAGACATCTGGAAACTTAGGGTTACTCTTGCAGATTGAAAACATCTTATCTGCTTTACATTCCCCCAACAAAGAGAGAACCCCATTGTTATAATTAAATATAATACACTAGAATTATTCTGTTGGTTTTGAGAACTTAGTGTGTAAAATGTCAGTCATCTGTGTAAACGTATCATGAAAAGACACAAGGTGCTGGAGTAACAGCGAGTCTGGCAGCATCTCTGGAGAACATGGATAGTCGGAATCAGTCTGAAGAAGGCTCCGGTCCCGAAATGTCACTTATCGTAGTTCTCCAGAGATGCCGCCTGACCCTCTGAGTTATTCCAGTACTTTGTATCTTTTTTTTGTAAACTAGCTTCTGTGGTTCCTTCCTCCTACATTTTAAACACATCATTTGGTTAGTTTGATTAACTATGAATCATTATGCTAAGTGGTTTTAGCCTGTATAATCAGTGCACAACTGCGGCTAACTAAAGGCGATCTTTGTCAACATAGGTGTGTTGTGAGGAGTTCAATTAGCGATTGTACTTGTAACTTTAATAAAAGACTGGGTGGTTTATGATATCAATGTGGATATAACAGAAATAGGTTGTAGGCAGGTTATCAAAAATTTCTATTTTTTCTACCTCTGCCTCTTCATTTCAACACAATTTGTAAGCAAGTTATGAACAATATTAATATTCTTGTTCAAAGATTGTGAAAGGATTTCTTTTTTGTAACAAGCTGGTTTTATTAATTGGATTTTAAATAAAAACAATATAAATGAGCATAGTGACCCCAGAGACTAATCCCTTTTAGAGTGGTTTTGTGAAGCAGGTATATTAGTCACAAATGATACGTTGGGAACTGAATACCCAGCTATGAAATTTAGATCTTGATCAAGATAATTCTGTTTAACATTCTTTGCTCACATTGTGGTTGATGATGGAGTAAATTATATAGGACGTACACATTGCCTACATAGCTTTGCCTTGTAGCTCACAGTGACATATTTTCATTGTTTTGATTGATTAATTGATTGAAAGATGCAGTTTGGAAACAGGCCCTTTGACCCACCAAGTCCAAGATGACCATCATTCGCCCATTCATGCTAGTTCTATGAGGTCAATTAACCTACAAACCCGCATATATTTTTGGGATGCGGGAGCACCCTTGAAAACCCACATGGTGATAGAGAGAATGTGTAAACTCCATATTTATAGCATTGAAGTCAGGAGCAAACCAGGCTCTCTGGAACTGTAGGCAGCAGTTCTACCAGCTGCGCATCTGTGCCGCCATTGATAATCATCTTATTTGTGTACTATTTCAGTGATAACTATTTCAGTTTAGTGAGGCTGTGTACTTCTATAGGATTTAGGTTTAATCTTTTAAAATTTAGCTCTACTGAATTGTTAATGCTGGTGTTTCCCTCCAGGAAAATTATCGAGTATTTCAGATTTCCCAGATGTGCACTGTTCACATTGAAAACTTGTCTTGTTACAGATTTTAATGATTCTTCATTTCCACATCATTGACAGTTATTGTATATGCCTCAACTGACTATTATTGAGACAGAGCATGCAATTATACTGTCTTGGTTTGAGATTGTTTGGCAAACAGGCTGATTTCAGGCTTAATTGAATTTTCCTTTAAAAACAGTGTCTGTTTAAGAGGTTACAGCTATTGCTGACTATTTATTAGCTTGTTTTAATATTATACGGCACTAATATTATGCTCTTTTAGCCATTTTAAGCATATTTTACAGTTTATGTATTTGGATGCGTTAATTAGAACTGTGAAAACCAGACATTAGTCTTGGGTTCAGTTGCCAGGTTTATAACTATAGATGTACAGTGTTTAAGTTGACCCTATTCAATTGAATAAGCAATTTCTTGGGTAATGGTTGAATTAAATCGTTTCTCACAGGTTTTATATTGAAGAACAGCCTTTTAATTTGAACTATTTATTTACTGTTATGTTTCCCTTCAGAGCATTGTGCTTTGCGGTTCCCAAGCGGTCAGATTTTTCAAAAGATACTTAGTGGAATAATAAGTGCTACAAAATGCTGGAGTAACTCAGCGGGACAGGCAGCATGTCTTGAGAGAAGGAATGGGTGACGTTTCGGGACGAGACTTCTTCAGACTGATGTCGGGAGTGGGCGGGACATGTAAGTCGAGACAGTAAGACTTGTGGGAGAACTGGGAAGGGAGAGGGGATGGAGAGAGGAAAAGCAAGGGCTATTTGAAGTTAAGAGGTTAATGTTCATGCTGCTGTGGTGTAAGCTATCCAAGCAAAATATGAGGTGCTGTTCCTCCAACTTGCGCTGGGCCTCACTCTGACAATGGAGGAGGCCCAGGACAGAAAGGTCAGATTGGGAATGGGAGGGGGCGTTAAAGTGCTGAGCAGCTGGTAGGTCAGGTAGTTTAAGGCGGACTGAGCGGAGGTGTTCAGTGAAACGATCGCCGAGCCTGCATTTGATCTCGCCGATGTACAGAAGTTGACACCTGGAACAGCGGATACAGTAGATGAGGTTGGAAGAGGTACAAGTGAACCTGTGCCTCACCTGAAAAGACTGTCGGGGTCCTTGGATGGAGTCGAGGTGGGAGGTAATGGGACAGATGTTGCATCTCCTGCTGTTGCAGGGGAAAGTACCTGGGGAGGGGGTGGTTTGGGTAGGAAGGGAGTTTCGGACCAGGGAGTTGTGGTGGGAACGGCCTCTGCGAAAAGCAGAAAGAGGTGGGGATGGGAAGATGTGGCCAGTAATTGGATCCCGTTGGAGGTGGCGAAAATGTTGGAGGATTATATGCTGTATGCTGACGGCTGATGGGGTGGAAGGTGAGGACAAGGGGGACTCTGTCCAAGTTGCAAATGGGCGGGAGGGGGAGCAAGAGCGGAGCTACGGGATATCGAGGAGACCCTAATGAGAGCCGCATCTATAATGAAGAGGGGAACTCTCGTTTCCTAAAGAATGGGGACTTCTCCGATGATCTAGTATGGAAAACCTCATCCTGGGCGCAGATGCAGCGTAGACGGAGGAATTGGAAGTAGGGGATAGAGTCTTTACAGGAAGCAGGATGGGAAGAAGTGTAGTCTAGATAGCTATGGGAGTCAGTAGGTTTATAGTAGATGTTGGTCAATACTCTATCTCCTGTGATGAAGATGGTGAGATCCAGAAATGGTAGGGAAATGTCGGAGATTGTCCAAGTGAATTCTTGAGGGTAAGGACCAGTTTTGCTAGGCGGAGGAGACTATTAGTAGACAGAAAACGTGAGGAACTGGGCTTTATTAGTCTTCATAGATGCCTTGTGATTGCAGAAAGTTACAGTTAAGGCACAACAAGGAATTAGGAAATGACAGGTTAGTCTTTATTGTAGAAGGATTGGTTTATGAGTGTATTGAAGTCGTGCTGGAGTAGTGCTTTGTTCCCCCTATAAAAGAAGAGTTATTTGTCTGGAAATGTCTGTGAGGAGACTGACAGCTGGGAATAGAGTCGGTGGAGAATTGTCAAACGAGTAGATTAGATCAAGTTGTATTCGGTATTGAATTTATGAAACTGAGATCTGATCTCACGGAAACATCTAAAAATCTTGGGGCTTGTAAATGTAAGCAAAATGTTGTCTTTGGTTGAGGAGTCTAGAGCTGAGGCCTTTCGTCTTGGAGCAAGGAGGTGAATTGTTTGGAGTAAGATAAAGGATGTTTGTTTACTCGAGAGGATTTAAATCCAGAATTCTGCACACGGACGAGACTTCCCAACATTGTCTCCATCTACACCATGCCGACTCGGAAAAGCATAATCGAAGACATGTCCCACCCTGGTCATTCCCTCCTTCTCCCTGCTCCTCTCCAGCAGAAGGTATAGAAGCTTGAAAGCGCACACCAACAGTCTGAAGAAGAGTCTCAACCCAAAATGTCATGCAATCCTTCTCTCCAGAGATAGTGCCAGTCCTGCTGAGTTACTTCAGCATTTTATGTCTATCTCACGAATAACTTCTTACCCTCAGGCTTCTGAATGGTCTTTCCATAAGTTAGGGCACTGTCCGATTCACCTCTACCCCATTCTGGACACTGCACTGTCTGTCTATGGAAATGATGCGTTGAGAACTATATTCTGTTCTCGGTATCTTCCCCTCTGCTCAATCAATTGTACTTGAGTTTGACTTGATTGTATTTATGTATAGTATACATGTTCTGTTTGGACAACATGCAAAACAAACCCCAGTACACATGACATTAATGACCCTAAATCTAAAACTCTGTGCCACAAGTGCATTGGATGCTCAGTGGACTGACCACAAGACTTGGATTGGTAATTTCTTTTGAGGAAGGTAGAATTGAGGTGAAAATCATTGATTATATAGTTAAATGGCAAAGTAAACTGAAAGGATTGTGTGGTTTACCACTGCTCTTTTTTTTCTGAAGTTATGTTCTTGCACAAAGAATTAATATTAAGAAATGTGGCAACATTTCTTTTAAAACAGCGACTCAAGGGATTTAAGAGAATTGTAAATTAAGTGAACTGTAACATCTAAATGTAATAAAAAAAGTTCTTGGAGTACTGTGGCATTAAGTGGCTTACTTGAAGAATTGCAATTAAAAAAAATATATATATATTTATTCAAGGCATGTGGGCTTCACAGGCTGAGCCAGCATCTAATGTTATCATCCCTAGTTGTCCTTGAGAAGGTGGTGGTGAGCTGCCTTCTTGAATTGCTGCGGTCCTTGAAGTGTGGGTATAATCCAAAGCGGATTGAAACAGAAAATTATTAGCACTAAATATAATTATTTCCTAGGTGGAACTATCGAACGCAAAGCTAGGTATGCCTTTCGTCGTGAGTCTTGATTAGTAAGGGTCTCAAAGGTTATGGGGAGAAGTTTTGATACTTAATAGTCAACTGTAAACATGACAAGATGTAGTAGAGTAAACTGTCTGTATGTATGTGTTAAATATGAAGTTATTTGGCCATGCAAAGGTGTCAATATTTCAAAGATTTGTGAATTACTAAACTGGAACTATTTTAATTGTCTTTTTATGTTCACGTTGAGTATATCATCTGAAGTATATGCTTCATTACCCAAAGCTTATTGTGATATTGATAAGATATATAGAAATGCATTGTAAGAGAAAAATGAAAACATGCTAACACTGACACCAGTTATTTCGTTAATACACAACTTCCATATGCAGGTTCTTTTTGGGTTACAGAGACTTGATGTATGGATACCCCGTACATGTGAGTCAGCTTTTGGGAGACTGGTGGGATGAATATTTGCGAGTTGCTGTGGAGCTGCAAGCATCTTCTGCTGGATGGCAATGGGGGCATTTCTACATGCTCGCTCTTCCATCACTATTTCTGAGATGCTCTCCCAAGCATTATTTTTGTTCATCTCCGAATTACAAACAGATTGGTTTACAAATCGTTCTCTGGAATGGAATCCTGTTGTAACCTGGGGATTGCCTATGTTCAAACTGGAATTCTTTATTCACTTTAATAAGTTATAGGAGTAGATTTGGATCATTCAGCCCATTGAGTCTATACCACCGTTCAGTCATGGCTGATCTATCTTTCGCTCTAAAGACCATTCTCCTGCCTTCTCCCCATAACGTTTGACGCCCTTACTAATCACGAACCTGTCAATCTCCGTTTTAAAAATACCCATAGACTTGGCCTCCACAGCTGTCTGTGGCAATGAATTCCACATATTCACCGCCCTCTGGGCTAAGGAAAGTCCTCCTCTGCTCCTTTCTAAAGGTACATCCTTTTATTCTGTTGATGGTGTGGGAGGGAGAGATCGTACAAATAATTTCTTGAAGTGTAAAATGATAAAAATGCCAGTAGTTTGGACCTATGACCAGTTTATTGAAACCTGTTATTGAAAAGTAACGGAGTGAATAATGTTATTTTCCAGGATACCGCCTGATAGGAAGTCACTCAGGTGTGAAGCTCTGCAGATGGACCAAGGTAGCTGACAAATTTATATCCCTAAATCTTTTAAGGCTTTCTTCATGCAGCTTGTTTGAATTCGCTCTGCAAGAATGACTTTATTTTGTTAGAAACAGAATGTGTTGAAAGAGCATTTAAAGAGTGCAGTCAATAATAAGCTGCTTGCCACAGACGCAGAGAAAGATATCACTGGTTGTGGACTGTACTGAACCGCAAAATGCACATTTATTAATTCAACACTGTATTTTATAATGAGCAACATTTTGCAAAGTAAATGACTAATTGGAATCAAAGAGATTTTGCATGTATTTTTTCATGAATGTTGAATCAAAAAATGTAATAATCATAAAGGTGAAAACATTTAAAATGATAACTATTTCGATCAAATATTTTAGCATTTTCACTATTATTGAGCAAATCAGTCAAGTATTTATTATCAAATGCACGTGCAATGAATATATTGGTTGCAATAGTTTGCAGCCACACAGATAAAGGCAAGGCAAAAACATAAAATACACATACAAGTATCCAAGACAACAAAAAGAAAATGTATTAAAAAAAAAACAAGCCATTTGTGTAAAAACACAATTTGAACACGTCCATGGCAGTATTAGCAGCAGTCCTTAATGTTCTATTGCTATCGGAACCCTTCTCCATACTGATTGTGGTGCGAGTCGTGGGAGAGAGCCAGAAGAGAGGAAGGGTAGGACATGACTTGCTGAGTGATAGGTGGATACAGAGGAGGTTTCTTTTTGACAGGCAGATGGTTGAACAAAGGCTGGAGTGGACCAACCAAAAGGTGGACGATAAGTATTGAAGAGTTATGAATTAGTGAACCAAAAGAAGAAAGATAGGTGGAAGGCGAGGGGTGAAGGGAAATATCGATGCAAATCCAGGTTGGCTGCAGGGAAGGAGGGAGGGAAGGAAGGGGATTAAAAAAAAACCCAGTCTTTTTTCCCTGTGGATTGGAACTAAGAGGGCCAAATAAGAGGATTTAGGCTTAGGGTCAGAGAGTTAAGTTCTGATGAGGGCATTTGCTAAAGTGTTGAGATTCTGGAGGGCTGTGGCAGTTGGTACAACTAGCAGTAAGAGGGAGGGTGTGATGGCCATCATTGAATTAAACAAAACCCATACGACTGAGATCACAGCAGGAGACTGAAATTACTAGTGAAGTTTCTGCTTGATTCTGCTGCAGTGATTTAAGCAACATTATTGAATCTCAGTAAAGAATGCCCAGTAACAAATGCTCCTTAGCATAATGTAACCTAATTTCCTTTTGGTTTTGCAGTGAAATTAATGATCTGTTTATCACATGTAATGACATAATTCCCCAATGCAAAAACTTTCAGCCCTAACTTTCTCATACTTTATTAGTAAGTGTCTGAATTTGAAGATTCATCCACCTGCTCCTGCACCATACTTTATATGCGTTATAGATTATACCTCTCATAATCAAGTATACTCTGCTATTCAATCATGGCTGATCCCTCTCAACCCCATTCTCCTCTCAATAACCCCTGACACCTGTACAAATCAAGAATCTACCTCCTTCATGAAGTTAGGCCTCATTAGGCTAGATCATGTGTGTAAGAAAGAACTGCAGATGCTGGTTTAAATCGAAGGTAGTCACAAAATGCTGGAGAAACTCAGCAGGTGAGGCAGCATTTCTGGATAGAAGTAATGGACGACGTTTCAGGTCGAGAACAGTCTGAAGAAAGGTCTCTACCCGAAATGTCGCCCATTCCTTCTCTCCAGAGTTGCTGCCTCACCCGGTGAGTTACTCCAGCATTTTGTGTCTACCTTCATTCTGGACCACTCTGCTTTTTAAAGCAGATCTACAAATGACTTGAAATATTGCTTGACATTCAGGGAGATTTAAAATGAAAATTAATTTTTGTAAAAAAATAACTTAAAAGGTATAAAAAAAATGTAGAAATATTTACTTGACAAAACTAAAATAATTCAATAATTACCTTTGCTTCGTAATTCGTGAAATCAGTGAAATAGAGCTACTGTCAGCAGAAATAGGAATGTCAGCCGAACCACTGCCAAAACGGAGTCAGTTGAGCCTATAAGTGTTGTATGTGCATATTTTTATGTTTAACTGTATGTGTGGAGTAAGGGCCTTAACTTGTAACATTTACTGCATCGATTTCTTTGTTTCCACAGTCCATGCTCCGAGGTCGAGGTGGCTGTTACAAACACACATTCTATGGGATTGAGAGTCATCGTTGTATGGAGACAACCCCCAGTCTAGCCTGTGCCAATAAATGTATCTTCTGCTGGAGGTAAGAGGCAGATAAAAACACATACTAATTTGGTAGATTTCTCTAAGTTTTACTTGATTAGAAGTTGTGCGAATTAACTGAATTTCCTAAACTAACGTTGTGGGCTAAATGTACATTTGCCTTTTCTCGTGTCAGAGGCAAATGTCACTAAATGTGTCTAATTTGTGAGGAAGCTCAACAAATGACACAGTAATGGGAAAACAGGCATTCTGTCAAATTAGACACATTAGTGATGTTTGTCTCCAACATGAGAAAAGCCAATTTTACATTTAGCCCGCAACATTATTCCGTTCTTGCAAAAAGTCATATAACCATATAACAATTACAGCACGGAAACAGGCCATCTCGGCCCTACAAGTCCATGCCGAACAAATTTTTTTTCCCCCTTAGTCCCACCTGCCTGCACTCATACCATAACCCTCCATTCCCTTCTCATCCATATGCCAATCCAATTTATTTTTAAATGATACCAATGAACCTGCCTCCACCACTTCCACTGGGAGCTCATTCCACACCGCCACCACTCTCTGTGTAAAGAAGTTCCCCCTCATATTACCCCTAAACTTCTGTCCCTTAATTCTGAAGTCATGTCCTCTTGTTTGAATCTTCCCTATTCTCAAAGGGAAAAGCTTGTCCACATCAACTCTGTCTATCCCTCTCATCATTTTAAAGACCTCTATCAGGTCCCCCCTTAACCTTCTGCGCTCCAGAGAATAAAGACCTAAATTATTAAACCTATCTCTGTAACTTAGTTGTTGAAACCCAGGCAACATTCTAGTAAATCTCCTCTGTACTCTCTCTATTTTGTTGACATCCTTCCTATAATTGGGCGACCAAAATTGTACACCATACTCCAGATTTGGTCTCACCAATGCCTTGTACAATTTTAACATTACATCCCAGCTTCTATACTCAAATGAAGATGATGAAGATCATTTTGTGGAATCTTCGAAGAATTGATTTGCACGCATTGAGAAGGTCCGGAAAGCTAAGCATGGCTTGAATATTGGTTTAGTCCTGACACCAATAAATGCCACGCACATGGAGATAAACAAAACTGCAGATACTGGAATCTTGAGCAAAACACAAAGTGCTGGAAGAACTCAGTGGGTCAAGCAGGCCCAACAACTAAAGGCCCAACACATTTAACAACGAAGAGAAAGAGCAAGTGGTGTTTTCAGAAATGTAGTTGCGTAAAAAGACAACTGAAGGGAAGCACCAATATTCTTTTGATTAATTGTGAAAAATCGGGTTACAATGACAGAGCTGCTGTAACTGTACACTAAATGTTTTGTTCACTAAATCATCCGTTAATGTATGAGCTAAACTTTATTGGTGTACGGTCAATATTAAATGCAACTATTGTCAAATATCCCATACTTTTCGGAAATATGTTGCATAGTGATATAGATTCTGTTTACTGTGTATGGTTCTTGTATGTATTATAACTGACTGACATTGCACACATCTGTTTTTACAGACATCATACCAACCCCGTTGGGACTGAATGGCGATGGAAAATGGACGAAGCCGATATGATATTAAAAGAAGCAATTGAGAACCATCGGAACCTGATCAGGCAGTTTAAAGGTAGTTATCAAACAGCTACTGGAAATTTCCAGTATGGTATTAGAAAATATAGGGTAAATAGTTTGTTCCATAGTGTTGGAATAAAAAGGAACTGCAGATGTTGATTTATACCAAAGATAGACACAAAATACTGGAGTAACTCAGCGGATCAGGCAGCATCTCTGGAGAAAATGGATATGTGACATTTCGGATCGAGACCCTGCTTCAGACATATTTGATAGTTTTTTTTAAAGTTTTTTTTATTTAATATTTTTATTAGAAGTGATGTACAATAATATGACATAATTAACATATTACATTTCATGTACAACTTCTTATTTTAAATTTAATAGTAGAAAAAAACAGTAAGAAAAGCAAGAAATATAGAGATAGAGAATATTATATAGCTCGAAAAAGGAAAGAAGAAGGTGATGTGAAATAAGCAGAAAGGAAAAGAATAGAGGCGGGAGAAAGAGAAAATGAAAAAAAGAGTGAAATTGAAAGAGATATGCCTCCTTTGTATCTTTACCCATCCTTCACCCGGTTATGACACAATTAATTTCTAAGGTTGTGTTGCACCACATGCTTGAAATAAGTCGATAAAGACATATTGATAGTTAATGATAGTGGGACAGGTTAGCAAGGATGGATGGCATAGGAACAGGAGACAGTTCAGCTTTTGTTTTATTTCCATCATTTGTCTGGAATAGCATCTGTATTCAGCTCAGCCAGTCTTTCGAGGAGCAGGGACACTGATCCTAAATACCCATTTCTATCCATACAACTTTCCTCCAAATAGCTTCTTTATCTGTCCCTAAGTATTAAAATGTTCATACTTACGAAATAAAAATCTGACAATGCATTTCACAATCTCAGAATCTTTTTTTTGCTTTATCGCTGTTTATCCTCCTCAGAAACAGACTACATTTCAGAAGTGATTTTTTGCCTTGGGATATTCTAAAAGGAATACAAAAAGCACAATACAAACTGCAGATTTATATAGCTGTTGGACCTAAATCCCATTCAGTATAGCCAACCGTGTATTATCTTTTTTTTGTAAATCAGCATCTGCTGTTCCTTCTTGTCTCGTTGTTTTATCTTCCCCCCCCCCCCCCCCCCCCCCCCCCCCCCCCCCCCCCCAGCCACTCTTAATGTTGAGCATCTCTGTGAAATTATACCGTAACATCATCTGTTCTAGAAAATATAACACCACTTTTCGATATATTTGTATTTCCAAATACTCAGCATTATTTTAGTGATTTTGTGCTCTACTCATATTTTAATTCAACGTTCTTACTTTGTTAAAAAAAAACCCAGTTCTGACCCAATGAATATCTGCAGCCTTTTCTATTTTTATATCCTCCCTTACCCAGTATTCCATCAACTGTTCACATCTTGATTTTTCCTCGAAAAATAAACAATTACAAATAAGTTCTGACGAACTGTCATTACAGGTAACACTTTAAGGCACAAAACTCCAATACGAAAAGATGGTCAGGTGTGACTCAATTAAAGATAGTTGTAGGTCAGAGGAAAAGGTATATACGTTTTAATTTGTGTCCTCAAGATCGATCATAGTACGGTCAAACATGGAAGTGGAAAGGAAAAAAAACTTAAGAACATGCAACTATTTTCTGTTGGAAGTGCTGAATTGATTATTCCTCCGGACCCTGAAATTGGCACAATCATAGATGCAATTGTAGAATCATTCAGCACAGAAACAGGTCCTTTGGCCCACCATGTCCATACCATTTATGCTAATCCTACATAATTTTATTTATTCAACATTTCCATCAACTTGCCAACCCTTCCCCCCCCCTTCGTATTACCACTTATCTACACATATAGACAGTTTACAGTGGCCTAATGACTCAAATGACTTTGGGATGTGAGAGGGAACTGGAGGACCTGGAGAAAACTCATGCGGTCACAGGGCAAATGTGCAAACTCCAGACAGACCCGGGTTGTTATGAGGCAGCAGCTGCACTAACTGTGCCACTGGAAGGCTTAAATCAGCCTCTCCACATGGTACTAAGAAATCACAGAGCACTGGATATAGCCATGCCTCTGGGCAAGTTGTTCCAACCACTGCCACACAAAGTCAGTGGCATTTGATGGTTAATTCTTAAAAGCACAACCGTCTCAATACATCCATCCAACTCTCCTCAACTGCTGTATTCAAGTCCATCAAATCCGGCGTCTACCCAGCAATGTATGAAATGGCTTGTATGTCCTCTACACAAATACCAGGACAAATTCAATCCAGCTATTACCATCCCATCAGTGTACTCTTAATCATCAGCAGAGTGATGGCAGTGTTGTAATGGTACAAGGCTACAATGTTTAATGTATTCATCATTGCACTGGAGTTTCTTTGTTCAGCATTGCACATGCAGTAGTTACAATGGGGAAAACAAGTGATGGTCCCAATATGCAGCACTTGAGGAGAGTTGTATGGATTTATTGATAAAGTTATGTTTTTACATATTAATAATCATTACATGTCACTTGCTTTGTATGTGTAGATATAATATCCATTAAGGAGGTAAACATAAAATTCAGGAAAAAGTAGTAATTAGTGTTGGAAAATAAATTCACTCCATGCAGTCTAAACATATCAATTATTATTCAATTGTCAGCTGTCTTTTACATCTGTAAATAAACATGAAGGTCTCTATTGGTGCAAGTTTTCAGCCTGATTCATAGTGTACCACATGTTATAAATGTGAAGTTGGATAATAAAAGATCAACAAATGAGAATAAATGGTTGAGTAATGAATAAATGAAAAGCATTTGGAAGCTGTAAATCTGTTGATGAGGAAACAATAAATAACAATGTGCGCGGTGAGTCAAAGATGACCTGCAAGACAAATCTATCAATAACAAGCTAATGCAACTTATCCGATCATGCCAAAACCGTATAGAATTTTCTAAAATCTATTTTGAGATTTCTCTGATATATTTTGTTCTATAGGAAAACAGCTCTTAAAAATATGAACAGTTCTGAATGAAATTTGAATATATTGTTTTTTTGCACAGTGTTCAACGATTCCCAAATCTTGTCTAAATATTCTTTAATTTCTCTTTGATACATAAAAATGAGGATGGTAAAATTTTGAACAAAGTTGATTAATTAATATGCTTCTTTATTTTCACCTTATTCAAATCCTGAAGATTTCTGCCTGAATCAAAAATATAACCTGTAAATGCTGCAATAACGAAACCATTTAAGGGGTTGAAAAAGAGAGAAGAAACTCAATATAGATGGTTGGGGAGTTGTGAGAATACTGGATGGTTGGGGAGTTGCGAGGATACGTGAATACATTCGAGTCCACAGACTCAAGCAGGCATCTAGGATCCCATCTGTTTCTTCAGACCAGAACTGTACATTTTTCTGTTCCTTCTGTTTCTGTTTGTAAGCAGGGAGTAGAAGCACAACCAGGTTGTCACATTTACCAAAATGCAGTTAGGCAATGGAACGGTCGACGTCTTTGATGGTTGTGCTGCAATGGTCAACGGTGTTTGGGCATCTTGTGGGGCAGGGTACGTGTAGATAGTATTTTGGTAGCACTTTCTGGTAACAGCAAAGAACTGCAATAAATAAGTGTTGCGGAGATAATTTTGCAACACTGTTGACTCCCTGTACATTTTTTTTCAATTCAAACAACCCACTTATTTTCCTCTGTACTCACCTCATAATTTCAATCATCCCATTTCTTATCTTGTCCTTTAGCTTTGTTCTATTTAGTTTTGCTTCAAATGTCACCCTTCACACGTGTGTACATTCACGCAAACAAAAATTGTGGCTGTAGTTTTCGAAAAGAACTTACACTCCTTACATTGAATCCATACCAGAATGTCTTCAATTCCCAAAAAAAACAAACAAAATTGTTAAAGCAAAATAAATAGCAGTATATCAATTACAAAATGAAATGGATGCATCCTACAAATGGATGTTCAGTGCATATTTAATATTCAGCTAATAGCATAATTGCTCTGGGAAAAACATATCATGACCTAGACTAGGTTTTGGAATCCATCAGCCAAACATATGAAAACAATCTGGTTAATAGAATCATAGAGTGACACTGTGGAACAAGCCCTTCGGCCCAACTTGCCCACAACGGCCAACATGTCCCAGCTACACTAGTCCACATGCCTGCGTTTGGTCCATATCCCTCCAAACGTCCTATCCATGTACCTATGTTAATCCCAGCCTCAACTACCACCTCTGTCTGCTTGTTCCATACACCAACCACCCTTTGTGTGAAAATGTTACCCCTCAGATTCCAATTAAATCTTTTCCCCTTCACCTTAAACCTATGTCCTCTGGTCCTCGATTCACCTACTCTGGGCAAAATACTCTGCATCTACCTGATACTATTAAGTTTTAAATACATTCTTGAAATATACTGTTTTTCATTTTTATTTTAAATTACTTTGGCAGGAGAAAAGAGTTGTTGACTTTCTTCAATCTATCCTTTAGGTAAATAAATCTTCTGTTTCCATTGTACCAGAGGATAGATATGACCTGGTCAGAACAGAGATAAATATCCAGATAACATCGTAAGGTTATGTTCTTTGGCACAATGTTAATTGCTTTCATAATAGAACTTGTTCCAAAGCAGATTAAGAACCATAATGTCATTAAAAAAATCCACAAATCTGTCATGAAAAGAATCCACATTCAGGGCTCAATTGAAGTAAATGTTACAATGTTTGAACTATGACTGGTTTGATAGAATACCATCTTATGTTGGTGGCATTTCAAAATGGCTTCAGAACATCTACCCTTGCAAACTATTTGACTTTTGTTTAGTCGACCTCTGCAACTACGAATAGTCGTTTTGCCTGTGTATTAGCATATAAGTGGACAAATTAATGTTAAGATGATTAATAATCAAGATTTCAAATATCGGATCTTTCAAAAATGTACACCCAGGTTACTTATTATACTGTGCACAACACAAACAAACAATTTAGATGTTAACTATGTTTAAAATGCAGTTGATAAATGATTTATACTTTTATCGTTATAATACCTTTCAATTCATTTTTTTTACTGTTGAACAATATCTTGAGGAAATACATTCTGATCAATTACTCCAAGCATATGACTAGTTTCTTAAGCTAAGATTTTACTCAAGTATCTGTTGTTCTTGCAGGTGTACCTGGAGTAAAAGCTGAACGCTATGCAGAGGGCATGGTGGTGAAACACTGTGCATTGTCGTTAGTAGGAGAGCCGATCATGTACCCCAAAATCAACCACTTTTTAAAACTGTTGCACCATCAAAACATTTCCAGTTTTCTCGTAACAAATGCCCAGTTCCCCGAGGAAATCAGGTGAGGATGAAATTGGAGCCCTTAATAGATGAGGTTTTGAAAAATTAAATTAAAAGGAAATAGGACTTTTTTTGATCAATTACAACTTGTTACTTGGTTTAATTGATGTTGGATCCTGTCTCATGAAAGATGTGCTTATCCAATAAAACATGGTCAGCATTCAATTAATTAAATATAGACATTTAACCGACCTAACAATACCTACAATGGAAAGAAAATTGAAAGTAGTTGCAAAGAAAATTAAAAAGTTGATCTAATTTACAACTGTACGTAGCGGGTTCATTCTCTTGAATTCAGCTGGATATTAGGTTAAAGTGATTATATTTTTACACCCATATTTTCTTTTAGCGTGGATGAACCACTTGTTTTAAATGTCATAAAAATGATATTGATATTAAAGTTTTCATTTTCTAGAATGAATATATTATTTAAATTATAAATGTATACATTATATAAATTATCAGTTTGTAGCACCAATGTTAATAAAAACCATATAACGTTTAATTTTGTTAAAATGAATGAAATATAAACAGGAATGTAAAAAGATAGCTAATATATTTATGTGTCCGCCAAACAGACTAAACCAAATACAGATTTAGACCAACTCCATAAAACTACCCGTAGGTGGATGGAGGGGACAGGATTGGTAAATTGTAATGTGATTTCAAACAAGGGCCACAAATATTAAAGGTAGACACAAAATGCTGGAGTAACTCAGCGGGCGAGGCAGAGTCTCTGGCAAAAAGGAATGGGCGACGTTTCGGGTCGAGACCCTTTTTCAGACAAATATTAAACACTACTTTCACAATCACACAATCACAATCAGTTTTATTCATCACATTGCACATAAAGTGCAAGTGAAATGAATTTGCCAGCAGCGGTACAATGATAAAGAACACACAAAAACACACGGAAAAAAAATATATAAAAAACGGGAACGGGAACCAACTAGCATTACTTTAACCAAGGAATATAACCAGTTGTAATGCTAAATTGTAATTAAGAATCTTGACAGGAAAATAAAATAGACAATCCTAACATGACTCTAAGTCCAGAATGTAGCCATATCTGGATAAAGGCTAAGACAATGAGAAAATGTGGAGCATAATAAAGGCAATTGATTTGGATGAGGGTAAGGGTGGTGTGGGCTTGATCAATGTGGCAGTCTCTACTGAGACAGAATCTCTGGTAGCGAGAACAGTGAGCACAAGAGGGATGAATTATCCCACTACCAACAGACTGACAACCTAACCGCAATGCAGTCATTTTCAATTCTGATTAAAATCCTATTTGGAGGTTAGAAGCTTCACCAAAGAAAAAATATTTTAATAAAAAGTATTTTGAGTGATTTGTTTGGTACATTCACAAACATTGATGAGTATGGTAAACATCTTAAACTTATTACATGGATATGTTTAAAAAAAATGTCAGTCGGTAGTTTGAGCTGTGGAATCCAAGTCACAGGCATGTGTTTCTAACTTGGGCATTGTCAGTCCACCTCATGTTATTTAACTTTGTATCATGTTTGTATTGAATTGAGGGAATTGCATTAATAACCACTGCCTTGTATTTCAGTTTGACCAACATTTTGGGCACAGTAATCTTGAAAATATTTTTCCTTGGACAATTTGAAAACTAGCAAGGGAAAGAAAAAAGTTAAAAAAATCTTTTGTCAGCTGGACTTTGAATTCAATTTCAAAAATTTAATCGCAGCAGTTTAGTTTAGAGTACCGCGCAGAAACAGGCCCTTTGGCCCACCAAGTCTGTGTCGACCAGTGATCCCCATGCACGAGCACTGTCCTACACACTAAGGACAATTCATAATCTTTACCAAAGCCAGTTTACCAACAAACCTGTATGTCTTTCTACATGGTGAAACGAAATGTGTTAAAATGCCCTTTATTAAAATCTGACAATGTGCACTTTATCCAATTATGATTTTTCTATTACAAATCTCAAATTGTGGAGTACAGAGGCAAATAAATAAATGATAGATCTTTGTCCCAAATATTATGGAGGGCACTGTAAGTTACAAGATAAAGTCTTGTTTTCACAAAGGCGTAATTCATAGAATAATGTGCTCCAATTTTGTTCTTCATTCAGAAATCTTGAGCCAGTTACTCAGCTTTATGTCAGCGTGGATGCGAGTACTAAAGACAGCCTCAAAAAAATTGATCGTCCTCTCTTTAAGGATTTTTGGTCAAGATTTCTTGAGTCCTTGAAGGCATTGGCAGACAAGGTATGAAGGTTGTTACAAATTTATATCTCATCCAGAACATGTATACTGGTGCGCTACTTAACTTTTAGACCATAATGATATACTGGCAAAGAGCCTGCAATCAGTATTTAAACGTTGATGAATTGTTGTAGTGGCATGCCATATTAAAGTTTAGATTTGTTTAGCCATTTACTTTCTAAATGGTCACATTCTCCATTATCATCCTTTTCCCCCTCCCCCATCTCCTGTCCCTGCAAAAATAACATATGGCCTGCCTGTTACCTGTAGACAGTATAAACAACTGAAGGGATTGAATGCTAATATTTACTGTTGAATTAAGAGACAGAGCTTCAACTAGTGTTGTAACAGCTTGGATTCTGCGTGTTCGAATGACAAGAAAAATAGAAAATACTTGAGATTTTGCAAATGGTTAACTTTATATACTCTGTTTCAAAATATTGATAACTGGTTTGTAAGATATAGAGCCAGGGCTTGAAATTAATGGTTGCCCGGGTGCCAATGGCCACCTAAAGTCCCGCCGGGCCACCTAAATGCCGAGTCATTTTGCCCGGCTTGGCACTGCAGATACTGGTTTATACCAAAGATGGATACAAAAAACTGGAGTAACTCAGCGGGTCAGGCAGCATCTTTGGAGAAAAGGAATGTGATGTTTCGTATCGGCGGTGGCGACGGCTGTAGTGCGGGGCAAAGATACTAGGTGTGGGGTGACAGAGGGTCGGAGCGAATGACAGGCCCCGCACAGCAGCAGCGGCAGCGACAGCGGCTCCACATCCTCCACCTCATCCACCCACACCCCGCCCGCCCTGATAGCGGCCGCTGCTTGCCACTCCGCCAACAGCGATAACCGCTTTCAAAACAAACCGAAGAGGGAGGGAGGGAGGCGGTGGCGAGAAGATCCCAACTGCCTCCCCTTTGGCGGCTACACTTGGCGGTGGACAGGGACGGCCAAGGCAGTGGGGCGATGATGCCGGTGTTGTCCAAGGAGCGCTGACCTTCCTTCCTCCCAACCTCCTCTGCACCTTCCACCCCACCCTCTCCTTCTCTTGTACGCCCCCCTCCACCCGCATTATCCTAAAACCCCTCTTCTCCATCCCACACTGATCCCCATGCCCGCCTCTATTCAGTCCTCACTGACATCCCCTGTCCCATCTACCCCTTCCCCCCCCCCCCCATCTATTCATCCTGCACTGATCTCCCTATCCACCTCACATTGGTTCTCCTGCCACCCCTCATCCATCCTACACTGGTCCCCCAATTCATTCTGTACTGACCCTCCATCCCATCCATCCTGCCCTGCTCCCCCAATTCATCCTGTACTGATCCCCTCATTCATCCTGTAATGATCCCCCCTCCATTTATTCTGCACCTCTCCCCCATTCATCTTTTACTGATTTCCCCCCATTCATCCTGTACTGAGCCCCCCATTCATCCTCCAATGATCAAATTATGGAGGAGAGAAGGAACTGCCCAAGATCCAAAGCATATCACCTCATCTGTGAAACACGTTTATTACAGAATTCATTTTAACGGCAAATCAATGCTCTTAATATGAAGTATCAGTACTGTAGTTATTTAATGAGCACCATTCACAACTATACGTTGGATTTGTCCAGGTTTTACTTCTACAGTCGGTCAAATACATCACAAATTTGGTCAGGTGATATTTCAGTTGAAATTTTAACGTTAATTCTAAAGTGGAAATGATGGAAACAGCGTTTATCAATAATTTTTTTTTAATCTTGTGCGTTCAAACTGGGTATCTTCATTGCTGTTCACAACACGTACATCTAATCTGAATGTCCGGTAATGTGGCATTTTGACACCTTTAAACATATTACCAAAAGAACATTTGCTGCATCTTGGATTTGGCCATCTCTTGTCAGTTAGTGTAATGTTTAACCTGTCAGATGGGTATATTCGGTTATAACAGCTATTATCATAAAATGCCTTTAGAAATTTCCTTGAAACCTGTATTTTTTTTTGTGGATAAATTATGTGGGAAGCGAGAGTGTTTCTGTACCGATAGCAATAACGACCCATGCTATGGACATGTCATGATAATTTTCAGTCCTTCACAGAAAAAATGCTTGCATCAATCTGTAGTGTGCATGGTTAAGCATATATGTTACCATGGTCCAGGATTTATTGACACAGGTTGTTCATACGCTGAATAATCCAACCACATTTTTGTTTGGAAGTGGAAAGAAATAATAGAAATTACATTAATTGCAATGTGTAAAAAGAGTTGAGATATTGCATTATAATTTTGCTTCATGTCGTTGTGGTATATATCATGTCTTGATTGGTGAATATGTTTAGTTTCTGACTTTATTTGAAGCAGAAATAATATGCGAATGCTTCATTGAGCATAATTCCGACTGGTAACTACGCACTTCATCCCAGCACATTATTGCACGCTCCATGCAAGCCGTCTTAAATGACCACCTAAACTGTCATTTGCAACCTAAAAAGCTGCTTAGGTTGCCCAGCTGGCAACAGGGGGAAAAAGTTAAGTGAGAGCCCTGAGAACGAATAAATATTAGTTCTATATCTTTTCTGAATTAATTCATCATGCTCAGTGTAATGAATGAATGTTGTCATGAATTCATTTACAACAATGAATGACACTGTGGTGGTGGGCCTGATCTCAGACAATGATGAGAGGGCCTACTGGGAGGAGGTGGCTGATCTAGCACTCTGGTGCCAGGAGAACAGCCTCCTCTTGAACATCAAAAAAACGAAGGAGCTGATCATGGACTTTAGGAGGGCACATCATCCGAGGACGTACACTCCATTGAGTATAAATGGGGATCCTGTGGATGGGGTAAACTGTTTTAAATATCTGGGAGTCCACATCTCTGAGGATATGACATGGTCATCACACGCCTCAGCACTGGTGAGCAAGGCAAGGCAGCGCCTTACCCACCTCAGGCAATTGAGGAAATTCAGAGTGTCTCCGAGGATCCTCCAGTGCTTCTACGCAGCGGCGGTGGAAAGCATCTTGTCCGGGAACATTACCATCTGGTTCGGGAATTGCTCTGCCAAGGACAAGAAGGCTCTGCAGAGAGTAGTGCGTTCCGGCCGAACGCACTATGGGAACTTCACTCACCCCCCTGCAGGAACTATACAACAGGAGGTGCAACTCCAGAGCAAACAAAATCATGAGAGACCTCTTCCACCCCTGCAACGGACTGTTCCAGCCGCTACGGTCAGGCAAACGCCTCCGTTGCCATGCGGTGAGAACGGAGAGGTTGAGAAGGAGTTTCTTCCCAGAGGCAATTCGGACTGTAAACGCCTTTCTCACCAGGGACTAACTGTACAGAACGTTTTTTCCTTCTATTATTTATTATGTAAAATAATATTTGTGTTATGATTGTGTTTATAATTTGTTTGGATGTTTTGTTGTTCCGCGAGCATTGCCACTTTCATTTCACTGCACATCTCGTATGTGTATGTGACAAATAAACTTGACTTGACTTGACTTGACTTGAATGGTCACTGTACAGTGCTCTCCATAATGTTTGGGACAGACCCATCATTTATTTATGCCTCTGGGACTTTTTCTACCGCGTTAGTATTTTTTAAGATTCTTGTAAGATGAACATAATATCTTGGAACTGTTTGAGCAGTTTGGTTCTCCTCCAGTTTCTTGATGTAGATTTTGCTTCTGATTTAGAAAATGACATTTTAATGTAATTCAGCATCAAATTTGCTGATGTTTTATAATAATAATAATAATAATGTATTTTATTGTCATTGCACATAAGTGCAACACGATTTGGTATCCACTTCCATCCGATGTCATAACTTAAATAACTAATAATAAAATTTAGATTTAGATACCCCGAGAACATGGTTTGTAAAAAGAACATTAAAACAGTCTAAACAGACTAAGTGCAGATGTGTCTGTGCGACGTGGTCATCCGAGGGAGACAGTCCATGGGGATGGGGGGCACTCAGCAGGGCCGGTTCAGAGCTGCTATAGCTCTGGGAATGAAGCTGTTCCTGAGTCTGGAGGTGCGGGCGTAGAAGGCCTTGTAACGTCTGCCGGAGGGAAGTAGTTCGAACAGCCCATTACAAGGGTGTGAGGAGTCTTTATGGATGCTGATGGCCTTCCTGGGGCACCGTGTGTGGTAGATGCCCGCCAAGGCTGGTAGCGGTGTCCCAATAATCCTCTGCGCTCTGTGGACGACGCGCTGAAGAGCTCTCCTCTCCGCCTCCGTGCAGCTGAGACACCACAGAGAGATGCCATATGTTAGTATGCTCTCTGTGGTGCAGCGGTAGAAGGTTGTCAACAGCTGTTGGGGCAGACCAGTCTTTTTTTTAATGTTCTCAGGGAGAACAGTCGTTGCTGTGCTTTCTTGACCAGCGCAGCAGTGTTGGTGGACCATGTGAGGTCCTCTGAGATGTGAGTGCCAATGGATCAAAAACAATGTGCACAATTTCCTAAGAGCTCGCAATGCTGATTTTTTTTTAATGATTTATTACTACAGTTTTAGCATGAACGTTATAACTGACGACTGTTTCTGCCGATATAAAGATGTCTAAAATAGCTGGTGGGCAAATCACATTATCCTTGGCTAGAATAATTCAGTTAAATGTTAATTTCACCTGCCAGGAGTCACTAAGTGAAATGTGTTTAAAGTCCAAGATGAAATGGAGATACATTTAATAAAAATGGCCCTTAAAATTTTGCAGTATTATCTCACATGTGCAGCTTGGCTGTCACTCTTTTCACTCGGTTCGCCGTTATTCAGGGCTCTTTACTTCCCTTCAAGCAATGCGGCTTTTTCTTCTTCCTTTTGTATAGCACCAAGATTTCACTGACTCACCCTCTTATGTGCTACTCTTCTTCTGCTAAGCTCCTCTTCGTCCACTATACTTGCCTTCAGCGGTTTCTGCTGAGGCCTCCTCTGCCTCTTTATCTTCTTTGTCAACCTTTACAAATATACAATCACAAAAGCTTCTCGAGTTATAAATGGATCCTCCTCATTTTCCATCCTCTTTCTTGGTGATTCAATGTTATAATTTCCTTCCCATCTACACTCTACAGTTTTTCTGAATTTTGGAATTTGTTGCAAATAACATTTTGGATATCTATCTTCAACAGCATCAGAGCATTTACTGATATCTCATTATAAATCTTTTCACCACATTGAAGCTTCACCACCTGATAATATTTCCTATAATTTAAACCACCAGGATTACATTGGCTATAATGTATTCCTGCTTGTCAAATTGCATCTTGATTCCATCCTGTACTCTTGACATTTTAATCTTTGAGTACCTCATTCTCTTTGTTCTTCTAAATCACATCTTCTGTGACCTTGACGGATGCATTCTACTCCTTAAACTCCTTATTTTTTGACGTGGGTTTATTTCATTTCCCAACCCATTGCATAGTTACATTTAATGGAATATTGCTCATATATTTGTACTAATGGATTCTCACCTTTCTCCTATATTATCAGCTCATTGTCTCTCAATGGAGCTCCAAGGCTTTTTTTTACCGTTACCTATATTCTATCCTTGCACCTATAAATGGTGGGTCAGCTATTTTTAAGTTGAAACCCAATGCTGCCAGATGTCTCTCTTGTGTATAAACGCTTTTAATGTATGACAACAAACTTTCATTAAGAATGTGCTGTTGAAGCATGTTTTGGGTGCTCACCTCAATGTCTGATCCTTAATCCTGACCAAAGCTCCCTCCAGAGCCTGATTTGTTTAACAATGAGATTTTTGCCATCCTGTTCAACTCACAGGTGTACTTCAAGCCCCTCAATCTTTCATTCAAAAAATGTCACTTTTAGCTCATTCCCTCCCTGGGGAAACTCTTATTCATATTTTATCCTTGCAATGCTTTCTGCACGGCCAATCCATCGCTGTTATAACCTCAACTTGTCCAAAATATGTCTCACAGCAAGCCTTTTGCATACATTATTCAAACCTTGTTAGCTCTCTGATAATAACGCATTAAATTTAAAATTTACATTCCAAATCGCACCTCGACTTTGCTTCCTTGGACCATACCCCGATCATACATTATGTGAGATTAAATATTGTAATGGGATAAATCTGCTCATTGCTAATTAATGTGAAATCGCCCTTTCAAAAAGGCGAGATGCAACAAACTTATGTCAAAGCTGGAGAATACATTAGTGAAGGTTGTTTTGAAAGGGAGACTACTGCTTGTAACCTCCAATTTTAGTGGAAAATAAAGTCTGTAGAAATTAAATTGATTTAATGGATCGTAAAGCTGTTTTGTGAGTTATTTTGTTTAGTTTAGAGATACAGTGCAGAAACAGGCCCTTCGGCCCACTGGGTCTGCGCCGACCACCGATCCCCGCACATTAACACTATCCTACACCCACTAGGGACAATTTTTACATTTACCAAGCCAATTAACCTACAAACCTGCACATCTTGGGAGGAAACCAAAGATCTCGGAGAAAAACCATGCAGGTCACGGGGAGAACGTACAAACTCCGTACAGACAGCACCTGTAGTCCGGATTGAACTCGGATCTCCAGGACTGCATTTGCTGTAAAAGCCCTGTCCCACGGTACGAGTTCATTCCAAAAGCTCTCCCGAGTTTTAAAAATATCATACTCGTGGTAAGCATGGAGAATGAACGTAGCGGGTATGTCGGTGCTCGGGGATGTCGCATAGCGCTAATGGCAGGTACTCCGGAAGACTCGCTAACGGCAGGTAAGCACGGGAAGACTCGTGAAGATTTTTCAACAAGATGAAAAATGTCCACGAGAACCCCGAGTACCGACGTGTGGCCATTACCGTAAATCTTCAAGTTCGAATCAGGGCAAACTCAGGAGAACTCTTGGATTTAACTCGTACTGTGGGACAGGGCTTTAAGGCAGCAAATCTACTGCTGCGCCACCGTGACAGCCTAATGTTGCCTAACGCAAGTAATTGCCATTGAAGAAATCTAAAGATAAAATAAAATGTCCGTGTCCCATGTGTAGCTCAGTAACAAAACAACCTAAAAATCTGAATGTTTCACCTAAGTCACGTTTAGTGACAGAGGTGAATGTGCACTACTGTTAGTTTTTCTAAAACTGCCATAAGCATGTCCTCCCTTGTGAAAATTGATGGGATTTTTTTTATCACATCTACTTTTTCAAGCATTAAATGTTTGGCTGGACCAGTAGTAAGTACTTTTGCAAATGATGACCATATTCTAATTAAGTGATGATTATCTCTTGAAGCTCAAAGACTGAGACTAAACGTTTTATTTTATAACTCAATATGCAAATAATGAATATGTGTAGGAATTAACTGCAGTGCTCAAGACATCTCATGCTTTCCGAGGAAGAACAGTTGGTTGAATCTATGTGTGCATTGTACTGGATGCATTATAGCAATTTATCAGAGGTCCTTCCTTGATCTGTGACTACCATTAGGTACAAGATGAGCAGGCTTAATGAGGAGACATCATCATCTCGAGTCACAGGACGGCGCTGAATTTGGCATTTCTGACCACTACGTGAGTGTTGGCAGTATTCATGGCACTGATAAATGACAAAAATAGGAAAGTGCATTAAAATAGCCATCTAAAAAGCATTGTTAATTTCATTATGTGAAGAAATTGACCTGGAGAAAATTGTTCAGGAGGGTGGCAGGTTTCAACAGAGCGTTTCATTAATTTTGAGAAACTACATAAAAATATGCAGTTTCACACCCTTGTACACATTTGTAATTTATCCCATACCATTAGTGAGTTTGTGTAATCATGTTTACAATGAATGGTAATTCATACTTGCATTGAAAAGTTTCCCCAAGAATTCCAAACTGTTCCTTCTGCAGCCACCCAGAAATGAGCTTTCAATTTGTCACTTCAACAATATAAAATGAATTGTAAATTCACAGAGCTCCCTATTTCCCTATTAACTGGGCTGTTTAATGGGTTTTTAAATGAGCTTCCAACTCTTAGCTTCATAATCTTTTATTCTTCAACAACAATATGAATTATCCAGTCATTTTGAAGTTTAAATAAAATGGAAGAAATTAATTTTGAGTTGACACAAAATTAAATTACTTTTGAGGTATGAGGAAAACATTTTTCAGTTACCTATCCGAACTGTCATAAGTGTCGAGCACAATACAGAAACAGTCGGTTTTCTCCACTTCGGATCGCTGACTAAAGGTTCTGTAGGATTCCTAAGATGCTCCATACAAGAGTGTGAGATTTCATTAATGGCAGGCATTATAAAAGCTCTTTTGGTTGTAATCCTAAAATAGTATATCGAGTCAAAATTTAGCACAAATAGCAATAGTTGTGAGTTCCATGTGCACATACAATCAGCTCTCCTGTTGACTTCAGGTGAAACCCTACCATGAAAAGAAACAAGATTTTTTTTGACCATACCAGTTACTTTCTGTATCTCTAGCGTTACTTAATAGTGTAAGCATTTTCATAGTTGATGTTTTAAACAAATAGGGTAAAATAAACCGTACTTTTAATCCAATTTGGTTAGATTCTTTGGCAGTTTTTGAACAATAGAGAGTTTTGGAAGGAAATTGAGTGGAGAGTTTGTGAGAATAGAAATTGTGTTCTGGTCGTGGCTTCTCCATCTGGGCTTGGGATAGAGATGGGTGAATGGATGGAACATAAATATGAAATGAGTGGCATTTAAGTTAGTGGACAGGAAACAAGAAAATAAATAGGCAATGTTATGGGAAAGGGGGAGAGGGAAGACAGAGGGACCAAGTTATTGTGATCAAAGTTGGGGACAATGGATGGATGGGATGGATGTAGGAGGGGAAAAAAAGCAAACATCTGTTGAGGGAAGTGGACATTTGAATTTTCAGATTGAGACCCTTCATCTGGACAGCTGATCTTGTGTCTCATTTAAGGGGAGTGTCCAATTGAAGGCAACATTTGCTTGGTAACCTCATAAGAAATCACAACTATTTGTTACACCCGCTGAGTTTCTCCAGCATTTTTGTCTACCTTCGATTTTCCAGCATCTACGGTTCCTTCATAAACTATTTGTTATTTGTAACTTCTTAGGCAGCTGGTCTTTCTCTGCCTTGTTCTGCTTTATGTCTCTCGATAGTCGTCATTGCCTCTCCTGGCTTCTCAAACGCAGCTTAATTTGTGCAAACTTTCAACTGTAGTTTGCTATACTGTGTTAAACTCAACCCATGATTAACATAACATATCAGCCATGATCATATTGAATGGCAGTGCAGGTTCGAAGGGCCGAATGGCCTACTCCTGCACCTATTTTCTATGTTTCTATGTTTCTATCTACTGAATTGCCTTTCTTTTTATATTGGCTTAAAAACTTTTTTATAACAATCCATCTAATATGTGAAACTATTCTTCTTTAGACTGAATCTAACTTTTCAAAACGTTATAATTTAGATGTATGCTGTTTGACTGTGGTAATTAAATTGCCACAATAAGAATGCACTTGACAGTGAGGTTCTCCTTTGTACAGTTATTTAAGTCTGAAGTCATTAATCGATTAAACTCTCTTGGTAGACTCAATCCATTTTTTCTCCCACAATATACATGGCAGAGGGATCTTAAATAGCCAAGTGTAAGTTCTATTTTATTTGAGTAACCACATTTTTTATTTAAACCATTTCAAGGTTTCAAGGTCAGTTTATTGTCACATGTACCAATTAAGTTTCAGTGAAATTCAGATTGCCATACCAATAAAGAGCAACAATACACTCAAATAGTTTGTTAACATGAACATCCATCACAGCGACTCCCCCACATTCCTCACTGATTTATATTGGAACTGTTTAAAATTGCCAATGATGATTAACGTGAGCTCACCGATATTCAATTAATCAATGTGTACCTGGTGCCCAATAAAAGAATTATGACAAATTGATTTGAAGGAATTTTATACCACTGATTGATAGTGAAGTTAGAAAAATTGTTCAGATATAATGTTCCACATATGCAATTTGGCATTGCTTTCAGAAAATCTAACAGTGATAGTAGACTTCGGAAGGACTTCAAGCCGGCTTGTATTGTCTAATTTTCACATACCTGTACAATGTGTAATGAGAATGATTTTCAGAATAGCGTGCTTGGAAGGAAATGTCAGGCAATTTTATTTTCATTGTGATCAGTTAGTGCATCAGTTAATCACTTACCTCGACAGAAATGCGATTTTTCTCCGTATCGTATCTCCGTCCCCCCCTGCGGCCTAACAACGTGGAGTCGTGCGGCCTTTCCTGAAGACCGGCTCAGCGCTTCAAGCCGCGGGCGCGTGGACTTTAACATCGTGGAGCCTGCAATCCTTTGCCGAGGATTGACTGTGAAAGAGCTCCAAACGCAGGGTCTGCGGACTTTAACACCATGAAGACCGCAGTCTCCAGTAAGAAGAGGCCGACTCAGGAACTCCATGCGGCGGAGAGTTGCAGTCCATCCCGACGGCAGAGTTTCGATCATCCCGACGCAAGGGCTTTGGACATCAGACGGTCAGCAGCGGCGACTGCGGATGGATCAACAGCCGCGTCCACGGGTGAACAAAGAGGAAGATGATTGAACTTTATTTCCTTCCATCGCAGTGAGGAATGTGGATTCCGCAGTGGTGGATGTTTATGTTTAATTTTTATTTTATGTGGCTTTGTTTCTTGTTGCTTTTTACTTAGTATGGCTGTATGGTAACTCAAATATCACTGTACCTTAATTGGTGCATGTGACAATTAATTTGAACGAACTAATTGGGCTGTAGGTGCAGCACATATTTACAGTGCCCTCCATAATGTTTGGGACAAAGATGCATCATTTATTTATTTGTCTCTGTACTCCACAATTTGCGATTTGTAATAGAAAAAATCACATGTAGTTAAAGTGCACATTGTCAAATTTTAACGGCCATTTTTATACATTTTAGTTTCACCATGTAGAAATTACAGCAGTGTTTATACATAGTCCCCCCCATTTCAGGGCACCATAATGTTTGGGACACAGCAACGTCAGGTAAATGAAAGTAGCCATGTTTAGTATTTTGTTGCATATCCTTTGCATGCAATGACTGTTTGAAGTCTGCCATTCATGGACATCACCAGTTGCTGGGTGTCTTCTCTGGTGATGCTCTGCCAGGCCTGTATTGCAGTCATCTTTAACTTATGCTTGTTTTGGAGGCTAGTCCCCTTCGGTTTTCTCTTCAGCATTTCAAAAGCGTGCTCAATTTGGTTCAGATCAGGTGATTGACTTGGCCACTCAAGAATTGACCATCTTTTAGCTTTGAAAAACTCCTTTGTTGCTTTAGCAGTATGTTTGCGATCATTATCTTGCTGTAGAATGAACCGCCAGCCATTGAGTTTTGAGGCATTTGTTTGAACTTGAGCAGATAGCATGTTCAGAATTCATGCTATTACCATCAGCAGTTGCATCATCAATGAAGATAAGTGAGCCAGTACCTTCAGCAGCCATACATGCCCAGGCCATAACACCCCCACCACCGTGTTTCACGGATGAGGTGTATGTTTTGGATGTTGGGCAGTTCCTTCTCTCCTTCATAATTTGCTCTTGCCATCATTCTGACACAAGTTAATCTTCATCTCATCTGTCCACAAGACCTTTTTCTAGAACTGTGGTTGCTCTTTTAAGTACATCTTGACAAACTGTATCCCGGCCATCCTATTTATGCGGCTAGCCAGTGGTTTGCATTTTGCAATGTAGCCTCTGTATTTCTGTTCATGAGGTCTTCTGTGGACAGTGGTCATTGACAAATCCACACCTGATTCCTGAAGAGTGCTTCTGATCTGTCGGACAGGTGTTTGGGAATTTTCTTTCTTTATTATAGAGAGAATTCTTATGTCATCAGCTGTGAAGGTCTTCCTTGACCTGCCAGTCCCTTTGCGATTAGTAAGCTCACCAGTGCTCTTTCCTTTTAATGATGTTCCTAACAATTGATTTTGGTAAGCCTAAAATTTGGCTGATGTCTCTAACAGTTTTATTCTTGTTTCTCATTCTCATAATGGCTTCTTTGACTTTCATTGGTACAACTTTGGTCCTCACGTTGATCAACAGCAATAAAAGTGTCCAAAGGTGATGAAAAGACTTGAGGAAAGACAAGGTGCTGAGAGCTCTCTATTGGCCCTGTTCCACGGTACGAGTTCATTCCAAGAGCTCTCCCGAGTTTGCCCTGATTCGAACTCGGAGATTTACGGTAATGGCCGTTTGTCGGTACTCTGGGCTCTCGTGGACATTTTTCAACATGTTGAAAAATGTTCACGAGTCTTCCCGAGCTTACCTGCTGTTAGCGCGTTTTCCTGAGTGCCTGCCATTAGTGTTACGAGCCGCTAAGAGATGTCCCCAAGCTCCGACGTACCCTCTACTTTAATTCTGCGTGCTTACCATAAGTTTGATTTTTTTTAAACTCGGGAGAGCTCTTGGAATGAACTCGTACCGTGGGACAGGGCCATTATACCTGAATTAAGGAGGCAATTAAACACACCTGAGCAATTACAATTGCCTGTTAAGCCATGTGTCCCAAACAGTGTGGTGCCCTGAAATGGAGAGACTATGTATAAACACAGCTGTAATTTCTACATGGTGAAACTAAAATGTATAAAAATAACCTTTAATATAATCTGACAATGTGCACTTTAACCATATGGGATTTTTTTTATTACAAATCTTAAATTGTGGAGTATGGAGGCAAATAAATAAATGATGCGTCTTTGTCCCAAACATTATGAAGGGCAATGTATAAATGAATAATTTGAAAATGTTTAAATAGGAATTTTAAATGAAATGTTGTTTCCTTGCAATATTTCATTTGTTGCCAGTTGCAATAGATCAAAATGCTCATAACTAATTTGTGCATCTCAATATATTTAGCAAGTTTGATGATTTAACTGCAACTTTTACCATCTGCAGTGGTGACTTGCATTAGGGCACTGAATGTAATGTAATAATGTTCACCAACAATCAAAACCACTTCCTTAATGAAGAGGTAGTGTCAGGGTGATAGTGGTGAACATAGATCAGAGAACAAAAATATGGCAGTGGGGTTTGTGAAATAATCAATTTTGCTAGAAGGAATTTAAAAAAAGTGAATAATTTTAAATTTAAGAGGCATAAGTATTAATATACAAATTGGTCTGGATTTTGTGCAGACTAATTGAGGAAGGCTAACATGCAGATATAGTGTGTGATTGGGTCGATAAGTGGTGTCTCAGCCTTTATTGCATGGCAGTTCAAATAAAAAGGGGATAACATTTTGCTGTAATTATGATGTTGTGGGCAGTAAGGCCTGGAGCTTGATTTGTTCTGTCGTGTCACAGATAGTGGGACCACAGAAATAGCATAAGGCAGATCAAGCATGAACTGGCTCAGTATCTAATTTTAAGCTTGTAACTGGTTTCCAATAATTGGAAGAAATCCAGTTCGTACGTTTGGTATAAATAAAATCTAAATAAAGTACTGCTGATAATGTAAATTTGAAATTATGCAGAGAACGCTGGAAATGCAGCAATTTAGATGCGATACTCTTAAGAGGTGGGACCTGCATTTATGATCCATTAGTGCAGTGGGATTGTTGTACCTCGTAACGTGCAGTTTCTGTGCTGAGAGAATTTAACGCGTTCCATGTGTGCATAAAATGTCCCATCCTGTTTGAACTCGCTCTGAAGGTCTCCGAGCATGAGGCCAAGCTGTTTTCACTACTAGGGACAAGGGTGGTTGAATATGTCCTGGTTCATGGTAAATCCACACTAGATATGCTTTGGAATCACAAGTGGGCGGTGACTGGGGGTGGAAGGAATGGGCAGTGACTGCAGAAATCCACTAGAGTGCGCACTGTCAAGTTAATATTCGCACCATGAGTTCCACTGGAGTTCCACAAGTGATGCAGTCCCTTGTCGTGCGGCTGGGTGGGGAGCAGGTTTGCAGCAGTAACGTAGGAATACTGTGGTTACTGAGGAATCGGAGGTGAAAAAGAGGAGAACCCGTCAATGCCAAGCTGCAATGTATAGCGCAAATTGTTTTCCTGGTGCCAAACCAAAAACATAATTTCCAGCGTTCAGAATGTTCTGCTGGGAGAAAGGGAAGATCCAGAAGTTGTGATCATGACTATTTCTTTAGAGAAATGGGCATGAGCTCCTGCCTTCACTGTGTTGGTATGCGGTTCGGGAGCTGCCTTTTGTTGGACAGCGTTACAAAGCTAGTTATTTCGGGCGGACCAAAGAAACGCTTCAAGGACAACATCAAGAACATTGGTGCAGACCCAGCGGGCCCAACAGTCTCTTCCCGCGCTGTATCTAAACTAAACTAAATTTGGATATGTTGCCATGGTTTGAACTATAGATAACATTTAGAAGGCAGCATCACATTGGACTTATGGTAGACAAACAGTGTTGGCGTCACTCAGGCAGCATCTCTGGAGGAAAAGAATGGGTGACATTTTGGTTCGGGACCCTTCTTCAGTCTGAAGCAGGGTCCTGACCCAAAACGTCACCCATCCTTTTTCTCCAGAGATGCTACCTGACCTACTGAGTTACACCAGCACTGTGTGTCTATCTTTGGTATGAAGCAGTATCTGCAGTTCAGTTCTTTGTTTATATGTTTCATCATATTGGACTTATCCAATTTGATTTTTCAATCAGTTATAGAGTGACTATGAACTGCCCATGGATATTCTCTATACTTTCACGCTTTGAGTTTAGCACCATTTGTGAAGTCTACCCGGCAGCAGCATAAGCTAAAAGCAGGTTACACAGCAAAGGTTTAAAAAGCTGAAATTATAATTCAGGTGTTAGCGATTGAGCTAAGAAACAGAATCCCTCGTAAATATCCCTCGTGAACAAAACCAAGGTGATTGTCTTGGATTTCAGAAGGATTAATCAGCTTTAGTCACACTAAATATTTCATGAATTACTCAGTAAGTGTAGTAATGTAGGAAGTGCATCAAGCCATTCCTGCAGGGCAGCCTTTCTCGGAGACCTTAAACTGGTCCACAAACATTACATCTCTGGCAAAACTGGCACAGCAGCGGTTGTAAGTCATCAAGGGTAGCATGAATAAGTTTACACCTCCACCCTCCCATCCTCGCCACTTTCTACAGAAGCACAATTGAGTCGGTCATGACCAGCTGCATCTCTACGTGGTGCGGCAGCTGTACAGATGCGGACTGGAAGTGCCTTCTAATTCTGAGTGAGGACAGGGGTACAATCAAGACTTCTCTTCCTTCCATCAAACAGACATGGGGAAATAAAAGCAGTGTAGTGGCCTGAGTAAGGGAAATTACCAGACGCCCCACGGACCCACAATTTGGACTGTTCATACTGCTTAACTCTGGGAGGAGGTACCACAGCATGAAGAGCAGGACACCCAGACCAGGTTCTGCCCCTCAGCTTCATCCCCAGGCCATAAGATTACTGAACAATCAAAAAAACCGAGGCTAGAACTTTTTAAATATCGACACTTTTTAAAAACTTTTTATATATATTTATTTTACAGAACCATGGCACATGAGGCCCCCCCCGGGGACGCACCTACAACTTTCAACATTCACCTGGTATTAAAGAAGTAAAATGAAACAAAATTTTTAGGTGCACTGTATTCTAGGTGAATAATCTGAAAGTTCATATTTTTAATCATTCATTCATATATTGTTTCAGCAATGATCTTGGATTTTAATACATGCTTTTAAAAACTAAATTATTCATAATTGTACTAGTGTATAACAGTTTGCAGAATTTTTGTGCAGAGCAGCCTTTCTCAAGTTAAAGTTTGATGATTAAATCATCCCTCATGATTGGTGTTTGGTATTGATTGTCATCAAGGGTGCTGAATACAACCATATATTGTTGGTTTGCAGCAATAGAACCTGTTCAACATGAACAATTTTGAGTTTTTTAAATGCCTCTGTGTGTGGATTCCAGGAGTAACTCTCAATTTTACCATCAATAAACTTGCAGATTACAAATTTCTAGAAAACTTCACCACAGATAAATGTGCGTTAATGTGTTGCGTTTCAGCAATAATCATGATTTAATACATTGTTCAAAAAATCCAGTCATTCATAGTTGATCTAGGCATAACTTATTATTTTTGCAATTTGTAAACAGTTTGTTAACGTGGAAAGGGCTATATCTTAGAAAACAGAGTGCTTCTTGGATACTGCGGCAAAAGGAATTTAGAAATATAAACAAACAAATCCAATTAAATACAGCTTAGAAGGTCAGCAAAACAATTTTAACATTTATCGATAATCATATAGAAATCAAATCATTGGTTATACTTAGCTTATATAGGACCATTTTAATGGCTTTTTTCAACTTGGCGACTTTAACGCAAGATTAAATCAGTGGTGTGGTTGTGGTCTAGCACGATATGTCACACGATATAACGGGGGTAGAGTAAAGAGTTCCCACGGTACTCAGCAATTCTGTCATTTGTGCGTGTGACTTGTCCGTCTCTCGATTTTTCCATCAATGAACATTGTGGATTACAAGTTTCTAGAATCACACGTCACCACAAATAAATGTGCGTTTGTGTTGTCGTTACAGCAATAATATTGATTGGTTTTTCAAAAAATCCAGTCTTTCATGAGCTGAAGAATAATCTATTATTTTTTTTAGTAAACAGTTGTTTGGTGTGATGAAAGGGCTATAATATGTGCAAGAAGTCTTCTTGGATACTGCGGCAAAAGGAATTTAGAAATATAAAAAAACTGTATCCTCACATACAGCTTGATGGTTGCGTTATTTTAACATTTATCGATGATCAGGTGAAAAATCAAGTCATGAAGAAGGCTCTTACCTTAAACGCCACCTGGTAATGGCTAGTTTTCCAGAGATGCTGACCTGTCCCGCAAGATGTGCCAGAGTGGAGTGGTTGTGTGTCTATCTTCAAAGGACTGACCGGGACTGAGTAAAGAGTCTCCCACGGTACTCGGCAATTCTCTCATTTGTTCGAGTGACTTGTCCGTCTCCCGATCTTTCCCGAATGAACATCGTGGACTGTAGTGTAGTTAATCACGTGGCACAAATGGATGTTACTTTGTTGGCATACCTATATTGGTTTTTTCCCCCGAGCTCTTTAATGAGCTGAAGAACTCCCACCCACACACGCAATGTTGTTTGGTGTGATGCAGCTTCTGCAATATGTGCAAGAAGTCGTCTTTTCCTTTTGTCATATATGAATAAACACTGTATCTCACATTGACCGTGATGATTGCGTTATTTTATGATCTACTGAGAGGTGAAACTTTCAGTCTGAAGAAGGCTCTCGACCCGAAACGCCACCCGTTCCTTCTCTCCAGAGATGCTGCCTGTCCCGCTGAGTTGCTCCAAGCAACTGGTCTCTATCTTCAAAGGACTGACCAGGACTGCCTCTCTCTCCTCTCTCTCTCTCTCTCTCTCCTGGTCCTCTCTCTCACACAGGCATGAATGGATGAACTCCGCGGGCAAGGCAGCATCTACGGAGTGAAATGGACAGGCGACCCATTCTTCAGGCTGCCTTATGTCTCTGCCTTTGGGTCGAGAGCCAAAAGGCTCTGCCTTTGGGTCGAGAGCCTTCTTCACACTCTCCCTCCCTCACTCTCACACAGGCATGAATGGAGGAACTCCGCGGGCCAGGCAGCATTTACGTTCCTTCTCTCCAGAGATGCTGCCTGTCCCGCTGAGTTGCTCCAAGCAACTGGTGTCTATCTTCAAAGGACTGACCAGGACTGCCTCTCTCTCTGTCCATTTCCCTCCGTAAATGCTGCCTGGCCCGCGGAGTTCCTCCAGTCATGCCTGCGTGAGAGGGAGGGAGAGAGAGACGCACACACAAGGTGGATGCGAAATCTCACCTGCCTGTTTCAGTGACAGAAACCCACCGCCAGTAAATGAAGACACCCCCATCTGTCTCCCCCTCCTCTCCCTCGACTCCCCCACCTTTCCCTCCCAACTCCAGTCCCGTCCCGACCCCCTGGGAAACTGAAGGTTTCCCGCTGTAATTAAAGAGTTCCCACGGTAGACTGTAAAACTGGGACCTTGGTTCTGGACTCCCCCAACATCGGGAACATTCTTCCTCCATCTAGCCTGTACAATCCTGTAGATACGATTAGACAGGTATCTAGTTATTTAATTCAATTAATGATTTCTATCGCCCAGCCTCTCATCTTTCAATCGGGTTCGGCCAGGAAGGAACTGCAGATGCTGGATTAAAACGAAGATAGACACAACATGTAGCTCAGCGGGACAAGCAGCATATCAGAAGGGTCTCGACCCGAAATGTCACCCATTCCTTCTCCCCAAAGATGCTGCCTGCCGTCGAACTCATTCTCTTTAAACTGGCATCTGCTGTTCCTTCCGAAACATACACAAGAAATAAGCAACTTTTCGGGCCGAAACGTTGCCTATTTCCTTCATTCCATAGATGCTGCTGCACCCGCTGACATTAATGAAATGCTTAGCTAGTTTTATTAGATTTGTATGTAAATAGCAAACTGGCTGGATTCACTCTATCCAACTTCCGGGTTCACCGTTCGCAGGAGTTCCCACGGTGACCGCAAGAGTTACTACGGATATCGCACGGGACACTTCGTTCATAAAATGTTGCAATGCTCAACCACAAGTGCACAAGTCACTCTTGGACAAATTCAAACATGTTTGAATTTTCTCCCGAGTACCCAAGGTACACGATTACCTGCCGTTAGCGCCACAGTGGTCCACGAATGCCGTATTGTTACCGCACGAGGTTCCCACGATGTCAAACTCTGGTTACCTCTTGCGTCAAGTCGCACCGTGAAAAGGGGGTTTAAGGGTTCTTGAGCAGGATGCAAAGTTTTTGTCTCCATAACTATAACAACTTTGTAAATGCACTGAAGAATATGCACAAAAAAAAGATTTACAAGAACAGTATATAATGACAATGTGATTTCTCCTATCAGAAAAGTTTGGATAGTTTGGCGTATTTATCTTTGTGATTGTGAGAAGGATGAATAAAATACAATGCTGCTTCTTGTGGGCGAATCCAGAATTATGGCTCATAAATACAAATAGGAAAATGAGAATGTTTTGTGGTTGGAACATTTAACCTGCTGGCGTAGGAAGTAATTGAGGTAAATAGATTGGTTGTTTTGGAGAGGATATAAATATTTTATAGAAAAGGGTAAGTGGGTAAAACAAAAGAAGTGGATAAAATGAATGAAGAATAATCTTTAATGTAAACACCAGCATATACCAGTCAGATTAATAAATGTTGTCCTACAGATTTATTTTCCTGGCAAGAACCATGCAAAGCCTTCTGTTCTCTTATTGGATGAGGCATTCATTGTGACTAGGATGGCTAAGTGGGTTTGCTTTTGCCACTGCTGTCATCTTAAACCTTGTACTATCAATGAACAGTCTTCATTCATACATCTATTGGACAGTTTTGGCATGTTCGATCTTCTCAATGGGCTTGTTGACTAGCTGCCGCAGGCGCCACTATTTTCCTGGTGTATTAATCTGTTTCAATTGTTACAGTGTCCCTGCTATGATATACACTGTTGCAGAACGCAAGCTATTCCTCATTAAGTCCAATCAGTCACATCATTCTCTCATATAGTTTTCAATATTTTGGCTGACTGATAAAGAGGAACATTGAGGATGGTACAGTTTGAGAAAGGTGTCCGATAGAAGTTTATGTGTCAGATCAATTAGGGAAGTAAAAATCTACGAGGTAGAAAACAAAATGTGGTAACATTTTTTATTATGTTTAACGTAGAGGCATAAATGCTGAATGTGGCCTGGTTCGGTATTTTAGTTTAAATACCCTTTCTTGAACATAATTTACTGTTTGATGAGCAATATCATCTTTGATTGAAACAGACTTTTATAATCCTTCATTATGCAATATTATACAGGGTTTGTGCAACATTTAAGATCATTTAAACCAATCAGTGATTAACGTGAGATACACCTCTCTTTTGAGTGGGAAGCCTCTAAATTTAGATATGTCATGATTAATGGCACAAAGGTAGGGCCTAATGAGCAGATAATCACACTTCTTCACGGTGTTACATATTTTCTAATACTTTGACACTGCACGATGTAATTAGCATTCAGACTGCAGCTCTTGCATCTTTAATAATGTGCCCAAATCAATCAAGCTAGCCAACTCTCTTGACTCTAAAATTGCAATTTGATAAGGAAATAAATATAATACATGAATCCTAGTTATTTCAGAAACTGGCAGAGATACTATATCTTCATGGTGTTGTGTATTTCCTAATACATTGACACGATGTAAACAAAGCTCTTGTATCTTTAATAATGTGTCCAAATCAATCAAGCCCACTCTCATTGCCTCTTTACCGGCACGGTGGCGCAGCAGTAGAGTTGCTGCCTTACAGCGCCAGAGACCCGGGTTCGATCTTGACTGCGGTTGCTTCTCTATATGGAGTTTGTACATTCTCCCCGTGACCTACATAGGTTTTCTCCGAGAACTTCGGTTTCCTCCCACACTCCAAAGATGTATAGGTTTGTAGGTTAATTGGCTTGGTGTAAATGTAAAAATTGTCCCTAGTATAGGATAGGGTTAATATGCGGGGATTGCTGGTTGTTGTGGACTCGGTGGGCCGAAGGGCCTGTTTCCGCACTAAACTAAACTAAACTAAAATTGCAATTGGATAAGGAAAGAAAAAGAATATATGAATCCTAGTTATTTAAAAATTGGAAGGAATACTATTGCAGAAATCTTAGTTTGTTGCAATGTGGGTTCCTAATCGTTAGGACTTGTGTCTCTAGATTTTGAGGAAAAACTATAATTACTCATGTACCCTTCAGTGTGTAGGTCCATAAAAATAAAAATTCTAGCTCCAACAGTTGGTCATTACTTTCCTCTTAATAATGATGTATGGCTAAAACGTGCTGCTTGCAGTTGATAAGACGTTCAGGACAAAGAATGCCATTTAGAAATGACAACTATCATTTTTGCATTAGTATAAGCCAGCATGGCAACAGTTTTTAAATATCAGATATTTTTCTGCCAAATACTTGGATGGTGAAGATTTTGTAACCCGGGGATGGCCTGTGTATTGTACCGTTTTAGTCATTTTTTTTAATCCAGTTGTGATCCATGAGAGAGAGAGAGAGTGTTTGTGTGTGTTTGTTTGTGTGTGTGTTTATTTTGTAATATAAATGCTGTTTCTTCTCTGTGAAACACCATACCTGAGTTAGAGACTCTGGGCATTTTACAGTGATATACAGGTGCACAACCTTTTATCCGAAAGCCTTGGGACCAGACACTTTTCGTAAATCAGAATTTTTCGGCTTTCGGAATGGAAGATTTTTAGCGTAGATTTTAACGGCTGGCTCAGTGGTAGAGTGCTCAGCTCATATCCGCAAGGTCGCGAGTTTGCGCCTCGATCCCGGCAGTTACTCGATCGCGAGTTTGAGTCTTCAATGTAGTTTTTTCTTGCAGAATAGGAGAGAATAGGGAGGGTTAGGCTGGGTTCATTCTCTGCGAGATGATCTTAGTGCGGGAGACACGTGTAGGAGAGGTGTACTGACTGTGTGGGCAGAACTTTGGAAGTGATTGCCCACCATTCTCAAAAGCCGCTGTGTCTCCCTGTCCCTCCAACTCCAGAGGAATCTGCTCCCCGATGGGCCACTACGGCGACAAGTGGCAGTTCGCCCACAGCCCGAGCTGCACCACCCCAAGAACAAGACGTACCTTGCACACCATCAGCTTCTGGAGTTGGAGCGAGGCTGGGCTGGAGTTGCTGATCTGGGATCTCTGTGCTTGCAGTGGGCCTAGGGGTCGGTGTCCCGTTGGTCCTGACGTCTCCGGTGACTGGTACTCTATGCTGGCATCGCCGACGTGAAGACAGTGCAAAGCCCCCGCGCCGGTGCAATGGGCGGGGAGCTGAAGAGGGGAGGGAAGGGAGTCACACACATGGCCGGGAAGCTGAGGGGTGTAGGTGGGGTGAAACTGAAGGGTGCGACAATCTGCTGCTGCCTGCCCGCTGAGTTAAAAAGTTCCCACGCAAGACTCACGATACACTGTGTATCGTGAGTCTACCGTGGGAACTTTTTAACTCAGCGGGCAGGCAGCAGCAGATTGTCAATTATTAACCCTCCCGCGCAATATACTCTCACCTTCTCTTTTATGAATGGGGATTTAGTTCCCCTTTCTTCGAGGACCGACCGGAGGTTCCGCTGTCACTTCTGCGGGCCGCCCTCGGTGAACGTCTTCAAGGACCTTTCTTCAAGGACCGAAAAAATGTCCGCTATTCGGAGCTTTTAGTTATTTGGAATTTCGTATAAAAGGTTGTGCACCTGTATTAAATAATCAAAGAATATTGTTTGTGAACTTCAATGTTTTATGAACTCCAATGTTTTATGAAGAACCAGTTATTGTGAATGTCTCTTTAGTATAATTCATCAGAGGACCAGAGCAATTTAGAAGGAAATTATGATTGTGTTTAGAAGAAGGTAATTAAAAGATTAATTAGTTAAGATTAAAACTCGTATAGCACTGTTGGTGCAATGAGTGTTTTTTCTGTATTATGGTAGATTATTCAGCAAAGTTTTAATAAGTGGTACATCGCCATGTGGGGACAGCAGATGTTCTAAATTAAACTCAGCCATTTTAATGTGCCTATGTTTATGCATAATTAAGAACTAGATAATTAAGAGCTTCATCTGTAACATTTTTATTTGTTCTCTGCTTAAAAGAAATACCGAGCAAAACCTGACTGCTCAATTTTTTTTACATTTGAGTGATGATGTTACAGGATGTAACTCTCTGCTTGACTCTTTCGTAGAACATAGAACAGTACAGCACAGGAACGGGCCCTTCAGCCCACAATATATGTGTTAAACTGATCTCATCTGCTTGTACATGATCCATATCCCTCTATTCCTTGCACTTCCATGTGCTTATCCAAAAGTCTCTTAAACGGCACTATCATATCTGCCTCCACCACCTCTCCTGGCAATGCGTTCCAGGCCCTCACCACTGTGTATTAAAAAAGTACTTGCCCTGCACATCTCGATTTAACTTTCACCCTCTCACCTAATAGCTATACCATCCAGTGTTGGACATTTCCACCCTGAGAAAAAGGTTCTGACTGTCCACCCTATCTATGTCTCCCATAATTTATATACTTATTTCAAGTCTCCCCTCAACCTCAGACGTTCCAGAGAAAACAATCAAAGTCTATCCAACCTCTCCCTGTAGCTGAAATTTACTAATCCAGGCATGCATTAAAATAATTTTTGAGGTTTATCTTTCTCAGTTATTTTATTGTTTTTTTTGTATTGTTGTACCTTCCATAAAACATTGCATGTCTGGATCAAAGCCATATATAGATGTTACACCTCCAGCAATAATGTTTGATTTTTACATTTGGATTATTGGTCCTCTTACCCTAATTCATATTCCTTCCACTTTTTTTCGCACAGTCTTTTTTACAGGGTTGGGTGTGAAAAAGGCATCCGTTTTTGCTATTTTTCCTTTTATCGATTAAAAACTTGATTGTTCATTGCATTACTTGTTTTTAACTTGTCCCTCTTCTTGTCAGCCAAATGTTGCAAGGTGCTTCTTTCCTCCTAATCCCATTGTAAACTACTGTAAACAATTGTTTACAATCTGTTCCAAACTGTTCAAATTATTTCATTAATGTTGAAATCATGTAACCTTGGGCTACCCAATATGTTTTTTTTCCTGACATCTTTACTGCCCCATATTTTGTTCCTCCCCTCCCCAAGTTATCTAAGAAGTGCATTTCACACACAAGGACACTGTATCTCATTTAATTTCAAATGAAGCTTGTTTTTTCATTTAAAAACTAGGCACTGCGCTGCGGATGCTAGTTTATCCCAAAGGTAGACAGAAAATGCTGGAGTAACTCAGCGTGTCAGGCAGCATCACTTGATAAAAATTAACAGGTGACATTTTGGGTCGGGACTCTTCTTCAGACTGATTGCAAGGGAGAGGGAAAAAAAATCTTTTGCCTTTTCTATGTAGCTTGTGTCCAGAGGTGTGAAACATTTTGCAGCTTTTCCTAATCTGAATATTCATGTTCTCGTATATAGAGCAGATTAGTCTATGATACTGGAAATATTTTGACATTATTTCCTTTCAGACCTTACACATTGGCATATATTCCCATTTGGTCTCTTTTCCTGTTGGTTCAAAACAAACATGTTAAAAATTCAGGATTAACCCAGCTATTGTGGATTAATGCCAGTTGGCTCTTACTTAAGTGTGTTCTTCACAATTAGTTGTAGACCTTCCATTTTTAGATTTACTGAACTCTGACTTGGGCAGTGTGACAATGGGATCTTTGGCAGACAGCCCACGCAGCAGCTTCCCTTTCTATGTCGATACCTCTGGGACCCTCAGGCCCTTGTCCTTGAAATGCCTGTTCTTAATTTCCCACTGAGTAAACCGTATCTCTACACATTAAAGATAGAAAATCACTTTCCACATTAAGGCTGATAATATGCTGCTATATCTCACCATCACCTCTCAGTACTTCATCTTGGTTTTGAATCATCTCACAAGTTGTTTGACATTCAGTAATAGGCAACTAAATAGAAGAAAGAAAAAGCCATCATCTCGGTTCCTGACACAAATTGTGTTTTCCAGTGCCAATTCTATCCTCTTATTGGCAGCCATTTGTAGGTAAACAAGAGCGTTTATACTCCTGGTATTATGTTTGATCCCCAAATCAGGAGGGGGAGGAGGGAGGGGGGGGGGGAGGGGGGGGGGGGGGGGGGGGGGGAGGGGGGAGGGGGGGGGGGAGGGAAGAGGAGGGGGGGGGAATTCAAAATGTGATTTGTGATCTTGTTTATGAGTCATCATTGAACTAGAATTTGTTATAATAGTATGACAGTAAAATAGGTTAGTTTGAAAGCAATCATAGTAATGTAAATGCACCATTTAGTTTGACTTCAATTTTCATGATGGAAATTGAAGTCGAACTAAATGTATTCACATCACTATTCCATGTTGAAATTTATGTGATGTGGAGTTGTTAGGTCAGGAGGACCAATAAAGGTGCACTGCACACACTAACACATTCAAACAGTAACAGGCAATCAAATTAACACACCAAACATTTTCTAAAAAAAGGTTTTATTTACTGCAAAAACATACAGTATTTTATTTGCAGTTTTTGCATGCTCCTTTATAACATTTTACAACAGTACAACTTGATTATTAAAACGAGGATAGTTTCAATTCTTGATTTAAAAAAATGTATACAACAATGACCCCAATCATCCCATTCCACTCACTCATTACTCTTGACTCAACCAAAATTATTTCTGAAATATTGGTAATAAATTTGGTGCAAAAATGCTCCAAAATAAGGCAGAATGTACCAGAGAGCATCTAAAACCCCGGCCGCAAGGGACTTTGAGCTGCGCGCACATTATTTCACATTAAAATTTTGTAATCCTGTCATGCCACCCCCTTTTTTGAAAAGCTTTGTACGGGCCTGCTATCCTACACATACTAGGGACAATTTACATTTATACCAAGCCAATTAACGTACAACCCTGTACGTCTTTGGAGTGTGGGAGGAAACCGAAGATCTCAGAGAAAACCCCGGCAGGTCATGGGGAGAACGTACAGACTCCGTACAGACAGCACCCGTAGTTAGGATCAAACCCGGGTCTCGGGCGCGGTAAGGCAGCAACTCTACCATGATGCATCGTGCCACTGTGATGTTGAAATCTTAACCTTGCTTGTGCTATCTCGAGACTTAGCTATTGCAAAGTAGATTTCCTAGTTGATAGGGTGTAGGGTGAATGCACATGATCTTTTTCCCAGGGTTGCATAATCAAAACCTAGGGTTAAGGTAAGAGGGGGAAGATAGGGACCTGAGGGGGAACTTGTTCACACAGAGGGTAATAATTATATGAAACGAGCTGCCAGAGGAAAATGGTTCAGACAAGTATAATGACAACATTTAAAGACCTTTGGCAAGTACATGGATAGGAAATGCATAGAGCGATATGGGTGAAATACAGGCACATTGGTCAGGTGTAGATGGGCATCTTGGTCGGTGTGAACAAGTTGGACCGAAGGACTTGTTTCCAGGCTTTTTGACTGACTCTAGAATCGATGCTCTATTAAAGTGGAACAGATCCAAAACTCTGCCGTCTACATCCTACTTTGTGCAGTTGCAATTCAGGTTTCTGGTCTCTTAGTCTGTCTGTCCTTCATATTCTTCAAATTCCACCTTATTTCTGTAGTCTCCTGTTGCCCTGGAGCTCACTGAGTTCTACAGGCTCCCTCAACTCTGTTCTCGTCAATCCTGCCTGCTTCACATTTAGTAGTCCTTCTTGCCGCTGCCTGGACATTAAATTCTGGAATTCCCATCCTAAATTTCTCGACTCGTTTCTCCAACTTCAGAACACTCTGCAAAACATTTATTTGTTACCATCTGCTCTGGTGCCCATTTAAATTTGGAACTTTTAAAATCCAAAGTGCCGTTGTTATGTGGGTCAAACTTTATTCTCTGAACGAGTCCTGTACATTTCTGCACTTTTTTCAAAAGCATGATTTAAACTGTTTTAGTTTACCTTGTGGCCCAGTAAATGACAAGGCTGAGGCATTTGCAATGTTTAGTCAGAAATGCCAAGTGCATGATCCAACTCACTTCCTCCTGAGATCCTTGCCACCACAGATGTCAGTCTTCAGCTAATTTGCTTCTTTCCATGTGGCATGAAGAAACAGTTGAGAATACTTAATACAATAAGGCCTTGAGGCAAAAACCATCCCATTTGTAGCAATGAACACTTGTGTGCCATAGCTACTTAAATATCCAGCCATGCTGTTCCTTTTTTTATTACAACACTGGCAACCACCTGGCATTGTGGAAATATGCCCAGATCGGCCCTGTTCACAAAAACCAGGACAAATCCCACCTTATCAGTAACTGATCAATCAGTTTTATCTCAAACATTAGCGCAGTGTTGGAATGCGCCATCGACAGCACTATCAAGTGTCATTCACATTGCAATAACCTCCTCACTGATGACCTGTCCGAGTTCTGGCAAGTCCTTGAAATTCCAGACCTTGTCTCAGCGCTGGTCCAAACACAAAGCAAAGTGCAGAATTCCAAAGGTGACTTGAAAATAACTACCTTTGGCACCAGCACTACCTTTGTTGCTGCTCTGAAAAACTGAAATAAATGAGCATCATTAGGTTCACACTCCAGGGGATGGAGTCATAGTGAAGGAATGGTAGTGATTGTTGGAATTCACTTAACCCAGCCTAAGATATCTTTATAAAAAAACAGACAAAAAGCACTGGAGTAGCTCAGTGGTTCAGGCAATATCTCTGGAGGACATGGTGATTTTTCAGGTTGGGGCCCTTCTTCAGATCTGAATTCTCCAAGGAGGTACTTGGGTTATTGGCCTAACTGCAATTGTCTCCAGGTGTTTCATCAATGACCACCATAAAGTCAGAAGTGGGAATATTTTACTGGTCATTGGTGAACATCAGAAATATAGGTAGACAAAAATGCTGGAGAAACTCAGCGGGTGAGGCAGCATCTATGGAGCGAAGGAATAGGTGACGTTTTGGGTTGACACCCTTCTTCAGACAAAGAATTAAAGGATGTTCCTTTAGGAAGAAGTTAAGGAGGAATCCGGTAGGCGGCGCGGCTCTGGCCAGCAGCGGCCTCTGCAGTCTGTCCGCGTTTTTATTATTTTCTGTCTGTGTTTTAATGTAGTTTTTGTTATTTTTTGTTGGGGTGTGTGTGTGTGGGGGGATGGGGGTGGGGTGGGAGGGGGGGGGGGAAACTTTTTAAATCTTTCCCTGCACTGGAGACCCGACCTTTTTCTCGTCGGGTTTCCGTTGTCGTTGAGGCCGCAACGAGGAGCGGCCTCCAACAGGATGAAGCCGGGGACTCTTGTGCTACGACTCACCGTCGCCGTCGCGGGGCTGGCCGAGTAGAGCGGTTGGAGCGGTGGAGGAGCGCTGCTGCTGCTGCTGCTGCTGCTGCTGCTGAGTCGGAGGCTGCTTGCTGGGGTCTGCGGACAGCGGCGCCGGGAGCCCGCGGATCCCTGGAGAGAGACCGCTTTTCGGGGCTCCTGCAACGGCGAATTCTCCCGCCCGAGTTGCGGGGTCGAAGAGCTCCTGGAGCGGGGCCTGACACCACTGCCCCGCGCGGCTGGAATGGCCGCGGACTTTACGAGCGCACACCGGGGGCTCTAACAGCAAGACCCCGGTGTGCGACCTCGCACCCCCCGGCGTGGCCTTAAGGGCCGCGGGACAATCGCCATCGCCAGCCGGGGGGCTATCACTTTGACTCTGACATCGGGGGGGGGGGGGGGGAGAGTGCAGTGGAGAGATAAGTTTTTTTTGGCCTTCCATCACAGCTATGTGATGGATGTTTATGTAAAATGTAATTATGTTGTGTCTGGGTCTATTTGTGTGTAATGTATGGCTGCAGAAACGGCATTTCGTTTGGACCTCTAGGGGTCCAAATGACAATTAAATTGACTCTCTTGACTTGACTCTTGACTCTTGAATTTTTTTAGTCAGAGGGTGGTAAATCTGTGGAATTCTTTGCCACAGAGGGCTGTGGAGGCCAAGTCAGTGGATATATTTAAAGGCAGAGACAGATAGATTCTTGATTAGTATGGGTGTCAGAGGTTATGGGGAGAAGGCAGGAGAATGGGGTTAGGAGAGAGAGTTAGATCAGCCATGATTGAATGGTGGAGTAGACATGATGGGCCGAATGGCCTAATTTTTGCTCCTACCACTTATGATCTTATGATTGTGCAGTACTCAATTCCATTAGCAACTCTTCAGCAATTGAAGCTATCAATGTCTACATACAAAAAGTCCTTGCAATGTACATGCAAGTAACATTCAAGGCCATGTAATCATCACCTTGATCAAGAGTGTGTAAAGAAGAAACTGAAATGTTTTACTGCTTTTATTCTCCACAGATGGTATTTGATCTGCTAAATGTTCCGAACTTTCTAGTTTTATTTCAAACTTCCAGCGCCTGGAGTTATTTTTTTCCGAGTGCTTAATTATCTGCACATACTGTAAAGGGTGGTGCTCTGATGTTTCAGAGAGTGACAGTTTAAGTGGTTTAAGTGCCTGACAATCATGCAGGCTGCTTTTTCTTGTTTTATATTAAGTTTATTAATTGTTGTTTAGGATTTTCTGAGGAAGGCAGCTGGTGTGCTCTTGTGTTGTTCCATGTAGATGAAGGAATGGCTTGGAGAATGGGGAGGGGAGTCACTGACTGCAGAATATCATGCCTCCGATATCTTCCTGAAGACACTTACGTGGCTAGACATTAATTTCCTGGTCAGAGGAGACTAGGAGATTGCTAGTGAGGATCTGATCTTGATAATGGCAGTAAATGTAAAGGGGAGGGGATTAGCTCTGTTAGAAGTAAGTGTTACTTTGTATTGTTGTGTTATAAATGTTAAGTTGCAGCTATTAGCCCAAGCATGAATTTTACTGAGAGCTTTGTCCTTGACAAACTTCATTACATGAGGAATTACATATAGTACTGAACAATGCTCAAATTATTTGGAAATGTCCCTGCTTCTGACTCGTGGAATGGAGTGGAAAGGGTCAATGAAGAAGCAGGCAAAGATGAATGCTGGCCTGAGAAATTCCTGCCGCTAAGCTTTAGATTTTTGCCGCTTAACGTCCACCAGTTATAACCATGTTCCTTTGCACAAGGTATGACTTCAGTAAGTGGAGAATTTTCTCCTGATTCCCATTGATATTTGCTGAGGGTCCTTCATGTTTCATGGTCAAAAGCTGCCTCAGTCAAAAGCAGCTGCTAGAATACAGCTGTTTTATCTATGTTTGGATCAAAGCTACAATGACAGCTGGAACCCTGCTTCCGGCAGAACTGAGCATCCTTGAGTGGTCATTGCTAGTTTAGGAACTGCTGTATAGAACTGTTAACAACTCTTTCCACTGTGTTTTTGATAACTGAGTGTAAGCTAATGGAGAATTAATTTGTCTTGATTAGTTTGTCTTCCTATTCCGCACAGGACTATATTTCACCTTGTATATGGAGTACATGGCTGGTTTTAGATCACACATCTGGAGTACTATAGTAAAATATCATAGCATTTGTTCCATTTATGACTATCAGCAATTTCTTGCTATCATGTGAAGTGAATTGAACTGATTTATGTGATGGTGAAAACTTCAGGAGGAGGCTGAGATGGGTCATTTACTTAGCATTTAAGGTTGAAGATTCTTGGAAAATCTTCACCCTGCAATTTTGCATTCTAGTTCGTCTTTGCCATCATTGGCAGTGGGGACGTGCAGCTTTTCCTGTTTGAATCCAGCAGTATCCATCACTAATGATGTCTGGATGTACAGTTTTGACTTGATCGGTTGGGTATGATCCATTGTCTGTAGCATGCAACTTTTTATTGTTTAGCTTGCATATTGGCCCATGTTGAACTTTCTAAGCCTGTAATTCTTGTGTAAGTTCAGCTGATCAATAATGACCTGCCATTCATTCTTCTTCTTCATGCGTATGGCATACACAGCCTAAAGTTGTAAGTCAACTTGTTCTATTTGGTCTATTTGTTTGTGTACGTTGGGTTGATTGCATTAGTCGAAACAGGGTGGACCACGTGAAGGTTGCAATCTCCCACCCCTGCCATTCATTATTGACCTAACATTGGGTGTCTAGCTTGATGATAAAGATGAGTCAGAGCTGGCCAGGAACTATAACAACAGATTGTGGTGGAGCACAATTCTGCTGCAGATTGCCTATTAAATTTGAGAGATCCTCTTCTCATTCCATTCCCATTACATCTCACATTCAAAGCACTCAACACATTGGAGGCCATCATTAGTATGGAGACAAGGTTTCATCTCCACACGTACGGTGGAGCTGTCACTGCTGTAAATGCTCCTGCAGACAAATGTATCCATCACTGTTAGATGGTTAAGGATGAGATGTTAGTTTTTTTGCTCTCTACCAAGATTCAGTCTGAGAGCAGTGGCCTTTGTGACATAGCCAGCTTGGTATGTAGTTTCCTTGGGGTATAATGGACATTGAAGTCCCTCGATCCATTTTTAATTTGTTTTATCCCATATCATGGAGTTTTTTTCTGCTCCTCACAACCTACATTTCTCCACTCTCTAATTATAAATACCAAATGGAAGTCATTAATTTTCATAATTTCCACCCCACTTTCTACTTTTACCACATGCCTCAGCTTGAAAACCTAAAGGCCAGGGTACATTATGTGCCCTTGTTGTGCTGAATAGTAATTATCTGGGTTCAACATGGAAGGTAGTAGATGATAATACAGGTAACTTCTTTGTCTGGACTGTATTTGTTGCCAAGCCATCATGAGGTCTTGAGACCCCAGGGCCATACACTGTGCAGGACTCGTAAATTATTTCACGTTCCAAGACTGAAGACTTGAGATATGGTTCTTGATCTGCTCACTTCCTGCAGCAGTTTGATTTTATTTTGCATGGTGATAAGGCAGATATCTGATAAAGTTATGTTACTGGTTGATAGAACTGAGGTCACTGCAGTGTAAATTTAAGAGTTAATCACATTAATGTCAGTCACATCTTATATGTGAGGATAGCATATTACTTTAAGTACTGAGCATTAATATATCTGATGGGTTTTCGCCACAATCTGGTATTTTCACGACACTGGCTTTATATTCCAGATTTATTTAATGAAGTTACTTTAATTTAATTTAATAAATTAAATGAACTAAATCTCCTTGTCATGATTTTTTTTCCTTTACTTGTCTTTCCAATTCCTTAGTCCAGGACTTCAAATAATCCATTAGACAGCAAAGATTCAGAAGCAGGTTGTGGTTTTGTTTAGAAAACTTAATTTAAGATATTAAAGGGCACAAAATATGATTGTGTAAGTAAATCTAAGTGAGTATTGTAAAAAAAAAATATCAATTAGTAGCCGGCCTGATAAAACTCCTGGCTTAAAAAAAATCCAGTGTTTTTTTGCAAGATGTTTTGGGATTTATATTGGTGATCTGGGAATAAAACTACATGACTCTGCCCATTATTTCATCAAAACCACAAATTACTGATTTTGCTTAGTATTTTTCTCATTCCTCAATCCTTAAAATTATTCTTCACATATTGTGTACAAGGCATAGCTAATTTATGTCTCGTTTTGTATATTTAATTCCTCTTCATTTGACTGTGTTTTAACATCTTGAGTATTGACTTGCCATTACTCAATGTTTGGGGCAAGACAACCTGCAATGGAACTATATCATGTGCTTTATATATTATGAAAATTGAATATAGTAATATAGAAAATTAGTCCTCCAGGACTGATTTTGTGCTGATAATATATCACAATTTAGTTTCCTGTGCTACAAAGTCACCATTATTAATTTGATAAATTCACTCTGCTGTATCTTGACCATTAATATTTGTCTTCACTAGGGAACATGATCAAAGTAATAGTGACGAAGGAAATGTTGAGACACTTGGATACATTAAAAATGGATAGCATAAGAGACACTAGCAAAGTTGGGAGAATTTTTCAGTGAGCAGGGCCAGTTGGGATGTATTCAATGATTTTAAGGAATGCACAGGAATGAGATCAGGGGACACTGACGTTAATTTTTCAGTCCTCTTTGAATACTGTGGTGGTGTCAGAAGACTGGAGAATAGCAAATGTTACTTCCTTGTTCAAAGAAGGAGTAAGGAATGTACAGCAACTCCACACCAGTTAGGTGGTGAGAAAGTTTTCAGAAATATTAATCTGACACAGGATTAATATTCACATGAAAGAAAATAGATTAATAAAATAGATTTGATAAGGGCAAATCATGTTTAAACCAATTTTATAGAATTCTTTGATGATGCAACAGAATTGTTGAGGGTAATGATTCAATGTAGTACACGTAAACTTCCATCAAGCATGTGATAAGTGCCACGTTACAGGCTTATTAACAAAGATGAAGCACGTGACACAATGAGGACATTAATAGCATGGATATATAGTTAGACAAGTGATAAATAAGACAATGGCACTCAATCTCTCTTTATTAGACTGGAGGAAGATGCATTGTGATGTACCATTAGGATCGGTGTTGGGACAATTGCTTTTGTTTGATCCAGATTAATGATCTAAACTAGGGGATTTATGGCACAATTTCTAAGTTTGCACAAAGAACTTGGCATCATTGTGAACTGTGTAGGGGTAGTGTTTAAGAAGGAACTGCAGATGCTGGAAAATCGAAGGTACATAAAAATGCTAGAGAAACTCAGCGGGTGCAGCAGCATCTATGGAGCGAAGGAAATGGGTAACGTTTTGGGCTAAAACCCCTCTTCAGACTTCTTCTTCAGTAGTAATAGGTAACAGAGGGATATAGGTAGGATGATGGAATGGGCAGACACATGACAGATGAGGTTTAACGCAGAGTAACGTGAAATGATGCATTTTGGCAAGAGGAAGGAGGAAAGGCAACGTAGTATAAAATGACATTTCCAAAAAAGGTACAGGAGCAGAGGGACCTTGATACGTGTGCTCAAATTATTTTGGATTTTATCAGAAGAAACAGAATATAAAAGGAGGGAGATAATACTGAACCTCAAAAAATACTGGTCCAGACTCAGCTGGAGTATTGTGCACTATTCAGGTTGTTACATTATAAGAAGGTTGGAAATGTGTTTGAGAGAGACCAGAAAAGATTGAATAGGAAAGGATCTATTCACAGTGACGAATTTTTGGAGGTATTGATAAAGAATTAATAGAAACAAAGGAAAATAAAGCTAACAAATAGCCTGGATTTGCTAGCCTAGATTTGAGGATTCTAAAAGAGTTAGTTGCAGAGAGAGTAAATGCATGGGTTAAGATATTCCGAAAACTACTTCTTTTTGGAGCATTTCCAGCAGAATGAAAGGCATCAACTGTAACATCACTACTCAGGAAAGAAAGAAGAGTACAACAGATTCATTAGCTTGACATCAAGTATCGGAACACTGCTGGATGAGGATTACAGGATACTTAATGATTAGGCTCAATGATTGTGATGAGGGAAAGGATTTTTGTCCAGATCGTGAGATATTAGATGTGAGGAGAAAACTAAGATATTATAGGTTCAGCGTTGTCGAAGGTAGATCCATTGCCTACTTAGATGAAGCTTGTCCTATGATGCCACGGAATACAAGAGAAGAGATATGAAAGTTCTGAGTAATGTTTTCCAAATTTCCAGCTACAAGCTGGAGGATAGGACATGTAGATGCTGGTTTACACAGAAGGACACACAGTGCTGGAGTAACTAGGTGTGTCAGGCAGCATCTCTGGAAAACATGGATAGGTGACATTTTGTTTCGGGAGCCATCATCAGACTGATTATGGCGGGTGGAGTTGGGAAGGGAGAAAGCTGGGAGAGAGGAGGCAGGACAAAGCATGGCAGGTAATAGATGGACATAGCTGGATGGGGAGGGGGGGGGGTGATTGGTGTCAGAGTAGACAATTCAACCATCATCGATCAGTCATAAATCTTACACGGTTTCCTTAAAAGCTCTATCCTTTTCAACAGGCTGGTTAACAGTATTAAACATTGATGCAATTGGGGCTGGCAAGTAGAAATTGTTTTAGTATGTACAAGGACTTTGTTTACTACATTTTTCATGTTCTTTATGAAACATTATGTTTAACCAGCCAATAGCATGCATAAATTTTACATTGAGAAATGCGTTTCTGGTTAAAAGCTGTGCCACACTATGCAATTTCTTATTCATTGTACCTACAAAGGGTAAGAAGAATGAGTGCCCAGTCATTCGGTTTCAATTGGTCTAATTAAAATTCTAAGAAAAATTTAACAAATGTTTTACTTAGGAAAGAAGCCGGACATTACAACTACACCTAGGATAATAAATAGGCAGACGTGTAAACATTACTTACACTAATAAGCTAATTGGTGTTTTTGTAGACCGCATAAGAACTGTGATGAATCATTACGACAAACAGTGACAGTCAGGAGGTTTCCAAGAATCTATCCCATGAAATGCTCTTCAATATTCAGTCTGAGTAAATACTGGGTTTATACCATTAAGTTTTAAAAGAGAATTGAATATTCTGTACATAAGATTAAATACTATCCTTTTTTTGGATAATCAATTCTTATTACTTTTTGTACTATTTTGCATTATTATGGTCTAATTTACTTAGAATAATTTATAATGTATCGTTTTTTTTGTTGTGATTGTGCGTAATAAGCCTGTACAGCAAGTAATAATTTAATTGTGCCAGTTCTTATTTGGTGCACATGACAAATAAACACTCTTGGCTTATCCTTCTGTGAAAGTTTCAGTTGGCACCTAACGTCCAGTTATCTTTTTCTTCTTGCCACCGATTGAAACAAAAGTATTTTCTATTAAACATATATGCCCAACATTTTTGTATGCTGCTAAGCCCTGGTCATCTCATTTTTCATGTTTGTCTGTCTGTTCATTTTCATCATGAAATCTTTATGTGTTAAGATTGTAAACGCAGCCCTCACTAAATTGTACTCATCTTAAATCAGCATCTTCATGCAGAGGAGTAGGTGACAGTGTAAGTGAAAATATTGTTTTCAGTCATTTTATTAATTTTGGGAGGATATCGTTGATATTTAGAAGGATGCAAATCAGAATTTGTTTTTTGAGTTTTCTATCAGTTTGAAAAACAATACAGCTCGGGAACAGGCCCTTTGGGCCACAATGACTGCGCTGAACGTGAAGTTATATGATCCAGAAAACATGCATACGATCCACATCTCTCCATTCCTTTCATATTCATCTCCTACTCCAAAAGTGTCTTAAATGCCACTATCATATCTGCCTCCACCATATAACCATATAACAATTACAGCACGGAAACAGGCCATCTCGACCCATCTAGTCCGTGCCGAACACGTATTCTCCCCTAGTCCCATATACCTGCGCTCAGACCATAATCCTCCATTCCTTTCCCGTCCCTACAACTAACTATCCAATTTATTTTTAAATGATAAAAACGAACCTGCCTCCACCACCTTCACTGGAAGCTCATTCCACACAGCCACCACTCACTCTCTGAGTAAAGAAGTTCCCCCTTCTAGGCACAAATCCATGTTGACTGTTCCTAATCAGACCCTGTTTATCCAGATGCTTATATATATTATCTCTAAGTATCCTTTCCATTAATTTTCCGTGAGGAACCTTGTCCACTGACGTCAAACTAACAGGTCTATAATTGCTAGGTTTACACTAGCAATAACCACTGCCCTGGCAGCGCGTTCCAGGCATCCACTATCCATCAGTGTAAAAAACATGTCCCGTACATCTCCTTTAAAGTTTCCCCTCTCACCTGAAAACTCTACCCTCCAGCCTTTGTCATTTTCAGCTTGGGAAAAAGATTCTGAATATCAAACCTACCCATGTCTTTCATAATTTTATACACCTCTATCAGGTCTTCCTCAGCCATCGACGCTCCAGAGAAAATAATTGAAGTTTGTCCATCCTTATAGCGAATAGCCTCTAATGGAAACAGCGTTCTGATAAACTCTTCTGTACCCTCTCCTAAGCCTCCCTATCCTTCCTGTAATGGGATGATCAGAATTGCACACAATACTCCAAATGCAGTTTAACCAAACCCAAGAACCTTGGAATTTATTTGTTTGATCATAAACAAAGTTATAAACTCAGAATGGAAGATTGGGTAAAATCTTTCAAGGTGATTTGAACAACATAGAATTTATACGAAGATTGACATCTTCATTTAAGTGACCTTCAGTGAAAACATAGTTGGACTTTAAAGTCAGATATCAATTAAGATATTCTTCTAGCCAGAAGGTATCTGCCGATGAGCATTGTTGAAGATCTGACATTGATTGAAGAGGATTATTGAATTGGGAAATGCCTGGGCATAGATACAGTGCAGGATATCAAGTGATAATGAGAAAAGATTGCTGAAAAATCAATGGTGCTCACAAGCCGAAACTATGTACTGAAATGGACTACTGGATGATGAGATTCTGCAAAAATAATCAGCATTCACTGGCATAGGGATCTACATTTTTCTTCATCCGTATGTTTAAAATCATTGAGACAGCTTAGAATCTTTATAGAATTAATTAACCATACTTAATATTCAAATAAATGACCTCAACAGAATCTGGGTTATGAATTTAAAACTTTGTATGTTTGATTTCAAACTTAAACTAAATTAAAAGATAGCCTCCACTTTCAATATTCAATATTTCCACTCTCAACACATTGGTAACACCACATTATTTAAAATAACATTTTAAACACAAATTTATTTCACTGTATATTTGATAATTGAATCTTCAGTCTTTTTTTTTTGCTTGATGTATGCATATGTTTTTAACAAGGCAATGATTACTTATTGATCTAAGCAAGTAGTCGTGGAAAATACAAAATAAGAATTCTTCTTCTGCAGTTGTATAGGGCTCTGGTAAGACCACATCTGGAGTATTGCATACAATTTTGGTCTCCTAATTTGAGGAAGGTCTGTTGCAGTGCTCGTATGGAGATTGTTGCGGGCCGAAGGTACTGCTTGCATTCACTGGAGTTTAGAATAGTATAGACATTGTGGGCCATATAGATGCTTGGGCAGGCATCCAACTGTTGCAACGATTTTAAAAGCCAAGCCAAGGCAAACAATTGGGCTGCAGACACCCGACAACCAAAATTCATTTTGTGAACACAAACTTTTAAAAAAGGGCTACAGACAATTTACAGCCGCATCGAGGGGACTCACCGTGGAGTAGACGTGCATTCAGTGTTATTCGCAGCTCAGAGAGCCGTAACCCTCTCGCTTCCTGGGTCTGGCAGAGACTGAGTGAGGCACGACACTTCCTGGTTTTATAGTCCCTCCCCCTGCCGCCAGCGGGGGTAGCAGAGACAATGGGGAATTTTGTAAAAACATTAATATCTCTCTCATTTTTCATGGATGGAAAAATCCTCCGCACTCATACGGCAGAAGGGGGCACTGAGCGAGGTGGCCAAAAATGACGGCCGTAGGTGGCGGCGTTCTCTCGGAAATCGCAGCACAGTCGGCCAAAAGCGGTCAAGATCAGAGATTTAGTAATATATAGATAAAAGAACTGGTCAAGCTAGATGCAGGAAAAATATTCCCAATGTTGGGCAAGTCCAGAACCAGGGGCCACAGTCTTAGAATAAAGGGGAGGCCATTTAAGACTGAGGTGAGAAAAAACGTTTTCACCCAGAGAGTTGTGAATTTGTGGAATTCCCTGCCACAGAGGGCAGTGGAGACAAAATAACTGGATGGATTTAAGAGAGAGTTAGATAGAGCTCTAGGGGCTAGTGGAATCAAGGGATATGGGGAGAAGGCAGGCGCAGGTTATTGATTGGGAACGATCAGCCATGATCGCAATGAATGGCGGTGCTGGCTGGAAGGGCAGATGGCCTCCTCGTGCACCTATTTTCTATGTTTCTATGTAATTAGAACGGCAATCAAATGAAAACAACTGATAGCCACAGTTATTTGTCTTTTCTTTCTCACTGATTTGATTATATGTCAATCAAAATGATTAATTCAGGTTTTTTTGTGGATGAATGCATGGAAAATGCAATGTTTTTATCTGGTATTTAATTTAAAGATTGTGTACAGACTTGGACATTTTGAATAGTATGCAGATAAATTCTTTGAATATGTTTTTAGTGTGGAAATATAGAATTGCTTTCAGGAATTACTTTCACCATCATGTAGAAACATAGAAAATAGATGCAGGAGTAGGCCATTCGGCCCTTCGAGCCTGCACCGCCATTCAATATGATCATGGCTGATCATCCAACTCAGTATCCTGTACCTGCCCTCTCTCCATACCCCCTGATCCCATTAGCCACAAGGGCCACATCTAACTCCCTCTTAAATATAGCCAATGAACTGGCCTCAACTACCTTCTGTGGCAGAGAATTCCAGAGATTCACCACTCTCGGTGTGAAAAATGTTTTTCTCATCTTCCGTAGCGAGCTTCATGCATGTTTTTGAAAATTATGTGCTGTTTTGCAGCATGTCTTAGTTCACTGGATTTACATCTTCATATTTTAGCATTCACATTAACACGGTAGTTAAATGGATAACGGTGAGTCAATAAATATTTTGTTTGTAAGCTGAAGTATGCAATAGCACAAAGTCCAAGATGCATAATAATGCTGAACAGATTGTAAACACTTGAAGACCATTTTTACAGGCCTTACCAATATGGTAATCAGCTAAATTCAAGGCCAGGACTTTGGAGAAGCATGGTTGGCAGGCTTAGAGGTTTAGGGATCAGAGCTGATGGATGGATATCAGAATAAGAGCTAGCTTTACTTGCCAGGATTCATTGTGGAAGGTAATCAGAAATGATGGCAGATTTACCGTGGTAATCAGGGGGTGGATGACAATTGTTAATCAGAGAGCAGATGAAGTATTGGTCATTGTAGTTAGGTTTGGAAATCAGGAGGAGATTATGTTTGGTAGTCAGAGGTGAGACAGGGCTAAGCTTGATAGTTGTTCATTTGGTCATCTGGCAGTATTACATTAGTTTAGGATATAAGTATGTGAGAAATGGGAGTCAGCTTTGAAGGTAGTCTGATATGATTGAGGTGGAGGACGTATCAGCAGGTTAATGCGTGGGGTAACAGGTAAGATGTTCATGTCTGGGTGTGTCTGGAAGTCATCCCAAGACCAATGTAGGATCTTTAAGAGGTTGAAAAGAGAGCCACAATGACCTAGCATGGAAGGAACGTTGGATGAAAATGTTGGATTGAACAGGTGAAAACTTCCGTTGCGAGCTTCATGCATGCTTTTGAAAATTATGAATGGGACCTCGAGGTGTGCATGCCATTGTTAGTCTCTTCATTGTCTCAGTGCACAAGATGCACAAAAAACCAGGACAAGAGTCACTGGTTTCACACTATGTGAATGAAGCCCTTCATTTTCAATAAAGTTTCATTTTTCATAGAAAGCTGATTATATAATACACAAAATCAGCGCGGACGTGATTTAATTTCCATTCCTATGTTATTTTGCATGCAACATTGTTCTGACCTACCTTCTGACTTTTGATAGGATATTATTAGTAAATATTAAGTGTCTGAACAATTATCTATTTTCACACTTTAATGATGCTCAAGCTTGGGTAGATGTAGTTAATAAAATCCTATTGAGTCTAGTGGTATTTACTTGGGTAATCATTGATTGCATGATCATTAGGAAAAGTTGTTTGCTTCTTCTTAGCATATCGAACCCAGAATTAAATTTTTGCTCCATTACAGGATGAGAAATTGGATGTTTGCACGTACTAAATGGGTACTTTTATTCCCCCCCCCCCCCCAATGCCAAAATGAGGACCACCAATAATGTTTGGTAAATTTGAGACATCCAGAGATTGTTGAAGAAGAAATTGATTTTATAGCTCTCTCACTTACTGGCATAAATGGCAGCTGCTTGCTCAGCCTTCTGTTGCTGATTCATTCACAGTTTGGGAGGTGGATGAGCACCATTAATGGGCACTCGTCATGGCAACCATACAAGCTGTCATGGAGATGAGGGAAAACAGAACAAGAGGGGAGAGAACTGGGGAAAACGGTGAATCGATGCACCAGACTCTGTTGAGGCCCGCACGCGATCAAGGGGCCTCATGCTGTGATATAGCCACCTTCACTGTGATCCACAAACTGCATACTAGCAGAGCAGAGGACCCGCCATCTTTTCTATATTGGATAATGTAGCCTGGCTTGCTGTATGATTTGCTCCTTGTTTAACTGTGAGTGAATAATGAAAATCATTAGTCGCAATCTTTTGATTCAGTTCCTGGCAATAAATATGAAGCATGTAACCCATATATTGACTCTGTGTTGCAATGACAATAACATTCATGTTTTGACAAATCTCAATCCCCGGGGACCACTGGTCCAATAACTCAGTGGATGGAACTTGAACTAGAAATGGACACAAACAGTTAAAAAAAATTCACTATTTACTATTTACTATAAGACACAGATGGATTTTTAAAATTCTTATCAAGTTTCAAAACTATGGTTTCTTAAGTGATTTGAAGTAAACCTCTGCCTCCCACTCTTGTATTCCACTTGTTGCTCACTCATTGTAACAGCTCCTGTATTTAACTGGTTGTATAGCGTATCCACTTGTTCAGTTGTATAACCTCTCTGCATAACCTATCGATACCAACTTGTAAATAACGCCATCCTTGAGTGGATTCTTGATTAGTACAGGTGTCGAGGGTAATGGGGGGAAGGCAGGAGAATGTGGTTGAGAGGGAAAGATGGATCAACCATGATTGAATGGCGGAGTGGACTTGATGGGCCAAACGGCCTAATTCTGCTCATATCACTTATGAAGTTATGAGTGGAAATTAGAAACGCTTGGTTCCAACTTGACATCTGGCAGTGGAAATATGACAGCAAGTGACGGACATCATACAGGTACTTAAATTAGGCAAATTAACACTATTGCCTGAGACTTTAGCAAATTGAACATTTTGTCAACTTTATTATTGCATCAGGATTAACACTCTAGGGCTTGAGGTTCCACTAATTTAGCTCTAGGGAAATTTGAAGCCGATAATCTATTAAATACTATTTCTAACCAGACAATCTGTGTTGGTAGGCTGTGCGTGTGTTTTGTTTTATTGTTAGTTAAAAATCAATGATCCCTTTCACGTGTTGGCTCCTTAATCCTTGCTTCATTCAGCCTATGGCTATACTTTCTTGTTTTAGCTAGCTGGAATGTGCACTTAAGTGATGAGTGTACATTCTATACTGCAGTCAAAGGATTTTGACCCTGAAGCATTAACTGTGTTTCTTTTCCCATTAATGCTGCTTGACATGCAGGATATTTCATTTCTGTCAGAGCATACATTCTTTGTTGGGTAAACAAAACTCTACTTGAGAAGATTACTCAGTTGTGTGATTTGATGTGCCTTGAGTTTACACAAAGGATATACTTGCCTCCTCACTTGAAATTGACGTAGACGGAATCAATGAACATTCCCCAGACTGATTCTCATGATTTAATAGAGTAGACATACATTCTCCGGAGTTCAAAAGAATGAGAATGATCTCATTGAAATTTACAGGGCTTTGGAGACAGCAGGAACTGCAGATGCTGGTTCACAAAAAAAAGGAACAAAGTGCTGGAGTAACAACGGGTCAGGCAGCAGATCTGGAGAACATGGATAGCTGGCATTTTGGGTCAGGACCCTTCAGATTGATTGTGCTGGGAAAGATGGGAAGAGAAGAACAGGTGATAGATGGAAACAGGTGAGGTGGGGGTGGGGGGGGGGTGATAGGCAGATAGCTGGACAAATGCCTGAGATGAAAATAAAAAAGGTGTGAATTGTGAAGCCAGAGGAAGGAATATAGGTGGAAGTAGAGAAATGGCTGCTCGTCCAGGAGGGGCACAGGGAAGGGGGACGGGGTTGATTGTAGGATCGTTACCTATAATTGAAGATTTCAATGACCATACCGTTAGGTTGAAAGCTATCCAAGTAGAATACCTCATAATGCAAACCAACGGTATGAACATTGAACTCTCCTATTTTAGATTCAGATTCAGATTCAACTTTAATTGTCATTGTCAGTGTACAGTACAGAGACAACGAAAAGCAGTTAGCATCTCCCTGGAAGAGCGACATAGATTATGATTTCAATAAATAAATCTATTTACATGTATACAGACATAGTGTTTTTCCTGTGGGAGGAGTGTCCGGGGGGGAGGGGTGATTGGCAGTCACCGAGGTACATTGTTGATTAGTGTGACAGCCGCAGGGAAGAAGCTGTTCCTGGACCTGCTGGTCCGGCAACGGAGAGACCTGTAGCGCCTCCCGGATGGTAGGAGGGTAAACAGTCCATGGTTGGGGTGAGAGCAGTCCTTGGCGATGCTGAGCGCCCTCCACAGACAACGCTTGCTTTGGACAGACTCAATGGAGGGGAGCGAGGAACCGGTGATGCGTTGGCCAATTTTCACCACCCTCTGCAGTGCTTTCCGGTCGGAGACAGAGCAGTTGCCATACCATACTGGTAAGGATGCTCTCGATGGTGCAGCGGTAGAAGTTCACCAGGATCTGAGGAGACAGATGGACCTTCTTCAGTCTCCTCAGGAAGAAGAGACGCTGGTGAGCCTTCTTGACCAGAGTTGAGGTATTGTGGGTCCAAGAGAGGTCATCGGAGATGTTGGCCCCCAGGAACCTGAAGCTGGAAACACGTTCCATCTCCGTCCCGTTGATGTGGATGGGGGTGTGCGTGCCGCCCCTAGACTTCCTGAAGTCTACAATGAGCTCCTTGGTCTTCTTGGCATTAAGGGCCAGGTTGTTGTCAGCGCACCATGCTGCTAGGGTGATTTTAGGTCATTAATCTACAACCGCGCCTCCCATTCTCCCGCGCCAGTAGAACACATACTCAAGAGACTAGAAGGTCTACCCCGCCCGTAAATGTAGTCGGAGACGGTAAGACTGGTCGGAGAACTGGGAAGGGGCAGGGGATGGAGAGAGAGGGAAAGCAAGGGCTACTTGAAGTTATAGTAGTTAATGTTAATATTCAATATGAGGTGCTGTTCCTCCAATTTGCACTGGGCCTCACTCTGACAACGGAGGAGGCCCAGGACAGAAAGGTCAGTGTGGGAATGGGAGGGGGAGTTAAAGTGTTGAGCAAACGGGAGATCAGGTAGGTTTAGATGGACTGAGTGGAAGTGTTCAGCGAAACGATCGCCGAGCCTGCACTTGGTCTCGCCGATATACAGGAGTCCACACCTTGAACAGTGGATACAGTAGATGAGGTGCAAGTGAACCTCTGCCTCACCTGAAAAGACTGTCGGGGTCCTTGGACGGAGTCGAGAGGGAAGGTACAGGGACAGGTGTTGCATCTCCTGCGTTTGCTGGGGAAAGTACCTGGGGAGGGGGAGGTTTGGGTGAGAAGGGACGAGTTGACCAGGGAGTTGCGGAGGGAATGGTCTCTGCAGAAAGTTGAAAGGTGGAGATGGGAATATGTGGCTAGTAGTGGGATCCGGTTGGAGGTGGAAAAAATGTCGGAGGATTATGTGCTGTGTGCGACGGCTGATGAGGTGGAAGGTGAGGACAAGGGGGACTCTGTCCTTGTTACGAAATGGGGAAAGGGGGAGCAAGAGCAGAGCTGTGGGATATCGAGGAGACCCTAGTGAGGGCCTCATCTATAATGGAAGAGGGTAACCCACGTTTCCTAACGAATGAGGCCATCTCAGATGACCTGGTATGGAACACCTCATCTTGGGCGCAGATGCGACGTAGACGGAGGAATGGGAGTAGGGGACAGAACCTTTACAGGAAGCATGGTGGGAAGAAGTATAGTCTAGATAGCTATGGAAGTCAGTGGATTTATAATAGATGTCAACTAGTTTCACTGTCCTTCTGATTAATTTTACTAATTGTTACCTTCTCAGCAAACAATGAACCATTCTATATTTCCTTATCGTCTGCTTTGATCTGTCATTTTCACACCTTATCCCTCCATATCTCTAGACTCACTCTCCCGTGACTCTCGGTCTGAAGAAGGGTCTCGAACCAAATGTCACCCATTCCTGCTCTCCAGAGATGCTGCCTGCTGGCTGAGTTACTCCAGCATTTTTGTGTCTAGTATTTTTGCCGTAAACCAGCATCTGCAGTTCCTTCCTACACATTTTATCTTTTTCAAAGATTTCCTGCATAACATTGTTATCTGATGAAAAGTCAAGCAGTTTTCTGCTCTGGGCTTAGCAAAGTTGTAATTTTGTCCTGTTCACCTTCTCTTGAACTTGGACAGTCTCCTTGGAACAAGACATCTAAAACTCGGCCCAGTATTCTATGTTCAGCATAATGAGAGAATTATAGGCTTAACATTCAGTTACATTGTGCCTGTATTTCTAAAGCTTCAAAGAAACAGGATTTAGTTATTAACTGAGATTCCCTAATTTTCAAGAGAAATGCCACATTTGTTAGTTCTAAAACTCATTCCAAATATTTACTGTACAATGTATATATTTTTCTTCTTCTCTATCAGTACGGAAGATATTGCTTTGTTATAATGATTTGGATGTAGATGGATTGGTTAGTATGTTTGCAGACAACATCAAAATTGGTGGGCAAAAAATGCTGGAGAAACTCAGCGGGTAAGGCAACATCTATGGAGAGAAGGAATAGGCGACGTTTCAGGTCGAGACCCTTCTTCAGACTGATGTCAGGGGGTGGGGGAAAGAAAGGAAGTAGGCGGAGACAGTAGGACTGTGGGAGAACTGGAAAGGGGAGAGGAAGGAGGGAGAAAGCAAGGGCTATCTAAAATGAGAGAAGTGTATTTTCTGGGTTTGTAAAGTTGTGCACAATGATGGTAATCATTGTGGCTGTCAAAGATACAGCGGGATTTAGATCAGTTACAGATATGGGTGGAGAAATGGCAGATAAAATTTAATTTGAAAAACATGAGGTGCTGCACTTTGGAAAGTGGAATGTAAGACGGTTTATGTCAAATCCCTTAACAACATTAATATACAGAGGGATCTTGAAATACAAGTCCTTAACCTCCTGAAAGTGGCAACAAAAGTAGATAGAGTGGTTAATGTGCATGGTATGCTTACCTTCATCGATCGAGGTATATAAAGAGTCATGGCTTTAGAGGACTTTTATTAGGCTGCATTTGGAGTATTGTGCGCTGTGCTGATTGCCCATTATAGGAAGGGTGTGGATGCTTTGGAGAGTGTGTAGAGGAGTTGTACTTGCATGCTGTCTGGATTAGAGAGTATTAGCGATAAGGGAGAGGTGGACAACTTGGACTTTTTTCCTTTGGAGCATAGGAGGTTTACGGGAGACCTGTTGGAAGTATATAAAATTATGAGAGGCATAGATAGGGTGGACAGTCAGAACCTTTTCCCCCAGAGTGGAAATGTCAAAGACGAGAGAGCTTAGCTTTAAGGTCACATGGAAAAAGTTTAGAGGAAATGTGTGGTGCAAGCTTTGTTTGTACTGAATGCAATGGGTGCGTGGTACCTGCTGCAAGGGGTGCTGGTGGTAGTGGTGAAAGCAGATACAATAGTGGCATTTAAGATGCTTTTAGATAGGCATGTTTATGAGCAAGTAATAAAGGGATGTGCATCGGATGCAGGCAGAAAAGATGAACCTGCATCATGTTCAGCAAGACACTGTGGGCTGAATGGCCCGTTCCTATGCTGCACAGTTCTAGGTTCTATGTAGTGACATAGTGTTGAACACAGATTTAAAAACAACGAAGAAATACATTTATTTTGGGGGAAAAGGGGGGTGGATTTATTGCACAATCGTAATTGAGAGTGGGAAGAGTAGGAGTTTATTGTTAGACGGGGGAAACCAAGACCTCGAATATCGAATATCTCTAATGGAATTCTCTGTTTACGATTCTGTTTAATATGAAAATATCAGTTGTGAGTTATGGAGCAAGTAGCTGCATGTAAAAATGCTTTTGTATCAGCTAATTTGATTACTTGAAAGGAACAATAAAATTTCATCTCATCTCTTGTCAAGCTTTTCGAGCATTTATGACAGATGTAGTAATCATATCATAGTAGTGATTTACGGTTGAAGTTTATACTATGTTACGAACATGCGTCACAAAAAATATGCAGAATATAGCGCAGAAGGAGACAAATAATTTAGTTTTGCTTTCAATTGTTTGGAGATGCAATGTCCAGCTCCGGATCTGTTGTACTGTCTGATCACCCCGGCAACATTGTATCTTCTACAATGTCAGGTTTATCTCCCCTGACCATGTACTGTAAGGGAAGTGGAAACCTGTTTTCACTTTGAGCACTTTTCCACTTGCGCACCATATCTGAGGAAGGATGTGCTGGCTCGGGAGAGGGTCCCGAGGAGGTTTACAAGAATGATCCCATGAATGAGTAGGTTAACATATCATGAACCTTTGACGGCACTGGGCCTGTATTCACTGGATCTCATTAAAACATACAGATTAGTGAAAGGCTTTGGTAGAGTGGATATGGAGAGGATGGTTACACTAGTGGGAGAGTCTAGGACTAGAGGTCATAGCCTCAGAATTAAAGGACGCTCTTTTGGGAAGGAGATGAGGAGGAATTTCTTTCGTGAGAGGGTGGTGAATCTGTGGAATTCTTTGCCACAGCAGGCTGTGGAGGCAAAGTCAGTGGATGTTCTGGGGAGAAAACAGGAGAATGGGGTTAGGAGGGAGAGATAGATCAGCCATGATTGAATGAGGCTGAATGGCCTAATTTGACTCCTATCACATATGATCTTATGATCTGTGAAAGAAATTTAAACTTCCCCTGTGTTTAATTTTAGGAAGATATCCAAGGAGTTATTATTTTATTTATTGTTTAAAATTCTTCCTTCCCACCTGATCTCTTTCTCACACTGTGTAGCAATTGAGGCCATTGTTCCAGATTTTACACATGGACTGTCATGTCGAGAGCAAAATGAGCTGTAGTATTCAATACCTCTTGATAAAGTCCGGCCTTATCTTGTTAGTGGCACTTGGATTCTCCCTAAGTTTTAAGCTTAACTGCTTTCTTTACCTTTTTCTGATTGCTGACTTACTTTGACCTTATCCCCGAAGAATAGCGTAAATCTCCAGGGTAGACACAAAATGCTGAAGTAACTCAGCGGGACAGGCAGCATCTCTGGAGAGAAGGAATGGGTGATGTTTTGGGTCGAGACCCTCATCAAATTTCTCAGCATCTTCCTCCATTTTTATAACCATTATTATGCTGTGCTAAGTGTTGGTTTTACCTCTAGACGCAGCTATCAGATTTTTCACCAGGAAAATACAAGCGAAATCCTGTTAGAATGCTGTCCCTAGTCTTGCATTTGGTGAAATGGAAATGAATTGCTGTGAGAATTCCAATGTCCACAGCTAAAATTTCATTTTGTTGTAATTACTGATGTGTCAGTATTGTTTTCTGCTATTTTGTCAATTCTCGTTCCCCTAAACTCTTATTATTGTTAATAATGAAAACAGAAGCCAAAACTTCAGTCATTCAATCGGTGATCACATGTTTTGAATTTGATGGCATTATCTACTCCGTCAAATAATTTGTCTCAATAATATGAGTATTTTAATTAGCTTTTCAGAGAAAATGTCTTTTAAATAAATCTGAGCAGTCCCATCTCGCAGCATGGGAGTCAAAATGGATGAACACCCACTGCTTCGCACCCACACTGTGCATCTTTATACCTATTACATATTTACATATTAACAGAAACACATTTATTTGACATCGTGGAGCATTTCAAAAATAAATGTATCAAAGCAAATGACCAAAATTATGGAAAAATGTGTTTTGATTAAAAAACCCAATACATTAAATTATACTTTTGTCTGTTTTCTTGCAGAAACAGCGTACAGTGTATAGATTAACTCTGGTAAAGGCTTGGAATGTTGATGAACTTCGATCTTATGCCGATCTGATAGAGATTGGGAAACCTGACTTCATTGAAGTTAAAGTAAGTCTGAATATTAGTTTGTTAGCAGAAAATGTTTGGCATATGCTCCTGTTTCATCAAGTTTAAAAAAAATATAATATTAATAAAATAAGTCCTGTTTATTCTTCCAGATGGGAAACTAGTCAAATGCATTTGGTTCACATTTGGTTAATAATCTCTGAAGATCAAAGAAAGCCAGGTTATTGGTCTTCTTTTTCAGGGTGTCACAGTGGAACGAAGAGTTATGACGAAGGGTCTGAGACCTAAAGCATTCGATCTGTTTCTAGTGCCTACTGAATGTTTCCAGCATTTTCTATTTTTATTTCAGATTTGAAGCAAGTCCATTTTATAAAATTGATTTTTCAGTGGAATAAATGCCTTCACATTTCTCTAACATTAAAAATCGGACTCGCCGTTAACAAGTTTATTCAAAACTGATTCTTTATAAATTCATATAAACCAAAGGGTTTATAGCCCTTGCAGATTGATAATCTTGATCTTCATTTATTCCATGTAGACTCACAGCAACTCGCTTTTGAATTTCCAATTTACTGCATGTATTTTTTTACAATAATCAAAATTCATTATAGTTAAGGTAACAGAAATGTGAAGAATTTACAAGTTGATTGCTAATGCTGAGGTGATTTTTAATGCCAAAGCTACAGAACAGAAAGTTAATTGGAATATTGGGCATTTGTTAGCCAGCACTGGAGTAGTCTAAAGTTCATACAAGAATCCAAGGAAATAACCTGTTCTGCATATTACTGTCCAGGCCCAGGTTTTGTGGTGTGGTGTCTGCAACATACGTTCACTATCAAGTATCTCATTTGGCTAGAATTACCTGGTCCAAATTAGTATGGTTTCTCTTGTGACTCAAAGTTCAGGTTTCGGTTTATTATTTTCACATGCACCGAGGTACAATGGAAAGCTCTGTTTTGCCTGCCTTCCAATCATATCGGATAATATTATGCATAAATACAATCGAGCCAAGGAAACGATACGGAGTGCAGAATATATTTCTCAACATTGCAGCGCACTAGTTCCAGAGACAAAGATCAAGGTCCACAATTGGGCAGAGATGGGCTTCAAACAACATCGCTGGATGATGTCGGCCGACAGATAGCACAATGGGCTAAGAGTTCGGCTGGCGACCGGAAGGTAGCCGGTTCAAATCCCGCTTGGAGTGCATACTGTCGTTGTGTCCTTGGGCAAGACACTTCACCCACCTTTGCCTGTAATGGAATGTAATTACGGCGGCAGGCGCGGGCACACCGCGACGCCCTGTGTCTCCCTTTCAAGGGAGATGCTAAAAATGCATTTCGTTGTCTCTGTACTGTACACTGACAATGACAATAAATTGAATCATTTCATTTCATTTCATGTGGGTGCGCTAGAACAATCTCCCTCCATGGGATTCCCCTGGAAACCCATGACACGTAGCAAAGTCAGACCTCCAGCTGTGCAGTCTGTCAAGATGTTAAAAGAGTTTTCAATGTTTTTTGTGAGAGTCAAGAGTGCCATATATTTAATTGCCATATGTACCGATGGAACAATAAAACTTACACTTGCAGCATCATGACAAGTCTGTTAACATAGTACTCAATAAATAACATACTAAAAAACAAGACTAATAAAATAAAAAATATGAGTGCAAAATAAAACAAAAAAATAAAATCTTTAGACAAGAGACAGTTGTAGTTCAGCATATCCCAGCCTTTTAGATATATTAAAAAAAACTGAAATATCAAATTTATATATTCCAAAAGTTGTTGATTTAAAAAAAAATTAAGCTTGCAAAAGGTTTAAAAATTAAAAAACAGCATTGCACACCCAAATAGTTGAAAAAAAATGTGGCTTTGTTCAATGAGCACACATGTCCTATGCCAGGCTTGGCTTCGGCTCCAAGAGCATAGTGGCGTCTTGGTAGAATTGCTGCCTTACAGCGCCAGAGACCTGGGTTTGATCCTGACTACGGGTGCTGTCTGCATGGAGTTTGTACGTTCTCCCTATGATTTTGTGGGTTTTGCCCGAGTGCTCCGGTTTCCTCCCACACTGCAAAGATGTGTCAAGCGTTATAGGGAGAAGGCAGGAGAATATGGTTAGGAGGGAGAGATAGATTAGCCATGATTGAATGACGGAGTAGACTTGATGGGCCGAATGGCCTAATTCTGCGCCTATTACTTATGACCTTATGAAGTCCAGGTGTGTAGGTTAATTGGCTTCAGAACAGGTTGTAAATTGTTCCTTATGTATAGGATAGTGCTAGTGTACGGGGATCGCTGGTCTGTGTAGACTCGGTTGGCCGAAGGGCCTGTTTCCGCACAAGCTAAACTAAACTAAAGCTGAAGTAAGTGATGTCATCTCAGCGGGCTCCTGTCTCTCCATTGTATTTGATGTAGAGAGTATGGCCAAGAAGCTGCTGTCAAGAACCAGCAAGACTGGAATCTCCATATTCATGGTTTGGGCAGCGGTTGTGTAAACTGGTTACACTAAGTACTTGTAGAAATTAATGCCGAGCTTAGACAAATGCAGAACTGATACATTGCAAATAATGGAGAATATTAAATAGACAACAGTAATTTATTGGAAAAAAGCAGATTTAGGTCTTCAAAGTTGTGGGAAAATATGGGGGACCATGAGAAAATAGATGAGTTGATGCCCATGCAAGAATAATAAAGGAATACATCATAACTGATAGAGCACAATTTCAGATCAATACATATATATGAATCTCATTTTTTTTAAATGAAGAAAAACTAATTCTGATGATTACATTTTTAAAAATCCAATCACTTTTAGGAGTAAAATATAACTACTTCTTGTATTAAGAAAAAAAAGCAAAATATAAAATTTGCCATTTTGCATTCTGATTGCACTCATTTTAATTAGAGGATATGTACCCAATTCATTCAATTGGAAGGTCATAACGTAATACTTTGCTCTAACCTTAAAAATCGTTACCTGGGATTAGAACCTGCTTTGAGATGAGACTTTCAAACTTTTGCGAATGGTTCCAAATTCAATACTGTCATTTTAAATCAATTTGCAAGTTGTGTTTTATGCTTTACCACGTTATCAGTTTGCTATTTTGGGTCACTTCTGTAGACAATAGCTTCCAAGGTAAATTCCAATTAGTGACAAAACTTCCTGTGCCAAATTTTGAAATTACCACCAAAAGGAAAAGTGTGTTATGTATTTGGTTTCTATTTTGGGCTATTAGCGAAATATTGTGCAGAAGTTATCTCATTCTGATTTGAAATGGTGGAACACACTACTTTCAATTGCAGCACATATTAGCAAGCAATTATTATTTTCTCTTTACAACGCATCATTCGAGTGTTCTAGATTATTGAATTGGAAAACATTTTTTTGTGACATATATCCATGTTGGAAATAACAAATACTATTATTCTTGAATATCATTAAAGTTATGCTATTTTCCAATGAGAAATCTAATCATGAACTTTTCCTTTAGAAGAGAGGGATATATTACAAGTTATTATGGAGCTTTTGTGGGATTTACATTGAGATTGATTTTCAAAGGCTGGAATTTATCTTTGGCCTCATCCCTTCTAATGAGGAGATATATAATTATCTATTCAAGGTTATCAGTTTTTATATCTTTGGAAATTGTTATCCCTAAAGCAACTTCAATCTACATACACCCTGCAGATTCCACATTTCATTTTGTTTATTTTTCAGCTTGCCTGTAGTAGATTATTCACAATCATATTCTCTGCACTCTGTCCTATCAATTAACTGTTATACAAGTTAATAGATACATAAAGCAAAATTAGTGCTAATATTGCTGTTTCTCTACTTGCTATCTAAGGATGTCAATATTCAAAATTAGCGCAAGGAGGGGGAATTATTTTCTGTTCTTGGCAAAAGCTGTAAAGAACCTAGAAATAATCTGCTTCTCTCATCATTACTGCTGTGCGGTATCCTTTAAAGTGCAGGGTACGTTTAAATATAAATGTCAACGAAGGAATTGAAAACATTTGATGCCTTTTTTTCGCAGACTAAACTCATCAGTTCCATTTAGATATTCTCATCACTGGTTTTTTTGCCACCTATAGGTTCTCGGAGACCTTTGGTCATGTATCCATTGTACATTTTGATTTTTGGAAAAGTATTCATGCTCCAACAAGGTCTTCATAGCAAATGACATCAATAGTTCTTCAACATTACTACTCATCATTGATAGATATAAGCAGCTTTAGTTTCCACTCGTAGCACTTAACTGATCCCCTTTCATGGCATGCAGAATCAACTCTATATCCAATTGTTCTGTCAGACTTGGAGCTTGAATAAAATTCTGTCTTATTGACTGTGTGTAAGGTCATTTATATTGACAGTATTCTTAAATTATATTTTAGGGAGTGACATATTGTGGTGAAAGCTCAGCAAGTAGTTTGACTATGGCAAATGTTCCTTGGCATGAGGAGGTTGTTTATTTTGTCCAACAACTGGCTGACCTTTTGATAGACTATGAAATTGCTTGTGAACATGAGCATTCAAACTGCCTCCTCATAGCACACAAAAAGGTGAGTGAGATTTTAAAAAAAATATATTTAATTTGCAAATATCCACATTGTGTTACTTTATAAGCTCAAATTGTAATTATATAAGTGCTGGGAAATAAAATCAGATTATATAATGACTACTGTGAAGCCATGAACTTTTAAATTACAAAATCAAACATTTTCTGGGTGCTTTTTGCATTTTGTTTTGTTCTTTGGTTTACAGTAAGTTTGTTACATATAAAATTCTTAAAGAATTGAACTGGGTAAATGCAGGAAAAATGTTACCGATGTTGGGGAGTCCAGAGCCAGGGGTCACAGTTTAACAATAAGAGGTAGACCATTTAGGACTGAGATGAGGAAAAACTTTTTCACCCACAGAGTTGTGAATCTGTGGAATTCTCTGCCACAGAAGGCAGTGGAGGCCAATTCACTGGTTGTTTTCAAGAGAGAGTGAGATTTAGTTCTTAGGCCTAAGGAAATCAAAGGATATGGGGGAGAAAGCCAGAACAGGGCACTAATTTTGGATCATATTGAATGGCAGTGCTGGCTCGAAGGGCCGAATGGGCTATTCCTGCACCTGTTTTCTATGTTTCTATATTATTTTTTTATTTAGCAAGTTATTTTACAGAAGTGCCCTATTATAGAAAAAGTAAAATTATTCCAAATCAACAAACACTTGCTAATATTTAACATAAAATGCTGATTATTTTTTAATGCTGACACTGTACACTGGAGGGAAAAGAAATTCCAGTTTTGATATCCCAGAACACAATGACTTAGTATAATGTATTCAGATCCATCGCAGTGTAATTCCATCTAATTAAATTTATGTTTATGTTGAATTGTTAATCTTGTTTTTTTTATTATATAAGAGATTTTTATTGAATCTGGCTCGAACCATATCAGACCACATCACATTTTCAATATTCAATCTACATTTACAAACCTTGCCAGATTCAGTCTCCCATGCCCAATTATCTTGGGGTAGAGTTCTCCGTTGTATATAATCAGGAAATTGCACCTACAGTATATTCAGAATAGTACTGATTGGGTTACATTTCAGATTTCTTCTCAATTTTATTTGTACAATCATAAATGTAAAAGCTGTAATGAGCCAGCATCAGCAGGCAGTTCTGTCGAAAGGAATTATTTATTTGTCCTTGCCATTAAAATTAATTATTTGATGCACAAAGTAATAACCTGGTTTTCTTAATATAGCTGAAAATGATTCTATCATGTAAAGTAAGGATTTATATACTATGTGTAGCAGGTAGTCTGCTTCTTCTACTGTGTATGCACACATCAAGGTTTAGAATTATTTTTCATACAAAGTACAAATCATTCAACCTGCAAGTTTCTGACCATATTTTCTGACCGTTGAGTCACCACACAATCGATGAAGGAATGGAAATCCAGGTTCTGCAGCAGGGAAATAAACAGAATTTTAATGGGTTGGAGGTTTGTGAAGAACAATATTTAATGATGGTATATGGGAAGCATGACACAGCTGGTCTGAATTGAGATGACTGGTTAATTCCTATATGAATCAAGCTGACTGACCATTACTGCAGTAAGTGACTAACATTGATCTACATTGATAATTTATATATAACTATTCACTGCATTTTTCTGAAGCAAGTACTAAATTTACTTGTAGAACTGGCTATTGATTGGATATTCTGCACTTTAAATTTGTCACTGAGTAAATTGGCATTGTTTTCTGTACAATAGATTGCTTTGTGTAAAACCATTTCCAAGTTATTGGTTGGCACACTGTTGACAATAATTACATTTTGAGGGCATTTGGGGCAGCAAGTTAGGGACACAACCTGAATGAACACTCCACTGTCGTGTCTAACTTCATCAGCAAGTGCATAGAGGGATGCGTGCTGAAGAAGACAATCCGAGTGTTTCCCAACCAGAAACCATGGATGAACTGTGAGGTACATTCCCAGGTGAAGGGTAAGATCGCTGTGTGCAAGTCAAATGATCCTGAGCGGTACAAGAAAGCTCATGATGATCTTTGCAAGGCCATTAGGGATGTCAAGAGACAAACATGAGCCCCAGTATAATCATTCTGAAAACTGTGGCAAGGCTTCAATACTATTACTGGCTGCAAAGCAAAGTCAGACAGCATCGCCAGTGATAGTGTGGTCCTCCCTGATGAACACTGCAATCTTAATGCATAATGCTAGCTTTGAGCAAAAGGCCAACAGGTTGATGGCATCTGTCCTGTCAGACTCGAGTGGGCCTTTTCCCAAGGTCACTGTTGTAGAGTTAGATCGACCTTCCTGAGGGTGAACCCATGGAATGCAACTGGCCCGGACGGAGTCGCTGGCCGTGTTCTTAGGGCCTGTGTAGACCAACTAGCAGGAATGTTCACTGACATCTTTAATCTCTCCCTACTCCATTCTGAGGTGCCCACCTGCTTCAAGAGGACCATAGTCATCCCGGTACCAAAGAAAAGTGAGATCTCATGCCTTAATGACAACCATCTAGTAGCCATGACATTCACCATTATGAAGTGCTTTGAGAGGCTGGTAATGGAACACATTAAATCCAGCCTACCAAGCAACCTTGATCCACGGCAGTTTGTCTACTGGCCACAACAGGCCCACGGCTGATGCCATCTCCCTGGTCCCTACACTCGTCCCTGGAAAACCTGGACAGGAAAGACACCTACTTCAGACTCCTATTCACAGACTACAGCTCTGCTTTCAATACCATTATCCCATCCAAGGTTCATCTCCAAGCTCGTGAAACTTGGAATCAGCACTCACCTCTGCAACTGGATCCTAGACTTCCTGACCAGCAGACCACAATCAGTGAGGATAGGTGACTAATCATCCTCTACGATAATGCTCAACACTGGTGCCCTTGTAGGGAAGTGTTCTCAGCCCTCTTCTACACTTCTTGTACACTCATGACTGTACAGCCAAATACCAAGCCAATTCCAGTTCGCAGACGGCACCACCATAGTGGGCCATATATCATATAATGACAAGACAATGACAAGTACAGGAATGAGGAATAATGTATAATAATAATAATAAGGAATTGATTTATTTATAGAGCACTTTAAAAACAAACATAGCTGCAACAAAGTGCTGTACATCACTAATCATTGACAAAAAAGTTAATACACACCAAAAAATAACAATGGCCAAGAAAAAGAAATAGTAGGAAGGCTTGGACAGTTGTGGCAAAATCCCAAGAAACATCAAAAACATCCACAAACAGAAGCAATGAGATTGGGAACTGTGTAACCTGGTGTCAAGACAACACATCTTCCTCAATGTCAGCTCGACAAAGGAGATTGTGATCGACTACAGGAAGTGAAGCAGCACACATACCCCAATATACATTGGTGGTACCGAACTATAGATGGTTGATAGCTTCAAGTTCTTAGGAATAAATCAGACTTTACTGGACTTCATCTTGCATAAACGTTACACCCTTTATCCAGTATCTGTACACTGGATGGTTTGAGTGTAATCATCTACAGTCTATTTTTGACTGGATAGCACTCAACAAAAATGCTTTTCATTGTACCTTGGTACATGTGACAACAATAAACAAAACTAAAACTATTTATGCTAAATGACCGTATCTAGATGGCATCATTTTAAGATAAATGCTAAAATAAACAATGGTTATTAGTACATTGGGCATTACCAAACTCATTGGTAAACTCATGGTAAAATTGTCCTTGCTTTATTAGCCAACTATCTTAAATTCTGCAAAATTTCCTATAGTAACCTACAATTTATAGCTGCATTTTGTGTCTGTTGCGTAACAAATGAATTCTCCATTTAATTTTGGCAAAATCAGACTTGTTTCATAACAGGCTGACTACCTGCTTCTTTGAATTGTGGCTTTATCACCCTCGGCTCATAACTTGGAAATCCTTTTTTTGTTTGCTGCAGATTCATAAAATAAATCAATGATTTGAAATAGCACTGAAATGAAATTTCCAGATTCTTCATCCCTGAATTTGTGTATAGATATATAGGCAATAGATTGGTGAACAGCTGGTGTGCCTTATAAATGATTACCTATTATCCAAAAAAAATTGAAATATTTCAACAAACCCTGATTTCCCTTTCATAAATCCATGTTGACTTGGATTAATCCTTTTACTGCTATCCAAATGCCCCATTATTACCTCTTTAATAATTTACATCAAAGATAGACACAAAATGCTGGAGTAACTCAGCAGGACAGGCAGCATCTCTGGAGAGAAGGAATGGGTGCCGTTTCGGGTTAAGACCTTTCTTCAGCTATACCTTTCTTCAGCTAGGGAACGGGGGGGGGGGGGGGGGAGTAGGGGAGAGGGGTGAGAGGGGAGAGGGGTGGGGGGGAGGAGAGAGGGGTGGGGAAGGGGGGAGAGGAGGGGGGAGTGGGGGGAGGAGGGGGATAGGAGAGGGGGAGAGGAGGGAGGAGAGGGAGAGGATGGGGAGGGGGGGAGAGAGAGGGGGAGGGCGGAGTTGAACTCGGAAAGCGGGCGGCAGGGACGGGTCCGACTGCGAACGGGCGGCGGGCCTCGGCAGCTCATGGGACCTCGCGGGACCTCTGAACCGCTCGGAAGCCCAACCAATTTACTCCATGTTCAGCGGCTTCAATCCAGAGCCCTGGGGGGAGGGCGGGGCGCTACGGACGGCCGGCGAAGTGCGAGTTACACGGGGAGGGTTACGTAACTAACAGCTCGTGGAAAAGAGTGCCCAGCAGGCTGCGCTACGAAAACTCTGCGCAGCTGGCCCGAGGGGCAGAGGCATTGTGATGTCATCAGCTCGCTTCAGCTCGTTAGATTTAAAAAAGATCTCAGATTGGTGAAGAATTTGAAGAAATAACTCGGGAAATAATGAATCAAGTTTTCAGATGAGGCGATTTTCGAGATCATGAGGTAAATCTCTACCGGAATATGTAAACATTTCACTGCTAGACCGTCGGGTTTTCGAGGAGATGTGAATCACAGAAAAAGAGAATCAAACACACAAGCAAACAAACACTACATAAACATCCAAGATCAGAGTTTGTAATATAATAGATAGATATAGAAGATATAGATAGATTGGTAAGGCCACACCTGGAAGATTACGTGCATAAATTGGTCTCCTTATTTAACAAAGGATGGTGATGCATTGTAAACAGTTCAGGGAAGGTTTATTTGAATAAATCCTGGAATGGATCTGGTTGCCTCATGAGGCTAGGCTTGTGCTTGCTGGAGTTCAAAAGAAAGAGGGAGGATTTTTTTTTTTTTTTGGCATATTTTCTTTCTCTCTCTCTTTTAGCCCTCATTTTTTTTAACTCCCTGTATTTGCTTTGCTTTATAAACACAAACAGAATTTTGTCATGAAAATTCAAAAATATGGACAGAATAAAGGACTTTTTAAATTATATCACTACAACCTCGGCCAATTGTATGGATTTTTCAGCCTCTGTTAATCTGATGAACTTCAATGCACTTAATCTTGACTTTCAGTTGTAAATTTGGCAGATATTGAAATGAGGTGATATCGACAGCTGCCTTCTCAATGCACCCCCTGATTTTCATGTTCATTTGCTTCAATATTGATATTACTTTTTCTCACCATCATCTGAAGCCATAATTATCTGCACTGTGCAGTGCTTCAAGATATCAGCTAATATAAAAACAGGTTTTAAGGGGTCCTGTTGCATTTAGTGGATTAGGGTATTGAAATCCAATTGAACCGTGACAGATTTTTTAACATCAATTCACAGCTGCATTTTGAAGCTAGAAAAGCAATAACATTTAACATGGTTAACAAATCCCTTAATAGATAGATATAATGACATTGACGATTATTTTTGATAGCCAGAAAGATTTAATTACGTTGCATATCCCTCATTAGATTGTCGCTCTTTAAAGACAATAAAATTGAATTCCTCATTTAATGAGCTGCTCTCATGAGAAGTGTTGATGGATGGCATCTTTTATTATCAAGGTAGAAAAAAGGCAGGGGGATAGATTTATTTAGGTGTTTTCAATCTGCAAAATTTAAGTTTATACAAACTAAATAATGTATACTTTCAGAGATGCTAAGACAATATCTAAAATTCACATTGGTAATATATGTCCGCAAGTAGCAAAACCAAACAGGCTCCTGATCCTTCTCCGTTAATGTAATTCCAATTTAAGTTTAATGCAGCATTCATAATATTTGTTCTGAGATGACATTGTAAAATTAAAAGGTGGCTCGATGCAGACTCTGTGGGATTATTGATAAGATGGTACTTATAAAACAAATGGGGCCCAAATTATTATGATAAGTGAGTTCTCAGACAATAATTTGAGGAGTAAAATCAATATAATTAATTTTAATTATATTAATTGTAATTAATTTTAAGGGCGGCACAGTGGTGCAGTTGCTGCCTTCCAGCGCTTGCAGCGCCAGACACCAGGGTTCGATCCCGACTATAGGTACTGTCTGTATGGAGTTTTTACGTTCTCCCTGTGACCTGTATGGGGTTTCACCGAGATCTTCGGTTTCCTCCCACATTCCAAAGACGTACAGGTTTGTCGGTTAATTGGCTTGGTATATGTGTAAATTGTCCCTAGTGTGTGTTAATATGCAGGGGACGTTGGTCGGTGCGGACTCGGTGGGCCGAAGGGCTTGTTTCCGCCCTGTATCTCTGAACTAAACTAAAAAAAAACAACTTTCACTCCCCTCTCTGTGATGTATGATTTATATTCAAATTATGTTTTAAATAATGCCTGGTGGATGTTCAAGATTGGAAATTTATTGGCAGTCTCCTTTACAAATAATCATAATTTATCATTAAAACAAATAAACCTTTTGTGGCCAATTGTTAAAGATCAACAATAAAAATATATTGACAGCAGAACAGCTCTCCACCCTCAAGTGAACGAAACATGATGGAAACAGATGCATTGTTACATGCTGCTACCATATTTATTTGATTAATAAGTATCAATTTTCATGAATGTAACTCAATCTCGATCCGATTGTATTTATCCTTAGAGTCTTTGTTAATAGCGACAGATGCGCGATATTGAAGCCAAAAAAACCCCCATACAGTTTGAAAAATTCAACAGGTCAAGCAGCATCTATAGAGGCAAAGAGAAGGTCGACATTTCAGTTCAAGACCCTGCATCTGGTCCAGAACAGTCGTGACGCAAGGTTTTACCTGAAATGTTGACTATCCCTTTCCCTAGACAGAGGCTGCTTGATCCACTGAGCTCTTCTAGCACTTTGTTTTTGCTACCTTTTTAATGTTGCTAATCAATACAGTTCAATTAGACCCTGTTTCAGCTGTTAGCATTGATGGCTTTTTCATATCTGTTGACTCATAAGCCCTGCTGAAGAGGCTTATTTATGGTAGACAAAAGTGCTGGAGAAACTCAGCGGGTGCAGCAGCATCTATGGAGAAGGCTTATTTATGTAGTGTGTAGGAAGGAACTGAAGATGCTGGTTTACACTGAAGATAGACACAAAACGCTGGAGTAACTCAGTGGGTCAGGCAACATCTCTGGAGAAAAGGAATAGGTGATGTTTCGGATTGAGCTCTTCTTCAGATGAAGAGGAAACAATAATATTTGTTCTGAGATGACATTGTAAAATTAAAAGGTGGCTCGATGCAGACTCTGTGGGATTATTGATAAGATGGTACTTATAAAACAAATGGGGCCCAAATTATTATGATAAGTGAGTTCTCAGACAATAATTTGAGGAGTAAAATCAATATAATTAATTTTAATTATATTAATTGTAATTAATTTTAAGGGCGGCACAGTGGTGCAGGTGCTGCCTTCCAGCGCTTGCAGCGCCAGACACCAGGGTTCGATCCCGACTATAGGTACCTGTACTGTCTGTATGGAGTTTTTACGTTCTCCCTGTGACCTGTATGGGGTTTCACCGAGATCTTCGGTTTCCTCCCACATTCCAAAGACGTACAGGTTTGTCAGTTAATTGGCTTGGTATATGTGTAAATTGTCCCTAGTGTGTGTTAATATGCGGGGGACGTTGGTCGGTGCGGACTCGGTGGGCCGAAGGGCTTGTTTCCGCCCTGTATCTCTGAACTAAACTAAAAAAAAACAACTTTCACTCCCCTCTCTGTGATGTATGATTTATATTCAAATTATGTTTTAAATAATGCCTGGTGGATGTTCAAGATTGGAAATTTATTGGCAGTCTCCTTTACAAATAATCATAATTTATCATTAAAACAAATAAACCTTTTGTGGCCAATTGTTAAAGATCAACAATAAAAATATATTGACAGCAGAACAGCTCTCCACCCTCAAGTGAACGAAACATGATGGAAACAGATGCATTGTTACATGCTGCTACCATATTTATTTGATTAATAAGTATCAATTTTTATGAATGTAACTCAATCTCGATCCTATTGTATTTATCCCTAAAGTCTTTGTTAATAGCGACAGATATTGAAGCCAAAAAAAACCCCATACAGTTTGAAAAATTCAACAGGTCAAGCAGCATCTATAGAGGCAAAGAGAAGGTCGACATTTCAGTTCAAGACCCTGCATCTGGTCCAGAACAGTCGTGATGCAAGGTTTTACCTGAAATGTTGACTATCCCTTTCCCTAGACAGAGGCTGCTTGATCCACTGAGCTCTTCTAGCACTTTGTTTTTGCTACCTTTTTAATGTTGCTAATCAATACAGTTCAATTAGACCCTGTTTCAGCTGTTAGCATTGATGACTTTTTCATATCTGTTGACTCATAAGCCCTGCTGAAGAGGCTTATTTATGGTAGACAAAAGTGCTGGAGAAACTCAGCGGGTGCAGCAGCATCAATGGAGAAGGCTTAATTATGTAGTGTGTAGGAAGGAACTGAAGATGCTGGTTTACACTGAAGATAGACACAAAACGCTGGAGTAACTCAGTGGGTCAGGCAACATCTCTGGAGAAAAGGAATAGGTGATGTTTCGGATTGAGCTCTTCTTCAGACGAAGAGGAAACATCACCAATTCCTTTTCTCCAGAGACACTGCCTGGCCCGCTTAGTCCAGCATTTTGTGTCTATCTTCTATGTTCTCTGGATATCCATTTGAAGATCAAGTCACCTGGTTACCTGATAGAATTACAAATTGGATAATACCTGTTCACAGTGAAAATAAACCCATGTGAAAATATATCTGAAAAGTAGGAGATTCCGTTCTATGCTATTTTTGTGAATCTTCTGTAGATCTGCTCTGATACTTTGGGGCAAGTCTTCTGCTGCCCTGAGGTAGCTTGTGGCCCAGGGTGTAATCTTGCAAATGGTGCAACCTTTTCCAGTGTCAGATGCTTTCTTCAGTCAGTGAGTTGTTAATGAACCGGACCAGACTACAGACCGGTATGGTGGCCCAGCGAGGCACAGGGCAAGCAACTGGCCAAATGCAAAGTACATGTCTTTGATCATCGGTGAGCCCGACCCATCAGCCCACTGGCTCACTGACAGTCAAAGTTTTCACGTTATGAATGTTTGCAGGAAGCTTTTAACAATCACAAGCCCAGAGAATCACCCAGGGCCTGGTGAAAGATCATGTTATAAACAAAAGTCTGAAGACCAAATAAACACCACGCTCACACACACACTTAAAATGATTAAAAACATTTATATCAACATAATTACTTCAGCCATAAAGATCTGCAGACTGACAGCAGATCTCTCCCATTTGTTTTAATGCTGCTGCTGTTCTTGTGCCAGGTTAGCTTGGCACCGGCTCAATGGGAAGGCTTCTCCATTTGAAAACTGGGAACTATGTGGGAGATTGTGCTACTCTGTGGAACTCCATAAAAAGTGCCCTCTGTAAATTAGACCTGATATTGAGATTTAGCACCTTTCCTTAACGGCTGACTCTCATCCAAAAGGCCAATGCTTTATAGACATAATTAACTATTAGTTTTTAGAGATACAGTGTGGAAACAGGCTCTTCAGCCCACCGAATCCGTGCCGACCAGCGATCTCTGCAAACTAACACTATCCTACACGCGACGGGACAATTTTACCAGAGCCGATTAACAGACAAACCGGCAGGTCTTTGGAGTGTGGGAGCATCCGGAGAAAACCCACGCAGGTCACGGGGAGAACGTACAAACTCCGTTCAGATAGCAGCCGTGGTCAGGATCGAACCCGAGTATCTGGCGCTGTAAGGCAACACCATTGTGCCGCCCTTAAATGAGCTGACCATGGGAAACTATAAGCAATCACACAGCACGGATACCTACAGGATTACTGTCCACATAACGATGATTAAGGTTAGGGGGGTAGGTATGAAAACCTGTGTAGTCGGCCATATATTGTGCACCACGCATGTAGCATTTTACAATAAATATCAATATTTTCATTGTAAACCAAGCTGCGTTACGGTTTAGATTCCTTTGGCTACACCCTGTCCAATACATGGATCACTTTGTAGTATAATTGTGGATAGTGTTTTTGTATTGTGCACGTACTCTCAACTACTGGCATGCCATGGAATAAAGACTATTAGCTTATTTTGCAACTCTGTATTGTCCATTCTAAATTTCAACGAATTGTGCTTGCTTACATTAATTAAAATCTGCCACTAATTGCCCTATCACCTCTGTCTATTGAATTTGACCAGCTTGGTTCATTTGTTTGGCAGCCAATGCAAGTCACTGTGTTTTTCTGTAAGCAGCTGTAGCCTCAGCAGTTGATCCTAAGAGCCTATTATTTGACTTCCTTCTTTCCCATCCAGGTCCAGCACTATGCACACCTGCCTTCCGATTCTTTTCCAACCAATTTTATTCCATTTCAGGAACGGCTTGAGATGGATAGAGATATCATGCTGACATTTGCTATCCGGATATGCGCTTGCACTGTAAGGCAGCAAAACTCTACCGCTGCGCCATTGTGCTGCCAGCAGCTTGTTTCCGTGTTGTATGATCTTGTGATACCATTAAACATGCATATTGTGATTTGACTTGATTGCAGATTTTTGATGTCTCCAATTATTTTTCTGTCATTCCTTATTTTAGTTCAAAGTAAATGGAGAATGGTGGACTTGGATAGACTACGACCAATTTCAGCTTCTCATCAAAGACCAGGAAGAGAACAGTGGCACCAAAATATTCTCTGCAGAAGATTACATGGCAAAGACACCAGCCTGGTCACTCTTTGGAGCGAAGCAGAGAGGTTTTGATCCAGTTGATACAAGGTTCCAAAGGAAAAAACTGAAGGACATTTCTGGATGCTAAAAATATTCAATTGGATTCATCTATTTCTCTCTTCATAGATGCTGTCTGATTTGATGAGTATATCCAGCATGTTGTCATTTGATAGACACAAAATGCCGGAGTAACTTAGCAGAACAGGCAGCATCTCTGGAGAGATGGAATGGGTGACGTTTTGTGTCGAGACCCTTCTTCAGACTTCAGCCTCGACCCAAAACATCTCCCATTACTTCTCCCTAGAGATGCTGCCTATCCCGCCGAGTTACCCCAGCATTTTGTGTCTACCTTTGGTGTAAATCAGCATCTGCTGTTCCTTCCTACACATGTTGTCTTTTGATTCTAATTAGATTTGTATATGGCATCACAGAATACGAGAAACTATGTGGCCAGTGCTCATTGTTTTTTACAACAGCCATGTACTGGAAATGTAAAGTGTTTTCGTCTGAGCATACATGGATGGAATTTACCCATACAAGTGTGCAGAATTGGCTATTATAAACTCTACATTCAGATGATGTAGCATATCCTTAATCCAAAGAGCTGTCAGTTGACAAGGTCATATGAAAATAGAACCAATGTGATTGACTAAACATTGCGTATGTTACATTCACTGGGTTTTATTTTTATTCAATTTTTTTGTTACGGACAATTGCCCAGAAAATTATCTTCATCTGAGTCCGTATTGATTTTTATTTCTCTGTAACACAGGTTGACAATCTGGCTCAGGGACACTGATCTTTCCTCTCACTCAGTTCATACAAAATTTAGGCCAGGATTGTATATCACATATTTGGTATGGCAGTCAGTATTGAATCTTGAAACTGTTGAATTTTCATGCATCATGTTATTTTATCTCATTTTGACCCCTTCCTCCTGAAGCTGCTTCACACAGCCTGAAGGATGGGAATGCCAGAGGCAGGGTGTTGTTCTGGTCTGTGTTACTGCCTATACAGTGATGACAAGGAACAGACCTCGGAGCCCAGAGAAAGCTTAAAAATGGTAAAAGTATTGCAATACTTAAACCAGTTTTTTGATCGTGTTACTTATAAAGGCGCTGGAATGAAAGCTGAGAACACTAGAAATACACAGCGGTAGAGGAAGTGTTTGAGGAAAGAAAAACAGTAATATGTTAAATTCTTAAATTTACCAGAAATAAAGGGTGGCACGGGGACGCAACGGTAGAGTTGCTGCCCAACAGCGCCACAGATCCGGATTCGATGCCGACTATGGGTGCTGTCTGTATGGCGTTTGTACATTCTCCCCAAGACCTGTGTGAATTTTCTACAGGAGCTGCGGTTTCCTCCCACACTCCAAAGATGTACAGATTTGTAGGCTAAACAAATTGTCAATTGTCCCAAGTTAGTGTAAGATATTGATAGTGTGCGGGGATCCCCTGGTCAGCACGGACTCGGTTTGCCAAAAGACCTGACTCCGCGCTGTATCTCTAAACTAAACTAAATATTTCAGGTCCAAGATCCTTCATAGATCTGAAAAGTTAATTCTGTATGTCTTTCCACAGACGTTGCCTGACCTGTCGAGTGTTTCAGATATTATCTGTTTTTATTTGTTTTTCAATCTACACTTTTCTACTTTTCCTTTGGAGTTGGAATGTCATCTCCTTTGTTAAGGCAGTAAATGTTTTGAGTTTTATTCCACTGCCTTAATGTAAGTTTATGACTGTATATGGAATACGATAATAAATTTTGTTACCCCAGTTTTCATCTTTGTTTTCCTTTGCTTATTTTAAATTGTCAACCAGATGGAATTTTTAATAACAGGGCAGCAAGTGGCCATTTGTTTCATTGTGTTTGTGCTGCCCCTTTTAAAGGACTATCTAAACAATCTCAATTCCTTGCTCTTTCCTCACAGCCACAGATATTCTTCCTCCTTACATTAAATATCCAATTCTCTTGTTAGTTAATTGCCCGCGTTATGTTATGTGTGCATAATTACCCATAAACTCTACCTGGCTCTCTTAGGCTATCAATATTCAATTGGAGGCATTCTGTGATGTGAGCTGCATACTCCACACACCTGCTGGTTTATTCAAGTTTATAGCTGTTTCTCTGCATTATTTGAGACACACTTCTGATTGGCACGTGTTTTTGATTATCAGTGCAAAGTCAATGGGCATTGATCTCATGTAAGTTGGTATTTCACAAGAAAATTGCATCTACTTTGAGAAAATTGCGTTTCAATTTAGCTCTGGTCACATAGTATATTTACTTTCATTATTTAAATGTCATACTCTTAATCTATGCCCTAGTTGCCTTTATGTGATATATTTTAAAAAACCTGGAAGTTGCGGCAGTTAGACAGTCTGGTGCCAGAGTCATGGAGTTGAAACAGTCCTTTCAGCCCAACAAGTTCACCTTTCTGCCCATTGTGATGCTGGGGACAACGCCAGGCTCGGCAGTGAACACACCAACACTTGCAGCATGGTGAATCCATATGATAGTTGCCAGAAAGGTCCAGCACGGCATGGGAGGCGCAGTCCCTCATTGTAAGGGCGCATGTATGCTGGCACTGGCGCTCTCGGGCTTGTCCCGGCAGCTCAGTCCTGGTCTCAAGGAGGCGGCGTGGCGATCTTTGGCTCCGGTTTGTCTCAATAGCTCAGTCTTATTCGAACCTGCAATAGGGGAAGAAAGCTAGCAGTGAGGCGCCCCACTTTTGTCCGCCTTTCTCTCCCTCTTCTCAATCTTTTGTTTTCCACCTTCTCTCCTCTGGAAGAGTACCTGCGTTTTATGGGTGGCCATGGTGGCGCAGTGGTAGAGTCACTGCCTTACAGCGCTTGCAGCGCCAGAGCCCCAGGTTCGATCCCGACTGCGGGTACTGTCTGTACAGAGTTTGTACGTTCTCCCCGTGATCGCGTGGGTTTGTTCCAAGATCTTCGGTTTTCCTCCCACACCATCTATACTAATTCCATTAGGTCTGGATCCTTTGCTTATTCAAATGCCTGCCTAAAGGTCTCTTAATGTAGATATTATGTCTGCACCATCTCCTTCTGCAACATGCTCTGGATATCAACCACTTTCTGTGTAAAAAGTACGTCATAAGTGATAGGAGTAGACTTTGGCCATTCCGACCATCAAGTCAACCGCCTGTCGTGCCTTAGATGGGTGATTAATTCTGCTTTCCCCTCAAATCTGTTTATAAACTCTTTCCTCTCACCTTAAATGTACGCCTTTTTGACTTGATACTCCTGCCATGGATATTGCATTACAAAATATCTAGAAACCACTGAGAAGATAGAATAATGTTCTGGAAAGCATCTACTATGAGCAAGATCAAGCTAATTCTGCAGGAGTGACCACTTAGAATCTTGTAAGTATGGAGGTTCGGTATACAGTTTACAAACTAACTATACTTACCATGAGCTCCTGCATACTTCACAGACATTTTGGTTTCATGCTATTATTGGAGGAGCAGTTTTTTTAAGCCAGATTTACCATTAAAAGGTTACAATTCCTAACAATAATATCACTTTATTTTCTGTTTGTCTAATGACTTCAATTGGTATAATGTTGTTTGAACGGGAGTGGGAATTGTTGACGTATGCACGTGGCACGGTGTGGAGCAAATGATTAATCATTCATGACTGATGATTAGTAACATTTAGCCTGGCATAGTTGGCGTAATTAATCATTGTATTAGAGTCATAGAGTGATACAGTGTGGAAACAGGCCCTTCGGCCCAACTTGCCTGCACCGGCCAACATGTCCTAGATACTCTAGTCCCACCTGCCTGCATTTGGTCCATGTTCCTCCAAACCTGTCATATCCGTGTACCTGACTAACTGCTTCTTAAACGTTGGGATAGTCCTAGCTTAAACTAACTCCTCTGGCCGCTTGTTCCATACACCCACCACCCTTTGTGTGAAAACGTTCTGCCCCAGATTCTTACTAAATCTTTTCCCCTTCACTTTAAACCCATGTCCTCTGGTCCTTGATTCACCTACTCTGAACAAGAGACTGGACCCTATCTATTCTTCATGCTATTATGCATGTATGTAGTGTCTTCACAGCCAGAAGTTGCAATCATAGCTTTGTAGGGGTTTGAAGTTGAAATAGGAATGAATGTTCAGAGCATTTATTAAAATAAAATATGGAAAGTGGTAGTTTAAGTTTCAGGCAGACTTTACTATAAAATATATTTTTTCACATGACAACCTAAAATGCATTAAAAATGACATTTCAGCAGCAACTGAGTTCCCTCAATAATACATTTGAATTAGACAGCACAGAAAAAGGCCTTTTATCCCATCATGTCCATGCCAACCATTAATCACCCATCGAAGGCACAACAATGCTGGAGTAACTCTGTGGGCCAGGCAACACCCCTGGAGAACATGGATAGGTGACATTTTGGGTTGGGGTTTAGTAAGAGGTTACCTAAAATTGGAGAATTCAATGTTCATACCATGGGTTGTAAGCTTCCCAAGCAGAATATGAGGTGCTGTTCCTCCAGTTGGCATGCAGCTTCACACTGTTAATGGACAGAAGGTCGGCATGGGAAGGGGAGTTGCTAAAATGATTAGTAACCGGAAGATCCACCGGGTGGCGCCGCAATGGCAGCCTCGCCAACAGTCTGTCTGTCCCTTCGTCCTTTATTAAATTATTTTTAGTGTGATTTAAAAGTTTGTGTTAATATTTTCTGGGTTGTTTTATGTGGGAGGTGGGGTAGGGGGTCAGGGGAAACTGTTTTTCGATCTCTTACCTTGTCAGAGATGCGATTTTTTTCAAGTCAAGTCAAGAGAGTTTATTGTCATGTGTCCCAGATAGCACAACAGAATATTGTAAGCATAAATACAGAACAGTTCAGTGTGTCTATAAAGCATAGACCATATATATACACATAAATAAACACATAAAGTGGAATAGGCTGTTATAGTTAAGAGTTTGTTTGGTGGCAAGTTTAATAGCCTGATGGCTGTGGGGAAGAAGCTGTTCCTGAGCCTGGATGTACCAGATTTCGGGCTCCTGTACCTTCTACCTGATGGCAGCGGAGAGATGAGTGTGTGGCCAGGATGGTGTGGGTCCTTGATGATGTTGGCAGTCTTTTTGAGGCAGCGACTGCGATAGATCCCTTCGATGGTGGGGAGGTCAGAGCCGATGATGGACTGGGCAGTGGTCACAACTTTCTGCATTCTTTTCCGCTCCTGGATGCTCAAGTTGCCGAACCAAGCCACGATGCAGCCAGTCAGTATGCTCTCTACTGTGCACCTGTGGAAGTTCGAGAGAGTCCTATTTGACATACCAACCCTCCGTTATCTTCTCAGGAAGTAGAGGCGCTGATGTGCTTTCTTTATAATTGCATCAGTGTGCTGGGACCAGGAAAGATCTTTGGAAATATGCATGCCCAACCCAGGAATTTGTTCTTGACCCTTTCCACCATCGTCCCGTTGATATAAACGGGATTGTGGGTCCCTATCCTGCCCCTTCCAAAGTCCACAATCAGTTCCTTGGTTTTGCTGGTGTTGAGAGCAAGATTATTGTGCTGGCCATATCTCTGGTCGCTCTGTGGCCTAACATTGTGGAGCTGAAGGCCTGCTTGGGACTGACTTTGAGCCGCACCGTGGGGGTGTGGACTTGACATCGGAGCCGGCTCCTTGCCTGGGATCGATGTTCCAACCGAGGCCTGCGGACTTTAACATCAAGGGCTCGCAGTCACGGGAGAGGCCGAGTCGAGAGCCCCAATGATGCTTAAGGTTCGACAAGCCCCGACCCGGGGTCCGATCGCCGGCGTGGGGGAACTGATATCCCCCCGATGCAGGAGCTGATCACTCAGAGGAGGAGGCCCGCCGCCAGCTACGGTAGTCAAGATTGTCCCGTCAACAGAAGGTTCGAGGCCCTGTACACGGCGGGACAGAGCCGGCTGTACTTTTTGAGAAGGCTCCGCTCCTTCTATGTCTGCAGTAAGATACTGCAGATGTTCTACCAACCGGTGCCATCTTCTTCGCTGCCGTGTGCCGGGGCAGCAGGGCGAAGGCTGCAGTCACCAATGGGATCAACAAACTCATCAGGAAGGCTGGCTCCATCCTGAGGGCAGAGTTGGATTCATGGGAGGTGGTCTTGGAGGGGAGGATGCTCCTCAAACTGTGGGTTATCCTGGACATTATAGCTCACCCCCTCCATGACACACTGGTCAACCTGAGGAGTACCTTCAGCAACAGACTGGTTCCACCAAGATGCAGGACAGAAAGCACCAGGTGATCCTTCTTCCCTGTGGCTATTAAACTCAACAACTCCTCTCCCTTTTGTCGTGGGGTAGACTGAGACTGACTTATCTCCTTCCTCCCTCCCCGCCCCTCCCCAATCTGTGCACATCCCCCAATCCTTTCCACTCGTCACTTTAATTTCATGTTTCATGTATTTTGTGTTTTTATGACTGTTGGCAGATAAATAAAGTTCTATTGTTTCATATTGTTACGTCATACTAAATAGCTTTAAGTAGAAAAGCCATAACAAGGCCTAATTGAGGGGGAAAGGAAGATTTTGTATCAATTCTTAGAGATCAGATAAACACTCAACTACACAGATGCCTGATCTACTTTCCCTGGCTATCTACTGTACTTAGTCTTTCATAAAAGCAAAGTAGTCTGTAAATAATTTATAATACTGTAAGAGAATTATTATTTACTTAAATTCCTAGTTATATCTTTTATAGCTTAAACTCTCTAATCCACGACTTCTTATTAAAGTGTGTGACCATGGAAGATACTTGATTTATTGTTCATTCGGTCTTTGCCTATAACATAAGACAGTGGAATGGGCTTCCTGGAATCAAAGTTATATATGTGCAGTTATAACTATTCAATGTGAAATCAGTTTGGACCATCCTCAGTCTCTATGGAGTCACAGCGCACAGCTAATTTAGCAGTAACTGGCAGGAGATTATTGATTTCACCCACATCCATTGGGAAGGCAGTTGCTGGAAATAGTAAATATCAATGATGCAGTATGGGTTGTGTATCTCAGTGTATGATTGAGTCATATTGAGCTGTTTCTGCACACAGCTTTTCTAAATGCCTTTCACTACTTAGGCAAAGACGATAATGCTTTATCTAACATCATTATGTACTTGTTTAAAAGGCTATTAATTAATTCATGATAGGGTGGCAGCAGCGGTAGAGTTGCTGCCTTCGCGCCAGAAACCCGGGTTCGATCCTGATTATGGGTGCTGTCTGTACGGAGTTTGCACGTTCTCCCACACTCCAACGACGTGCAGGTTTGTGGGTTAATTGGCTTCGCTAAAGATTGTAAATTATCCTTAGGGTGTAGGATAGGAAGAGTAAATGGGGATCGTTGGACGGCAGGGTCTTGGTAGGCCGAAGGGCCTGTTTCCGCTTGGTATCTCTAAACTAAACCAAAAAATCTCTGAGAGTATTGCTGTCAGTTATCAGTTCTGGTTACTCCAGGAAGAACTTTGAAAAGTTTTCAACTATTCTGGTGTTTCTGATACTGACTTTGAAGCTGTATTTGTTTAAATCAGGATATGAATGGAAAATATGATCCCAGAAGAATCCCATAGACCATTTGGCCCATTCCAAAATACTCTCATTTATCCTTTACCACGAATATTCATGCAGCATGTTATAGGGCTTCAGTCAGGATGCTTCAGGAACAGACTTCCCACTCTCAGAGATGTTGTCTTTAATGAGACAAACTGCTTATCTATTTAGGCGGCATTCGGAGTGAGTTCGACAACTGTCTTGGACAACATTCCTATATCAACCCTATTATTCAAGATGCTTTTGGTGTGCCATTGACCGTACAGCTTCAATTCATTCATCAATTAATCTACATTAACTACACTTCAACAATTAAGTTACTAATCCCAGGCACTTTGATCACTCTTCAACAGACACAACAAACCATTTCAATTGTGAATTAATGTATTATTCAGACATCCCTCAAGTTTTCGTACCCTAGCTTTCTGCTGCTTTGGACCCTTGTTCCATTTGTCTAAAAATTCTCAAACTTAAACTGTATACTTAAATTGATACAAAAACTTAAACCTGTATACTGTTGTAATACAGTTTGTGCAATGCAAATTTATTATTAGGGTTCAATTTGTTATTAGGGTTCAGAACCCCATATATCCCATCAAACATTCTGATTCCCAGAATAACCAATCTTGGGTTCATCAATCGCTCCTAAAAACTCAGCTGTCTAAGCCTGGCAGCAGTATACTTCCCCAGAAGGGTCTCGACCCAAAACGTCACCTTTTTGAGCCCGAAGGAGTGGAACCTAGAACTGCTTTGGACACTTGTTCTATTTGTCTGAAGAACACATGGAGGAAACCCACGTGGTCGCAGGGACGACATGCAAGATAACAGTGCTGGGAATCAGATCTGAGTCACAGGAGTGGTGAGGCTGCATCACTGTGCTGCCCAAGTCACTATTGAACGTAAAAGGTAATTGCTTGTCCCATCTCACCTGTGCTGCCAGTCAAACCCCGTCTCCTGTTGATTTTACATTACCATGTAAATTACTATCTTACGAGTATTCATCGACTTTTCCTGAATGTTAATATTAAAATGTGCTTCAGCCACAGATACAGGTGATTTTCCTCTTGTTGTCCACCTTTTTTTTTGCCAGACCCTTAAAATGAATACTTCAGTTCAGCTGAGGCTGGTGTGGAGAGGCTCTCGTGAGGGCTAATGGTGGCCAGGCTGGGGCAAGAGCTGCTGCTTAGTGCTTGATGAGGGGCTTACTGCTGCACCATGCTGACACTTGGCAGAAAGCTCAGTGGAGGTCATTGGCCTTTGGTCTGGGATGAAATGTATAGTCACAGAATTGGAAGGGGAGGCAGCAGCCTCCATTACATTCAATATGATTTTAGTTTAGTTTAGTTTATAGATATACGGCGAGGAAACAGGCCCTTCGGCCCACCAAGTCAGAACCGACCAGCAATTCCCACACATTAACACTACCCTACACGCATTAGAGACAATTTTACATTTCTGCCAAGCCAATTAACCTGCAAATCTGTACTTTTTGAAATGGGGAGGAAACCGAAGTTCTCCGAGAAAACCCACGCAGATCACGGGGAGAATGTACAAACTCTGTACAGACAACACCCACAGTCAGGATCGAACCTGGGTCTCTGGCCCGGTAAGGCAGGAGTTCTACCGCTGCACCACTGTGCTGCTCACCTTGCCTCACACTCACCCAAGAGAAGCACACACATGGACCCTTTTGTCCTTTAGAGTTGCAATGATCTTGTTTATTTTATTGTCTCATGTACTGAGATGCAGTGAAAAGTTTTTGTTGCATGCTATCCAGTCAGCGGAAAGACGATACATGATGACAATGTGTCCACAGTGTATAGATACACAATAAATGGAATAACGTGAATGAAGTTTAATACAAGATAAAGCCAGTAAAGTCCGATCAGGGTCTCAATGAGCTAGATAGTAGTTCAGGACTGCTCTCTAGTTGTTGGTCGGATGGTTCAGTTGGCTGATAACAGCTGGGAAGAAACTGTCCCTGAATCTGGAGATGTGTGTTTTCACACTTCTATACCTTTTGCGCGATGGGAGAGGGAGAAGAGGGAGTGGCCAGGGTTCGACTTGTCCTTGATTTGAAAACCTTTATGCCATTTGGTTGGTAGATAAATCTATGCCATGTTGTGCTTACCCATAAATTGAACTCTATAATCTTCTTTACTTGTCAATCTTCTCTTAACCTCTCTGGCCCTGTTGGGTTTCAGAGCCCATTGTAACTTCATCATTCAGGCATGACTATCCAAGGGCCTGCAGCAGCCAGTATGCATCTACATTTCCTCACTGGAGCTTTCCTGTGAGTCAAGGCAGATCTGTCAAACCTGGCACATGCTGCAGTCCTGCTTGATGGGGTCCAGCAGGATTTCAGATTTCTGCGCTCCAAATGTTGTGTTCATGGACCTTCAAACCATGTATTAGAAAGTAACAGACCTGTTTGCAATATCAAAGGACTAAACAGTCAATGCATGAACCAGGAAATCACTGGGTACCTCTTTCACTAATCGGATTGAAAGTTTGTAAAATTAATCGCAGAAGGTCTAAGAAGACGTCACAGTATCTTCCCTCATTCATATCATTCAGGTACTGGAGAGTGGAATGTAATTTAAACTGACAAGCAAAGGTACATTATTTTTTTGTAAATATTTACACAGAAGCATTTCTTGCAGTGACTTTCTCCACAAAGGAAGCCAGTGTCTGAAAGCTTCTATTATTGAAACAGTGCAACAACATCCAGAAAGGTGTTGTTCACATGCTATAATGCCTTAAAGTGTTACAACCTGTACAGTATGACATATTTCATAGCCGTGACAGAATTCAAGGTCAAATCAAGCACAGAAAGCAAAATGGAGAGTGGGAAAGATTGAATTAAAAGAAAAAAAAATGTTTTAAAAGTTAATTGGTCTGTATCATTTTGTTTAAAAAAATTACATACAAATTACATGCCTGAAGTGGTATGTTTTAACCCCCTGTGGCGAGTTCAGTTCATATCTCTTGTACCACTACAGGAACCTCATACCATTCAAGGCAGACAGCAAGATGTGTGATTTTAACAACTTGACCACTGACCTTCATAACAGTTCATAAGTTCCAGGAGCAGAATAAAGCCATTCAGCCCACCAAGTTTACTCTGCCATTCAATCATGGCTGATCTATCTTCCCTTTTCAACCCCATTCTCCTGCCTTCACCCCATAACCCCTGACACTGTTACTAATGAAAAATCTGTCAATCTCCGCCTTAAATATAGCCATTGACTTGGCCTCCACAGCCGTCTGTGGCAATGAATTCCACAGATTCTCCACCCTGACACCTCTGACAGGGTGTGGTTATACTCAAACATTTAGGAGAGTGCATGCCAAGGTTTTATTAGGTAGAAACAATAAACTGCACAAGTTCACAACAGAAAGAAAAAAAGTAGCAAAATGCTGGAGTAACTCAGCGGGTCAGGCAGCATGCCCGGAGAACATGGATAGGTGACGTTTTGGGTCAGGGATTGTCACCTATCTACAGTATGTTCTCCAGGGATGCTGCCTGACTCGCTGAGTTACTCGCTGAATTACGCCAACACTGTGATGATTTTATTAGGGACTAATTGTGGTGACAGGCTGAACCAAATTTGAGGTCTTTTGATCAGGACCTAACTCAATATTCCACTCTGAACCTGAAATATAAGGGAATTTGGTCCAAAAATACAACATTTTATTGATTACTTTTGTTCCATGTAGAGAGTGGGTAAATCCACTTTAATCTATAAAGTAAAAACAATACGCATTTTTAATCTGCTTTTACGTCACATGGAAATTTGACATCCAAACCGAGTAAGATAAACAAACAACTCATGTAAATGTAGGAGCATACGTGGACATTTGGTTTTGTGAAAGTATTGAGTTTTCAAACCCATTTCTTGGGAGAGTTCAATACCTGGGGAGAATTCCAGCAACTAGGCTGCTGTGAACACCTAATATTGGATACTGATAGAACAAAATCATGAGAGGAATTGATAGGGTGGATACACTTGCCCAGAGTAGGGGAATCGAGAACCAGAGGACATAGGTGTAAGGTGAGGTGGGAAAGATTTAATAGGAACCCGAGGGGTAACTTTTTCACACAAGGGGTTGTGAGTGTGAGGAACAAGCTGCAGGAGGATGTAGTTGAGGCAGGTGCTATTGCAACGTTTAAGAAACATTTAGACAGGTACATGGATAGGACAGGTTTAGAGGAATATGGGCCAAACGGAGGCAGGTGGGACCAGTGTAGATGGGACATGTTGGGCCGAAGGGCCTGTTGCCATGTTCTATGACTCTATAACAACGCTGGAAGAGGTGATGGCAACTTGTTTACCTTCTTTTTACATGCAAATAATGGAGCGAGGCATGGAAGGAAGGACGTTACTCATTTTAAATAGTATTCAGTCAGTGTTGATATTAATGTTAAGAATCATTATAACTGCTTTCCAAATTTGAAGTTCAGGTCTCTATTATGGTATGTATGCATTATTTAGTATACGACTTAATTTTTAAAAGGCAACCTATCAATAGAAATGTACTTCAAAGTTACAGTCTGTCAGGGAAATTTAAACAGGCTGCTACTTGTGGCCCACCAGCAGATACTACAGTTAATGTTGAGTGAAGATTTTTTTGGACAAGGTGCCCTCTAAGTTCTTGTTGTACCACTGCAGGGAATAGTAAAAAAACTTGAGTGATTGAACAGCTCTTGATTTAAGACTGCTTTTAACAGATAACTTTAATCATACAGCTTTAGCCTCTGACCTCAGTGAAATAACTATTTTTGAAAGCAGCAGATGTGCATGTCAGCCTAAGATTCGGGTTCTGAAAGTTGCTGGAATTCAATCAGAGCATAAGTGAGCCAAGTATGTAAGACTCTATGACTCTACATGTTATACTCGTGGTCTGTCCCAATGCTGAACTCAGCCTCAGATATTGTTATCATCATTTGTGCTCATCTCATTTGTTTACAATCTACATTTAATTATTTATTGGTTTGCGGATTCTGTTTGAATTGTTGACGAGAATCCCAGTGGTCTATGTATAACTTGACTGTTCTTTACCCCTATGTGTACCGGCCCTGCCCAAGAGCCTTTGGGCAACAGCTCAGGATGTGTTCCAACGTCCCCCAGATTGCCCGCAATGCTCAGGCAAGGGGACGTTGGAACACATCCCAAAGGCTCTTGGGTAGGGCGGGTACACATGGCGTCACGACCAGGTTCTCAAACCAATTGCAGAAGCCATCAGCATGGGAATCAGCAGCTGCGGACGAGAACGCCCCACCACCCAGATGATCACTTTCGTGAAGGCCGGAGAGCAGCTGCCAAGAACCACAGCAGCCAGGAATCTGTCAGGAATCCTGGCGACTGCGCAGGACTGGCAGCTTTCCGTAGACCTGGTGAAACAGCTGAAGTTCCCACAGCACATTGCCACAACCACCCACAGGCCAAATATCCTCCTGGTTTCAGAGGCGACCAAAAGCATCGTCTTGTTGGAACTGACAGTGCCGCGGGAGGACCGTCTGGAGGAGGCCCACGAGAGGAAGATGGCCAAATATGAAGAGCTGGTCATAGACTGCCGCAAGCAGGGCTGGAAGGCAAGGTGTATGCCCATCGAGGTTGGCTGCAGAGGTTTTGCAGGGCAATCGCTCTACAAAGCCTTGAGTGCACTGGGCATCAACGGAGTGGCAAGGAGAAAGGCCATCAAGAACACCACAGAGGCAGCGGAGAAGGCTCGAGATGGCTCTGGATCAGGAGAGGAGGTCCATGGGGAGGAGCGAATGCCACCTGAAGACAAGTCGTGGTCTGATCAACCATGGCTGGGTCGCCTGGGTGAGGGTGTCTGATGTTGAAAGACCCGAAACACCCAATGACCCCAGGTTACATCACTGATGATGTGTTCAGGAGCATCTATCGATGTATTTGTATCAGATACCCACTCTGTTTAGCAGGCACGACTTGCATTGGAAAATATTTAACCATTTATTGGAAGTCCTGTTAATTCATCTTTTGTCTCTCATCTTAAACCAATGCTCTCTCGTAGATCCTAGGGAAAGGTGTGTCTATCCACTTTATCCATGATTTTATGAACCTCTGTAAGGTCAAACTACAAGGTCAGCCTCCTTCAATCCAGAGAAAATACAAGTACAACTAGACTAAGTGTGACCTGTTGGGTCCCAGCATCACACGGGCGGGCTAGTCCCCCAACGCAATATTCCACCTCTCCACCAATTCCAATATTGGTGGCCAGTGGGGGGCTTCTGGAGCGCTAGTATGGCTGTTGTGGGCTGAAGGGACTGGTTTTCAGAGGGCTAGTATGGACATTGTGGGCCGAATGGATTATTGGACTGGCGGCTCAGTCACTCAAGCCTGTTGTGCTGGCAGCTCACTCACTCACGGCTGGTGGGCTGGCAGTTTACTCACGACTATTCCTTGAAATTCCATTTCAAGCAGGGTGCAAGGCCACCGAATTCAAGTGCAAATTCATACCATTTCAAGCAGGGTGCAAGGAAAACAGCGAGTCGTGACCTCTCCCTCCTTCTTGCAGGGACTGAGCCACCCCCACACTTCTATGTTTTATAGTCCCTCCCCCTTCCCACCAGAAGGGGCATGGCCTTCATGGCGTGATTGACAGGAGACAGGAGAGAATCTCAACATTTTTTAAACACAAATAACTCTTTTATTTTTCATCGATGGGAAAAATCCTCGGCACCTGATGAGCGGAGGGGGACTCAGATGGCCAAAAATCACAGCCGTACGTGGTAGCGTTTTTTCTAAAATCAATATAAAGCGCAAACAGGAAGTGGTCAAGATTAGACTTTTAATTATATAGAAGACAAGGCAACTTTAATTAAGCAAGGCAATTTTAATTAGGCAAGGCAACTAATTAGGTAAGGCAACTTTAATTAGGCAACACAGCTTTAGCATTTCCAAAACGAAGGCAACACAGCTTTAGCATTTCAAAATATATTTTCAAACCACATTAAGGGCACTGACAGGTCAGTAAAACAACTCACAGTTTAGTAGACATGTGTTCAGTGTTATTCACAACTCAAACTGAGAGACGTGACCCTCTCGCTCCCCCATCTTGCAGAGACTGAGGCACTCAACACTTCTATGTTTTATAGTCCCTCCGGATGGGGCATGGCCTTCAGGAGAGAGAATCTCAACATTTTTTAAACACTAATAACTCTTTTACTTTTCATCAATGGGAAAAGTCCTCTTATCTTGCGCAGCTGAGTAGGACTCGAGTAAGATGGCCAAAAATCACAGCCGTAGGTGGCAGCGTTTTTTCTAAAATCAATGTACAGAACAACAGGAAGTGGTTGTTCAGACTTTTAGTAATATAGATAACAGCATTTAAAATACATTTAGATAGCTACATGGATAGGAAAATATCAGATAGATTGGATAGATTTAATACAGACCTGAGGAGCAACTTCTTCACTGCGTGGTGGTGGGTATATGGAAAGAGCTGCCAGAGGAGGTAGTTAAGACAGGTACCATAGCAGCATTTAAGAAACACTTGTACAGGCACGTGGATAGGAAGGATATGGGTAAATGGGACTAGCTTGTCTGAGGTGTCTTGACAGCATGAACAAATTGGACTGAAGGGGCTGTTTCTGTGATATATGACTATAACACAAACCTGAAGAGTTATGGAACATAACTTTGCTTAGAGTGACAAACTTTACACTGTTAAAATTTGCATATGATTTGAGATGTTGTTACCACTTTTTCAATATGAAAAGGCACTGAAAACAGTTGATGGTTTGGTTTTAAGATATTCTGAAATGTTCCAATAAGGAAATCCATAATGTGGAGTGACAAATGACAACATTGCCATGGCCATTGAGGATGATGAGCAAAAATAGGAGCCTTGTTCTCCCATCCCACCACCTCAGCAACTAATATTTATGTAATCAAGGATGAAAAGTGATATTTTTAAGTGACAGAAAGGGAAATGGATCAAACTTACTTTAATGTGCAGGAAGGAACTACAGGTGCTGTTTGAAACCGAAGATAGACACAAAAAGCTGGAGTAACTCAGCGGGTCAGACAGCATCTCTGGAGAAAAGGAGTCCGCAGACGCTACCCATTGAAGGAGGGGAACGCTCCTAGCCCTCCTCGTCCAAAGGCCTGATTGACTTACTCCCGATTTTACCCCTTTTCTGGGGCACCATAGCGGTCTGGGAGGCACTGTCCCCATTGTCAGCGACTTAGGTAGCGAACCCGACGGCCCATAACCGGTTTCCCCCGCGGCTCGTCCAGACTTCGCCTCAAAATTGAATCCAGCAGGCAAACTCTGTAATGGAGCTTCCTGCAAGACAAAACACAGAACCTGGAAATAAGTTTTAAAACTTACCTGCAGGTTTAAACTTACCGCTGGAAGGAGCAGCGCGCATGCCAGTCAGTCGCTGCGCAATGCGGTAGACGTAATGACGCGCATGCGGGCTGACGGCCTTCTTCATGGAATCACTCACGTGACTCCGAAGTAAAATTTATATGCCCATAAAATAGTTGGTCTTTAACAATAGGATAGCAACTGATAATCTTTAAAGTACCAATTGCATCTAGATTACTTCCTCTATCAGTAATTCGTTAAAATCTATCTTTTCCCAAATTGGTTCGCACATTCAGGATTTATAGTCCAGCTCGTGCCCTTAAAACAACCATGTTTGATTTTCAGAGACCACTTAGTCCGAAGCTCCCAGTCAGTGTGCGGTGTCACTGGGAACAGTTCAATCGCTGACGATGCTGAATGCAGCTGCAGATGGAGATGGGATCTTCACTCCTTCCTAAAGTGCTCTTGTCAAAAATATAAATGTTGATGGATGATATAATTTTGAATATGCATTGTGCATTGATGATGCACCTCAGATTATGGTTTTAGCACACTGATGCCTCAATGAATGTTGATTTTTTAATTTCAAAGGAAAGTCAGATGTTTGCAAATGACCTGTGTGAACGAGTTAATGTGGTGATTTATGATGCATTGCGTGATGCATCTGATCAGAAAAGGCAGCTTTAACAGAAATTGCTATTTGTTTGAACACAATTCCTCTGGCAGTGCATGATGGAGACAAATTGATGACAGTACAGGAAAGCAAATTATGTTTAAAATGGTTTGGGATGATCAGGTTGTTTATGGGAAATGACTGATTACTGAACATAATATTGGGATTGGAATGACAGAAAAATGCACAATTTTATTTACAAAAGTCTCAGTGTTCTGGTGTCCACATTTTCAAATCAATAGAAAGCATTTTGGAATCATAGGACAAAGGGCTTTCGTGATTGTATGATATGTTTAGCATGGCTATGATGTTTTGGACTTGCTAAACAGATGATACAATCACAGAAGTACATCTCTCCACCTAGTTCCTCGATCCACGTTTTTCTTCTCGGAAAACAAGTCCACAACTTATTGGCCATTCAGCCCATCAAGTCTACTCCGTCATTCAATCATGGCTCATCTCTGCCACCTAATTCCATTTTCCTGCCTTCTTCCCATAACCCTTGACACCCGTTCTAATCAAGAGCGCGTCCAACTCTGCCTGAAAAATATCCACTAACTTGGCCCCCACAGCCCTCTGTGGCAATGAGTTCCACAGATTAACTACCCTCTGACTAAAGAAGTTCCTCATCATCTTTTTAAAAGAGCTTGTATTCACTGGAATCTAGAAGGATGAGAGGAGATCTCATAGAAACATATATAATTCTTAAAGGATTGGACAGGCTAGATGCAGGAAAAATATTCCTGAGTTCAGAACTAGGGGCCACAGTTTAAGAATAAGAGGTAGGCCATTTAGGACTGAGATGAGGAAAAACTGCTTCACCCAGAGAGTTGTGAATCTGTGGAATTCTCTGCCACAGAGGCAGTGGAGGCCTTCTTCTTCTTCTTGCGTGTGGCGTGCACAGCCTGAAGTTGTAGGACAACTTGTTCTATTTGATCTTATTTGATTGTGCACGCCGGGTTGGTTGCATTTATCGAAACAGTGAAGTGGAGGCCAATTCACTGGATGTTTTCAAGAGGGAGTTAGATTTAGCTCTTAAGGCATCAAGGGATATGGGGAAAAGCAGGAACGGAGTACTGATTGTAGATGATCAGCCATGATCATATTGAATGGCGGTGCTGGCTCAAAGGACCTAATGGCCTAGTCCTGCACCTATTTTTCTGTTTCTATGTTAAGCGGGCAATTATCCTCCATTTCCGTAACTTTTTCTTTCTGCTGTTCTTCATCAATAATCAGCCCGAGCCGACAGCAGGAAGCGTCTAGCGAAGGGATGTGAGTAGTGGGATCTAATTAATGGATATTTCATTATTTTTTATTTGTCTCCATTTCTTGCTCTGATGCTCAATTAATTCAGCTGGCACAGCTTTAACTGCCTCAAGTGAAACCATTACTTCCACTGTTTTAGAAGCTCAAAATTGCTGTTCTAACAGAGAGCACAATGAAAACCTGCCACAATCTGTTGGGGTGCTGCCACTCATATTAGCTTTACCAATGTTTCTAATAATGGCCCTGTCCCACTTAGGCGACTTTTTCGGCGACTGCCGGCACCCGTCATAGGTCGTTGCTGGTCGGCGAAAATTTTCAACACGTTGAAAATTCAGCGGTGACCAGAAAGACGCTACGACTCTTTGGGAGGCTGAGGAGACGACTCACGACCATACAGGCGACACACTGGCGACGTGGCGCGGGGTGAAGCCTGTATGGTCGTGAGTAGTCACCCAAAGAGTCGTACCTTGTTCTGGTTGCCGCTGGATTTTCAACATGTTGAACATTTTCGGCGACCTGCAACGACCTATGACGGGTGTCGGCAGTCGCCGATAAAGTCGCATAAGTGGGACAGGCCCATTTGGGTCGTAGAAAATGCATTTGTGATGATATAAAGGCAATATCATAGATGGAGAGAAAAGCTACCAGTGGGTAAAAACTGCAATTCATTTCTTCGGTAATGCCATCTCAATGTGAAATAACTTGGAAATACTAAGTGACTATCATTGCATGTGAAGGCGAAATGTATAAATACATAAGTGCTACCTGACAGTAGATATAGGTGGAGTGTCCATTTGAAACACTTTACATTGTGCAACTTTGTATGATGTGCTCTGTGATATCTTCAGAATCAGTTCAGCTGCATTCTTAAGGCTTAGTGGCGACAGAAGGTAATTTAAAGTTCATCGCAGCATGGAATCTGTCCGGCAATACCTTTGGGCAAGGGCACAGCTGTTTTGCAATCAGCTTCTGACATGGCGCACTTTCTGACGCGGGTCCATCCAATATCAAGCCTCTGATAATGTAACCAATACCCAGTGTTCCAAGGTAGACTGCTGGGCAATGGTTTACTGATTTGTACAGTGTACAAAGATGCTGGAAACCAGAACAGTTTGTTCCAGGGTTGCAACAAAAGAATGTTCACAAACACGGCAGATAAATAATTGTGCAAAACCATGAATCTTAAGCATCTAGCACAGTTACCAAACTTAGAAGTGTTTAGCGTCTAACTCGCCGGGAAATACTGAGGTTGACTTGGCTGACTGTGTGGGGAAAAAAACATGGATATGGGCAGCCTGCTTTGCCGACTTTAAATCAAGCATAATGGTATTGAGGTATGAGCTAGGGTGAAACTAGTAGCATTCGGGGCCCCATAGATGCAGTCATCCATCACGGGAACAAGCCCTCCAACCCACATTGTCTATGCTGACTAAATTGCCACATCTATGCTGGTCTCACTTGCCCACATTTGGCTCATATCTCTCTAAACCTATCCTACCCATGCACCTGTCCAAATGTATTTTAAATTATCTTATTGTACCTGCCTCAACTACCTCCTCTGGAGGCCCATTCCATATAGCCACCACCACCCTCTGTATGAAAACTTTGCCCCTCAAGTTCCTATTCATCTTTCCCCTTAAACCAAAATCCTCTGGTTCTTGATTTCCCTACTCAGGGGAAAAAACTCTCTGCATTCACCCTATCTATTCCCTTCATGATTTTATACTTCTCTATAATTACTTCTCCTCAGCCGCCTTATAAAATATTCCTTATAATATACTTCTCCTCAACCTCGTGCTTAGTTAGTTTTATAGTTTAAAGGGCCTGCCCCACTTGGGCACCATTTACGCATGACCCAAGTGGCGCGCAAAGATTTTGTGAATCCCCAAATCCTGGGGCACGCACGCGACCGCACGTCACCACCTACGTCACAACGCACCATGCGCGCGTAATGCACGCCATGTGCGTTACGTAAATTATGTCGCGTAAATGACACGCAAATGACTCCCAAGTGGGACAGGCCCTTAAAGATACAGCAAGGAAATAGGTCCTTTGACCCATCGAGTCCACGCTGACCAGCGATTCCCACACATTAACGCTATATTAACACACACTAGGGACCATTTACAATTTTACCAAACCAATTATTCTACAAACCTGGACGTCTCTGGAGTGTGGGAGAAAATCGGAGCTTCCGGAGAAAACCCACCCAGGTCACGGGGAGAACGTACAAACTCCATACAGACAGCAGACATCGTCAGTATTGAACCGGGGTCTCTGGTGCTTTAAGGCAGCAACTCTACCACTGCACCGGCCACAAAGATCATTCTAGAAAACGAGAAATGTCAGAAGATAATGGAATTGTCTGATCCTTTGGTCCATTGGAGCCAACTTCACGGTCTTCTATGGCAGATTCACCAATGCCAGCTTAATTTAGGACGGTTCCTTTGACTAATGGTTTGAGCAGGTATTCTTCCTCCCTGTAATTGGCCTGTCCCCCTTAGGCGACTTTTCAGCGGACGGTGGGCGACTGTCATCTTGCCGGCAGTCGCCTGAAAAACCGGGAACAGGAATGGCGACTGTCAGAGTGGAGCACACACACACACACACACACACACACACACGCACACACACACACACACACACACACACACACACACACACACACACACACACACACGCACACACACACACACACACACACACACACACACACACCACACACACACACACACACACACACACACACACACACACACACACACACACACACACACACACACACACACACACACACACACACACACACACAGCCAGGGCAAGCAGGAGGAGCGCTGTCTGAAATTCACACGGTGCAAAGCCAAGGTGATACAGACACACACCGCGATGAACAAGAAGGTTGGCGCTGTAATTAAGATGGCTAGCACAGTGTATGGTATGTCCTTTAAAAGGGGGTGAGGGGGAGAGAAGGGGGGAGAAGGAGTGGAGACAACTTTTAAGAAGTCAGGCTACTGAACAGAATGCGGGAACTCCTCGCGACCATGAAGGAGACTCACCAGAGTCCACCAGCGAACATGTGGCGACCCTGTGGCAAGTGCAGAGTCTCCTGCACTCGCCTAAAAAGTCGCCTAAGTGGGACAGGCCCATAAGGCCTCCTTTGCTGGTCAATTCAACATTGTTTCTCCATTCCATTAGTGCTCTGCAGCATTGCAGCAGCGGTCAAACATAGGTTGCACCGTACCTGACATCACTGCTATGCATGCAATGAACTCTATGTATAATCAGTACTATTTTCCGTTGAGTGTCAGGACACTTGAGTAACTCTAGCATTCTAGTAGACCCGCTGAGTTACTCTAGCATTCTGTTCCTTCCTAAACAGATACCAATGTGTTGCTTTGAATTCAAGAGCATGTCCTTCCACCTGACTTTTCAAGATTGCTGCTAACTATGAAAGGAGCCACTGATTAGAACATACTAAAGTACGTTGAGAGCAGGACCTCGTTTGGAAGACAAGAGTGGCAATTTATCAATAATGGCCTGTAGCAAAGGTGGTCATTTCTTTTTCTACCAATTTGGAGAAAGCATTCAGAGTTTCTTTCATTTGTCACAGTTGGAGAATGAAGTATAAATCCTGCAAAGCAGAAACAGGAGTTCAATCACAGACCTACAGTGACCGAGAATGTCAGCTCACTCTACAGTTCCAGATCATGTTTGGATGGTTTGCCTCGCGCCTCTCGGGCTAACCTATTAAACTTTGATGTTTAATAGTGAGCCAGTGATTTGTAAGAGGAGGATCAGCACACTGATGTATAGCATCATGAGTACAAGCAGGGAGCAGTAGCAAATATCAGGGTTGCAAGTTAGCAAGTACCAGAACTGAAGTGGTGTAGTCTTTGGCGATAGAATGATATTTGATGAGTTGGTGAAATGGGCGAGAAAATGGAAGATGGGATTTAATCCTGTTGTGTGGGGTGATTTATTTTCCCAGGGCTAACTAACAAAGGTCAGGTATACACAATGAATGGAAGGACTCGAGGGGATGTTGAGAAATAAAGGGACCTTGGTGTACAAGTCCAACGTAGCAGCAGAAGTGGATAGGGTGATGAAGATGATGTATGTGGCAAGCTTGACTTTATTAGTTGGGGTATAGAAGAGGAGAGAGCTTACGGTAGAACTCCAAAACAAAAAATACACAGTGCTGGAGCAACTCAGCAGGTCAGGCAGCATCCCTGGTCAATGACGTTTCAGGTCGGGACCCTTCTTCAGACTGAGAAAACTTTGGTTTGGTCACAGCTGGACTGCAACTGGAGTTTTGGTCACCAGAGTAGAGGAAGTACATGATCACACTGGAGAACGTGCAGAGGAGATTCACCAAGATGTAGCCTGGGATGGAGTGTTTCAATTATGGGGCGAGACTGGTTCGGCTCGGTTTGTTTTCCTCGGAGCAAAATAAGTTAAAGGGGAACCAAACACAGGTATACAAAAGATAGACACAAAAGGCTGGAGTAGCTCAGCGGGTCAGACAGCACCTCTGGAGAAAAGGAATAGGTGACATTTTGGGTCCAGACCCTTCTTCAGACCCATACAACAGTATGAGGGTCATCGAGAGATAAGATAGTAAGAAACTTTTCCTATGGCAGTGGTAGCTAAAATGAGACGGCATGGGGGTAAGAGCAGGAGCAGGAGGGTCTGTGGAAGATTTTTTTTCCACCCAGAGAGTGGTTAAAATCTGAGTGAGTGGTGGAGGCAGAGACTCTCACAAGCACTAGAAGTGACGTGGCATAGAAGTATATGGGACAAATACTGTAAAATGGGATTAATGTGCATGGGTACTTGACAGTTAGCATTGATATGGTGGGCTGAAGGGCCTGTTTCCATGCTTTTCAACTCTGTAACCTGAAGTACAAACAGAAAATGCTGGAAACACTCAGCAAGGGAGGCAGCATCTGTGGAAAGAGAAACAGACTTAACTTTTCAGTTCAAAGACTCCTCCTGATGAAGCTTAGAAGCATCTGCAGGGGGTTTTTTGACTAGCAATAGGGGTCACTGGCCTAACCACACTGAAGTTGTGAAGGTAAACAGTGTTTCAGGCTTCGACAGATTATTAAAGAGAAGAATAGGAATGTAGAGGGTGCACTTAAAATAGTGGATCTGCCAAACTGTGCCCCACCAAGGGGGGAGGCTGGTGGCCAGATGTTTTGTTGGAGCTGATCAGTGATATGGAGCAAGAGATAGTGTTTGTAGGAGGAGGTTCACAAACCCACCTAGCTGGAACGGGGCTTTAACGGTGAACTCAGCTCGCTCAACAAATAAATGGATAATCATAGCAGTGAAATTCCACTTGAATAACACTGTCACATCTTGGACAAATGGCTGCAAGATGCTGCTGTAGTTCTACATGATCCGTGTACCATGAACACTCTGGTCTTGTGGGGCTTTATTCACATGGCCTGCTCATCGGTAACCGCAGTGAGACCAGTGGCTGCCAGGCGACAGGTTATCGGAGCAGAATTAGGCCATTCGGCCCATCGAGTCTACTCCGCCGTTCAAACATGGCTGATCTCTGCCTCCTAATCCCCTCCACCTCCGCTTCCTTTACATGGAGAGGTTTCATTTAATGAGCATTGGCCAGTTTTACTGACTGTGTGATCAGCTGTGCTCACGGTCAGCTTGCTAGTCCAATTTTGGAGAGGGGATCTTCATCAATCTGACCATGGAGCCGACAAGGCAGTTCATCCTTAAAGAGGAGGGATGGGATATTCAGCGTGCAATAGTTAAAACTCTGGCAGCAATTGGTAGCATGTTTGTGGAGGCACATGAAGAATATCTGCCTCAATGCATAGTTGCTTAGTTGGTTTGCCTGAGTGGCTTCCAATGACCACTATAAGGACATTGGTTTTTGTCAAACAGAGATCTCTGGAATCATACGTTATCTCAAGTGGCAATTCTGCTCCTCTGTCACCCCTCTCCTCCACCCACTCCCCCCCTTACCCCTACCTGCCCCAAAAGATAGCAAGACCATGCCAAGTCGGATACCCAAGCCTGCATTTCTACAACACACCCACATCAAAAAAAAAACAATCAGTTGTAACACAACTTCCAGCTGAACCAAGTTAAATTGGCGTTGATTCATTTTACTTGTGAGATAAATTTCACATTAGGCTTTGTGGTTAAATTAATGTTGTAAATCATTTCTATTTAAGTCATGTTATAACATAATTTGGATCTCAGTATTTATGATAGCATTATCAAACATGCTTTTGACTGTTGCATGTCCTTCCTCTCACATTTCCCCTTACCTTGGGTGATGGGGTCACCAGGGGAGTGGAGGTGGCAGAGATATGGAGTGATCACCGCTGACCTGTGCTCGTACAGGCAGCTGCCATACTCAGGATCGAACCTGGCTCTCTGGGGCTAAGCAACACTATACGTCCCAAACCTAGTTTGTAGTTCATCTGACCTTGTCAGGCTGCAGCTAGGGGTGTTGAGGTCCCTGTTGAGGTTTGGTTCAATTTACTTTAGAGATACTGCATGGAAACAGACCCTTCGGCCCACCGGGTCCGCACCGACCCGCAATCCCCGCACATTAACACTGTCCTACACACACTATTTTACACATATACTAAGCCGATACATACCTGTACGTCTTTGGAATGTGGGAGGAAACCGAAGATCACGGGTACAAACAGCACCCGTAGTCGGGATCAAACCCGGGTCTCCGGCGCTGCAAGTGCTGTAAGGCAGCCACTCTACCGCTGCGCCACCGTGGCTGCCTGGAGTTTAGGACTCCAGTGTGCCAGGCGGTATCTGTCCAGTGTAAATCACAGACTCCACAACTTTGATAGGATTTGTCTTGTGAGCAGCAGCTGGGTAAGAAGCTGAACCCTGCCCCTCTTTTGGCAAGGCAGCGATCCAACAACATGTTGCTGATTTGTACAATACCTACACTTGGTCCAACTCTGATTCCATTTCCACATCACGGTGATTAATTTTAAATTAAAAAAAAAAAGAACGTTAAGCACGTTCTTAAACATAGCCCGCGTTTACATACATTGTCACACTGTTGCTTTCGATGCTTTTAATGTATGGGAACTTTTATTTGATTACAGCTTATAACAAAAAACAATGACATTGCGTTTTAGAATGAAAAGCATAATTAAGATAATGACACAGCTACAGTTTACTCCCTTCTTCAAAATGTCTGCAGTCACCAAAGACTGACAGCTATTCCTTGCAGTAAATATCACAGGTTCAATGGGTATTTTTAAGGCAGAGATAGATAGATTCTTGATTAGTACGGGTGCTAGGCATTGTGGGGAGGAGGCAGGAGAATGGGGTTAGGAGGGAGAGATAGATCAGCCATCATTGGTACAAGAACTGTTCCAGAGCCGCTGTCTGAAAAAAGCTCTGAGAATAGCTAAGGACAAACTGCACAAACTCCCCTCCGCACACACCTGGATCTCCTGCCATCAGGCAAGAGATACCGTAGCATCAAAGCCCGGACTACCAGACTGCTAAACAGGTTCCTGCCACAGGCTGTGAGGCTGCTAAACAGTCACTCTGTACTCACAGTCACCTGATTCTGCGGCTTTGCACTGACATTTTAATAACTCTGGCACTGGCCACTCAAATCAGCTGCTCTGGACATTTTAATGACTGTTTTTACTGTATTTTAATGTTGCTGTTTTACCTGCATTTTAACGATTTATACTGTTTCATCAGGGACTGGATTGTTTTTTATTGTTATTATGTGTGAAATGTTTTAAGTTTCATGTGCGATGCTCCGGTATTCCCTGGGAAACGTCTTCTCATTCTGCACTGTACAACTGTTGCTTTGCAAAATGACAATAAAGGTTGGTTGATTGATTGATTGAATGGCAGAGTAGACTTGATGGGCCGAGTGATCTAATTCTGCTCCTATCACTTCTGACCTTATGAACTTTCCCGAGGCATTTGACAACGTTTGTGTCCAGCACGTTGATGCTTGGCATACTTTCTTCTGTTGCTACTTAAATTCAGGTAGTTGTTATTTTCCTGCTGTATAATCTGTTAACTGGGTTGAGCACGGGATCTCTGTTCAAGAGACCGTTGCATCAGCTCCAACTAAACCCAGGCTGCAAAGTCAAGCCTTTTGATACTGGTCTTTGCAAAGGTATTCCTTGTCTTATTTTTTTTTTAAAGTAGCACAGAACAACACTGCTCAGAAACATCGCAGGCAATTGAGAGGATGCAGCCTTCTTCCAGAATCTTCCACAGGGATCACAGCTGTATTCCTCAAGGACTTGTCGAACTGAACCTAAATGGTATTTACTATTTGAAGACCTGTCAGGTTTTTTTTTTTTTACACACCTTCCAATTATAATTGAAATATTGCTAACTTAGTTGCTTGCAGAACACCATGCAGTGCCGAAGGATTATGGAATACAGCTTACCAACTTAAAATGCATGAAGCACGGAATCCTGTCAAGCAAAATCTATTTTACTGAATCGAAGTTATTGAAACCTGTTTGTAATACTAATTACAATCTACAATTACCCTGATGTGGGAATATAGCTTGGTTCTAATTATAGTCCCTTCAGTGAAGGAAGAAGGAACAAAGCTGCAGAGGTTCATATAAAAATTCTCAATTAGAATTTTATTACCTCTGAAAACCTAGCAGCTGCGACCCATTAAATGTTTAATTAATCTGCAACTTCTGTTCTGATTTCCACCTAATCTCCAGCTCTATTGCCGCCTGTTCCTCTGGCAGTAGCTGGCTCTTCCACCAAACGCTATGTCTGGGCAAAGCAGATTGGAAAACTCAGACGGGTTTTCACCTCCGAAATGTTCCGCAATGGGATGCGCTCGCGGGCCGGGGGGAAAGAAGTGGCTGGTTCATGCGGGCTGATCTCCAGCATTGTACAGGAAAGGTGTTCACAAGTGCAGGTAACTCTCTTCAGGGATAGGCGAGAGTCTCATTGCAATAGATTTATGGGGCAGTGGAAGATCACACTTCTTATAGTTTCATACGAGGTAATGGATTTCTTCATCCCCTTTTGCGACTGAATATGAAGGCAGGGGTGGATGGGACTGGTCCTGTCTAGAGGATGTGTATTTCTGAGGTGAATTATATTATAAAGGTGACCTGGGCACCATTGCTACAAGAGCCACTCCAGTTCTAAAACAAACTTCCCTGTGCCTCTGCTTTTTACCAAGCTGCCACGGGGCACACATTCTTACTCGCATCTCCTCTACAGATGTAGAAGGGGGACCTCATTAAAACGTACCAAATAGTGAAAGGCCTGGATGAAGAGAGGATGTTTCCACTAGTGGGAGTGTCTAGGACCAGAGGTTATAGCCTCAGAATTCAAGGAAGGAAGGAGATGAGGAGGAATTTCGTTCGTCAGAGAGTGGTGAAGCTGTGGAATTCATCGCCACAGAAGGCTGTGGAGGCCAAGCCAATGGATATTTTTAAGGCAGAGATAGATAGGTTCTTGATTAGTGCGGGTGTCAGGGGTTATGGGGAGAATGCAGGAGAATGGGGTCAAGGGGGAAGAGATAAATCAGCCATGATTGAATGGCAGAGTAGACGATGGGCTAAATGGCCGAATTCTGCTCCTATCACTTATGGACTCAGTGTCACTGGACTCAGAAGTAGCCAAGTGAAGCATTGGAACAGGAGACTCCTGGATCCATGTGACACCTCCACTGCGTGCAGCTGCTAACCCTGAATCGAAGGTTTCAAGGTCAAGTTCACCTCAAGGAAAGGGACAAAAACAAATCACTGCAGCTGGACATTTGCAGTGTCAGAGATGCTGACGTCCGGGTGAGATGAGAAACTATCTGCTATCTCAGCTCGTCCATCCATCACTCCCCTGGCCCCTCAAATATTTCTCCCTTTCTCATTCCCCTCTCTCTGGCTCTTTCCACTCCAGAATCTGCCTTCCCTGATCACTCCACTGCTCAATTCCAAACATTCCCTCCTTCATTCACCAAGTCCCTGAAAATCCTGCGGAGATGCTGCAGAGTGGGAGAGCGCGAGAGAGAGAGAGAGAGAGAGGTGCTCAAGGGGAGATGGTCTTCTGAGTGAGGCTCAACTTCCTTCTTTAGTCAATATACGAGGCCCAAAGTCACCATTTTAAACAATACTAAGACTTAACCTTACGATATGATACAACACGATACGATAGACCTTTCTTCATCCCTGGAGGGAAATTACACCCTAGCCAACATCTATACCAATCAACATCTCTAGCACAGATTATCTAAAGAACATTGAACAGTAACGCACGGTAGCAGGGACGATGTCTGTGCCGAACATGATGCCAAGTTATATTAATCCCTTCAGCCTGAACGTTCTCCATACCCCCCATTCCATACATATCCATGTGTTGATCTAAAAGCCTCTTCAATGCCACTATCATATCTGCTTCCACCACCACCACTCCTGGTAACACATTCCAGGGCCCTCAAATATACTCTCACAATGAAAACTAATTGCGCTGCACACCACCTTCAAACCTTCTCCGCCTGACCTTAAAACTGTGCATTCTGACCTTTGTTCTGGTCACATTGGTGCTTGCAAAGTTATTTGCCTCATTTCATCCGTTACAACAGTGACTATTCTTCAGAAGTAATGCATGCATGCAAAGTGCTCAGTGATGTGCTAAAGATGCTATGTAAATGCAAGTCTTTCTTTCTTAGAGCACTACAAACCATGGATGCAGTTGGAGGCTTGGTTAAAACAATTTCCCTATAGTTCTGGATATTAAAAGGTATCAAGAGACACAGGTTTCATGAGAGTATTGAGATTGAAGATCAGCCATGAGAATGGAGAATATTAAGTTCCTCGGAGTGCAAATTACAGACAGTCTCACCTGGTCCAGGAACAACACTGGGATTGTCAAACGGGCCCATCAGCGACTGCACTTCATGAGGAAACTCAAACAGGCCTCACTCCCCACCAACATCCTCAGGACTTTCTACAGGGGCACGGTGGAGTCTGTACTCACGTACTGCATAAACACGTGGTACTCCAACTGCAACTGCTCAGACAGGAAGGCTCTGCAGAGGGTAGTGAGGGGAGCAGAGAGGATCATTGGCGTCTCCCTACCCTCGGTACAAGAACTGTTCCAGAGCCGCTGTCTGAAAAAAGCTCTGAGAATAGCTAAGGACAAACTGCACCCCCTCCACACACACACCTGGATCTCCTGCCCATCAGGCAAGAGATACCGTAGCATCAAAGCCCGGACTACAAGACTGCTGAACAGCTTCCTGCCACAGGCTGTGAGGCTGCTAAACAGTCACTCTGCACTCACAGTCACCTGATTCTGCGGCTTTGCACTGACATTTTAATAACTCTGGCATTGGCCACTCAAATCAGCTGCCCTGGACATTTTAATGATTGGTTTATTGTATTTTAATGTTGCTGTTTTACCTGCTTTTAACTATTTATACTGTTTCATCAGGGACTGGACTGTTTTTTATTGTTATTATGTGTGAAATGTTTTAAGTTTCATGTGCGATGCTCCGGTATTCCCTGGGAAACGTCTTCTCATTTTGCACTGTACAACTGTTGCATTGCAAGATGACAATAAAGGTTGATTTGATTTGATGAATGGTGGAGCTGGCTGGAAGGGCCAGATGGACAATACCTGGTCCTCTTTCAAACTGAGCTGAGTAGTGGTCTGAGCTGAGAGATTGAGCATCTCACCTCTCACAGAGGAACGTTTCTGATTTAGTCCTGACCCAGCCTCACCTGCCAGTCGATTCTAATTTATTAACTGAAATAGAAAGATATTTGGTCAACTACAACCCTGATTCCATTAAGGCCCTCGTTGTTTCAGGTAAGGTTCTCAGCAGCTGTGGTTCTATGAAGCTTAAACTTGGAACAATTTGTGAAAAGGGCAAGTTACTTGCGGAAAACCAACCTATTTGTTTTTATCTGCTCAGTTTCCACCAGATAATGTGGCGGTGGTGGGGGGGAGGGGTTCAAATTGGTGGCAGCTCAGAAAGAGGGTATTTGGCCTTGAATTACCACCCAGCTACTTAAGATCAAAATGTTGAAGAAGGAATTGCATGCACGTTTTGGTGCAATCTGCAGGAGTAATTATGTGAAGCACTTTGGGGTCAATGCAAGTTGACTAAAAATGTGCTATATAAATAAGATTAAGATAAGATAAGATAAGGTTAAATGATAGCTCATAATGGCACAGCAAAGAGGATCAGTGAAGGTTATTAACTATTACTGGAGGCTGGAACTAACGGCCATTCTGCCAGACACATAATCAAAACTGATCCCGTGCATTGTGTCAGATATTGATTCACACGTACAAATCAGACCGTTGTCAAACCTCACACCTATCTTGTTTCCCTTATCCATAACCAGCCTGAAGAAGGGTCTTGACCCGAAACATCACCCATTCCTTCTCTCCAGAGATGCTGCCTGTCCCGCTGAGTTACTCCAGCTTTTTGCGTCTTATCTTCAGTGTCCACGTGTAGTCTCGTCCCTGTGGAGGTGGACCAGATGGTTGTGGACCAATTCCACTGTGGAATGTGATGTTGACAATCCCTTTTCCTCCGCAGTTACCTTCTCCAGATGTAGAGGGATGGACAGCTAACTAGCTTGACCCTAGAAGGGTCCCCGAAGGTAAGTGACTCCGAAAGTGTTTAGTGCTAGAAGGGACACAAAGTGCTGGAGTAACTCAGCAGATGAGGTAACATCTCTGGAGAACATGGATAGGGAATGTCTCGGGTTAAGACTCTTCTGCAGAGAGTGTAGGGTGCTGGAATGTGCTGTCAAGGGTGTTGGTGGAGGCAGATATGCTAGTGGCATTTAAGAATATTTTTGATAAACTACCTGGATATGTAGGGAATGGAGGGATATGGATCATGTGCGAATAGATGAGATTGGATTATCTTGGCATAGCACATTTAGCACAGATATTATGGGCCAATGGTCCTATTACTATGCTTTACTGTTCTGTGTTCAAAGCAGTCAAAAGCTGCTGAAAAATGTATGGATGTCTCTAGTAGTCAGAAGCAATTAAAAGCTCTTCAAGTAGATTTACATTATTAAAATGATCATAAAATATTAAATGCAATACCAATAAAAACCAAATAATACAAAAAATAATTAAAATAATTAAAAATATTAAAATACAGTAAAACACGCAAATTACTTTCTTTCCCCTCGGGGTTTTTCACACTCATTTGATTGATCCACTGCCCATTTGTCGGTCACCCCTGCATAATTTGACCCATAGTCATCACCTCTTACTCCGTTCAAATTAACCGTGTGATTAAAAAATAATCCAAGATGTCTGTGAACAAAGAAAGATAGAAATTGATTTAATTTTTTTAAAGTGGAATAGTCTTTACTTGGTTCAATTGCTTCTTTTCCTGTTTTATTTTGTCGATTTGCCATTTGTTAGGAGAGGGACATGAGCTGGTGGTGCGAGTATGGATTCATTAAATGAATTCTGCTCAGTCTGTGCTGGTAATAGCACTTCCCTCTCGCTGAAGCTCATTACCTCTACGTGTCTAGACTCAAACTTACACCACACTGTTTCAACACAATACAATCACAGATAATAGCTCTACATTTAGTCCTAGATGATTACAAGCATTGTGCTCTAATGAGGCCAAATGTGTGGCTTTTCAGGTTGCTTTAAGCAACATATTTTTGACTGCGAAATGTTGACATCAATGAGGTCAGCGAATTGTTTGCCATCCCTGGGTAACCGAACCTGCTCACAGCTTTGGTGTGATGCTAAGTCACAACAAGTTGTGCAGTGCAAGGCTCTCTCTCCCTCTGGTTTCCTGCACGTGCAGCATCTGTGCAAGCAATCAGAACTGCAAATTGTCTGAATGCCAATTGCAAAACTGAGCAAGCTCACAGCACTTAAAGGAACGATGTGCCAATTAATGGAGCATCCTTTTTTTGTTGTCGCTCTGTTTCATTAACCCTGTTGTGGGGATTAGACAGCTCCCATGCCTGCTTCCTGAAGATTTTAACCATTTCGCGATCATTGCTTCTCTTGGTTGCAATGGATCATTGCTTCTCTTGGTTGCTACCGTCAGGCAAACGCCTCCGTTGCCATGCGGTGAGAACGGAGAGGTTGAGAAGGAGTTTCTTCCCAGAGGCAATTCGGACTGTAAACGCCTATCTCACCAGGGACTAACTCTACAGAACGTTTTTCCTTCCATTATTTATTATGAATAAGAATATGTGTGTTATGATTGTGTTTATAATTTGTTTGGTTGTTTTGTTGTTTGTCTTTTGCACAAAAGTCCGCGAGCATTGCCACTTTCATTTCACTGCACATCTCGTATGTGTATGTGACAAATAAACTTGACTTGACTTGACTTGACTTGACTTGGAGAAAGAGTGGTGTAAGAAGGAACTGCAGTCGCTGGTTTACACCGAAGATAACCAAATACCCATTGAGTTACTCCAGCATTTTGTGTCTATAGTCAGTAGATTCCCCCTCCCTGACTCTCAGATTGGTGAAGGGTCTCGACCCAAAACGTCACCTATTCTTTTTCTCCAGAGATGTTAGCTGACCCGCTGAGTTACTCCACTATCTTCTGTGGGAAAGAGTGAGATGGATTTGTACTGACATGTGACCCATTATACGTTTTGCATGATGGTGGATGGTAGCCATGAAGGCCTGAGATCTTGCTTTCCTTTGGCACAGGGATAATAGTGGTCTTCTTGAAGCAAGTGGGTACCTCAGAATGGAGTAGGGAGAGATGCAAGTGGTGTGGGGAATGGGGGGCAGTGGTGTAGGGAGTAAGGTGGGGAGAGTGGAATGGGGAGTGACAAATTTTAACCCGAGTGGCAAGTTTTAATTTGCTATTGCGTAAATGAAATGGATGTCAAATGTAAGGCTGGTCCAAATTTATTAATGCTCGCATAATGCCAGCACAATCTAGAAGCAAAGAGGTCATCCACGCTTGCTATTCCTTCCCCTTCCACTTCCCACTGAAGTCAAAGCAGTCAATTCATTTATTTACAAGAATGAGTTTTACGTCAGAATGCACTGAAATCCAGTGAAAATGGTCTAAAGATATTTTGCCACACACAGGCCTCGGTTTTCAAAAAGGATATTAATAAGGAGAAAACAGTTTGTTCAATCTCTGCTATTTGCTGCCTTGTATACCTTCCTGAAAGAGATGAATTTACTGCAGATGATGGAGACGCATCAATGATCCCTAGCAACACCTGTGCTTCCTCAGTGCTCTGTGTTGCTAAGGTCTTCAGGAGCGCTTGCTATTTTTAAAAGGGCTACTCAGCAAAAGAGTTTGCTCGGCTCTACACTGCCGAAAACAAACCAGCAAATTGGAACTTTTGGGCAACTGAAAATATTGTTTAACCTGCTCAGCTGGACACATGAGCCCCCAACCTTTCCACCTAAGGGGTGATTCTTAGGCAAGTAGAAGTCTTGCCTTTTTATGAGTTGCTTATGGATCTTGTGCCCGATATTTCACCGAACACTATCCTTACTTTAAACTGTTCAAGGGGCGAGTTCTCAGAGGCCTTCATGTACGTTAAAAGAACTATGCTTTTCTTCAAGAAATAGACAGAACAGGGGTATCAGTTGGTCCAAGTCATTCCGTGATTATGGAGTAACTCCAGGTGACATTGAGACCTATTTACTGAGGTAACTGTTATTAACATATACTTTGCAAGCACTAGGCTTTGAACCTCAGAAGCTGTATGTAAATTTGTGAGAAGATATTTTTTTAATTGCACTTGTATATATCATTGGAAACATCGGTTACTGAAGCCACTGCTTTTGAACTCAATGATTTTCATAATCACATTAGGTTGTGGTTTTTTCTCTCGTATCAGGGAAAACCTGGCTATATTATCTTTGTTTAGTCCAGTTACATTCCCAATTTTAGAGTCTACGCCACTCTTGTATTCAAATAGTTTTCTAATAGTGCTGAAAGAGACCATTCAGCTCATCGAGTCTGTGCTCGCTGTCAGATTATTCATTATAGCCCCATAGCCACCTCCCACCCTAGTTCCCATCCCATTCCCCACCCCCCCATCCTTGTCCCCACCTCACTCCCGCCCCCTACTCCCCACACTACTACCTCCACTCCCAACACTACTTTCATCTCTCCCTACTCTTTGAAGGTAATCACCTACCTCACTATCACCCCAGTGCTAAAAAAAAACCCCCAATATCTCATGCCTTAATGACTACCATCCAGTGGCCTTGACATCCATCATCATGAAGTGCTTCAGAGGCTGGTTATGGTACACATTAAATCCAGCATACCAAGCAACCTTGATCCACTGCAGTTTGCCTATTGCTACAATAGTTTCATGGCTGATGCCATTTTCCTGGCCTTCGCACTCATCCCTGGAACATCTGAATAAGAAGGACTCCTACATTAGACCCCCTATTCATAGTCTACAGCTCTGTTTTCAATACCATTTTCCCAACCAAGCACTCCCCTCTGCAGCTGGGTGCTAGACTTCCTGACCGACAGACCACAATCAGTGAGGATGGATGGCAAATCATCCTCTATGATAATCCTCAACTTGGGTGCCCTGCAGGGCTATAAAGAGTCTTTACTCTTTATACACTCATGACCATGCAGCCAAATACCAATCCAACTCAATTTACAAATCCGCAGATGACACCACCAAGGTTGGCCGGATATCAAATAATGGCGAGACGGAGTACAGGAAGGAGTTCGAGAACCTAATAACCTCGTGCTAAGACCATAACCCCTCCCTCAATGTCAGAAGACAAATGAGGTTGTGATTGACTTCAAGAAACAAAGCAATGGATTGGCGTACTGCGCATGTTGTTCCATTGTTTAAAAAGGGGTCTAAGAGTAAACCTAGCAATTATAGACCTGTTAGTTTGACGTCAGTGGTGGGCAAATTAATGGAAAGGATACTTAGAGATAATATATATAAGCATCTGGATAAACAGGGTCTGATTAGGAACAGTCAACATGGATTTGTGCCTGGAAGGTCATGTTTGACTAATCTTCTTGAATTTTTTGAAGAGGTTACTCGGGAAATTGATGAGGGTAAAGCAGTGGATGTTGTATATATATGGACTTCAGTAAGGCCTTTGACAAGGTTCCTCACGGAAGGTTGGTTAAGAAGGTTCAATTGTTGGGTATTAACGGTGGAGTAGCAAGATGGATTCAACAGTGGCTGAATGGGAGATGCCAGAGAGTAATGGTGGATGGTTGTTCGTCAGGTTGGAGGCCAGTGACTATTGGGGTGCCACAGGGATCTGTGTTGGGTCCACTGTTGTTTGTCATGTACATCAATGATCTGGATGATGGTGTGGTAAATTGGATTAGTAAGTATGCAGATGATACTAAGATAGGTGGGGTTGTGGATAATGAAGTAGATTTTCAAAGTCTACAGAGAGATTTATGCCAGTTGGAAGAGTGGGCTGAAAGATGGCAGATGGAGTTTAATGCTGATAAGTGTGAGGTGCTACATCTTGGCAGGACAAATCAAAATAGGACGTACATGGTAAATGGTAGGGAATTGAAGAATGCAGGTGAACAGAGGGATCTGGGAATAACTGTGCACAGTTCCCTGAAAGTGGAATCTCATGTAGATAGGGTGGTAAAGAAAGCTTTTGGTGTGCTGGCCTTTATAAATCAGAGCATTGAGTATAGAAGTTGGGATGTAATGTTAAAATTGTACAAGGCATTGGTGAGGCCAATTCTGGAATATGGTGTACAATTTTGGTCGCCTAATTATAGGAAGGACGTCAACAAAATAGAGAGAGTACAGAGGAGATTTACTAGAATGTTGCCTGGGTTTCAGCAACTAAGTTACAGAGAAAGGTTGAACAAGTTAGGGCTTTATTCTTTGGAGTGCAGAAGGTTAAGGGGGGACTTGATAGAGATCTTTAAAATGATGAGAGGGATAGACAGAGTTGACGTGGATAAGTTTTTCCCACTGAGAGTAGGGAAGATTCAAACAAGGGGACATGACTTGAGAATTAAGGGACAGAAGTTTAGGGGTAACATGAGGGGGAACTTCTTTTCTCAGAGAGTGGTAGCTGTGTGGAATGAGCTTCCAGTGAAGGTGGTGGAGGCAGGTTCGTTTTTATCATTTAAAAATAAATTGGATAGTTATATGGACAGGAATGGAATGGAGGGTTATGGTCTGAGCGCAGGTATATGGGACTAGGGGAGAATACATGTTCAGCATGGACTAGAAGGGTCGAGATGGCCTGTTTCCGTGCTGTAATTGTAATATGGTTATATGGTTATAATACACACACCCCAATATACATTGATGGAGCTGAAGTAGAGATGATCGAAAGCTTCAAGTTCTTAGGAATAAATGTAACCAGCAATTAGTCCTGGACCAGCCACATATGGCCAAGAAAGCACACCAATGACTCTACTTCCTTAAAATGCTCAGGATGTTCAGCATGTCCCCAACAACCCTCACCACTTTCCACAGATGGGCCGTAGAAAGCATTTTATCAGGATGCATCCCAGCATGGCTTGAGAATAGCTCCATCGAAGACTACAAGAAATTGCAGAGAGTTGTGGATGTAGCCCAGACCATCACACAAATCAACCTCCCTTTCATTGACTTGGCGAGGCCACCAACATATTCAAGGACCAGTCTCACTCCAGTCAGTCCCTCTTCCCCCTCTCCCACCAGGCAAGAGATACAGGAGTTTGAAAATGCATCCGATTGAAAATGCCTCAGATTCAGGAACAGTTTCTTCCCAGCTGTTATCAAGCAACTCATTGGAAACCTTTGAACCATCTTTTATCAGACTATATCTTGCAGCAGATAGACACAGAAAGCTGAAGAACTTAGCGGGAGATGCAGCATCTCTGGAGAGAACCCATTCCATTCCTTCTCTCCAGAGATGCTGCCTGTTCCGCTGAGTTACTCCAGCTTTTTGTGTCTACCTCTGGTTTAAACCAGCGTTTGCAGTTCCATCCGACACATTATATCTTGCAGTATGTGTTGTACCCTTTATCCTTTATCTGTACATTGTTGACGACTTGTTTGCACACAGTCTTTAGAGTCACATCTCATTTTTTCTTTGACTGGACAGTGTGCAACCAAAAAGCTTTTCACTGTACCTCGGTACATGTGGCAATAATAAACTAAACTAAAGTCCTCCCACCCTACTTCCCGCTCCACTCCCCACCTTTACTCCACTACCCACCTCCTCAACTCTCTTGTTAAGGATCAATTTCAATAATTAACCTGCCAGCATATCAATGGGATCTGCTTAGACACAAAATGCTGGAGTAACTCAGCGGGACAGGCAGCATCTCCGGAGAGAAGGAATGGGTGATGTTCAGATTCAGGGTCTGAAGAAGGGTCTCGACCCGAAACGTCACCCATTCCTTCAGAGATGTTACCTATCCTGCTGAGTTACTCCAGCATTTTGTGTCTACCTTCGATTTAAACCAGCATCTGCAGTTCTTTCCTACACATATGGGATCTGTTTGTTGGCACAAGACTAGATCACTTCACTTGCATTCAGCATCGGGCTTCCATTCACACTAAGCTTTTAACAAAGCACCCCACAGGATTCTGCAAGAATGCCATCAAAGTGTGGCAATGATGGTACAACGTATTGACAGGTTTGTAGCCACTAACTTCCATGTGAACGAAAAATCTCAGCCATGTCACTGAAATAATATCACTATGAGATGGATGCAAAATGCTGGAATAACTCAGCGGGTCAGGCAGCATCTCTGGAGAAAAGGAGTAGGTGACATTTTGGGTTGAGACCCTTTTTCAGACATCACTATCACTATGAGTTTGATCAAGGGAAAGGGAAAGTCAGCCCATCAGGGGACCCGCTCCCAGCCTCTGGAGGTTGGTGTCAGAGTTGCACTGTCAGCACTGAGGAGCACAATGTGTAACTGCCCACTTGCCCATGACAGGCGATGCCTGAGAAAGCATGAAGTGTGGTACAACCCAATTTCGTTTCTTCAAAGTACTTTGTACTAAATTAATATGTGTAGGAAAGAACTGCAGGTGCTGGTTTAAATCGAAGATGGACACAAAATGCTGGAGTAACTCAGCGGGACAGGCAGCATCTCTGGAGAGAAGGAATGGGTGACATTTCGGGTAGACCTGAAATGTCACACATTCCTTCTCTCCAGAGATGCTGCCTCTCCCGCTGAGTTACTCCAGCGTTTTGTGTCTATCTTTGATTTGTACTAAATTAATTCAGGTTGTGTGTTGCTGATTGTGTAGCTTCCTTTGTCAATTTAGAAACATAGAAAAATAGGTGCAGGCGTAGGCCATTCGAGCCTTTCAATATGATCATGGCTGATCATCTACAATCGGTACCTAGTTCCTGCTTTTTCACTATATCCCTTGATTCCTTTCGCCTTAAGAGCTAAACCTAACTCTCTCTTGAAGACATCCAGTGATTTGGCCTCCACTGCCTTCTGTGGCAGAAAATTCCACAGATTCACAACTCTCTGGGTGAAGAAATTTTTCCTCATCTCAGCCCTAAATGGCCTATCCCTTATTCTTAAATTTATTAAAAGTCGCCATGAACAAAGAACTTTCTGAATTTGGGTCATCTACCAGTACGTTATATAAGGTTTACGCAGTCACTTCTGCTTCAGAGCCATCTTTTCATCACATCTGACACATTCAAAGCAGATTGAAACGGGGGAAAGGATGATGCACTCAGCAGTCACTGCAACAAATCCCCGAATTATGGAGGAAACCGCGATGCTGTATAATTATGTTGATTGGAATTCATTGTGATTTTATAAGTGCTCGCATCAATTGCGACATTCCTATCCGTTCATGATTTTCAAGATTTGAAAGAAAATAATCTGAACTGTATGTATGATCATGAGGGCTTATTTGTGAACCCTTAGCAGCACACTGGCAATCATATGGGATTAAAGGCGGCCTCTGTTATATGCATTCAAACCATCCGGTACAGATTCCTTCTGCTCGCTCTGTACTGGTGTTAAGGTCTTACAGAAGGGATGGGTCTCAATAAATACCAGGTTAAATCATTTAATTTCCATTCCACTTTGATGTCTACTAGAAATCTTGGTTGGAGATTCTCCCCTGCTCCCTTACACAGTTTTGCCTTGTTTTAGACCATGTAAACTACTGTGTAAAATCTCGAAAGACAACGTTTTAATGGATATAACTGGCAACTCTGCAGGAGTGAATCCACCTTTACACATGAAATGCATTCACTTTGTGCAAAGCAGTTGTGGGTTTGCTAAATTAAAAAAAAAAAAATACTCCTAAAATAGCCCTGGGTTCAAACGTGGATGAAATACCCCAATTCCTGATGTGAGGAGAAAATGGTTGCTCTTAATATTCAAGCTTGCATTTGTCAAAGTAAGTTAGTAAGAAGATCTAGTTAATGGTGGTCAATGAGAAATGGTAGGAATCTGTCTGCTGGTTGGACTCATTCCTAGAACAATGGAATATGGTTTTGACTGGTGGAGGCCGATGTCATGGGTGTTCTTTGTTGGAGACATTTCTAGCTACTTCATTAGTGAATTTGTCACCATCGTTAGAGCAGAATGAGGATTTTTGCTGATTGCATATGATTCCTTTCCATTTACAAGTCCCAAGGTAATAAACGAGTCAATGCCTTTGGGCAGCGAGATATAGAAAATATTTGGGCATTCACACATGTTGTAAATAGCCATCAGGCAATGGGCTATTGAGAGAGCATTACTGTTCCTATGTAAATCTCTCACCATCAGCAGGTTGGAGGGAAGTCAACTTTCACCAGAAATGTAACTGCATCAGCCACATCAAACCAGTCAGTGTATAAACAAGTTCGATCTGAAGAAGGGTCCCGACCTAAAACGCCACATATCCATGTTGTGCAGCGATGCTACCTGACCCGCTGACTTACTCCAGCACGTTGCGTCATTTTTTGTAAACCAGCATCTGCTGTTGCTTGTGCCTACGAAATAAATATCTAGCTTTTTTTCTAGGAATAGTGCTTGATTTTTATTTTCATTGTGCGCTCTTCAATTTAACATATAAAGTAATTAGTAATCAAGAAAACAAGCACTGATATAATGAATAATAAGTACACTTTACCAAGTATTGTGTCTAATAAACATTGTGTTATTTAATTAGGCTTTCAGCAAAGCTATTAATTAAAACGACTTTGTGAAAATATATTTCTCTTCATGGTTTGTCACAGATCAGCACTTTTTGTATTGTGTTTAATTCCTCATTCTCACATTAATCTCAAGTAGATCAAAGGCAGGGTATCTTTCCACGATTATTTATTTTGTAATTATGCTTAATGAAGTGGAAGGAGTCATATGGATCCTGCATGATGCTCACTGCATGTTTTTGCTTCAAATGTCCAAATATTAGTTCAGCTAACAAATTACACCAACATGGTCTTGACGAAACCTCATTGAAACTTTGTGGAGAGTTGTCAATGGATAACTGGTTTGAACCGTACCAAGATTCTTTGGGATTGTGAATATTCACACGCATGGCCTGATCTTGGAAAAATCAGTGTAATCAGAACATCATGGAAAGATTTAAACGTGTTCTCATCTGATTAAAATTGGATTTGCTGAAACCACCTGAAAATTACCCACGAGGATCTATTGTATGTGAGGATGCACCCAAAGAAGCAACATTTAAATAGGAGCAGGTAGGGTGGCGTAGTGGTAGTGCCAGCGCTACTGCCTTGCAGCGCCAGAGACCCGGGTTCGATCCTGACTGCGGAGTTTGTACATTCTCCCCTTGATCTGCTTGGGTTTTCTCCGTGATCTTCGGTTCCCTCCCACACGACAAAGTTTGTAGGTTAATATGGCTTGGTATAAATATAAATTGTCCCTGGTATGTGTAGGATAGTGCTAATGTGTGGGTGGTCGCTAATCGGAGTAGACTCGATGGGCCGAAGGGCCTGTTTCCTAGCTGCTTCTCTAAACTAAACTAAAAAGGTAGCACAGATTGTTGAAAGCAGTGTATATTTAACTGACTTCTGAATCTTTGTGGCGTTATTTGAAAAATTCTGCATATGTGCTTTTTTGAAGCTTTAGAATATAAATATGCAGTAGAGATAACAGTTTCATGAACCACAGTAGCATGGATTAGGACAAAGAGGGTAGAAGCAAAGGGGAGGAAATGTTCTTTCACCACTAAGACATGTTGAGTACTGTTTAACATGAGCCTGGGGTGCAATTGCTCTGGATTATTATGTATATAAATGATGTGGAATTGATGGAACGGCTGAAATCCATTGGTAGTATTTAAACTAGCAAACTTTGCAAAATACTACAGGAGAGTATGAATGGGTTTATAAGGCTAGATGTTTGGCAGGTAGCTCTCAGGCAGAACAATCTTTCTTGTTAAAATGAAGTGCTGAAGTAATTCAGCGAGTCAGGCGGAATCCCTCGTGAACATGGATAGGTGGAGTTTTGGGTTGGGACCCTTCCTCTGACTGACGTCATTGAACCAGAATCCTTCTTAAAGGGTCCCAACTCAAAAGGCCAATTATGCATGTTCTCCTCATCCACCGAGTTACTCCAGCACTTTGTGTCCTCTTTTGCAGTTCCTTGTTGCTCCATCTTTCTTGTTGCCCATTGTAGAATGATATATCCGTGGACAACCAGATAATTTGTTTGGCCTAGCACCACAGGAAGTCGTAACCCCAGAATATTAATAGTCTCCTAGGTGGCCTCCATTTTCTGCATAGCCAACTGGTCGCTTAAGTATGAGGTACCGTAAAAGATATTTTCTCTCTGAGATGACCAGTTAGGATAGGCCATTTCTGCAACTTTAGATTCTGGGACCTCCAGAATGTATCTACAACATGAGGCAGTATCACCCCCTGATGTTTCACACCCTTGCAAGAACTATTCCTCACAAATAATTTTCATCCCACCCACAAGCAAATTACCAGCTGGAAGCAAGACTTTGTTATAATTAAGTTCTGGAAATAAGATTATGTGAATGCAAGAAGTCAGGAATAATCCACAAAATCAAATGCAGCAGGGGAAACATGGACAAAAGAATACAAGGTATAATAATTGAAATTTTCAACCAACAGTATAGAGTTCTTGTCATCTTCATGAAGCCATATCCAGTAGATCAGGTGATTTTCACACTGCCACACTAATTTCTTAAGGCCAAGGCACAGATGCTGTAACATTGTGGTTGACCGGGCATTAAATGAGCCACTTCTGATCTTGTAGATCAGGCTAGTCCGTAAGCTTCGGTCTGCCAACAAAATCATAATATTATTGCCATCATTCAAACACGTTAATGTCTTTATTAATAACACTTAGCACCATCAGTTTCTAAATTGCAAATTTAACTCATTAGCAGAGGAGTTTGCATTTCTGGATGTAATGTTGCAGAATAATTGTTTGGATACCACCTAAGCATGTAGATATTATTATTGATTTACATTTTGTTACATTCAGTTTAGTGACATGCGGAACAAATGTTCATCATAATGTAATTGGTCTTTGAAATAACAATCTAAACTCGGCTTATACTCGCTAGAATTTAGAAGATTGAGGGGGGATCTTATAGAAACTTACAAAATTCTTAAGGGGTTGGACAGGTTAGATGCAGGAAGGTTGTTCCCGATGTTGGGGAAGTCCAGGACAAGGGGTCACAGTTTAAGGATAAAGGGGAAATCCTTTAGGACCGAGATGAGAAAAACATTTTTCACACAGAGAGTGGTGAATCTCTGGAACTCTCTGCCACAGAAGGTAGTTGAGGCCAGTTCATTGGCTATATTTAAGAGGGAGTTAGATGTGGCCCTTGTGGCTAAAGGGAGAGAAGGCAGGTACGGGATACTGAGTTGGATGATCATATTGAATGGCGGTGCAGGCTCGAAGGGCCGAATGGCCTACTCCTGCACCTATTTTCTATGTTTCTATGAAGTAATTTCTATTACCCAAAAATCCAAAAATCTTGTACTGCGTAATTTATTCTGATTTATGTTTTAACATGGAAGTCACTCCGTTGTTCTCCCATATAAAATATTAGTAGAAGTCAAATAAAATTGAAAATTCTAAAAATATTTGGCCATCCTGTGTGGTTAGAAATACAGGGTTAACTTTGCAAGTTATCGGGCTTTGGAAAGAAGTGTGTAAGCAGCAGAACTGGTGAAACAACAGCATTCTTGACTTCTCATTGTGTGGCAAATTTACCAAAAAACATTGATTACATGACTCGAGCAAGCAGTTTGAATGTGTTAGTTATGTTAGAATTGTGGTTGTGATTCATTAATATTAATAGAAAGCAAACTGTAGTTCTGCTGGCAGGTTAAACGTTTCTGGTAGTTGTGAATGTGTTTGCCAAGCCACATTACGCAATGAATTATCAACATTCATATAATTTAAACAAAAATACACACAAAAAGCAGAACAAAGGGCCTGTATAATGAATGACCTTTGCAACTTGCAGTGTAAAACTCTCATTTTTAGGTCTAATTGCAATTCGGATTTATTAAGATCAATTATCTGCTTTTTCCTCAGTAGACCATGGATCATTAATAGGGCTGTATTATACATTTGACATTTCAGTCAAGATTTCGTAGAATGAGTGCAAGGCTCATCTGAAATATAGTGTGGGAATTAGATGCCGTCTACTATGGCCATCTCAAAAATATTTATTGTTATCCTATTGGGATCTTATAGAAAGTTACAAAATTCTTAAGGGGTTGGACAGGCTAGATGCAGGAAGATTGTTCCCAATTGTTGGGGAAGTCCAGAACAAGGAGTCACAGTTTAAGGATAAGGGGGAAATCTTTTAGGACCAAGATGAGAAAAACATTTTTCACACAGAGAGTGGTCAATCTCTGGAATTCTCTGCCACAGAAGGTAGTTGAGGCCAGTTCATTGGCTATATTTAAGAGGGAGTTAGATGTGTCCCTTGTGGCTAAAGGGATCGGAGGGTATGGAGCGAAGGCAGATACAGGATACTGAGTTGGATGATCAGCCATGATCATATTGAATGGTGGTGCAGGCTTGAAGGGGTGAATGGCCTACTCCTGCACCTATTTTCTATGTTTCTATGTTATTCACAACAATTACAGACATAGTATATACAGGTGGTTGGACTGGACACCTGCTGTTTCGGTGAGTAGGAATGTGTGGATAGATTGTCTACTGAGATGGAGACTGATTCAGAAGATGAAAGACATGACAGAAACAGTCCAGGTGAATGTGTGACTGTCCAACGCCTCTCCTAAACATATAAATTAATGTAAGGCATGGATAGGGTAGAGAGTCAGACCCTTTTTCCCAAGGTATAAATGTCAAGTTCTAGAAGATGTAACTTTAAGGTGAGAGGGGCAAGGTTTGATGGAGATGTGTAGGGGAGGTTTTTTTTACACAGAGGGTGGTGGGTACCTGTAATGCGCTGCCCAGGAGTGGTAGTGGACGCAGATACGATAGTGCCGTTTAAAAGGCTTTTACATAGGCAAATGAATTTGCAGGAAACAGAGGAACATGGATCATGTGCAGGCAAAGGTCATTAGTTTAACTTGGCATCCCGTTTTGACACAGCCTTTAAGGGCCAAAGGGCTCGTTCCTGTGCTGTACTGTTCTATTGTAGTTTTCAAGAGACAGTGGAGAAACAGCCCCTTTGGCCCAGCGAGTCTGTGCCGACTAGCAATCCCCACACATGAACACTATCCCACACACACAAGGGACAATTTACAATCTTTACCAAAGCCAATTAACCTACAAACCTGAATGTATTTATAGCGTGGGAATAAACCAGAGCATCTGGGGAAAACCCACATGGTAACGAGGAAAACGTACAAACTCCATATAGACAGCACCCCTGGTCAGGATCGAACCCGGGTCTCTGGCGCTGCAAGTCAGCAACTCTACCGTCATGCCGCCCCATGTTCCGTGCTCTTTGATCTATGTTCCACAGGTGAAATGATGGAGGCCATGTGCCCTGGCGGTGAATGTGTTTTCTGATGTATTTTTCAATGCACTAAGCATTTGGTCATATGTACCCACAAGCTTTCTTCAGCAGAGATAGTGTATGACTTTGTCCTCTAATGAGTTGCATTAACTGCACTGTACATACCACTCTGCCAACATCACTCACCTTTGATCCTACAATCTGTGCCCCATCAGCTGCACATCCATCTCCTGTCATCATCGCTACGATATACACTGCTCCCGAGCTACGAGTACAAGTTTGCTCAAACTTGAGTGGCTCAACCATTCATCCTGAAACTATGCCCTTTCGATGACTGTTCTTTCTGTTCTGTGCTCCAAGCCTTCCGTGTAGCTACTCTCTTGCTGATACAGATGAAACTTGAAGCATAAGCAGGCGAAAAACAACCTCTCAAATTGCTTTCATTGTGAATACGAGGGGGGAGAGAATTGTGGGCAGAGGGAGAGGGTGGAGAGAGGGAGAGGGTGGGGAGGCAGGATGAGAGAGACGGGGGCAGGAGGGGAGAATGAGGGAGTCCTGCAGTCAGAATTCAGCTCCTTTCTAAGCCAGGCCTCTTTAAATGGTGGTAGCAATTACAATAGTTGTTCCTCTGCTGATGTGACCCATTGTGGCACTGTCTGCACAAAGGAAACAGGTAAAAAAACACCAGGCAGCATCAATCAAACGTGCTGCCTGAAAAGCACCAAATAGCTGTGGTTTGATTGCTTGCCATGATCCATTTTGGAAGTCTAGCAAATATGTCCCATCGTGTCTCTGTCTCATGCTCAGCCCATCATGTCCAGCCTGGATTTCAGAACAATCCTATTCCCCACTTACTTTTTTCTGAACTATCTCCCCCCACAACCCATCTACTCCAAGCTGATTCTTTTGCCAGCTACCTGCAATGTATCATGAGTCAATCAACCAGCACACCTTTGGGATGCGGGAGGAAACTAGAGCACCTGGTGACTACAGGGAGAAAGTACAAACTCCATACAGACAGCACCAGTTAAGATCGAAGGCTGGTGGCTGAAGGTGTGAGGCAGTATCACCGCTCTGATATAGATACAAGGAACTGCAGATGCTGCTTTACAAAAAAAAGACACAAAGTGCTGGCGTAACTAAATGGATCACGCTGACCTGCTGAGTTACTCAGCACTTTGTAACACCATTCTGATGGCTAGCTTATTACATTTTTTAATAGACCTTTATCGTTTAAAGATGTATTGTTTAGTTTTGAGATATAGTGCAGAAACAGGCATTTTGGCCACCGAGTCCACACCGACCAGCGATCCCCACACATTAAAACTACCCTACACACACCAGGGCCAATTTTACATTTAAATTAACCAATTAACCTACAAACCTGTACGTTTTTGGAATGTGGGAGTAAAGCAAAGATCTCAGAGAAAACCCACGCAGGTCATGGGGAGAACGTACAAACTCTGTGCAGACATGCACCCATCGTCAGGATCGAACCCTTGTCTCTGGCGCTGTAAGGCAGTAGCTCTACTGCTCTGCCGCCATATTATAAAATGTTTCAGCTTCTCCCCGTTAGAAAATAAAAATCCAACCTGATAAATATAATCCTCTTGGTATTGTGATATGTTCTTAATCCCCTTCTAGAGCATCATCCCTTTGTTTTAGTCCCATAGAAACAAAAAACATACATAACTCATAAGGTGGACAAAAATGCTGGAGAAACTCAGCGGGTGAGGCAGCATCTATGGAGCGAAGGAAATAGGCAACGTTTCGGGTCAAAACCCGCTGCATTTCTCCAGCATTTTTGTCTACCTTCAATTTTCCAGCATCTGCAGTTCCTTCTTATAAATAAATCATAATGGAGCCTGTTGAAATTTTGATACAATTTTGACATAATTCCTTCCCTTTAGAAATTTACTTCAGTGCTCGTCTGGAAAACATTATTAACCTTTGCTGTGAATTATCCCGTGCATCCCTTTACTTTTCTAACCCTTCAGGCTCATCTTGTCTAAAATTTACCATTTCCAGCATCCACTTCATTGTTCATTCACCAGTTACCCACCCATTCCACATTTTGCAGCCTCGATTTTTGTATGCGCTTGTCCTTCAAAATCAGTGAAGCTCCATATCAGTTTATTCCTCCTTGGCAACTGGAAAATATCCTGATATGCTAAAAAATAACTCTCAGATCTGGTTATCTTTTATAAATGGCAATGTGTTCCTGGAGGTATGCAATTTCTTCCTTATCTTTTAAGTTGATTTTGAACAGATTGTCCAGGTTGCAAACTGTGACCATTAATGCTAATAGGTAGGCAGGTTATTATTTTCCAGTTGATCACTAGAAGGCAGCATTGAACATTTGCAATCTGGTGAAAACAAGACAATAACTCTGTAATCAGGCACCTGCTTCTCAGCTGTAGTTTAGATTGAATGAACATTGAACATCGGCCAGCAATCCCCACACACGAACATTATCCTACACACACTGAGGACAATTTTACAAAAGCCAATGAACCTACAAACCTGTGGGAAGAAACCGGGGCACGCTGGTCACGGGTAGGACGTGCAAACTCCATACAGACAGCAGCCGTAGTCAGGATCGAACCCGGGTCTCTGACGTTGCAAGGCAGCAAATCAGCTGCTGCGCCATCGTGCCGCCCTTGTGGTGTCGGGTCTTAGTAACTCCGGGTGGAGTTGCTGGGCCGGTTACCCCATGATACAGTCAACGGCGGGGTGGATGACCCCACCTCTCAAAACATGGAGGGTCGTGTCCCCTCTGCCCCCCCCCCCGGGTTTTCCGCCCCTGCTTCCGACATATATTTACCATGGTTCTTATGCCTTAAAATTAGTTTTCTGATTCTTCTGCTAGAAGAAACATTTACTTCTTTAAAATCTTTAGGATTTTGGACAACTCTATTAACTATTTTCTTAATTTTCTCTTTTCCCAAAACAAGCCTCTTTCTCTCATCTATCCATATACTGCAAGTCTTCTGAAGTTTGTTAACATCCTCTTCATAACTAACTCCATTTTGGATTTGTGGTGGCCCGGCATAGAGGGTAATAGCACGGTTGTGCAGTCTCAGACTTGCACAAAAACCTGTGTGTGGGAGAGATTAAGGTGGAGGGGCTGTTGTACACGAGCAATCCCCACCCTCTCGGCCGCAGGAGCTGGGTTCCAGTGGCACGGTTACAGCTGGAAACTCCCTCCATGCATTGGATGGTCATGTTTTTTTCCATGCTTTGACATGCCCCTTTGCAATTCTAACCCTGCTGATCCACCTTCCTGGCCGTCAAACTCACCAGTGGATTTCCTCCACAAAAATCCGTCAGGACAGACTTGGCACGCCGGGCTGAGCAAGCCCCTAAACTCACCGAGGCTTTGAGACCTGTCGGCTACCCTCGCTGGTTTAGCTCGCCAGCCAATGCGGTTTTCCAATCTTCGGCCCCTGTTGCATGCGAACAGCTTCTTGGATCCACAGGTGGGATCTGGGGGCCAGGTGGGGGTCGAAGGGTGGACGAACTACCCTCAAAGAAGCACGACATGTCCCCCACCAGAAGTGCTGCTCCTCCATGAGCACCCAATTTTTGATTACGTATCAGAAATAATGCTCGCTGGAAGACAATATTACTTTCTGCACAGAATCTCTTTGCCAGAGTGGGGGATCGAGGTCCAGAGGACATAGGTTCAAGATGAAGGGGAAAACAATTAATAGGAATCTGAGAGGTAACTTTTTCACATGGTAGTATGGAACAAGCTTCCAAAGGAGGTAGTTGAAGCTGGGACTATCCCATCATTTAACAGTTAGAAAGGTACATGGATAGGACAGGTTTGGAGGGATAGGGTGGCAGGTGTGACTAGTGTAGCCGGGACATGTTGGCCGGTGTGGGCAAGTTGGTCCGGAGGGCAAGTTTCCACACTGTATCACTCTATGACTCTATAAATGCAAACTGGAATTGTACATTGTGCAATCATCAGCAAACATCCCAGCCTGACATTATGATGGAAGAAGGTCCCTGACAAAGCACCCTTCAACAATCCAGACTAGATTGTATTTTGCTGTCTCGTGTGGAATGCCCCCTTTATTTTAACCCTGTCCAGTGTCTTATTTTCTCCGGTGCTCTTGCATTTTCTCTCTCTGGATTGCTGGAGGTAGAGGGGAGACCTGATAGAAGTATATAAAATTATGAGAGGCACGGATTAGGGTAGACAGCCAGAACGTTTCTCCGAGGGTGGGAAAGTTAAAGACTAGATGGCATGGCTTCAATTTGAGAGGAGCAAAGTTTTAAATTAAATGTGTGGGGCAAATTTCTCACAGAGGAGGTGGTGGGTACCTGGAACATGTTGCTAAGGGTGATGATGGAAGCTGATCCAATAGTGACATTTAAGAGACCTTCAGGTAGGCACATGGATATGCAGGGAATAGCTCACATGCAGGCAGATAAGATTTGTTTTTTCTTGGCATCATGTTTGGCACACACATTGTGGACTAAACGGTCTGTTCTTTTAAGGTATAATGCTTTTCATTGATGCCGAATGTTGGAAAGTTCTCATTTATTATCTTATTCCTCAAGATACTCATATTTAGCACCATAGCTGATCTATGCTTCCAGTGAAATATCAATGTGCTAGTTATCTGTTTTGAAAGTACTCTTAAGTTCCTTTCCTTTTACCTTTTGAACAAGCGCTCTCTTTATCCCATCTTTATTTTATTTTGTTCAATTCTCCATTGCATTTTTTGTATTCAGCTCCAAACCCGATATTTATCATGGGTCACCTCATCCTATTTCATCCAGGTTGTTCTAACTTTGGATGCTTTTTTTCCCTTTGATAGCAATTCATCAAGTTTCCACCAAAGTCTCCTTTGAAGACCTGTCTTTTCAACTCTTGGAAAATAGCTGTTGAACATTTTTTGATATCGCTTTACTTTGTTCTAATGTCTAAATTATTCGTCACTTTCTCGTATTTATTCAACCTCATTCCCTACAACTAGTTTGAGTACTAAAATACAATGATCAATCAATTCACTTGTACATAATGTAATAGAAAGGAACTGCAGATGCTAGTTTATACCAAAGAGAAACACAAAAGGCTAGAGTTACTCTAGCGGGCCGGCTGGTAGGCAGAAGGCAAAGTGTTGCAATAAAAGGCTCTTTGTCAGGTTGGCTGCCAGTGACTAGTGGAGTTCTGCAAGGGTCGGTGCTGGGGCTGCTTCTCTTCACGTTGTATATTAATGATTGGGATAAGGGGATTGAAGGCTTTGTGGCCAAGTTTGCAGATGATGCTAACATGGAGGGCAGGCAATGTAGAGAAAACAAGGTCTCCTCTGCACACGGACATACAGGTAGGTGAGTGGGCAGAGAAGTGGCAGATGAAATTCAGTACAGCAAAGTACAGAGTCATGCATTTTGGTAATAAGAATAAAGACATAGATTATTTACTCAATGTAGAGAGAATCCAGAAATCGGGGGTGCAAAGGTAACTTGGGAGTGCTGGAGCAGGACCCAAAAAGTCGATTTGCAAGTCGAATCAGTAGTATGGAAGATAAATTTAATGTTAGCTTTTATATCAAGAGGACTGAAATACTAAAAACAGAGATGTAATGTTGATGCTCTACAAGGCGCTGGTCAGGCCGCATTTAGAGTACTGTGAGCAAATACGAGTCCCATATCTGAGGAAGGATGTGCTGGCTCTGGAGAGGGTCCAGAGGAGGTTTACAAGAATGAATCTAGGAATGAGTGGGTTAGCATATGATGAGTGGTTGATAGCAGTGGGCCTCTACTCACTGAAATTTAGAAGGTTGAGGGGGGACCTCATTGAAACTTACAGAATAATGATAGGCATGGATAGAGTGGATGTGGAAAGGATGTTTCCACTGGTGGGAGAGTCTAGGACTAGAGGTCATAGCCTCAGAATTAAAGGGCGTTTTCTTTTAGAAAGGAGGTGAGGAGAAACTTTTTTTAGTCAGAGGGTAGATAATCTATGGAACTCATTGCCACAGAAGGCTGTGGAGGCCAAGTCAGTGGATATTTATAAGGCAGAGATGGACAAATTCTTGATTAGAACGGGTGTCAAGGTTTATGGGGCAAAGGCAGGAAAATGGGATTAGGAGGCAGAGATCAGCCATGATTGAATGGTGGAGTAGTCTCGATAGGCCGAATGGCCTAAGTCTACTACTATAACTTGTGAACGTGAGTCAGGCAGCATCTCTGGAGAAATTGGATAGGTGACGTTTCAGGTCGGGAACCTTCTTCAGATTGATTTTGATGGGGATTGGGGAAGACACTGGAAGCAAGAAAAGACCGGGACAAATCAGGGCAGGCAACAGGCAGATGACCTCACGCTGGGTGGTTCCCTGATAGGCCATTTGTTGGCTACAGACAGTGTGATCCCAAGCGGAATACATTGTTACAAACTGTTGTCCTGTTATTGTCACAACTCTTGTTGCGAACAGATACATCCTTCATGGGATCCTACTATTCCTAAGCAGCAAATGGCCTTCCAAGGATCCACCATGCCTGAGGTAACCTGCTTCTGGCCCCACAATCGATCTGAGAAGGGTCCCAACACAAAATGTCACCTATCCGTTTTCTCTAGAGATGCTGCCTGACCTGCTGAGTTACTCAAGCATTTTGTGTCTTCTATTGTACATATTTTGGGAATAGCTTCTCCTCTTTGCCACATACACTTATAATCCCTGTCTACATTAAGGTAATTGAGTCCTTGAACATCAATTCCTCTAATGTTCTTTTTTTTTTTTGCTATTTAATTGAAAATTTGCCCATCTATCTCCTTTGCCTCTTTCTGGATTATACAGTGGCTCTGTTAGTTTCTCTCCTGTGCCTTAATTCTAACCCCGCTTTTGAGTTATCCTGATGCTACCTTGCAGCCAGCATTACTGGACCTGCACTAGACCTCTGCTGGGTCTAGCCCCCCCCGGCCCCACCTCCTCACCCACCATACTAGACCTGTAGTTGGATTTGCCTTTATTGATTGCAGGGTCCATATCGCACATTTAGCATCACTGCTGGTCATGCTGCCGAGCTGAACAAGGGGCGGAACAGTGGTGTAGTGGTAGAGCTGCTGCCTTACAAAGACCCGGGCTCGCTCCTGACTACGAGTGCCGTCTGTACGGAATTTGTACGTTCTCCCTGTGACCGCGTGGATTTCTCCGGATGCTCCGGTTTCCTCCCAAACTTCAAAGATACACAGTGTAGGAAGGAATTTCAGATGCTGGTTTACACCAAAGATTGGCACAAAATGCTGGAGTAACTCAGCGGGACAGGCAGCATCTCTGGATTGATGGAATGGGTGACTTTTCAGGTCGAGACCCTTCTTCAGACGTCTCTTCTTCTCCAGTCTGAAGAAGGGTCTCGACTCGAAACATCACCCATTAATTCGATAGGTTTTGTAGGTTAATAAGCTGCTGTAAATTGTTCCTAGTGTATGGGGTGATAAGCGTTCGGCATGGATTTGGTAGGCTGAAGGGCCTGTTTCATGCTGTATCTCTAAAGTAAAGTAATGAGTGGTGATTAATACTATGACAGAAGCACACTGATACGAGATTCAGAGCAGAAGTGTGCTTTAAAAACTGTCTACCTGAAATTGAATGATGCCATTTCAATGTCCTCACTTTTACTCCAGCAAACCATTGGAATGGAAATGCTTTTGTCAAAGCTGTGCCAGGGAGGAAGTGAATGTGTTGTATTGTTTGAAATAGCCTGCTGAGATCCCTGAGCCAAATACCCAATGCAATATCAGTGCTTCGAATAAAAATGAAGTGGACACATAACGAATTATAATACGTTCATTTGTCGCATTTAGAGCATTTAAATTATATTCTTTTACTTTAAGATTGATTTTATAATGCCGTCGTTAATGGGGGGAAGTAATATGGAGTGCCAGAAAAGCTAGCCTTCAAGATGATAGAATAGTGTGTGAGCACCAATTCACCCTTATGTACTATTATTATGAATAATAGTTTTAAAGCTCACTTAATTCCCATGAATGGAAGGAATCATTTCAGTAAAATGCAGAGTAACCGCATCATGTTGCCAGCTTCCTCTGTCATAACATAATGAGCTTCGTAGTGAACGGATTGGAAAGTTAGTGGGACTTACTCCAAAATGCTGGCTGTTCATGGTCTAGAGATTGTGGACTTTGGTAGTGGTGTCAAATAAACCCTGATGGGCTGCAGCAGTGAGCTTAGTAGGTAGTACACACTGCTGGAGGCTGTGCCAATGGTCGGTAGAAAGAATGGTTCGGGATGTCGGTTTTAGGTGAAAATAAAGTGGGCTGCTTGCTCCTTTTTAATTGCAAGGTTCTTCAGTATTGTTGGAACGGCCCCCACCCATGCGAGTAAAAGTTTTCCATCAACTCTTGACGTGCCTCGTGAATGTTGGGAAGACTTGGACGTGTCATGAGGTAATTCACTCACTGCAAAATACCAAACCTCTGACCTACTCCTCTGCCATTTCTGACGTACCTGCTCTGCTAATGGGATGGGCATGGGATCTGGAAGATTGGCTGTGGGAATTGACATTGTGAGCATGGTGATATACAGTTAATCATTTGGGAGGACCTTCCAATGTGGATACAAGTAGTTAGACATTTATGAAGGTCCATACACGGTTGATTTAGCTGAGAGATAGGTACATAGAAAATTAATGCAGGAGTAGGCCAATTTGGCCCTTCGAGCCAGCACCGCCATTCAATACGATCATGGCTGATCATCCAAAATCAGCACCCCTTACCTGCTTTCTCCCCAAATCCCTTGATTCCATTAGCCCTAAGAGCTATATATAGCTCTCTTTTGAATACATCCAATGAATTGGCCACCACTGCTTTCTGTGGCAGAGAAATCCACAGGTACACAACTCTCTGGGTGAAAATGTTTTTCCTCATCTCAGTCATAAATGGCCTACCCCTTATTCTTAAACTGGGGTTCTGGACTCCCCCAACTTTATTGATAGTTGATTTATTGATAGAGATACTTTATTGTCTCTGAATCCATTATCTACCTTGCCGTTAAGTCATTTTTCCTATCTTATTTATTTATTATTTTGATATTTTTTATATTTTGGTGTAGCAGGTTGTTCAACTGAATGCCTGGAGGCCATTTCAGAAGGACAGTTAAGCCTTCACCAAGGTACTGTGGTGCCTGGAACCTTAAGTTGATCAGTTTGGGTAGGAATGTCAAACTTTCTTCCATTAAAGCAGTGGTTCCCAACGTGGGGCGTACGCCCCACAGGGGGGCAATTTGATTTTTAAGGGGGGCAATTTCCACCTAATGTTTTTTTCTTTTTTTTAACAATTTTTTAGTAATTTCTTGCTCAGAACTTTAACCGTCTTTTGTTTATTTCATTTTTCTTTTTCATGGATGCCATGTTCTTTTGAAGCTTGTTTAAACCAAGGTATTGGCGTTTTAAGCTTCTTCAGCTGAAACGGAGTTCACTTTTTAAATGATAAGAATTATATCAGGATTTTAGAGGTGATTAGATGGGGCATGGCCAAAAAAAGGTTGGGAACCACTGCATTAAAGTCATTTGTTAACCAGTGGTGTTTTCACAGTTTGTGTGGACTCCATGATTGAGACCAACATTTTTTTTTCCAGACTGCTCAATTAGGGCGACAGATAGCACAATGGGCTAAGAGTTCGGCTGGCAACCGGAAGGTAGCCGGTTCGAATCCCGCTTGGAGTGCATACTGTCGTTGTGTCCTTGGGCAAGACACTTCACCCACCTTTGCCTGTAATGGAATGTAATTACGGCGGCAGGCGCGGGCACACCGCGACGCCCTGTGTCTCCCTTTCAAGGGAGATGCTAAAAATGCATTTCGTTGTCTCTGTACTGTACACTGACAATGACAATAAATTGAATCATTTCATTTCATTTCATTTCATTTCATTTCATTTTTTTTTTAACTACAGAATATGAAATATTACGTATGAACAGTTTTTTGAACTTTAACAATGTCACTACTTTAAGTGTTGCATTAAGTGACTAACTCTGCGTTGGCACCATGTTTTTTGCAGAAGATTCCAACACAATCTGTGAAGGACCCTTGAATCAATTACAGGCTGCTTGTATAAGTTCTTCACGTATATATGTCTCTACATTTTGTAAACAACTTTGCTCAAGGCAAAAAAATCTACAGATCAAATGTAATTTACATTGGTGATGAGGATAGTGAAGAGTCATAGGGACTCTATGAAGAACATAGAGTTAAGGTGAGAGGGGAGAGTTTTAGTGGGGAACTGGGGAGTGGGGGGGGGGGGGGGGCAACCGAGGCTGGTGGGTGTATGGAACGAATTGCTGGAGGAGGTAGTTGAGACAGGTTCTGTTATAACATTTAAAAACCATTTGGACAGGTACATGGATAGCACAGGTTTGGAGGAATATGGGCCAAACATGAGCAGGTGGGACTAGTGGAGATGGGACGTTGGCTGAAGTGGGGAATTTGCGCTGGAGGGCCTGTTTCCATGCTGTATGACTCTATGATTCTATGACACTGCCGTAAAGATGACAAAGTCATCGAGGTTGACTAATGACTATGTGTCTGCATTGGATGTGGATCTTTAAAGCTCACAATTAAGCTCAGCAAACCCGAGCTGAAGGCTTGAGCAAAAGGAAAGACAAAATATGTAGCACCTTCTAAAGTGAGCATAGATGAAAGTTTGAGCCTGGTCATTGTTGAAATAATAGAGAATACAAGTTACTCCAACATCCACCCGCATCTTCGTCAGTTCCCTCCCTGGCAATGCACGCCGGATGATGTTAAAAGCATTGGAGGTCAAAAAACATGACTCGGGATTAAGGGGCAAAGATCAGTCATGATTGAATGGCGGAGTAGACTAGATGGGCCATATGGCATAATTCTACTCCTATAACTTGTGAACTTCGTTAAACTTCTAGTGCAGAGTGCAGAGAAATTTCCGTTGATAACAAATATTAGTCCAAGCACGTTATATGGACCAACAACTGGAGTATAAGTTCTGACATCAAGTCTGGGTCCTGTGAGTGCGAATGTGTGAAAACAGATCTAGCCGGAAGCACTGCTGCTGTTACAGTGGGAATCGTGTGCTGTGAGGGAGAGATAAGATCATTCTACTGTAGAAAGCAAAAACAACTCACTGTGCGCAAAGTTGAACGCAGGAAGACTAAACAGTGGCAGTTAAGAAGCAAGCCTATGGGGGAAAGTTTGCCCAGCTTTGAGGCAAATGATCTACATGGGATAGGCATGTCATGTGGCACATACTCCAAAAGTTCCAATCGAAAGAAAAGAATGGCTCCAAAATTCAGTAGACGGTGAACAATACTCTCGGCTCATATCTCAAAGATTTGATTTGGCAGGAAGAAAGAATGTTCACTGAACTGGATCTGTCCCAAGCTTATTCCCAGCTTCATGTTGATGAAGATTGTCAATGTTACTTGATAATTAACACCTACAAGGGGGTTTATACGTATATAAGCTAGTGTATGAGATAAGGCTGCTTTGAGTTATTTCAAGCAATAGTGGGTAAGTTTCTGCTGGGAAGCCAGTTTTGTTCAATCAGGATTAGATTCTAATTTCAACAGCTGCCGAGGTACTTAAGTGTTTAGAAAACTGCATCAACATAACTTGAAGCTTAAAAAGCAAACTAATATGTTTCCAGGCAAAACTTTAAGTTTGACAGTGAATGAAAACAAGCTGCAGACAATTAACAACAGAGTTAAGGCCGTCATTTGAGCCAGCAAATCAAAAATGTTTTACTAAGTACCCATAATTTCTAGTAAAATGCTACATTTTGAACAGACCTTGCCTTGGTGTTGGCATTTCTTCACCAGCTACGAACGAAAAATGAGTCATTGCAGTAGAGAAAGGATCACCAAAAAGTGTAAATCAGTGTAAGAAAAGCCTCAGGGTTGAGTCACTTCTGCTGTAGGATGACCCCGATCAAGGACTAAGGCTTGTGATGTCATGGCAAGTGGCTATGAGAAGCCAAGCAGTTACGTGTCATGCACACTGACCAAAACTGAAAACAAAATGCACTCAAATAAATCACTGTTGATTATATTTGGAGTTACAAGACTTCATCATTTTATTTTATTAGTAAAACCATTGATGCTTGTTGCTGGCCATCAGCTGTGTGGGCTGCTTTGCGAGTGAAGTCTGCTTTCCATATGATGGGGACATCAAGAAAGGAGAGGTGAAAGAAACAGCCTTTTGTCTCAGTGCAACTCAGGCGTTGAGTATCTAAGAAGTCAGCTCCATGAAGCAGCCACAATTCTAGAAAACAACATTTATATTTTGCTGTCACACTAGTGAAAATAGCTGGTGCTAGGAAATTCAAATTGCATGACAACGTTTGTGTATTGACATCGCAAAGCTGGGAATTCTGAAGGTCATTGAAAAATACATTAATGCCTACACTGACCATGGAACTATACAGTAAAGAATAGCAGAGAAGACTATTAGATTCAATATATTTCAGACATGAGAATCAATGTGATGATTCTCCAATCTGAAGAAGGGCTCCGACCTGAAACGTCACCCATTCTTTTTTTCCAGAGATGCTGCCTGACCCGTGGAGTTACTCCAGCCCTTTGTGTCTATCTTCAGTATCAACCAGCATCTGCAGTTCCTTCCTATACATGATGCTTCTAATGTGTGTCGGGGTGTGAAGACATTGTTGAAACCAACAATACTGGGTGTTTCCATGACTTCTGCACCTGGGAAAAAAGCCCAATCTCTCCTTTCTCTCTCCCTAGCTATATTCCTCCAATCCAGGCAACATCCCTGTGAACCCCCTCTGCACACTCTCCAGTGTAATCACATTCCTGTAGTGTGATGATCACATTCTAACTAGTGTTTTGCATAGTTGCAATACAAAGGCCCAACTCTTTTAGTCTATGCCGCGATCTATGAAGGCAAACATGCCACCAGACTCCCTGTTCGTCATCATGTTTTAGTGACCTACTGTTTACTGTATATCATACTCCTAATTGATTTTGCACAACGTATCACACCACACTTATTAGGATTAAGTTCCATCTGCCAATGCTGCACATAACTTTCTACCTCATCTATATCCTGCTGTGGCCTCAGACAACCTTCCTCATTATCCAAAACATCAAATTTCATATCATCTACAAACTTACTAATCATGATTACTAATCATCATTGGTCTCCAAATCTGAGGAAGGACATTATTGCCATAGAGGGAGTGCAGAGAAGGTTCACCAGACTGATTCCTGGGATGTCAGGACTGTCTTATGAAGAAAGACTGGATAGACTTGGTTTATACTCTCTAGAATTTAGGAGATTGAGAGGGGATCTTATAGAAACTTACAAAATTCTTAAGGGGTTGGTTGGACAGGCTAGATGCAGGAAGATTGTTCACGATGTTGGGGAAGTCCAGGACAAGGGGTCACACTTAAGGATAAGGGGGAAATCCTTTAAAACCGAGATGAGAAGAACTTTTTTCACACAGAGAGTGGTGAATCTCTGGAACTCTCTGCCACAGAGGGTAGTTGAGGCCAGTTCATTGGCTATATTTAAGAGGGAGTTAGATGTGGCCCTTGTGGCTAAGGGGATCAGGGGGTATGGAGAGAAGGCAGGTACGGGATACTGAGTTGGATGATCATATTGAATGGTGGTGCAGGCTCGAAGGGCCGAATGGCCTACTCCTGCACCTAATTTTTATGTTTCTATGGTTCTATGTTTCTGTGATCCCTGCACGCACATCAAAGTCATTAATACATATCACAATCAGCAAAATGTCCCAGTAACAAAACCTACAGTCCACTACAGGTCACAGACCACTGAACAGAATCATCCTTCCACTCCTGCCTCCTATCCCCAAGCTAATGCTGAATTCAATTAGCAAGCACACCTTGGGTTGTTATGCCTTAGCCTTTGGATCACTCTATCATGCTGGACCTTGTCAAATGCCTTACTGAAGTCTGAATAGACAATCCTGCTGCTCTGTCATCACCAATCCCTGGGAGAATTGCGTTCATGTATGAGAAGTGTTTGTAGTCTCTGGGCCCGTATTCACTGGAATTTAGAAGGATGAGGGGAATCTCATAGAAATGTCATCTGGTGAATGGTGAACCTGTAGAATTATTTGCCACAGAAGGCTGCAGAGGCCAAGTCAGTGGATATTTTTTAAGGCAGAGATAGATACAGGTGTCAGAGGTTATGGGGAGCAGGCAGGAGAATGGGGTTAGGAGGGAGAGATAGATCAGCCATGATTAAATGGCAGAGTAGACTTGATGGGCTGAATGGCCTAATTCTACTATTCCTTATGACCTAAACCTACCGAATAGTGAAAGGCTTAGATAGAGTGGACGTGGAGAAGATGTTTCCAATAGTGGGAGAGCGTAGGGTTAGAGGCCACAGCCTTAGAATAAAAGGATGTCTCTTTATAATGATGAAGATAAATTTATTTAGCCAGAAGATGGTGTCTATGGAATTCGTTGCCACAATCAGTGGACGAGCTAAGTCATTGGATATTTTTAAAGTGGAGATTGATAAGCTCTTGGTTAGTAAGGGTGCAAAGGTTACAGGGAGAAGGCAGGAGACTGGGGTTGAGAGGGGGAAATATATCAGCAATGATTGAATGGTGGAGCAGACACAATGGGCTAATTTTGCTGCGATTATCTTATGATCTCCTGTGTTATCTTCTGAAAAAAATCTAACAAATTAATGAGATGGGATTTCTCCCATAAAAAGCCATAGTATTCATCTCTAATCAGCCTCTCCCTGCAAACGTACAAAAATGTTCTCCAATAATTTCCCTACCACTCATCAGCCTGTAATTATGTTGTAGAATCTGCTGATGCAGAGAAGGTGAAACGCAATTAGTAAAGGGTTAGTGTAAATGGGGACTAATGGCTGGCATCGACACAGCAGCCTATGCTTTGTGACTATGATTCTGTGATAATCTGTGAAGAGATTTTGAATGCACTGCAGATGCTTATTTAGGGTGCTTATGTTCTTGTGTATAACTCTATTCACTCTGCAATAGGCTGTGATTAAAATCTCACTGAACACACATTAATTTGATTTCCCTGGCGGCCATGGCAAAATTTGGATTTCTATCCAGTCTCTAGTTTACTACTTTAATAATATAGATTGTGCATCCATTCTGTCCTTACCTTAAGCCTGACCACAAGTGTTGGCATGAGTGACCTGTTACTCTGTCATCTCCCTAAACCCCATTGTGGTCCATCTTTTTCCCGGATTTCCCAGAGTAACGCTTCATCCAAAGAGATATGAATAGCCACCACGTCTCACAGCTTTCCCAAAGCCAATGTGAACACTTGTGGCAGGTGGTTGAATACCCTATTGAACTTCTACAGGTACTTGGCAGTGAGCATACTGACTGGTTGCATGTTGGCCTGGTTCAGAAATGTAAACATTCAATAACAAAGGAGGCTGCAGAACATGGTGGGCATTGCCTAGCCCAATGTTATTGTCACATATACCTTGGTACAGTGATCCATCATGGGCACTGCCCTCTCCACCATCAAAAGGATTTACAGGAAGTCAGCTCATATCATCAAAGACCTAGACAACTCTTGCCACGGTCTCTGCTCGCTGCCACCAAAGGGAAGAAGGTAAGCTGTTATATCCAGGTTCAAGAACAGCCTCTTCCCATCAATCATTCGTGAAGCACCCTGCACACCACTAACCACAACACTACCTCTGCACTCCTATGCATTTTGTACCATTATGGTTCTATGCATTTGGGTTTTTACACTGTAGCTATTATTGTTATTGTTGTTGTTGCACCTAATTTGCCCGTAAAGCTGCAGCAAAAAGTGAATGGCATTGTTCCAATTCATATCCGATGCACAGGACAAACAAACACTATTGACTCTTGACACTAACTGATAAAGAGCTGGAGCACTATGTTGATCATTCTCCGAGATAAAATACCCCAAGGTGCCCCTGCTTCAATCCTGAATCACTATCTTGTACCATTGTTACCATATACACATACACTATAAACCCACTGACTCCCATGGCTATCTGGACTACACTTCTTCCCACCCTGCTTCCTGTAAGGACTCCATCCCCTACTCCCAATTCCTCCGTCTACGCCGCATCTGCTCCACGGATGAGGCGTTCCACACCAGGACATCTGAAATGTCCTCACTATTCAGGGAACGGGGGTTCCCCTCCTCCACCATAAATGAGGCTCGCACCAGGGTCTCTTCCTTACCCCGCAACACTGCTCTCTCTCCCCATCCCCGCACTCGCAACAAGGGCCGAGTCCCCCTAGTCCTCACCTTTCACCCCACCAGCCGTCACATACAAAAAATAATCCTCCGTCAGTTTCGCCACCTCCAACGTGACCCCACTACTCGCCACATCTTCCCATCTCCCCCCATATCTGCCTTCCGCAAAGACTGCTCCCTCCATAACTCCCTTGTCAATTCTTCCCTTCCCTCTCGGTCCACCCCCTCCCCGGGCACTTTCCCTTGCAACCGCAAGAGATGCAACACTTGTCCCTTTACCTCCCCCCTCGACTCCGTTCAAGGACCCAAGCAATCGTTCCAGGTGCGACAGAGGTTTACCTGCATCTCTTCCAACCTCATCTATTGCGTCCGCTGCTCTAGATGTCAGCAGATCTATATCGGTGAGACCAAGCGGAGGTTGGGCGATCGTTTGCCGAACACCTCCGCTCGTTCCACAATAACCAAGCTGACCTCCCGGTGGCTCAGCACTTCAACTCCCCCTCCCACTCCGCCTCCGACCTCTCTGTCCTGGGTCTCCTCCATGGCCACAGCGAGCAGCACCGGAAATTGGAGGAACAGCACCTCATATTCCGTTTGGGGAGTCTGCACCCCGGGGGCATGAACATCGAATTCTCCCAATTCTGTTAGTCCTTGCTGTCTCCTCCCCTCCCCCAGCTCCCCTGCTGTCTCCTCCCACCCTCCCGCCTTCTGGCTACTCCTCCTTTTCCCTTTCTTGTCCCCCCCACCCACCCCCACCCCCCGATCAGTCTGAAGAAGGGTTTCGGCCCGAAATGTTGCCTATTTCCTTCGCTCCATAGATGCTGCTGCACCCGCTGAGTTTCTCCAGCTTTTCTGTGTAACCTTGTACCATCTTAGTGATTTCACACTTTCTCTATTTTTCCTCCCATTAAGCCCATCTCTTCATCTCATTTACACTAAATTGCTAACTTTCCACGGAGAAATAGAGACATTGACTCAGCCCCAGGCTACCCAATAGTGTTAAATGTTCCCATTCCTCGACTGTTTCTCCTCCAACTACTCCCTTTTCAAAACAACTTCTGTCCTCCTCTGAATCGTCGGAAGATGGGCGCCCATGACCTTATAATTCAGTAGATAGACCCAAAAAGCTGGAGTAACTCAGCGGGACAGGCAGCATATCTGGTTAGAAGGATTGGGCGACGTTTCGGGTCGAGACCCTTCTGCAAACTGAGCCCATTCCTTCTCTCCAAAGATGCTGTCTGTCCCGCGGAGTTACTCCAGCATTTTGTGTCTATCTGCGGTGCAAACCAGCATCTGCAGTTCCTTTAAGGTCCCAACACCTTTCCGATCGCGCCTCGCCGCCACTTGCATGAACACACACTGCTCATTGCCCTGTTATTTAACACCCGCTTTCCATCGTAGTTCATTACCACACATTGCCACGAATACTCCCACAGTCTGACTCTGACCGAGGCACGACTGGCAGCTGGAGTGATCGGAGGGAGACGAGATCAAGGGGGAAAGCAATGCCTTTGCAGCGGGTTGTTTTGCGTGTGAAACATCAGAGGAAGATGAAGGTAGACACAAAAAGCTGGAGTAACTCAGCGAGACATTCCTTCTCTCCAGAGATGCTGCCTGTCCCGCTGAGTTACTCCATCTTCGATTTAAACCAGCATCTGCAGTTTATTCCTCCACATTAGAGGAAGGTGACTTGGTTAGATAGCCATGTGCGTTCATACGAAGGTGATCCAGGAAAATAAGTACAATTTTGTGATTCGAATGAATGTTTTGCTGTGCTAGGGTTGATGGTGAAATATTTATTATGCTCTTGGTGGGTGGGGGGCTGGGGGGTGTAAAGAAGTCTCACCAACACATCGTGTCTTTACTAATTGTTTATTGATAGTTCACAAGCATTGCTGTTCTAGGGCACATGCACTAGTCATCTACAGGGGGTATCTAGGAGAAAGAGCCATTTTGAAGCCAAGCCAGTCACAGAAGGGAATCTTTCTTCACTAAACGTTGGAAGGGCGTGTGTCTCCCACTAATTGCTGTAGTTCCAAGCTGAGCTACAACCCGAAACCTTGAATTGATAGATGTTTGCAAGTTAAGAATCTAGAATCGGCGCAGTCTGAAGAAGGGTCCCGACCTGAATCGTCACCCGCCCTTTTTTTCTCCAGAGATGCTGCCTGACCCGCTGAGTTGCTCCAGCACGTTGTGCCTATCTCCGGTATAAACCACCACTGGCCATTGCCTCCTCTACACAGAACCGAGGCAGAGGGAGGAATGTAGACCAGCACTGATCTCATTGATTGGCCGTCTCCCCTCGAAGGGCTGAATGGCCTGTTTTCCCCTCGATGGTGGGGCAGGGTAGTGGGCGCATTGGAAGTGATGTTGGTGTGGCCACGTTTTGCTGCTTATTTTAACGTGCTGATCACGTTGCTTGTGTTTAATTCCAGGAGCACGTTGAACAGTTGGTTGACTTGTGAGAATCTGTGCAATCTCGGTGCAAGATTCGCAACCATTTTAATGCCGATGTCCGTTAAAAGGGTGACAAGAAGGAAGGTCTACATCTAATTTGGCCGGCGAAATATTTAAATGGAACGTGCTTTTTAATTGATGCCGCTCAAGACATGCGCCAAAACACACAGATCTGACAGGATAAAAGTGGTCCCTTTAAAGATTCACCATTGATCCGAGGACAGGCTGTAGCCCGGTCAACTGGAGGAAGAACAAACGGATTTCACTTCTAAATCTGCCCCAATGTTTGGCGTCGAGGCGAAAGCAGGAGCAACTTTGGGCATGGCCGCGCTGGAAAAATCCAAGGCACCCGTTTGACAAATGGGAGTTTCAAGCGAATGGAACTCCTCCGCTGGCACTGGGTCCCGACTGGAAATGGGGATGTGAGAGAGACAGCGGCGACTTCACCAGCAGCCCCTGACTCCGAGCTCCCACAACCGGCCACCCCCTTGCACCCTCTCCACCCGGGGCACTGGTCCAGCTGCCAGCCCATCGCCCTCTCCTCGCCGTGCCGGGCAGAGGGAAGATTCCGCTCTGTACAGTGGAAGGTGACAGGCGACCTTCTCCGGATTACAACTAACGAGCAGGTAACTTGCACCGAGCGGCTCCACCATCTCATCTTCTCGCCGAAGATGCTGCCGCCGCCGCCGCCGCCGTCTTGTAATTGCAGCGGGTGAAACTGACCCGGTCCTGATATTTGCAACACCCCATTTCCACCCACTCAGCCCCCCCCCCCCCCCCCCCCCCCCCCCCCCGTCCCTCCCGTCTCTCTCTAGAGAACCATCAAACGGAGTCCAGTTACGCCTATTTAAAAAAACACAGCTTGAAGTACAGCTACAGCCTCTCATAGCAAAGCTGAGCTAGTCGGTCACCCGCCACTGAAACCTTGGCCACCTTGCAAGTTGGAAGAGCGGTCGCTGTCTCCCTTTCCCCGCCCTTGGCTGGCTGGGATATTCGGGGTCTCGCTGAGCCAGGATGGGGCCGGAGCCCGAGGAAACCCGGCACAACTCGGGCTGACGCTCGCATTTGATTTCTCTTGCAGCGGGCGAAGATGCCTTTCCACCCTGTCCACACCGGCCTCTTGTACAAAGGGAATAATTACCTGAGCGGATCGCTGTCGGACGGGAGCGAGAGCGAACAGTTGGCCAACATCTCGGAAGAGGAGTTAGACGGTGGGTGCTTTTCTCTCTATCTCTCCCCGACCTTTCCTTGGTTGCTATGTTGCAACAAGCGCACGGTTTGCCGGCTGGGCTACTTCCTCCTGCTTATTGAAAGCACAATCAGTAGCAACCTGATCTGACCTGGCGTCTCATTCACAAAGGAAAACAAAATGTTGTGATTGTCAGTGCGAGTGACGGGCTGGAACTTTGTGCCAGGGGACTAGCCCATTTGGGCAGAATGGCCTCTTTTACGCGCGTTGCCTTCCATGTAATTCTTGCAAGAAACGCAACAGGAAGCAGAGTGACTCGTCAGTACTGTTTGACGGCCAACTTTTGATGCAAGGGAACATTGCCAATTGCATCAAAAAGACAGAGTTGCGCCTTTAGTTGCATCCACTGTGCGTTAAAAGGCAATGTTGCCACTAGCCCCTGTGCAACTAGTGACACTGTCGCAGACTAGAAGGCACTGGTTGCAGATTGCTGGCTGCACCAGGCATTAGATTTTCTCGAGGTTTGATTCCGGTTGCCTCGACACAGAATCAAATGTTCCGGACGAACTTGTCAATTTTAAAGACAAGTGTTCTCCGGCGAAACTATTTGCGGATTTGTCCTCGCCCCTAAAGTGAAATTATTTTAACATGAGTGACTGCTGGTTGTTATATAACTCGGCGACACGATCGCGGTGCTGTAGGCAGATTAGCGGCGATTTCCCCAAGGGTTAACTGAGTATTCAAACAGTGCGTGTCCCAGCAAATCTCTAACGTGTACAAAGATTCAGGTCAGTCTTAATTAAGATCGAGATAGGTAGTATTCATTATTTTCGGCTTTAGGAATCCCAGGACTGAAAAAGGACAGATTATTAATTCATGAATAATACATTTTTGATTTAGTCTTCATCGTTAATTTTATTTTATTTTTACAAGGAACCAAAAATTTTAAATAATATATTTACATGTCACGGAAAACGATATTCCAATTTATTCCTTTGAAGAAGTACAAATATTTAAAATGTATATATATTTTACCCTATTAATCCAATGATTGAATAGTCTGCGCAGTTCGTTCCATTTTAATGCCACCTACCAGACAAACAAAACATAGTCTGTAACCTCTCTCCGACGAGAGTTCTGCACACACCTTACATTTCCTTATCTCTGTATCCCCCCCCCCCTCTCAGTCTGAAGAAGGGTCTCGACCCGAAACTCACCCCTTCCTTCTCTCCAGAGATGTTGCCTGTCCCGCTGAGTTACTCCAGCGTTTTGTGTCTATCTTCGGTTTAAATCAGCATCTGCAGTTCCTTCCTGCACTGTCAGTAATCATTTAATCCACCACCTAGTAAATATAACCCTTGCATATGAAGAATGAATGCACAAAACAAAAACTCTGCCATTTCAATATTTGCATTGAAGGCTTCCAGAGAACCAGGAGTAGATTAGCTGTTTCCTGGAAAAATTGCAGCCAAATTTAATGGGGCAAATGGCCCAATTAATTACCATTCATTGATTCCACAGGTGAAAGTAAAGACCATATAACCATCAGGACGTCTAAGCAAAGGAAAAGAAGGAGGGGGCACAAGTGTCATTTTCACATTGTGTCTGGTATAAATCTGCAGGAAGAAAGTACATGATTGTTATTCCAAGATAACTCTTCTTGGGTGAAATAAAATGTTGTAGGTTCCGAGACATTTCGATGGTCTGGGGACAATTTGATTGATGTAATCCTAATTCAAAGCAGTATCATCTAGAAAGGTACAGTTAGAAATACATTTTATGCAAGTGAAAATTGTGGATCTGCTTAGGTTTAAACAGAAATTGAGTGCAAGGTTCAGAAAAGTTTCAAATGAATAAAACAAAAATTACAGTCCCAGCTGTCAACTTAGGACAGAGGGGAAGACTTAGATATGTGAGTTTTCACAGTGTCTGTGTTGCTGAGTTGAATATTCTTTCACTGCTAATATTAACTACATAATATACTGGCAGGTTTGAGAATGTATAGCTAAACCTAAATGAAAACCTGACATCATGCACCCTAATCAGGCCAGAGAGCAATAAAATGAGGCCATTTAGCCCATCCATCTGTGACAGCTCATTGCTATATAATCTGCCCCATGTCTTGCTCTGTTCAAATGATTACACATTTCCTTAGATAGTGCAAAGGTCTCTCGCTGCCTCAACCACTTTACAAATGAAGTGTTCCATCTAATCTCCACAGGAGGGTCCTCCTTGTAATCTTCTTTCTCTTTAAATCAATGACCCCTAGATACCAGAGGACATGAATTTCCACCTCATCCAATTTCTCCGAATGTTTTCACGCCAATCTGTTTCAAATAAAATCTAGTCTCTTGTGCTCCAAATAATATAATCACACAGCTCCTACACCTTCCTCCTAATTATCATATCCTGTCCCTGGGTTCATTTATATTCTGCCCTTTTTGGTAGTTTTTATAATGGAGTGTTTGAAATTGCAACACATATCTGATAAGATGTTAAAACCTTGCCCGAAAACAGTGCCTCTGATAACGTAGCACATCCCCTGTGCTGCATTCTAGTGTAGAGCATTGAAGATTTGAATCTTCAGACTTTTGACTTAGGTGAGAGGGGTATCAACTGTGTCAAGGTAGCACAACATAAGGATCTAAAAGATACTTGGACAGGTAGAAAGGTTTAGAGGGATACGGACTAAACACGGGCAAATAGGACTAACTTAGATGGGACATATTGGTCGGCATGAACGTACTGGGTCAAAGAGCCAGTTTCCCTGCTCCATTACTCTACCTCCATTTAGAGTCATAGAGTGATACAGTGTGGAAACAGGCCCTTCGGCCCAACTCGCCTACACTGGCCAATAATATCCCAGCTACACTAGTCCCACTTGCCTGTGCTTGGTCCATATCCCTCCAAACCTGTCCTATCCATGTACCTGTCTAACTGTTTCTTAAACGATGGGATAGTCCTAGCCTCAACTACCTCCTCTGGCAGCTTGTTCCGTACACCCACCACCCTTTGTGTGAAAAAGTTACCCCTCGGAGTCCTATTAAATCTTTTCCCCTTCACCTTGAACCTATGTCCTCTGGGCCTCGATTCCCCTACTCTGGGCAAAATACTCTGTGCATCTACCCGATCTATTCCTCTCATGATTTTGTATATCTCTATAAGATCTCCCCTCACCCTCCTGCGCCCCATGGAATAGAGACCCAGCCTACTCAACCTCTCCCTATAGCTCACACCCTCTAGTTCTGGCAAAATCCTTGTAAATCTTTTCTGGACTCTTTCAAACTTGACAATATCTTTCCTATAACATGGTGCCCAGAACTGAAAACAATATTCTAAATGCGGTCTCACCAACGTCTTATACAACTGCAACATGGCTTCCCAACTTCTATACTTAAATCTCTGACTGATGAAGGCCAAAGTGCCAAAAACCTTTTTGACCAACTTATCTACCTGCGACTCGACCTTCAAGGAAGCGTGCACCTGTACACCTAGATCCCTCTGCTCTACAACACTAACCAGAGGCCAACCATTTACTGTGTAGGTCCTGATCTTGTTAGCCGTCCCAAAGTGCAACACCTCACACTTCTCTGTATTAAATTCCATTGATCACAACTATCTTCACTAACTGCAAAACCTCTAACTTTTGAATCATCAGCAAACTTGCTAATCTTGCCCTGCATATTCTCATCCAAATCATTGATGTAGATGACAAACAGTAAGGGGCCCAGCACCAATCCCTGAGGCGCACCACTAGCCACAGGCATCCAGTCTGAGAAGCAACCTTTCACCATTACTCTCTGTTTCCTTCCATGGAGCTAATTTGCTATCCATTCAGCTATCTCTCCTTGGATCCCATGCGACCTTACCTTCCAGAGCAGCCTACCCTGTGGATGCTTGTAAAATGCCTTTGCTGAAGTCCATGTACGCAACATCTACAGCCCTGCCCTCATCAACCTTTTTGGTCACGTCTTCAAAAAAATCAATCAGATTTGTGAGACACGACCTCCCACGTACAAAACCATGCTGACTGTCCCTAATCAGCCCTTGTCCATCCAAATGCCTGTATGACCTATCCCTCAGATATATAAAGGAATCATTTTAGTCAAGGAGCTTATTTGAACAAAGAATTGAATATAATAAATCAAATTCACATTAGTTTTTACATGTGCTAAAATAACCATTGCATGACATGTTATCATTAAAGATATATGCAGAAAAATTTATTGAAGTAAAAATAGCAGGATTATGCAAATTACATTCCAGAATCCTTGCAGGAATCTGTGTTTGAAAGATTAGCAATAATGCATTAAAACTGTAACACAATGTATGCACCTTTTGATAGTGTTCCCTGATGGGAATAATGAATGAAGGCCTGTAGTTCCTTTGTTTGTTATTGTAATGAAAATATAATTTTCAAAGATCCTTGTTTCAGGTTAATAAGGGTGACTGGAAGATTCACATGCCACAAATGTTAAGAATGTAAGCAGGTGATACACCGCTGTTACAGCCCCCCTGCTAAGGCAAAGTCACCATATACACTGCTTCCCCATGTCCAAATAGCTGATGTATCGTCACAGTGGTAGTTGCTGAGGGTCTCAAGCTACCCACTCCTCCTGCACTCTGTGGCCAATATTTCTTCTCCCCTTCTTTCTTTCTGCTAGAAAATTGTTATCACTGTCACGTGTAGGAAGGAACTGCAGATGGTGGTTGAAACTGATGATAGACACAAAAAGCTGGAGTAACTCAGCAGGACAGGCAGCATCTCTGAAGAGAAGGAATGGGTGACGTTTCGGGTCGAGATCCTTCTTCAGCTTTTAGCATCTATTTTTGTTATCAATGGCATGTTTGGATGTAAATGATCTTGTCATTCCTCACCCCTCTCACTGCTTCAATGTTACAAATTCCTCATTATTATTTCATGCAAATATACCAGATTACATTTGAAGTAAAATACTAACGTTTTTCATGTGAATCCATGTGCGTAGGAAGCCAAATTACTTCATTGTTAATCACCTTTATCAAGGCCTTTAATAAGTTGACCAGTTCCATGTGTTTGGAGAGACAGAAACTCCCAGAGCATCAGTGAATTCTGCTGTTCTTTAATGTCACAGAGTTATACAACACGGAAATTGTCCCTTCAGCCCAATTTGTCTCTGCTGGCCATGCCGCCGTCTTGAGCTCGTCTCATATGCTGCGTTTAAATTGTGCTGCTCTTCACCTTGCTCTTAAGAACCTGTCCAAATCTCTTTTAAAATTGCAATTGTATCTGACTCTACTTTACATTCATTATGATATCAAAGTGACATAACTAATGGAGTTGCTGCCTCAAGAGCTCTGAAAACCTGGCTTGTGCTTCGCAACAGGTGATCGGATGGGTTGCCTCTGATTTTCTCCCACATCGCGAAGATGTGGAGTCAGCAGATTCATTGGCCAATGCAAATTGGCCCGGTGTGTAGATGTATGATTGGCCCGGTGTGTAGATGTATGATTGGCCCGGTGTGTGGATGTATGATAGAATCTGTGGGGAGTTAAATGTGAGGAGGACAAGAATGTTGTGAGTGGAATTGGATATATTTGGTCAGTATGGATTAAATGGCCCAAATGTGCTCCACAAATTTGATTTATCAATAATAAAGCACTTTCAAGCATATTATTTATTGTGCAATTGCTGCAAAAAATAGATAAAAGTAAAGGTTAGCTTGAGAATATTGTGTGTGGAAATGTTAGCCAGGATCTGAGAGAAATGTGAGGTAGGACCCAGTTCATTTTCGTACAGTTGCTGACTAACCTGTTGTACATCCCAAACAGCATTCCAGACTTTATGTGGAATACAATGAAGTCAATGTATATTTGCTGGGGTAACTCAGCGGGTCAGACAGAACCTCTGGAGAAAAGGAAGAGGTGACGTTTCGGGTCGAGGCCCTGTTCACCTATTCCTTTTCTCCAGAGATGCTGCCTGACTCGCCGATTTACTCCAGCTTTTTGTGTCTATCTTCAGTTTAAATCAGCATCTGCAGTTCCTTCCTACACATTTATTTTAGTTCATGTTCTTTCAAAGAATGTGGGTGACCCTGGACAGGCCAACATTTGGCATCTGAAAACTAATTATTTAGTTTTAGTTTAGTTTTAGAGATACAGCGTGGAAACAGGCCCTTCGGCCCACCGAGTCCGCGCCGAATAGCGGTCCCCGCACATCAATGCTATCCTACACATACTAGGGACTATTTACACTGATACCAAGTATACAAATCCAAGCCAATTAACCGACAAACCTGTATGTCTTTGGAGTATGGGAGGAAACCGAAGATCTCAGAGAAAACCCACATGGTCACGGGGTGAACGTACAAACTCCGTACAGACATCACCCATAGTCAGGATCGAACCCAGATCTCTGGCGCTGTACGGCAGCAACCGTACTGCTGCACCTCCGTGACGTCCTATGGCTTGAGAGACATATTAGTTAGTTATGTGCCAACCACATTAGAGTGTTTCTGGAGTCTGATAGAGACCTCCTTCTGATTAATAAACCAGAGGGCTCGACACAAAAGCACAGGACACCAATAGTCCAGTAGAAACATGATGAGCTGTTCCTCAACGCAACCAACATTCTTTCATGAAGTGCTTTTAAAATAGTGAAACATACGTGGACAATTCACAATCGTGTCATTCAACCAAATTCAAAGATAAGCTGTTAATGAAATATTAGGAAAGATCATCCAACGTTTCAATCTGAAGAAGAGTCTCAACTCGAAACGTCACCTATTCCATTTTTCCAGAGATGCTGCCTGGCCCACTGAGTTTCTCCAGCATTTTGTGTCTACCTTCGGTTTCACCAAACAGTTGATTTTACAGAATGTCTCAGAGAAGTAGGGCAAGTGGAGTTAGGAGAAATTTGCAGAGGGAGTTTGCGTGCTCAGAAGACACTGATTTGGTTGCACATGGGGTGAGGGATGGAGTGTCCAGTTAGAGAATATCGTAGATTAAAGCCCAGGTCTGTCGTGCATTAGTAGAGGATGTAGTGGTGATTGTCCACGTAACTGGGCTAAGATAGGATAAATTTCAACTGCTCCCGATGACAATCCATTTCCTGGAAAACAGGAAGGGGCAGTTGAGGAAAATATGAAGCTAACTATGATTGTGCGGTATTATTTACGACCCACTTCTGAATAACCATCTGAGCAAAGTACGAGGGCCCTGAAGATGACCATGAAACTTAATCATCGCACGGATCACTGCCTCAGATAAGATAGGAAGCGCAAGAGGAGAAATCAGAGGGAAATTGAAAAATATTCTGTCTTTGCTCTGCACACAATTCACTTTGTTTAAAGAATGAGCAGGAGTGAGATAGAACCAGATTTATGATGGGATTCTAAGCTGTACTATAGCTCTGCATTATTTCCCAGGAAAGAAATTGGCGTGAAGAATCTCGGCATAAACCGTGAATTGCCAGATAACATGAAAGCAGTCTCCTGCAGTTTATCAGATGAACTCCCATCAACATCCAGTGCTAAATTGGATACGCATAACAGAAATACAGAGCAATCACGTACCCACATAACTGAGCAATAAGTGAGCCTTTGATCACCCATCCCTTCTCAAAATGTTGAAAATAAATTCAGATGTATTTTCCAAGTCAATGCTGCACACAATGTCTTCCACACTTCCAAGGTTAATAACCCTTGTAAGTAAGTGACATTGCCAATATCCTGCCATATTTGATAATCTCTATTCGTATTAGATATTGATTGGGCGGTCACCTCACGAATGGTAAGATAGTGAAATGGAGGTGAGGGTAAGAGAAGGGAAAATGGAGTGCAGATGTGACTGGGGGGGTTAAGAATCGATGTAGAGCAACAACATGGCGTACTGAGACCAAAATGGCCATAAAATTAACCTGGTTGATTTAGCTGAACACTGGAGCGGAACAGTGTCGCAGCTGGTGGAGCTGATGCCTCTCGACATCAGAAACTCGGCTTCAATCCTGACCTCGGGTGCTGTCTGTGTGGAGTTTGCACGTTCTTCCTGTGACCATGTTTGATTTCCCCTGGGTGCTCCAGTTTCCTCCCACATCCCAAAGACATGCGGATTTGTGGGTTAATTGGCCTATGTAAATTGCACCCCCCCAGTGTGTACGGAGTGGATGCAAGAGTGGGTTAACATGGAATTAGTGTGAACGGGTGATCGACATTTGGCGTGGATTCAATGGGCCAAACAGCCTTGTTCAAGCTTTGAGAATTGAGTCCATTTTACAATGGGCCATTTATGAATGTTATGATTAAATTTCACTTCAGAAAACTGTCATTAGTTTTTGATCTAAGAAAAAATTGAAAATTGCTGCGCCAACAATCTATTTTATCCCTATATATTTGGGAAGTCATTTGTTAATTATTAGCAGAACTGCAGGATATAATCTGTGAAAGTTTAGCATTTAATGCAAGCCCTCGTATCAGCATTTTGGATGAAACATTTGCTTACATGAACACCACTACAAGGACAAAGCCTCTCAGATAATAATTTTAGTCAATTAATTAAAAAAAATAAACATCATCTGATTTCCTATTTAAAATTTTAATTCAGTTTTGGAAATATGTTTCAAAAGCAGACTATAGCAATACTGGAGAAAGCTGGAAATACTCAAATGGTTAGGCAGCATCTGTGTAGGGAGAAGCAGTATTAATGCCACAAACTTTGTTTTTCTCTCTCATGAAGATGGTCTTGACCCAAGGCACTCTCGCCTGTCAACTCTCTTTGTGTTTTCACAGTTCTCATTTTTTCTCCTTCAAATGGTTGACCTGCTTCAAAGATCTCATTACTCCGAGCAGCTTGTGTTGCTTGTGACAATTTTACTCACATGATAGATATTTAAAATTCAGATTCAGATTCTGCATTTTATTGTATTTTTACAGTACAGAGACAACGAAATGCATTTAGCATCTCCCTTCAAATGGTTGTTCCTTCGTTGTTCAAAGATCTCAGTTCAGCTGTTCTCGTTCTGTTTTGTTTATCGATGGTACAGTGAAAACAGTCCATGGTTTTCCTTGGCTTGCTAACCAGCCAGTGAAAAGACAATACATGATTACAATCGAGCCATTTACAGTGTGTAGATACATGATACGGGAATGTTGCTGTAGGGGTAAATATTTAAAAGATCTAGATGTAGAGATCTACATCATATTATGTGCTCTCACATTTATCTTCAGTCTTTATTCAAATCCCATTCGACAATTCCAGTCTGAAACAGGACCTACTTGTACTGACAAGAGAGCACTGGTTTTGCTCACTCCCCTGTTCCTGTATCTCATATGCAAAACAATATATACAAGTACAGCAGGAAAATTCACAGCTTCTGAACCATCAGTGCTCTCAGAATTCATTAACATTCCTGCAAACAGTAGGTCTGCTGATAATTGTAAAAATATGATGATTACTCTATACCAGTGCAAACACCTCACCATTTATGTCAGGCCTTAGCTGGAGAGGGTGCAAAGAAAGGCTTGCAAGGCTTACAATGTGATCAGTCATGGCCTACTCCTGCACCTATTGTCTATTGTCTATTGACAATACCAGCAGTGTGAGGTTAGATGAATGGGCTGCATTTATTTAGGATAGGGAAGGTGACTTGCAGTCAGAGAGTCATATAGCATGGAAATGGGCCCATCAACCCATCTAGTCTATCCCAATCAAGAAACTTCATCTAAGTTTGGCCAATTTCCCACATTTGACTCATATCTCTCTAAACCTTTCCGATCCATGTACCTATCCAAAGGTATTTTAAATATTGGCATTGTATCTTCCTCAACAATTTCCCTTGGCAGCTCGTTCCATTTACCTACCACCCTCTGAGCGAAAAGATTGCCCCTCAGGTTCCTATTAAATCTCACCTTAAACCTTACAGTATGTCCTCTGATTCCTGATTCCCCTACTGTGGGGAAAAAACTCTGGGGATTCAACCTACCGGCTCCCCTCATGATTTTATACCCCTTGATAGACGTCCTAATGATCAGCAAAGGCTTTGTGAGAGTAATTAGACCATTTACACTTGTGGTGAAGAGCAAAACCCCAAAGGATATCAGCATGGAAGGGAATTTATCCAGAGATGGGTGGAAGTGTGAAAACATGGTGATTTGTTGAGGCAATATGGATGCACATCGATGGATACACAAGCGATGAAGAAGGGAATGGAGACGATGTGGTTGAACTGGATAAGGAATAATGAGCTTAGATTCAAGTGAAGCATGAATTGTCTGGACTCCATGGCCTGTTTCTGTACACTATGTTCTTACATAGAACATATTATACAATAAACAGATGTTTATTGTGCAAAGTCTTCTACAATAATCTACCTGGTACCAATTACACAATATTTTCAAGATTCAAGATTCAAGATAGATTTAATTGTCACATGTGCCAGATGGCACAGTGAAATGAATTCCCATACAGCCATACAATAAAAATAAACAGCACTCAACACCCTATAGAATTTAACACAAAACATCCCCACACAGCAGAATCAAAGTTTCCCACTGTGTGGGAAGGCACCAAAGTCAGTCTTCTTCCTCCACTGTTCCCCGTGGTCAGGGCCTCCCCAAGCCCTCCGCAGTTGCAGCTACGGGCGGCCCGATGTCCAGGACCGCTCGCCGGGATGATACAAGTCCGACGTCGGGGCTGCGGGACGTCCTCAGCGGCGTGGACACCAGAGTCGCCCCCCTCCTACCGGAGTCGGCGGCTTCCAATGTCCGTAGGCCGCGCCGGGTGGAGACTGCTGCTGTAGGCCCTCTACAAGGCGCCCCAGGACTCCACGATGGCGGTCAGCGCCGCCCGCGTTGGAAGCGCTCTGCACCCTTGTTATGGTTTATGCCTTACAGGTGAAATCGCAATAAGATTAATTTAAAATATATCTCGAAAATCTTCTACCAATATCACATGAACCTGCCTCATGAGTGTAACAAATCTCCTCAGCGTCAGAGCATAACCATTTTTAAAGGATTTTGCGATCCTTATTAAAGGCTACCATTGTAAATAATTCTCTTAATTCCTTCAATTTAAGTCTGGTGATTTGGCGGTGGCTTGGAATATCTGGTGGGTTTCCAACTGATTACTTCCTGGTCTCGAATCATCTTTCTTCCTTGCTGCCTCAAAGATTCAGAGTTCATTTTACAACTTGAACAATCTGAAATAGATTGCGCGTGGCGGACCCGATCATTTTCTATTTTGTAGCCACGCTAACACACTGAAAGGTGGTTACTGCACCATTTACATCTATTCGCTCGAGCTAATCTAAAGCTGTTTTTCTCCGAGCAATTTTCCGGGTCTACTTTGTTATTAACCAGCACCATTTTCCATTTAAATACCTCAGTGTGCTCATTTGGTGATTCTAATCAGGCTTCCAATATCAGGCACCAAGTCTGGACTCCTGCTCTATTTTCAGTTGATTGCTTTTGAAGTCAAGCTATGTTTCATTTCCCTTCATTTGTAGATGGATTCATGCAATGCTTTGCGGTTTGCTATTTCCCTCTGTGAGCAGGTGTTGGCTCCTTAAAGATTGATCAGCATGGATGCTTTCCTGTTTTTCTTGAGATCCACGGGAGGTATCAGTTATCAGTTTAACCACCCCAGAGTCAACTTCAATTGGCTTTGGATTTCTTTATTCAACAAAACCAAACACCCTAGTCCCATTAATCAGGTGCTCAATTTTTAGCCGGCTATTACAATATCCCTTTTATTTCATTACTATCTGCTTTTTGCCTGAGATCCATAACATTTGGTAAAATTACTCTTTGTCTGAAAAGCTGAGGGTTAGTTCAGGCAAATCAATATAAATATATACCAGCCAAGCCATGCCTAATGTGCTTGAGAATTTGAAGGAAATATATGGATCCTCAAAGGTTTCCACATAAGGAGGATATTGATGGGAATGGAGAGATGTTAACAGTGGCATCCATAGGGATAATTCTGGCCATACATCTCAATATATACACAAGTGCCTTGTCATATAGAACCACTATCAAAACTGCCTGATGACAAAAATAATGATTAAGTTAGCAGTCTGGACAGATGGTAGTCAAAGATTTACCGAAGCAAAATATGAAGTTTAATTTAGTTTAGAGATACAGATGTAAACAGTTCCTTCAGCCCACCGACTCCACGCCAACTAATGATCACTGGTCCACTAGTTCTATCCTGCACACTATGGGACAATTTACAGAAAATAAATTAACCTACGTAACTGCACATCATTGGAATGTTGCAGGAAACCGGAGCACCCGGAGAGAACGTACAAACTCTGTACAGACGGCACCCATAGTCAGGATCAAACCCGCTTCTCTGGCGCTGTAAGGCAGTAATTCTACCGCTGCTCTACTGTGTTGCCATAAATATTAAGTAATATTAATTGTTGGAGGAGGGTACATATTTGAAGGGAATTGGAGATTCAAACCCTCAAATAAGTAAAAAATATGTTCACAATGTTGCATTAAAGACATCATTTTAGATCCTTGTTTTTAAATATTAAAATGTACTGTAAAATACAGGAGCAAAGAGATTAGACTGTGATGGAATATTAGCGTGTAGGAAGGAACTGCAGATGCTGGTTTACACCGAAGATAGATACAAAAAGCTGCAGTAACTCAGTGGGACAGGCAGCATCTCTGGAGAAAACGAATAGATGACTTTCGGGTCGGGTTCAGATCATATTAGGTTCAGTTTGATCGCCTTTCCTTCTTGACATAAAGACCATGGCATGAGTAGGGAGCGATTAATTTAGACATTGATGACTATTTAAATCTGTTGTTATGAAGAGAGACCGGTGAAAATGAACTGCTTTTCATTAGAAGATGTCAACAGATTTCTGAAAATTGTGAGAAGTTTTAATAAACAACTGCTCTGATTTTCACCCTAGCTATCTACTTCAATGCGAGGATGCTTGATTTTCTGGGTTGATTATCAGCATGTTTTGCAGTACATTGGCACTTTATGAGGCTCACGATTATAGGATCAAATGCACAAGATAGCATTGAGGTGATTTTGGATAAGCCCACGTTTCCCTTTGTCACCTAATCTGCCCACACCAGATCGGCCGCTTCGTAAATGAACACAACGGGGATCTGGATTGTATCATGATTATCCCCTCACCTACTTCCCCAGTCTTTGGGTTGGAGTTGAATTTGGGGCTTGTGATGCTGGGACAGAGGTTAAAAGAAGGACAACAGTAAGTTATGGGCTATGCGGACAGTTCTTCAGCCTGAAGTGTTGTAGATGTGAGAATGATCAGTATAGGGGTATTGGTTTTCTCCATATGTGTAAGTGAAATGGTTACTATAATAGACACAATAATTAAATATGTAGATGAGACAAGAATAGGGAATATAAATATATATAACATAGAAATGCAACCTCTCTCCAGGAAAGAGAAAACCACTAACAAGTTGGCTTAGAAACTAAACTAAACTTCCACAGATGCCTCTTGATCTGCTGAGTTCCTCCAGCAGTTTGTTTATTTACATTTGGAATTTTTTGCTAACTTTTATTCTTCTCTAAGTGCACAAGCCAATTAATTTACTTGACTCTCTGTGAAGTGTTCAATTGATTTTATAGATCCTGTTCTTAGTGAGGTCTCGTCAGATTGTTTGTGTTTTTTTGAGTTTTGATTGTGTAGATTGAGATCTTATCTCATTTTTAGAATCGCAAGTTAGTTTGATCTTTTCTGTACTGTAATTAGAATAATATATTTCCTGTTAATGACAACCACTCCTATTATTCTTTCTAGCTTGTGTGTTATTCAAGAGAACTAACGTTGACTATGTTCTACTCTTGACTCTTTTATGAGCCCTAGGTTTATGTGGCACTGAAACAGGAAAGAGTCACGAGTCAAGAGTGTTTTATTGTCACGTGTCCCAGATAGAACAATGAAATTCTTACCTGCAACAGTACAACAGAATATGTAAACATAGTACACTGTAAACAATATAATAAACGAGAAAGAAGAAAAAGTTCAGTATGTGTACATATACACATACTCACAAATGCTCGTATATACAGATCATATATATACACATACAAACATGGCCATATATGTACACACAAAAAACAAACAATTATAGTGCATTAATAACAATAATAATCTATGTAGAGCCAGGTCTTTCATTCCAACTTTATCCATGCCAGCTATCAAATACCCATCCATATTAATCCCATTTACCCGTATTCGGACTGTAGATTCCATTAAAATTGACATGCTCCTTTAGATATTTCTTAAGTGATGGTCCCTGTTTCCATCATAGCTGAATCCTGACAGAATTTCAACTGCACCACAGGCTTGTATACCAGTAACTGAAACAACTGCTCAGAAAGTTGATGAGACGAGAGGTTTTGTGAGGATCCCCCTCAGGAAGGCCTTCGGCAGCATCTACAATCAGGGCACCACTGATAACGCAGTCAAGGTTAACGTTGTATCAAATATTTACTTTTCTAGACCAGAGGGCATCAGGAAGATTCTGTAGTGACTGAAGGAAAGTGACTGATCTTTATTCAGTAGGGGGGCCATGAATTTGCTAAAACTTCCGGCCAATATGATGTGAAGTTTGAGAAAATATTCATAAAGTTAAAAGAAGGAGAATAGCTCACATTACAGCTTATATTATGCGCCTGTTTTATGAACAATATAACAGTATATAAACTATGTAGGAAAGAACTGCAGATGCTGGTTTAAATCGAAGGTAGACACAAAAGGCAGGAGTAACTCAGCTGGTCAGGCAGCATCTCTGGAGAGAAGGAATGGTTGACGTTTTGGGTCGAGACCCTTCTTCAGACTGATATATATATATATATATAAAAACTGTTTAATATATACACACACACACGCACACGCACACACACACACACACACACACACACACACACACACACACACACACACACACACACACACACACACACACACACACACACACACACACACAGTACAGTTTATACGGTTATATTGTTTGTAAAACAAGTGCACAATGTATGCTGTAATATGAGCTATTCTCCTTCTAACTTTATAAATGTTTTCTCAACATACAACAGCTTATATATAAGGTGGACAAAACCTTGGATGCACCTCCATCTTCTTTCTCGGGACTTGCCTGTGCTTCCATTGACAAAGTGGGTAGGAAGGAACTGCAGATGCTGGTTTAAACCGAAGAGAACACAAAATGCTGGAGTAACTCAGCTGGATGGGCAGCATCCCTGGATAGAAGGAATGGGTGATGTTTCAGGTCGAGACCCTTCTTCAGACTGCAGAATAAGTCATCTGAAGAAGGGTCTCGACCCGAAACATCCCTCATTCCTTCTATCCAGAGATGCTGCCTGTCTCACTGAGTTACTCCAGCATTTTGGGTCTGCATTCAGTCCGATTGTCTATTTACTTCACATAGCGGATTTGAATCAATGCGCATGTCCACAAGTCATCATAACTGGAATATCCAGCCAGAGTTCTATGTTGGAAATCTGACATGCCTTCTGTCAACAACCACTTCAAACGCCTTGTATCAATATCACTCTCTAAGATAATGGAGAATATACTGTGTTAAACAAACAATGTATTAGAGATAAAGGTGTGTGGAGAGAGAGAGTATTTCTTATGTGTGATGAGCATCGAGATCATCTTGTTTATATCCCTTTACAAGATCACCTCTCAGCCTCCTGCACTCCTAGCTGCCCAATCGCTCCCTACAGCTCAAGCTCTTCAGTCCTGCCAACATTCTCATAAATTTTCTCTGCACTCTTTCCAGCTTAATGGTCTCTTTCCTCTAGCAGGGTGACTAAAACTGAACACAATACTACAAGCATGACCTCACCAATGTCTTGTACAACTGTAACAAAACTGCCTAACCTCCTATGAGTAATAGGCCCATCGGTAAGTATTCCCCCTGCAAGTATTAAACCTCATCCCAGTATTTTTCTCCCTCCCTTGCTTTGCTCCATGTGAGATCCAGGCCAGGATAGACTTTCCTCCTTCATTGCTGTGATCTGCAGAATAAGACCAAAAGCCACCTTCACCACCCTATATACCTGTGATGTCACTTTCAGGGAACTATCTGCTTGTACTCCGAGATCCCTCTGCTCCTCAACGCTCCCCAGGGCTCCACTGTTCAGTCTGACGATCCTGCTCTGGTTTGACTTCCCAAAATGCGACACCAAAATTCATTGATTCCCCCCCCCCCCCCCCCCCCTTCACGATTGCAGTGTGGAAGGCAGCAATACCCATAGCCTGTGAAGGAGTGCAGAACACATGACAGCATGCTCAAGATCTCTGCTGTAAAATGCAGTCAACCCAAAATTGCTGTCAGTCTCGCATTATAATGATGGCAAATGCTGTGAGTTTTCTCATCATTACAACTTCTGCATACGGGGCTTCATAATCATATCTATATAATTAAAAGTGTCATCTTGACCACTTCCTGTTTGCACTGTGCTTTGATTTTAGAAAAAACACTACCACATATGGCTGTAATTTTTTGGCCATCTTACTCAGCGTCCTCCTCCACTGCGCAGGCCCCGATGATTTTTCCCACCGATGACAAATAAAAGACTTAATAGTGTTTAAAAAAACTTGAGATTCTCTCTCCTGTCAATCACCGCCATGAAGGCCGCACCCCTTCCGGTGGGAGGGAGGAGGGACTATAAAACCCGGATGTGTGGGCGTGGCTCAGTCTGTCTGCAAAATGGCGAGGGAGAGTTCACAACTCTCTGCCTGAGCTGGGAAACTACAGAAGACTGTGAGTATGCAATGTACTTGAATAAATGATTTGTTAGCCCTTAATGAAAATGAAATGAGTTGTTTGGCCTGCCCTGTGCTTGAAACTGCAATGCCAAAGGAAATAAAGTGAAAATGCAATCAGTTTTTGGCTTGAGCATGCCCTGTGGTTGAAAGTGCAATGGCAATGGAAATGAAGTCAAAATGCAAACAGCTGTTTGGCTTGGCCTGCCCTGTGCTTGAAACTGCAATGGCAATGGAAGTGAAATGAAAATGCAATGAGCTATTCGGCCTGCTCTGTGCTTGAAACTGCAGTTCAATTGGAAATGAAATAAAATGAGTTGTTTGGCCTGCCTGAAACCACTAATTTTCGGCACAAATTAGCTGAGAAACCAGTCCCTTTTGCCCAAAATACCCATATTAGCCCAAAGAGGAGCATTTTGGCCAGGCCAGGAAAAGTCTAGAAAAAGTGCCTTTCACTGAGATTTCACTCAGATTTTTTTTTTTTAAAGAGCCCCTTCGGCCCATCAGGCCTTTACTAGCCCAGGAGTCCCTTTGGCCCATCGGTAAGTATTCCCCCTGCAAGTATTAAACCTCACCCCATTATTTTTCTCCCTCCCTTCCTTTGCTCCCTGCGAGATCCAGGCCAGGATAGACTTTCCTCCTTCATTGCTGTGATCTGCAGAATAAGACAAAAAATGTCTAAAATTGATTCTCCATCTCTCCCCCTTCTCTCTCACCTGCTTTGGGCAGAATTTCTGGCAGTTTCTGAGCTGCCAGCCCACCAGGCCTGAGTGACTGAGGTGCCAGCCCAAGAATCCATTCGGCCCGCAATGTCCCTACTAGCCCTCTGGAAACCAGCCCCTTCGGCCCACAAAACCCACTCTAGTGCTCTCACCGCTCCCCTCGCCTCCCTCTCCCTCTCTCCTCTCCACCCCTCCTCTCTCTCCCCCTCTCACCTCTCTACTCTCTTCCCTCCCTACCCTCTCCCTCCTCCCTTCCCCTCTTCCCCCAACCTCTACCCCTCTCTCTCCCCCCCCTCTCTCCCTCTCCAAACCCCCTCTCCCCTGCTCCCCTCCACCCTCTCCCACCTCTCGCCCCCTTCCCTTCTCCCACTGCCTCCCTCTCTTCCCTGCCTCCTCCCCTCCCCCCTCCCTCCCCCACCCTCCTCTCTCCTACCTCCCCCCCTCTTCTCTCCCCCCCCCCCTCCTCCCCCCCCCCCTGTCCCTCTCTCTCTCTCTCTATCACTCTCTCTCTCTTCCCCCCTCCCCCCCCCTCTCCCTCTCTCTCCCCTCCCCTCCCCCCCCCTCTCCCTTCCCTCTCATTCTGTATCTTTCCCGTCTCTCTCTCTCTCTCTCCCCCTCCCTCTCTCTCTCCCTCTCTCCCTCCCCTCTCCCCCCTCTCCCTCTCCTCCCTCCCCCTCTCCCCCTCCTCACCTACCCTCCTCCCCACCCTTCCCCCCTCTCTCTCCTCCGTGGAACCCCACCCTCTGCCCCCCTCGCCACTACCCCCCTCCATCCGCCGCAAACCTCCTCCAGCCTCCTCTCCCCTCCCTTCCCCCTCCCCACCCCACCCTCCTCTCTAATCCCCCTATTCCCCCCCTCCCTCTACCACGTACTGCAAGCCCTATACTCCCTCTCTCCCCCCCCTCTTTTCTCCCTCTCCCTCCCCTCTTCTGCCCCTATCCCCACTACCATCTTCCCCACCTCTCCCCCACTCCTCTCTCCCCTCTACTCTCCCTCCCTCCTCTCTCCCCCCCCTCCCTCGCTCTCCCCCCTCCTCTCATTCCCCCTTCCTCCCACTCTCTCTCCACCTCTCGGCTCCCCACCTCCCCCTCTCCCTCATCCCTCCCCTCCCCCTCTCCATCTCCCCCCTCCAGCCCCTCTCCCTCATCCCCCTCCCCCTCTCCCCTCCACCTCCTCTCCCCACTCTCAACTCTCTCCCCCTCTCCCTCCCCCTCCCCTCTCGTCCCCCCCCTCCCCCTCCCCCTCTCCCTCTCCCCCCCCCCCTCTCAACCCTCGGGGGTAATTAACCCCCTGGCTACGTGGAATTTACCCCAGTTTGGGAACCCTTGGTCTTGAACCAGAGGCCATAACCTCAGAATAAAAGGACCTACCTTTAGGAAGGAGCTAGGAGGGATTTCTTTAGTCAGAGGATGGTGAATCTGTGGAATTCATTGCCAAAGAGGGCTGTGGAGGCCGTCAATGGATATGTTTAAGGTGGAAATTGATAGATTCTTGCTTAGTACAGGTGTCAGGCGTTGTGGGAAGAAGGCAGGAGAATGGGGTTAGGAGGGAAAGATAGATCAGCCATGATTGAGTGGCAGCGTAGACTTGATGGGCTGAATGGCCTAATTCTGTTCCTATCGCTCACTAACTTATGAAGTTCTACTTTTCTCAAAACAAAAAAGATGGTGATGTCGCATTATTATTTGACCTTACATCACTTAATCAGTCTGTTGAGATCAACATTGTCAAAATGGAGACCATTGTCCAGCAGCTCTTTACTGAAGAGAATAAATTATGACATTGACGTACTGCAAGCGATCCCCGAACGACAGCAAAAGGGGTAACACAAGAATGCTGAGGAAAATGAGCGTTGGAACAACTCTGCGCTGGGAGAGTAAGGATGTTGAGAAACCTTGTGCAAAGACCCCTCTTGTCACAAGGTGCGCTGCATTGCTGATGATGAATGTGAGCATCAGCTGAGGGAGTCTTGCCTGAATAATGAGGAAGACCTTGCTTGAGTGACTACGATCCATCATTTGCAGCAGATACATGGACACAAAAACAAATGATTAAGAAAAAACGTGACTGCAGGAGATGAGATGATCTTGTGGGTTTTCGCAAAACCTGTTTGTCTATCAACAGACCTGACACTGTTGAGCCTGACCAAGGCTTTTGACACCACTGACTTTTTGGAAAACTTGATTTTCTTGCTACAATGTGTAAGGTTCCAGGTTCGCCACTGAGCTTATTTTGGCTATCAGCTGCCTATTTACCAGGCAAGCTAAATTTAGTGGCGGACACCAGGTCACGAAAATTCAACGACAACATCGAATGGATGTTGGCCCAAAATCATTTTGCGAAAATTATCAAGCAATATATTTGTTTGCGTCTAGGTTAAATCACCAACTAACCCATGGATGTGGCTTGGGAACCAGACCCACCTTTCGCCCTCCTTCTGCCTCATTCTGCCTCAGGCAGCTCAGCCCTCTGGCATTCGGTGTATGCACCGACTGTCCTACCCAACCATGGTTCCCTGTAGAGACACCAATGGTCCTTCAACACCACCCCCATTGACTCAGTTTGATGCTGGAAGGATTCTGGCAACTTCAATAACTTTCCAGTACAGTTATCCTTCAATAACTCATTAATTTGCCCATGGATTCGTGCTGCATTGTAGGCAGCTCCGCAAGACACAGATTGAAAGTAAACTTATCTTTTCACCTTAAAGCTGTTCCTAACATGACAATGACTAGACTAAATGATCTCGCTTGACTTTGAGGTCTGTTAGGTGCAGAGACACAGAAATATGTTTTGCAGCAGGAATAAGGACGGGGTTTGATGGTGCAGTAATTGATTTTTTATGCCCATGTCCCCTCACTGGCATTTATTCAGCAATAAAAGTAAACAGCAGACAGCAAAATTTACAACTATGATCTCCCTCCAGATTCAGGGAAGAACAAGTAAGGGCGTTCTACATCAACGGTAGACTTGAAAACATTTTAATGCCACGCCAAGTGCCAGCACTAAAATAGAAAAAATTGGGCTGCTGCTAGTTGGAGAATGAAATGCTAGTTTGTATATTTGACAGGATGACTTTTGGAATATATGAAGAGTTCTGAGATGAATACCAAGATATTCTCCATTAGTTTTGCATTTCTCTTTTGTTTTGATGACTTGGGGCTTAAAAATTCCAAATACTGTCTGACAGAGATGAGGCTCCAGCAGACAATTTTGGAAAGCTCCTCGGGATACCAAGCAGATCATCGACAGCACACCCACGATAGTTTTGGTGACGTGGGCCTTGGTTGCAAGTGTCAGCTTTACAAAATATATACTGAATTATTGAAGTAACCAGCCCTCTGGAATTTGTTATTCTCAATGGCTGCATTCTGTGCATTGGGATGGGAGTATACGTTCCACAGAGCACCCAGCAAGGTTTAAATGCGCGGTTGTCTTTATTGAAGAAGGGTTGCGACCTGTCTTTTTTCTCCAGAGATGCTGCCTGACCTTCTAAGTTACTCCAGCTCTTGGTGTTTGTCTAACTTGTCTCTCTTCATTTTGTTTTGGGGCTGCAAGGGAGTGTTGAAAGAGTGGATGATTGAACCAGACAGATTTTCAGAGGTCTCCATTTGTACATGAATTATGAACATTTTTAATTGTTGATTTACACTTGCAGGTCTGTACATGTTGTTGACTCTGTAAGACATTTCACAGAAGCTAAATGGGATATGAATCATCAATTTTGGCATCCCTGTACTCATTCTGCACATGCAAGTGTGCAGCACAGCAGATTTACACCTGCTCTTAACCCTTATCACATGTAACTAACAAGCTTCTTGCATAGATGGGGAAATCTTATGAAAAATTAACTTGAGGCAGATTGTATCACATGCTGTGTAGGAGTGATCAAATCTTCTGAAGAAACTATTTCCTTGTTTCTCCCATATGTGCTGCCTCTGATTCTGAGGTTACTGTGGCCTAGTTGTCAATTGGAAAACAAATTTGAGGGTTAAATGGGACATGATGATGCTGCCTTTAGACGCTAACAGCATTCTGAGATCAAAAATGGTGCTTGTTCCGTTGGTCAACCATCTTCAACAGTTTATAAGGTCTTGGAGCAGAATTGGGCCATTCGGCCCATCAAGTCTACTCTGCCACTCCATCATGGCTCGCATATCTTTCCCTCTCAGCACCATTCTCCTGCCTTCTCCCATACCCCTGACACCTGTCTTGTGAGTTGCACTGGTTGCCATATTGTTGAGGCTGTCAGGACACAGGTGTTTGGTGCAGGTTTGTAGAATGGACATTTCATATCATGACATTCATCACTCTGCAATTCATGTCAACCCCCATCCATGTCTCTTCACCACACATTGGACTTGCCATTTCAGCTGGGCTCCAATCAGTTTGATCTTCATTCTTCCCAGTACTGGTGGGGTTATTGGACCAAGTTAAGTTCTCACTAGGGTCGGCACAGTGGCACATCAGTAGAGTAGCTGCCTTACAGCGCCAGAGACCCTGGTTCGATTCTGACTTTGTGTGCTCTCTTTATAGAGTTTGTACGTACTCCCTTTGACTATGTGGCTTTCCTCTGATTTCCTCACACACTCCAAATATGTACAGGTTTGTAGGTTGATTGGCATTGGTAAAAAGGTAAGTTCTCCCTACTATGTAACATAGTGCTAGTGTATGGAGGGTGATTGCTGGTCAGCATGGACTCGGCGGGCCGAAGGGCCTGTTTCCTATATTTCTAAAGTCTACATAGAAACATAGAAAATGGGTGTAGGAGTAGGCCCTTCGAGCCTGCACCGCCATTCAATATGATCATGGCTGATCATCCAACTCAGTATCCTGTACTTACCTTAAGGACCAGGTTCGAGTTTGATTGAATTTTTCATGTTTGAGTTCAAAGGATTGAAAGTTGTACCCAACTTCCCTTTTTTGCTTATCCGAGGTTGACACGAATAAAATGTGGATAAGGGACTTAAACCGCAGAGCTCTTATCTCAGACAATCTTTTGCAAACAGTAGCGGGTACCAGAAGGAACGCCCATTTCCACAATAAGCACGATAATGTGGTGTGAGACCAGCAGGCCAAGATGCCTTCATTTTCACCTGCTGGAAACAAACCATCGATCTCTGGAAAAGATCACGAGATTAAATGATTTGATTAGGTAGTTATTGAATAATTATTTCTGGAACCCAGACTAAGAGTTTTGGAGATAAGTGGGGATTTAAAAAAACCAAGTTGAACCTGTAGTACTATATAGCACATTTCAAGTTACTGACTGATATAACATAGAAACGTAGAAACATAGAAATTAGGTGCAGGAGTAGGCCATTCGGCCCTTCGAGCCTGCACCACCATTCAATATGATCATGGCTGATCATCCAACTCAATATCCCGTACCTGCCTTCTCTCCATACCCCCTGATCCCCTTAGCCACAAGGGCCACATCTAACTCCCTCTTAAATATAGCCAATGAACTGGCCTCAACTACCCTCTGCGGCAGAGAGTTCCAGAGATTCACCACTCTCTGTGTGAAAAAGGTTCTTCTTATCTCGGTTTTAAAGGATTTCCCCCTTATCCTTAAGCTGTGACCCCTTGTCCTGGACTTCCCCAACATCGGGAGCAATCTTCCTGCATCTAGCCTGTCCAACCCCTTAAGAATTTTGTAATTTTCTATAAGATCCCCTCTCAATCTCCTAAATTCTAGAGAGTATAAACCAAGTCTATCCAGTCTTTCTTCATAAGACAGTCCTGACATCCCAGGAATCCCTCTATGCCTTGCTCATTCAATTACCCGGCGAGATGTCTCTTAAATATTGCTTCTGTTCTTGCTTCCTCCACCTCCTTTGGCAGCTCAATCCAGATACCAACCACACTTTATGTGTAAAAAAAAAAAACTCCTTAGAGACTCTTTAAGACACCTCCCTCTCACCGTAAACCAATGCCCTCTAGTTTTTGGATACTCCTACCATGGGAAACAGACTCTGGCAATGTAGAAACAATCTGAAGAAGGGTCCTGACCTGAAATGTTGCCTCTGCATGTTCTCCTGTGATGTTGCCTGACATGCTGATTTATTCCAGCACTGTGTCTTCCTCTGGCTATGTATCATATCTGCACCTCACATAATTTAATATTCCTTTATCATGTCACCTTTCTGACTGCTTTACTCCAGCAAAAACAAGTTTGTCCATCCAATCATTCATTGTATCTCAACGCGTCCAATCCAAGCAACATCATTGTAATTTTATCTGCATCCTCCCCAGACTCGGAGCTGCTGTGGATTTGGAAGCAACAGCAACAAAGATAAGCGGGAGAAAACACTGATTGGCTCTAGCCCAAGTGAGAGGAGATGAGTCAGAGGGGGGAAAAACAGTTGAAAACTGAGGAATTTGGTTTGTAAATTAGGCAATTTATCAGTCAATATAAGCAAGACAGCTCTTAGAGAGCGGCAGTGAGTGAAGTGCCCTGTGAGTAAAGTGTGAGTCTTTGGCTTGAGAGTCTTTGGCGAGGAGGCTGAGGAGAGGAGGCTACGCAAAACACTGGAGAGGGAGAGACGAAAGAAGGGGATGTCAGGCAAGCTGATTCAGTGCGATGCTTGCAGTATGTGGGAGGTCAAGGACACTGCTGGTGCCTCTGGCTGCTACAAATGTGAGAAGTGCATCCAGGTAGAGCTCCTGAAGGACCGTGTTGGGGAACTGGAGAAGCAAGTGGATGACCTCGGGTTCGTCCGAGAAACTGAGTTGTTCCTCGACAAGTCCTACAGTAAGATTGTTACACCTAAGGTACTGGAAGTGAGAAGGTGGGTGACGGTGGGAATAGGAGGGAAGCATAGAATGCAAACGTCCCCGGGTGTTGTATCTCTTGTGAACAGGTTCACCCACTTAGAAGCTGTCGGGTCAGAAGACGTTATTACACCGAGCGGTGGACTGGCTTGCGAAGCAAAATGGCTGTTGAGCCAAAACCAAAGAGGCCAACGTCAGGCAATGCCATTGTAGTGGGAGACTCCATTGTGAGAGGTACGGACAGAGGTTTCTGCGGCAACAGACGGGATTCGAGGATGGTGTGCTGCCTCCCTGGTGCCAGGATCCAGGATGTCACAGACAGAGTGCAGAAAATCCTCAAGGGCGAAGGTGAACAGCCGGAAGTGGTAGTGCATGCCGGCACAAACGATGTCGGAAAGAAGGGGATGAATATTCTGCAGCGTGACTTCAGGGAGCTCGGAAAAATGCTGAAAAGCAGGACCTCCAGGGTTGTTATCTCCGGTTTGCTTCCAGTTCCTCGTGCTGGCGAGAGCAGGAACAGGGAGATACGGGAACTGAATGTGTGGCTGAGGAACTGGTGCACGGGGCAGGGATTTAGATTCTTAGATCATTGGGATCTGTTTTGGAGTAAGGGGGAACTGTACAAAAGGGACGGATTGCATCTTAACAGGTGGGGGACCAGCATTCTGGCAGGTAGCTTTGCCACTGCTACACGGGTGGTTTTAAACTGAATAAGGGGGCTGGGGTGTCAAATGGGATAGTCGAGGATGGAGTTAAAGGGAAAGGGTTTCTTAAATGTGTGAGCGTAGAGACAGAGGGGTGTAAAATGAGGGTAGAAGCAATAGGTAGCAAGGTGAAAAGTAAAAGTGGCAGGCAGACAAATCCAGGGCAAAAATCATAAAGGGCCACTTTTCACCATACTTGTATAAGGGGTAAGAGTGTTGTAAAAACAAGCCTGAAGGCTTTGTATCTCAATGCAAGGAGCATTCATAATAAGGTGGATGAGTTAAATGTGCAGATAGCTATTAATGACTATGATATAGTTGGGATCACGGAGACATGGCTCCAGGGTGACCAAGGCTGGGAGCTGAACATCCAGGGATATTGAATATTCAGGAGGGATAGACAGAAAGGAAAAGGAGGTGGGGTAGCGAAGCTGGTTAGAGAGGAGATTAACGCAATAGAAAGGAAGGACATTAGCTTGGAGGATGTGGAATCGATATGGGTAGAGCTGCGAAACACTAAGGGGCAGAAAATGCTAGTGGGAGTTGTGTACAGGCCACCTAACAGTAGTAGTGGAGTTGGGGATGGCATCAAACAGGAAATTAGAAATGCGTGCGACAAAGGTAAAACAGTTATAATGGGTGACTTCAATCTACATATAGATTGGGTGAATCAAATTGGCTGGGGTGCTGAGGAAGAGGATTTCTTGGAATGTATGCGGGATAGTTTTCTAAACCAACATGTGGAGGAACCAACGAGAGAGCAGGCTATTCTAGACTGGGTATTGAGTAATGAGGAAGGGTTAGTTAGCAGTCTTGTTGTGCGTGGCCCCTTGGGCAAGAGTGACCATAATATGGTTGAGTTCTTCATTAGGATGGAGAGTGACATTGTTAATTCAGAAACAAGGGTCCTGAACTTAAAGAAAGGTAACTTTGAGGGTATGAGACGTGAATTGGCCAAGATAGACTGGCAATTGATTCTTAAAGGGTTGACGGTGGATATGCAATGGAAGGCATTTAAAGACTGCATGGCTGAGCTACAACAATTGTTCATACCAGTTTGGCAAAAGAATAAATCAGGGAAGGTAGTGCATCCGTGGATAACAAGGGAAATCAGGGATAGTATCCAAACAAAAGACGAAACATACAAATAAGCCAGAAAAAGCAGCCTACCAGAGGACCGGGAGAAATTCAGAGTCCAGCAGAGGAGGACAAAGGGCTTAATTAGGAAATGGAAAATAGATTATGAAAGAAAACTGTCAGGTAACATAAAAACTGACTGCAAATGTTTTTATAGATATGTGAAGAGAAAAGGATTAGTTAAAACAAATGCAGTCAGAAACAGATGAATTGATCATGGGGAACAAGGACATGGCAGACCAATTGAGTAACTACTTTGGTTCTGTCTTCACTAAGGAAGACATAAATAATCTGCCGGAAATAGCAGGGGACCCGGGGTCAATTGAGATGGAGGAACTGAGTGAAATTCAGGTTAGCCGGGAAGTGGTGTTAGGTAAATTGAATGGATTAAAGGCCGATAAACCCCAAGGCCAGATAGGCTGCATCCCAGAGTACTTAAGGAAGTAGCCCCAGAAATAGTGGATGCATTAGTGATAATTTTTCAAAACTCCTTAGATTCTGGAGTAGTTCCTGAGGATTGGAGGGTAGCTAATATAACCCCACTTTTTAAAAAGGGAGGGAGAGAGAAAACGGTGAATTACAGACCAGTTAGTCTAACATCGGTAGTGGGGAAACTGCTAGAATCAGTTATTAAAGATGGGATAGCAGCACATTTGGAAAGTGGTGAAATCATTGGACAAAGTCAGCATGGATTTATGAAAGGTAAATCATGTCTAACGAATCTTATAGAATTTTTTGAGGATGTAACTAATAGAGTGGATAAGGGAGAACCAGTGGATGTGTTATATCGGGACTTTCAGAAGGCTTTCGACAAGGTCCCACATAAGAGATTAGTATACAAACTGAAAGCACACGGTATTGGGGGTTCAGTATTGATGTGGATAGAGAACTGGCTGGCAGGCAGGAATCAAAGAGTAGAAGTAAACGGATCGTTTTCACAATGGCAGGCAGTGACGTGGATAGACTGGGTGAGTGGGCAAATGCATGGCAGATGCAGTATAATGTGGATAAATGTGAGGTTATCCACTTTGGTGGCAAAAACAGGAAAGTAGACTATTATCTGAATGGTGGCCGATTAGGAAAAGGGGAGATGTTGATCGAGACCTGGGTGTCATGGTACATCAGTCATTAAAAGTAGGCATGCAGGTGCAGCAGGCAGTGAAGAAAGCGAATGGTATGTTAGCATTCATAGCAAAAGGATTTGAGTATAGGAGCAAGGAGGTTCTACTGCAGTTGTACAGTGTCTTGGTGAGACCACACCTGGAGTATTGTGTACAGTTTTGGTCTCCTAATCTGAGGAAAGACATTCTTGCAATAGAGGGAGTACAGAGAAGGTTCACCAGACTGATTCCTGGAATGTCAGGACTTCCATATGAAGAAAGACTGGATAGACTCGGCTTGTACTCGCTAGAATTTAGAAGATTGAGGGGGGATCTTATAGAAACGTACAAAATTCTTAAGGGGTTGGACTGGCTAGAAGCAGGAAGATTGTTCCCGATGTTGGGGAAGTCCAGGACAAGGGGTCACAGCTTAAGGATAAGGGGGAAATCCTTTAAAACCGAGATGAGAAGAACGTTTTTCACACAGAGTGGTGAATCTCTGGAACTCTCTGCCACAGAGGGTAGTTGAGGCCAGTTCATTGGCTATATTTAAGAGGGAGTTAGATGTGGCCCTTGTGGCTAAGGGGATCAGAGGGTATGGAGAGAAGGCAGGTACGGGATACTGAGTTGGATGATCAGCCATGATCATATTGAATGACGGTGCAGGCTCGAAGGGCCGAATGGCCTACTCCTGCACCTATTTTCTATGTTTCTATTAATCTATTGACTCTGACTATAAACAAGGGTTAAAGGAACTAACTTAGATGGGCATCTTGATCAACATGGATAAGTTTGGCCAAAGGACGTTTGCATGCTGTCGGACTCTCTGACTCTCTAAGTACTGGCTGGTAATGCATCCCTTTCCAGTAGCATTAAATATTTAACTCCGCTCCCAAAAGTCATCCCATCAAAGTCAAAAGAATGTATTTCAAGGTCAAGTACCACAGCTAAATCTCTGCTGTAACACAACCGAGCTGCCATGAATTTCTAGGCTAGATCTTTGCTCAAGTGACAGTAAAAATCTGGAATTGTCACCCTTCAAGTGTCGCACCTCTTCACTTTGAGCAAATGAAGCAAAACTTGGAATGAGGTTACTGAAAATTTCAGAATCGATGCGTTAAAATATTTTTGTTAGGCCTGGTGTAGTGTCGTGATAATATGTAATACTTTGCTGTTCATAGCTCAGTGCTGGTGCATGCTTTGCAATGTAGCAATGCTAAATGCCAAATAAAATGTAGCTGGATGAACAACAAAGAGCAAGAAACAAGCATTCCAGTGGATATCGAACGGGGTTGCAAACAATTCCTCCACATTGCAGTGACGTTTTTCTCAAAGCAGCATTGAAATCCCGTAAAGATGCAAGCTGGATTGAACACAAAAAAGTTGAAGCACTTAATTTTATTTCCCAAAAGTATCCACGAGAGAAACTATCAGTGACATGTCACGCATCGTAGGATGATCTGCAATTATCTTGCTGTTGCTGCATGGATGTCTTCAGACAGTGCTCAAGATTCAGAATCAATAAATCTTCAGGGGACAGGCAGTCAAAGGTGCTCTTACGAGGCAAAGGGAGAAGATCTGTGAGGTTCCGTCAATATATCATGAGGGAGTCAGTGGAGCTGATAATGAGGTCCTGGTGCAGTGGTGCTTGGACTGCTGATCATTCAACACTGTGATCGCTCTGTCCAAATTGAAACTTTTTTTGGGTGTTTCCAGCAAACAAATGAATTCTGAAACATCGCACTGCATTCCACGCTGCCTTTCCTCGTGTTTGCCTTCCTTTGTCCCCCTGTTCCATCATTGCTGAAACTGAGCTCTTTATTTTTTGACGAGGCTAAAATTCCCTCTGGAGAGGAAATTTTGAGGGGTTGTGTTATGGTATGGTTACTGAAGTTATAGCCATAGAGTGATACAGTGGGGAAGCGGGCCCTTTGGCCCAACTTGCCCACACCGGCCAACATGTCCCAGCTACACTAGTCCCACCTGCCTGCGCTTGGACCATATCCCTCCAAACCTGTCCTATCCATGTACCTGTCTAACTGTTTTTGTTAACTCATTACCTCCTCTGGCAGCTTGTTCCATGCACCCACCACCCTTTGTGTGAAAACGTTACCCCTCCGATTCCTATTAAATATTTTCCCTGTCACCTTGAACCTATGTCCCCCACTCTGGACACGAGATCCTGTGCATCTACCCGATTTATTCCTCTCGTGATTTTATACACAATTGTGTATTTGAACTATTGTTATGGCCCGGGTTTTTTTTTCCCATTGATTCTTGATCGCTTGATTGATTTTGCTAAAAGGCTGAACTTGATGAGGGAAGTGGTGTAGGTCACCCTGGTTAGCAGGGTCACCATTACTGACTGGATATTTTCTGGTGGGTTACATCAGGAGGTCTATGGCCACTCTTGATACTGGATACCTGAAATGTTCTGCATCCAGCCTCCCCGCACCAATACCAGACACCAGATTGGAAGGTTCATCATTATTAGCCTCATAATAATACCTCATGACTGATAAACTCAACGAATTCATATGAAATAAAAAAGTATTATTTTCTGTGAATGTTCATGTGTTTCTTGTCCATAATATTGTTCACAGCAGTGGCTTTGACATATAGAGTCATAGAGGCATACAGTGGGGAAACAGGCCCTTCGGCCCAACTTGCCTACACCGACCAACATGTCCCATCTACACTAGTCCCACCTGCTGGCGTTTGGCCCATATCCCCCTAAACCTGTCCTAACCATGTGCCTGTCTAATTGTTTCTTATACATTATGATAGTCAATAGACATTAGGTGCAGGAGTAGGCCATTTGGCCCTTCGAGCCAGCACTGCCATTCAATGTGATCCCAGCCTCAACTACCTCCTCCACAAGTTTGTTCCATGCACCCATCACCCTTTGTGTGAAAAGGGCCAGATTCCTATTAAATCTTTTCCCTTTCACCATAAACCTACGCCCTCTGCTTCTCGATTCCCCTACTCTGGGCAAGAGCCTCTGTGCGTCTACCCGATCTATACCGGATTTCTTCAGTCCCTGGAGTTTTCCCAGTCACCCAATTGTTCACCCTATGTTAGGGAAGTCCAGGATGGTTGGCCATTGTGGGGAGATCCTTAAAATGACTGTGCAAGAACTTTTGCTTACACATGTCACTACTCTCTCTGCCACAGAGGGCACTTGAGGCTTCATTGGCTACATTTCAGAGGGAGTTAGATGTGGCCCTTATGGCTAAGGGGATCAGAGGGTATGGAGAGAAGGCAGGTACGGGATACTGAGTTGGATGATCAGCCATTATCATATTGAATGGCGGTGCAGGCTCGAAGGGCTGAATGGCCTACTCCTGCACCTAATTTCTATGTTTCTATGTTTCTATCCTAGTGTGTAACCATGGTTGGCCATTGTGAGGAGACTGAAGATGACTGTGCAAGCAGTACTTACCATGTCACTAAGTGGAAGGCACTTGCTTTTCTCTTCTCACATCGATCCAGTAAATCTATCTCTACTGTAAGGTTGCAAGAGGTCACTTAATGATGGACAAATCCAATTGGGTTATCCAACAAACTGAAGGGGGCTGGGTTGGTTTTTCTCTGCACTTTGAGAATTGGGAAAATGAATTATTGCTGTTTGTGGTGTGGGGGGGGGGTGGTTTTGGTGGGGGGGGGGGGGGGCTGGTTGGGGAGGGGGGGGGGGGGGGGAGAAATTACAGATGGTTTAAGGATGTGATTTTCACCTCGGGAAAGTAATTGTAGAGATAGAACAAAAATGCCCACCATTTGTTTCGAGTAATTCTGGATAGGAGCGACTGCATAGATCACAACAGCAGAAGATAATGAAGCTTGTGGTTTAGGTGTGGAAACCGGGTCACAGGGACTGCTGAACTTGTAATAGCTTTTTGAAATTCTGCAACAATCCAGTAAGGTTATAAGGTAGTTAATTACACCGTGACCACTGACGCATTGAATAGCCCTGGCAAGAGCCATGGAAGGGATATCAAATGCAGTGCTTGTGATGTGACCTCCTCTATATCGTCGAGCTGAAGCGTATACTAGGCGCCCATTTTGTAGAGCACATGCCCTCTGTCTGCAACGGGCCCCTTGAGATGGTGGTTTGGGCCCCATTTTAACTCCCCTTCAAATTTCCACATCCGGCTGCCTGTCCTGGGCCTTCTCATTCCCATGGTGAGGCCAAACACAGACTGGAGGAGAAACGCCACATATTCCACAAAACACAAAGTGCTGCAGCAACTCAGTGGGTTAGGCAATATCTATGGAGGGAAGGGTCCTGACCCAAAATGGTGCCTGTCCATTTCCTCTGCAGATGCTGCCTGACCCGCTGAGTTTCTCCAGCATTTAGATTTTTGCTCACAATTCCAAAATCTGTATTTCCTTGTGTCTACACCTCATATTCTGCTGGGGTAGCACACTACCCAGACTTGAACATTGAATTTTCCAGTTTCAGGTAACCAATATCCTCCCCTTCCCCCTACCCTTCACCTTGCCTCTCCCCTTTCCTCCTCCCCCCCTTCCCCTTCTCCCTCCGTTTCCCTCTCCCCTTCCCGCTCTTCCTCCCCTTCTCCGTCTCTCTCCCCCTCCCCACTTTCCCCTCCCCCTCCCTCTTCCCGTGTTCTTATCCCACTCCTATCAGTCCACAGTTTCCTTCACCTTTTCTAACCCAGGCCCCCTCCCCCGCTTGGCTCCATCTGCCCATCATTCCTCCTCCTTGCCCAGTTCCATTTATCTCTCCCTCACCCGCACTTCGATATATTCGCCATCTTCCCACTTCCCACCCGGGCCGAAACCCTTAGCTGTTTGCTAGGTGAGAATGGGAACCTGGTGCAACTTGGATTGAGAGAGAGGGTTGAAGTTAGAGAAATCAATATTCCAGTCCACGACGCTGGAAAAGCTGACTCATCCTTTTCGCCTCCGTGGATGCTTCTTGACCCTCTTCTGCGTTCTTCTAGCGCTTTGTGTTTTTTTATGCTCCACTTGTCGCCCGGTGTCCGCCAAAAATATTCCTTCCCGAAACAATGCAACAATCAATCAAATCCAACCTGTGTGTACATTATTCCCTCGTGACGGAAGCCTTCGATTTGAAGGCGCTGCTTTCAGTCCTGGACATTGCCAGGCAATACACAGCTTACAGCAGCAATCACTCGATGGGAAATGCAATTGCAACCGGGCTGAGATTTCTCATCCACGGTCCTGAGATTAATTGTAGTGTTTTCACAGGGATCACAAGAGGAGAAATTGATGCTGGCATCCAGTGCTCCTGCCTCTGTTTTACATCAATTGCATGCATTTGTCACTCGGTTTAATAGATGGAGATGAAAATAAGGCGATGTATTATTTTTCAGTTTATTTTTTTTGTCAGAACCGACATAAATTTTGTTTAATAAAGTCATAAATTATTTTAATGGGGGTCTCATAGGAGAATATAGTGTTTGTGCGGTAATGAAGTCGTAAAGCCGTCCTATGAGAGTCTGTTTATGATTCTGCTGTTGAAAAGTGCACTTAAGAAACTTTCTCCATTCTGTTGGTTCAGCAGTGGTCAAGAGAACAAGGAATTGTCTCAGCACTTGTGTGCACTCAGAAGGCGTGGCTGTCACTGCCATTGCCAGTATTTGTTGTTTTTCCCACTTTGTTCTGAGCTAAAGAGGCATTTAAGGGTCTGGAGTGATACCCGGGTTAAACTTAGCAAGATAGACACAAAATGCTGGAGTAACTCAGTGGGACAGGCAGCATCTCTGGAGAGAGGGAATGGGTGATGTTTCGGGTCGAGACCCTTCTTCAGACTTGGTCAGGGGAAATGGAAGATATAGACAGTGATGCAAAGAGATATAGAACAAATGAATTAAAGATTTGCAAAAACGTAACGTTGATAAGGGAAACAGACCATTGTTAGCTGTTTGTAGACAAAAATGCTGGAGAAACTCAGCGGGTGAGGCAGCATCTATGGAGCGAAGGAAATAGGCAACGCTTCGGGCCGAAACCCTTAGCTGTTTGCTAGGTGAGAACGGGAACCTGGTGCAACTTGGATGGGGGAGGGATGGAGAGAGAGGGTTGAAGTTAGAGAAATCAATATTCATACCAAAGATACTAGAGTGGATTCATACGACTGGATTAGCAAACTTAGCCAGGGTGGCAGATTTTCTTCTTGAAAGACTGCACTAAACCATATGGGTTTTACAGCAACCCAGTAGTCCCACAATAACTAATTGGCTTCTTCAATTCCATTGTTTAACTCCCCAGTTGCATTGTAGAATTTAAACTTGGGTTTCTGGATCAGAGGTCTAGCATTTTGCCTGCCAGTGCAGTAACTCATTCACCATACCACACCCTGCCAAGTTCGTCTCTGCAAAGTCAATGCTTGGTCCGTGAGCTCACTGCGGTTGTGAGACTTCTTGTAAGTTCTCATTCTTTCCATATTGCATTCACTGCACTTCAATAGCGCCCAACGAGATGCCGCAAAATGCTGGAGTAACTCAGTGGGACAGGCAGCATCTCTGGAGAGAAGGGATGGGTGACGTTTCGGGTCGAGATCCTTCTTCAGACTGAAAGTCAAGGGAGAGGGAGACTAGCGATATGGAAGGGTAAGGTGTGAAAATGACAGATCAAAGCAATGTAAAACGGCTCATCGTTAGCTGAAGGGAAGGTATGATACAAGGCATACAATCAGTAAAATTAATCAGGACAGTGAAACTAGTCAGAGTACTAGGGTTGGGGAGGGATAGAGGGATTTAGTGCATCCTGATTTTACTGAAGACATTGCATATATGTAGGTTTGTCCTTGATTGATAAGATTGTAATTGTCATTTTTGTTTGCATATATTCCTACAGAAATAAGAGAAGCCTTTCGAGTATTGGATCGTGATGGGAATGGGTTCATTTCAAAGCAAGAGTTGGGCATGGCCATGAGATCCCTGGGCTACATGCCCAGTGAGGTGGAACTTGCAATCATCATGCAGAGGTTGGATATGGACGGTAAGAACACCCTTATCACAATGTTCATTGTTCGTGCATGTGTGTGGATGTGTGTAAGAGAGAGTAAGATTCCTCTGATTTATCAAAAATAGCGCATGTGACATTTAAATACTTAATTATTTAACAAGATCTTACTGAAATATTAAAGGGCAGTTTTCTCAGTAATTACTATGGACAAGCTGGGATTGTCCTCCTTAGAGCTGAAAATAAATGGCGATTTGATAGTTTTCAAATCATGAATAATTTCACTGCCGTAAGTAAGGAAAAGTCGTTTTCAATGGCTGAAATGTCGATACCCAGAGCACAGATTTAAAATTTATGATGACTGGAAAAGATTCAGTGATCAATTTTTAAAATGTTGATTAGTTCAGGTGTGGAATCCATTTTCTGAAAGATTTTTTCCAAGATGGACTCAGGAGTAGCTTTGAAATGGAATTCTATTCAAATGAAGAACTGCAGGAAAGTGGAAATAAAGGTTGGTATTGGGATAAATGGATTCAAAAGAGTTTTAGCAGAATAGAACACCTTGTGCTCATCTATCATTCTGTAGTCCTAGTATTAGTCAGCCATGTGAGTTGTGCTGGATGCTTACAGCTGGTGTGGTCAGACTGCACTGACGCTAAAAGGAATTTTAATAAGCTTGTGGCAAGGACCTAAAAGGACCTTCATTTGGAAATGCACAAAGACACATGGAGCAAAATCAAGAGAGGGTGAATCTACAGTCATGGGGAGAGATGGGGTTCAGATAGATAGCTACTTGAAGAGTTGGGTGCACAGATATTGGGGACTACCTGGATACATCTAAATATTGCAGGTAGCTTTGAAGAATTGTAAGTGGGTGTCTTTTGTTGGGGAGGGGTTGTGGGCTCTGAATCTCAATTCCAGAAGAAAAACCGGATACCAAGTGAAAGCAGTGGCCTGTCTAATCTCTCGTGGTCAGGGTAGGGAGCTGGAGACTGGGCATAAAGGTTGGGATTGATGGTGGTGTGAGTGGGGGGTAGCGCTAGGTGGATGGGCTATTGATAGCTGTGTTTTGCTTAATCTATAATTAAATGAATTAGGGGGTCATCCAAGACTGCAACCTGACACATCAAGTCAATGAGTAGTGTTGGAAAAATATAACTTGGTGTTGTTAGCCCAAATGTGGATGTTGACTTGGGCCTTCACACGATGCTGATTCAGAAGAGGAGAAACGGGTGGCCAGGAGTAGATTCTTGTGGAAGCTCAGAAGTAATTTTGTGGAAAGATCCCATTGCCATTGTTGTTTTGACTGTCATTGAGTTTGAGTGGTAGACTAAGTTGAACAGGGGTACAGTTGGAAAGAATAGGACAAGGATACAGTGATCAATAAAGTCAAAGCCAAAGTCACAGGGAGAATGTGCAAACTCCACAAACTCAGCACCAGAGGTCAGAGTTTAACCTGGCACATTGGAGCGATTAGGCAGCTGTACCACTTTCAGTGTCACTGCATTACTTTGGTTTGTAACAGTTGATATTGTGCCAGTCTAACATAAATGCACTGTTTTTCTTAAGTAAAAGACAATTGTCCAGATAGTTAGGATCCTCATTTTCATATTGGCCCAGGTTTAATACTATAACGTTAATAATAACTACAATTATGCTTGAGTGATTCCTAGGTACTCTTTATGTATTCAAGTGATTTATCTGATCAGGAGATTATTCTGTGCTGTATCAACATGCAAGTTGTTACTGATGATAAGTGCTGCAGAGTTCCACACAGATGTGATTGACACTAAAGTGGGGGGGGGGGGGGGGGGGGGGGGGGGGGAAATGAAGAAGGGCAACAGATGAGAGGTAGCCATGTCTTATATTCCCAGAGATTCCCTCGTACTATCTGGGACAAAATGCCCAGTTCCCTCCCATGTAGCAGAGGAGGCAAGTAATATTGGGAGTCCAATGACCCAGGTATATGTTGTTGGTCAAGGAAAAGAGCTGTAATATAGCTTTGTGGGAAGTAAAGGACTTACAGAGTAAAATCCATCCTTATAGCCAGCATGCTGTCATTATTATATTAAAGAGTCTAGTTAATGGGATTTATTTATTCGTTATTTTGATTCAATTATTTAGTGTCTGTCAACTGAACTCTGGGTTCCACTTGATTTTTTTTAACCTGAATTTACTGAAACCAATAATTATTTCCCAATAATTAGGAATTTATCTAAACCAATAATTAGGAATTACCAATAATTAGGAATTTTTAAAAACCTGAATTTTTCAAAACCAATAATTAGGAGTTAGTTACTCCAGGATGGAATCTGCCTGAGCAAAGTGGCAATGTATTGAAAATATGAATTCATGTTAAAGAATGATATTAAACCCTTGGTGATCAGTTAATATATTAAAGAGATTTATTTTAAGGAGGACTCTTGTTAACGCAATAGTTTGCTCAAGTTTTCATTTGATTCTTTGCATGAAATAGCTTCCAGAAGTTGCGAAGGAAATGGAGATTGAGATTTCAAATATTTACCATTTTGTGAATTAAAGTCATTTGTTATATTACAAAATTCTGACAAATAAGGCTGAGTAATTTGGTACAGTGGCCTGTTGTATGTATACCGGCTTTGTCATAATTATTTATATACCTCGCAGGCAAACATATTTGATGGCGGTATTTGAAGAGTTTGGCTCTGCAAAAAAGTAATTTGCTTAGGAATATAATGACGTTATATACCCATAATGATATGAACAGGTCTAAACTGATACAGAATGATGGAGTACAATTGGCTGCGTTTCTAGTTGGTAAGATCGTACCTAGAGCAACTTTGCTGATTCTTCATCGGATTGATCTGACTTTTAAGACATTTAATGTACTTCCACAAAATGACAAGAAATTAATTGGAACACTGATGATTCAGATTGTATGGTTATGCCCTCCTTGAAATTTCCCACATTTCACATCAGAGATGTGCTATATATTAAGTCCCTCCAGAGCAAAAAGGCCATTAAAATCAGCGGGGAGTGAGATCTGGTCTTTCAGAAAATGATTACTTAAAGCTATTTTCTTTGATTGCTGCAACCTGACTATGGAGAATGTGAATTGCAGAGGCAGTGTGCTCATGTCCATTCTTGCCTGTTCTGATTCAAGCACCAGAATGTACAAATGACTGGGGACAAGGCCTGTTCAGACAGTACTTTACTGTCTAGCAGTGACTGAGTTGCATTATGTGTTGGAAGATGAACTCCAGGTCACCTTGATGATTGTGCAAATCATTGTTCATGTTCAAGTGTCTTTATCGGATTCTTCATGAAAGAAGGCAGCAACAGAAAGACTACAATCTTGCATGGTGTCACAGCGGTAGATTTGTTGCCTTAGAGAGCCAGAGATCCGGGTACGATCATGACTTCGGGTGCTGTCTGTAGGGAGTTGGCACATTCTCCCTGTGACTGCATGGGTTTTCTCCAGGATCTCCACTTTCCTCCCACATTCCAAAGACGTACAGGTTTGTAGGTTAATTGACTTTGGTGTGCAGGATAATGCCAGTGCATGGCAATCACTGGTTGGCACAGACTCAATGGGCCGAAGGGCCTGTTTCTGTGCTGTAAATCTCTATACTAAACTAAACTAATCCCTTCACATTTCTGAAATGACTATTCCAACATTTAAAAAAACAGTCAGACAGGTACATGCATTGGACATGTTTGGAGGGATATGGACCAAACGCAGGCAGATGGGATTAGTGTAGCTGGAACATATTGGCCAGTGTGGCCAAGTTGGGCTGAAGAGTTTGTACACTGTATAACTCTAGGATTCTAAATCTGCAAATCTGCAAGTATCGAGGCTCCAATGTTGTTATTGCAGTGAATTGTTATAACCAGGAGATTTCATTCCATTAATATCCAGGGATTAGCCAGATAGAATTAAATACTAGTTGGCTATTCCTTTGGAAGTGAGCCCCATTGCTTCAAGCTAGTATCCTTGGCTATATAATTAAATTTTTAGCAGCAGTTCTATCCACATCAGAATGGAAACACTTTCATGTCCAGTGGGCTCATGTGGTCATTGATGAGCAAGATGGTGGCTTGTTGAAGAGGACTTCCAATGCCCATATAGATGAAGAATTATTGTCCAAGGGTCTCCAGGGTCTTCATTGCACGCACCTCCAGTGTTCCCCAATTTTCCTGCCAGAGCCACAAGCAGAAAGGACAATAAAAATGTCCTGAATATATTTCATAAGTTCAAGGAGTACAATTAGGCTATTTGGCCCATCATGTTTACTCCGCCATTTATTTATGGCAGATCTATCTTTCCTTCTCGACCCCATTCTCCTGCCTTCGCCCCATAATCCCTAACACCATAACTAGTCAATCTCCGCCTTAAATTTGTCCATTAACTTGGCCTCCACAGCCGTCTGTGGCAATGAATTCTTCATATTCATCACCCTCTGACTAAAAAATTAATCTTCATCACCTTTCAAAAGTTCCGTCCATTTATTTTATGGCCTCTGGCCCTAGACTCTCCCACTAGTGAGAGCATCCTCCACACATATTTCTGCTGAAAAGTATTATCTCTTCCTTTACCAATCTAATATCTCCATTGCCCTCGATGATTGTCCGCAGTAGAATTCAGGCTCTCCTTGTCCACATACACTGTTTCCTATTATGTGTACTGGAAGCTGGAGTAAAAAAAGCCTCAAATCTGTGCTATTTGAAAGAAAATGTTTGAGAGTCGTCCACCTTGTATGAATATTCAACACTCTGGAGGCTTCTGCTCCTTGATACTTTGTACTTGCCACATTTAATAGTTGGCATGTAAATAGAACAGCCTGTTGACACATATACCAAGGCCACTAGTTGACAAAGTGTGCTGCAGTCTACCTCTTTGATGTTCAGAGTAAACAGCAAAGAAGAATAAAGAAGCTTTATAAAGCAAATTTATTAAAAATAGGGCTGTTTATATGCATAGTTCCTCACAGCAACATTTTTTGCAGACCAAAAGACCTTGGCCGTTCCCTTGCAGATTCTGTTATAGTTTCAGGATAATGGAGCACCTCTGATCTACCCACTGCATGTCTTTCCTCTAACGTTTCTTCCAAAGAAAATTCCAAAATGCTGGAGTAACTCTGCAGCTCACCCTGAAGGACACGGGCAGGTTTCGGGTTGGGACCCTTCCTTAGATTTCTTCCAAAGAGTCTCATCCCTTTCCCCGATCTTAGTTTAGTTTAGTTTATTGTCATGGGTGCCGAGGTAGGGTCAAAAACCTTTGTTGCGCGCTAACCAGTCAGTGGAAAGACAATACATGATTACAATTGAGCCATCCACTGTGTGCAGATACATGATAAAGGGAATAATGTAAATAACATTCAATGAAGAAATGCTGCTGTCAGAGTAGAGATTGAAAAGAGTGGGGTAATTATAACATGTGATTGTAGATCCACTTCCGTGGCTAACACACAAAGAGTCGCCTGGGTTGGCTGCCATCTTTCTTCCCACCAGAGGGAGCAGAACTGACAAAGAATCAATGATGCACTTTAATCCCAGCCATTTGTTTCAACCATTTCTGAAACATTCCGTTACAGTATCCGTCAGCACCGTAAGTGTTCCTGCCGCCGTAAATCTCACCGCAATCTTCGACGTTCCCCCAAAGACACCAATAATGAAATACGAGGAGCTTTGGCAGAATACTTCAGTGAATTGACCTCCTGAGCTCTGCTGGTTGCTGGCAGTGTGCCTGATCTGCCACCGTGCAAGGGGTGGCATCATTAATCCACCGTATCAGTGTAAGATCCAATCGATGAAAAACACAAGCCAATTTACTAACTGCTGATGCATGCTTCCGGCACACGCTGGAATCATGATCATCCACACCAACTAGTAAATAATGAAGCTATTAGCTTCATTGAGCTGAAGTGAGTATGTCAACCCCTCCTACTGACCTGTCTTTCAAAGCACGCGAACACATAAAACTTCTTGAGGACAAATCAATGATGGGAAGAGGTGCTTTATGCAGAAATCTTATGGAGGAGTTCACCCACCTGTACAGTAATACATATAATAGGTCAATGGGAAGTAGGGTTGCCAACTGTCTCGTATTAGCCAGTGGCATACGAATGCGCCTAAATATGCCGGCTAAATAGTTTCTGCTGAAAAAAAAAAGAGGGTAAGAGACAAAAAGAGGACAAAGGCCCTTGTCCCCGAAAAGAATTCAGGACTGTTGAGGTCAAAAAAAAAAAAGAGTTAGAGAGTCCGTCCACCTTGAGAGGAAAAATTCAACAGAGCGTGGGGGAAGAGAAGAGGGCTTGAAAAGAGATTTAATAAGTAAGATAAAAAGAAAGAGGCCTGTTGGCCAAGTATAACCCGTTAGTTAGACTTGGATGTTCCAGCACAAGAGAAAGAAAAAGCAGGGCTTAAAAAAAAATTTATTCAAAAAAGAAAGAAACTGTTTAAAGAGGGCCCGGTGCAACTGGCAGACCCAGTCCTTGGCGACGTGGAATCAGATTCTTGGCGGAAATTAAAAAAGGGCCAACTAAAGGGGAACAAATTGTCCATTAGGAAGTAGAGAGAGGGAGGAAGAGAGAAAAGAAAGGAGAGCAAAGAGGAGTACAAGGAAGGGGGGGGGATAGTTGTCCCTAATTGACTGTTGCCTAGGGTCGCGGTCTCGAAAACTAAAACCAAAGAGGAGGAAGCAGAAAGGGAGAAAGAAGGGGAGAGGGAGAGAAGAAAGGAGCAGGAAGAGAGGCGAGAGGACAGAGGAGCAGCACAAGGGAAGGAGAGAAGAGACATCACAAGAGAAAGCCGACAGAGCAGAAGAAAGAGGAAAAGATGAGAGAGGAGAGGAGAGAGGGAGGAGAGACCGGAGAGAAGACAGACGAGAAGAGAGAGAAAAGTAATCGGACCCGTAGGAAGAGATTAAACATCGGGAGGCTAGAGAAGAAAACAAGAAGAAAAAGGGTGAGAGAAGCCAGGTCTTAAGAGTTGGCCAGAGGAAGCCTAATGTCAAAAGAATCTGTTATCAACATTTCTGAACAGAGGGACAGTAGATCAAGGAAAAACTCTGCTCCCCGAACAGAGAAGAGAAAGATATACACTGAAGACGAAAAGGAGAAGAAGCTTGGTTAAACGAAAGGCTTGCTAAGAAGAAACTCGGAGCGGGACACCTGGAAAAGATTCAGGACCAAAGAAGAGGAAGAACGACTTGACAAGATGAAGAGGGGGGAGAGCCGGAGGAAAAATCAATGAGAGAAAGAGGAAGAAATCTGAGAGGAGAACAGTTAGACACACCCGACTTCACAGGGCATCCTATTGGGCCTTGGGTTTCTCCCATACGGGACCGCCCTTGTCCCGTAATTGACTGTTACTACTCGGGTCGAGGGGACTGTCGGGTCGGAGCGCCGCGTCTGGCCCCGACTCACCCGTCCCGATGTAGTGCAGCCCATGGAGTGCAGCAGCAGCGCCTCGCCCGTGGCCCGGTCACTTGGCAGCCCAGCCAGCTGTCCGACTTTCGGACATTTGCTAACCGCCAACACCACCACACCTCCTTCTCGTGGCTGATCATCGGTTCATGAGTTGGATGGGATGCCGGACTTTACGTGCAACGTCGCGCGGGCCAAAACTCCTCAACTCTCTCGCCGGCTGGGCTTTGTGTGCAGTCCAGCACCTGGGCCAATTCATCATTCACCCAGCCACAGCCGAGTCGGTCAACGAATTGCCGTCGGGAATTTGTCCCGTATTTTTACCTTTTATCCCTTATTTGGGAGTGAGAAAGTTGGCAATCCTAATGGGAAGGAACTGCGGATGCTGGTTTAAACCGCAGGTAGACACAAAAAACAGGAGTAACTCAACAAGGCAGGCAGCATCTCTGGAGAGAAGGAATGGGTGACGTTCAGATGAAGGGTCTCGACCCGAAACATCGCCCTTTCCTTCTCTCCAGAGGTGCTGCCTGTCTCGCTGAGTTACTCCAGCTTTTAGTGTCTATCATAATGCCCCTGTGGAATGGCTTTAACTTAAACAGACCAGTATGTGGAGTCAGAATTTAAATTGCAAATTTAATGGATGATATACCAATTTACTATTTTTCAAATGCTAAGCGGTCCCATACTAAAGTATACCAAAATCTAAAGGTCAAATAACATATTTTGCCTCCTATCCAGATGCAACATCTTTGCTAGCAAACTCAAATGAATAAATATTAGAATTCTGTTGCCATACTGCATAATGGTTAATAGTGAGATTAAACGAGTACTTACCAGTACGAAGTTTGATCTGTATTTTATGAGGAGTTACGATGAGGGATTACGTGAAGAACCCACCCAGCGCGCAGGCGCGGCATACTTCCAAGCAGCGGTGTGGAATCACAGATAGACACAAATTGAAGTAAAGATAGTAAAGATTAATGAGACATCAGTCCGAGTTTGATCTATACAATGAGGGTGGGAGCGGAGGGCACGTAATCCCTCATCGTAACTTCTCATAAAATACAGATCAAACTTCGTACTGGTAAGTACTCGTTTAATCTCACTATTTTACTTCGGAGTCACGTGAGTGACTACGTGAAGACTTCAAAGGTCTGTGATTTCAAACCGTGTAACAGTTTTATCACTCACTGCCGAAAGATCATCGAGGGAGGAAGTGGTAGCTAAAGACCAACGAGTTTGTTAGTTTTAAAAAACAAATGTTTATTAACAACAACAAAAAATAGCTCCCCTGGGCTTTAAATTATAAATTTGTGGTTTCTAAAATTCTCTCCGCAAAGACGTCCTTCTCCATCAGCGGTTTGCGGTAGAATTTTTGGAATGTCGATTCCCTTGACCATCCCGCTGCACTGAGGATGTGGTCTAGGGGAACCTGCATCCGATCCGCCGCTGACGTGGACGCTGCCCTGGTTGAATGGGATTTAAAAACATCTGTGTTAATCCCTGCCATATTAAGGACCTGTTTCAACCATCTGGATATTGTCTGGCTGGTAACCCGTCCAAAAGGCTTTTTATGGCTGACCCATAAGGCTTTTTCTCCCCCTCTAAGAGTTTGGGTTGTGTCTATGTAATTATAAAGGTGGGTCACCACACACAGCCTAGGTTCTGGAGGGTATGCCCGGAAGATCAACGGGGAGTTGGATGTACCTGGTCTGCTCTGTTTGACCAACCCCGGCATGGTAAAAGTAATGGTATCTGGGGGGGTGGTCACCATGTGGTCCAGATTTAACTGATGCAGCGACTGAACCCTCTGAGCAGAGACAAGCGCCATGAGCATGAGGGTCTTATAAGTGGACTGTTCCAGGCTCAGGGATCCCACCGGAGGCCAACCTCGAAGGTGTGACAATACTACACTAACATCCCACATATGGGTGTATCTAGGTGTAGGGGGTTTGGTGTTATAAATCCCTTTAAGGAGTTTGATAACCAGAGGGTGGGATCCAACACTATGCTGTCCTATGGGCATAAGGTATGCGGACAGGGCGCTCCGAGCTGCATTGATGGCACTGTAGCTCATCTTTAGGTCATGGTGCAGGTGGGCCAGGAACTCCAGCACATCCGAGATCGAAGCCGTCTTGTAAGATGTCCCTGCTTCCAGACAGTACTGTTCCCATTTCCTGATGTAGGTCAGGTACTGTTTCTTGGTAGAAACTCGCAGGGATGCCGACATGGTGGTGATTGTTCTCTCTGATAACCCCAATCCCCGGTAAGGTCTGTTCAGAATCTGGAAACCAGGAGGTTCAATTTTTGGTGGCATGGATGACTAATGCCAGTTACCGGGTGAGTCAATAATTGGGGGTGGTTGTGAAGGACCATAGGTGTCTCTACCACCATGTCGTGGAACATTGGGAACCATGGTTGGGTAGGCCAGTCGGGCACGACCAGAATGCCGGAGGCTGAGTCTGCCTGAATTTTCTGGAGTACCCGACTGATGAGGCAGAAGGGAGGGAAAGCATAGAAAAAGAAATTTCCCCAATCCAGCGTGAAGGCATCTACCGCTGCTGCCTCTGGGTCTGGTTCCCAAGCCACATACATGGGTAGTTGGTGATTTAGTCTAGACGCAAACAAATCTATATCTGGCGTACCATATTGCTTGACAATTCTAGCAAATAGTTTCGGGTCCAACATCCATTCGATGTTGTCATTGAATTTTCGTGACCTGGTGTCCGCCACTAAATTTAGCTTGCCTGGTAAATAGGCAGCTGATAGCCAAATATGTCTCTCGACACACCATTGCCAGATTATAGGAGTTAATTTGTCGCATGATACTGATTTTATGCCACCCATGTGCTGGATATAAGATACCGCCGTTGTGTTGTCAATCATAATCCTAACATGCACATGCCGCATATCAGATGTATATGCTTATAGCCCATAAAAGGCGGCGAGCATTTCCAAGAAGTTAATGCCCAGTGATTGTAGTAGCGATGCCTCTGAGTTAGTCCATCTGCCACCTGTGCTGTCTATGGAGTTAGTAGCTCCCCAGCTTAAAGCACTGGCATCCGTTGTAATGGTTATGTTAGGATTGGTGACGGCGATAGGACTGTGACTGTGCCAAATATTATCGACCCACCACTGAAGTTCTGATCTGGCTTCAGTGGGTAACTCCATTTTGCGGTCATAATGCCCCCTATTAAGACGTAATGCATGAGTCCTTGCTCTTTGCAAATTTTGATAATGCAAGGGCCCATGTTGGGCAGACGGGAATGCTGCTACTATAGAGCCAATGACTCTGGCTACGTGCCGTATCCTTGGTTGCGGTATAGCAATTAAATGGTTACAAGCTTCGATGAGTGAAACTTTTTTGTCTCTGGGCAGAGTGACAGTCATATGGATAGTGTCAATAGTGAAGCCTAGGTAATCCATGTTAGTAGTAGGCTCCAATATTGATTTATCTGGGTGTAGGATGAATCCCAAAGTTTCAAGGAGTTGTTTAGTGGCTAAAACTCCTGCGACAGCTAGTTCCCTTGTTCTCCCTAATATGAGAACATCGTCCAGATAGGCCACGACTAAATGTTTTTGTTCTCTCAATTTTCTCATGGCCACTTTGAGAATTTTTGTAAATAATCTGGGAGCTGTCGTTAAACCATTGGGCAAGGCTCTGTACTGCCATAGCTGGCCCATCCAGATAAATTTCAGATATTTGTAATAATCCTTATGAATGGGTACTAAATAGTAAGCATCCTTGATATCTATGCTTGCCATGTAGTATCCCTTGGAGATCAGTTGTCTGGCAGTGACAAATGTCTCCATTTTGAAATGTTGATACTCAACAGACTGATTAAGTGATGTCAGATCAATAATAATGCGACATCCACCATCTTTTTTGGATTTGAGAAAAATATTTGATACAAATTCTTGCGGCTCGTGTGTGGTCATTTCTATGATGCCTTTAGCCATGAGCCGATCTAGTTCAGCTTGTCCTTCTACCTTCTCAACTGCTGAGGGAAGGAATACCCTTTGGGGCATGTGCTGAACTGGCGGTTCTATGCCTGGTTTGAATTCAATTTTGTATCCACTGATACTGTTGAGTATAAACTTATTGTTAGTAAGGGAGCACCAAACATGCTTGAAGAACCTCAAACGTCCTCCTGTTAATACAACACCCTTTGTCTGTGCATGTTGGCAGGAACCAGACCCACCTACCTCCATGTTTATTTGTGGGGGCGTTTTCGATAGGTTTGGCCCAAGGTTGTCCGTGTTGGTGCTGCGGTGGGGCGGCGCATTTTCCCACGGCTCCGCCCTGGGCCCCGCTCTAAAAAAGAGCTCTGGGGGTAGTGGGAGGCGGTCACCAGGCTTTCACCAGCTCGGTACCTGCTGGTGGATGCTGAGGCGTGCTGCCAACTGGGTGTCTTCACCCTGCTCGGTCCTGGCGCTGCCCTCATGAGGCCTACAGGTTTGGCCGCCTCTTCCAACTCTTTTAGTTTCTTGGCCAGGTCTGCACCAAATAGCAGCGCCTCCCGTTCCGGCACTGGAGCTTTGCAGAGGCCTGCGTATTTCGGATTGAGGGCAGGCCTGATGTTATCCCGCCGTAGGCTGTTGAGCTCGTACGTGGTGTTGCACATCAACGCCAGTGCATCCTGCTGGGGTATGGAGAGCTCTTCGTTCCCAACGGACCGAGCAAAGGCGGTGATGGCTGCAGAGTGGAGCTTCAGGACCCGCTGCATTTTTACCTCGTGAGTCCTGATCTGCTGCCCCAGCTGGTTCCATATTTGCCCGTTGACAGTTTTCACCCGCAGCGCCTCGCAATTCTCTGGCGCTGTATAGGTATCAAGGGCCTGCTGGACGACCTTTTCCTGCAGCGGCTTGTTGGAAAGCCTATTGATGCTGGCCGCCAGTCTAGGTGGTAGTACCATCCCGGTCGTTGGGGGCGCTGCGTACCGACCCACTACACCCAGTAGCTCTTCTTCTAGCACGCCCGGCATACTGATGTTGTCGTCCGCCTGCCCTTGGGATAGGCCAGCCCAGTCCTGGCCTCCCTTACTGCCCTCGAACATAGAGGGTACAGAAGGGTGTGGTGATGGTAAGGAGGAGGCCAAAGCCCGTCCTCCTGGGAGATGCCTAGCCTGCATCTCCTCATCAATCATCTGTTCCAGGAGCTGCCTCATGCAGCTGATGCGGGCGTCTCCCCGTTTCGGCGGTGGAGAGCGTTCCCGTTCCTCCGACGAATCGGAGGACACCGGCCGGTCCGTTTTATGGGTAGCCTTCCTCCCTGTGCGGGGCGTCGATATCGGCAGCACAGGGGGCGGCTCGGCGTCGGGTGAGCGGGAGCGTTGAAATGGCTCCTCCGCTACGAGTGGCTGCCGCCCAGCTATGGACCCCTCCTCGGGTGGAGTTGGGCAGGCAGTCCTTCTGGCTGGTCGCTTTCGGGTGGCCATAATTCTCCACCGTTGAGCGACTCTGTAACACAAAAAAGGCACTTACCTGAGGTCTTGACTTTATGCTGCCGCTGGAGAGCCTGGCTCCAGCTGCTGCCGCTGTTGCACTGCTGACGTAATGTCGCGCCTGCGCGCTGGGTGGGTTCTTCACGTAGTCACTCACGTGACTCCGAAGTAAAATAATGACTATTAGATAGACACAAAGTGCTGGAGTAACTCAGCGGGTCAGGCAGCATCTCGGGAGTAAAAGGATGGGAGATGTTTCGGATTGGGACCCTTCTTCAGACTGGAAGTGGAGGTGAGGGAACTGGAGGTAAGCGAAGGCCAGAACAAAGCAGGGCCGGCACCAGTTGACCAAGGAAGGGTGGAGTCCATAATGGCCTATTGTTGGCTGGGAAAGAGGTGATAATAAGTCCTAATAGTTCAGTTTTTAATACAGATCTAGTATAACTGATGTGTTTCTTTCAGATGTTTATGGTGTGGCAATGTGAGTCAAGGGAGGCAGCATGTTCTGAGTAAGCTCCATACAGAGCCATAACTGACACTAAAATGGCCTACAGAATACCATGGCATTGAGTCCCATTAAATTGAAGGAATGCACAAAATGCTGGAGAAACTCAGCGGGGCAGGCAGCATCTCTGAAGTACATGGATAGATGACGTTTTGGGTGGGGACCTTTCCTCAGACTGATTGTGGGGGAGTGGTCCCTCTTCTCTTCCAGCCCGAGGTGTCATCTGTCTATGTTCTCCAGAGATGCTGCCTGGCTGCTGGGCTACACCAGTACTTTGTGTCCTTAACAGTTATCTAACTCCAGTCTGGGATGACGTAAGACTTGCCACAAAATCCTGAGGTGATGATGTTCCTATACATCTCCTGCCCTGTTCTTTCAGACGTTAATGGTGTTAGCTTGTGTTGGGTTTAGAAAATGTGATTGAAGTAACCTTGGCGCAGCAGTGTACTTTGTAAGAAGTTCAGAGTGGAGTTTTTGCTTTTATGTGCCTGGCTGAAGTATTTTGGTATCTTCTTTCTGCCACCCTCTGTGCCAATAAACCTGACATCTTGCACATTAATGAAGAATTAAACAACAATGATTCATTGTCTTTCTGATTATGTAGACAACACTTTTTCTGTGTTCCATGGGAAAAGCAATTTGTGATGAAGAGTTATGGGGCCTGTCCCACTTAGGCAACTTTTTAGGCGACTACAGGAGACTGTGCAGTCGCCACATGGTCACCACATGTTCGCGGGTGGTTGCCGGGGAGTTGCCTTCATGGTCGTGAGAAGTTCCTGCTTTCCGGGAGCTAGTCACGACCTCATTATGGCCACCGCGAATTTTATAACATGTTGAAAAGTTAGCGGCGACTAGCATGAAGCCGCCATGGAGAGTAGCGAGAATTCTCGTGCCGTAGGTGGGTCGCAAGGAGGTCCTAATGGGTTGCTAGGAGGTCGAAGGTTCTCGTAGGTTCTTGTAGGCTGTAGCTGGTGCTGACCGGTGAATTTCATTGGCTCAGTGGGGAAAAAAAGTAAGCAGTAGTTTTCAGAACCAAGGATAACCGACTGGTAATGTTAAATGTCCGCCGAGCTTCACAGCCGTGTGTATCTCTGGCTTCTTAAAAATTGTCTCCACTCCTTCTCCAGCCCCCCCCCCCCCCCCCCTTCTTTTAAAGGACTTACCGTCCACTGTGCTAGCCATCTTAATTACAGCACCAACCTTCCTGTTCATCACATTGGCTTTGCACCGTGTGAATTTCAGACAGCGCTCCCCCCGCTTGCTCTGTCCCCCGCCTTTGCGATGTGTTTGTGTGTGTGTGTGTGTTCCACTCTGGCAGTCACCATTCCAGTTGCCGGTTTTTCAGGCGACTGCCGGCAACTTGACACTCACCGGCAGTCACCTGAAAAATCGCCTAAGTGGGACAGGCCCAGAAAGCATCATCAATTGAAGTACCTGTTCGTAAACTTCCACAAAGCCAGAATGTTTTAAAAGCAATCGAGTCGTACAGTGTAGAAATCGGCCCTTTGACCCAACTTGCCTACGCCGACCAACATGCCCCATCTACACTAGTCCCAGCTGCCTGCATTTAGCCCATAAACCTATTAACCTATCCTATCCATATACTGAGCCTATGGATACCTTAGAAATGTTTTAAACATTGTGATAGTACCTGCCTTGACTGCCTCCTCCATATACCTATGTTCGTTCCATATACCTATCACCCTTTGTGTAAAATAAAATTGCCCCTCAGGTTCTTATTAAACCTTTCCCCCCTCATCGTAAACCTATCTCCTTTGGTTCTTGATTTCTCTACTCTGGGTCGAAAACTCATTTACCCTATCTATTCCTCTCATCTTATACGCCTCTATAAGATCACCCCTCATCTCATTGTACTCCAAGGAATAAAGCCCTAGCCTGTTCAACCTCCGCCAATAGCTCAGGCCCTTGAGTCCTGGCAACATCCTCATAAAAAAAAGTATAGAATCAAAATGAAAATGTTTTAGTTCCATGAAAACTGGGTTTATAAATATGTGAACAGGGGAATTGGGACATTACATTCAGCAATTTTGCCTTCTACTCCACCAAATCATACAGAATTGTATATGTGCTAATTTATCTTCCTCTTCTGTGCCTATGTCTCAAAGGCAACCTAGTTAAGAACTCTAGTGCTCCAGTGAATAGCCATGGTCCCCATGCAGCCACCTAGAGGCTTCATCAATTATTTACAGTGTCACAATTGTAGAGATGCCTTGAGGACAATGGGCATTTAAATGTTAGTCTATCTGGGGATACAATCCCTTTGTGTTCAAAGGTTGGGTTGCATTGGCCATGGATGCCAATTAGACCACATCATCCCATTGGTAATACTCCACTGGATTCCTGCCTTTGAAATAGCTGGCTTGAACTAATAAAGGTTCTTTGCCCATCAAGTCTACTCCGCCATTCAATCATGGCTGATCTACCTCCTTAACCTCATTCTCCTGCCTTCTTCCCATAACCTCTGACGCCTGTACTAATCAAGAATCTATCTATCGCTGCCTTAAAAATATCCATTGACGACTTCCTCAGCCTTCTGTGGCAAAGAATTCCACAGATTCACCACCCTCTGACAAAATAAATTCCTCCTCATCTCCTTCCTACCTTTAATTCTGCAGCTATGACCTCTGGTCCTAGATTCTCCACCCTCTGACTAATACCATTCCTTCTCATCTCCCTCCTAAAAGAATGTCCTTTAATTTTGTGGCTATGACCTCTAGTCCTAAACTCTCACTAGTGGAAACATCCTCTCCACATCCACTCTATCCAAGCCTTTAACTATTCTGTATGTTTCAATGAGGTACCCCCTTATTCTTCTAAACTCCAGCGAGTACAGGCCCAGTGCCGACAAACGTATTTGGCACTGTATGTGAAGGCTCTTAGAAGTCCATGTATCAGCTGAATTTCTCTCATCTGTATTATCTCATGAAAGGTTCCATTGTTTATTAAATATGATTTACTTTAAGAAATCAATGTGATTTTTTTCAGAACAATCCACAAATGTAGAAACCATTGCTAATTCTATCCCTGATTTTTGTAGTATATGGAAACCTTCCCACCACTGAGATTAAGCTCATTGGCCTTTGATTGATCAGTTTGATTGCATCAGTTTTTGGAACCGTTTAAAATTTATAATTCTGCAGTTTGCAAGCAACATCCAGTACTTACAGTTAATTGGAGGAAAATGGCCAAAATCTCCACTTTTTTTTACCATCCGCTGTCAGGGCCTGGTTAATTATCTACTTTAATACCTTTCTGGAACGTAATAGTTTTTAAGCCAGCTGGTAATTTAGCTGCTTTTTCTTTTGCTGAGATTCCAACAGCAATTTCTTCCCTGGTGACGCCTCGCTTAATATCTTTGCCAAGTCCCTCAGCCTCCATCAATAGATTTCTGGCCTAATCAACACCACCTTTTCTCTTTCTTCCTGCTTACATGCTTATGGAATCCACTTTATGTTTACTGCCCCTCATTGCTCGTAGAACATAGAACAGCACAGCTAATTCCACCTGCAGCAGTTTGCTTTGGTTTTGGTTTGGGGGGGGGGGGGGGGGGGGGGGGTTAGAGGGGGGAGAGGGGGGGGTCAATCTATCCCACGACAGAAGGGGGAGAAGTTGTACAATTTGATACACAGGGAAAAAGGATCGCCTGTGGGGTTCTGTACTGCGTCTTGGTGGAACCAGTCTGTTGCTGAAGGTACTCCTCAGGTTGACCAGTGTGTCATGGAGGGGGTGAGCTGTATTGTCCAAGATGCTCCGCAGTTTGAGAAGCATCCTCCCCTCCAAGATCACCTCCTGTGAATCCAACTCTGCCCCAGGATGGAGCCAGCCTACCGGATTAGTTTGTTAATCCTGTTGGCGTCCGCGACCTTCACCCTGTTGCCCCGGCACACGGCAGCGAAGAAGATAGCACCGACTACTACCGATCGGTAGAACATCTGCAGCATCTTATTGCGTCTTGTGCAATACTCTGTCTGCATTCTAGCCACAGTTCCGTACAACTGCAACCAACTTAACGGTGGTTCTGCTTTATCAAGTGTTTCCTTAACACAAATTGGACATAACGTTATTGATGAATCGGGAACACGATCTGTAATACGCGGGCTAAATTGTTTATAGTGCAACTTCCATTGGGAACTAGAAAACCACTTTGGAAAGTTACTTTGGAAATTGACACTCAGAGAAACAGCTGTCTTGGGGGGAAAAAAACGTCAGTGGGTCAGGCAGCATCTCCGGAGAACATGGATAGGTGATGTCTTGGATAGGGACACTGATGCACTTTTTTAGTGGAGCTTTTGGACAAATTTGTCTCATTTATACCAATGGCGTCTTGCAAAGGAACATGTAAATGGCACTTCTTGCATGAAATTGAATCTTGAAAATGCGATTAATTTTTTTGTAAGCCACACGGGGAAAGCAATTCTACCGCAACTAGGGAGCTGTCCTGAACCACTATCTACCTCATTGGAGACCCTCAGCCTATCTTCGATCAGACTTTACTGGCTTTTTCTTGTACGAAACATTATTCACGTTACACCCTTTATCATATTTCTGTACACTGTGAATGGCTCGATTGTAATCATGTATTGTCTTTCTGCAGGCTGGTTAGCATGCAACAATAGCTTTTTCACTGTACCTCGGTACACATGACAATAAACTAAATTAAGTTTGAAGAGTAAGGACAAGCGCTATGTTTGGACTATTTAAAAGAATCACCATTTTGCTTGAAGATAAGACGGGAAGAGAATGGTAGCCGAGTAAGAGGGCTCGATTCCACTTCCGGGCATAGAGACACTTGGGGCATAGAGACAGATGTTGTCCAAATGTTAGAAAACCTTGTGACTGTTTGGATTTGAAATGATAAATATAAATATGATGTAGACATTCTGGAAATCTCAGCTTTTGGACTTGACTTTCAATGCCATCCAATACAGCTCACCCCCTCCATGACACACTGGTCAACCTGAGGAGTACCTTCAGCAACAGGCTGGTTCCACCAAGATGCAGGACAGAATGCCTCAGGAGATCATGTGGCTATCAAAGTTTACAACTCCTACCGCTTCTGTTGTGAAGTAGGCTGAGACTGACTCCCCTCCCCCCACCCCTCCCCAATCTTTGCACATCCCCCAAGCCTTTTCACTCGTCACTTTAATTTCATGTTTCATGTATTTTGTGTTTTTTTTATGACTGTTGGCAGATGAATTTCCCTCCTGGGATAAATAAAGTTCTATCGTATCGTATCGTTATCAATATTGCCCTTTCACCCACCATCATTCCTGAGAAATACATTGATTGGCAAATGGCCTCCTCCAGGCACTTAATTACTGTTGGTGCAAGAGAAAGTGCAGGGAAGACTCTACAAGCCACTTCGACTTTACAAAAACATTCCTCAAACCTCTAAAGACACTTGCGAATACTCTCTGCCGACCTCCACAAGTGCAGATGGATGGAGAATGCCCGTCTCACTCAGAACAAAGCAGCTTTGCTGCCCCACCCAACAGGCCTGAATTTTCACTGCAGTCAGTTCACTTGCAGCATGAGCAATGTGTCAGCTGGGTGGCAGCTAAGTTACCTCCTCTAGAAGGACAAGGGCAGACTTTTATTTGCTCCCTCTAATGCCTGAAAGGTGGACTCCTAATCACATTACATCCTTGCTTGGAATATAATTCTCCTTTTGTGTGTTCTGACAGCGGACGCCGTTTTAGAAAAAAAGACACAAAGTGCTGAAGTAACTCAGCGTGTCAGGAGGCACCTCTGGAGAATACGGAGAGGTGTCATTTTGGGTCAGGACCCTTTCTCAGACTGATGTTTTGGGTCAGAACCCTTCTATAGGTCGGGACCAGTTTGAAAAAGGGTTCTGATCAGAACCGTGTCTACCCATGATCTCCAGAGATGCTGCCTGACCCGCTGAGATACTCCAGCATTTTGTGTCATTTCTTGCGAACATTAGAGTTCACTGCAAGAATATTGTGAACAGCTCCTCACTGCTGCTAATAATGGCAGTAAGGGATAAGCAACAAAGGCAATCGCCCCACAATGCCCACGAGCGATAGAGAGAAACAAGGCATCTCTCCACCTATCACTTGCCAGCTCGTGCCCCTCTCCTTCCCCATAATGATTTCTTCCATCAACGTGAAGTAAAGTCTCAACTTCAGGCTCCTGCGCCAATACTGCCTGACTCGCTGAGTTCCTCCAGCAGTTTACTTTTCGCCCACAGTCATGCAGTTCCCATGTTCTCATCCCTCAGTTACTGATCTGCATGAGTCCTCAACTGCACAAAACATGAAAGCAACCACCTCAACTGGGCAAGTTGTTTATTGAACCAATGGAGACTGCAATCATGAACTAATCATCCTTTTGCTTTTATTTAGTTCCTGTACTATGTGTGCAGCCAACCTACAAACCTGTATGTCTTTGGAGTGTGGGAGGAAGCCGGAGCACCCAGAGAAATCCCACACAGTCACAGGGAGAACGTACAAACTCTGTTACAGACAGCCCCCGTAGTCAGGATCGAACCCAGGAGTCTGGCGCTGTGAGGCCCAACTGGATAGACTTGGTTTATACTCTCTAGAATTTAGGAGACTGAGAGGGGATCTTATAGAAACGTACAAAATTCTTAAGGGGTTGGACAGGCTAGATGCAGGAAGATTGTTCCCGATGTTGGGGAAGTCCAGGACAAGGGGTCACAGCTTAAGGATAAGGGGGAAATCCTTTAAAACTGAGATGAGAAGAACTTTTTTCACACAGAGAGTGGTGAATCTCTGGAACTCTCTGCCACAGAGGGTAGTTGAGGCCAGTTCATTGGCTATATTTAAGAGGGTTAGATGTGGCCCTTGTGGCTAAGGGGATCAGAGGGTATGGAGAGAAGGCAGATACGGGATACTGAGTTGGATGATCAGCCATGATCATATTGAATGGCGGTGCAGGCTCGAAGGGCCGAATGGCCTACTCCTGCACCTAATTTCTATGTTTCTATGTTTCTATGTCCTCGTCAACTTGAAAATAGCTCATAGATCATAACACCCACAAATACATAACACCCCAATCCATTCATCTCCACCCCCAACCCCCCCAAAAAAAACTGGGGAACTAACTTCCCAGCAATTAAAGTGTTAAAGCCAATATTTCTGTTCATTCATTTTAAATTTAGGAGAATGTAGTCCTATTCTTTTCAATTTTAAAGGACTTACTTCTTATCCCAGGAGGAGATTAATAATCCTTTAATAATCCGCCTATTTTTTCACTGAACCGAATCTATCCAGGTGAGCAACGGAATCTGTGAAGTTTTATTTGCAATAAAATTTGATATTTTTGATCAACTTCTCATTGCCACATCTCTTAAAATCTAATTTCTTGGACCAAACCTTTGGTTTCTGTCTACAGATCAATCCCTTGATGTGATTGTGTGTGGGATTTTGTTAGATGATGCTCCTGTAAATTACTTTGTGTAGGAATGAACAGCAGATGCTGGTTTACACCGAAGATAGACACAAAATGCTGGAGAAACCCAGCGGGTCAAGCAACATCTCTGGAGAAAAGGAATAGCTGACGTTTCAGGTTGAGACCCTTCTTCAGACTCTGAAGTACGGTTTTCGACCCGAAACATCACCTATTCCTTTTCTCCATTCTGTGCCAATCCTCTGTAAATTAACCTGGGAACATTTTGCTTTGTTAATATGTGCTACGTATTTGTCAACTGTTACACTCTGGTGTTGCAGTTAGGGATTTACTGTAAAGATAGGTGGATTTAAACAGCGTTGAGTCTTGTGATCATTAATTCATGTACATTAAAAGTGAGGCACAAACCAACACAGCACTGAAAAAAAAATCAATATTTTAGATGCTTGATAGCATCTGTAGCTAAATTAATGTGCAATATTCACCATTCATATGCAAGAGCCAAACAAAATTTGCATGTAAATTTAGATTTGTTTTAATTGAAGAGAAGTCCTTATTCATTTTCTGTCATCTTTGAATTAATCTGCAAAGATAATTGACTATGTTTGATTTAACGATAACTACAATTTTACAAGGATATTAATTGTAAAATGTGTCATATACAGTATTTCTTTTTTTTTTTAATAGCATGATCTCCCAGGAATTTCTTTCTTTTGTTTCAGTATCAAGCACATTTGCATTAATAATCTATCAAGCAAGCATCTGCGTATATCTTTGATTACCATCAATCTCTATAACTGGAAGTCAGCATCTCTTCATGAATATCTAATTAGAATAGAAACCTTATGGGTAATAACTTTCTCCAACTTCTATTATGCATTCGCCTGGGTCATGAGTAATATGATTCTCGTTTTCATTCTCTTAGGAAGCAAATCCTGAGAAAACATTCAAAGGGTTTTCACAAGTTCAAAAGTTATTGGAGTAGAATTAGGTCATTCGGCCCATCGAGTCTACTCCTCTGTTCAATCATGGGTGATCTCTGCCTCATCCCATTTTTCTACCTTCTTCCCATAACCCTTGACAACCGTTCTAATCAAGAATTTGTCTATCTTGCCGTGAAAATATCCACTTACTTGGCCTCCACAGCCCTCTGTGGCAATGAGTTTCATAGATTAACTGCCCTCTGATGAAAAAAGTTTCTGCTCACCTCCTTTCTAAAAGAGCGCCCTTTAATTCTGAGGCTCTGACCTCTGGTCCTAGACTCTCCCACTAGTGGGAGACCAATCTGTACATTTTTATTTGTACAGTATGCCATACTGCTCTCACTTTTGTGTCAACTTTATGTCACTGTGGAATTGCTACACTGTTGGATGACCTGTCTTCTGAGTGTGTTGTCAAATACCACTCTCACCTAGACGTAGAAGATTAATTGACACATTTTTTCCCTTTGAGGAGTAGAGTTATCCTTGGAACCCTGAACATTACTTGTAAGAAGGAACTGCAGATGCTGGTTTACGGTGAAGAGAGGTTTAGAAGAAGGGTCTTGACCCGAAACGTCACTCGTTCCTCTCTCCTCCTTGTCCCGTTGAGTTACTCCAGAATTTTGTGTCTATCCTGAGCAATACTTGTATTTATATCAACAATTGTGATCACCATTACAATGGGTGTGTGAGAGCTTTCTTTTTGCAAATTGGCTGCCACTCTTACTATATTAGCATGGTAAGCATATGGCCAAAAATTGCATTGGCTGTTTTAAACTTAAGGGTGTTTTATATTTGTAGGAGCTGATTCACTTTTTTTTTTGCTTGTCTTTTTGGTTCACTGTAAGTGCCACTGTGCATGTATGTAACTGAAAATTAATCTCCAAATTGTATATGTTAGAAACATAGAAAAATAGGTGCAGGAGTAGGTCATTCAATATGATCATGGCTGATCATCCAGAATCAGCACCCTGTTCCTCCTTTCTCCCCATATCCCTTGATTCCATCTGCCTTCGGAGCTACAGTATATCTAACTCTCTCTTGAATACATCCAGTGAATTGGCGTCCACTGTCTTCTGAGGCAGAGAATTCCACAGATTCATGACTCTCAGGGTGAAAAAGTTTTTCCTCATCTCAGTCCTAACCTATGATCTAAACTGTTGGCCCTTGGTTCTGGACTCCCCCAACATAATTTTTCCTGCACCTAGCCTGTCCAATCCCTTAAGAATGTTATATGTTTCTATAAGATCCCCTCTCATCCGTCTAAATTCCAGTGAATATAAGCCCAGTCGATCCAATCTTTTGTCATATGTCACTCCCGCCATCCCCGGAATTAACCATGTGAACCTCTGCTGCACTCCCTCAATAGCAATAAAACAATAAAACACTCAATAAAATCTGTAGAGCAATCCAGAGTCCTCAGTTTTACATTTCTCAGTTATTCAACTTCGACGGTAGATGAGCTATATTCTAACCAGTCTGACTGTCATTCTATTAACACAATTGTATTCCACTCTGGGACAACCCATTGTCATAAGCATAGCACTGATAGAAATGGTGCTATGCATGCACGTCACTGGGATGTATAGTTAATGGATTATCTGACACTGGATTGTGAAGTGAGGAGTTTCAGGAGCTGATGAGGGAGATCGTGACAAATCAGCAGAAGAAAATGAGCGGAATGTGTGAGGCAGTGTCATTTGAATGTGAGAATTGCATTAAAAAAACATTAACCAGTGGAGGGATATAAGAAACAGAGTGATTGAACAACACAGGTGCATGCCAATAATGGAGAAGCAAGAAAGTGCAGAGGCATCAAGAATAAAGGGGAGGGGACAATTGGGGCAAAGAAACGGGGTACTTTATCTGCCTCCTTTAAGTTGTGACTTTGTATGCCTAGGCTAGCAAAACAACGCATCTCACTGTGACTTGTTGCATGTGACAATAAAAGTATCTAATCTAATCTAATCTAAGTCCTCACATGCGCTTTATGGGGTTGAAGTGCATGTCCATCCATTTTAAAGATGTGGCACACTAGGTCCTTTGCACCTCAATGCCTGATCTGATCTTGCTGTTTGAAGAAGGGGTGCTGGGAGAGTTGATGACTCAGCCTGTGTTTTCTCAAGAGAATTACTGTGGAACCGTGCAGTTTGCAGCACCAAGGCACAGGGTCTGTTTTCTGCTTCCCAATCCAACATCAGCAATGGAGCCCTACAGACCGCCTCTTGCACTACCATGGACTTGTTTTAGTTTAATTTAGTTTAGTTTAGAGATAGAGCATGGAAACAGGCCCTTCGGCCCACCTATTCCGCACCAACAAGCACAGCCCGCACATGAACACTACGCTACAAACACTAGGGACAACTTTACTATTATACTAAACCAATTAACTTACAACACTGTAAGTCTTAGGAGTGTGGGAGGAAACCAAAGAGCTCAGAGAAAACCCATGTAAACCCACGGGGAAAACATACAAACTCCGTATAGACAAGCAACCCTAGTCAGGATCGAACCCGGGTCTCTGAAGCTGTAAGCTCTACCTCCACCGTAACACTGTGTTTTCTAATTGTATTTTGCGCTAAAGTCTTGTTTTATGTTTTTGTCTTTTTCTTCACTGTCTTGTATAATTTGTGTGATTCATGTTTTGCGTGCTGCCTGAGTCTGTGTGCTTGTGATGCTGCTGCAACAAGATTTTCATTGTATCTGTACCTGTCACATAAACTTCTCTTAACCTGACTCTTCTTTTCGCATTTCTATTCAGCCCATCGAGTCTCTGCTAGCTCCCAGAAGTCCCCCCATTTACTCAAGAGAATTACTGTGGAATTGTACTCCTCAGAAGACAGTGGAGGCCGATTCCCTGGATGCTTTCAAGAGAGAGTTAGACAGAGCTCTTAAAGATAGTGGAGTCAAGCAATATGGGGAGAAGGCAGAAACGGGGTACTAGTTGTGGATGATCAGCTATGATCACAGTGAACGGCAGTGCTGGCTCGAAGGGCCAAATGGCCTACTCTTGCACCTATTGTCTATTGTCTCGAGAAAACGAATAAATGACTTAATGCAACTTACTGGGTAAAGTGAGAGGTGTTGAAATAGGAGCCTGGGCAAGAATAATTGTCTATTTCCTTGTGTGTCGTAGGTGATGGACAAGTGGATTTTGACGAATTTATGACAATACTCGGCCCCAAGCTTTTGTCATCTGAAGCGCGAGAAGGTTTTCATGGCAGCACAATAGACTCGATATTTTGGCAGGTAAGAAATGTGTTTGGTTTGATGCCTTGTGGTAAAAGGCCAGACTTTGTCCATATTAAAAATCTTGTGCATTGTTACAGAACAATGAGTTCGGGTTGACAATGAAATCAAATGCAGAAGGAGTAAGTCTACAGTGATTTACAACTTAGTGTCATGGAATAATGTAGTAATTGATCGATGCTTAAGGAAGTAAAATTAGATGTGTATTTGCATTAAAAACTATGCTGTCTTATGAAGTTGGTCATATATTTGTGAAGCCAAGACCATATGAAGAATTTATCTGTGGCAAATTAATCCATTTGCTGTAAACTATTCACTTTAATTTTGCCCAGTTAATCATTCTACACTTTCATATTGGTAGGTTATATTGTAAGCTGAAATTATGGGCAAGATTTGATGTGTACACTATTTATAACATTTCAAATAGATTTACGAAAATATTATATACTGTTCCACTAATAACAGCAAATAACTTGTGCAGGGTGTGGGATTGGGGCAGTATATTTCAAGAATATAAAGTGAAAGATTAGTGGAATGAAAACTGTGCTATTACTCCCTGTTTAGTCGATGGCATTTTATAATTTTAAATTTTAGAATAATGGCCAACATTAAAAAAAAATCTTACCAAGACTAGTGAAAAATGTACCTGCATTCCTTGAGGCGTTATATTGATTTTATTTTTTTGTTTGAAGTTAAGCTTTGACATTTGGTGCTGTTAGTAAAAGCCACATAGTTGTTCCTTTTGTAGTATCTTCTGCCATGCACCTCAGTGGAAACTATACCCTCCAGGGCAGTGGTTCTTAACCTTTTTGGCATATGTTCGCGCATACGCGAATAGAATACTGTGTGTGATATGTACCTTTGTTAGGTTCCTAACAATGCGCTCAACAAATGGATATGTTGTTTATGACCCCGTCATGTCCCCCGGTGAAGCCCCAAACGCCCCCCCCCCCCCCAATTTGGGCTCCCGACCCCCAGGTTAAGAACCACTGCTCTGGGGGTATGGCGACGAGCTGCCAGATTTTTCTGCGGCTTGAGGAAAAAATGGTGAAAAATTTTGTGCAAGTAGAAGCAAAGTGATTGCAAAGAGATGTTACTCACTCCCTGCTGGTCTCCAGGGATGACACACAAATTATGCAGTAGGTCTCTGGCAACCTTCGTAGGATGATTGGAATTACTTGTGAGAGGAGTGGTGAACTGCAGGGTCAACGTGTTGCAGAACCATTTGCGAATGTTCAAACATAACATCAGAGAACCTTACAACACCAAATGAGGCCACTCAATGCGTCTTGTACATGTTAGATTTTTAAAAGAGATGTCCGGTTTAGTTGCATATTTCTTCTCTCTTCTTCCCTGTTTATTTAAGTACATGCACAATTGCACTTTTGAAGTTCCTGTGTAGTGTATTTTAGCCACTGTTAAGGCACCCCAGTGCAAAGAAGTATCTTTAGTTTAGTTTAGAAATACAGCGTGGAAACAGGCCCTTTGGCCCATCGAGCCTGTGCCGACAAACGATCATCCGTACACTAGTCCTATGTTATTCCAGTTTCCATCCCTACATGCTAGGGGAAATTTACAGAAGCCAATTAACCTGCAAACCTGCACAACTTTGGAATGTGGGAGGGAACCAGAGCACACAGAGCAAACCTACACCGTCACAGGGAGAATGTACAAACTCCGTACTGACAGCACCTATAGTGAGGATTGATCTCGGATCTGTGGCGCTGTGAGGCACCAACTCCACCTCTGCGCCACTGTGCAGCCCTTCTTCAAATATTTTTTCTAGTTCTTTTTGCTAATTAAAATTTAAATGTAACTTCCTGGAGGAAAGATCTTTTCTCCGGCACTTTTTCAAACTATCACATTATTTAGAATATATTTCTTGGATTTCACAATGTTGGCTGCGCTAATAAAGCTTGTTCTGCCAAGCTGCTGAATTTTAAAGATGTTTCTTCTTTGCTGAAGGCCCTGTTAAAGATGATGCACGAGCCCTTGCCGTTATGGTGGAGATCGTTTCTTGTGTATTATGCATGCAAATTTACTCTGATGATAAATGAGGTTGCTGTTCCAGGCCAGAGACCTGGCCAATGTGGTTTGTTTGAAGCCAGCAATTGTGCAAGGATTTGTCAGGCCCTGATGACGAGTGTTGAATTGTGTTTCCTGGATGGAACAACAAGCACAAATTCTAGGCGTGAAAATCAAGGCGGTTATCCTATAACAGGCATGTCTGATTCTTACTCCATTTTAACAAGCGGCATGGTGGTGCAGCGGTAGAGTTGCTGCCTCGCAGCGTCAGAGACCTGGGTTTGATCCTGACTATGGGTGCAGTCTGCACGGAGTTTGTACATTCTCCCCATGACCTGTGTGGGTTTTCTCTGGGAGCTCCGGCGTACTCCCAAACTCCAAAGATGTCCAGGTTTGTAGGTTAATTGGCTTGGTATAATTGTAAATTGTTCCTAATGTGTGTAGGGTAATGTTAAAGTGCAGGGATCGCTGTTTGGTGCGGACTCGGTGGGCTGAAGGGCCTGTTTCCACCCTGTATCTATAAACTAAACTAAACTAAGCCCGCTTTCAAGCTGGAATGCTGCTCTTGCTCCTCTCTTCCTATCACTATGGCAACACTTCCACCCTTCCCCTTGCCATGATGAGCCCATGGACAAAATCTCAGCAGTTGCTGCCTGGGCTGTAGACTACTCATCTAACTTCTCATAATGTCATAAAAGGAAACACAATGATGCTTCCATACAATTGAGCCTTTCTGTAAGACTCTTGACTCCTCTCCCATCAAGATTCTACACAAGGCTGTACTTCTACAATAAAGTTACACTTGCCCTCAGTATGATGCTACCCACACGCTCCTTTAGTGCTGCGATTCTATACTTACATTGTTCAGTTGAAGCTGTACAATTCTTGTCATTCAGGTGGCTATACTGTATTGGTTACTAAAAAGAGGTGATTCACAAGGAAATTCGCCAGGAATGTCTGGGGTGGATTGTGACGATGATACTGCTGTGTAAATTGGTTGGGGGTGAATCAGTCTTCCATTATTCCAGATGAATTGAAATGAATTGAATGGAAAGACATTGCATGGAAAGTGGCCCTGCAGCTTACTGATTGCACACTGAGCCAACCATACTAGTTCTATGTTATTCCACAATCGTATACACTCCCTACACACTTTTCAGGGGAAAGGCAATTTGCAGAAGCCATTTAGCCTGCAAACCGACACGTCTTTGGGATGTGGGAGGAAACGGGTGCACCTGGAGGAAACCCAAAGGGAGATTGTGTGAACTCCAAACAGACAGCACTCAAGGTCAGCATCAAACCCGGGGTCTCTGGCCTGTGAGGCAGCAGCTCTACCAGCTGCTCTCTGCCACTGCACCACCAGTTATTTCAAATATTCATTGTTTTTAAATAAGACAGGCTGCTTCTCCACTAATTACTTTTAACGCTATTACACAAAGTCCAAATCTACCCCAAGGGATGAACGATAGTTGCTGTCAAGGTGTGAAACTTGGAGTTTTATGGAAGATGTCAATACTCAAATCTTTGATTGTGGTAATATGCCACAAATGACCTGAAAGAAAGTATTGGGCACTCCTGCATGAATTATGAATAAGAGCTCCCTAATGCACAAACAATCATAGAAGTGTGCAGTTTCCATGGGCACACTAGCACTCATGTATTTACTATCATCGGTTCAGTCAGATAGAGTATTGTTAACAAGTCAACCATTAGTCACCATTAGTCACCAGATCTTGCATCGAACAAGACAGGATAATATCAGGGAAAATTGATTTCCTTTGACAAAGATGCTCAGGACGTCATTGAAAGCCTGCGACTGTCTCATGCAATTTAAGAATAAATTATTCAACTTCAGAAATTCAGAAAACAGGCCAATTTTTACTTTCCAAATGTCATCGTGTCTTTAACAAATGAGCTATGAAGACTTTTTGAGCAGTGTTGTTTTAACACTGGCAGTAATTCATTGAAAATAATACCAATTAGCAGAAGAGTTGATAACCAGAGGACACACAGATTTCATATAATTGGCAAAAGACCCAGAGAGACAATTTAAAAAAAAAGTGAGTTGTTATAATCTGGTATGCACTCCCTGTAACAACAGTCTAAACAGATTCAACAGTAACTTTCAGAAATTGGATATACCTTTCAAAAAAGAAACATTGCAAAGACCATGGGATATTGTAGGAGGCTGAGACTAATTAGGCAGCTCTTTCAAGGAATCACAATGGGCAGTTTAATGTGCTGTATGATGCTGAGAATTGAGAAATATATTTCCAAGGCCATCAAATTGACCTTATCGTAGTTTTAGTTTCAACAGCGATGTCAGAACCACATTTTGAATAGTTTATCTGTGTCAAAAATCTGTGTTTTAATGAGAGTTTTGAAGAAATATTAACCTGTAAAAGTGTTTGGGTCAAGCTTGTGTGGGAGTGTAAAAAAAATTTTTTTTTTTTTAAACTTGCCACAAACTGAGTCTCATCCACTTTCAGGGGCAGTGTGAGGCGAGGCTATTCTGGTCCAACTAATCTGATTATTTAAATGTATTTATGCGGCTATGTGTCGCTATTTTTAACCAGTGGTAGCTGGGTCTTCCACACTTGGGGAAAGTTGACAGGTAAGAGAAGAGAAGGGTTGAAGTCGCAGGTAAATAACTTTACAGCTGGCCGATGTCCAGGAGGAGTCGGGAGTATTTCCTTGAAGCTCATCTGATCCTGATCGTTTACAAGTGGACAGCCCAGGGATCTTGTGTTCTTGTGTAGGAAAGAACTGCAGGTGCTGGTTTAAATTGAAGATAGACACAACATGCTGGAGTAACTCGGCGGGACAGGCAGACGGTAAGTCCTTTAGAGAGCACGGCGAGGGGGGGGAGAGAGAAGAGGAGAGAAGGGGGGAGAAGGAGTGGAGACACTTTTAAGAAGCCAGACAACTTTTAATAAAGTTGAGCGGGCATTTAACATTACTGGTCGGTTTTTCTTGGTTCTGAAAACTCCAATGAGCCATTTAAAATGCCTGGTTATCAAAGGACATTGCCTATGGCTACCTCGACTGCCTAGTGACCCCACTCCACTGCACTACAAATTCAAAAGAACCATGCCGACTAATTTTTACTCGCGGAAAGGTTTTCAGCATGCTGAAAAATTTTCCTTGACCAAACTGAGGCCGCGAATATGCTTCCCTCGAGCATGAAGTGGAGTTCCAGTGACCTCCTAGGACCACATGTCAAACATGCTGCGAGTTTGAGTCAAGAGCAAACTCTTCTACGCTCGCAGATTAGGTCGCCGCAGTGGGACAGGCCCTGAAGACTAATGTTTGTGGTTCAGGACCTCTGCATGTTTCCAAACTTTCTTGGCCAGCTGTCCAGTTTGTAAGAGAGTCACAGTCATACAGCATTGAAATAGGTCCTTCGGCCCAACTTGCACATGCTGACCAAGATACCTCATCAACACTAGTCCCACCTGCCTATGTTTGGCCTATATCACTCTAAATCTTTTTTACCCACGTACCTGTCCAAATGCCTTTTAAATGCTGTTACAGTACGTACCTCAACTACCTCAGCAGCTCGTTCCATGTACTCACCGTCCTTAGTGTAAAAAAGTTGCCCCTCAGATTCCTATTACGATTCAGGACAGCTTGATTGTAATCATGTATTGTCTTTCCACAGACTGATTAGCATGCAACAAAATCTATTCACTGTACCCCGGTACACGTGACAATAAACTAAACTGAACCATTAAATCTTTCTCCTTTCTCCTTAAACCTATGTCCTCTGGTTCTTGATCCCCCTATCCTGAAAGACTCCGTGCATTGAATTTTTATGCATTCAATGTTACAATCTTTGTGTCAGTATGAAAATGATATATTAATCCGAATTGGTATTGGAGGTTATCACTATTATCTGATCAAATAAGTTCAAATGTAGTATTGCCAATGGATAGGTGGGTCTGGGTGGAAAGTTTGGAAATTGGGAGTTGAAGTCAGTACGATGTCAATTCCTCCCAATATTGATTTGTGTAAATCTGCAGATTAATATGTTGATGGCTTTGGGCAGTCATGTTTAGGGAAATGTTCATCTCATGTTTGAGTCTGAGAAATAATATTGACACAAATTTGTTGTTAAAATAGGTAGCTGATAAAAACCCTATTTTAGCAGCTAGCTGTTGACTTATCTGAAGGTTTATTTTCGTCGGGATGAACAGTACTCACATTTTTGAAGTATGATGATATGAGCACGTTAACTGGTTTTATATCAGAAATTCTCTGTCATCGCTTGCAGATTTGCCATAGATTGGCAATAAATCAGATGGCGAGGTTGAAGTGGTGACTTCATTTGTAATATGCGTATCTGAATTCAGTCAGTGGCAATATATCATTGTGTGGGAAGGAACTGCAGATGCTGGTTTAAACCGAAGATAGACACAAAAAGCTGGAGTAACTCAGCGGGACAGACATCATCTCTGGAGGGAAGGAATGGGTGACGTTTCGAGTCGAGACCCTTCATCAAACGCTTCAATTTATCATTGTTCTTCTTGTAGATAGACACAAAACGCTGGAGTAACTCAGCGGGACAGGCAGCATCCCTGGAGAGGTGACGTTGCGCGTCGAGACCCTTCTTCAGACGAATGTCAGAGTAGTGGGCGGTACAGAGATAAAATGTAATCTGAGACAGTAAGACTAGTGGGAGAACTGGGAAGGGGAGGGGACGGAGAGAGAGAGGGAAAGCCAGAGCTACTCAAAGTTAGAGAAAGCAAAATATGAGGTGTTGTTCCTCCAATTTGCGCTGGGCCTCACTCTGATAATGGAGGAGGCCCAGGAGAGAAAGGTCAGTGTGGGAATGGGAGGGGGAGTTAAAGTGTTGAGCAACCGGAGAGATCAGATAGGTTTAGCCGGACTGAGCGGCGGTGTTCAGCGAAATGATCGCCGAGCCTGCACTTGGTCTCGCCTATATACAGGAGTCCACACCTGGAACAGCGGATACAGTCATTATTTTTCATGTGTTGTGGAAGTCCGGTTGTAAGTGTGAGAGTAAGACGCTCAATGTATTCTGTGATTTTGACCAATGGTTTCAATTTATTTACTTACGTGGTGGAATTTCTTACGTCACTGCATAACTGCAGGGATTTTCATTTTTGCAATCAACGGCCCCAGTGCAATATGAGGAATAGCAATTGTTATTAATAAATGTAAAATGGATTCCATCCAGCAGCAGGAAATAAAAGCAGTGGAGGTTTGTCTGGGAGCACAACATTCATCAACTATTGTAAATTTTACTTCTTGCAAATCGCATTATTTTGCAGTTCATTGTGATCAGTCACCTGTCTTCAACTCATGTACCAATTCAAAAAAATATATCACTGCAAACCACCAGGAAGAATGCAATAGACCACAGAGACTATAAACAGCTGCTGGGCATCAATCCACGGCCAACACTGGACCATTGTGGGCTCCTTGGCCATCAGTGCCAGCTCTGATTTGTTCTGTACCTTTTCATAGTTCTAGCTTCCCTCTCCCTCTTCCCTGACTCTTACTCGGAAGAAGAGTCTCGACCCGAAACGTCACCCATTCTCTCTCTCCAGAGATGTTGCCTGACCCGCTGAATTACTCCAGCGCTTTGTATCTATCTTCAGTGGCTGATAATGGTGCAATGTGTAGAGCTGCTACCTCACAGTGCCAGAGATCTGGGCTTGATCCTGATCCTGACCTCAGCTGAGTGTGCGGGTTTCTCCCTGTGACCAAGTGGATAGTGATGGTGATTCTAATGGTGATCACTTATGGTGATTCATACCCATTGTGAAAGCTGAGGGTGGAGATTTGATAGATGTATTCAGAATAAGAGTCTGAAGAAGGGTCCCACCCTGGAACATCATCTATCCATGCCCTCCAGAGATGATGCCTGACCCGCTGAGTTATTCAAACGCTTTGCGTTATACGCAAGATTCCAGCATCTACTGTCATTGTGTCTCCATCCATGGATACTGTCTGACCTTCTAAATATTTCCAGCCCTTTGTTTTTATTTTTTAACAATGGTTGGGCAAGCATAATATAAAGGAATTAAGAAAGCAGTAGCAAATTTTACATTTATGTCAAGAGGACTTAACTACAAAAGTCAAAGGCTTATCACAAAACCGAGATATCTAGAATATAGTGTGTCATTTTGGGCTTTTAACAGCAGAAACAATGCAACAGCCCAGGAGAAAGTGTAGTAGAGAATTAGCAGGATGGTACTTTAAGCAAAGACCAAAGGTTGAAACAACTAATGGTGATTCATACCCATTGTGAAAGCTGAGGGTGGAGATTTGATAGATGTGTTCAGAATAATTATAAGGGATAAGTAAAGTAAATATGGATAGATTGCTCCATGGAATGCAGGTAAATCGAAGTCAAAGGAAAAGTAGAAACAAGGAATTGCAGATGCTGGTTTACTAAGGAAAGTGCAGGAGTAACTCAGCAGGTCAGGCTGCATCCCTGGAAGACATGGATAGGTGACGTTTGGGGACGGGACCCTTCTCCAGGGAAGAAAACTTCTTCAAAGTAGGCATATATTTTGCAGTGAAGCAGTCAAAATGTAGAAACAAGGAACTGCTGCTTTACCATGGAAAAATACAAAGGGCGGCCCAGTGTCGTAGTGGCAGAGTAGCTCTCTCACAGCGCCGGAGACACGGGTTCAATCCTGACTATGGGTGCTGTCCATATGGAGTTTGCATGTTCTCCCCGTGACCGTGTGGGTTTCCTCCGGGTGCTCAGGTTTCCTCCCACATCCCAAAAATGTACAGGTTTGTAGGTTAATTACCTTTGGTAAGTTTGTAAATTGTCCCTAGTGTGTAGGATAGCGCTAATGTGCAGTGTACTGGTTGCCATGGATTCACTGGGCTGAAGGGCTTGTTTCCATGCTGTATCTCTAAGCTCTAAACTAAACTCGAAAATGCCAGAGTACCTCAGGGGGTCAGGTAGCATCCTTGAAGAAGTGTCCAGACCTTAAACATAATAATAATAATAATCTTATTTATATAGCACATTTTTAGTCAACTTGCATTGACCCCAAAGTGCTTCACATAATTACGTTACATTTACACACAGGCAAAGGTGGGTGAAGTGTCTTGCCCCAAGGACGCAACGACAGTATGCACTCCAAGCGGGATTCGAACCGGCTACCTTCCGGTCGCCAGCCGAACACTTAGCCCATTGCGCCATCTTTCGACATCACCTATCCGTGTTCTCCTGGAATGCTACCTGACCCACTGAATAATTAAAAGGGGGTAAAAGTATTATGTGCCTTTCCAGTTTAAAAAAACAATTAATTAATGATTTAGCATTAATTACACAGAAGTATTTGTTCAAATAGTGCTATTTGATATTAAGCCTGGAAAATTAGTTAAGAAAGAAGACATTGTGTAAGAATATCAGGTAAGGGAATGAAGTAAGAACAGGAAATTGAAATATTAGTGAAGATGTTCACGTGTGGCTGAGCAGTCTTGTCACATGCACTCTGCGGAGACCGAATACTAATTTCCTCTTACCCATTTTGACAGTGGCCAGTTTAACAGCTGATCACTGCAGTCAGTCTCTCTCCTTTCAGGCATTATATTTGAAGCAAGTACAACATATTAAAATGCCAAAGGGAGACAGAACATATCATTATGTTTCCATAAGGCATTTATTAAACAATCAGCGAGTTAGGGTCACCATTATCCTGACAATCGCACAATATTTTTTTTGTATTCAGTTTTTCCCCTAGTTACTTTCCATGTGCAACTCGAGAGTCAAGAAATTTGATGAGATTAATCCAAACACATTTGCCCACTCTTACCTCCTGTTTGTTTTTGGCAACTCAAAGAAGTCCTTTAAATAACTGGGTGGGAAAGAACTGCAGATGCTGGTTTAAACTGAAGATTGACACAAAAAGCTGGAGTAACTCAGCGGGACAGGCAGCATCTCTGCAGAGAAGGAATGGGTGACGTTTCGGGTCGAGAGCCTTCTTCAGACTGGGCTAACTGGGCTATACTCCTCCTCTCCTCCAAAAGGTTTATCTCAATTTTAATTTCAGATTTCGAACACCTGTACATTTTATTTTCAAGTTTAGGTATGCGTAATATGCACGGGCAATATATCTTTAAATCTATAAGCACATTTAAAAATCCAATAAATTGATGACTGCAATACAAGTGTTGAAACCGAAGTCAGTGCCACCAAACACAAGTGTCATAAGTGTCATTGACGTTTATTGTTGCTGAGGGTCGAATTGTGCAATGTTCAAGAGCCTGATAATTGCTGGGAAGAAGCTGTTCTTGAACCTAGTGGTCATGGTTGTCAGACTCCAGTGCTTTCTCCCTGATGGGAGGAGTGAAATTAATTCAGTTATCTTTGCAGTCGGAATGAATTTTCTGAAAACCTCTGTACACGTTAGTTGTTATGGATAGTTAGATTTTCTATGGGTAGCTACACTTCAATGAATCAAAATAATGTGAAGTGAGTATTGTAGGAATGTGATCAATTTTAATGTTGCCCTCTAATATTTTTTCTGGCGACAGTAGGTGTTAGTTGCACCTAGACGCGCCAGCAAAAAATGTCCACAGAGTAGATTTACTGGATCGGGTTGAGAGATGATAGATTTAAATTCACACACAAGGAATTGCAAATCTGGGATTATTCAATGAGGAAGAGTAGATTTAAATAGAGATGTTCAAAATCATGAAGGTTACTGAGAATAAGCAAGGGCCCCACTCGATAAGGGGTCAGTGATAAACAGGGAGATATTTAAGGTACCTCGCAAATAAATCTATTAAGGGAGTGCAATTTTTTATATCAGTGGACTATTATTAGATGTAATTCATTGCTTGAAATGTTGGTGGAAACAGATGCAATGGTAACTTTCACAAAGGAAATGGATGTGTTATAGGAGGAGAGAACAGAAGAGAGGGACGAGATGAGTGAGAGGGACTTGATTGTAACATGGAGGTACCTGGACCGGTGAATGTGGACATTATGTTTCCAATTGACATAGAATCTAGAATCGGGGTCACTGTTTAAAAATGAGTAGAATTGGGCCATTCGGCCCATTAAGTCTACTCCGCCATTCAATCATGGCTGATCTATCTGTCCTGAGGATAATGAATTTTTGAAACCCTCTTAAAAATCAGTAGAATCTTTGAACATTTTGAAAGCAGAGGTTGACACATGTTTGATAAAGAAGATGTGAAAGGTTACCGGAGGTTGGCAAGAATGCAGAGCTAAAGGTATGATTAGATCAGCCAAAATCTTATAGCTTCGCAGGCTTGGGGGGGCAAGTGGCCTAATTATCTTCTCAATTCACGCACTCACATGTTTGTGTGTAAAATGACAGCTCTATGAAAAGTAAAATATAAGAGAGAGCAGAAGAGAATGACCTCTTATTGTGGAGCAAGGTTCATTAATCTTTTGGAATGGATAGAATAAGAAGGCTAATTCACCATACGCTAATCCCAACTATTATACTGTGTGTGGTCCAAGGAACTGTGGAACCTATTTGAACATACTCTGAATTATGAATCCTTTCATGAGATTATCACTTGCAATGTTTTTAATCCTGTTAGTGTTTTTTTTGTCTGTTTCCACTTTATCTTACCAGAGGAAATTCCTATGCCAAGAAATTGGATCATGCAGGACAAACATTTTTATTCAGCGTTGGGTTCCAGTTTCAAAGAAATGCCATTATTGAAAATCAAAGGGTTTCATCTGAGATGTATGGTCTCCAGCATTCATCCCTGATTCTCTCTACATCTGACACAGATGCAAGGAGGTCCTTGGACACATGCAGTGGTGTCCATGTCGGAAACACATGCCTGAGTACATAGACCTCAAAGTCCAGAGCCCACTCGTGAAGAATGGAATGCAATGGAATACTTTATTGTTACATGTAATAAGGCACAGTGTAATTCTTTGCTTGCATACCCAATGTATACAAATAGCAGACACCTACAGCACAGACGAAGTTACAAAGCACGCCGGCTCCTCCTTTTGTTCTCCACCCCCACCCCCATTGTCCTTTGTTCTCTCCCTCTCTCTCCATTGTCCATTCTTCTCCCCCCCTCATGGCGGTCCCCCCCACTCCAGGTCCTCCATTGTTCTTTCCGCTCGCTCACAGTGGTCCATCTCGTCGACCATCGACCGGGGGTCGACCCCATGAGGCATCGCCGCTGCCGCTAGGCTCCACCACCACCGAGGCCCCATTTGTTGCAAGGCTTAAAGCAGCCCTTCATGGTGGCTGTTTCAGTAAGGTCCTCTCTGAGCTTGTGAGCTGGAACCACATTGGCAATGAACCACACTCTCCACCACCCTTTGAGAACCCCACCCACCATTCTCCAGGTTTGCAATCTTCACCAGCCCACTCTCTGTGGATCTAACGTACCTTTAAGGTGAGAGGGGCAAACTTATGTGTAATTCAATGTTGGTGGAAGCAGATGCAATGGCAACTTTCACAAAGGAATTAAGTGTTTTACTGGAGGAGAGGACAGAACAGATGGACTAGAAGAGTGAGAAGCACATGATTAAAGGGCCTGTCCCACTTGCCGATTATTTGGCGACTGCCGGCATCACTGAAAAAGTCGCGGCGTGATGCGGCGGTGATGTGGCGTGACGCGGCGCGATGACGTATCGACGCGTGGTGTTTCCTCAAGTGTCGCAACCTATTTTTTTGTTGCTGCTGCATTTTGAAATGTTCAAAATCTTTCGGCGACCCTAATAAGTCAGCCAATGGCACCGTAAGATCAGCAATGGGGATTTTACAGTCGCCGAAAAAATCGTCAAGTGGGACAGACCCTTAAAACATTGAGGTGTGTGGACAGATGGATATATCCAATTGACAAAGAATCTAGAATTTGGGGTCACTGTTTAAAACTTTGTGGACACCCATTGAAGTCAGATATGGGATTTCCCTTTGAGAATAATGAGTTTGTGTGTGGCAACGTTTTTCCACAGAGGGTGATGGGTGTCTGTACCAGGCTGCCAGGGGGTGGTGATGGAGGCAGATACAGTGGTAGCATTTAAGATGCTTTTAGATCGGCACCTGGATATGCAGAGAATTGAGGGATGTGAATCACCTGCAGGCAGATGAGATTAGTTTACCTTCGCATGATGTTCGGCACAGACATTGTGGGCTGAAGGGCCCGTTCCAGTGGTGTTCTCTGTCCCAAATAACCACAATACGCCCACCACCCACCAGCTTCTGTGGATCGGTATCGTCCTCATCCCATCTCGTGAGCCTCCATGTGCTCTTCATCACTTCCATCAAAGCTTGCATCACCAATCACTGATCCTACATTATTACATCCATCAACAATCTTGCATCAAGACCACTAGTCACATCCCCAATCATCTGTCGCACCGTTGATTATACCCTACAAACTGCCCCCATTGCTAATCTTACAATGCCATCAATCAAGCTTCTCCCCACTAACCACACACATCCTCCCAACTACCAAACCTCTTCCCTGATGACCAAATTCAACCCTTGACATCCATGTCTTCCAATGGTTACCCCTGACTACCATGTTTAGGTCGCTTTATCAACCCTACTCTTCATCCACATCAGTCCCTCTCCTCCACCCATTCATTGGCCCTGCTCGTTCTTATGATCCCTGACCTCTCTAAGCCCCCCCCACCCCACATCGCCCCCCCCCAACCTCTCTTCCTAGTGACTACCACATTGACTCTCCCATCAGATTCAGCCCTGGATTTAATTGGATTTATTTGAGTGCTCTGTAATCGTAGAGTGAGTGACAAAAATGTTGTGTGCACAAGGCCTGTTCAGTAGTAATCAAAGCGTTGGACCGACTGCACTTCCCAGGGGAAAGCACTAAGTCAAAGCAGCTGGTGACAGTTTAACTAATATGCCTTTTGCAGGCACCAAACAGTATTTCGGTATTTGTGCCTTTCTCGAGGAGCCCTGTCTGAGCCTGGCATTAAGGATTGGCAGACCGACTGACTGACTGACGAAGGGCACTATAGATGAGGTGCAACCAAGTGGGCAGCACGTTGGTGCAGCGATAGAGTTGCTGCCGTACAGCGCTGGAGACCCGGGTTCGAACCTGACTACGGGTGCTATCATAGAAACATAGAAAATAGGTGGAGGAGTAGGCCATTCGGCCCATCGAGCCTGCACCGCCATTCAATATGATCATGGCTGATTATCCAACTCAGTATCCTGTAACTGCCTTCTCTCCATACCCCCTGATCCCTTTAGCCACAAGGGCCATATCTAACTACCTCTTAAATATGTACGGAGGTTGTATGTTCTCCCCGCGACCTGCGTGGGTTTTCTCCGAGATCTTCGGTTTCCTCCCACACTCCAAAGACGTGCAGGGTTTGTAGGTTAATTGGCTTCGGTAACAATTGTAAATTGTCCCGAGTGTGTGTAGGAAAGTGTTAGTGTACAGGATGATCGCTGGTCAGTGTGGATCTGTAGGGCTGAAGGGCCTATTTCCGCGCTGTATCTCTAAACTAAACTAAAACCAGGTATTTCTCTCAGCCTGCAACACCATTACTGAAAAGGTTTTCCTCACACGATTGTATTTGCTTAACAAAAATCAGCACGTTGTTTGCTAAGAATAAGATTTTGATCAAAAAAGCTGAGGCCTACAGCAAACACATAAATAAAGATGTGTGCTCTGTTAGAAATGACGTGCATCAAAATAGGTTGTGTATTTAAACAAATTATTAGTGAATGTCAAGGCAATGCTTAACAGATTTGTTCCCATTTCTCTCCAAATATTTTCAGATCTCTTTTTAAAATAACGTCGTGATACAGTGATAGGAAAGATTTAGAGGGATAGGGGTCAAACGCAGGCAGGTGGGACGAGTGCAGATGGGACATCTTAATCGGCATGGTAAAGTTGGGACAAAGGGCCTGTTGCCATGCTGTGTGACTGACTCGATTATATCTTCTCAGTGAAATGTCCACCCAGTTTCGGTGATCCTGAACTCGGGAGGCTCAGCTTTTGCCAGACGTTGTCTCTGATCACTGTTTAGTGGGCTTTGCTGGAGAAACAGGCCCAGATGCCCTACTGCAGTGACTTCCATGGCCAATGTTCCACTTACACCCATTGTCTAGGGGGTTGCACGAGGCTATTACGACTGGAGTGAAGAACATTAAACAGTACGGCACAGGAGATCTTTGTGCTGAACACGATACCAGGTTGAAGTAATCTTCTTTGCCTGCACGTGATCCATATTCCTCCATTCCCTGCATATCCACGTGCCTATCTCAAAGCCTCTTAAATGCTGCTACCATATCTGCCTCCACCATCACCCCTGGCAGCACACTCCAGATACTCTCCACCCAAACACTTGCCCTGCACATCTCACTGAAAGTTTGCCCCTCTCATCGTAAAACATTTTCATATTAGGAAATAGGTTCTGACTGTCTACCATCTCTTTGCCTCTCATATTTTTGTATTCTTCTCTCAGGTCTCTCCTCAGCCTCCAACACTCCAGAGAAAATAATCCTAGTTTGTCCAATCTCTCGTTATAGCTAATACCTTTGAGTTAATACCTCTAAGTTATAGCTATTACCTTTGGCAGGCACCAAGCTAGGTTTAAGTGGGCTGGTGTTGCTTGCTTATTGAAGCAAATTTGGCTTGGGCATTCAGGGGAAGAGCAACCTGGAGGCCTGTCCCACTTGGCGATTTTTTTCGGCGTCATATCAGTGTCGCCCAAAGATTTTGAACATTTCAAAATCCAGCAGGGACAAAAAAAATGTTGCGACACTCGAAAAAGCACCGCACGTCATACGTCGTCATGCCGCGTCATGCCGCGTCATGCCGCAACGTTTTCGGTGACCTGATATACGTCAGTCAATGAAGCCGGCAGTCGCCGAAAAAAATCGGCAAGTGGTTACAGGCCCTAAAGAATAAAGACAGGCAGCTGTGGCCCTTGCCTTTTGGGATAGGCCTTTATTGGCTTTGGTGTGATTAAGAATTATCTAATTAAGGCATATTCAGTGCAAGTAATGAGTCCTCATAAATGCTGCTTCGTGCAGTAATAGGTGACAGATTGGTTATGATGTTCTGGAAGTGGCATTGTGCAGTTAGCACAACAAATATCTAAAGTAAATATTGATGTAGATTTCAAACTAAATGATGTGATGGTCACAGATACAAAAGGCTAAGCGTCTGCTTAATGAGTCAGCAGATGTCAGATTTAAGGTACACAAAATTGCTGGAGAAACTCAGCGGGTGCAGCAGCATCTATGGAGCGAGGAGATATCGCAGTGGAGTAGACAAAGTGTTCAAGATGTCAGATTTAGGTTGGCTTGCCTCGGTCAGTAGAATTCTCACTCTTTAGTCAGAAGGTTTTAAGCTGGACTTTTGATCTCCTCTGATGTTAAATGGAAGAAGTGTTGAATTGTCAGAGCCACTGTCCTTTAAATGAGGGTGGCAGATGGGAGTTAAAGATCCTATGTATCATTAACTAAAATCTAATGGAATTGAGCAATATTTTTAACTCATTAAAAACAGATTAAATGCTCATTCATTTTATTACTGTGCACAAAATACCTGCCAGTTGTCTGCAAAGCGATCGTTATTGCTTTTGAAAATTATTAATTGTACAATCTACTTTGAAATGATCACAATTACGGTGATAAATGCCTTTTTCTGTTTTTTTTTACTTTTGTTCACTTTGCAGGTTAACAATTATTTACGAGTTAAAGAGAAATTGCTATTTATTGATTTTGTTAAACTCTGTGGAAAGTTAAATTGGTTTGTGCATTTATTCCTGTGATTGCATCAGTAGGCCTTGCTTTCAAAATTCTAGAGAGAAAACACTAAATAGAAGAAGCTGGAACAAATTGCTGCCTATATACCACTCTATTTGGTAGGTTTTGCCACTGGGTTCTTTGCAAGGTTTGCTATATATTGGTCTGATTTAGTGTGTTCATAAGTTAAACATTGATAGGAACAGAATTAGACCATTCAGCCCATCACATCTACTCTGCCATTGAATCATGGCTGATCTATCTCTCCTCCCTAACCCCATTCTCCTCCCTTCGTCCCATAACCCCGAACACCCTCTGTTTGTCAATCTCTTTCACTATAGTTCATTTTTCTCTCATACAATATTAGGCATATTTTCTTCACATCTCTCTGCCCAACGTAGGAGATGCAGTATGCAGCCAATCCCTCTTGCAATCAGCTGTGATGACCACTTTAATTCCACGGGGTAAGTTAACAGATAGTTGGAGAGGGCGCACCGGAGATGGACTCCAGGAGTAGCACCCACAAGGCAACAGAACTAACGGAGAGACAAGGGATTGCTCTTGCATTGAAATTATCCCTTCATTTATGTCCAGAGGTGGTGTTTTTTTTAGGTGCGATAATTTGTTTACCCGAATAGAAGGCGGTTAAAACCGTGGGAATAATGGAAACGGATGGAAAGTGGGAACGTGAAGTCAAGCTGGGTTAACACAATGAATACGGCGAAGGTCTGTGTCAGATTTATAGAGATATCTGAATGGCTATAGAAGATTCAAGGTCTGCTCTAAATATTTGGGCATCTTGAAACATTGCTGTTAATATCGAGTAAACCACCCAAAAATGATTAGCTAAAGACCCATTCGACGATAAGTCTGATGAAAGAATGGTAAAACGGTAGGCTAGCTTAAATTAGCACCAGAGAATTACTTTAAATTATTTACAAAGGTAGACAAAAATGCTGGAGAAACTCAGCGGGTGAGGCAGCGTCTATGGAGCGAAGGAAATAGGTGATGTTTCGGGTCGAGACCCTTCTTCAGACTCATTATTTATGTCATTAATTATTAATTTCTTAATTCAGTAAATTATTTATAGGTGTGATATGATGTTGCAGGTCCCAAACAAATTAAACAACGATATAGCAAAACACAAAGTGCTGGAGGAACTCAGCGAACCAGGCGGCATCTGGGGAGGGAATGGACAGGTGACATTTTTAGTTGGGACCTGAAGAAAGGACCCAGATCAAAATGTTGCCTCTGGGGTCCTCTAACCAAAACGTCGCCTGTCCATTCCCTCTCCAGATGCTGCCTGACCCACTGAGTTACTCCAGCACTTCGTGTTTTGCTCAAGATTCCAGTCTCTGTAGTCTCTTATGTCTCCATTGGATAACCATAGAGTTTTGTAGAGCACACAAACAGGTCACTTAGCCCTTTGTGACTATGCCAGTTTTTACAAAAGAGCTGTTCAAATGATCTCACACACTGGCTCTTTTCTCATAGCCTTCAAAATTAGATTTTAAATCATGTCAACACCCTTTTAAAAATCCTTTCACCCCCCTCCCTTCCTTCTAGTTGTTTTGCCAATTATCTATAAAAAGTAATAGCAGAATCCTTTGCAAGTTTGTATTTGATGTCTGATCTAGGCAGCACATATACAGCCAGTGGTCTAATCACTGGAGAATTCAATCACCAAAGCTAGACTGATAGATTCCCTTAGGAAGTTGCTGCCCTGAATACCTTCAACAGACAATGTAGCTATTCATTTTCTTATGTGTCTGTGCGTAGTCTTTTGGCTAACACCATGGTCAACATGAGGTCCTTGTGTTATTAACCAGTAAACCTCAGTCTTTGGCATGATCTGGAGATAAGTTCACATCCCACCACTGGCCAATTCACACTCAGTTAACCAAATAAATAAACCATATACTGTAACTAAAATTATGAGAGTCATACCTAGAGTTGACAGACAGAACATATCCCCCCAAGGTGGAATCACAGCCATAAGGTGAGAAGGGGAAAGTTTAATGGAGATGTGTGGGGTAAGTTTTTTGTAACGCAGAGAGTGATGGGGGTCTGGAATTCATTGCCAGTGGTGGTGGTGGTGGTGGCGGTGGTGGATATAATACGGGTGTGTTTAAGAGGCTTTTAGACAGGCACGTGAAAGTGCAGGAAATAGAGGGATATGGATCATGTACAGGCAAATGAGGTCAGTTTAACTTGGCATTATGTTCAGCCCAAACACTGTGGGCCAGAGGGCCTGTTGTTCTGTGTCCTATATAAATACAATGCTGGTATTGGTAAACATGTTTGTGTAACTCCTGGATTGCATTAGAATCTCTCAGTTTAGTTTAGAGATACAGCACAGAAACAAGCCCTTCGGCCCACCGAGTCCGCGCTGACCTGCAATCCCCGCACACTAATACTATCCTAACAGCACTGGGGCCAATGCACAATTGTACCAAGCCAATTGTACCAGGCCAAACCTGTGCGTCTTTCGAAGGAAACTGGAGATCCAGGAGAAAACCCGCGCAGGGCACGGGTGGAAACGCACAAACTCTAAGGCTAACGGAATCAAGGGTCATGGGGAGGCTAACGGAATCAAGGGTCATGGGGAGGCTAACGGAATCAAGGGTCATGGGGAGGCTAACGGAATCAAGGGATATGGGGAGAAAGCAGGATCAGGGTACTGATTTTGGATGATCAGCCATGATCATACATAATGAAGGGCCAAATGGCCTACTCCTGCACTTATTTTCTATGTTTCTATGTAATTCCGTATAGACAAGCACCTGCAGTCAGGGTTGAACCCGGGTCTCTAGCGCTGTAAGGCAGCAATTCTATCATTGCACCACCGTGCTGCATGGTTAGCTAATAATCTACCATCCTTACCTGGTATAATGATGTGGTTGACTCAAAAATCCCTGTAACTCCCTCGAAGAGTGAGTGATGGATGATGAGCGTTGGTCTTGCCAGTCACGTTCACATCCGGAGGATGAATTAAACGACACTGAAGCAACCATTGCCACAAAATCCAGATCAATTGGTGCCCTCACAGCATTTACTTTCCCAAGACGTATACAATGTGTTAACGCAGATGAGTTCACATGGGAACAAGTAACCTTGCTGTACATGCACTATGACACAGAATGTAGAGTTATATATTAGAAGAGATTACCTCTTCACATATTAATGTGAGTGGTACTTTTAATCCCATTTAATGAAGGCCATCAGAATTCTACACACTGAGGCAATGGATTTACATGCTCTGAGAAGCACTGAGAGGAATCCTGCAAATAAAGTCCAAATTGTATACAATCAATATCATGGACAGTTCTAAATGTGCACATATTTTCTAATGCGGCCCAAATCACCACCGATAATATTGTAACATGAATGTATTATTGAAGGTGTACTTAAAAATCTTGCTGGCCTTTAAAATGTAATTTCACTAAGAAAATGTACACACAAGGGCAGCGGTAGAGTTGCTGTCTCTCAGCGCTTGCAGCGCCAGAGACCCGGGTTTGATCCCGACTACGGGCGCTGTCTGTACGGAGTTTGCGTGTTCTCCCCGTGACAGCGTGGGTTTTCTCCGAGTTCTTCGATTTCCTCCCACACTCCAAAACTCGTACGGGTTTGTAGGTTAATTGGCTTGGTGTATGTGTAAATTGTCTCGAGTGTGTGTAAGATAGTGTTAATGTGCGGGGGTCGCTGGTCGATGTGGACTCGGTGGGCCGAAGGGCCTGTTTCCATGCTGTATCTCTAAACTAAACTAAAAGAAGGTCACCAAAGGAGCAGGGTGACTGGAGTGGTGGGAGATGGTGGGAGTAATGGGTGTGCTGCAAGGTAGGTGGGGGGACGACGACAAGGGAACGAGGGGGGGAATTCTTTGCATTTGGAGAATTCAAAGTTCATACCTCTCATCCCCAAAGCCATATTTCCTTTTAGCCCCCATTTCCTTTTCCCTTGTTCCCTTCAAACATATATCGCTCTCTCCGGTTTTACATTTTTCACCCCTTCTCTCTCCTTTACTTATCTGACACCATTTTGCCTCCTTTTCATCTCTATCCTTTATCACAATGTCCATCCCAATTTCCATTACAAATAAAATTCACTGCAACTATATAGCGGTGAGGCCTCGCGACGATCCGGATGATGGTGAAGCCTCGCCGTGGCGGCGATGTCTCGCGGGTGGATGAGACACACACACCGTGAGGGAGAACACACATAGGACACACACACACACACACACACACACACACACACACACACACACACACACACACACACACACACACACACACACACACACACACACACACACACACACACACACACACACACACACAGGACAATGTAGGATCCGGCATGGGGAACTGTTTGTGTGGGGGGGGGGGGGGGGGGGGGGGGGGAACAAAAGGAGGAGCCGGCGTGCTTTGTAACTTTGTCAGGTGGCTGCTATTTGGATACATTGTGTATGCAAGCAGAGAATCTCACTGTGCATAGTCACATGTGACAATAAAGTATTCCTATATCATGCCCTCCACCGACGTCTCAAAACCTGACTCAAGTGTAGCGCGGGCAGTGGCAGTTATGGAAAATCTGATGTTTGAAATATCTCTAACATTTGCATAATATTTCAATATCTTATTCTCAAAAGAGCGTGCTTATTGAATGTCATTAGGAAATCAGATTGGCCAGGTAATGGGCAGGAATGTAGCACAGTTTCTGTCCCAGTTTTTGCCTCGTTTGGACCACCTTAGGGGTAAGAATTTCATTTCAATGGATTTAGAAAAACAAGAAGGATATAAAACCAATTGTTGGTTCTCTGTTGCTCATTTTACACTGTCATGCAAAGCCCAAATGACCTTCAGCAGTGTGTGTGTGCATTTATTACTCCTGGCATTAAATTTGTTCATAGACAGAGGACATTTAGTTAATTTATTGGCTCATGTCATTGCATGACTCTCCTTTTAAAATAAGGAACGATTCAAAGCATTATTAAGTTATTTGCACGTTATTTGTTTGCTTTGTAAATGCATCATTTGTCAACATTTTTAGATGCATTCTGATGACTGCTTTTCAGAAGTAAGAATTTATAGCAATATGAAGTAGCCCAAACAGCGAGTAATTTACCATTTACCTATTGTAGGGAGTTTGGGTTGACCCATTAGATTCATCTCAAATGTCAGGTGAAATAAATGACAGTAGGAAGATGTTAAAGTATATTTAAACATAGCGAAGATTGCCTTCTTGTGGGCAGAGAGGTATTGCCAATTCCTGTTAGCAATTTCCATGTTCACACTGAAAGTACCTTGTTCTACATCACCACCACATCCCTCCATTCCTCTTGTGTTTGTCTTGCAGCTTGTACAATGCAGCATAAACATTCCTTTATGCAGCCCAACGGTATGAATATTGAATTCTCCAATTTTAGGTAACTTCTACAAACACATTCCTCCCCCCTCCCCTCTCCCCTCCCTCTTCTCCGCCTCCTCCCCCTCCCCCGTTGCTCCGGTTCCCTCCCACACTTGAAAGACTTTCTGTTAGTTAGATCAATTGATTCCTGTAAATTACTGTCAGTGTTGATGTGTGGCAGGAGATTCGGGGTGGAATTGATTTTTACATGAGAGAGTAGGTTGAAGCATTTCAGTGAGGGGATGGGATCGATGCCACAGCTCTGAGAGCTGGCATGGACTGGGGATGGGCTAAATGGTGGACCTCTATGTTGTGAGATACACAAGAGGCCGCTGCAGTATGTGAGGTGTAGGTAAACAGAACTGCCGATGCTGGTTTATATAAATGACACAAAATGATGGAATCTCAGTGGGTCAGGCAGCATTTCTCGAAGACACGGACGGGTTGGGAACCTTCTTGAGACAGTCAAGGATAAGTGATATTAGGGTTGGCACCATTCCTCAGGCAGAGGAAGGATTCTGACCCGAAATGTCACTTATTCATGCGTTCCATAAATGTTGCCTGGCCTGCTGAGTTACTCCAGCATTTGTGTCTTTTTTCTACAATGTGTGAGGTGTTGCCTTCGAGCGGTGCTCTATCTGCATCATTGCTGAGTATTCTATTGTATTATTAGAGGGAAAGTAGGATTGTTCTCCTGGTGTCAATTATTCTCAGGCAAATTAAACTCAGCCAACAGATCATCTGGGCACAATTCTCTTTATGTGAAGTTCATGACCAGTGTGCATTAGCTAAATCCCACAAACAATACGGAGATAAATGATCAGTTATATTTTAATGTTTAAGAAGGAACTGCGGATGCTGGAAAATCGAAGGTAGACAAAAATGCTGGAGAAACTCAGCGGGTGAGGCAGCATCTATTAGCGAAGGAAATAGGCGACGTTTCGGGTTGAGATCCTTCTTCAGACCCCTCTTTATTTTAATAGTTACATTAAAAACATTGGCCCTGATACAAGGAGAACTTGTATCATGGCACGGTGGCGCAGCGGTAAGGTTGCTGCCTTACAATGCCAGAGACCCAGGGTTCGATGCTGGGTGCTTGTCAGTACGGAGTTTGTACATTCTCCCCGTGACCCTCGTCGGTTGTCTCCATGATCTCCAGTTTCCTCCCACACTCCAAAGACGTACAGGTTTGTAGGTGAATTGTCTTGGTTTAATTGTAAATCGTCCCTAGTGTGTGAAGTGTGTGGGGATTACTGGCCGGTGGGGACTTGATGGGCTGAAGGACCTGTTTCCGCCCTGAATCTCTACACTAAACTAAACTAAACTTACCTGATCTTCTTCAAACAGTACAGTGTAAATTCCTTGAGAATCTGCCAAGTCCAAAGGTTCAAGGTTCAATCCAGTAAAGTTGAGATAAGAATCTTCAATTTTATGGATGAAATATATGGGTGATAGATTTTTTTTTTCCAGTGGTCAGTGAGACATTGGAAACTAACACAAATTAGAGATACCATCAAAGATTTAAAGATTGGAAATAAAGTCTTCATTCGGTGTGTGTGGAATTAATTCTTAGTTGGAAAATCTCAAAATGGTTTGCAACAAAATATCTGTTGGTTGAAATAGAAATGAAGAAAGATCAGAGATGGGTGATTCCTGATTTAGGAAGTATTCTTGGCTCTAAGTCTTCCTAGAATTTTTTTCCATCGGCATCTCCCAGCAATAGATTTGTAAAAAGAAAATCTGTGAACATGAAGGACTGAACAATGATTGATTGCATGAACAAATGAAGGATGCAGCATTGTGAAAGGCCCTTCAGTCTACCGAGTCCACACTGACTATCGATCACCCGTTCAAACTAGTTTTATGTTATCCCAGTTTCGCAGCCACTCCCGACAAACAAGGAACAATTTTACAGAGTCCAATTAACTTACAAACCCGCACATCTTTGGGATGTGGGCAGCATGGTGGTGCAGTGGTAGAGTTGCTGCCTTACAGCATCATAGACGCCGGTTCGATCCTGACCACAGCGCTGTCTTTATGTTCTCCCCGCATGCTCCGGTTTCCTCCCACATTCCAAAGACATACAGGTTTGTAGGTTAATTGGCTTTGGTTGTAAATTGCCCCAAGTGTGCAGGATACTGCTAGTGTATGGGGATCGCTGGTCAGCGCGGACTCGGTGGACCAAAGGGACTGTTTTCATGCTGTATCTCTAAACTTAAAAACTAAACTAAACGGAAGCGGAGCACCAGAAGGAAACCCACGCGGTTACAGGGTGATCATGCAAACTCCACACAGACAGCACCAAAGCTCAGGATTGAATTGGGGTCTCTGGTGCTGTGAGGCAGCAGCCGTATCAGCTGAGCCACTGTGATGCAGAAACAAGTGCTCATTTTGGGCTATCAACAAATGTTCCCTTCCCCTGATTGTTGTTTGCATGACCTTAACATTTTACTTCAGCTGCCAATATCCTCGTTTTACGTCACATTCCAACCTGATTTAATTGTTTTTATATATTGCCAATATACTGTCTCACCTAAATTGATAAATGTTTGAAAATTTCCAATCACTGAAATATCATTTCATCGAGTTATCCCCACAAATGATTATATTGACGCAATGCAGCAGTTTCTCAGTTTTCAACGGTAGTGCCGATCACATCTTGATACTAAAATGTATTTTAAATCTCTGAAGCCTTGCAAAGCATTTAATCTTCTCAGGTTCAGAAGAGTATAGCGCACCTCTGCTCTGCTTCATAAACTCATGACAGTGCTAATGTTTTTTTTCAGTTCGTTTGCAAAACATTGTTACAATCAAACTTTTGAGATCATTATATTTTCTAGCTGGGGATGTGGCATTTTCATTTGTTGACAATATCTTCTGCTATCTCACCTGAGGGCACCTCTGAATGTGGATGTACAGTGCACTCAATGCTTCGAGGTATTGTAGCATCTGAAGGAATAATCATAAATTAAATGTTGGTGCTTTTTTTACTTGGCGGGATGCATACTGGAGTTGGCATTTGTTGAAGAGCTAGTCGGCGGATTTTGATCCATCATTAACACATCCTCCAATAAGCCTTTAAATTGCAAATGATTACTGCCTGTGTGTATTCTGTGGTAATTGGTTTTCCTAGTAACCGTTTCTCTGTCAGTCTAGCTGTTTGCAAACGCTGTTAACTTGAAAGATCTTTAGATTTCAAAATGGCTGGAGTTACCGCTGAAGTCAGCAGCAAGCCATGAATTATTTTAGTTTAGTTTATTGACATGTCTATCGAGGTACAATTAAATGTTTTTTTTGTTGCGTGCTATCCAGTCAGCCGTTCTAATCAAGCCGTCCACAGTGTATAGATCCCTTCGCCATTATGTTGCCGATATCAATGTAAATTATTACCATGTGGATGTGCAGGGTATCAAGGCATGTAGATCACATGTAGGCAGAGGAGATTACTTGATATCATGTTCAGGATGGGCATTGTGGGCGGAAGCGCCTGTTCTTGAGCTGTACTGTTGTATTGTCCATCTTGAATACTTGGCAGGTCAGACACTCCTTCCAGGTGAAGCAGAAATTAATTTTCACTCCTTGCAACGTAATCTTCTGCTCGTGATGCAGTCGCCACAATTTTGGAGAAAGCTAATGGGCAACTGTTTCTCAGGTCATCTAAATTCAGTCGGCAAACTTCCAGTTGCTTATGAATTTCATTCTCCATCATGCACTCACCCTAACCTCTCTATTTTTGGATTCTTACACTGCTGCAATAAAGACTAAGATAAATTAATCTTCCTACGAGGAACTTTACTAATCTTATGAATCAAATGGTGAATTAAAAAATCTCGGATAACCAGTGTTTTCACAACGTATCGAACCTGGTCAATTATGAGTAAAGCTTCTAAATGTAATGTTAACACAACTCAGTTTGTCACATATTGTTCCATAGACGCTAGTCCCTGGATGGGGGGGAAAGTGAAAAGAATAGATGCAGATATCTCGAGCAGTTACATGGGGAGGTACCTGGAGAAGGTGTAGGTAGAGATGGAACAGCGGGCCAAGGCATGGCAGAAGAAATGTTCCTTTGGAATGTGGGAAGGGAAGTGGAAGGAGAAAGGCACTTAAGGTTGCTGACTCACATTGAAGCACAATATGTGGACAATACGGAAAATTAAATATTAAATGTGGAGGTGGAAGATGAGGACAAGAGGAATCTTATCCTAGCTCTGGCTGGGAGGTCAGAGGATGAGAGCAGAAGTTTGGGAAATGGAAGAGATTTGCCTCAGAGCCCTGCCAACTACGGTAGAGGGAAAAGAAAATATCTCAAAGGCACTGATATGGAACGGTTTATCCTCAGAATAAGATGCAACAGAACTGGACGATCCAGCAGATTTGAGAGGTCCTTGCACAAAGCAAGGCATGAGTTGGTGTACATATGAACATGATCATTTACAGTTTAGTTTATTGTCACATGTACTGAGCTACTGAGAAAAACTTTTTGTTGCTTGCTATCCAGTCAGCGGAAAGACAATATACGATTACAATTGAGCCATTTACAGTGAAAGTAAGAAATGTTGCTGTAGGAATAGAGATTTAAGAGTGTGGAGTGTTTGTAATATGTGATTGTAGATTGTGGTGAGCACATACATAGTCGTCTGGGCTGGGTTCCATCTTGGAAGCAATGTTGAATAGTGGACAGGCTTGAATGCCAAAGCACCTATTCCCTGCTCCTATTTCCTTGTATTCTTGTGTATGAGAGGCTGTGTGCACATATTAGATATTGGTTGCTCACCTATTTCTTGAAACGCAGATAGAGAAATTGTGAAAGTGAGTGCAGGGTGATAAATGGTGGCAAAACTTGATAAAGTGTTTAGTCTTTGAGTGTGGAAACGTGTCAATACAGTCAACAATGTACCAGAGGAGTCCTGAGTAGCACTGAAGCAAGAACCATTTTATCTATCCCACAGTGGGACAAACAATGCAACTTGTGGTGTTCACACAGCAAATCTTTTACAAAAGGTAATGTGATAATAACTCATGGTGGCACAGTGGTGCAGCTGGTGGAGCTGCTGCCTCGCAACACCAGAGACCCAGGTTCGATTCTGCCTTCCGGAACTGTCTGTGTGGAGTTTGCATGTTCTCCCTGTGACCATGTGGGTAACCTCCGGGCGCTCCAGTTTCTTCCCACATCCCAAGGACATTTGGGTTTATGGGTTAATTGGCCTCTTTAAATTGCCCGTGATGTGGAGGGAATGGATGAGAAAGTTGGATAACATAGAACTAGAGTGAATGGGTAATGGATGGTCAGCGCGGACTCGATGGGTGAAAGGGCTTGTCTTCATGCTTTATCTCTAAACTACACAAAACAATCATCTGTTAATTGAGAATGGCTACACTCAGTAAAGGATGTTCTGTTTGAAGCTCTATCTCTGTTTATTTTAGGCTGGAACTAGCACAAAGGAACCTGCAGACATTAAAACTCAACACTAAAACAAATGATCTGATTATTATCACTTGGTTTTTTGTGGAAACTTTTGTGTGACAATATAAAGTTACATTTCCTGCATTGAAATGTTTTCATGGGCTTGAATCCTTTCATAGCAAAAGGATTTGATTATAGGAGCAGGGAGTTTCTACACCACACCTGGAGTATTGCGTACAGTTTTGGTCTCCAAATCTGAGGAAGGACATTATTGCAATAGAGGGAGTGCAGAGAAGGTTCACCAGACTGATTCCTGGGATGTCAGGACTGTCTTATGAAGAAAGACTGGATAGACTTGGTTTATACTCTCTAGAATTTAGGAGATTGAGAGGGGATCTTATAGAAACTTACAAAATTCTTAAGGGATTAGACAGGCTAGATGCAGGAAGATTATTCCCGATGTTGGGGAAGTCCAGGACAAGGGGTCACAGCTTAAGGATAAGGGGGAAATCCTTTAAAACCGAGATGAGAAAAACTTTTTTCACACAGAGTGGTGAATCTTTGGAACTCTCTGCCACAGAGGGTAGTTGAGGCCAGTTCATTGGCTATATTTAAGAGGGAGTTAGATGTGGTCCTTGTGGCTAAAGGGATCAGAGGGTATGGAGAGAAGGCAGGTACTGGATACTGAGTTGGATGATCAGCCATGATCATATTGAATGCCTCGAAGGGCCGAATGGCCTACTCCTGCACCTAATTTCTATGTTTCTATGTTTCTATGAATGATCTTGAGTAGGAGCAGGTGCTATATACATGTCCATTCTCTTTATAAGGCAAGATATTATCTGGACATTGAAGAGAATTCTCAGTTTAATATCAAGAGACATGAAAAGATGTAATTTTCTTCCTTGCCACATGGATTTGAACCTAATTGCCTTGTGCTCGGCACTATTAGCCTACTTTTCCAGGGCTTGTAGCTCTACAGCAGTGCTAGTACAGGACATTAGTTCTTACTGTTTGCTAACTTGAAGTGATGGATGTTTGGAAGTGGGATATTTATTGAAAATGCTCAAGTTTCCACTTCTGGGACATGTTCTGAAACACACAACCGGAAAATAATGTCTGAAGAAGGGTCTCGACCCGAAACGTCACCCATTCCTCTCGCCAGAGATGCTGCCTGTCCCACAGAGTTACTCCGGCATTTTGTGTCTATCTTTGGTCTTCTTCTTGTGTTTGAGGCAGCAGAGGTTATGTAACGCCCTCCAGGCGCTGTAGCCAGTTCAATGTGTTGTTGTCGAAGGCCATGAGGTCTACCCCTCCACCAGGGGGGCGGGAGACATCGTTGTCGAAAATGACGTGCTGCGCTGTTTGCTGGTCTGCTCCACACACGCAGGCTACTGGTGAACGCAGCCCCTAACTTCGGAGTGAACCAGCATCTCCAGCTCCTTCCTGAACGACAGGAAAGTAATGGCAGATTTCCCAGAAACTGTAATAACTATCACTCTATTGGATACTTTCTATCATGTAAATGATTCGTTTGTTGCGAGATGGGTGCGATTATGTTGAAACTTTTGCAAGACTTTTCAGAATTTGTGTAGGGGAAGCAGATTGTATCGTAGAACAGAGTTATGGCATCTCTAGAGCTTTATGGGCCAATTTATTTTCTCATTTATGTTCAAGCTCAAAGCTTCCAAGTTTTCCCATGGGAATTGATGGTCGTATCATTCTGAGTGAATTAAGATCAAATCTACGACTGTACAGACACCAGTATCTCATGGGATAATGCAAGAAGATTCATAAACTCTTTATAAAGCAGTATCCCAACAACATGTGTTATATTGGATCTTTAATACAAAAACATTCCCCAAAGCACCTCATGGGAACATCAGCTAATAAAAAAAAAAGATTGGTACAAAGTCTCAAATGGAAACAGAAGGATAGCTGACACAAGTTTAGATACGTTTTTAGGAATGCCACAAAGTAGGACAGAAAGGTGGAGACAGCTGAAGTGATGAGCTGAGTTAGTTCAGAGACACTCAAAAGATGCACCATTGTAACAGCGAATTCTCCCAATTTTGTTAGTCCTTGCTGTCTCCTCCCCTTCCTCAGTCCCCCTGCTGTCTCCTCCCATCACCCAGCCTTCGGGCTCCTCCTCCTTTTTTTTCCTTTCTTGTCCCCCCCCACCCCGGCCCCCGATCAGTCTGAAGAAGGGTTTCGGCCCGAAACGTTGCCTATTTCCTTCGCTCCATAGATGCTTGCACCCGCTGAGTTTACCAGCTTTTTTGTATAAACCCACCATTGTGGCAATATAGGTTATAATCAGGGGGATAAATGACGTAGAGAAAGTGAGAACGTGTGACAATACACACAAAAAGCTGGAGAAACTCAGTGGGTGCTTTGCTGTGCATTTATGGATCGAATTAAATAGGCAATGGGTTTCGATAGCTTTAGAAATTTCGAATGATGGACTGACTGGCTGACATTTAAAATCAGCCAACAGCACGCTTACTTCAAATAGAAAACTATTAAATACCGTCTAGGTCCTTCGTTACACAGATGCTGCTGTAGAGAGTTCTCCAGAAGAGATGTAACCCAGATATGGATGTGGATAATATATGAGGAATGACAGGAGAAAATGAGTTCTTCATACCAGAAAAGGCGAAAAGCAGTCACCGTGTTATTGTGAGGAGCTTCGATAGGGTTTTTTTTGCAAGAACCTATTCCCACTGCTTAATTAAATAAAAGCTCCAAGTGGCACTCATTTAAGATCATCAACAAAAAAAAACAGAAGGGAGGATTTATTTCTTACAACGGCTGTTTTTGAGCCAGTTGGAAAGTTGGTGACAATTATTTTAAAGGGAAAATGGGTAAAAGCCATTCAGAGGATGGCTGGACAAGGAGAGGGACTGTTTGCAGAGCGATCTGGTCGAAGGCGATGGAGGAAGGCCCTGAAGGAAAGTGTTACATTATTTTTGTAGGCCCCAAAGGAGCACGAATACTCCTCTGGGTTACTTAAACTGCTGTGCTGTCATCCTCAGAGTTGCATACTCCACCAATGCAGACTATCTATCAGTGGGCAACACTGGCCTGTTATCTTTGTCTGCCTCATATGAACACGGCCCATTGGGTCCTGCATGGAACTGGAGCCTTGTAATTCCTACAGCTTCTTTGATGGACAAACAGGATGTTTCCACTAGTGGGAGAGTCTAGTATCAGAATAAAAGGACGTTCCTTTAGGAAGGAGATGAGGAGGAATTTCTTTAGTCAGAGGGTGGTGAATCCGTGGAATTCATTGCCACAGAAGGCTGTGGAGGCCAAGTCAAGGGATATCTTTAAGGTGGAGATGGATAGATTCTTGAATAGTATGGGTGTCAGCGGTTAAGGAGAGAGGGAGGAGAATGGGGTTGAGAGGGAAAGATGGATCAGCCATGATTGAATGATGGAGTAGACTTGATGGGCCGAATGGCCTAATTCTGCTCCTATCACTTATAAGCTTATGAACATGAACTAATGAGATGGCTGTCCAGCTTCTAGTCACTGGGGCAGTCGACCCAAAGGCTAAAATTAACTGATGCCTGTGTAGATTCGGAGAGAAGAAATCGACAAAACCCAGGTGGAAAATGTAAAAGAAAATCAATAGTAGAAACCACTTCTGCAATTACTTGACAAAAGAGTAAATCTTCCACCGTTCTTGACCATTGGTGAGTGTGGCCTTTTGATGTGACGGGTAGCTCTCGGGGAGCCTGTATTGTGCACTCGCAGCAAGCTGAAGTTTCATTTCCATGGCGACTTTCAAAGTTGAATCGCAGATTGTTGGTGTGTGAGGGAGGGGGGGGCATCATACAATGTGGCTTCACATAACCAGCTGATGGTGAGTGCAGACATGGAGAACTCTCGGCTAAAATTGTTTGGCTTTCTGCTCCACCAGTCCAGTCCAGTCCGGTTCAGGTTAGTTAATTGTCAGGTGGACCGAGGTACAGTGAAAAGCTTTTGTTGCATGCTAACCAGTCAGCGGAAAGACAATACAGAGCAGGGGAATCGAGGACCAGAGGACATCGGTTCAAGGTGAAGGGGAGAAGATTTAATAAGAATCTGAGGGGTACCTTATCACACAAAGGGTGGTGGGTGTATGGAACAAGCTGCCAGAGGAGGCATTTGAGGCTGGGACTATCCCAACGTTTAAGAAACAGTTAGACAGATACATGGATACGACAGGTTTGGAGGGTTATGGACCAAACGCAGGAAGGTGGGACTTGTGTAGCTGGGACATGTTGGCCGGTGGGGGCAAGTTGGGCCAAAGGGCCTGTTTCCGCACTGTATCACTCCATGACTCTATAATACATGATTACGATCGAGTCATTCACAGTGTACAGATATATGGTAGAGGGATAACGTTTAGTGCAAGGTAAAGCCAGCAGAGTCTGGACAGTTGTGGGATGGCTACTGAAGATGGTGGCAAGGGCCTTGCGCATATTGTTACTGCAGTTTTTTCAATACCTAAAGGGAGATTGCAACCTTCACGTGGTCCACCCTGTTTCGACAAATGCAATCAACCCGGTGTGCACAGTCAAATAAGATCAAATAGAACAAGTTGTCCTACAACTTTAGGCTGTGCACGCCATACGCAAGAAGAAGAAGAAGAATACCTAAAGATACCATAAATAAAGCCAGTGCTTTTAAAAAAAATGATAATTTAAAGCAAATTATCTGCTCAGTGCTAAAAACACTTAAGGCACCTGGTTGCCAACTGATAAGTCAGATACCTCACCACATGAAGGTGGAACCTTGCTGTTTTCAGAGTTACTTATAGACAGGTTCTTCGATGTAAGTAATCCCAAGCGGAACAAAAACGCATCACTTGAAGTTATTGACTGTCAAGTGCTTTATTACCCAGTGCAGATAATTTACAGCTGGTATAGCCTTTAGATATAATATATAGGCAAATGTACCGCACCTCTGTATCACGGACAAAAATTCACAGATGTAAAGTGAAATTATTTTACAAGTGGTCTCTCTGGCCTCCTTTGTTTCTCACAATCATTAGAGTTACTGCTCGTCAATTGTTCAGTTCTGTTAGAATAATGATTACAGTTAGAATTATAGATAGACTTGAGAAAGAGGCATTGTGGCCCATTGTGCACATGGAATTCGTGTTCATTATTCCTGCCAGCTCTTGCCCGTAGAATGCACAACATGCTGGAGTAGGTAAGGCAGTATCTCTGGAGAAAATCGTTAGGTGATGTTTTGGGCCGGGACCATTCAGTCTGAAGAAGGGTCCCAACCTGAAACACGACCTGTCCATGTTCTTCAGCGATGCTGCCTGACCCGCTGAACTACTCCAGCACTTTGTGTCATCTTTTGTAAACCAGCATCTGCAGTTCCTTGTTTCTGCAACTCTTGCCAGAATCCTTGTAAATGAAGGATCTTTGAATGCTCCTCCACATACCGGTGTTTCTGCCCCAGCCAACCTTCCAGGCAGTGAGATCCAGATATTCATAATTTGTTGAATGAAATCTCTTTTTCTCATTGCACCTCGTATCCTCCCACAAATTAACATATCTATGCAGCCCATCTCCTCATTATTGATGTCTCTGCTGAGGAAAATAGGTCCGTACTGTTCACACCGTCTGCATCATGCAACTTCCTTCACCTCAGTAAAATTGCCGTCAGTCTTCTTTATTTCAAATGGAACATCTATACGCAAGGCATTCTTTATTTGTGATGTTATCCTGTCATTTTAAAGAGGGGAAAGAAAGCAATCGATTCATCACAACCCAGTTATCGCGACATAGGTGGTGTATAATAGTGGACGCAGCCCAGACCATCACACAAACTAACTTCCCCGCCCATTGACTCCATTTATACCTCACGCTGCCTCGGCAAGGCTACCAGCATCATCAAGGACGAGTCGCACCCTGGCCATTCCCTCTTCTCCCCTCCCATCGGGCAAAAGGTATAGAAGTGTGAAAACGCACACCTCGAGATTCCGGGACAGTTTCTTCACAGCTTGCATCAGGCAACTGAACCATCCGACTACAACTAGAGAGCAGTGCTGATTTACTATCTACCTTATTGGAGATGCTCGGACTATCTTTGATTTGACTTTACTGGCTTTATCTTGCACTAAACGTTCTTCATGTTATTCTCTTCATCACGTATCTGCATACAAACATAGAAACATAGAAACATAGAAAGTAGGTGCAGGAGTAGGCCAGTGAGCCAGCACCGCCATTCAATGATCATGGTTGATCATCCAAAATCAGTTCCTGCTTTCCCCCCATATCCCTTGATTCCATTGGCCCAAAGAGCTATATCCAACTGTCTTGAATACATCAATTTGAATGTGGACACATTCCTTAAATGCAGTCGACATTTTTGCTTTCCCCACTCTTGCAGACAGAGTATTCCAGGTACTCATCACTCTGGCTGAAGGATGTCCTGGTTGCCTTAAGAAGCAAATTGGATGGAGATGAGGGTGGGGAGGGGGGGGGGTGGGGGGGGGGGGGGGGGGAGCAGTAGGGAGAACGCTTATGATTTCTTAAATAAAAACAGAACATGGAAAAGGCTAAACACTTTAACTCCCCCTCCCATTCCCACACTGACCCCCCTGTCCTGGGCCCCCTCCATTGTCAGAGTGAGGCCCAACACAAATTGGAGGAACAGCACCTCATATTTAGTTTGGGCAGCTTACTGGTATGAATTTTGACTTCTCTAACTTCAAGTAACGCTTGCTTTCCCTCTCTCTCCATCCCTCCCCCTTCCCAGTTCTCCGACCAGTCTGACTGTCCCCCCCTGATTGCATTGTATCTCTGTTTGTGTTGTTGGCACCTTCTCCTAGCTAATAATGGCCCATTCTACATTTCCCTTGAGCTTCATCTCTTTTGATCTCTTACACTTCTTTATCTCTGTACCTCCTTCTTCCCTGACGCTCGGTGTGAAGGGTCACCCGTTCCTTCTATCCAGAGACGCTGCCTGTCCCACTGTGTTACTCCAGCATTTTGTGTCTTTCTATGGGAAAGGCTCAGTATGTTTGACTGTATCAAAGGAGAGAAAAAAAATAACATATGTTTCAGATCCTCATTTTCTTTTCCCAAAGTGTTGTCATTCAGATACATTCACAGAAAAAGGGAAAGGTCACACGGCTAACCATAGATTTTTGTTTTATGTGGGAACAAATACAAAGCGAAAGTCTAATGGGAAACGAACATCTGAGTACTTACATCTTTATGGCACAACTAGACTAAATGGGACCCGTTGGGTCCCATGTTCACACGTGAGAGCTGGTCCCCCGACGCAATATTCCACCTCTTTACCAATTCCAATATTGGTGGCCAGTGGGGGGGGGGGGGCTTTCTGGAGCGCTGGTATGGGTTCTTGAGGTGGCAGCTCGGTCCCTCAAGCCTGATCTGCTGGCAGCTCACTCATGGCTGGTGGGCTGGCAGTTGACTCATGACTATTCCTTGAAATTCCATTTCAAGCAGGGTGCAAGGCCACCAAATTCAAATCCATGTTCCTACCATTTCAAGCAGGGTTCAAGGCCACCGAATTCAAGTGCAGAATTCAAGTGCAGTTTCATACCACTTCAAGCAGGGTGCAAGTCTGCCATATTCAAGTGCAGTTTAATTCCACTTCAAGCAGGGTTCAAGACCACCAAATTCAAATGCAGCTTCATACCATTTCATGCAGGGCGAAACCACCATAAAACCACACAAAACACCAAACATACAGTTCAGTAGACATTCAGTGTGTTCAGTTGATTCACAGCTCAGACAGAGTCATGACCTCTCCCTCCCCCACCACGTATTTGTATAGAAACACAGAAAATAGGTGCAGGAGTAGGCCATTCGGCCCTTCGAGCCTGCACCGCCATTCAATATGATCATGGCTGATCATCCAACTCAGTATCCTGTATCTGCCTTCTCTCCATGCCCCCTGATCCCTTTAGCCACAAGGTCCACATCTAACTCCCTCTTAAATATAGCCAAAGAACTGGCCTCAACTGCCTTCTGTGGCAGGGAATTCCAGAGATTCACCACTCTGTGTGTGAAAAATGTTTTTCTCATCTCAGTCCTAAAGGATTTCCCCTTTATTCTTAAACTGTAACCCCTTGTCCTGGACTTCCCCAACATCAGGAACAATCTTCCTGCATCTAGCCTGTTCAACCCCTTAAGAATTTTGTAAGTTTCTATAAGAATCTATACCATGGATGGCTTGATTATAATCATGTATTGCCTTTCCGTTGACTGGTTAACACACAAGAGTTTTTCACTTCACCTCGGTACACGTGACAATAAACTAAACTAAACTAAACTAAATAATACTACTCAATTGGTTCTGTGTATGACTGCAGGCAACATAATTTCGTTCAGACTGAAAGGTCTGAATGACAATAAAGAAATCTAATCTAATTCCTTCCTGGATGTATCCAGTTGTTTGAATATCCTTAAATCACATTTTGTAGTTAGCATGACAATGCATCCTGTCATTCACCAAAGTCCCGGTGCCCTGTTGAATACACTGTACAATTATCACTGCACTTTCCAGTAATTTGCAGTAAAGTGGAAGCAGAGCTCGCTGCAAGAATCACAGCTCGAACAAATTCAAGGCTATCTTTTACTTTTCAACTTTACACACGAGAGACAACAATCTGAATTTGTCACAAGTGATAAAGTTCAAGAAAATGTCATTTCTTTAAGTTTCAAGGTGAGACCGTGACCCACCATTTATCGGGCTGCTCCGCCATCTTCATTTCAGTATCCTCTCAAACTATTTACCATAGGCTTGGCGAACAAGAGACCAGCTGCATCTCTATTTGAGTAAAGATTATTGCATTTGCAAGCTTCCCCTGTACCAAGAAAGAAACCTTTTTATTATTGCTGGTGCGGTGGACCGAGATGAGTAAAGGTTTTCAATAGCAGATGACTCTGTAAACAAAATCAATCAAAATTGACTTTGAAGTGTTATTACATTGTAGTGGTGTATATAATGTAAACCAAGGCTGCCTCTGCCTAAGCCTCCAGGCCTGCACTATATTTTACATGGTCATTCTGATAGCTTGAGATATCTTTTCAATTTATCCTCTTTCCTTCACTACCTCTCATTCAGAGGGTGGTTAGAGCAGTGAAATACAGGAAGTTCTGTACTTCACTGATAAACAATTCCTCCAAGTTTATAAATCTTAGGATAAGGGAAAACTGATTGTGTGGAGAGCTGGTTTGTTATTTTTTCCCTCCCTGACACATTGATTTTGGAGATGGTACAAAGAAAGTCCTGGCTGCGGGAAAACAAATTCACATTTTTGTTTCTAATTGGATCACCTCTTCCCGAGGCACCTTGGGGATCAGCACGTTACATTCTGTCATCTGGTGAGACAGGCAGTGTATAAACAATCAGTGGCAGTGTGCTTCATGGTACATTGGATGGTTTGGCACCTGAGATTTATGACGTTTTATTAACCATTAACCATATTATTAACCATTATGACATTTTATTAACCATGGGGGGGGACGGGGTTTGGGGGGGGACGGGGGGTGGGGGGGGGGGGGGGGGGGGGGGGGGGGGGGGGGGGGGGGGGGGGGGCCTTGGGGAGGGGTTGGAGAAAGGCGGCCTTGCCCAATCACCCTACATTCCCACTGCCTGCTGTCCCTCATTCTCTCTCACCTCAACTCCTGCAACCTTTGAGTTAATCTGAACTCTGTATTCACTTTGGTTCAGTTCAGTTTCGTTTATTGTCATGAACATCGAATTCTCCCAATTTTGTTAGTCCTTGCTGTCTCCTCCCCTTTCTCAGTCCCCCTGCTGTCTCCTCCCATCCCCCAGCCTTCGGGCTCCTCCTCCTTTTTCCTTTCTTGTCCCTGCCCACCCCCGCCCCCGATCAGTCTGAAGAAGGGTTTCGGCCCGAAACGTTGCCTATTTCCTTCGCTCCATAGATGTTGCTGCACCCGCTGAGTTTCTCCAGCTTTTTTGTGTACCTTCGATTCTCCAGCATCTGCAGTTTCTTCTTAAACACTTAGTTTATTGTCACGTGTACTGTGGCACAGTGAAAAGCGTTTGTTGCGTGCTAACCAGTCAACAGAAAGACAATACGTGATTACAATTGATCCATTTACAGTGTATAGATACATTATAAGTGAATAACGTTTAGTGCAAGGTAAAGCCAGGAAAGTCCGATCAAGGATAGTCCAAGGGTCATCAAAGAGGTGGATAGTGGTTCAGCGCTGTTCTCCGGTTGTGGTAGGATGATTCAGTTGCCTGATAACAGCTGGGAAGAAAGAGCTATTGATGTTTTCATTGCCTGCCGAATGTTCATCATAATGCCGTGGAGAAGGTGATGACAAAGACAGATGCTTTTGCAAAGGTGAACTGTACTGTGGTTATTTCAATTCATGAGGCTCCTACAAAGCAAGACTTAACACAGAGTGCATCGGTTCTCTTTCCAATGTTCTAATCTGTAATGCCTGCATGGTGCTCCAATGTTACTGGGTGCTGAGCATATTCTTGATACCATTCATGAAGAAAGAAAATCCTGCTGTTGCTGGTTTATATCAAAGATAGACATAGGGTGCTAGATTAACTCAGCGGGTCAGGCATCTTCCCTGGAGAAAAGAGGTGGGTGACGTTTCGGGCCGGGACCCTTCTTCAGACTTGAGACTATGGTGAGATGTCTTTACCTGAAATCCATGCACTGAAAGTCGATAGGTAATGATCAGGGTTAGGGCCTTGTTTTTGGCTTCTTTAATGTCGTAGCTTTGACGTAATAACAGCTCTCAATGCCCCCATGTCTGAGATATGCAAACTCAACACAAAGGGGGGCTCACTTGCTTTGTAGCTTAGTACTAAATGGATGGCAATTCCATTGTGTGGAGGCCGATTCCAATAGTGGAGGCCGATTCTCTGGATGCTTTTAAGAGAGAGTTAGATAGAGCTCTTAAATATAGCAGAGTCAAGGGATATGGAGAGAAAGCAGCAACTGGATACTGATTGTGGATGATCAGCCATGATCGCAGTGAATGCGGTGCTGGCTTGAAGGACTGAATGACCTATTCCTTCACCTATTGTCTATTGTGAAGTGCTGGAGCTCCAGCATCAATCCTCGCTGCACCCTGATGGTCAGCATTTGAATGATGCTCTGTTTGCTGTCTGTATTCTAGTCCTCAATACATGCCAGTTTATTATCCCGAATCCAACGTGCTCTAATGCAATTCAGTAACCTGTTCTATCGTAGCTTTTCTGATGTATTTTTAAAGTACAAATGCACCACATGTATTCATTTCCCCCTTTTCTATTTGGCTAGTTAAAACTCAAACCATTTCAACAGTTTTGTCAATATGATTTCCCTGTCATAAAGCCACATGCCACTCCTCAATTACTATTTTCGGTGTCCAGCGTACTATTTAATAACAGATTGTAGAATTGTCCATATTGTTGATGTCAGGCTAACTGATACGTTGTTCCTGTCTTTCTTCCTCTCTCCTGTTTTAAATGGTGGGGGGGGTCACGTTTGCCATCTTCCAACCCATGGGATCCATTCGAGAATCTATTGGATTTTGAAGATGACTACCAACTCCATAGCCACCTCTTTCAAACCCTTGGAATGAAGTCCTCAAGACCTGGGGAATTATCAATTTGCTGCCCCATTCATTTCCCTAATATATTTTTGCCAATCTAATTCTTTCATATGTTTAAGAAGGAACTGCAGATGCCAGAAAAATCGAAGGTAGATAAAAATGCTGGAGAAACTCAGCGGGTGAGGCAGCATCTATGTAGCGAAGGAATAGGTGATGTTTCGGGTCGAGACCCTTCTTCATGTCCTTTCATATCCATTCTTTCATATCCTCATTTGCTCTAAATGTCCTCTTCCACATTATTTCTGGGACATTTTCCGTGTCCTCTATGAAGACAGAAACAAAATATTTGTTTAATTTCTCTCTCATTTCCTTATTCCTTAGAATAGTTTCTCCTCCCTTTTTCTGCAAGTGTCACATTAACTTCATTAACTTTAAAAAAAAATATTTTCTGTTCTTTTCTGCAAATCTACGAAAGCTTCTTCAAAGCCTGTTTTTATTTTTTTGTTGGATTGGTGTAAATCTCTGCATCCTCTCCAGAGCAATCACCTCTTTCCTGTAATGTGGTGAGCAGGATTGCAATATTCAAGCTGAAATGCAGACTATTATACTATTTCAGCATAACCTTGCCTTTCCTAATCGACATCATGGGGCAGTCTGAAAATTGCCCAATCCTCAAGCCCTTTTAGGTAACATTATAAGCCCTGTTTTGATTTAATACTATTTTTAGCACGATTTTTAGCTATTCTAGTTTGCTATGGTTTCTTGTTCAGTGGTTTAAACTTGTATTACTTGTAAACTACATACTAATTCTTTAAATGTTAGCTTTTGCTTGGTTATTGTCACTTATTTTAATGCCACTTCCCAATCTACACACTACCAATTCAAAGCTCATATTTGAATAAGTATAATTTATTTTGGTCTTTAGTTTAGCAACCAGGAGATCAGGTAGGTCCAGAACTGTGTGCAGTACTTAAGCTGTAGTGTGCAGTTTTGTATATAGTCTTATCTACCCTTTTATTCCATTCTTTGGCTATTAGAGGAAAGCATCCCTTATGCCATTTTAACTACCCATTGACTTACTGTAGAAGATATGTGAAGGTACCCATGTCCCTTTCTTTCATTTAACACTTCTTTGTCTAACTGTCCGGAGCCTCTCTATTTGCCTACAGTTCCTCTTCATCTTCAACTACATAGCCAGTTTTAGCATTGTTTGCAAACTTCTACATCATGCCCCTTACATATAAGTCTAGGTCATTAATACATGTGATAAAATCCAAGGGATTGTGTGTTAAGCCCCTTGGTCCTTGTTCATAAGATCGGAACGGCACAGTGGTACAGCTGCAGATCTGCTGCCTCACAGGGTTCCATTCTGACTACGTGGGCTGTCAGTGTGGAGGTTGTACGTTCTCCCCGTGACTGCGTGGGTTTTCTCTGGGTGCTCTGGTTTCCTCCCACATTCCAAAGTCTGTAATTTGGCTTCTGCAAATTGCCCCTAGTGTGTAGGATGCAAAAGAGGGATAATGTAGAACTAGTGTACCGGTGATCAATGGTTGGTGTGGACTCGGTAGGTCAGAAGGCCTCTTTCCACATTGTACCTCTAAACTCTAAAAGTCACAAAATCATTAAACACAAACCTTTGCTTCTTGTAACAAAGCCAGTTCTGGATTCAACTGACCACTCACCTTGGATCTCACAAGCTTTAAAAATCTGGCATGTGAGACCATGTTGCAGGTCCGGCTAAAATCCATGTTGACTACTTCAAACCACAATTGCTATTATCGACCTTTCTCGTGATTGCCTCAAAAACATCTCTTTGTAGTCAGGAAGTACCCCCTCTTAACAAATCCATTCTGATCATCCTTGATTAATCTGTGGCTTTCTAAATGAACACTTTAAACACTTTAAACACTTTAACACTCTAAATCCCACGAGCTCTCCCGAGTTTAAAAAATAAATCAAACTCGTGGTACTTCATCACAAGTATTTTTTTACTCTTGGAAATTTTTCACACTGTTGAAAAAACTTCACGAGTTTCCACGTTTCCCGAGTACCTACCCGTTAGCATTACGAGCCGCTACGAGACATCCACGAGCTCCGACGTACCCGCTACATACATTCTACGTACTTACCATGAGTTTGATTTTTTTTAAACTCAGGAGAACTCTTGGGTAAATTCGCATCGTGAGACAGGGCCTTAACACTGTCCCTGAGATTAGATTCCAACAGTTCTCCCTGAAACAACGTTATAACAACTTGCCAATAATTATGTGGTTTATCCCTTCCGTCCTGTTTAAACAATAGCATAGTGTTAGGTATCAAAGTGGCATCAAATAGGTATCCTGGTACCACTCCTGGAGCTTGGGAAGATTAAAAAGTTGAAGTCAATTTCCTTCCTTGCTTCTTTGCGTAGTCTGGGATATATTTCATCTTGGCCATTCACTTTATAAGATGCTAAGCCCATTAATCCTGCTTCTTTTGCGATATTTATCCTTTCTGATATTTCACACTCCACCCTCTTAAAATCATTGACTTTTGTGATGACAACGGAAGAATATTGCTTATGGACCTTCGCCATGTCCTCTGTCTGGCTTCACGTGGATTTTTATTTTCTATTTAATAAACCTCTATGTTTTCTCACAAAATTCAACGTGTTGTTTTTACTCAGCTTTTCCAAAATTGTAGACGAGTATTCTTTACAATATGATATGAATACTAATCCTTCGAGGGTGCCCCCCAAAAAATATTTTGGGCTGTTCCACGATCGCTGGATGATAATTTCTTAACGGGCCAGTCTAGTTCTTCCCAATTTAAATCAAAGAATCCAGAAGCAGGCTCTTGTCGCTATTTGTTCCTGAATTTGTAAGATCTCAGCTGCATCTTTTGAATCTCAAGTTATGTTTATCTATGAAGTTAACCAGACTGCATTAAAACTATTTCAAGGACATTTAAAACCAGAAAAAGCTTCAGCAGAGACCCTGGAGCACTCCATCACATATTTTCATTACAGTCAAGATCCATCTTGACCAACCTCACTTTCTTTATCTCGAGGCTATCATTAAATTGTTATCTATGTTACCAGTGATCCTAATTTCTTATGCTGTAGTCAGCCACCATGCTCCAAGTCACATAACTTCCCAAACCATTGGGGATGTTAGCTCCTATGGTAACTTAATTAGGTTCTCCAGGCAAAAAATCCCTATTTTGACACCAAAGCAGCATTTATTTTCGGAGTTATTTTCACAAAGACATTTGCTCATTTCGATTCCAGTAGTTTCCTGAAACATCATAGCAAAGGCAGATGAAGCGACAGGGAGGAAAATGAAAACAATCAACTTAAGCCAATTCCATCAGTCATACGGGTGATTAGATTCCACATCATCCTGATTCTGATAACTTGCCTGAAACTTATATTTTGGTGACTCAAAGTGCTGGAGTAACTCAGCGGGTCAGGCAGCATCTCTGGTGAACATGGATAGGTGACGTTTCGGGTTGGGACCATTCTTCAGACTGAAAAAGGGTCTCAACTCGAAATGTCACCAATCCATGTTCACCAGAGATGCTGCCTGACCCGCTGAGTTACTCCAGTGCTGTGTCTTTTTTTGTGCAAACCAGCATCGGCAGCCCCCTGTTTCTACCTATATATTGGTGTTTTTTTTTAAATTTGATCTGGATTCAAAATTTTGGGGCGAGTGACAGATTTGTACTTGGCGAGAAAATGCCCCCTGAATGACTGTGTGGAAAAATGAAAACTACTTCAACCAAACCAAAATACTGCAGAAACTGGAAATGCAGATTACAGCAAAATCTGAAAATGCTTGAAATATTCAGCAGATCAGACCCATCTGCCTACTTTTGGCCCAAATCCCTCTAAACTTTTCCTATCCATGTAACTGTCCAAATATATTTTAAATGTTATTATTGTACCTGCCTCAACTACCTCCTCTGGCAGTGAGACTTTTATGCCCCTGTCCCACTTAGGAAACCTGAACGGAAACCTCTGGAGACTTTGCGCCCCACCCAAGGTTTCCGAGCGGTTCCCGGAGGTTTTTGTCAGCCTCCCTACCTGCTTCCACTACCTGCAACCACCTGCAACCTCCGGGAAACGCACGGAAACCTTGGGTGGGGCGCAAACTCTCCAGAGGTTTCCGTTCAGGTTTCCTAAGTGGGACAGGGGTAAGTATCATCCACAGTGGCACAAACACATCTTTCCCATTAATCTGTATTTTCCGAGACAGTGTTTTGCCCCAGTTCTGATGAAGGGTCCATATGACCTGAAATGTTACTTCTGTTTATTTTCCCTCAGATATGTGCTGAATATTTCCAGCATTTTCTGTTTATTATCTTAGATATCCAGCATCTGCAGGTTTAAAAAATAAAGTTTATTGACTCGATATATGCAGAAGCCTATTCCAATATCTGTGGAAAGGGAAAATTTGACAGCGGCATTTTTTCACTGTCATTTCCATTGTGGGTGTAATTTTTCAAGCCAGGTCGTGAGCATGAGTGTGCATGCTTAACAATTTGAACGCAGTCCAATCATAAGCAAAGCTACACATAAATCTACTCCGCAGCTTACAGTTTATGAATGCGGCAAAGTTGTAATGTCTAGATCAATCCTTCGACAGAACAACATTGCACCCGACTGTTTCTCCTGCAGTTTGATTCTTCAAGCCAAACTTGCGATATCTTGCTGTTTCAAGTGGCCGAGGATTGTAGTAATCCTTCAATTTCCGTTCCACCAAACTGACAATATCCTTGGCTTTCTCTAGATATCAGATTAATAAGGATCTCAATCATAGAGTCATAGTCATAGAGTGATACAGTGTGGAAAGAGGCCCTTCGGCCCAACTCATCCACACCGGCCAACAATGTCCCAGCCATACTAGTCCCACTTGCCTGCGCTTGGTCCATATCCCTCCAAACCTGTCCTATCCATGTACCTGCCTAACTGTTTCAAAAACGATGGGATAGTCCCTACCTCAACTACCTCTTCTGGCAGCTTGTTCCATGCACCCACCACCCTTTGTGTGAAAAAGCTACCCGTCAGATTCCTAATAAATCTTTTCCCCCTTCACCTTGAACCTAGGTCCTCCGATCTTCGATTCTCCTACTCTGGGCAAAAGACTCCGTGCATCTACCCGATCTATTCATCTTATGATTTTGTACACCTCTGTAAGATTCCCCCTCATCCTCCTGTGCTCCATGCAATAGAGACCCAGTTTACTCAACCTCTCCCTATAGCTCACACCCTAGTCCTGGCAACATCCTCGTCAATCTTTTCTGAACCCTTTCAAGCTTGACAATACCTTTCCTATAACTTATGCTAGCGCCTTCTTAAGCTCCCTTATGGCAGCTCTCATTATCAATGTATTTTTAATGCTAGTCTCTACATTGAAAATGTTATTAACCGTAAAGAACATTTCTATCCACCCGGCACGTCATGTGAATGTCGAGGCTGCATTGATTTCCTACCTGTTTTCGTGTTGTAGTGGTATGCTGTTTCCGACTGATATAATGACGTTGGCTCACTAACTTCTCTGCCCTCTGCTTCGTTCTCCTATGTGTTTAATTCTCTGTTGTTGAAAATTCTCTCAGTTCCACTGTGTCTTTATCATTGCGTTGCTTGCACGGGGTATTTCAGCTCCGTATCCGCAGAAAAACTCCGATTTCCAAAACTTTTGCCTGCCCCGACTGCAGGATTTTGAGTCCTAGTCAGTGTTATTGATCAGCCGTGCTTTGTGGGTGATTAGAACTTCATCAGAATGATTATCTTCAGACTCATTATGTATCTATTCTCCATCTCCCGTAAAGTGGGGAGGTGTCATTGATAATGCTTCCAACTAGCACTTGCTCTCTGATGTCCTGTTTGGATATTGACAGATCACTTCGCTACCAATTTTGGTTGGAAAACAAAAGAATCCCCGAGGTGAGGTGAGGTCAGAGTGATCACCTTTTACATCCAAAGGCAGAAAGTGAATGTATGTTTCATGGTGGTTAATCGTCACATCCCCTGCCGTCACTGCAAGGTGACATCCTGGGTTCAACCATTCATCAATTACTTCCCTTCCATTAGAAGGTGAGAAGTGGGAATGTTCACTCATGACTGCGCAATGTTCAGTTCCATTTACAACTCTTCAGCAGCCGGTGCCTACTCACTGCATGTTCCAGCGAGCGTTCCGATGTGGGTTAATAAATGGCAAATGATATTTGCAAAAGTGTCAGAAGGACTATCTCCAAACCCAACCCTTTACAATCAATGGTATGATCATTGCCAGGCCTCCTACCATCAATATTTTGGAGGCCATCACCGTAGACAAGAAACTCAGCTGTAACCATTCATGTCAATACAGATCTGCAAGTGCAAGTTAGATGTGGCTCACCTCCAAACACCTCAAAGCTACATCTACAAGGCACAGATCAGGAATGGATGGAGCATTCTCCACAGCGATTCTTATGAAGCTCAATACCATCCGGATCAAATGAGCCTAGTTTATCAGCACACCATCAGCTGCATATACTCTCTACGGTGCCAGTGCACAGAATGTACAGAGTGCACCAGTGTGTGTACCACCTGTAAAATGCACTGTAGTTATTTACCCGAGCTTCTCCCGTAGCATTCCCCCAGCCGGCAACCTCGACCAGAACGATGGCCAAAGGCAGAACTTCCATTTAATACTTGCAGGCTCCCCTCTAACTTGCTCAACTATGTAATTAAAAAAAAACCTCTTTCACTGTTGCTGGATCGATTTCTTAGAATTCACTGCAGATAGTTGAATGACCGCAGTGATTCAAAAAGACACTTTTCACCTCTTCCCTGAGGCCAGTCCAGATGGGCTATAAAGGCTTGATTTATTCATTTATTAAAAAAAATAATAAAAAAGTTATTTGGAGTGTTCCATCTATCACCTATAATGAATTTTGAATTAGCTATCACTCAATTTTTTTTCTTACGACATGGTGGTGCATTGGTATTGTTGCTGCCTTACAGTGCATGAGACCCAGGTTCGATCCTGACCACGGGTGCTTGTCTGTATGGAGTTTGTACGTTCTCCTCGTGACCGTGTGGGTTTTTTCTGGGATCGCCCATTTCCTGCCACACTCCAAAAACATACAAGTATGTAGGCTGATTGGCTTGGTATCATTGTAAATGATCCCTAGTGTGTGTAGGACAGTGTTATTGTGTGGGGAACGCTGGTCGACTCGTTGGGCTAAAGGGCCTGTTTCTGTGCTGTATCTCTAAAACTAAACTAAACTAAGACACAAAAAAGGCCATTCCACCCAGAGTCTATGCCAGCTCACAGAGCAATCCCACCCCCCTCTGATATCATCGTAATCTATTATCTCTCACATGCTCTTTAACAGTGATTACCCTCCCCCCACCCCAACAATTCTCCCACAAGTTACCTACACATTCGAGGTACTTTTCAGTAACCATCAGGCTGTGTAGGAAGGAACTGCAGATGCTGGTTTAAACCAAAGATAGACAGAAAACGCTGGAGTAACTCAGCGGGACAGGCAACACCTACCAAGCAATTAACCTACCAAGTTGAACATCTTGTTGATCTGGAAGGAAACTGGAACTCCAGGAGTAAATCTTGATTAGTATGGGTGTCGGGTTATGGGGAGAAGGCAGGTTAGTAGGGAGAGATAGATCAGCCATGATTGAATGGCAGAGTAGACTTGATGGGCCGAATGGCCTAATTCTACTCCTATTTCCTATGACCTTATGAAAGCCCACAAGTCACAGGGAGAGTGAACAAACTTCACACAGATGGATGCTCAAATGCAGTGATAAGGTGCAGCCCTTGTATCTATCTTTCTTTTGTACACTCAAGGGACGAGCTCCACCGGTTGAGCCAACATTTAATTGCCTGTCCCCTATTGCCATTGAGAAGGTGGTGGTGAGTTGCCTTCTTGAACTGCAGCAGTCACCGTGGTCCAGGATTTTGAAGGAACCATGAGATATTTCCAAGTCAGGATGACGTGTGGCTTGGATGGCAACTTCCAGGCAGTGGTGTCCCCATGTGTTTGTTGCCCTGACTCTTTCAGCCAGTAGAGATGATGCATTTGGAAGGTGCTGTCTGAGGATTCTTGGTGACTTGGTGAAATGTAGCCTGTAGATGGTACTGTGTGTCATTGGAGAAGTGAGTGAATGGTTGTAGATGGGGTGCCTATCAAGTGGGCTGCTATATCCTGTATGGTGTCAAACCTCTTGAGTGTTGTTGAAGCTGCACTTTCCTCAGGCAAGCAGAGAGTGGTCCATCACTCTCTTGACTTGAGCCTTTTGATTTTTGGACAAGGTTTGAGGAATCAGAAGATGGAGGAGTTAGTAAGCATTCAGGTAGAGCAGGCATTGAAGAAAGCTAATGGCATGTTGGCCTTCATTGCAAGAGGATTTGAGTTTAGGAGCAAGGAGGTTCTACCTGGAGTTCTTGCTATTGAGGGCAGCAGCGTAGGTTGGCGGGACTGACATATGAGGAAAGAATGGGTCAACTGGGCTTGTATTCACTGGAATTTAGAAGGACGAGTGGGAATCTTATAGAAGCATATACATTCGTAAAGGCTTGGGCAGGCTAGATACAGGAAAAATGTTCCACATTTTGGGGGAGTACAGAACCGGGGGTCACAGTTTAAGAATAAGGGGTAGGCCATTTAGGACTGAGATGAGGAAAAACATTTTGAATCCAAGACTTCTTAAGGCCATCCTCCACCTCAATATTGCCTCAACATCAAGGGCAGTTACCCTCACTGCCTCTGGATTTCTCAACTCTATTGTCTACATTTCAACTAAGACTGCAAAGGGTTCAGGAGTTCCGTGTCTTTGGCACAACCCGAACTGAGCTTCTGTGAGTAGTTTGTTGCTAAGTGTCACTTGACAGTTCTGTCGGTTATACCATCCATCACTTGCTGATGATCGAGTGCGGGTGTTTTAATACCATCTATAATAATCTCCCTACAATCTTGGTTGATAACAACAACAAACACGTGCTTTCAGTTGCGCACACGGTGGCATCATCACTTCACATGCACGTGATTCCTTTACAAATTCAGAATCATCACCATCCCATCACCAACTTTCCGTTTTATTTCTCCTCTTCTTTCTCCCTTTCTACACCTTAAAACTCCTTATCACTAATACTTCCCATGGGTCTAGAACATGGAACAGTACTGCAGGGGAACAGGTCCTTCGGCCCACAATATCTGTCCGAACATGATGCCAAGACCAACTCTTATCTGCCCGCATATAATCCATATCTCTCCCTTTCCTGCATGTCCATGTGCCTATCCAAAAGCCTCTTAAATGCCACTATTGTACTTGCTGCAACCACTACCCCAGTGGCATGTTCCAGCACCCACCATCCGCTGTGTAAATAACTCGCCCCACACATTTGCTTTAAACGTTGCCCATCTCACCTTAAAGCTCTGGCCTCGTGTTTGATATTTCCATCCTGGGATAAAGAACTTATTTTATCTTTTGTAACATGTAAGCCAACAATATCTAACATTGTATATTCATAGCTGAAGAATGGTCTCGATCCGAAACGCCACCCCTTCCGACTCCCCAGAGATGCTGCCTGTCCCACTGAGTTATTTTGTGTCTATCTTCAGTGTAAACCAGCATCTGCAGTTCCTTCCGACACAATATCTAATATCCCTTCTCAGCTATAATCCTTGGTGGCATCGAGTTGTTTATTAATTAATTTCAGCAGTTATTTCCCCCACTCCAGTATCACTCAACTATTTTCTTCACACTGTGCTGGTGGGAGAATAGTACTAATACACCTTTTTACAGATTTTGAAGCAATACCTAATTCTTCTTGGTTTTGGTTTTCTTTCCTAGTTTTAGCAAAGATATTATTGGCTTGTCTGCTTCAGTTGTTTTGGACGCAAATACCTTCAGTTCTTTACGCAACAGGGAGTGATTCACTTGCTCTGTAGATTTCATATTGAGTTTAAGGGAATAAATAAAGAATATCCAGATAATATTCAGTTTCTCTGATGGACTTGTAGCTAAGGAGATCTTATCTGTGGAATAGAGGAAAATCAATTAAGCTCAAACAATTTTAGTAAAAATGTATATTTAATGATACATATTTGCGTTAACTTGCTTTTCCAAAAAAAGATAGACAACTTTTGACAACTTAACTTTGACACATAATTGACAACTTAAATCATTCGATGTGGAGGCATCAGCATAAATATCCAGTATATTATTGACTTAATACCACATTTTTTTGAGAGAAAGTATTAAGATGAAGCAGAGGATTTATTGACTTCTTGGAAGCATACGGGGCAACAAAATTGTAAAAACCAACTGTTTCAGGACTGGGTGAAAGATGGTCAAGAATATAAATACTCATGTCCTATCTATTTTCTACTCTTTCTCTCTCTCTTTCTTCTTTTTTTACTTATTTTCCTCACTTACTCTCTCTTTTCTTTTTCATTCTCACACACTATACATCACATGTTTTTCTATTCTTTATTACCCAGTCTCTCTTTCTCTCTCTTTAAAAAAAAAAGATTAAGCAGAGGAATTGGTGCAGGCAGATTGTGCAGGAAACAGTAACATAGAAAATAGGTGCAGGAGTAGGCCATTCGGCCCTTCGAGCCAACTCCGCCATTCAATACTAGTACCCGATATCCATACCCCGTATATCAAAATCAGTACCCCGTTCTTGCTTTCTCCCCATATCCCGAGCTTCCATTAGCCCTAAGAGCTGCACCTAACATTCTCTTGGAATTTTACCTGTGAAAAAAATGGAGGGGTTTAGATCTAATCCAGATATTTAAGCACACAATCTTGGATGAATCTTAAGGCCAGTATTGAGGGCACTTTCTCTGTTGGAGATCTTGATTTGCCATGAGTTGTTAATGCAAGGCCCAGTCTGCTATCTGGTGATGTACAAGATTCTGGAGCATGAATTGCAAAAGACCAATACATTCTCTTGATGGCTTGGCAGATTAATCCATCACTCAACAGAGCTAATGCTGTTGGTTGAAGCATGCATGCAAGTTAGCTTCTATACTGTATTTGCTTATGTCTATACTTCAAAAGTAACTTATGAACTGTTCTGAAGAAAAATCAAACTGCTGGTGGAAGTCAATGGGTCAGGTAGCAACAGCGGAGGGAAATGGACAGACATGTTTCAGGTTGGGACTCTCCTTCGGACTAATTTGCCGCATCTGCAGTCTCATGTCTCCATTTATTTGGCTGTTCTCTCTTATTCGTTTACTTCAAAAGTGGACATATGGTTCCTAATAATCTGCTGTCATAAAGCTTGAAATGAACTGAGCCACATCTCTGAAATCCTTTGAGAAAACAGTTCAACGTAGACACTACGAGCATTTGTTTCTGAATGGGTGGGCTCAGATTGACCAATTTCTTTTTTCCCTCTCTGTCTGTCTTGTACCAAAAACATTTTTTTAAGAGTCACTGGCATGCGCAATGTTACCCTCTGGCATAAATAGGAAGTATCGAAATACTCGTACAAAATATTAATGAGAACCATCTGAACTGGAAGAGATAAAATGAGACCTGCTGCTTTTAGCTGAGAGTTAATTGATAATTTATTTGCAATTCCACTGCAGGCCCCTGGATTAGTGTTCACACGTTGACACACAGCTGAATCTATGCTCATGTTTACTACTTCTGTTTGAACTACAGGATATATGTGGGAGAAGAGAGTCTTTCCGAGGAATAGATAAAACTTTGGATAGATAAACCTCCATTTTTTTCCAGGGTGGCAATTAGAATGTACAGTCTCAGTTGTCCGCTGTGTTTGGCAAAAGCAAAATAGAAAGTGAGGGTTTGATTGCTGTCCAGTGTTTGTTTCCAAAAAGGTGTGAGGTGTGGGGAGAAAAGATATGTATGGGGGATGGGTCAACACTAACTAAAGACCCGACACGTTTTCACTTCTCAAGCTTCACAAATGCGAAATGGCCACTTGTAAACACAATCTGATCTGCTGCTCACCATGGAAGCCAATCTTACATGAGTTAGACCTGAAGAAAAGATAGGAAAAATGAAAACGGAAATGAAAGAGGGATGGAAACATGAAGGACATTTCAATGACAATTGAATTAGATGTCAGGAGCGAATGATAAGACTTCCTTCAGCACCAGAGGAATAGATCGAGTAGATGCGCAGACTCTGTTGCCCAGAGAAGGGGAATCGAGAACCAGAGGACAAAGGTTTGAGGTGAGGGGGGAAAGATTTAATAGGAACCTGAAGGGTAACCTTTTCATGCAAAGGTGTATGAAACGAGAAGCCAGAGGAGGTAGTTGAGGCAGATATTATAGCAAAATTTCAGAAACATTTAGACGGGTAATGGATAGGACAGGTTTAGAGGGATATGTGCCAAATGCAGGCAAAAGGGACTAGTGTAGATGGGACATGCTGGCCGGCGTGGGCAAGTTGGGCCGCAGAACTTGCTTCCACGCTATTAGACTCTATGACTCTATGACATTGATTTTTGCACAGAACAGCAAATAGTTATTTTTGAATCAAAAATTGAAGCAGATTTTCCACAATGACTGTGCAAGCAGCTCACGTGATAAAAATGCACATTCCCAGTTTGAGCCTTTCCATCAATAGAACCTGAATTCCATGGCTGGAATTTGCTACATCCCAATCTATGCTGCCATAGAGTCATAGTCATAGAATGATACAGTGTGAAAACAGGCTTTTCGGCCGCACTTGCCCACACCGACCAACATGTCCGCTACACTAGTCCCACCTGCCTGCGCTAGGTCCATATCCCTCCAAACATGTCCTGTCCATGTACCTGTCTAATTGTTTCTTAAACGTTGGGATAGTCCCAGCCTCAACTACCTCCTCTGGCAGCTTGTTCCATACACACACCACCCTGAAAATGTTACCCCTCAGATTCCTATTAAATCTTTACCCCTTCACCTTGAACCTTTGTCCTCTGGTCCTTGATCTCCCTACTCTGGGCAAGAGATTCTGTGCATCTACCCAATCTATTCCTCTCATGATTTTATACACCGTTATAAGAACCCTCCTCATCCTCCCACGCTCCATAGAATAGAGATACAGCCTACTCAATCTCTGCCTATAGATCAGACCCTCAAGTCCTGGCAAAATCCTTGTAAAACCCCTGAGCCCTTTCAAGCTTGACAATATATTTTCTATAACATGGTACCCAGAACTGAACACAATATTCTAAATGTGTTCTCACCAACATCCTATACAACTGCAACATGACCTCCCAACTTCTATACTCAATACTCTGACTGATGAAGGCCAATGTGCCAAAAGCCTTTTTGACCACCTTATCTACCTGCAACTCGACCTTCAAAGAACTATGCACCTGCACTGCTAGATCCCTCTGCTCTACAATACTCCCCAGAGGTCTACCATTCGCTGTGTAGATCCTTTACAGGCTGAGATCCATGAAGAGCTGTCTCCTACAATTCTTAGATCACTAGGGACGTTGCAATACATTTTTCTTCTTTGATCAATATTCTCAACCATAACAAGTTTTGTCATATATCAAAAAATATTTATCTAAAGGTATTTTGATCAGGAAACCTGACATTGGTAGTGATATCCCTGATGTTTGTCAAAGTGAATTCCTCTGATGTAGTTTGGTGCTGTGCAACATTCAGTACTTCTCAAGAATATTTCTAAACTATTTTATGTTGTAAGCTTGTTTTATCCACATTAAAATCTTCCCATGTGAGCTTTTTTTTTCCAAATCTTTAAAATGCAGAAGAATTCATCGTCACATATTGCATGCACTTTGATTATCTGTTGTATATGGAACAGATATGGAACTGGCATATCAATGCTAGAGTGTGTAGGAAGGAACTGCAGATGCTTGTTTAAATTGAAGATAGACACTAAATGCTGGAGTAACTCAGCGGGATGCTGCCTGTCTCGCTGAGTTACTCCAGCTTTTTGTGTCTTATGTCAATGCTCGATTTTCTTTGTCGGCTAAGTCATCAAATTGATACTCATTCGTCCACATTGTGCAGTCACACAGGATTCCATAGCACTATTTTGAAGATGAACGGTTGTTATCCCACTGACGAGTATTCAAATGTGGACCAAAGACTTAAATTCCAGAGCAGAGGTGAGAGTGACATAGGTTGTGGAGCGTCACCAATCTGTGTTCTCCAGGGATGCAGCCTTATGCCCCTGTCCCACTTAGGAAACCTGAACGGAAACCTCTGGAGACTTTGCGCCCCTCCCAAGGTTTCCGTGCGGTTCCCGGAAGTTCCCGGAGGTTTTTGTCAGTCTCCCTACCTGCTTCCACTACCTGCAACCTCCGGCAATCACCTGCAACATCCGGGAACCGCACGGAACTCTTGGGTGGGGCGCAAAGTCTCCAGAGGTTTCCGTTCAGGTTTCCTAAGTGGGACAGGGGCATTACTCACTGGGTAACTCCAGCATTTTGCATCTTTCCTTAATTAATTTCCTTCTTCCTTTCCCTTCTTTAATTTTGCAAAATGGTAGCGCCAACGAATGTTATCAGCATCCTCCCAAATGAATGTATATTGGAGCATTGCAGACAATGGCTACACAATCAGTCACTAAGCACTGACACTGGATAAGGCTCCTTGCCACTAGTCTGTAAACTATGGCCCCAGCACATAGAACTTGAACAGCCTCATCAATCTCTTTCAGTCCGTTTCTCTGCTCAGGGAATAGGTTTTAAAGGCAATTACAGAAAGGCCCAATGAGTGAACTTCAACACCGAGAGATAACCCAGCCTCTGTTCTGCATCCTAATGGTACAATAGTTTCTCTTTCTCTCGGTGTGCCTCAGACGTATGGCATAAGTCAGGATTCTATCTACAATGAATTAATTTCCCAGCTGTTCAAGCACCACGAAAAGTTGCGGGTGAAAGATTTTACCTGTACAGAGAAAAGATCAAGGCCCAAATGCCATACGCAACAGTGAGCTAATCCATGAGTTAACCTGTATGACAATGTTAGCTGAAGCCTACAGTTGGCTACCACAGCAGGTGAACTCCCAGGTTTTCTATCTCTCTCAATAGTGCTGTTGGAAGCAGTTTACATGATGGACAAGGTGGAAGGTTGCAAACTCTTCAGTAGGATTTGAACCACATTTTCAGTTATACACCCCTGTAAAACATCGCTACCAAGGGAAGGATTCCCACTTCATTGTAAATAAACATTCAGTTTCTTAAATCTCAGTGGTACTTACATAGGGTAATGTCACTCAGTGCAATTATGATGTATTAACATTCTGTATGCAAAGAGGATTTTTACATTTATTCCCATTACAAAGAGATACAATAGTTTTATCAATGAACCTTATTTTCGTTTTTTAACAATAATTTTTGTAACATTATTTAAATTGATTTCAATTAGTTTGTAAATGTCTTTGATTGTCAGAGATACATGAACACAGTTGGTGTTTTGGTGCCTTGGTGAGAAGAAAAATTGCACCCTCCCTGTGCTTTGCCTTCTGTCAAAGCCTTTCAGGGTGTCCCTAAAATATAATCTGGGATCTTCTCCACTCATGGCCCACCCATTGTCTGCCACTTGCTGCCCAACCCTGGTTGTGGAAGCAGCCAGTGATTTCAGGCAAGAGGGTGGGTCAGGGACGATCTGATCAGTTTAATTTAGTTTTGAGATACAGCACAGAAACAGGCCCTTTGGCTCACAGAGCCCATGCCGACCAGCGGTCCTCGCACACTAACGCCATCTTACACACACCAGGGACAATTTTACATTTATACCAAGCCAATGAACCTACAAACTTGTACGTGTTTGGAGTGTGGGATACAACTGGAGAAAACCCAATGGGAGAACGCACAAGCTCTGTACAATAGCACCCGTAGTCAGGATCGAACCTGGGTCTCTGGTGTTGTAAGGCAGCAACTCTACCACTGCGCTACCGTGCCACCCTGATCTGCTAAAGTCCACAGTCTTGGGTTTGCTATTAGGTTCCCAATGGAGACAATCCACCGTGTCCGTTTGATAAACTACTTCAAACACATTGCATTCTATTTTGCAATCCAAGTGAAGAACAGGCCTGGTTAATATCTTTACACAGGCATTATTCAGCAAGTCCACATTGCACTCTCCTGTCCTGTGATTAACGGGCCTGTCCCACCAGCATGCGCCTGCATGCGGCAAGCGCGACCAAACCGGAAGCGGGGGCCGAGCGGAGGTCGAGTGAGTGACGTGAAGTTCGAGCGAAGTCCGCGCGTGACGTACGGCGTCAAGACGCTGCGTACCACGTCGAGGCGGCTGTGAGCCGGCAGGCCGTTGCCGCGCGGAATTTTTGAGCACGGTCAGTTTTTCGGAGCCCCGCACAATTTCGAGACCAGCTCCGCACAACTCCATACGGCTCCGGCGATCGAAGTGGGACTGGCCCAGCGAGGCCATATGGCTCAAGCTTGCCACATGGAGTCGCATGCTCATGGGACAGGCCCTTAAGAGTTTATATATGCAATGGTTGATATTAGACATGACCGAAATTTTCTGACCTCTTGGATTTTGCATTCAAACCCTCTTGGAAGATACAACACCTTGAAGCACAGTTCCCCCAAATTGCTGTGGAAAAAAAATGTTACAGCATTAAAAAGAAATTTAAAGAAACAAGCATGTTTCTGGATGACATCAGCTCTCCACCAAACTTCATCAAATACAGGTACATTGATGAGTTATTTACCTCATTGATGAGCCAGCTGGCTGCACTTAAATTGACTGTATTTGCTTACAGGCCAAATGTCACTACTTCAAAATCTATCTCCGACTTGAATAGTTATTTCTAACATGTTTGCTCTCTTACTACTCCCCTGTGAATTTTAGTTTGCTCACAAGTAATGACAAGTACTTCAAATGTTTGAGATGCTGAACAAAAACAGTGAACCTTCAATCAGATCATAAGATCATAAGTGATAGGAGCAGAATTAGGCCATTCGGCACAACTAGTCTACTCTGCCATTCAATCATGGCTGATCTATCTCTCCCTCTTAACCCAATTCTCCTGCCTTCTCCCCATAACCACTGACACCTCCACAGCCTTCTGTGGCAAAGAATTCCACAGATTCACCACCCTCTGACTAAAGAAATTCCTCATCTCCTTCCTAAAGGTGGAGATGTGCTGTGATGGATGTCTGTGTAAATTGTGTTGTGTCTTGGGTCTTTTTTTTCTTGTATGTATGACTGTAGAAACAACATTTCACTTGAGCCTCTATGAGGTTCAAGTGACAAATAAATTGTATTGTGTATTGTATTGTGTATTGTATTGTATTGTGTATTGTGTAAAGGAACGTCCTTTTATTCTGAGGCTATGGCCTCTGGTACTAGACTCTCCCACTAGTGGAACCATCCTCTCCATATCCACTCTATCCAAGTCTCTCACTATTCAGTACACTTCAATGAGGTCTCCCTCTCATCCTTCTAAACTCCAGCGAGTACAGGCTCAGAGCCATCAAACGCTCATCATATGTTAACCTACTCATTCCTGGGATCATTCTTGTAAGCCTCCTCTGGACCCTCTCTAGAGTCATCACATCCTTCCCCAGATAAGGTGCCCAAAAATGCTCACAATAATCCCAATGCGGCCTGACCAGCACCTTATAGAGCCTCAGCATGACATCCTTGTTTTTGTATACAAACCCTCTTGAAATGAATGCTAGCTTTGCATTTACTTTCTTTACTACCGATTCGACTTTCAGATGAACTTTTTGGGAATCCTGTACCATCACTGCCAAGTCTCTTTGCACCTCGATTTCTGGAATGTGTCTGACTTTTGGACACATTCTTTAGGCCAGTCAGCATCCTTGGGAGAGGGAATGACTAGTCAACTGTCTCCGCCTTGGCTAACAGGCCTTTGTGTTTCTGGCAGAAACTGTTCATGTTTCATAAACATTATTAGCTCCACAGTAATGAGAAATTAACGTTAGCTGTCGTTCCAGTCTTTATACGAATATTGAAAGGCCCGGACTGAGTGGATGTGGAGAAGATGTTTCCACTTGTGACAGAGTCTAGGACCAGTGGTCATAGCCTCAGAATTAAAGGACGTTCCTTTCGGCAGGAGATGAGGAGGAATTTCTTTAGTCTGAGACTGGTGAATCTGTGAATGAATTTGTTGCCACAGAAGGCTGTGGAGGCCAAGTCAATGGATATTTTTAAGGCAGAGATTGATAGATTCTTGATTAGTAAGGGTGGGAGAGGTTCTGGGGACTAGGAGAATGGGGTTAAGAGGGAGAGATAGATCAGACCCGATTGAATGGTGGAGTATTGATGGGTTGAATGGCCTAATTCTGCTCCACTAATGAATGTTATTCTGAAAATGCATGATCTTAATTTTTCTGTTGTATACAACATCTGCCATATACTGTATCTGCCTGTTGTTTGGCCGGTTCCTATACTGTCCTCATTGATATTTCTCTCGTGGCTTATTACTGTGTGCTAAATCAGTAAATGTTGATACGCATCTCCTCACACAGTGGGAAGGAGAACACCCATGGACCCAACATCAAAAACAATCCAAAGTATTGTGAAGTATGTATTTACAGCAATCTTTTGATATCTGTCTTTATCCTTATGCCCCTGTCCCACTTAGGAAGATAGGTAAGACCTTTTTTTCACCCAGTTTTATTCCACCAGGGAGGTTTTACCTTCCACTACCTACAACCTCCGACAACCACCTTCAACGAGCATCGCAACCGGCTTCGACTAAAAAATTACCGATTTTTAAAACGACAACCTATTTTTAGTCGCGGCCACTTTTGAATTTTTTGAAATAATCGCCGGAACATAGAAGAAGCGGAAACCTCTTTCGACCATTAGGGAGACTGACAAAAACCTCCAGGAACCGCACGGAAACCTTGGGTGGGGCGCAAAGTCTCCAGAGGTTTCTGTTCAGGTTTCCTAAGTGGGACAGGGGCATTACAGTTGCATTTAACTTTACGTCATGGGCTCCAAGATTCTCAGTTAATTGATCCTATAATACCTTTGACATGTATTTTCCAAAAATCTGTCTAAATTGGCTCTAGTGCATTGCTTCTGTGTATAATTTCCATTAGATCATTTGTCCCTGTCTATCACTGCATTGTTGTGTCTTTAAACGTGGCCTATAATAACCATCATGACATTTATAAGACTATTCAATTAGTCATTACCTTGTTTGTCCCTCACCTCTTATTGAACAGAGATACATCACCTGCAGGCACTGCTTCTCATTCTAATACAGTTTGAAACATATCACAGCATTGTTCAGAGACTAAACGAATCAAAGAGTTCAAATGGAATCCAGGGCAATGTCTGTCCTTCGGCTAACAATAATAATAAACGGGTCGTGTAAGCAGGAACTGCAGATGCTGGTTTAAACCGAAGATGGATAACCAAAAGCTGGAGTAACTCAGCGGGACAGGCAGCATCTCAGGAGAGAAGGAATGGGTGACATTTCGGGTCGAGACCCTTCTTAACTAGTTGTAAATCTCACTGAAGACTGCAGCACCTTGCAGTGCTCAGATTGGCTGCCCCACTGATCCACAGACTAATGGTTGGTGACTAATGGATCATGACAGAAGCCTTGTGGTGATCCACGATGCACTCTGTGTGTGACACGTGGGGCCACAAATTCTGTCTACAGGTTGTCGATGACAGAAGCCAACAGTGAGCTATACCTCGTCTGACACACGAGCGAACGCACGGGACTAATGGTGACTACACTTAAAAACGCAATCTATTTTGGGGACTCTCTGATAGTGTGGAAGATTTTGTATTACTGCAAGTTTTTCTTTGATGCACTAGTTATCCTACTTCAGAATGCTGAGCAATCAAAATTGATAGTGATGGCAAAACATTACCATGTTTGAAAGAATGTTTGGTATCTATGTGGGTAATTAGGCACAAACCCTGCAGAATAATAGAAAGTTTTTCCTATTTTCCTATTAGGCCTAAATCTAACCTTCACATGGAGAAGTTGATGTACCATGTAATAACTTAAAATGCCCGGGGAGGAATGACTCATTTGTGCACTGGGTGATACAATTGTTTTTTGTATTATACCTATCCCACTAACTTTGGGGGTAAAATTTCTATCACAGAGTAGGTTCAGTTCCAGGTACGTGCTGAGGTAAAACAGACGGGGATGGGAGTACTCAGTAGTTGCGTTGGTATCTGGAGAGAGAGAGGAACAAGGGTAGGTTAGATATTTATCCACACTGCTTTTCTAGCTTCAGAACAATGTAAGCTGGCTTTGTATGCTTTCAACCCGGTCTTCAGGTCAACCAGCTATAAAGTTTAGTTTACTTTAGAGATGCAGCGTGGAAACAGGCCCTTCGGCCCACCGGGTCCGCGCTGCCCAGCGATCCCTACACACTAGTATAAAATCATGTGAGGAATAGATCTGGTAGATGCACAGTATCTCTTGCCCAGAGTAGGGGAATCGAGGACCAGAGGACATAGGTTCAAGGTGAAGGGGAAAAGATTTAATAGGAATCTGAGGGGTAGCTTTTTCACACAAAGGGTGGTGGGTGTATGGAACAAGCTGCCAGGGGAGGTAGTTGAGGCTGGGACTATCCCAATGTTTAAGAAACAGTTAGACAGGTACATGGATAGGACAAGTTTGGAGAGATATGTATCAAACGCAGGCAGGTGGGACTAGTGTAGCTGGGACATTGTTGGCCGAGTGTGGCCGAACGGCCTGTTTCCACACTGTATCACTCTATGACCATATGACTCTAAGACTAGCACTGTCTCACATACACTAGGGGACAATTTTACAATTTTACCGAAGCCAATTAAACTACAAACCCGCAGGTCTTTGTAGTGTGGGAGGAAACCGGAGCACCCGCAGAAAACCCAAGTAGGTCATTAATGCCTGTCCCAAACGTGCTGGTGAGCTTCTTCAGATCACATCAATTCGTTTGGAAACAGCAGGTAATAGGGGCTGCATTTCCAGCATTTTTCCCCACAGCTCTGATCTCTGGAGGTAGCCCTGAAAGCGTCAGGTCATTGGACAAACACCACTTTCTAAGTACTGTTGATAGATGGCAGAGAATGAGTGGATGCTATCGTGGTGTGTGGGCGCAACAGAGACCTCCCAGAGGATAGATGAACCTACACAGGGTTCTAAAACACCAGCGTACAAGAGCACTGGAAATTCCTGATGCAAAAGTTCTCAAGGAAGTGGCCGTCAGAGGTGGATTGCCCTTGGTCAGCACCCTCTCTAATAACCTGCATTTCTGGAAACCTAACGATGCGCGAATGGCCATTCCAGATGAGAACGTAAGCGCCACAATGATGGAGAGATGTTGGCAACCTTCTCGTGGTCTCTCCTGTTAATCCAGTCTTCTCTCGTGGAAAACTTTGTGGAGACAGATGCCGATAACACGAAACCAACCATTCGCAAGACAATGAATGATCAAAAATCAAAGAGGGGGTTTCGGCCCGAAACGTTGCCTATCTCCTTCGCTCCATAGATGCTGCTGCACCCGCGGTGTTTCTCCAACATTTTTGTGTACCATCAAAAATCAAAGGTTCCCTGTTTTGCATGCAAGAACCAATCTTGACCTGCACTGATCAATCAACAGCAAAAGTGCACATTTCGACAGAGAGAGCCTGCAAGGGTCCTGAGACATAGTTTCTGAGAATGCGGTTGATCTTGACTTTGAGAGCCACGGAGTCACTAGTGTTTGATTGCTGGAGGTTTGCCCAGCAAAACAAATGCATTGCTGTCAAAGTCAGCCAGGGTGACCATCACTGTCAGAAACTTTTCCTCGGGAACCTTCCAGGTTGTCACTGTTGACGTATTTCACGGATGAAACTACACTCACAGCAGCTTAGCAAATGTCAAGAATAGCTCAACTGGCATCGTGTAGAACTGCCCATATCGTCATTGGTCTGCAGTTGAGTATTATTCACTCTCACACATGAACAATGACCTTTTAGATGAGTCATCAGGAAGCCTAAGGCATTCAACTCCAGAGAAGGAATTGATACCCTAGAATCATAGAACCATAAAGACACCGAGCATGGAACTTGGCCACTCGACCCTCACACTCAAGCCAACCAGTAGGTACCCATTTATATTAATACCATCTTCCAACACATGGCCCTTAGCCTTCCATGCAGAGACAATTCGAGTGCTTGTTTTAAACATAGAAACATAGAAAATAGGTGCAGGAGTAGGCCAGTGAGCCAGCACTGCCATTCATTGATCGTGGTTGATCATTTAAAATCAGTTAAAGAAAAAGAGTAACGTATCCTTTATTGTCATTCAGACCTTTCGATCTGAACAAAATGTCGTGCCTTGCAGTCATACATATAATAAAAATGACAAAAACACACAATAAACACAAATTTAACATCCACCGCAGTGAGTTCACCAGGAACCTCCTCACTGTGATGGAAGGCAAAAGTCTTAAAGTTTTTGTCTCTTCCCTTCTCGTTCCCACTCTGCGCCGAGGCGATCCAGGCTTCCGATGTTGTGACCCCGCCGGGTGATGGTAAGTTAGTCATTCCGCGGCTGAATCCAAGCGCCGCGAACGGGCCGGTGCAAACTTTGAACATGCCGAAGCTGCCGAAGCTGCCGCCCTCCAGTCCAACGGATGAAGCTGTTGTTGCGGGAGCTCCGGAAAAACAGGTCACCAACCTGTAACCTGCGAGCTCCCGATGATGTCATCCACCGGGTCCGTGGCCGATGGAGGTTCCTGCTCTCTCCCCATATCCCTTGATTCCATTGGCCCGAACAGCTGTATCCAACTCCCTTGAATACATCAATTTGAATGTGGACACATTCCTTAAATGCAGTCGACATTTTTGCTTTCCCCACTCTTGCAGACAGTGTAATCCAGGTACTCATCACTCTGGCTGAAGGATGTCCTTGTTGCCTTAAGAAGCAAATTGGATGGAGATGAGGGGGGGGGGGGGGGGGGGGGGGGGGGGGGGGAGAACGCTTATGATTTCTTAAATAAAAACAGAACATGGGAAAGGCTAAACACTTTAACTCCCCCTCCCATTCCCACACTGACCCCCCTGTCCTGGGCCCCCTCCATTGTCAGAGTGAGGCCCAACACAAATTGGAAGAACAGCACCTCATATTTAGTTTGGGCAGCTTACACCCCACTGGTATGAATTTTGACTTCTCTAACTTCAAATAACCCTTGCTTTCCCTCTCTCTCCATTCCTCCCCCTTCCCAGTTCTCCGACCAGTCTGACTGTCCCCCCCTGATTGCATTGTATCTCTATTTGTGTTGGCACCTTCTCCTAGCTAATAATAGCCCATTCTACATTTCCCTTGAGCTTCATCTCTTTTGATCTCTTACACTTTATCTCTGTACCTCCTTCTTCCCTGACGCTCGGTGTGAAGGGTCACCCGTTCCTTCTATCCAGAGACGCTGCCTGTCCCACTGAGTTACCCCAGCATTTTGTGTCTTTCTATGGGAAAGGCTCAGCATGTTTGACTGTATCAATGGAGAGAGAAAAAAGAAGTGTTGTCATTCAGATACATTCACAGAAAAAGGGAAAGGTCACAAGGCTAACCATAGATTTTTGTTTTATGTGGGAACAAATACAAAGAGAAAGTCTAATGGGAAACTAACATCAGAGTACTTACATCTTTATGACACAACAGTGTGTCACATCAATGGATCAATGCACCTTCTTGAACTGTACAAACACTGTTGCTTTGACTATAAACTTATTTAGGCCTGGTCAAGTTTCTGAACCTGGATTTGAACCAGCATCTACATGGCAAAATATTTTGTTGTATTGATTCCGCAGTGCTGCCTCGAAGGGCCGAATGGCCTACTCCTGTGCCTATGATTCCAAAGTACCTCTGTATTTTTCCCCTTTACTCTCTGCTCAATTCTGGAAATGCATAGTTTTTGTTCGTGTGAGTAGGTTAATTGAGATGGACTAAGATTGTTCTCACATTGTGATGCGGTTAAAGCTTCTTCTGCCACAGAAGGTAGTTGAGGCCAGTTCATTGGCTATATTTAAGAGGGAGTTAGATGTGGCCCTTGTGGCTAAAGGGATCAGGGGGTATTGAGAGAAGGCAGGGATGGGATACTGAGTTGGATGATCAGCCATGATCACATTGAATGGCGGTGCAGGCTCGAAGGGCCGAATGGCCTACTCCTGCACCTATTTTCTATGTTTCTATGTTTCTGGTAATTACAGATGTAGTGTTAATATTAAAGAAGGTAACTCGCTTATCGTCGAAGAGCTAAAACAAACATTCACATCTCTGTGAATATCTGACTTTGTTTGGAGAGTTATCTTCAATTTAGGTTTCACAATGTGTTTACGAACTTGCCGTTTTTATCATTCTGATACAATTTCATGAATATTTTTTTGATTAAACAAACTTAGAATGGAAATTGTGACAATCCTTTTATGCACTATCTCTTGGTATAACAAAGTATTTTGCTGAATGAATTAAGACACAAATACACTTTCAGGGCGGCATGATGGTGCAGGGGTAGAGTTGCTGCCTTACAGCGCTTACAGTGCCACAGACCCGGGTTCGATCCCGACTATGGGTGCTGTCTGTATGAAGTTTGTATGTTCTCCCCATGACCGCTTGGGTTTCTCCAAGATCTTCGATCTCCTCCCACACTCAAAAGACATACAGGTTTGTAGGTTAATTGGCTTGGTATAAACATTCCAAGTGTGTGTAGCATAGTGCATTATAATGTGTTGGGATCACTGGTCGGTGTGGACTCGATGGGCTGAAGAGCCTATTTCCGCGCTGTATCTCGAAACTGAACTAAACTAAATTAGCAGAGGGCTGGGGTTGGATTGTTCAGCTGTACATGCAGTATTCTGCTGATGTTCAGGATGTGCGTACATGGCAAGCCAGCACTAATCCTCCCGAAGAGAGCAGCATGCTGTTTTCTTGTGCCCCTTGGCTGTGCAAGATAATACATTTACTTTGCATTGGTGGCCATGAGAACAAATGACACAATAACCTGGCAATTGCTTCCCGATGATACAGTGAGGACGGCAGCAATTTTACTTCAAAAAAATTAAAGTTGCATTCCAAAAACAGCACCTGCTGTATTGACTCGTCATGGTATTAGAGTGATTGTGGTACAATTTGGATGCAAGCCCATTGGTCTTCATGGCTATGTGCCAAAAGTGTATCACCCTTTCTAAGAGCCGATACTATATTACTGGAAACAGTGTTTTGCCAAGAGAAAATTATATGCACTTAGAATCAGCAAGTTAATGTTCGCAATTAAATTGTGTTCCCTTGTTATTTTAATGGACAAATTCTTCAAGATCAGCACTGAGTCTGCAGACATTAAAGAGACTAAAAAAAAGAGAAGACACATTTGTATTAGGGAAGTTAAATTTGAAATGTTTAGTGAAAACAAGGCACATAAACAGGTGCCTGGACTAGCAGTGTAGAGGAATCCAGTTGCATCTATATGACGTCCACAATGTTTAAGAAACATTTCACCAGGTACATGGATAGGATAGGTTTAGAGGGATATGGGCCAAACACAGGCAGGTGCGACTAGTGTAGTTAGAAACATAGAAAATAGGTGCAGGAGGAGGCCATTTGGCCCATCGATGGGGAATGTTTGTCGGCATGGGCAAGTTGGGCCAACGGGCCTGTTTCCATGCTCTTTGACTCTATACACACCTTTGATTGGATCCCATCTGGAGTAACGGGAAATGATAAGCTTGTCTTGGAAGCAGGGCAGTATAGATTCACTCAGTCATCTTCTGGGATGGCAAGGTTGTCTTGTGAGCTCAGTTCGAGTAAGACTCCACCTTACGTGTATGAGAATGCCAAATTATCCCATTTAAGCATATGGACCTAGAAATTCTTCCAAGCGATGCATTTTTTATACACTCTACAGTAGAATCATATCAAAAAACCTCAATGCTCTCAGGACTCCTCTTCCTGGTCTTCCAAATCTGCGATATGTTTGGCATGGATGACGTCAGAACCAAAAATAAGGCAGGCAACTCAGGTCTTGCCATCACTTATCTAAAATTACTCTATATTTTGCCTGCAAACAACTCTGGCTGCTCATGTTGGGATATTGCATTCAAAAGATCAGGGCATGGTTGAAATATAAAGTTGAGAGGGCATGAATTTGGGACCAGGTGGAGGGTGGGGGGAATGGGTGGTCAAGAATTCAAGACATGGAGCCATGAGATTGAGGCTTGGGATGGGGTTTGGGAAAGGCTTGGATATAGTTGATGTGGAGAGGATGTTTCCACTGGTGGGAGAGTCTAGGACTAGAGGTCATTGCCTCAGAATTAAAGGACCTTCTTTTAGGAAGGAGATAAGGAGGAATTTCTTTCGTCAGAGGGTGGTGAAGCTGTGGAATTTTTTGCCGCAGAAGGCTGTGGAGGCCAAGTCAGTGGACATTTTTAAGGTATAGGCAAATAGATTTTTGATTAGTACGGGTGTCAGAGGTTATTGGGAGAAGGCAGGAGAATGTGGTTAGTAGGGAAAGATAGATCAACCATGATTGAATGGCAGAGTAGACTTGATGGGCCAAATGGCCTAATTCAGCTCCTATCACATGACCTAAGATCCTATCTCTCTCTCTATATATTCAAAGACTCTTTCCAATATACTCTGAGGAAGGGAGTTCCAAAGACTCATGATTCTCTGAGAGAATAAATGCAATTACGCCTCTGTCTTAAATGGGCAATCACAATGTTTGGATTCTCTCCAGTTGAAACATCCTCTCCAACCCACACCGGCGTAGAACTGTACTGTTGCCTCACCGTGCCAGTGACGCAGTCCCAGTTCTATCCTGACCTCCAGTGGTATCAGTGTGAACTTTACATATTCTCCCTGTAAATGCATATATTTGCCATGTGGGCTTTGGTTACCTCCCATATGCCAAAGATTTGATGGTTAGCAGATCGCCTGGCTATTCTCGATTACCCCTACTGTACATGGACCATAGTGAAATTAGGGTGGAGTTGATGTGAGTGAGAACACGTTTCTACATTACCCTATTAGCCATTAGCCATGATCACAATGAATGGCGGTGCTGGCTCGAAGGGCCGAATGGCCTCCTCCTGCACCTATTTTCTATGTTTCTATTTAATTTCTATTTCTATTCACTTGTTGTATGAGCACATTTGCATATCACACAGAAAAACATCCAGCTCTCTCTGTGTTGCAAAGACCAGCAATACATCACCAATTTGAAAATTTGCTTCTCTTTTATTTTTCATGCTCAAGGGAACAATTTCTTGTTATCATACTTCATATTCCATTTGCCAGAACTTTGTCGGTCATGTAACCTATCTATATCCACTTTTAACCTCTTTATTTTCCTGTCTATCTTCATGTCATCGACAAATTTAGCAATCTTTCAGTATCTTCTTCCAAGTCTTTTATATAAATCCTAAATGGTTTGCTTCCAGCATAGATCCCTGCGGCAATACATGTGATGCAACTTGTCCACCAGATAAAGACTCATTCATATCTACTCTCACTAACACCGACTAAAATGCTATCGATGTTACTTCCTACACCATATCTGCAATAACCTTTGATGCTATATCTTATCAAATGCTATCTGGAAATCTAAGCATAGAGTCTCAACTTGTTCCCCTTTTTACCTCAGCACATTTTACCTTTCTCTTTCACACACTGTATTAACTGCCTGATTGTTTTGTAGTTTCTGAGTGTCTTGCTGTAATGCCTTTAATTACAGCTTGTCACATTTTCTCTGTGACAAGTGTTAATCTAAATCTCCTGTCCTTTCCTGATTTCTATTTCTCCTCCCTATTTGAATGATGGAATTATATGAACTACTTTCCAATCCCATGAAACTTTTCCTGACTCTCAGCAATTCTGGCAACTGAAAGCCGATGCATCCACTATATCACTAGCCACTTGCTTTAAGAGCCTGGGTAAAGAGTTAGAGATGTGACAATCTAGAGCTCCAATAATTAACTCGATCTACTCTTGTGCCATCCGCACAAGTATGATTTGCGACTGAAATTGCATGTTCAAATTTCTAGGGTGACGTGGAAATAAAGTAATAGTCATACAACACGGAAACAGGCTCTTCGGCCCAACTTGCCCATGCGGACCCAGCTGCACTAGTCCTACTTTCCCGTGTTTGGCCCTTATCCCTCTAAACCTTTCCTATCCATGTACCTGTCCAAATGTCTTTATAATCATGAACCATTCAAGGGAAAATATTGAACGATATAATTAGTGAAAAAAGCAGTCCGATGATTGAATTTCTAGTCTATTGACTCCAAACTACTATATAATTATACCTCTGTATAAATAATTTACCACACTGCCACAACCTTGTACTCCATCCCCCCCTAACTCTTAATAGCTTTCAAAATGATGATTCCTACAAATGGAGGAAAAAAAGTCCCAAACGATTCAATCAACAGCCTCTAAAATGGGCAATAACATTTCCATTTCCTAATTAGTTCTGTGCGTATGTTTACCAACTTCATAGTGATTTCTAAGTTGCATCTTACAATGCACGAACTATGGTTGCAGAATCTAACCATCGTAGAACAGATTCACTTGCTGACTCACTAGGTGTTTGGCACGTTACTGTGTTTAGTTTAGTTTAGAGATACAGTGCAGAAACAGGCCCTGCGGCCCACCGAGTCCGCACCAGCCAGCAACCAACACTTTAACACTGTCCTACACACACCAGGGACAATTTACACTTATACCAAGCCATTTAGCCTACAAACCTGTACGCCTTTGGAGTGTGGGAGGAAACCGAAGATCTCTGCGAAAATTCACGCAGGTCACGGGGAGAATGCACAAACTCTGTACAGACAGAACACGTGATAGGGGTCGAATCCATGTCTCTGGCACTGCAAGCGCTGTAAGGCAGCAACTCTACCGCAGCGCCACCGTGCACGCCCCGTGTGATCATGCTTATAATTATTATGAGTATTCACCGATTCTTTTCCAACTAATTCCACTTGCTCTTGTTCTGGACATTGTCTTCTGACATCCTACTTAATATTCCATTGGCCCTTCGTAGATTTAAATACTTCAATAAATCCTTCCCCAAGTTGCTTTCTGCTTAATGCAACCAATTCGAGCAAGTGCAGTGCCAATTCCATATGGTACAGTTTGAGTTATAGCTCCTCGCGGAAGCAGCTGTAATGAAAAGAAGCAGGGAGATGGGGCTTGCTGCATTTAATGTTGACTTCACATTTCCTAAGGAGAAAAAGATGATAAATTATGCAAATTGTCTGTGTTCTCACAAGAATATTGAAAGATTATCGGAGAGTGTCCTCAGGATAAGAGACTTGAAAGCTAATTAATTGTCTGGAAAGGGCTTTGGGACATCTTGAGGTTATGAAAAGTACTTTTTAAATGGAAGTCTTTTTGCATGCAGAGCAGTGCTGTTTCACTTCAACGTTGAAGGCAATTTGGGTCTGCTAATACTTTTGATCACCCTCATCCTGGCATTCTGGATGTTTGTAACTGGCATTCAGTCTAGGAACTATTTTATTTTACTTCAATATTTTTGCTGTAAGGAGAAGAAATCTTCTTCATGTAGTTCTGCCAACCATCTGTAAAAGGCCAGAGAGAGTGGACGTCAACTGAGTCTTCAGGGAAGCTCTATTTTGAGGCCATCAGTGGAGGGGAAGCTGAAGTTGTGGGTTAGTACAACTGCATCCTGAAATGTCCCTAACTCATTTGATTGCAACCTCTCTTGGCCAGTCTCGTAGTTAATGAGGAGATTGTTAACACCCAGAAATGTAGAAAAAAGTTCAAGTGAGTTTATTGTCATGTGTCCCTTTATAGGACAATGACATTCTTGCTTTGCTTCAGCACACAGAACATAGTAGGCATTTACTACAGAACAGATCAGTGTGTCCATATACCATGATATAAATATATACACACATGAATAAATAAACTGATAAAGTGCAAATAACAGAAAATTGGTTATTAATAATCAGAGTTTTGTCCCAGCCAGGTTTAATAGCCTGATGGCTGTGGGGAAGTAGCTATTCCTGAACCTGGTTGTTGCAGTCTTCAGGCTCCTGTACCTTCTACCTGAAGGTAGCAGGGAGATGAGTGCGTGACCAGGATGGTTTGGGTCTTTGATGATACTGCCAGCCTTTTTGAGGCAGCGACTGCGATAAATCCCCTCGATGGAAGGAAGGTCAGAGCCGATGATAGACTGGGCAGTGTTTACTACTTTTTGTAGTCTTTTCCTCTCCAGGGCGTTCAAATTGCCGAACCAAGCCACGATGCAACCGGTCAGCGTGCTCTCTACTGTGCACCTGTAGATGCCGTTTTACAAATAAAGACACACTGGAGTAACTCAGGCATGATTACATTTAAAAGGAAAATCATTGGTTGTAAAACACTCAGGATATCTCTAGAGGGATATGCAGTATAAATTCATCTTGTTATCCTTCAACCACTATCCCTCCACATTTCCCTGCTCTTGCCCTATAGTCTGCAGTATTTTCAAGTGCTTATCCAATTCCCTTTGGAAAATTCCCATTAACCTTGCTTTTTATCTTACCCTTGAAAGTAATTCATTCTATTATAACTTGTACAATAAAAGAACCCTTTTACCTGGATTTTTTAAACAAATTATTTTTTGCAATCAACTGAACACCTTTCATTGGAATGGTCAGTAGGAAGGTAAATAGTATCCAGTGGATATAGAACGTATCAGGTGTTTAATGGCATAGAAATTACCTGTCATTGGGGAAGGTTTGCAACAACCGTCAGAGCATTAATCTTTTAATTACCAGATCTCACATTTGTGAAAACGTCAAAGAAGATTTAAAGCCCAAATAGAAAGTGCAGATACTGAACTGTCTTTTGAAGAGTCTTATGCCCGTCCTAGGTGTAAGCATGAAGGTTTTCTCCATTACTGAATATTTTCTTTAGGGCTAAGTCCCTGGACGAGTACTTATTATTAATGGCCAATTCAGCAGGTCAGGGATCACCAACCTACCAAGGAACTTGATCATCTCAATAAATAACTTGATTAGAGTAAAAAATAACCAACTGAAGGAACCCAGCAGGTCAGGCAGCATCAGTGGAAAGAAATGGACAGACAGAGTTTCTTAGTTTTGTATACAAAGATTGCATGAGTGACCCAGGTCAAGTGAGGAAAGGCAGATTTCATTGATATAACATCATCATAGACATTCAGGATATTCCTAAAAGCTTTTTAATCAAACCCTTTACAAGTGTAGCCACTGCTATATAATATATAACATGATCTAGACGAGCATTTAAGACAGAGCAGGTGCTCCATTTAATTTATTTAAGTGGCCAAAGAGTCAAAGAAGAGTTGATAGCCATGAGAGAGAAACTTAATTTGACTCCTTAGATTCTTTGGCCCCTAATCCTTTTCCCCTACTGACACAATTGCTATTATAATGCGATGGTCAATAACTTAAGGTCTCTTAGGAATGCACCTATTGAATTACAGTATAGCAGTCCTGTCTGTATTTAAATCCCTCAAGTGACCCTATCCAGATATTAACATTAATGGCTGAGAGATATGGGTAGGTATCTTCCCATTGGATTCCTGAAACTAGGATCATTATCAAGGTGCTTTAAACTCAGGTTACATTCCGCAATTGAAAACTGATGTCAGTTGTTACATGGGTCACGGTTATATTCAGGGCTCTATGGAGTCGGTTAGAATTATGTCTGGGTTAATTGGCTGAATGTTGGGATTGGACCAAGTCTGTGCCCAGTGACAGTAGAAGGACTGAGCCAGAACTGTCTGGTTCAGTTTACAGGCTTTAATCTCTCACTGATAATTGGCATTCTCGATTGATTTAATCAACTTCCAATTCAGAAGTGATTGTAAACAAAATAAGGGCATTGAAATGCCAAGGTTTTGGTTGTCTGTAACTTTAATTCGGTTCATTTATCATCCCATTCTCTATTTTTTAGCTGAGCAAGCCATAAGTTACCAGTGTAGAAATAAATTGCAGATGCTGGTTTGTACTGAAGATAGATGCAAAATGCTGGGATAACTCAGTGGGCCAGGCAGCATCTCTGGAGATAAAGAATAGGTGAGGTTTTAGGTCGGAACTCTTCTTCAGACCCAGGAGAGCAATAGGAATCACAGAGGGGGGGCAGTGAGAGAAGGTGTTGCAGAACCCCTGTCGGAGCGATGAGGAGAACTTCCTCAGAGTACCCACACCTTGAGGAGATGTTGCAGTGGATCAGACAAGATGTGCAGGAATGGAAGTGCAGATGCTGGTTCATAATGAAGATTGACACAAAATGCTGGAGTAACTCAGCGGGTCAGGCAGCATCTCTGAAGTTTTGGGTTGAAACCATTTCTTCAGGGTTCCGACCCGAGACATTAGCTATTCTTGTGGCATCTGGGAATATATATATAAGTACAAGCACAGGCCGACCAAGGGTTACATGTAGTTAAACCTGAGCATTTAACTCAATCATTCAGGTTTCTCTGCAAGAGATGATACTGCTGTGAATTGAGTTCCCACACGGCAGAAGATGCCTGCAGCTTACTCAGTAGCTGACAAATCCACCACAAGCCATCTTGTAGACACATGTTGATATGTATGAGCTGTACATAAGTCGGGTGTTCATAACCTGGCAGCGTTTGTAACCTGGGGACGACTTGTAGTCAACAATTCCACCATTTCCAGCTTTCGAAATTTTATTCACCAAGTAATTTAAAAAATGTATTTATCTTCTCTTATCTACACCTCTGTCAGACCCATCTTTTGTCATTCACCACTCCCTTCACTAACCTTTCTCCCCCTGTACTATCACTCCTGTTTAACCTCTCTGGCCTTCTATCATCTCCCCCCTCATCTTTCTCTGCATCTTAAAACTTGTTTCATCGCCAACTTCTCTGAGTTTGCGTAGGCCTCATCAGCCTGAAACATGAACTCTGTTTCCCTCTCCACAGATACTGCTTGAGCTGCCAAGTCCAGTGCGTTCTGTTTTGCTATTGATTTCTGTCACCGATCAGGCGACATTGAAACCATTGTTTTGCTCCCATTTGCAGCATGTGAGCCATACTGAACAATAGAATACTCTGCAATCCTTTGCCCTGTGTTAATGGTTACTGTCACAATGGTGATAGGGGCTGCCATACTGTAACTGGCTTGCAGTGACCAAGATTCCAACAAACTTCTGTTCCCGACTAGCAAGAAGGATCCCGGCCTGAAAAGTCTCCTATCCATGTCCTCCAGAGATGCTGCCTGACCCATTGAGTTACTTCAGCCCTTAATGCTCAATGCAAAATTCCAGCATCTGACCGAAATTTGCTTGTCAGCTAAGTAAAAAATATATATTTTGCTTAGGTACACAAAATTGCTGGAGAAACTCAGCGGGTGCAGCAGCATCTATGGAGCGAAGGAAATAGGCGACGTTTCGGGCCGAAACCCTTCTTCAGACTGATGGGGGGTGGGGGGGTGGGGGGAGAAGGAAGGAAAAGGGGAGGAGGAGGAGCCCGAGGGCGGGCGGATGGGAGGGTGGGAGGAGACAGCTAGAGGGTTAAGGGAGGGGAGGAGACAGCAAAGGCTAGCAAAATTGGGAGACATTTTGCTTAGCATATATTTTGCTTAGTTCTATACACCCTGCAGTTGAACAGCCTTTTAACTCATCAGCACAGGTTATGCTGAAGAATGGTTCTTTGTAAAGAAGAGCCATTAGCATGGATGATTAGCATCCCAATTAGTCGTAGCATCTTAAAGTGGTACAGAAGGGAATCCAAATTGTGAAGTTAGAGGAAGGAACCAGGATTTCAGAAGATTTCTTTTGAATGCTAAATCGTCTTATGCAGATACATCTCCTCCAAAGTCTGACACCGGGTAGCGTAGGAAAAAGTTTCAAGAAGATGCATTTGTCATTAATGCAACTTTACTTAACTGTGTAAGGAATTCATCAAATGTGCTGCAGGGACAAAATGGTATTGAGCCTTCTTCCCCACTCTGTCTACCTGTGTTGCCACTTGCAGCGAACTATGTAATTGTACTAGAGGTAGACAAAAATGCTGGAGAAACTCGGCGGGTGAGACAGCATCTATGGAGCGAAGGAAATAGGCAACGTTTCGGGCCGAAACCCTTCTTCAGATGTAATTGTGCTTCAAGATTTTGGTGTTCAGTAACACGCCCCAGGGACCTCCCCTTCACTGTGCATGGCCTGGCTTGGTTGAACTATGCTTCTCTTCACATTTGGCTGAGTTCAATTCCATCATCCATCCCTATATTTATCGGTCCCTTAAATATTAATATTCAGCTCATGTTCACTCTTGAGCCCAACTGCAGCACTTGGTGCCAAACATGGATAAGTAAGCTGAATATTAAGATAAGGTGAGACTGTAAGACTTAAACATTAATCAGTTTAGTTTAGTTTAGTTCATTGTCACGTGTACTGAGGTGCAGTAAAAAGCTAACCAGTCAGTGGAAGGCCTATACATGATTACGATCAAGCTGTCCACAGTGTACAGATACATGATAAAGGGAATAATGTTTAGTGCAAGATAAAGTTCAGTAAAGTCCAATCAAAGATAGTGCGAAGGTCTCTAGTGAGGTAGATAGTAGCTCAGGGCCGTTCTCTAGTTGTTGATAGGATGATTAGGCAGCATTTGAAAGAACATGACATCAAGATGCCAAAATAAAATAAAGTTGATGGGACAGAATTGGGTGATCTCCGTTGGCTGGAGTTATAAGATGTATCGAGGAAGATGGTTGTTAATATCTGATTGTCTTATTTCCAGTTAATGTTGAATCATTCAGGACAGCACTGCTGAATTTCCTCAGGGGACATCCTGACCCCAAGTGTCTTTCATCAGTGATGTGACATGAAGGCATGAGACATGAATGTTTTAAGAATGCTGTGAGTGATGGCAATAAATGCCGATTTACCACCTACTGTGACGTTTAAGTAACATTTGGGCAGGTACATGGATAGGATAGGTTTAGAGGGATGTGGGCCAAATGCAGGCAGGTGGGACTAGTTTAGATGGGACATGTTGGGCTGCTGGGGCAAGTTGGGCTGAAGGACTTTTTTCCCACACTGTATGACTCTATGACTCGTATTGACTGTGACACTGTGACTCACTCCACCAGTGATGTATATACCAGCTAAAATGAATTTTAAAAGTATTTCCTCTGTGCATTTCCTACCAAACCAGTTAATTTATTTCGATTTCTCTGGAGCATTGCCCTTCTATCCTTGTGAGACAAGACACTGAATCTTTTTTTTTCCTGGTGAATGTCAGGACCTTGAGAATATTTAATGCAAAACCCTCTAACGATTCTCATCATTAATTAGCAACTCCCAAAAAAACGTTTTCTAAAAGCTGTCAAAATAAAGTTGACACAGTCTAAAGAAGCTCAAGGCTTAAACATTGCATGGCATGTGGGCCTCACCTAACAAATAAGCAGAGCATGAGATTGCATATTTAGCAGGGCAGGAGCTCATAATTCAATGTACTTGTAAGAATTGATCATTCGTGTTGTGGGTTGAGGGAACATTAAGTACATAACTAGTGCGACAGTCTACAAAAGTATTGAATTTAAAGCTAATTAACATGAGAATTACATTCACTAAGGTGGGGGTGGGTTACTGTCCCGAAAAAACCCTGCTTTTTTATCGCGTCTTTAGAAGGGTTTCGGCCCGAAACGTCGCCTATTTCCTTCGCTCCATAGATGCTGCTGCACCCACTGAGCTTCTCCAGCTTTTTTGTGTACCTGCTTTTTTATCCTCTGTTTCATTGTCCAGCATCATAGACCAGGAAGTCTGCGTTTAAAGTCAAAAGTAATCATGCAGGAAAGGTTTACGATAGTTCTAATTTGCTCCAGTGCCACATTATACAAAGTCTTTCAGTTAGAAAGTAATCCCAGCTGCCTCACGAGTGAACCAAAACTTATTTAATAGAGCTGCAATGATCTCGGGCTGGGAATGAAGAATGAAGCCAATTAGCTGCTATAGGCTCTCCAGGAAGTGGTTGACTGCCTGAGTATCTTCAGAGGGAAGAGAAAGGGACAAGTGGGGTCCAGTTTATCTGACACCTATATTCCTTTCTCCAGCTTCACAATTTGCAACACTTCACTCCTTCTGTCTAACATCTTCTGCTTTAATACCTGGCTTTTTCTTACAAAAATCTACCTATCAAAGACCCTCCTTGCCTTTGACGAAGACCCTCCTTGCCAATTGCCTTGACCCCATATTTTACCCTGACTTTCTTCCACCCCCCCTCCCCCCACCCTCCTATCAGTCCGAAAAAGTGTCCCAACCTAAAACATCACCTCCCCATATTCTCCAGAGATGCTGCTTGACTGAGTCTCTCCAGCACAATATCCTTTTATCTGACTGAGAGCTCAGCTATATCGTTGTTTATCAACACAAAGCAAGATGAAATGTTCATGCAACGATGAAAAGCATATTTTTTTCACTGGGAGGTATTGATTTCTAATATTTAGGTTTCTAGTTTGTAAGTGATTTGGACATACACGAGCAAAGAATTATTGGTTTTGTTTAATCAGAAGAATATGAAACACAGTAAACTGAAAAGACCAAAAACAGCACAACTGTAGATTATAGGGCAGGAAAATAAATAGCAGGTGCAACAATTGTGTTAATTTAGTGGAAAAGAATAGGGAATAAATGCACACCATAATTTGTTGTTTTCATAACGGAGAGATGAGGTAAAATTAAAGTGGGAGGAAAGATTTGAAAAATCAGTTCATTAAAAGTGCCTGTAAAAATCCCATAATGAGGTGTATGATGGACTAACTGTGGCTACAATTCCATGGCTGTTTCTAATGGAACCCAAGCTAATATACTTTGCACTGTTTAACATAAACACCCATGATCTTCAAAATAGCACAAACTGCGTAATAGCTTGTAGCACCATCCTTCTCACAAGGTGCAATTGTATACATTAAATCTTTTTTTAAGTGTAGTGTTTTTAAACAAATGCTGGATTGTACTTTGCCTTTAGTTTCGTTCAGAGATACAGTGCCGAAACAGGCCCTTCAGCCCACGAGTCCGTACTGACCGACGATCACCTGTACACTACTTCTATGTTGTCCCAGCTACGCATCCTGCACATTTGGGGCAATTTACAGAAGCCTATTAACCTACAAACCTGCATGTCTTTAGGATGTGGGAGGAAACCGGAGAAAACCTACGCGGTCACATGGAGAATGTGCAAGGCAGCAACTCTATCTCTGTACCACCACATGGCACCTGTGGAAAGTCAACAGCGTTTTTGGCGTCTTACAGAATCTCCTCAGTCTTCCAAGGAAGTAGAAGCAATGATGGACTTTCTTAGTGATTGCATCAATAAGTTGGGCCCAGGACAGGCTTCAGAGCCATGCAAGCCCAGGAACTAAAGTTGTTGACTCCCTCCACCACCGACCCATCGGCGAAGACTTGTTTTTATGTCCTTGGGCTTTCCCCTTCTGTATGCAACAATCTGCCGTCTCAGTTTTAACAGACAAAATGAACCCTGACAAACTAATGAAACTTTTCTTTAGTGGATACGTCTGACTCATTCCCAACATTAGTGACGGGAACATTGTGGATGAGGAATGGGAATTTCATGCATCTGAATCTCATGCCGGTGACATTTGGAATGAATTCCTGCAGAACCGCTGTCTAATTTGAAGGGCATAAGTATTTGAAAACAGAGAATAGAAAAGGTTACGGGGAAGTGAAATTATGGTAGTTAGTCACAGTTGAAGACATAGTTTTGGCACAGACAAGATTAACTCAATGCCTTTAGTGCGGTGATATTTCTGATAAGCACGGTGGCACAGCGGTAGAGTTGCTGCCTGACAGTGCCAGAGACCCAGGTTCAATCCTGACTATGGGCGCTGTCTGTGCAGAGTCTGTACCTTCTCCCCTTGACCATGTGGGTTTTCTCCGGGTGCTCCGGTTTCATTCCACACTCCAAACTCGTTCAGGTTAACAGGTTAATTGGCTTGGGTAAAAAATTATAAATTGTCCCTAGTGTGTAGGATAGTGTTGGTGTGCGGGGATCGCTGGTCGGCACGGACTCAGAGGACCGAAGAGACTGTTTACACGCTGTATCTCTAAACTAAGCTAAACAATAAATCTCAATTAAATAAATTTGTGGCTTATTTGACGAGATTGCTTACATGACTTCTTGAAGAGCCGATGAACTTGTTAACCAACTAGATTTGCTATTTCCTGGTTAGTTCTTAAGTTTTATATGGCTTTGTTAAGTTATCTTCTGTGTGTTCAGTACTTTCCATGCCACTGACCATACAACCATGTTATCAGCAATGTTTGTTTAAAATAAAATTATACAAAGCTGTTGAAAGGCAGTGGTTAAAAAAATGACATTTGCTTTCAACTACTTTTTCCCCAGAGGTAGCCATGGTAATGATAATCCACAGTTCACACACTTGTGATGTTGTACATTAATGCCCTTAATTGCCATAAATGCTAATCACTCATTGGGCACTGATCATATCAGTTTGATACCTCATTATTCAGTAAGTGTCAGATTCCAGTCAGCATAAAGGTTATATTTAAATAGCAGAGCAATATAATTTTGAAAGATTTAAGCACACTTCTCCCCAGCACCTTGTTTATAAAGCTCTGTGTTGGTGATCCTGAGTGCGTTTTAAACAACAATATTTTTCTCAGTGAAATGATGTGGACTTCAGCTGTGAACCGGGCATTGGGACTGTTGTAACGTCCTCTCACCCTTCTTGTTATGTGGAGGATGAGGCGTGCGACTGCAATACAGGATGCCAGGAGGCTGCACTCACTGATTTTTTCTAAACAGTAAGGGGTTGCTTGCATAGCTGGTTATGTGCTGAGCATAATATTGCTGGGTCCAGAGGGAGGTTTAGGTCTGTCACGGGTTGTAATAGTTCTCTGCATTTTAATTTCAAGAAGTTGGGGCTGGGCAGGACAAGAATATATATAGAGCTTGCATTTGTTGCTGGCTCCACTGTTTTGTCAAGTTGAATTTTTAAGTTTGCATGGGGTGAGGAATGAGCAACAAAGGCACATGAACCGATTCTTTCTTCTAATATTATCAGTGGCATCGTGGAGACTTTTCCCATTAACTTCCAGTGCTGCATGAAAGCAGATGGCTTTGAAGGCATTGCTCTTTTTTTGCAGCCAAACGCGGCAGCGAAGGCAGAGAAAGGACCTGACTACGGTATGAAAAATCATGTCGGACAGAGATAGGGCAGATAATCCACAGCACTTCGCCACATAGCAGCGGTGTCTAAACTCAGAGAGCAAAGATTTAATGCAAGGGGCAGGAGGATGAGTGAAGACTCGTGGAACAACCATTTCACCCAGGGGGTAGCTGGGATCAGGTATACTTTGGCTGAGGGAATGGTGGAGGCAAAGACTCTCACAAAACTCAGCGGTAGAGCTACTGAGACCGGGGTTCGATCCTGACTACGGGTGCTGTCTGTACGGCGTTTGTACGTTCTCCCTGTGACCTGCGCGGGTTTTCTCGGAGATCTCGGTTTCCTCCCATGCACCAAAGACCTGCAGGTTTGTAGGTTAATTGGCTTAATATAAATGTAAATTGTCCCTTGTGCGTGGGATATTGTTGGTGTGCGGAGATCGCTGGTCAGTGCAGACTCGATGGGCCGAAGGGCTTGTTTCCATGCTGTATCTCTAAACTAAACGAAACAAAATGTCTAGCAGAGCACTTGAATTGCCCAGACAGAGGAGAGTACAGACTGGTGCTATAAATGGGAGCAGGATAAATAGGTGCTTGGTGATTGGCAAGGGTGTGATGGGCAAAGGGCCTGTTTCTGCGCTGCACGACCCTAAGAACCAATTTCTCTGATCAAGTTTGTCTAAAGGTTTTTGTTGCTCTTTGATTGACCAAGATGGTGGAAAATTCCATTTGCACACAATTTTCCCACACATGTGGCACTTATTTCCAATCTGAAGAAGGGTTTCGGCCCGAAACGTTGCCTATTTCCTTCGCTCCATAGATGCTGCTGCACCCGCTGAGTTTCTCCAGCTTTTTTGTGTACCTTCGATTCTCCAGCATCTGCAGTTCCTTCTTAAACACTTATTTTCAATCACTTGGTTTGGTTTATTTATTGGTTTGGATTTGCGTTGCTGTCTGCAAACTGACCTCAGCTGCAATCCCTCTGTCACAACTGCAACCTTTCTTAGATATGGTGACCAGGCCTGGAAACTATATTGCTCAACCTATATTCCGCTTGGGGAGCTTACAACCCGAAGGTTTGAACTTTGAATTCTCCAATTTTAGATAAACCTTAACAGCCCACCCCTCTCCTTTCTCCCTCCCCTCCCCCCCTTTCTTTAACCTCCCCAGTGCACCACTCACGCCTATTTCACCCCCACCTACATTCCTTGCTCCAGCTTCACAATTCGCAACTCCTCAATTATTTTCTCTCACACCGACTGCTTTAATATTTGTCCAACTATCAGCCTCTCCTCCCTCACCTGTGTTCACCTATTATCTGTCAAGCCTTGTCCTCCCCCCCCCTCCCCCCTATCAGACTGAAAAAGGGTCTCAATCCAAAACATCACCTATCCATGTCCTCCACAGATGCTGCCTGACCTACTGTTACTCCAGTATTTCTTATCTTTCCCCCCACAGAACCTTCAGTTGGACATCCATCCCTGCAACGTGATTACTTTTTTGTCCACACTATTTTGCGCAATTTGGTTTTGATATCGGTTTTAACCTTCTGTCATACCCCCTTCAAAGTGGTATGACAATCACCATGTTTTTATTCATGTACTGCCTTTAACATGATACCAATTAATTATGACCTTATTGTTGCTTCCTGAATTCATCACTTCCCACATTTTTGTGTTAGTTCTGTGTCGCTCTGTTGTCTTCTTATCAAAGTCAAAGTCAAAGTCAAAGTAGCCTTTATTGTCATTCAGACCTTGCGGTCTGAACGAAATTTCGTTGCCTTGCAGTCCTACATATAGTAAAAAGTGGCAAAAACATACAAAAAACACAAATTAACATCCACCACAGTGAGTTGAATACTCCTCACTGTGATGGAAGGCAAAAGCCTTAAGTCTTGGGTTATGGCCCCTGGTCCTAGACTCTCCCATGAGTGGAAACATCCTCTCCACGTCCACACACAAGATTAGAAGTTGTTCCGTCAGAGCTGAACACACTTCTCGGCATCTGCGTACAGTGGTGTCTGCCTTGTCGCTTCTTGTGCGTGGTGGTGGAAAGATTGGTGGAAGCAGGGCCGTGACGCAAACGTTCTTTCCTTGACCCCTGTGTCACTCTGTGATAGAGTGGACGTGGAGAGGATGTTTCCACTCATGGGAGAGTCTAGGACCAGGGGCCATAACCCCAGAATTAAAGGACATTCCTTTAGGAAAGAGATGAGGAAGAGTTTCTTTAGTCAGAGGGTGGTGAATCTGTGGAATTCTTTGCCACAGAAGGCTGTGGAGGCCATCAATGGATATGTTTAAGGCAGAGATAGATAGATTCTTGATTAGTACAGGTGTCAAGGGTTATGGGTAGAAGGCAGGAGAATGGGGTTAGGAGGGAGAGATAGATCAGACATGACTGAATGGCGGAGTAGACTTGATGTGCCGAATGGCCTAATTCTGCTCCTGTCAGTTCTGACCTTATAGTTTTCCTGCCTATTCCCTCTCCATAACTATGCCTGCACCCCTGAAGTCTATTGCTATTCATGTTATTGTTTACTTATTTCCAAGGTATGTACAGAATATAAAGCTATGTGCTGCATTATATCTCAAAAAGTGCAGAGGGTATTTTATCCATCGCCAGATCAACAGGGATTACTGAATTCCTTTCCACAGTTTAATAAAATAACCTTTCAACCCCACACTTTGATTTACTAGCGGTGCCAAATTTGATGCTTCCTTCATCCTTTTGGGAGAAGGCTGCAGTCCTATTCTTTTCAAAATACTGACATCGTTACAAAATCTTTGCAAATTGTATTTGAGGTTCCTGCCGCATTTTCAGTAGTTATTGATCATTTATCTGGATGTCTTCATCAAATGCCTTACAAATACATGTTCAAAGTAATAAGACCAGTTCAGTTCCTGGGTGTGTGCTGAATATTCCTGAGCTGTGCTCACATCGCTAACTACTTCACGCTGGGACGGTTAGATCAGTAAATCACCATTTTGATTTCACATAGTTTGAAATGTAAAACTCACAAGATACTGTGGAAAGTAAAAGCTGATGGTGTGGAATTGAACATGTTGGTATTTCTAGAACATTGGCTGGCTGACAGGAAAGAAAGACAGGCAGGTTTGTAGGTTAACTGGCCTTTGTAAATTGACCCTAGTGTGTAGTGTGAAGGTGGGATAACATAGAACTAGTGTGATCTAGTGGGTAATCGATGGTCAGCGTGGGCTCGATGGGCCGAAGGGCCTGTTTCCATGCTGTATCTTTCAATCAATCAATCAATGTGAAAGCAACTATAAATAAGGGGTAGCACGGTGGCGCATAGGCAGAGTTGCTATCTTACAGCGCCAGAGACCCAGGTTCGATCCTGACTACCGGTGCTGTCTGCAAGGAGCTTGTACATTCTCCCTTTGACTTCTTGGGTTTTCTCCAGGACCTCCACACGCACTCCAAAAATCTACAGGTTTGTAGGTGAATTGGCTTCTGCAAATTGCGAATTGTTCCAAGTGTATATATAGGATAGTGCTAGTGTATAGGGTGATCACTGGTCTGCGTGGACTTTGCGGTCCAAAAGGCCAGTTTCTACGCTGTATCTCTAAAGTAAATTAATCATTTTCTGGTTGGGATGAAGTAACAGACTGAAGAAGGGTCTCAACCCGAAACGTCACCCGTTCCTTCTCTCCAGATATGCTGCCTGTCCCGTTGAGCTACTACAGCATTTTGAGTCTATCTTCAGCCAGATGTATTGCATTTGCCTATTTTTACATCCTATTGTTATTTATTTATTAATAATATCAAACTTTCTCACCCTATCTGAAGTGTCAATCAGCTCGAGAATAGAGCCCTCCCAGTCCGTCTTAGTACTAAGGAGAGTGGCCTTGCAGCTACAAACCTACAACGATGTCTTGTGTTTCATATTCTGAGATCAGTGGGGAGCTTTGAGTGAGATAGTCAAGTGAAGCCATTTAGTATCCAAATTGTGCTGTTTTGGGATGTAAAATCACACAGCAGGAACTAAAGGAAAGACAGCCAAAGGCGACTGTATATAAATACAATGCTTATGTTAATGCTAAAAACCTAACAGTGAAACAGAAAATACTGGAAATGCTGAGCAGATCTAGCAACGTCCACACAGAGGGGAGCAGATTTAATGTTTTGAGTCAATAGCTTTTCATCTGATGTCGACACATGGAACTGCAGATGCTGGATTACAAAATAAGACCTACCTGTAAAGTACTGGACCTTTCATCAGAGCTAGCCAAGTGAGAGATGTCTTCTCAGTCTATTTATCACGAAACAACTGATTTCATTTAGGTTAGCAAAGCACCCAAGTAGTGATATTCACCGCACCTTTGCAAATGGACTGTGCTAACTGTTCTAGTTTATTCACACACACACATGCACTCACGCGCGCGCGCGTGCACACACACACTGAACAGGTATATACACCTGTATATAAATATATATATTATATATATAAATATCTATATATATATATAAATATATATATATTTTATACCGGTATAAATATATACCTGTTTTATATATATATAAACAGGTAAATCTATATATTCTATTCAGCTCCATTTTATACTTTGACAAAGTTGATTGGAGCACCTGTGTTTATATGGATATACACCAAAGTCTTCAGCTCAGAGGAGCACAGACATGTGTGTGTGTGTAGGATTTTGGATTACTTGGGTGTTCTCTATATAGATATATATATATACCTGTTATATATAAACAGGTAAATCTATTCCATACTTCATTCTATTCAGCTACATTTTCAAGGAGACTTATATTTCCAAGTGCGACTTGGAAGACAGTCTGTTTGTCTGTCCTTCGTGGCGGTAGAGGTCATGGGCCTGGATAATGCTGTTGGAAAAACTTTGTCATAACTTACAGAGTGCAAGTCCCAGGCCATGGAGCCCACCATTGGGAACCTGCCTCTGATATTGTGGAAGCTGCAGTATGACAAAGGCTAGGATAGCTGTACAACACCACAATCTTTAGGCACATCAATGTTCCTGATTGGTATTCATTGACGTACCCCAATGTTTTGGGTTGGTATTCCTTGATGCACACTACAAGGTTCTTGATATTGAAAATAAATAAAGGATTAAATAGCATGTAGCTTTACTTGTATTAGTGTCATTACATTTGTATATTTGTATATATTATAGTTTTGAGAACGTATTGTTACTGATGATAAGAAATTAGAAAGTGCTCACAATTTCAAGGGTCAAAATCTGTATTAAAAGATTGACCGTTCTGATTGGTATTTTAGAGTAACTGGGACTGTGGTGATCAGCCTCTCACTGTGCACAAATAAATAAAGTGTGTCTGGAAAATTAATGAAAGTTGACAGAGTCCAGTTGATCAGCGACAACAATACACTGCTTTAAGTTAAATATCAATCTGTTGAGGATGTGCCGTCCTCCATCTGAATGAACACTCACCTCTCTAATCTGCAACCCTTGTCTAACCCGCCCTCCATGCCTTCAGCACAGTATCTGAACACCCCCCTTCCAAACCCATGGATTACCTGCCTAATCGAGGGAACCAAGCTTGATAGCAAAATCACCAACACCCTCCCCAGAACCATACCTCAATGTGAAGGGTCTCGACCTGAAACATCACCTATTCCTTCTCGCCATAGATGCTGCCTCACCCGCTGAGTTTATCCAGCATTTTTTGTCTAACCTCATTGTGATGTCAGTTTTCCCATACCTTGAACTCTGACTCCACCATGGTGGATCAAATGAAGGAAGGAACTACAAGTGTGTGTGTGGACAGTTCAAAAGCACATGATGATTACTGCATCATACTTCATTGAATGCTACAGCTATGCACCTTGAAGCAAAGCAGTTGTTAGCCTGCCATACTCCTGCTTTCAGTTTTATAAAATACAACCTTTTACAACATTGACAGATCTTTAAAAAGTGGCAGCATGGTGGCGCAGTGGTGGAGTAGGTGCCTTACAGCACCAGAGACTCGGGTTCGATCATGGCTACAGGTGCTGTCGGTATGGAATTTTACCATTCTCCCTGTGCCTACATGGGTTTTCCCCAGGTTCTCCGGTTTCCTCCCACACTTCAAAGATGTACAGGTTTGTAGATCAATTGGCTTCAGTTAAGTTGTCCCTACTGTATAAGATAGTGTTAGTATACAGGGTTATAGTTGGTCGGTGGGGACTCGGTTGGCCAAAGGGCCTGTTTCCACACGGTATCTCTAAAGTCTAAATTCACTGTAGCCAATTTTGTACTTTAATTGTGTAGTTTGATGTAATGTGTGAAATGAGGCTTACGCAAGCAACAATGTGATAACAACCAGATATTTTTATTAGTCAGGTTGTTTGATTTATGGACCTTTAAAGATGGGGAAAAGGATAAACTAAATACTGATCATTCTGCCTATTGTAAAACCAGAACCTTTGTTACAACAGCAGTTATATACACAGCACGGCAAATTACAAAGTCTAGTCTAATGATTAATGGTCTTAAGAGTAAAAAATAAATGCAATGAGATACTGCTCGTTGAAGCTGGAAGAAATGAAAGCCAAGTATATGAATTATCTCAATATTTATCTAATTTGAGCATTTCATGGTAACTTCCAGAAGGTAGATCATAGTGTTAATTTGTAAAATATATTATTTAAATACATGTATTGTATAACTTTATATCCATATTTTAACAATGAGCTGATCTGTAAGGTATCAGAAATAAAATATGCTACTTTAAATAAAGAATAGTATTTCCTATTAAAAATAATGTAATTTGATACTGAATTTTGTAGTGTTTAGATGGTATGAATGTATCCTTTAATCAAGGGAAACCCAGTAAAATGCTATTAAATGGTACTTTACATTATTTTTACAGCTTCTTTAATATTAATTAGTTTCCAAATTGTGAACAATCTATTGTTTGTGTAATGTGGAAAATGATGGGCATTTTGGGTATTGTAGACAATAGTCAAAATGTAGGTATGGAGTAGATGAGAGAGGCATTAACACTGCAGTCAAGCTGAACTTTAGTCAAACTGTGAGACACAGGGAACTACCAATGGTGGATTCTTGCACAAAAGTGCTGGGGTAACTCAGCAGGCCAGGCAACATCTCTGGTGGACATGGATAGGTGACATTTCAGGTCACCTGGTCTGAAGAAGGGTCTCAACCCAAAACGTCACCCATTCCTTCTCTCTAGAGATGCTGCCATTCCCGCTGAGTTACTCCAGCTTTTTGTGTCTGTCACCTGGTGTATTTACTGCTCTCTTCTTACTTAAGGAAGGATATTCTTGCCTTGGTACAGATGCTCTGGTATTCCCTGGGAAACGTCTTCTCATTTTGCATTGTACAACTGTTGCTTTGCAAGGTGACAATTGATTGATTGACAGTTGATTGATTGATTGATTGATTGGTTGAGAAGGTTGGCTAGATTGATTTGGTAGATGGGGTAATCTTATGATGAAAGATTGAATGGATTAGGTTGATGTTTCCTGGTGTTTGGACGAATAAGAGGTGGTTGCATTGAAACGCATCAGATTCTCAAGAAAGCTTGGCAGGCTTTATACTGTAGAGATGTTTCAACTAATGGAGGAGTCCAGGTATTCATACTGCATCCTAACAGAACAATCACATCATTATGATTCCCCCTCTCCGTGTGCCCCTGTAACTCTGCAACTTCTTACTTTAACTTGGCATGATGTTTGCCACGGACATTGAGATTAGGACACTGTTCGTGAGCTGTACTGTGTTCTGTGTTCTTCTTTATCACACCTTCATCAGCTCTCCTTTGATTCTTTTGTTTTTTACCTACACCAAGGGGTTACTTTCAGTAGCTAAATAATCACCAGCATATTTTGTTTAGTTTAGAGGTACAACGCGGAAACAGGCCCTTTGGCCCACCGAGTCTGCGCCAGCGATCCTTGCACATTAGCACTATCCTGCACACATTAGAGATAATTTACACGTTCACCAAGCCAATTAAGCTACAAACCTGTATGTCCTTAGAGTGCGGGAGGAAACCCGAAGATTTCAGAGAAAACCCACGTGGTCACGGGGAGGAAGTACAAACTATGTACAGACGCTGCAAGTGCTGTAAGGCAGCAACTCTACCGCTGCGCCACCGTGCCGCCCATTTTTATTTTTTGTCTGGAACATTGGAGGAAACACATGACAAAAACCCGCATAGTCTTGGGGAGAAAGTGCAAACTCCACACAGACAGCAATTGAGGTCAAGATTTAACCTTTGAGGCAGTAATGCCGACTGCCTTGCTTCTAAGCGGTGCAAAGCTTTTGAATTCTCTATTCCAAACAGTGGTGGATGGGGAATCGTGAAGCATGTAGGCTGCCAGAGAGATTTTAGGGCCTCCCAAGTAATCAAGTGGTTTGGAGGAACAGATAGGGAAATGGAATTGAGAAAGATATTCATTCAGATCAGCCGTTATCTCACTGAGTGACGGAGGAATCTCAAGGGTCACATAACCTGTGCTTACCTTCTATTTCTTATGTTCTGTTGCACCAGGTTTACAGATACAGAGGGAAAAACAATCAGCAATGACGCTTCTTTTTGAATATAATTGGTAGCTCCTGGTGAAAGTTACTGTTTAGATTGCAGACGTTTGTTTTCAATTGTCAAGCTTTCCATGAACATAATCCTTACAACATTGCCGGAAGGAACATTTCAATGCATTCAGAATGTCACTGAAGAGACTTTTATTTCCACTGTTATATTTTCCTCTGGATTGAAAGAGAAGCATCTTATGTCAACGTTCGAATAAGACAAGAAGTCACATCCAGAAAATGATAGGCCTATTAACTTCACTTAATCAAAGTCTACAAGAGAAAAATCAAATCGAGTGATTCTTAACATCTATCAATGGATAGGGTTATTTCAGATGTTTAAAATCTGACTCCTGAATTTCGTCTCAGTTCACTGGGGTCGGGTGGTCTATTAACCATCTCAAATTAAGCGATTATGACAATATCATTGTAATACGTCTAAATAATTCTAATTAACCAGCTACTAAATTTAATCAGTCCCTACACCTCCAACCTTTATGTCCTTCAGGGACATAAACACCCTTGTGAGGCATGATTTACATGCACCAACTCTTGCTTCTAAAATGCCTTGGGTTTCTAATTTTTTAACCCGGGTTGGTTGAAATTCCTGAGATTCAGGAAACCACATGGCTAGAGTGGACCAATCATAGCTGGACCAATTTTCTTCGCCCATTACCTACTTTAATCTCCTCTTCTTTCTGAGCTCCTTCCCAACTCATCCAGTTTCTCCGCTTGCTGAGTTCCTGTGCAGGGCATCCAACCTCCCTCTGGCTCTGAGCCCTCCCCATCATCCAGCTTCCAGTCTGTCAGCTTGCCTCTAATCTTTCCTCTTCTGAGACCCCCATCATCTCTTCAGCATCATCCCAACCTTTCCAAACTGTGATCTGATACTAATGGCCTCCCTCCCTCTCAATTGGTTTGACTGCATGCAGGAAAAAGATGAACAAATGGTTTTGATTTCGAAGGTAGACACAAAATACTGGAGCAACTCAGTTGGACAGGCAGCATCTCTGGAGAGAAGGAATGGGTGACTTTTCGGGTCAAGACCCTTCTACAGACCCTTTTGATTTCAGCAGGACCTGTGGGAGACGCATTGCGATTCAGAGCATCTCCATATTTCTGAGTTAATATCCAGCTCACTGTCTTCTCAGTTCTTCTATTGATGCCCTATTTTTAAGAAATGGTTTTCAATCATCTTTTGCTGCAGGTGTGAATCCTTCACAGAGGCAGCGCGATGTTGTCAGTAATCCTTTTAATACTTCACTTACTAGAAATTCAGACAGTCAGTGTCAAGGGAACATTCTGAAAAAATTATCCTGGCATGATTTAGATCTAGTCCAGATGCTCTCAGGGCAGTTGCGATGTCCAGTGGATGAATCCATGTTTTAAAAACCTTTAGCAAACTCGTGTTATGTCTGAGTTGGAACAGGTTTCCACGTCACTGGCAGCTAGTGATTGCAATTTCCACTGACAGGTGCCACATTTTGACATAATTCAATTTAGTTGAATTTGGAGATCCAGCATTTGGGAAACAGGCCTTTCAGCCCAGCGAGTCCATCGCCCGTCCATCACCCATTCACACTCGTTCTATGTTATCTCACTTTCGCATCCACTCCCTACACACTCGGGGCAATTTGCAGAGGTGGCAAATGGGCAACACGGTAATGCAGCGGCAGAGTTGCTGCCTTTCGGCGCCAGAGACCCGGGTTCGATGACCACGGGTGCTGTTTGTATGTAGTGTGTACGTTCTCCCCGTGATCGCATGTGTTTTCTCTGGGTGCTCCGGTTTCCTCCCACACTCCAAAGATGTACAGGTTTGTTGGTTAATTGGCTATGATAAGAATTCTAAATTGTGCTTGCATGTAGGATAGTGCTCGTGATCGCTGGTCATCATGGACTTGGTGGGCCGAAGGGCTTGTTTCCACACTGTATCTGCCAACTAATCTAAAGGCCTGTTAACCTACAAACCCGAAGATCGGGTCTGAAGAAAGGTCTCGACCCGAAACGTCACCCATCCCTCCTCGCCAGAGATGCCTCCTCGCCTGCCCCGTGGAGTTACTCCAGCTTTTTGTTCTATCTTTGGTTTAAAACAGCATCTGCAGTTCCTTCTTACACAACCTACTAACGAGCACATCTTTGGGATGTGGGAGGAAACCGGAGCACCCGGAGAAAACCCATGCGGTCGTAGGGAGAATGTGCAATTTCCGAGACAGAACCCGAGGTCGGGTTTGATTCTGACAATGGAGTCTCTGATGCTGTGAGGCAGCAACTCTACCGAAAGTGCCACAAAAGTTTCAACTACTTTAGAAAGTTACTGCGAGGTAACTTTAGATATTATGATCATGTTTCCAGTGATGTGCAATTTGAAGTGATTATTCAAGTGATCGATACCACAACCACCAAGGAGATCTCACTTAGTAACTTGCATTTATGTGGAACCTTTATTTTCAGTTTAATTTAGTTTAGAGATACAGCGCGGAAACAGGCCTTTCGGCCTACCGGGTCCACGCCAACCTGCGATCCCCACACATTAACACTATCCTACACCCACTAAGGACAATTTTTATATTTACCAAGCCAATTAACCTACAACCCTGTACGTCTTCGAAATATGTGAGGAAACCGAAGGTCGCGGAGAAAACCCACGCAGATCATGGGGAGAACGTTTAAACTTCGTACAGACATCACTCGTCAGGATCGACCCCGGGTCTCCTGCGCTGCATTCGCTGTAAGGCAGCAGCTCTACCGCTGAACAGTATCTCACAGTGTAAAGATAACAACTTAACACAATGTCAAAACATTGGAAGAGGGACAATAAGCTTTGTCCAAAAGGAAGAAAGCATTGAAGAGGCAGAGGGATGTACTATGAAAATTCTGGAATGGGACATGGCCATTGAAAGTACATTTATACAGTCTATAATCCAATCCATGTACCTGCCCTAATGTCTTTTAATTAATAAGACCTCTGGCAACTCGTTCTATACACCGACCACCCTCTGAGTGAAAGGTTTGCCCCTCAGGTTTCTATTAAATCTTTCCCCACTCACGCATGTCCTTCCGTGATTCCCCTACTTTCGGTAAAACACTCTGCATTCGCCTTATCTATTCCCCTCATGTTGCCAGTGATACATCACAGGAAGGGAAGATCAAGAAGGAAATTAATTTGTTGGAATGGAATTAGAGGATGAATTGGCGTGGATAAATTATGGGGATAAAGAGATTAAAGAGATGGGAAAATTATAACCACGGAAGGATTTACAGAAAAATGGTGAACATTTTTAACTTGAGACAAAAGTGCACACATAACTGAATAGGGTAGACAAAAATGCTGGAGAAACACAGCGGGTGAGGCAGCATCTATGGAGAAAAGGAATAGGCAACGTTTCGGGTTGAGACCCTTCTTCCTTGCAGATCCATGTGCATATCTAAAGGCCTCTCAAATGCTACTAGCGTATCAGTTTCCTGTTTGATGGCTCATTCCAGTCATCCACCTCTCTGTGTAAAACAAAACTTTGTCTCCCCAGTGGCGTAGCGGTAGAGTTATTGCCTTACAGCGCCAGAGACTCGTGTTCGATCCTGACTACAGGTGCTTGTCTGTATGGAGTTTGTACATTCTCCCCGTGACCTGCGTGCATTTTCTCCAAGATCTTCAGCTTTCCTCCCACACTTCAAGGACGTACAGGTTTGTCGGTCATTTGGTTTGTTATGGTGTAAAAATGTCCCTAGTGTGTGTAGGGTAGTGTTAATGTGCGGGGATCGATGGCTGGTGCGGACTCGGTGGGCCGAAGGGCCTGTTTCCATGCGGTATCTCTAAACTAAACTAAACAAAACATCTTTAAATTTTGCCCCTCTCACCTTAAAGCTCTGGCCTCTTGTCATTGATATTTCGACCCTGGGAAACATATTCTGACTGTCTACTCTATCTTTGCCTCTCATGTTGTCACGGAGACGCATTCACAATCGATATCTGCCAAATTTCACTTGTCCAATCTAAAGAACGATGAAATGACCTCAAGATTATTGTATTCCTTTGCTATAAGATCATTATTTAATCTCTTGATTAGTTCTTCTCCATGTGTTAGACAGAAATGAAGGGCAGGCAACATTAGTCTGGAGAGCAATGGAGCAGTCTGGTTGATAACCGAGCTTGTGTAAGCATTTCATTATCTACTGGACTATGTGTGTTATTATTCCAGTGTACACATTAATGCCATTAGCAAAAAAAAAAACGGAGAACTTAATGGTAGCTATAACATCAATTATTTGCAAAAAGAAGATTGAACCCCAGGCATTTTGCACAAATTGCAACCAAAATACTCCATACTAATTATTTCCTGCATATCATTTATCTTGAAATCAGCATCATACCATTTTTAAGATTACAGGCTGGGAATAAAAATAAACAAATTATTTATTGGTCTAATTCATCCGAATGCGATAACGCAACCAAATTTCTTACTCTTAAAGTTATCTAATTTCATACTTTGAAGTTATATGTAGCCCCGAATAATAATCTGTGGGGGAGATTGAGAACAGGGAGACAGTTTTAGAATAAGGCGCATAGCTTAAGTCCGAGATAGTTAAGGGCCTGTCCCTCTTAGCGATTTTTTCGGCGACTGCGAGAGTCAGTGACTGCGCGTCACTACATGCGTCACGCCGCGTCACGACCCGACCACGACGCTACAACCTCTTTTCAGGCTGTCGCTGAAAATGTTGCCCAAGTGGGACAGGCCCTTTATTATCTCAGGTGGCTGTGAAGCTTGGGAATTCTTTGCTCACAAGAATCATGGATCAGATAATTCCAGTGTATTCAGTAAGCGTATTCAAGGTTAAGATACACTCTTGGACTTTGGGATAAATAAGGGTTACAGGGGTCTGTACGGTGATTAGATCGGCCATGATTTTATTGAATTTAGAACTGCGATCAGGAGAAATATCTTCACAAGAAGGTGATTCTCCATCATAAAAGAAGGAGGCCGTTATGAAAAATGATCAGAAGAGAGGTAGATGTATTCTTAATATGAAAGGGACTTTAAATTTAGAAGGATGACGGGGATCTCATTGAAACCTATCGAATAATGAAAGGCCTAGATAGAAACGTTTTCCAGTAATGGGAGAGTCTGGAACCAGAGGGCACTGCCTCACAATAAAAGGATGTACCTTTAGAATGTAGATGAGGAGAAATTTCTTTAGCCAGAGAGTGATGAATCTATGGTATTTATTGCCGCAGCCTGCTGTGGAGGCCAACACATTGGGTATTTTTAAAGCGGCAATTGATAGGTTCTTGATTAGTAAGAGCATCAAAGGTTACAGGGAGAAGGCAGGCGAATGGAGTTGGGAGGGAAAAACAGTTCAGCCATGATCGAATGGCAGAGTAGACTTGATTGGTTGAATGGCCTAATTCTGCTCCCATGTCCTATGGTCTAATGGGATTTGAGAGAGAAGGTTGGAACATGCTACTTAAGGGGTGACCTTAATGTCTAGCCAAATAGCCTATTCCTGACCCTTTGCTTCTGCTCAGGAACAAAGAAGTTATTTCATTCCATTAACCTGTGGATCGCTAAGGTCTCTTTTAATACTTGTTACCCGTCATTTAAACTGATATTTCTTTCTGTTCAATCATGGGCTGTGGTTGACACTGACAATGCAAGTAATGTTCATTCATCCCCAATTGCTCCTGAATTGATGAGGCAGTTAAGAGTCAACCACATTGGAGAGCCTGGTGTCACATATTAGTCAGACTGACAAACCATGGTAAATTTCCTTCTCTTTACTTCAGTGAACCTGGTGGGTTTTATAATGACAATTTAGTAAGTTCGTGGCTAAATGTCGGAAAATGACTTTATTAAAAAAATATTTTAATCATAGTCATTCAGGGTGGAAACAGGCCCTTTGTCCCAACTTGCCCATGCCGACCCACTTGTCCTACACTAGTTCTACTATTCTACAATTTACACTAGTTCTACCTGCCTGCATTTGGCCCCTATCCCTCTAAACCTGGCCTATTCATGTACCTGTCTAAATGTTTCTTAATTGTTGCGTTAATACCTGCCTCAACTACCTCCTCCGCCAGCTCGTTCCACACACCCACAAACCCTTGTGTGAAAAAGTTGCCCCTCGGGTTCCTATTAAATCTTTTTTTCCTTACCTTAAACCTATGTCCTCTCGTTCTCGATTCCCCGACTCTGGGCAAAAGACTCTGCGCGTCTACCCGATTTATTCCTCTCATTATTTTGTTACTTGAATTTTAATTCTCGTCTACTTTGTTGGGATTCGAACATGCCTTTGGATGGCACTTTGGTATATGTGGTGGAATAATCCGTATGACTGGCAATGAAGTGGTTAAATGACTAGACATGTAGCTAAAGTTCAGGACCATTGATTCAGAGATGTGAATCTCAGCATGACTGGGAAGTTTAAATGCTGAAAAAACTTCAGATTCATCAGTTATTCTTCACAAATGCAAATCTACCATCTTTACTAGTCTGCTGACTCCAGTTGCCCATTGTGTTTAGAGATACTTTAGTTTAGTTTGGAGGTACAGTACGGAAACAGGCCCTTCGGCCCACCGAGTCCGTGCCGACTAGCAATCCTCGTACACTAGCATTATCTTACACAGTAGGGACAATTTACAATTTTTCCGAAGCCAATTAACCGAAAACCCGTACATCTTTGGAGTCTTTCTGGTTGCCTTTTACCAGCCTTTGTTGTACAGAGGTTATGAGGAATGGATAAAATGCATTGTCAATGTTTTCCCCACCTGTTAAATGGCTTACAATTGGAGGTCATTTCACTGTCCACACAACATCTAATGCCACAATAACATGAACTTACTGCAGCAGCTCTAACTCCAGGTTCACTGTTAATCACCTGCTTAAACCCCTCTCAATTACCCTCTTCAAATCCTCTCAGCTGAGAAGAAGGAAAACAATAGTTCATGCAAAGATCAGTTGAACATGGAATGATTTGTCAACAGTGATTGAATCAGTAGCGTTACTTCTTAAGGAACGGTGGTTGAGTAACTTAGAGTACGTTTCAGATCCGGCGTTACAGCTGCATTAATTGTGGACAATTTTGTGAGATTCTGGCACAAAACAGAGTGGCTCAAATGCCTTCATTCTGTGCTGTAAATTCCTGTCATTCCATGAGTGAATGGTAACTGGGAATTAGAAAAAGTAATGGAGGTGATCTCAGGAGTCTGAATGGGGAGTAAAGATCAAAAGCGGGAAATGGGTTGAACCGGAAGAGCAAATACATCAGGAAAATGTTCCTTTATCTCTACATTAGGCAGTGAGCTCTGTGTTAACAAAAAGCCTTGTCAACATTTTTGCTCAGCAATTTGTTCAAAAATATTTTAATTGCCAGTAACACAGAGGCCAAATGGCATTCTTCGTGTGATAAAGGGCTGGAGCTTATCATTGCTCTTCAGAAGATAAAGCTGCTTCAGTTTTTGTGTCACAGTTATTGCGTGTCACTTATGCAGCTACTACCATTTGGGTGTGAATACAGGAAAGAAAAGTGCTGGATTAACTCAGCAGGTCAGGCAGCATCACTGCAAGAAAATGGATAGGTGACGTTTCAGGTCAGGACACTTCAGACTCTTTTTCGCATAAACCAGCATCTGCCGTTCCTTATTATTAAAGAAAATTGATGTGTTGTTTGTAAAAACTCACTGTCAAATGTTGTTTCTCAAATGGTCTCAAAAAGTCAAATGGTTGAGATTCAACCCTTTTCTACACTGGGTGGTGGTCCCTCTGGATGGAAGCATAGAAGCATAGAAAATAGGTGCAAGAGTAGGCCCTTCGGCCCTTCGAGCCAGCCTATAGAGCTATATAGAAACATAGAAACATAGAAAATAGGTGCAGGAGGAGGCCATTCGGCCCTTCGAGCCAGCACCGCCATTCATTGCGATCATGGCTGATCGTCCCCAATCAATAACCCGTGCCTGCCTTCTCCCCATATCCCTTGATTCCACTAGCCCCTAGAGCTAGAGAAACATAGAACATGTCTAACTCTCTCTTGAATACATCCAGTGAATTGGCTTCCTGTGGCAGAGAATTCCACAGATTCACAACTCTCTGGGTGAGAAAGTTTTTCCTCATTACAGTCCTAAATGGCCGACCCCTTATTCTTAAACTGTGGCCCCTATTGTGTGTAGGATAGTGTTAATATGCTGGGGATTGCTGGTCTGTCCGGACTTGGTGGGCTGAAGGCCTGTTTCCGCGCTGTATCTCTAAACTAAACTGAACAGTCACTTAAGCCTTTGGCTCCATCAACTGACAGAGGCAGTTGCAACACAAACCTGACTGCCCATGTAAACTCATTTCCATTTTGTGTTTGTCCCATGAGCTCATGCAAGCCATAACGATATCCCAGTGGATTTACAATGGAACTAGTCTCAGTGAAGGCCAATGTCAAACAAGGCTGTGGCATTGCCCCAACACTTTTCTTCACTGCTGAATACCTGTTTAAACCCCTTATTCTATCTTCTGCCCTCCCCTCTCGCGAAGGTGGCCTCACCCTCTGACTCTTCATTACTATTCATTGTATAACTTATCAGCGCCATTAATAACGTGGTGATTTCAAATTATGAACACATTTTCACAAAATACGAATGGGGTCGGTTTAATAGAGAAGCCTCCTTTCTCTGCGTCAGCTGTTGTGCCTTTTCGCTGACAACCCAGTGTCGCCCAAATGGATTTGTTCGAACAGATAATGGAAGCATTTAGTCCTCTGTTACCTGCAAGGTGAATGCATCACCATACAAGTTGGCACGTGAAAAGTTATACTTGTGCCAGCAGACTGTCCAAATCTGCAGGACGCCATGGTCAAGTTGACTTTGCTCTGACTGTGGTCTTGGCAGCAGCAATTTATATGCGACATCTGATAGCAATCAGGTGAACTGTGGCCATAATTTTTCTTTGGCAGATAATTATGGCTTTTATATAACGTATGCTGTTGAGATAATCTCCATATAGAAAGATGCTGAACTGTGGTAACAGTGAACTGAATTGTGTGATGAAATCTTCCTCAGCCCCAAGCTAATTCTTACCCAAGGCTTTCCATAATTCTGCAATTTCCTGTTCTTTCCAATGTTCCTTTGATCCTAAAATATTTCAAAGAAAGAGCTTGCATTCAGATGATGCTTTTGATAACCAAATGATATTCTGAATCGCTTGCAAAAATCACAATACGTTTTAAAGACGGCCAACTTTAATCACTTGCAAGGCTTCCTCATGTGCTGTTTTCTAATCTGTCGTTACAAGCGCTGGATAGTCCACCATGTGCTCGGACATTGAGTGCCTCAGTCACGATGTTAAAGGCAGACAGTTAACCCTGCCATATCTGTGATGTGTGACCTGCAGGTGGCTGAACAATCCATCCATCTTGAGGTTTTGGCAGCCTGCTAAATATATGTTCATTTTAAATAACTGCTGGGCCTGACTTGGTCTGAATCACAATACGTGATTACGATCAAACTAATCGCACCCCCAGTTTTGGGCAGCCATCCATCCATCCATCCATCCATCCATCCATTCACGTTGCAACATGTTGGTGCAGGTTGGTGAATCAATAATCACTGCTTCTGTAACTGCATTATTGCTCAATCGATGGAGGCTTGGCAGTGATGTTCACGGCCAATACAACATGAAGCAACTCTGAACAAACAATTCGATGGAGTCTGCTCTGCATTATTCACTGCATTTACGACCTTTGCTGTTTATCGTTCTGCATAAAACAATCTGCTGCAGAAACCATGTTCAATTGAAAGCATTACATTGGTACTCGAGGAACACTGGTGAAGTGCCCCCCTCATAGATGCACATGTAGAGTTGAAATTGCGTAAAGGAAGGATTTACTGTTAAACAAGTGGGTGGGTGTCAGCCGCAGGGAACAATCACCTGATTAGTAAATAACTAATCATACATTTAAAATACATTTGGTCAAGGACATAGATAGGAAAGGCTAAGAAGGATATGGGCCAAACACGGGAATGTGCGACTTGTGTAGATGGAGCACCTTGGCCGGTAGGGCAAGGTGGGCCAAAGGGCCTGTTTTCGTGCTCATAAGTTCATAAGTGATAGGAGCAGCAGTAGACCATTCATCCCATCAAGTCTACTCCGCCATTCTATCATTCCTTCTCAACCACATTCTCCTGCCTTCTCCCCATAGCTTCTGACACCCACACCAATCAAGTTTCTATCAATCTCTGCCTTATAAATATCCATTGACTTGGCTTCCACAGCCACCTGTTGCAATTAATTCCTCAGATTCACCACCCTCTGAAAAAAGAAATTCCTCCTCATCTCCTTCCGAAATGAACGCCCTTTTATTTTGAGGCTATGGCCTCTCATCGTAGACTCTCCCACTTGTGGAAACATCCTCTCCACATCCACTCTGTCCAGGCCTTTCACTATTCAGAAAGTTTCAATGAGGCCCACTGTGTAATAACCAGCAGAAATCTGTACCATTGTTGTATCTGACTGACCCCTCAAATGCCCGCTGTAACAGTATGCCAACAATGAATCTGATACAGTTGTTTCAAGTAATGTTGAAAAGGACTGCTTCCTTCTGTAGAGTCTGCTTTTCTGTGCATAGTTCACAATGCCTCCTCTTAGTGTAAACACGGCCTGCTTTAGCGTAGAAATTGTATTGAGGATCTTGTGTTCAGACCCAAGATGTTACAGATCACGTCTCCACAACAGGAACGTGTATTTATATAGTACCTCTAACCTGGTAAATTGTCTTAAAGTTCCTCACCAGAGAGTTATTGAACAAAAATTGTCTCCAAGTCTCATAAGGTAATATTTTGATAGCTGATCAAGTACTTGGTTAGAAGTTTGGTTTTAATCTAGTTTAGTTTAGTTTATTGTCACATGTAACGAGGTACAGTGAAAAGTTTCTGTTTCGAGTTAACCGGTTAACGGAAAGATAATACATGATTACAATCCAGCTATCCACAGTGTACAGATACATGATAAAGGGAATAACAAGAATAACGTTTAGTGCAAGATAAGGTCCTGTGAAGTCTGATCAAAGATAGTCCCAGGGTCTCCAATGATGTAGATAGTAGCCCACGACTGCTGTCAAATTGGTAGGATGGTTCAGTTAGAAGAGATAGATTTTAAAAGATCATTTTATATGAGGAAAAAGAGCTTTAGGGTTGGAAAGAAACCTGATCAAGAACTCTAGCATCTTACCAGCTGTAGACCTCATGATGTATATACATGGGAGGTACAGATCGGGTAGACAATCCAAACCTTTTTCCCAGTGTGGAAACGTCAAAGACCAGAAGGCAGAGTATTATGATGAGAAGGGCAAAATTAAAAGGAAATGTGTAGGGCAACTTTTTTACACAGAAGGTGGTGGGTTTCTGGAATGTGTTGCCAGGGGTGGTGGTGGAGGCAGATATGATAGTGGCGTTTAAGAGGCTTTTAGGTAGGCAAATATAACCATATAACCATATAACAATTACAGCACGGAAACAGGCCATGTCGGCCCTTCTGGTCCGTGCCGAACACTTATTCTCCCCTAGTCCCATCTACCTGCACTCAGACCATAACCTTCCATTCATTTCCCATCCATATAACTATCCAATTTATTTTTAAATGATAAAATCGAACCTGCCTCCACCACCTCCACTGGAAGCTCATTCCACACAGCTACCACTCTCTGAGTAAAGAAGTTCCCCCTCATGACACCCCTAAACTTCTGTCCCTTAATTCTCAAGTCATGTCCTCTTGTTTGAATCTTCCCTACTCTCAGTGGGAAAAACTTATCCACGTCAACTCTGTCTATCCCTCTCATAATTTTAAAGACCTCTATCAAGTCCCCCTTTCACCTGCTCTGTAACTTAGTTGCTGAAACCAAGGCAACATTCTAGTAAATCTTCTCTGTACTCGCTCTATTTTGTTGACATCCTTCCTATAATTAGGTGACCAAAATTGTACACCATACTCCAGAATTGGCCTCACCAATGCCTTGTACAATTTTAACATTAGATCCCAACTTCTATACTCAATGTTCTGATTTATAAAGGCCAGCACATCAAAAGCTTTCTTTACCACCCTATCTACATGAGATTCCACCTTCAGGGAACTGTGCACAGTTATTCCCAGATCCCTCTGTTCAACTGCATTCCTCAATTCACTACCATTTACCATGTACGTCCTATTTTGATTTGTCCTGCCAAGATGTAGCACCTCACACTTATCAGCATTAAACTCCATCTGCCATCTTTCAGCCCACTCTTCCAACTGGCCTAAATCTCTCTGTAGACTTTGAAAATCGACTTCATTATCCACAACACCACCTATCTAAGTATCATCTGCAAAATGGACAGGGAGAGATATGGGTCATGTGCAGGCCGATGAGATTATTTCATCTTGGCATCATGTTGGCATAGATATAGTGGACCGAAGGGCCTGCTCTTGCACTGTACTGTACTGTGCTCTAAGTTGCTGGTGATGGAGTGATTAAAATTGGAGATATACAAGAGGCATGAACTGTGCGGAGCAGCGATCTCAGGGAGCTGTGGGACTTGCAGAGTTCATTGGGATAAAAATAAATTCTTATCATTTTAGATTGCATCGAATGACTATTAAAAATGTCCCCAGGGATTTTTTTCAGATTCAATATAACACAACATGAGCTACACTGTACAGCTGTTGCACAGAAGCCGGCCCAACTCAGCCGAGCTCCATTCTTTAGGAATAGCGTTTTAAAATGTGGTTGTGAAGATTTTATCAATAAAATATTACTTTTGCATTCAGATGTGCGAATGTAGTGATCTTGAGAGGACACACATGCAGAGGGATAGTCAGAAAATCAATAGGGATTGTATCCTGGATGCATGATTAATAATGAAAAGGGATTTAGATTTGGAAAATTGTTTAGTTAGTTAATCATAAGAATAAATCTCCCATTCTCATTCTTGAACTTTTAACCATAGATTGGAATTCATTTTACTTGAGTTTTATGGGACAGCTGAATAACCTCAATATGTTGTTGGTAGTCTCCCATCTAAATGGTATTAATTTAGTTTAGTTTATTTTAGAGCTACAGTGTGGAAGAAATCTCTTTGGCCCACTGAGTCCACACCGACCAGTGATCACCCGTAGACTAGTTCTATATCCTGCACACTAATGACAATTTACAAAAGCAGATTAACCTATAAAGCTGTGCACCTTTGGAATGAGGAAGGAAACTGGATCACTCGGGAAAAACCCACGCGGGTCACAGGGAGAGCGTACAAACTCCACAGAGACAGCAGCCGTAGTCAGGATTGAACCTGGGTGAGGATTGAACCCTAGGCGCTGTGAGATAGCAGCTCTACCGCTGCGCCACAGAGCCACCCAAAACTACCAACTATTACTGGATCTTCCATCATCAGCAAAGCAAATTCACCCACTAGCAACACTATCACCACAGTGGTTCTTATTTGGTCAACTTCCCAAGCTTCTGTTCGTAAACATGCTTAGAGCTATTGCAATTGATAGATTGTTTCCTATTGCTACAGTACCAGCCTCAAATGACATATTCATAGTAAGGTCATAAGGTCCAACGTGATAGGAGTAGCATTAGGCCATTCGGCCCATCAATTCTACGCTGCCATTCAATTATGGCTGATCTATCTCTCCCTCGTAATCCCATTCTCCTGCCTTCTCCCCATAACCCCTCACACCTGTACTAATGAAGAACCTATCTATCTCTGCCTTAAAAATATCCATTAACTTGACTTCCACAGCCTTCTGTGGCAAGCGAGCTGCCACATAAAAAACAATCTTGATTCACGCCTCCTATATTTTCAAAAGTCATTGTTCCTGAAATAATTTTGGAATGTAATTTGTTCTGAACTCAGCCCTCTTAATCATTTACAAGAGACCATAATCTCAGCTCTATCAAATCTATTCTCTTCTCCAAGTGCTGGAGTAACTCAGGGGGCCAGGCAGCATCTCTGGAGGACATGGATAGGTGATGATAAGTGATTGGCCTGTTTCCGTGCTGTACGTCTAAACTAAAAAATAAATTCCCCCTCTGTTTAAACACACTATAAATCAAAGCAATTAATTATGGCAGTCACAAAACTGAATTGTCATTTTTTTTTACTGTGGACACTTTGAGCCTTTTCTCAATATCTCAGTGTATATATTCTGGGTAAGAGGTGAATTATGGACTATTATTTGGCATCTTCTGATTCAAATGCTATCCATACTAATCATAGCTATTTCAATTTTCAATTTTGCTTTGCAGTGCAAAATTGTTGAAAATTATGTTTTCCAAAACTCTTAGAAATTTGACAAAATTTCACTGGATTAATGTTAAAATAAATTGATTTACTAAGATTATTTATTAAGATTATAACAGAACCAATTTACTTATAATGTAATTCTTTTGACATGAGAATGCAATATAGTGGAACAATCACGTTTTGATGCTTTCTAAATTGATTTCATTTAGTGTTTACCTAACACCAAGTAGATTTTGTGTCCTTTTGGGGCGCATCACAATCTAAACCGGCACACAAAAGCAGAAAAACAAACAACTACTGTGCATCAGTGTACTCTCAACATTCTGCATGGCGTTGTTGGCAGTGATATTAAGCAGTACTTACCCATCAATAACCTGCTGATTGATGCCTAATTTTAATATCTCTTGGCCCCAACCTTAGCAAAGCCTTCAACCAAATGTGGACCAGTTCAGTTTAGTTTAGTTTATTGTCGCGCCTACTGAGGTACATTGAAAAGCTTTTGTCGAAGAAAGACGAAACATGATTAAATACAGGATAAGGGAATAACTTTTAGTGCAAGGTAAAGCCAGCGAAACCGATCAAGGATAGTCCAAGGGTCAGCAATGAGGTAGATTGTACTTCAGTACTGCTCTCTGGTTGTGGTAGGATGATTCTGTTTCTGTGCTGGTCACTCAGATATAGGAAGCTTGTGATAGCACCAGAGAGGGTGCAGAGGAGATTCACTGGGATGGTGTCTTGGATTCTTGGATGAAGTGGTCCAATTATGAGGAGAGGCAGGATAAGCTAGGTCTGCTCCCCCTTAAGCAGAGGAGGTTAAGAGGAGACATGATGGAGGTATATAAAATTATAAGGTGTATAGAGTATGAAGGACACGTGCAGGAGGGAACTGCAGATGCAGGTTTACATCGAGATAGATACAAAATGCTGGAGTAACTCAGCAGGACAGGCAGCATATCTGGAGAGAAGGAATCTGTGATGTTTTGGGTCTAGACACTTCTTCTGACTGGCGCTGAACTCTCAGTCTGAAAAAGGGACTCAACCTGAAACGTCACCCATTCCTTCTATCCAGAGACGCTGCCTGTCCCGCTGAGTTACTCCAGCATGTTGTGTCTATAAGGGACACTTTGTTGAATCTGTTGTAATCTCGAATGCTCTCATTGAGTAAGAGCTAGAAGTAGTTTCAATACAGCTTTCAGAAGAGTATTGGTTTTCTGGGAACAAATTGGAGAGCTGAGAGTGGAAGTAGGGAAGGGCAGGTAAAAGGTTAGAGGCATAGGAGCGTACAACATAGAAACAGACCAGTGGGCAAACGTCCATATTTATCCCATTGCCCAACACATGGTCCATAGCCCTTGGTGCCAAAACACTTCAAGTACTTGTCTAAACAATTCTAAATGGTGTCAGTGACTTAGCTTCAACCACTCTCTCGAGCAGTACATTCCAAGTACTAACCACTCTCTGGCTGAAGAAGGTGTCCTCTCATTTCCCTTCTGAATATATTTCCCCCTTAGGCTAAATCTGTGTTCTCTGATTTTATTTACCTTTTATATTGGGAAAGGTTTCAGTCAAAGCTTTTCATTAAAAGCTCAGTCAAATAGAAACATAGAAACATGGAAAGTAGGTGCAGGAGTAGGCCTTTCGGCCCCTCGAGCCAGCACCGTCTTTCAATATGATCATGGCTGATCATCCAAATTCAGTACCCCGTTCCTGCTTTTTCCCCATATCCCTTGATTCCGTTAGCCCAAAGAGCTATATTTAACTCTCTCTTGAAAACATCCAGTGAATCGGCCTCCATTGCCCACTGTGGCGGAGAATTCCACAGATTCACAACTCTCTGGGTGAAGATGTTTTTCCTCATCTCAGTCCTAAATGGCCTAACCCCTTATTCTTAAACAGTGAAATATCCAGCCTGGCATGTTTTGTCATGGAAAACATTCTAGTAGTACGAGATTTTCCAAAGCCCTCTCCAGCGTGTCTGAATTTCTTTGTCTCTGTGGTCTCTGTATCTAACGGGAGAGGTGCAGCTACAAGATACGTACATTTTAGTGACAGAAGAATACTTGGGTTAATTCGCTTTTCTATCAAGCAGAGCATTGTCTGATTACCATGAGCAACATGGCCAGTTATATGGACTACATGCTGGCTGCTTTCTGCAGTAGTCAGATGATGAATGGGAACATAAATAATGTGACGGGTCTGCTATTAATATAATAAAATTAACTGTATTAGTAATGCTGCGGTCTGCTTTACAAAGAATATCAGCAACATGTCTGCATGAAAATAATAACAGGACTGGTGTCGTTGCAAGCCACCAGATTGTTTTTTTTAAAGGACTAACTTTGGACAGTATAATCTCGACATTGTGTGAAATAGTACAGAAACACACCTGCTTCCATTTATACAATAACTGCAATGAAACAGATTATCCCAAGGCACGTCACAGGACATTTACCAAGCTAAATTTAATGGCAAAATATGTTAGAATAGATGATCAAATCTTTGTCAAAGAGGTAGAGTTTTGGTGCAATTTAGAGGTGATGGCAAGTTAGCCAGGGTGGCAGGGAAGGATTTCTGACAGACAAATAAATACTCTGCTACCAATGTGATTTAATTTGGGAATGATCAGGAGACCAGAATTAGTGGCGTGTGGGTATCTTGAATTGTCGAGCTGGAGTAGATTACAGAGAGATGGGGAAAGGAAGGGCATGGAGGGATTTTGGAAACAGGAAACAAGAGTTTGTACGCTCTCCTCGTCACCTGCGTGGGTTGTGTCCGGGCGCTCCGGTTTCCTTCCACACTCCAAAAACGTACAGGTTTGTAGGTTAATTGGCTTCAGTGAAATAGTAAATTGTCCCTAGTGTGTGTACAATAATGCTAGTTTAGAGATACAGCGCGGAAACAGGCCCTTCTGCCCATCGGGTCTGCGCCGACCAGTGATCCCCGCATGTTAACACTATTCTAAGGACAATTTTTACATTTACCAGGCCAATTAATCTACAAACCTGTATGTCTTTGGAGTGTGGGAGGAAACAGAAGAACTTGGAGAAAACCCACGCAGGTCACGGGGAGAATGTCCAAACTCCGTACAGACAGCACCCGTAGTTGGGATCGAACCCTGGTCTCCAGCACTGCATTCGCTGTAAGGCAGCAACACTACCCGCTGCAACACCGTGGCGCCACACAGTGTTCAGGGATCGCTGGTCGGTGCAGACTCGTTGTGCCGATGGGCCTGTTTCCGTGCTGTATCTCTCAACTAAACTAAACTAAACTAAACTAAACTAAACTAAAAGGATAACAAAATCTAGCACTACACCAATCAGGGTAGAACTGGAAGGGCCAAGCAGACTCACTCACCGAGTCGGTAAGGCTAGTTGGCCCCTGTTCCACCCACACCTGCTCGGTCACCCGCCGCGCCTGTTCCTGTGATCCTCTCCCACACACTGTTTTCTTGTTCATTTCCCACGTAAGAATAGTTGTGGGTTTACGAACAGTTCTCAAGAGAACCATGTAATCACGTGAGGACTGCCTCTATTGGTCTTGGAAGGAGTGCAGCAGCTCTTGTGTACTACAATATTACCAGGTCCTAAATGTTGGATTATAAACTAAAATAACATGAAGCCACTTGAATGTAAAAGAACAAGGCCAGTTTGATTGATTTTAGGATTTTGAAAGGTGTTATTTGAATAAACAATAGAACTATTTATCCGGAATAAGGACATTTGTCTCACACTGTTGTAACCATAGGGCAGCACAGTGGTGCAGCGGGTAGAGCTGCTGCCTCACAATGTCCAAGAGCCCAATCTAATCCTGACCTTGGGTGCTGTCTTTGTGGAGTTTCCACTTTCTCTCTGTGATTGCATGCGTTTCCACCGCTTTCATCCCCCATCTTAAAGACAGGTGGACGTTTTGTAGGCTAATTCGCCTCCGTAAATTGCCTCCCAGAATGAAAAAGTGGGATAGAATACAATTAGTGTGAACGGGCGATGGATGGTCAGCATGGACTCGGAGGCCGAAGGGCCTGTTTCCATGCTGTATTTCTAAAACTAAAACTAATAATTCAGGAAACAGATCATTCAAGAATGTTTCTCAATGCAAAGAGAGGCAGCCTTCCTCTCATACCAAGACAGTCTTCCTCTGACCCCTAGTCCCAAGTCCCTGTTAATACTGGGTTTGTAGGTTAATTCAATTAATAATTGTAAACCCAGTATAAACAGAGTTGTTTGACTAAGGCATAAAGATATTGATGTAGATGGATGGACAGACACAAAATGTATGGTTTAAATCAACGGGTCAGGCAGCATCTCTGGAGAAAATGGATAGCTGACGTTTCGGGTCGGGACTCTTCTTCAGACAGATTGTAGGGAGGTTGAACTGGAAGCAAGAAAAGACCAGGAAACGGAGTTACGATAAGTCTTTTCCCACTCTTGGTTCTTGATAGTCAGCATGGACGGCGTATGTCGAAGGATCTGTTTCTGTGCTCCATGGCTCCATGACTCTAAATTCACCTCCTCCAGGTTCTCTCTGATGTATTATTTAAACAAAGTAAGTTATCAACAGAGACACAGAAGGTTATGAAGGGATATACTGTAGATAGATTAACTGAATCACCCAAGATATGGCAAATGGAGTATAATATTTGAAAACATTAAATTGGTCAATTTGCAGGGAAAATAAGAATGAGAACATTATTTGAAAGGTTGAGAGACTTTTGATAAACAAGAGGCTGAAAGAGTACTGAGATGCAAAGGGATCTTGGTGTCCCAGTGGATGTCTCACAAAACGGTAGCACACAAGTAACATAAGTAATTGGGAAAGCTAACACAATGTTAACATTTATTGTTAGGGGAATTGAATATACAAATAAGGAGGTTACGCCTCAGTTATGGAGAACATTGTAAAGGCATAATCTGGAGTTTTGTGTACACTAACGCTCATTTAAAGAGTGTTATTTAAAGAGCAGTGTTAATGCATCAGAAGCATCTTAGAGAAGGTTTACTGGACTGCAAGACGATTACCTTATGAATAAAGATGGGACAGGCTTGACTTATATTCACTGGAGTTTAGAAAGGTGAGAACAAACTTGTTTGAAGCATGATGTCCTGCGGATAATTGTGGAGACAATGTTTCCTCTTGTGGGAAAGTCGAAAATAAGGGACAATTTAAAAAATGTTTATGACTGGGATGAAGTGGCTTTTTGTTTCTCAGAGAGTTATGAGTAGTTGGAACACTCTTCCCCAATGGTACTTGAACCAGTCTTTGAATAATTTTAACGCAGAGATAGACTTTTGATAAACAAAGAGTCTGAAAGATTACCAGGAGTAAAAAGGAATATGGAGCTGAGGTTATGACTAGATCAACCAATATCTGATGATAGGACATTTAGTTTAGTTTTGAGATACAGCGTGGAAACAGGCCCTTTGGCCCACCAAGTCCGTGCCGACCAGCGATCCCTGCACACTATAGTACACACACTAGGGACAATATATAATTTTATCAAAGCCAATTAACCTACACCTTTGGAGTGTAGGAGGACACTGGAGTACCTGGAAAAACCCAGGTCATATGGAGAAGGTACAAACTCCGTACAGACGGCACCTGTGATTAGGATCAAAGTCGGGTTGCTGGTGCTGTAAGTGAGCAACCATGCCGCTGTGCCACCATGCCGCCCCAAATAATTGAATGTAGTCCAGAGTTCAACTTTTAAATTATTTTTTGGAATTCTATCAGGACATCTCTAAGGCTATTTTGCAGCTTCTTGTACCCATTTGTAATGTTCTGTACTGCTGTTAAATTTGACACTGAATTAAATTGTAATCCTTGAGTAGACCTTCAGGTGGAGAGCGGAATTATGTGCGCTTGGATGCAAGTTACAATTGCGAGTAGGGACGATGTTCCAGGCCTCTGCATGTGCACTTAGGGCATTCTCTTGGGAAAGAGTGGAGGGGAACCTTTCGGAGTTTGACTAAAGAAAGATGGAAATAGGGAGATTTATACAATCCATAGATTGACACAAATTACTGGCGGGTCAGGCAGCATCTCTGGAGAAAAGTAATAGGTGACGTTTCGGGTCGAGACCCTTCTTCAGGCCGAGAGCCAGCGGAAAGAGAAACGAGAGATATAGATGGTGATACAGTTTGAGACAAAGACCCATCATTTATTTCTTTGCCTCTGTAATCCACAGTTTGAGATTTGTAATAGAAAAAAAATCACATGCGGTTAAAATTCATATTGTAAGATTTTAATAAAGACCATTTTTATACATTTTGGTTTCACCATGTAGAAATGACAGCAGTGTTTATACGTAGTCCCCTCATTTCAGGGCACCATAGTGTTTGGGACATTATGGAGGGCACTGTATAGAGATATATGGATCAAATGAATGAAAGATACGCAAAATAGTAATGATGATCAAGGAAAGACGGCACCCACAACGGTCAGCTGTTGGCCGTGGGCTAGCTGATAACGAGTTATCCATTCCTGAGAGCTCCGAGTCTCGGTACGACACATTAGTGTGATGATGCCAACACGTCGAGTGGGGAATGGCTGTAGATTGGATTTTGGAGTCAGGCAAGTGTTTATACTCCAGTGATTCTGGTGCTATCATATTGAAATAGACTGGAAACTGTTCCCCTCCTCTGCTCCCCCTGGATCGATGCTGTCAGAAGCTGCTGACTAAATTCACCGTCAATGTGGATGACAGACATAATGAAAGACAGTCTGCAGATGCATATCGCTCTCAATGTAGGTCAAAGGAAAACTGTTTTGGGCAATTTTTTCTGTCTCTTTCTCAATAAGGTGAGGCTGAGGTGCAACAGAACTGTTTGTGTTGAAATTGAAAAACTGTGTGTGCTGGAAATATGAAATAAAAACAAAATACTGGAAAAAAACAGATCAGTCGGCATCTGTGCAAGAATTTAAATTTTGCAGGGCCAGATCCTTTGTCTGTCATTCTCTTTCCACATATGCTGCCTACCCTGCTGAGCATTTGCAGCTTTTTTTGTTTACATTTCTGTTGCATTTGATGTGACTAACTGGTTTATCTTGCTTAAGTGTGTCGACGCCTTGTTTAAAATGGCAATTTAAAAGGATAAGGGTAATACACAGATTGGAAATTCAGCTGTTTATGAAGAGCATGAAATACAATATCAGACGCTAAGACCTGGTAGTCTTACGTTAAGAATGTAACTAAAGAGCAATTGTCCCTGCATTTTACCCCCCAATATTCAGTTCCCTCTCCCCTGACTCTCAGTCCGAAGAAGTGTCTTGATCTGAGACGCCACTATTCCTTTTCTCCAGAGATGCTGCCGGACCTGTTGAGTTACACCAGCCTCTGTGTCTATTCCAGTTTACTAGTCTGGAGTTCAGCAGGGTCTTGAATTTATTTCAACATCCTCGATCTTTTCTGAGATATCAGCAAAGTCTTTTATGATCCTTTTTGTTTATATCAAGGCAGTGATTCTGCACCTATGGGTGCCTGCAATTAAAAGGCGCATTAGATGCAAACAAGCAGATTAGCAGATTACCAGAGGGGCTGTACAATTGCTGCACTCACTGGAAAGTACAGGTAATGTAATGAAGATCGAAGAAAGTGGTCTGAAGAAGTGTCTTGGTCCAAAAAGTCCCCCATTCCTTCTCTCCATAGATGCAACCTGTCCCTTGAATGCTCAGTTACTCCAGCATTTTGTGTCTATCTGCGGTTTAAACCAGCATCTGCAGTTCCTTCCTACACCCAAGATGTGCTTCAGTCCCAGGATTGGTATAAAATGGTTTCGACTGGCATGCCTATTCATCTATAAATCGTTCATTCACAAGATTAAGGTGTTGCCTTCTTGTCACCAACATTAACTAGGTGTCACAAAAAAGCTGGAGAAACTCAGCGGGTGCAGCAGCATCTATGGAGCGAAGGAAATAGGCAATGTTTCGGGCCGAAACCCTTCTTCAGACTGAGTTCCCTCTTAAACATTAACTAGGTGTCTGTGGGTTCAAAGAAGGGTTGGTAACCATAAATCAACTAATGAGATTGCTGCTGATGGGCTCAATAGAGGCTGCCACTGTGGGTGTGCAATCCCTCCTTCAGTTTGACAGGGTCCACCATTGATTCTGGTTGGAGGATGTGTCCTGGAAGCTGCCCAGCTGTGACAAAGTCAGAGCTATATTCCTGGAGAAACATGCAAACTGAAACCTAATCTCCCCTATTTCGATTCCCCCACCTGTTCACTTGGCTTTGGTTGTCGACATTGTTTTTTTGGCTTATCACTAAAACAATTATAGCCGTCTTAAAACATCAATGCAGAAAAAAAACAATGGAGGTGGCAGCCCCCCAAAATACAGTATATGTAGGAATGGGAAGAAGAATTAAAGTGTCCAGCAACCGGGAGATTGTTCAGCCCGCCTGAACCACCTTCAAACGCAGACCTGGCCATCGTTTCGTGGAACACCTTCGCTTTCAAGAAATTCTTTAAAAATTGTGCTTGAAAATTCTTTAGCGCAGTGCATTATTACATGCACAATGCAATTATTTTTAGAGATACAGCACGGAAGCAGGCCCTTCGGCCCGCCGAGTCCGCGCCGACCAGCGATCCCCGTACACTAACAATATCCTACACACACCAGGTACCAATTACAATTCTACTGAGCCAATTCGCCTACAAACCTGTACGTCTTTGGAGTGTGGGAGGAAACCGGAGAAAACCCACGCAGGTCACGTTGAGAACTTACAAACTCCATACAGACAGTATCCGTAGTCAGGATTGAACCCGGGTCTCCGACGCTGTAAGGCAGCAACTCTACCGCTGCGCCACCTTGCTGCCCTTTTTATACATTTATCTGCACCGCTCCCCTTAATTAATCATTGTTTACTTTAGGTTGGTTCTTCAGTATTATTTCTATTTCTGTGGAAAGTGTCTGATTTAATACATCACCCCCTCTGTGCTTTACCTGAATGGCTTCTCAGTCTAAGGTGACGTTCTGGATCCGCTGGCTATTTGACCATATGTACCAGACAGGAAAGCTGGAATGTATGTTCCAACAGTCTCACCACAACTGATGCCGTCTGAAGAACCTGACAGCTCAAGTCATCCCTGAATATGGGCCCTATGATGCATGAAGGCAAATAATTAGTCTGAAGTGCAACTGGATGGAGCATGGCTTGTAATAATCCTTAGTTGTTTCACACCTGAATTATAAACTAAACACGTGCAGTTTGTACCTGCGTTTGCTAGGAATGGGCTCTATCCTCAGGGAGATATTAAGGCTGCAGTCTCTGAGATCTCAGTGAACATTTTGCTACCCCCACGCTCACGCTCAAAGTAGAGGCCAATAGCAGAGCCAAGATCGAGCAACTGCTGGAGTGATTCACTTCACTCTGCTGGTTCTTCAGCTGCTGTGAATCTGCGAGACCAAAGATATCTGTTCAAACCAGATGGAAGCCTCCTGGATGTGTGTAAGTGGTTCACGGGCTGGAAACCAAGCTGGTTGCTGTATCTGCTCAGTAGCCTTTGATTGTACATGTTAGCAGACTATCAACAGGAGCTTGGTTGCATGGAACTCTCAACTCCTCATACAGTAACGGTGGGCCCTTCAGCCCACCATGCCCATCCCTACCTTTTTGCCCATCTACACTAATGCCATTTGACCACACATAGCTGTCAATGCCATGACTATTTAAATGCCTGTCTAATTGTATCTTAAACATAGTGATTGTACTTGATCTCCCCACCTTCTCTTGCAGTGAATTCCAAACATCAATCAATCTCTGTGTAAATAAAAACCTTCCCCTCAACTTCCTGTTAAACGTTCTTTCTCTCACCTTAAACCTATGTCCTCTTGATGTTGATATTCCTCCCATCAGCAAAAGGTTCTGACTATCTATTTAGTCTACGCCTCATAATTTTGGCACTTCTATCACCCCCTCCGCCTCCTTCACTACAGGGAAAACAAGCATAGCTGACCCAATATCTCCCCGATTTCCTGGTGAATCTCCTCTATATCCTGGTGATTCTCCTCTGCACTCTTCACAGCTCAACGAGATCCATCCTGTAGTACGGTGACCAGAAATGCACAAAATGCTTCAAGTGCAGTCTAACAAATGCTTCAAGTGCAGTCTTAAGGGGTTAGACAGGCTAGATGCAGGAAGATTGTTCCCGATGTTGGGGAAGTCCAGGACAAGGGGTCACAGCTTAAGGATAAGGGGGAAATCCTTTAAAACCGAGACAAGGAGAACTTTTTTCACACAGAGTGGTGAATCTCTGGAACTCTCTGCCACAGAGGGTAGTTGAGGCCAGTTCATTGGCTATATTTAAGAGGGAGTTAGATGTGGCCCTTGTGGCCAAGGGGATCAGAGGGTATGGAGAGAAGGCAGGTACGGGATACTGAGTTGGATGATCAGCCATGATCATATTAAATGGCGGTGCAGGCTCGAAGGGCCGAATCGCCTACTCCTGCACCTAATTTCTATGTTTCTATGTTTCTATGTTTAACCAGTGTTCTGTAAAGTTGCAATGTAACATCCCAACTTTGATGTTCCATGCCTTGAGCTCTGAAGGCAAGCATGCCATATGCTTCTTTGCCGCTCTATTTATCTCTGTTTCTACTTTAAGAGAACTATAGACATAAACCCCAAGCTCTTTCTGTTCATCAACATTCTTTGGTGACTTACCCTTCACTAATATGTCCTTCCCCCATTTGACTTCTCAAAATGCATTACCTCACACATCTTGGGATTATATTCCACCTAACCTTCCATCTGATTTATGTTCTTCTGTAGCATTAGACAATCTTCCTCGCTATCCACAATACTATCAATCTATATGTCATTGCAAACTTACTAATCACACCTCTTATATTTACCTCCAACTGCTTGATATAGTAGATCACAGATAAATAAGGTCGTAACAACAATCCATACGGTTCCCCACTGGTCCCAGACTTCCAATCAGAAAAAAATCTTTCCACCACGATCCTCTGCCTCCTATCACTGGGCCAGTTTGCATTGTGCCTTAATCTTCTGGACCAATCCACCATGCAGAACCTTTTCAAATGTCTTACTAAAGTCCATGTAGAGTACGTTGCTATCTTGCCCTCATCAAGCTTCATTGTTAACTCTTTGAGGAGTTAACAATGACTCAGTCTAGATGGTGAAGCAGGAATTGCCCCTCAGAAAGCCATGCTGACTATTCCTGTTCAGCCCCTTCCTTTATAGTAGTAGGTTCCCCTCGGTCATGACTGACCATGGGTGATGCATCCTGGTCGGATGCAAGCCTGGGCGATGTCATATGGAGGACAGGCTGTTGCCCATGCAGCATGTCCGCCCTCTCCACGTCGCTGATCGATCCAAAGGAACAGCAGGGCCGTTACAGTTTGGCACCAGCGCCATCGCAGGAGCTGCCAGAGCGAGGTTGTAGACAACGACAAACTGCCTTAGGGGCTCCGACTCCGGATTTTCTTGAGGTTTACTCCAGGAGCCTTTTCCATGACTGGGCATGGCCGCAAGGCAGTGGAGGTTTTAAATCAGAGTTTTCCCTCTCCTAGATGGACTGCCTTCCCAGGCTGACGAGCCCCATCTGCCCAAGCCTCGTGAGGGCGGGAGTGTCTACCTTCCCGTGCAGGTCTATAGCACCTGCCCACTTCCTTTATAAATGTACACAAATCTTATTCTTTAAGATTTTCTCCTATAAATCACCCCCCCCCCCCTCCCGTACTGTTTCATTCTGTTTACTTTAGAGGCCCAATGTGGAAGCAGCCCCATCGAGTCCAAGCAAATTAGCAGTCGCCCCCACCCTATTCTATCCTACGCACTAGGGACAATTTAGAGAAGCCAATTAATGTACAAACCTGCACTTGAAAAGAAACCGGAGCACCAAGAGAAAACTCACCAGGTTACAGAGAGAATGTACAAACTGTACAGACAGCACCCGCAGTCAGGATCAAACCTAGTGCAGCGGCTCTACTGCTGCGCTGATGTGCTGCCCTGATGTAGAGTTACCTGGCTTACCTCTGCTGCCCTTCATAAATAACAAAATAACATTATCCGTCCTTCAGGCTTCTATCTGTCTGCGGAGGGCGCTCAGCATCGCCAAGGACTGCTCTCACCCCAACCATGGACTGTTTACCCTCCTACCATCCGGGAGGCGCTACAGGTCTCTCCGTTGCCGAACCAGCAGGTCGAGGAACAGCTTCTTCCCGGCGGCTGTCACTCTACTCCACAACGTACCTCGGTGACTGCCAATCCCCCCCCCCCCCCCCCCCCCCCCGGACACTTATTATTATTATTTATTCAAATCATTTGCTATGTCACTCTTCCAGGGAGATGCTAAATGCATTTTGTTGTCTCTGTACTGTACACTGACAATGACAATTAAAAATTGAATCTGAATCTGAATCTGAATCTTCTGGTATCACACATGTGGTTATCAAAGATGTTCTCGAGGAATTGTTGTTTTCTTGCCGTTTTTTGCTACATGCCATTAACTCCTGGTGCCTTGAGTCCTCCAAAACTACTTCCCTTGTTCACAGAGAAATTCACAATCCCTTAACCTTAACGGCAATCCAGGTGTGAAGCGATTGGTCTGCTGCTAGATGTCCGACGCTCGAGTGCATGGGCAGCCAAGGCAACATTTGGCACTGGTTTAATATTATAAATTCTAGGAGACGGCAAAGGTATAAGAAGATGTGTATGCATAGAATAGAGGAAAAAAAGAAAGGGGGGCTACTGAGGAAAAATAGCTGGACAATGATGGTGAGAGAGAGGGGCATGGGGGGAATGGAGGTGGAAGCAGAGAAGATAAGTTAAAAGATAAGGTGACACAGGAAGAGAGAGAAAGATGGGGTAAGAAAGAGGAGGAATGGGAGAGTGGGTGTGAGGTGGGACTGACTAAGGGAATTGGCTGTGGCTTGGGACTGGTGTGTGACTTTTGAGGCAATATACTGTCCCTTATTTGACCTGTGAACCAGTTTAGCACCCCAGTACACAATTCTCTTTTTCCATTAGAGCGAGCAATTAATGTGTTAAATGTTGTAATTTTGCATTATGTTAGTGACCTCTGATCTATGATGTTGAATTGAGTAGACACTGAGCTTGAGGTGTGTGCTAATCCTGGAGAAATATACTGATCTTACTGTTCAATGAATGGTAGTTATTTAAAGACACTTGAGAGCGATACCCGGAATGATATTTGAATTGGCATTGAGAGAGGGCAGCGTGATGCCCTGCCTTGAATGGACATCTTAATGCACTTAAAATGAACAAGTTACTTCCTCAATTAATGGCAAATAATTCCAAAGAGGTTGTTCTCTACTATGTTCAACTTTAGGCGTGATCTTATGGAGATGTCTAAAATCATGAGAGGAATAGATCGGGTAGGCACATGGAGTCTCTCGCCAAGAATAGAGGAATCGAGAACCAGAGGACATTGGTTTAAAGTGAAGGCGGAAAGATTTAATAGGAACATGAGGGGTAACCTTTTCACACAAAGGGTGGTGGGTGTACGAACGAGCTGCCAGAGGAGGTAGTTGATGCAGGGACTATTGTAACATTCAAGAAACAATTAGACAGGTGCATGGATAGGTCAGGTTTGGGATATGGATCAAACACAGGCAGGTGGGATTAGTGTTGCAGGGACATGTTGGTCGGTGTGGGCAAGTTGGGCCGAAGGGCCTGTTTCCACGCTGAATGACTCTATGACACTATTAAGTTCATACATCAATGATCCATTTTCTTGTTAGGAAGCTTTATTTTCTTTATCTCACCAAAATAAGTACAGATAAATGCAAACATTTGATTGGTGGGAGTTGGTATTTGTTGTTGTCACGTAATTTAACTTCCTTTAATCTAGCACGAGGAATCTTTTATTCCTTTATTGACTTTCAATTCTTATATTTCTCTGGGGATTTTTTCAACTCTAATGGAGATGATGTGGACTAAGCCTGCTCACAAATACACCTCCACCACTAGTGTCTAAACTGGAAACAGCTTTCAAGGTTACAGAGAGTAATTACCTGTAACACACCATCAAACCAGTTAATGTTCTGCATCACTCATCAAAATAATGCATTGTAAATAAACCCCGCAACAATGGAGAATGTTGCTTTGAAACTGAATGCAACACGCATTACCCAAACTGAAAGATTCACTGAAGGTCTCGACCCGAAACATCACCCATTCCTTCTCTCCAGAGATGGTGCCTGTCCCACTGAGTTACTCCAGCATTTTATGTCTACCTTCCATTTAAACCAGTGTCTGCAGTTCTTTCCTACACATTACTCAAACTGTCCTACTTCCTTCATTTCACATCCGTGATGGTTCTGCGGCTGTTGTAACTGGAATAGTGTTGTGGTCTCCTAATTTGAGGAAGGACATTATTGCTATTGAGGGAGTGTAGTTTAGGTTCACTGGGTTAATTCCCGGGATGGCGGGACTGGCATATGATGAAAGAATGGGTCGACTGGGCTTGTATTCATTGGAATATAGGATGAGAGGGGATCTTAGAGTAACATATAACATTCTTAAAGGATTGGACAGGCTAGATGCAGGATAAATGGTCCCCATGTTGGGGGAGAGTCCAGAACCAGGGGTTACAGTTTAAGAATAAGGGGTGGGCCATTTAGGACTGAGATGAGGAAAAACGTTTTCACCTGAATCTGTGGAATTCTCTGCCACAAGAGGCAGTGTGGGGCAATTCACTGGATGTTTTCAAGAGAGAGTTAGATTTAGCTCTTAGGGCTAAAGGATGAAAGAGATATGGGGGGAAAAGGCAGGAACGGGGTACTGATTTTGGATGATCAGCCATGGTCATATTGAATGGCGGTGCTGGCTTGAAGGGCCAAATGGCCAATCCTGCACCTGTTTCCTATGTCTATGTTTTCTACGTTAATGCCACATTTTCATATCTTCCCATATCCCAGAAACAACACTGTCTAACCAGTGGCCTTTCACATAAAGGAACAGCTGGCCATTACAATTCAGACTCTTGCCCAATTCTCCATCCGTGTCTCCCACAGAGCACCTTCTTCATTGATCCATAACGTACACACTGATGCTGTCTACAGTCCCCAAATATAGAAAAAGCTCCATGCTCATAGATAGACATAGAGTCCTGGCGTAACTCAGCGGGTCAGGCAGCATCTCGGGAGAAAAAAGATGAGTGACGTTTTGGGTCGGAAGCCTTCTTCACACTCTCATGCTCATAGAGCAGGGAAAATAGCCCTTTGACCCATTGAGCCCATAATGACCATCAAGCAGTAACCCAACACTATTCTTGTATTCATTCTCTCCACATTCATGTTAATTCCTCCCAGTTTCTACCATTCCCTTGAGATGTACAAGATTATACACTTGCCTATTTTTTTGGCGAACACCCGAGCCACTGACTGACGCATCATGGTCGCTGATAGATTTTGAACATTTTAAAATCCAGCGGCGACAAAAAAAATGTTGCAACCATTGATGAAACACCGCAAGTCATTATGTCATCACGCCGTGTCACACCGCCGCGACTTTTTCGGTGACCTGATACGTCAGTCAATGATGCCGACAGTCGCCGAAAAAATCGCCAAGTTGGATAGGTCCTTTTGACAATCCGAGACAGCTTCAGGAAACTCCAGGTGATAACATCAAAGTAGGATTTTGTTGTAAAAGACTTTGAAGAATTCAACAAGCTTGGTCTGCGAGTTTGGGAACAAAGAGTTAAAGTGGTGATCTGGAGAATAAAGAACTGCAGGGGACTTTTGCCAACCTCCCCTTGGAGCTGTCCTCTTGCACTTTGCAGATAAAACACTTGATTAATCAATTTTACCTTTCAGGTGGAGGGAATGTGACCTTGCAGACTTTCTATAGTTGATGGGATTCGATTGCTTTTGACACCTGACTTACATGTCACGTCGCATTGCCTTCCTCTTGCAGATAGCCTGGTATTGATGTGATGTTTTCATCTCTAAGACATGATGATCAGACCGAACAGAAATAAGCAGGATGCCAATGACCTTGTTCGTGAGATATAACCCCCAAGGAGAGATGGCTATTGGAGAGGGTGTGACGTATAGACATTAAAACAAGATCCATCTGAAATCCCACCGAACCATCATTTTGTTTAGTTTTGGAGATACAGCGTGGAAACAGACCCTTTGCCCATCAAGACCGCGCTGACCAGCGATCACCCGTACACTAATTCTACGTTAAACCAGTTTTGCATCCCACAAACTTGGGGCAATTTACAGGTCAATTGACCTACAAACCTGCACGTCTTCGGAATGTGGGAGGAAATCAAAGCACCTGGAGAATACAGGGAGACAGACAGCACCCAGGACAGTAGTCAGGATCAAACTTGGCTCCATGGCACTTTAATGCAACGGCTCTACCACTGTTTTTAATGGAGGCATATCCATACATCGTAGGTGGTACAACCACTGGAAACTTTAACGATCTTGCCCAATTCCAGTTTTATATTTAACCCATGGAGTTAGCTTTCACAACTTGGGTATCCAAGATGTAAATGAAGATCAAATGGGCCATATCCAGGGATTATCCATTGCCTGAAGAGATTAAAATTAATTCCCATGGGAAAGGTGGTTAATTAATAAAGCCAAATATAGATCCCTTTTGAGATATACTGTTTCCTTTGAGTTACATGAGTCAAAATTGATTTTATCCAGGTTGAGCCACCTGAACAATATTTAGTTTAGTTTAGTTTTGGAATAAAGTCCTGATTTAGCATTGCCAACTAAAACCACAATGTTTTAGAGTCACAGAGTCTTACAGCGTGGAAACACGCACTTTGGCCCAACTTACCCACACCGGTCTCATCTACACTAGTCCCACCTGCCTGCATTTGGCCCATATCCCTCTAAACCTGGCCTATCCATGTACCTGTCTAAATGTTTCTTAAACGTTGCAATAGTACCTGCCTCAACGACCCCTTCCAGCAGCTTGTTCCATACACCCACAACCCTTTGCGTGAAAACGTTACCCCTCAGGTTCCTGTTAAATCTTTTCCCCCTCCCCTTAAACCCGTATCCTCTGGTTTTTGATTCCCCTACTCTGAGCAAGTATGTCTAATTCCCCATCTCTGGGCACGAGACTCTGTGCCTCTAAGTTTAATAAAAAATAAGTGAACTAAAATTTCTAGGCAACAGAAGGTAACAAATTAATTCACACAATTCTTGTCAAAAATCAAGTTAACCTGGAATTGACACAGTTGCAGACTTTGCCGGTAGTTCTTTTATGCCTGTCAAGAAAATTGCCTCAGCATTTTTATGGAAGAAACATCATTATCCCTGGCACAGTTTTACTGACATAAAGTTTCCTCAAATGACGTCAATAAAGGTGCAAAATAATATTCACCTGCTGTGAGATTGTTGACCTTGCAAGTCTGTGAGAAAAATTCTCTTATTTATTGACAGAATATTCAGCTTTTACCAAACCTGTTCTCCTTGAAACCACGCTGCTTAATGAACCAACATTCAAACTGCATTCAGTCTGAAGAAGGGTCTCGACCCTGAAACGTCACCCATTCCTTCTCTCCAGAGATGCTGCCTGTCCCGCTGAGTTACTCCAGCATTTTGTGTCTACCTTCGATTTAAACCAGCACCTGTAGTTCCATTGCTACACATTCAAACTGTATTGTAAGGCACAAAGGACTCAAGGACTCTGGAGCAACTAATAATTGCTGGAAGAAGTCAGCGGGCTGAGCAGCATCCGTGAGGGGAAAGTATTAGTTTAGTTTATTTTAATTTTATTGTCACGTGTACCGAGGTACAGTGAAAAGCTTTTGTTGCGTGCTAACCAGTCAGCAGAAAGACAATACATGATTACCATCGAGCTATCCACAGTGTACATGATAAAGGGAATAACATGAATAACGTTTAGTGCAAGATAAATTCCAATAAAGTCCGATCAAAGATAGTCGGAGGGTCTCCAATGAGGTAGATAGTAGTTCAGGACCTTTCTAGTTGTTGGTGGGATGGTTCAGTTGCATGATAACAGCTGAGAAGAATTGTTGACATTTTGGGTCCTGCATCAGGACGGAGTAGGGAGAGGGAGGATAGGCCACATAATTAGGAGAGGGGGTGGGATGGACAGGGGCTAGTAGGCGATTGGTAGACCGATAGGTGGTGGGGGATGATATGCAGAGGGAGACAGGGAGAGGATGGAAGGTGCTGGAGTTGCAGACAGGGGCAGGTGGGGGATAGGTAGAAGTAGACAAGGAAAGAAAAGCAGTTATAGTGAGATGGAGTGAGTGGAGGGTGAAGAGGGAGACAGACAGCTGCCTTCATAGGTTTGTAACATTCTGGGAGTAGAATTAGGCCATTCGGCCCATCAAGTCCACTCCACCATTCAATCATGGCTGATCTAGCTTTCCACCTCAACCCCATTATCCTGCCTACTCACCATAAACTTTTCCTTAAATATTTCTGTGATCTCCTTTGGCATGTGTTCCTACGTCACACTTGTTCATGGACTGTTCTGACCATGAAGATCAGGGTCACCATCATTGGCAGATTCCCAGCTTTGGGACCATTTCCACCTGCCGTTGATGATGCTGCCATGTCTCACACTTTATTTCTCACTCCTGCATTAGAGAGTTCACCCAAACTCCACGCATAGAGACGGGCAACAGCATCTACATTTCCTTCTGTCCACAGGAGCGGGCAGGGCAGGCATGCCAATAGAAGAACAGCAGTCCATGACATTATTCATGACTTTTGCAACTCTCTATCAGCAGTGCCTGTTGATAACCATGAACGGTTTCCATGGCCGACTCAGCCCAAAGAACACAGTCGAGAATTCGTCAATGCAGCACCCAGAATTCAGGCAAAAACTGCATTAACCAATTCTGTGCATTTCCTGATTTTTGCAATTTTTTCTGGGTTCTGAAACAGCTTTGGTAAAACAGGGCCTGGATAGAGTGGATGTGGAGAGGATTTTTCCACCAGTGGGAGAGTCTAGGACAAGAGGCCACAGCCTCTGAATAAAAGGACGTACCTTTAGAAAGGAGATGAGGAGGAATTTCTTTAGTCAGAGAGTGCAATTCATAGCTACAGACGGCTGTGAATGATATGATATGATATGATATGATATGATATGATATGATATGATATGATAATGATGATATGCCATTTATTGTCACTATACATGTACAGTGCCAGGTCAATGGATATTTTAAGGTGGGAAATGATAGATTCTTGATTAGTATGGGTGTCAGGGTTTATGGGGGGAATGCATAAGAATGGGGCTGAGTATAGAAGTTGGGATGTAATGTTAAAATTGTACACGGCATTGGTGAGGCCAATTTTGGAGTATGGTGTACAATTTTGGTCGCCTAATTATAGGAAGGATGTCAATAAAATAGAGAGAGTACAGAGGAGATTTACTAGAATGTTGCATGGGTTTCAGCAACTAAGTTACAGAGAAAGGTTGAACAAGTTAGGGTTTTGTTCTTTGGAGCGCGGAAGGTTAAGGCGGGCCCTGATAGAGGTTGTCTTTAAAATGATGAGCGGGATAGACAGAGTTACGTGGATAAGCTTTTCCCACTGAGAGTAGGGAAGATTCAAACAAGGGGACATGACTTGAGAATTAAGGGACAGAAATTTAGGGCTAACATGAGGGGGAACTTCTTTACTCAGAAAGTGGTGGCGGTGTGGAATGAGCTTCCAGTGAAGGTGGTGGAGGCAGGTTCGTTTTTTATCATTTAAAAATAAATTGGATGGTTATATGGACGGGAAAGGTATGGAGGGTTATGGTCTGAACGCAGGTGTATGGGACTAGGGGAGAATACGTGTTCGGCACGGACTAGAAGGGTCGAGATGGCCTGTTTCCGTGCTGTAATTGTTATATGGTTATATGGAGAGGGAAAGATAGATCAGCCATGACTGAATGGCGTTGGCTTGATGGTCCGAATGGCCAAATTCTACTCCTACAACTTATGAACTTATGAACAATGCAGGCAAATGTCTAATACCTTGCCTCTATATCAGGCACTATATCAGCCTGCCCAGGCCCCGTGTTATTCCTGGAGGCACACTCCCTCCCCCTTTCATACGTTCAGTAGCATCATTCGGCAGTTGTTATAAGAGTGCTGCTTGTATCATGGGATGCCCGTAGTAGAGTTGGCCTCACAAATCATGATCGTTGTGCCAGATACAGACAGTTGTCAGAACTTGAAATATATTAATAAGCAACATCACACTAAATCCAAAAATGATTTCAGGACTTTAGGACTGAATGCTCCCCGCCTGCTGCTACATTTTACGTTTACAAATAGTTGAGAGGGATTAAAAATAGCGACGAGGAAAGATGGTAATGTGCACAACTGTCGACAGGTGCAGTGTGTAGGGCTGGGATGTGTAGGGCTGGGATGGTACCAGCAGTGATTGGGATGGGGAAGTTCATAGTAAATCATTATTAACTTCAGTCATTTAATCTCAGTCGGCCTGCACTTCTGACAGATTCAAAGCTTGCACTCCAACTATCCTGATGGGTTGAGAATGATTGCCTTCGGTAAAGGGTAAAGCAGTAATAACAGTAATAATACTGTCGGCATAAATCGGTGGTGATTGAAGTAAATGCATGTGATCATTCCACCACAGCTTAATCCTACATCTCTGAAGAGATGTGAGATTGAGATATTTGGCAAAAATGTTTGTTCCATTACCAACAGCCCAACCAAATCTTTTCTTCACAAGTATCATCGGGGAATTAGTAGTTGGTCCTTGCTACTTTGCAGGAAGGAACTGCAGATGCTGGTTTAAACCGAAGATAGACACAAAAAGCTGCAGTAACTCAACGGGTCAGGCAGCACCTCTGGAGAAAAAGAATAGGTGACGAAGGGTTTCGATTTAAAACGTCACCTATTCCTTTTCTCCATAGATGCTGCCTGACCCGCTGAGTTACTCCAGCTTTGGTGTTCTTAGTACTATGGTTGATGCCTACTAATAATGCACAAATTGTTTAGCATACAGTACAAGGAACTTCGTGGTCAGGCTGAGCTTTGAGCAATCAGTTTCTGGGTGATTTCACGGGCATTGGGCATCTATTCTACTTTTCCATGCTAAGAGAGATGGTACATGCTGGTGACCACGCAGATGAAAGTACATCTCACACAAGACACAGTTTCCTACACAACTATCTCCTGCCAGCTGACTGCCATTACTTTGACTTTGACTTACTGCCCTAACTGCACTTACTTGACTTTGTCTCACTTACCAAACTTAGAGCAGAACAATGTAAAACTCTTAAATAATGCCAAAATGAGAAAGCTAGTTATATCCACTGAAAGTTTATAAGGAGATAATTAGAAATCGTCCATACACCTTATATTTATGAATCCTTTGTTTAGGTTTAGCCAGGGGCTTGTGCAGGGATATTAAATTTGACTGCTTTTGGAGCGCATACAGTATTCAAGATAAATATATTGTTAAATTAAAAACAGAATAAGCTGATACACTCTGATGAAGGGACTTTGGCCTGAAAATTTAAATTGGTTTCTCGTCTCACATATATACGGCCTGCCCTGCTGAGTTTTTACAGCAACTTTTGTTTTTATTTTAGATTATTTTAGATTTAACTACTATCTCCCTCTTTGATGTTCCCCAGACTATCCTTAATCAGATTTTGCTGGCTTTACCTTGCACTAACCGTTATTCCCTTATCATGTATCTATACACTCTAAAGAGATCGATTGTAATCATGTGTTGTCATTCTGCTGAGTGGTTAGCACGCAACAAAAAGCTTTTCACTGTACCTTGTTACACGTGACAATAAACCACACACTGAACTGAACTGGGCCTATTTGGATCCTCCAAGAAAATGCTAAATATCCCTAAAGTTGTAATTGATTTTGAAAGTTTACAATACGATGGACATTCAAACCAAAGGATTCTCTGAGTGACTCCCTTTAGATTGATGCTTTGTTGATCCGAATGCTCCTTCACAAAGCATTCACTAAGTATCTTTGCTAACTCTCAAGAACAGCGATGACATTTCAGAAGTAATTGAGATGTACAACATCTCAAGTCATCCCAAGGGTACATTACGATTCTCTTTCAATTTTTAAAAATCTGTTCATGGATGTACTCTTTGTTGTCAGGGGCAGAATTTACTTTCCATGCTAATTATTTTTGAATGGAATGGCTTGCTTGGTTATTTCAGAATGGTCAATTGCAATGTAGTATAACTCAAATCAAATTTAGGCTAGAGCATGTCGATGTGGGAGAGTTCCTTCCCTAATGGTTTTTGCAATAATCTGATAGATTGCTGATGCAATTTTATTTTCAATTCTAGATTTATTTTCTTAAATAGATGAGGTTAAATTCCCTACCTGTCATCATCTGTGTAAATCAGGGGAACAGGCCCTTTGGCCCGACGATTCCATGCCAGCCAGCATTCACCCATACACTAGTTCTATTCTGCGTACGAGGGACAATTTCCAGAAGCCAATTAACCTACAAACCTGCACATCTTTATAATGTGGGAAAAAATGGGGGCATCTGAGGAAATCCCAAATGGTCACAGGGAGAACGTACAAACTCCATGCAGACAGCACCTGCAGTCAGGATCGAACCCGGGTCTCTGGCGCTGTAAAGCAGCAACTCCACTGCTGCGCCACCGTGCCATCCCATGTTATGAACAATTTCTATAGGGCTCAGCACTCAGTCTTTTATTTTTTTATCACACGTATTAATGACTTGACTACTAATGAATTAATCACTTAATCAGTGATGTGCATTGTGCTGCTGAACCCCCACAATCTCATTGGGGCCATATCTCACTGAGGTGACACAGTGGTACAGCAGTGTTGCTGATTTACAGCTCCAGAGACCATGGCTTGATCCAGGTCTAAGGTGCTCCCTATACGTATACTTGTTCCCATGTTATTGCCTGGGTTTTCACAGTTTCTGCCTACACCATAAGCATGCGCTGGTTAGTAGGTTAATTGGCCACTATAAATTTTCCCTGATATAAGTAGTGACTGGAGAATTGAGTGGGAGGGGGAGGGAGTTGATGGGAATGCGAGTGGAAAGATAGGATTAGTGTAGAAGGGTGATTAATGCTCGGCATGGGCATGGAGGGCTATGCTGAATGACTCCGATCCGTATCCATTGGGTAGCATTGAAATTGAACATGAAGGTGTTGTGAGCATTATCGGAAAATGGTGCACAAAGGATAACAGTGTGTCCTGGACTCTGGTGATCAATAAAACAGAGTGATGATCTCCATAACCATTGAAAACTGTTGAAAAAATAGAGCAAGGAGAAGCGATCATTTGTGAGAATGAATCCTGTGTTAAATCAGGTACCAGAACAGAACTACTGAGAGGCCAGGAAGAGGAAAGAAAAGAAAATTCAACATTTTTAAAATCTCCTAACTTAATTTGCAACTTGAAGGAATGAAACACGTAATTGTTTAATTTCTGTGGAAGAGGCTGATTGGCAGTCTTTAACAATTATTCTGACGTTAAAAGGGTGCTTGTGCTGATATTTACTAAATACATTTCTGCAGGGAGTTTCATCTACAATTAATGCCTGGATGGGAGTGCAGTTTGGACTAATTGTGAGTGAGGCATTTCCTCCATCTGCCCTTCTAAATGGTTATTATTTAAAGCATATGATGATAACAGGAGAATATCCTATCGGAATATTCACCATTATTACCGTGCTCGCAGTATTGTATGAGATATGACCACAAAAAGAGGAAGTTCGGTCTTGCTAGTGGTCAGCTGATCCTGGGGGAAAAGCTGAGCTCACTACTTGAAGAGGTTTGCCTACTTGGTAAGAAGTGGTAAGAAGGCATATAGTATGCTTGCCTTTTCGGTCAGGCCATTGCGTGTAAGAGTCAGGACACAGTGATGCAGCTTCATAAAACTTTGGTGTACGAAGGAACTGCAGATGTTGGTCTAAAACTTTGGAAGGGCTGCATTTGGAACATTGTGTGCAGTTCTGGTCACCCCATTCCAAGTAAGATGTGGAGGATTTGGAAAGGGTGCCGAGGAGGTTCACCATAATGTTGCTGGCATTAGGAGAGGTGTTAGCTACAGGAAGAGGTTGGACAAACTTGGATTGTTTTCTCTGGAAGGCCAGAGTTGGCATGGAGATGTTATAGAAGCATATACAATTATGAGAAGCATAGACAAAGGTTAGATATCCTTTTCCTAGGATGGAAAAATTAATTAAAAACATTGTGGGTGGTGAATGCCTGGAACGCGCTCCCATGGTTAGCGGTTGGGACTGATACAAAGTGGCATTTAAGAGGCTTTTAGATAGGCACATGGATATGGAGGGTTCATAAGTTATAGGAGCAGAATTGGTCTATTCGGCCCATCAAATCACTACTCCATCATTCAATCATGGCTGATTTATGTATCCCCCTCGACCCCATTCTCCTGCCTTTTCCCCATAACCCCTGACACTCATACGAATCAAGAATCAGCCAATGTCTGGCTTAAAAATATCCATTGACTTGGAGATAGACACAAAAAGCTGGAGTAACTCAGTGGGACAGGCAGCATCTCTGGAGAGAAGGAATGGGTGACGTTTCGGGTCGAGACCCTTCTTCAGACTGGTTAGGGATAAGGGAAACGAGATGAGGATGAGGGTGGAGGAGGTGCAAGTGAGCTTCTGCCTAACCCTACAGCTGTCTGTGGCAAATAATTCCACAGATCCACCACCCTCTGACTATAGTTCCCAGAGTTGCTGCCTCACAACGCTTGCAGCGCCGGAGACCGAGGTTCGATCCCGACTACGGGCGCTGTCTTTATGGAGTTTGTACATTCTCCCAGTGACCGTGTGGGTTTACTCCGAGATCTTCGATTTCCTCTCACACTCCAAAGACGTACAGGTTTGTCGGTAAATTGGCTTAGTATAAGTGTACATTGCCCCTAGTGTGTGGAGGACGGTGTTAATGTGCGGGGATCACTGGTCAGTACGGAATCGGTGGGTCGAAGGGCCTGTTTCTGTGCTGTATCTCCAAACTAAACTAAAAACTATATATGTAGGTGTGCTGATTTGATTGATTGAAACATACTGAATGGAAATAGGCCCTTTGGCCCACTGAGTCCACACTGACCATTGACTACACTAACTCTATGTTATCCCCTATCACATCCACTCCCTATGCACTGGGGCCAATTAACCTACAAACCCGCATGTCTTTGGGATGTGGGGGGAAACCGGATCACCCTGAGGAAACCCACGCAGTCACAGGGAGAATAGTGGTAGAGTGGTATTGGTATGTGAAGCATTCCACTATCAAATAATTTGTCGTTATGTAGACTTAATTTGTTAATATTGAGGAAATAGCTACGTAACATGCCTTAAAGTTGAAAATGGAAATATTAACAGCCATTCACAATTTTTCGCTCATTAACCAAGAATTTCACAAAATGAGGTAAGAAATGGAGGCGGACAAAAGATTGAGAATGTGCTTCACTGCTGCATATTTCTCCATTCTTGGTGCAAGAGCTGACAATGGACACAACATGCTGGAGTAACTCAGCGGGACAGGCAGCATCTCTGGGGAGAAGGAACGGGTAACGTTTTCGGTCGAGAACCTTCTTCAGACTGAGCGTCTGGGGAGAGGGAGTTAGAGAGATAAGGAAGTGAAAGAGATCAAAAAAGATGAAGCTCAAGGAGAATGTACCATGGTTAGCTAGGAGGTGACAACAAAGTATACAGAGAGAAAATGTAACCAGGAGGACAGCCAGACTGGTCGGAGGACTGGGTAAGGGGAGGGTTGGAGAGAGAGGGAAAGCAAGGGTTACTTGAAGTTAGATAAGCCAATACTCATACCGCTGGAGTGTAAGCTGCCCAAGCAAAATATGAGGTGCTGTTCCTCCAATTTGTGTCGGGCCTCACTTTGACAACGGAGGAGGCCCAGGACAGAAAGTTCAGTGTGGGAATGGGAGGGGGGGGGGGGGTTAAAGTGATTAACCAGCGCGCTTGTTTCATGTCTCAAAGTCAGATTATAATTTCATGTAATCTTCAATTTGAATTTTCACCTCCTGGGTTTCACAAAAACTTTATTTTGATGATGGCATAAAGCATCTCTGAAGGTCAATTCTCTCAAATATCAGGCCAGGTAAAACTCCGATCTAGCTAATGGTTCTGCGGGGAATTACTACCCATCCGTCTTCTGCTGGTCTTCCAGGTCTGTGCACTGTAACCCTGAAGTCAGGAACGTGTTGGAGATCTGCAACCAGTATATCTGATCTCCTGCTCTTCCACTGCAATCAATATTGAATTCCATACTAGTTGTAAATCACACTTGAGCGAGGGACAGGATGCACTTCACATATTACCCAAGCTTTATCACAGCCATTTATTTGGATAAGATCAGTGAACTTCATTTGAGGTTCAAGTTTAGTGTTTGGTCTACTTTTCTCTATATCTTTAAAAGTTAATTTACATCTGTTAAATATGTTTTTTTCTGCCTTATTCATTCTTTGATTTTTAATCATTTAAAAAAAGTGATTTGAATCGAATTAAACTGCTTTTAAATGTATTTGACCATCAGAGATGTCAAAGGCCACCAGAGCATCCTTGGGACAGGGACACGACTACCAAAGCCTGAGGCCATGTCACCAATTGTGTGGAAGGTTGTCAAAGTGTACAATGGGATGTAGGTAGATCAGCTGCAGAAATGGGTGGAGAAATGGCAGATGGAGCTTAATCTGAGCAAGTATGTTGCATTTAGGGAGGTCCGAATGTAAGAGGAAAACATGCAGTCGATCTCAAGATTCTGATGTACTGGGCATCATAGGTTATGGGGAGAAGGCAGGAGGGTGGGGTTGAGAGGGAGAAATGGTTCAGCCATGATCGAATGGTGGAGCAGACTCAATGGGCGGAATGGCCTAATTCTGTTCCAAAGTCTCATGATCATATGATCTACATTGGCAACCCAAATATATAGAGTGGTTAAGAAGAGTTTGCTTACTTTCATTGATCAGGGCATTGAGTCAGGAAGTGATGACGCAACTTTCCAGGATTTTGGTTAGGCCGCACTTGAGGTATTCCACGCAGACCTGGTCACCCCATGAGAGGAAGGATGTGGAGACTTTGTAGAGGGAGCAGAAGACGTTTACAAAATGATGCCTGGATCAGATAGTACTAACTAAGAGTTTGGATAGACTTAGATTATTTTCTCTGGAACATCGGAGGTTGAGGCATCAGGTATATAAAAATAAGATGGGGTAGACAGTTAGAACCTTTCTCTAAGGATAGAAATGACAAAGATTGGAAGTCATAGCTTTAGATGAAAGGAACACAGTTTAAAGTTTCATAGGACCCCTCCATTGTCAGAGTGAGGCTAAACACAAATTGGAAGAACAGCATCTCATGTTTTACTTCGGCAGCTTAGAGCCCAATGGTATGAATATTGATTTCTCTAACTTCAAGTAACCCCGGCATTCCCTCTCTCTATCCCTCCCCCACCAAAGTCGCACCAGCTTCTCGATTTCACCCAACAAACAGCCTGTTTCCTTTATCATCATTACTTTTTTGCCTATCTTTCATTCATTGTTCTTTATCTCTCTACAACGTCTATATCTCTAGTTGCTCTTACCCTTAACCAGTCCGAAGATGGCTGTCGACCCGAAACGTCACCCATTCCTTCTCTCCAGAGATGGTGCCTGTCTCGCTGAGTTACTCCAGCTTTTTGTGTCTATCTTTGGCTTAAACCAGCATCTGCAGTTCCTTCCTACACAGTTTAAAGGAAATGTGTGGGCCAGTTTTTTTTACATAGAGGATGGTGGGTGCTGGAATGCACTGCCATGGGTGGTGGTGGAGGCAGATAAGATAGTGGCTTGTAAGAAGCTTTTAGATAGTCACATGGATATGCAGGAAATGGATGAATATGGATCATGTGCAGGGAGATGAGATGAGTTTCTCTTGGCATTGTGTTCGACACAGACATCATGGGCTCCCGTGCTGCAGTGTTCAATGCTCTGTTCTAATTGTAGCTCCCTCTGCCGTTAGTGTAATTGATCCCACAGGGATGAATTCCATGGGTGAACTGGGTTGAGCACCTTCTAACGCATAATATGCAATTAAGTGTTGAATCTTCTCACACTGTTAAAGAAAATTATATTACTAATTATTATCTTCCCTGTGCTAAAGTGTTTTCCACAAGGCGATATTTGGTTAGTTTAATTGTGGTATTATTTTCTGGGTAATTGAATGAGATATGCAGATGTAATATTTTTTTTTAACATTCATTAAATTGAACATCATTAAAACATCTTTAAAAAAAAAACAATTTGTTCTGAGTCATTTCGACCAAGGAGATTTGAGGAGCGATTAATTGATCTATTTTGAGTTGTTTAGTTGGGATGGGTCAGGTCACGGCACCACAGTTAGCCCCAGTATTTTGTAGATAAGGAGGAGGGACGTTGGGCACTGTTAACTCTGGTACAAAATGCACTGTTTGCATATGATGCATGAAACCTCAAATTGTGCCCCGAAAGCATTGTAGCCACATATATCACTGCTTATTTAATCTTGCTGTAAGTAAAACAAGGGCGCATTGGTGGAGCAGCGGTAGAATAGCCACCTTCCATTGCCAGAGACGCATGTCCGATCCTGACTATGGGTGCTGTCCGATCAAAGTTTGTACGTTCTCCCTGTGACCAGTTGGGTGTTCTCCTGGTGCTCCAGTTTTCTCCCACACTTTTGGAGTTGGAGATGGTTCACCATGATAAATTATATGTGGAATTTCATAAAACCGTTATCAAACAAAAATTTGCCGCCTCAGGACATATTAGCACAAAGAGCCTAAAATGTATGTTTCATTGAGTGTCTTAAAAGTGGAAAAAAACCAGTGTGATTCAGTTTAGTCCAGTTTTTTTAGTTCAGGGAATACAGACAGACATAAGCAAATTAGCAAAGAAGCAAGGTGACAAGGTAAAAAACAATATGCTTAGATTAAGTTGGCTTGATTTGGAAAGCATTGTCTGAAAGAATGATAGAAATAGATAGAATAATTTTCAAGAAGAAAATGAATGCATTTTGGCCCAGAATCTGAGAATGCTCCAAGACTCCTCAAATAGCAGAATGGTATGTCATGTCTATCGGGTAAGTTGGATGGGGCTTTGATTTAACATATTAATCAAAATAAATTAGCTTTGGGTTTTTAACAGGCCCTCACTATTGGATAGGAGCGTCAACCTGCGTCAGGAATCTGACCCAGACATCCTGACCACAAGGCAAGAGAGCTTGGATCGATTTGTAGAGTCCAAGAGTCTTACAGTGTGGAAACAGGCCCTTCGGCCCAACTTGCTTACACCGGCCATCTACACTGGCCCCACCTGCCTGCATTTGGCCCATATCTCTCTCAACCTGTCCTATCCATGTATCTGTCTAAATGTTTCTTCACCATTGAGATAGTCGTTTCTTAACCATTGCGATAGTAATTATTTCAATTATTTCACCTCACCACCTCACCATTTCACCATTGGTTACATGATCCTATTGATGTGCTCAGGCAATAGGATTCTGATGTACTTCTTTCCCACAAGTGTATAAATATCTTTAAAAACATAATGTTTAATTCACCCAGAGTCTGTCATAGCACTTCTGTGCTGTGGGGGTCACCTTCAGAATGTGATATAACAAATTATTCATTATCTTGCTTTCAGAAGTCAGAACTGCGTGCAGAAGTCTATATTTTATATCTCAGCATCGATCATAGATTTTTTTTTAAATATTCGAAAGGTCAATGGAAGCATAATCTGTATCAACAACCTCAAATGGAAAAAAATCGCACTGGTGTAATAGAGTAAATGCCTCAGGTGAGAGGGGGTGGATTTTCACCAACAATGTAAGATACTTTTAAATCAAAAACAACCTTAAAATTCAGTTCAGGTTTGGATTCATTGAGATTTATCTAATTGTTAATATTTCTGGCTTGCTCAGTCTAATGGAACGAAGCGGATTAGTTTTTCCTATCAAAGTCATAAAGTATTGAAACAATATCTACGCCAATCCCGAGTACCGATCCATATTAATCCCATTTTCCAGCGCGGCCCATAGCCTTCAATGCCAAGTGTTCATCTAGAAATTTCTTAAATGCTGTTGACAACTCTGCTTCCACCTCTCCCTGACAGCATATTCCAGGCACTCACCACTCTCTGGGTGAAGAAGGCTCCTTTTAACTTCCCTTATGATTCTCATACTCATTACTCTAAATCCATGGTCCTCTGGTATTGTTTAACTCTGATAAGGTGAAAAGACTCCTGCAGCCCATCCTATCTATAGTCCTCATAATTTTATAGACATCAATCATGTTGCCTCTTGACCTGCTCCGCTCCAGAGAACATTAATCTAGCCTCTCCAGTCTCTTCTCACCACTGAAACAGTCCATCCCTGGCAACGTCATGGCGAACCTTCATTGCAATTTCTCCGGTGCCATGACATCATTTCCTCTGGCTTAAGATAATTGAGATTAGCACCAGTTCAACTGTCCAGGCCATTGTCGAAATTTTGCAATCCTTATGCACTACAGTGTGGTAACCAGAATTGCCCTTGGTATTCCAACTGAGATCTTTTTTAGTCTATGTTTAGAGATGCAGCGGGAAACAGGCCCTTCGGCTCCCTGAGTCTGCACCGACCAGAGATACCCCTAAACTAGTTCTATCTTACACATTAGGGACAATTTACATTAGCCAATTAACCTAAACCTGTACTTCATTTCAATGTGGGAAGGAGCCGGAGCACCCGAACACAACCCATGGGGTCACAGGGGGAACGTACAAACTCCGTAGAGACAGCACCCGTAGTCAGGATCCAACCTGGGTCTCTGGCGCAGTAAGGCAGCAACTCTACCGCTGCACCACTGTGCTGCCCCAGTTAAGTTAGGGCACGAGCTCCTTGCTCTGTATTTCAGAATACGGAGATTCTGAATCCGCTCCCTCCGAGTCATTTACGCAAAGGCAATCCCGGATAATATTTGGGAAATTAAAATCCGAAATTAAATAGAAAAACATTATTTTAAACTTATCTCTCTACTATTTGCCAATTGGTGATTGGTATTGAAATGCTCATTGATACCATAAGACATATGAGCAGAAGCAGGCCAATTGGTCCATTGAGTCTGCTCTACAATTCTATCATGGCTGAGCTATTTTTCTCTCTCAACCCCATTCTCATGCCTTCTCCCCGTAACCGTTGCCACTCTGACTAATCAAGAACCTTTCAATCTCTGCTTTAAAAATAACCAATGACTTGGTTTCCACAGCTGTCCGGGGCAATGAGTTCCACAGATTCACCACCCTCTGGCTTGAGATAATTGAGATTAGCAACAGTTCAACCATCGAGGCCATTGTCGAATTTTTGCAATCCTTATCCACTACTTAATTCCTTAACTACTTTAGACGAGCGCTTATGTCACAGTCCTTATCTGCTGTTCAAACTCCATCAGAAAACAATAGTAAATGGATATCAACTCTCCACCCCACCCCTCTCCTCTTCTCCCCCTCCCTCCCCCCCCCTCCCTTCCCCCACTCCCCCCCCTCTCCCCCTCTCCTCCTCTCTCCTCTCTCTCCCATTCCTCCCCCTCTCTCTCCCCTCCTCTCTCTTCCCCCTCCCCCCCCCCCTCTGCCACCCCCCCTCCAGCCCCTCTTCTATACTCCCCTCCCCCTCCCTTGCCCCCCTCCCCTTCCTTCCCTCCCCCTCCCTTCCCCTTCTCTCTCCCCCACTCCCCCCTCTCTCCCCTACTCTCTCTCCCCCCTTCTCCCCTCACTCCCCCCCCCTCTCTCTCCCTCTCCCCATCCCCCCCCCCCCCCCCTCCCCCCCGCTCCCTCTCCCCCTCCCTCTCCCTCCCCCTCTCTCCCCCCCCCTCTCTCCCCCCCCTCTCCCTCCCTCCAAAGTTTCAATACAAGTGACAATAACAAACTAAACTAAATAAACTCAACTATATCTAAACATTGGCTCATTTACTATATCAGCATTGACAGTGCAAAGTAATTTGGCAGCTGATGTAGAGCAGATGCATTTCCCATCAGGATAAAGCAAGATGGATGCTTTGAAGGAAGGAGAATCAACCCAATTCTGGGTCAGTTTCAGCCTCAGTCCAGGAGTCTTTCACTTCATAATGTTACTGTGTGGAAAGCCTTTTCAACTTTTGCAAAACATTATATTGGTGCCATGAATTGATCAATCAATGTTTAATAAACAGTTAGACAGGAACATAGATAGGACAGGTTAGGAGAGATATGGGCCAAACGCAGGCAGGTGGGAGTAGTGTAGCTGGGACCTGTTGGTCGGTGTGGGTAAGTTGGGCTGAAGGGCCTGTTCCAGCCGCCAATCTGGATTTCGCCCCCTCCATAGCACAGAAACTGCTCTCCTCAAAGTCCTCAACGACCTCTTCACCTCTGCTGACACTGGTTCCCTCAACATCCTCATCCTCCTCGACCTGAGTGCGGCCTTCGATACCGTGAACCATAACATCCTGCTTACCAGACTTAAAGACCTTGGCATTGAAGGTTCTGCACTCAGCTGGCTCCATTCCTACCTTTCCAACCGATCCCACTTCATCTCTCTCCATAACCACACCTCTGCTACAGCCACTGTCACTCCAGGCGTTCCCCAAGGCTCTGTTCTCGGTCCCCTCCTCTTCATCATCTACATCCTCCCCCTTGGTCATATATTCCGTCACTTCAAACTGGACTTCCATTGCTATGCTGATGACACCCAGATTTATCTCAGCACCAAGTCCCCCCACCACCCCCCCTCTCTCCCATATCAACTCCTGCCTGTCAGCCACCAAATCTTGGATGCAACTCAACTTCCTTAAATTAAACAGTAACAAAACAGAATTTCTCCTCATTGGCTCCAAATCAACACTTACCAAAATTAACAACCCCACTCTCACTATTGACGGCACCACTGTCTCCCCATCTCCTCAGGCCCGCAACCTTGGCGTGATCTTTGACTCAACCCTCTCCCTTGAGCCTCACATCTGCCATGTTGTCAAAACATCATTTTTTCACTTCCGCAACATTGCCAAAATCAGACCCTCTCTCACACCCCCCCCACTGCTGAAAGACTCATCCATGCCTTCATCTCCTCCCGACTGGACTACTGTAACTCTCTTCTCTTTGGCGTCAATTCCAGCAACATCAACCGACTCCAATCGGTCCAGAATGCAGCCGCCCGACTCATTACCCACACCAAATCCTGGCGCCACATCACCCCAGTCCTCAAAGAACTTCACTGGCTTCCCATTTCCCACCGGATCATCTACAAAATCCTGGTCCTCACCTACAAAGCCCTCAACCACTTGGGCCCCCCTTATCTCACTGACCTCCTCTCCCCCTACCAACCCTCACGGTCCCTCAGATCCATTTCAGCCAGTCTCCTCTCCATTCTGAAATCCAACCTCTGCACTTTTGGAGACAGAGCCTTCTCCAGGGCAGCTCCCAGGCTCTGGAACTCCCTCCCACAATTGATCCGAACTTCTGAGTCCCTCACCATCTTCCAGTCCCGCCTCAAGACCCATCTCTTCACCTCTGCATACCCTTAGTCCCTTGTCCCCCTCCCCTTTGCATCTCTATCTTACTGCTCTATTTTGTTTTGTTCTTGACTCACCATGTAAAGTGAGTTTGAGTCCTTGAAAAGCTCTATACAAATAAAATGTATTATTATTATTATTGTTGTCGGACTCCATGACTCTATGACTCTAAAATCTATTCCACCTCAAGAAGCTTTCTGTTTACATGGCTCAGAAAATGATGTTTGTGGAAGAGTTGACAGCCAACTCCATTATCCGTGTTGGTTTCACAGTTCTTGCAAGTCTACCGTCTCCTATAAGTCAAACATTCAACAATGAGTATTTTCATTATAAATATTATGTTTCAGATATTATTTCATTTCCTATCATTTTTCTCAAGATGTAATATCCTTTTTATCAAACTGCAAAAGAATGTCATTCATGGTAAATAGAAATAGAATAGAATAGTTTCTTTATTGTCATTGTAACATGAACCATGTACAACAAAATTTAAAAGAAGTGTCGGTATGGCACAGTGGCACAGCGGTAGAGTTGCTGCCTTACAGCGCTTACAACACCAGAGACCTGGGTTCGATCCTGGCTACGGGTGCTCGTCTGTACAGAGTCTGTACGTTTTCCCCGTGACTGCGTGTGCGGGGATCGCTGGTCGGTGCGGACTCAGTGGGCCGAAGGGCCTGTTTCCGCACTGTACCTCTAAACAAAATAAACTCAGTGCTGGAAACATTCGGTGGGGTCAGGCCGTCAAAAAGCTTTTCACTGTACCTCGGTACACGTGACAAAAATAATAAACTTAGAAAGACTTAGATCCTTTATTTGTCATTCGTTGCCTGCAGCCATACATGTAATAATAAACAACAAAACACACAATAAACACAAATTAACATCCACCACAGTGAGTTCACCAGGCACCTCCTCACTGTGATGGAGGCAAAAATCTTAGGGTTACTGTCTCTTCCCTCCTCTTCTCCCTCTGTGCTGAGGCGATACCCCACCGGGCGATGGTAAGTCAGTCCCGCGGCTCACCGAGCTCCGCGAACGGGCCGGTTCAAGCTCCGCGGCCTGGGGTGGTCGAAGCTGCCGCCCTCCAGCCCGGCGGAAACTAAACTAAACTAAATATTCTGTGGCAAGAAACAGACTTAATGATAAGAAAGATAGACAAAAATGCTGAAGCAACTCAACGGGTGAGGCAGCATCTATGGAGAGAAGGAATAGGCTGTGTTTCGGGTCGAGACCCTTCTTCAGACTGATGTCGGGGAGGGGGGCAGGAAAAAGAAAGGAAGAGGCGGAGACAGTAGGCTTGTGGGAGAGCTGGGAAGGGGGAGGGAAAGGAGGGAGAAAGCAAGGACTATCTTAAATTGGAGAAGCCAATGTTCATACCGCTGGGGTGTAAACTACCACCCAGAGAAATATGAGGTGCTGTTCCTCCAATTTGCGCTGGGCCTCACTCTGGCAATGGAAGAGGCCCAGGACAGAGAGGTCGGATTTGGAATGGGAGGGGTAGTTGAAGTGCTAAGCCACCGGGGGATCAGGTTGGTTAGTGCGAACTGAGCGGAGGTGTTGGGCGAAGCGATCGCCAAGCCTGAGCTTGGTCTCATTGATGTAGAGAAGTTGGCACCTGGAACAGCGGATGCAGGAGATGAGGTTGGAGGATAAACTTCTGCCTCACGGAAAGACTGCTTGGGTCCTTGGATGGAGTCCAGGGGGGAGGTAAAGCGACAAGTGTAGCATTTCCTGCGGTTGCATGGGAAAGTACCCGGAGGGGGTGATTTGGGTGGGAAGGGACGAATTAACCAGGAAGTTACGGAGGGAACAGTCTCTGTGGAAAGCAGAAAGGAGAGGAGATGGGAAAATGTGGCCAGTGGTGGGATCCCGTTGGAGGTGGTGAAAATGTCGGAGGACTACATGTTGTATGCAACGGCAGATAAGGTAGAAGGTGAGGACAAGGGGGACCTGCGGGATATAGAGGAGACCCTGGTGAGAGCCTCATCTATAATAGAAGAGGTGAACCACTGTTCCCTAAATTAGGACATCTCTAATGCCCTGGTCTGGAACATCTCATCCTGGGTGCAGATGCGGTGTAGACGGAGGAATTGGAAGGAGGGAATAGAGTCTTTACAAGAAGCATGGTGGGAAGAAGTGTAGTCCAGATAGCCATGGGAGTCAGCCATGGGATAAGAAAGGTCATTTTTCTGAAACATGAATCTGATTCTCTGTCTACAGATGCTGCCTCGCCTGCTAAATATCATTTTTTTTTGCTATTTAATGTATCAGATTTCCAGCATCTGAAGATTTTAGTTTTTAAATGTAAAGAATATGATTAGTTTGCAAAAATGGAACTGAGGTGCAAATGGATACAAATCCATCACATTGGCCTCAGTATTATTTCTCAGCCTTGTTAGGGCATTGAGAGAAAGTGGGTTTTGCTGTCCATGCTGAGTAAAGCCCTGTCCCACGGTACGAGTTCATTCCAAGAGCTCTCCCGAGTTTGCCCTGATTCGAACTCGGAGATTTACGGTAATGGCCACTCGTCGGTACTCGGGGCTCTCGTGGACATTTTTCAACATGTTGAAAAATCTTCACGAGTCTTCCCGTGCTTACCTGCCGTTAGCGAGTCTTCCCAAGTACCTGCCGTTAACGTTACGAGCCGCTAAGAGACGTCCCCGATCTCCGATGTACCCGCTACGTTCATTCTCCGTGCTTACCACGAGTTTGATTATTTTTAAACTCGGGAGAGCTCTTGGAATGAACTCGTACCTTGGGACAGGGCTATGATATGTAAATATATATGCCATTATTTATCACAAAAAAAGTGCTCTTGATACTGGCGGTGGGTTAACAAGTGTAATCTGACAGATAGCCCGACATACGGAATAGCAAATCAATTTTGTCCAAGGCCATTTGAGAAGAACTCATTGTTTCTCATTTTTATTTGTCTGTGCTGGAAAACTGATCAGGGCAATGTCAAAGACAACCATACACTTATCAGCAGCTGCTGTGTGCAGATGCTCCTTGGAATAAAGGGCAGAAAATTATCAAAGAAGGACTGAGCTCTACTCACTTCATTACATGCCGCATCTTGGGATCCTGAAGATAATCATACCAACAAAAGCAACATAATGTAGATGCAAGGACTACAGGTGCTAGCTTACAAAATCATTCCTAAAGTGTGACTGTAACTCAGTGGGTCAGGCGACATCTCTGGAGAACATGAATGGGCGACGAAGATGAACAGACTGAAGAAGGGTCCCAACCGATAATGTTCCCTATCCATGTCCTCCAGAAATCCCACCTGTTTCGCTAAGTTACTCCAGCACTTTGTGCCTTTTTTTTTTTTAAAGGACCATAATGTTCATTTGGTCAAGATGGCATTTTATTAACTCATTGGAGGAAATGTTTCCCATTGTTTGGGGGGAAAACAAATGTTGCAAATTAATGTAAATAGCTGTCAATTTTGATTTATTGTTGGTTTTCACTGGAAACGCACAAACAACTTTACACATTCATACAAAATGGAAGGTAATTGTGGCCTTGATTAACGAATACTTAGGAGATGAATGGCACCATTTCTTGTTGCCATTGTTTACAACTGCATTGTGGGTTGGCTTGCTGTACTGCATTCTCTCATCATTACTCATAGTACTTGACTACGATACGATACAATAGAACTTTATTTATCCCAGGAAGGAAAATGGTCTGCCAACAGTCATAAAACACATGAAACATGAAATTAAAATGGCAAGTGGAAAGGATTGTGGATGTGCTGGATGCAATTTTATTCAAGTAATGATTTACTGGTCAGGTCGAGGGGGTGGGGGGGGGAGTTCCCCCTCACCACAGGTACCGTATAACTCAACGGGACAGGCAGTATCTCTGGAGAGAAGGAACGTTTCGGGTCGAGACACTTTGAATATTGATTTCTCTAACTTCAAATAACTCTTACATCCTCTCTCTCTATTCCTCCCCCACCCGAGTCGGCATGTTAGTTTTACTGTCACCCTTAGTTCCTCTGCCTGTTTACTCGTTGTCATTTATGCCGCACCCATCAATAGCCTATTGTGTGCTCCACATTTCCTGGCTTATTGGTGCTTTTTGAATTTCTTCCATTCATTTCTCCCAAGTACCATCTATATCTCTTGTTCCCCTTTCCCCTGGCTCTCAGTCTGAAGAAGGGTCTTGACCCAAAACGTCACCTATTCCTTTTCTCCAGAGATGCTGCCTGACCCGCTAACATATGCCTTTTGTGTCTATCTTCGGTTTAAACCAGCATCTACAGTTCCTCCCTACACAAGGTACCTAGTATCAGTTAAGTTGCCAAATAAAAGGTACACAAAAATGCTGGAGAAACTCAGCGGGTGCAGCAGCATTTATGGAGCGAAGGGAATAGGCAACGTTTCGGGCCGAAACCCTTCTTCAGAGTTGCCAAATAAAGTTGCCTTTATTTTTAAATAATCCTTATGCCACCAGTATTGTGAGAACAAAGGTTACTAGGATCCTTGGTGTCCAAGAAGTGCATAATAGGTATGAACTGGCTTCCAGTGCGTTTTTAGTATTTTCTGCAAATTTGGATTTGAGAGTGGCAGAGGTATATTTGCTGCCGTACAGCGCTGGATATCCAGGTTCGACCCTGACTCCCCGTGACCATCTCTCCGTGTGGGCTTTCTCCAGTGGCTCCGGTTTCCTCCCACACTACAAAGACGTATGGGTTTGTAGGTTAATTGGCTTCACTAAAGATTCTAAATTGAATTGAATTGAATTTGAATTGAATTGAATTTCCTTTATTGTCCATATACAAGGAATTTGCCTTGGTGCTCCGCCCACAAGTAACAACATGACATACAGTGACAGTTACAAATGACTCAGAAGTGTGTGTGTGTGTCAGTGTGTGTGTCAGTGTGTGTGTGTCAGTGCGTGTGTGTGTGTGTGTGTGTGTGTGTGTGTGTGTGTGTGTGTGTGTGTGTGTGTGTGTGTGTGTGTCAGTGTGTGTGTGTGTGTGTGTGTGTGTGTCAGTGTGTGTGTGTGTGTGTGTGTGTGTGTCAGTGTGTGTGTGTCAGTGTGTGTGTGTGTGTGTGTGTGTGTGTGTGTGTGTGTGTGTGTGTGTGTCAGTGTGTGTGTGTGTGTGAATGTGCATGACATTTCTTTATTTTTTCCTATGGTCCACAAAAATGTGCCAAATATATAATATGGCCCTCATGCTGAAAGGTTTGGAGGCCCCTGATCTAGGTCTATGGATAAGGCTTGCTGTGATCACTTACCTCCGGCAGAAACAAGTCTGCCATCCCTCGTACTAACATCTCCCACCCTTATAAAACTGGAACAGAGGGCTGTGCTCACTCCACCTTTCATTATTTCACATTGAGGTTGTTGTATACAAAATATAGCTCTTTACATTTAAGCACGCATGTCTTTAAAGGTTATAACAGGAATGGTCTTTGAAGATTCATAAATGTGGACAGACTTTACAATCCCTGCATAGAAATGGATTATTAGAAGGCAATTTGCATAAAATTGAGTATCTAATTTAAGCACTCACACATTCTGCGTAAGTGAGATTATTATTAATGGCCAGCCAGGTCTGGAACGTAGCATGCTGTGTTCTCATCAGGGAGTTGCAGAATTTCACTAATGCACCATTTTCCAGCCCCAGATCAAATTCTTCCAGGAGTTCTGTTTATATATGAAACAGGATAATATGAACCTGTGATTCTGTTTCTGTTATTAATTCTCTTTCATCTTGATATGTCTTTGAACTTTGTTTCTGCTTGTCCTCTCTTTCTCTCTTTCTCTCTTTCTCTCTTTCGCTCGATCTCTCTCCCTCTCTCTCTCTCTCTCTTGAAAAACACAAGAATGCAAGAGAAAATAGAAAATGCCACTGAGACATTCAGAGACGGATTTACCAATGATTGTTAAGATGCACAGAAATGTACATCAAAGTGCTGTAGTTCAGATTAACAATATTTCAAGATCACAATGCTGCCTTTTATGGGAATTATTGATTGAATTCCCAACCCTTGATAAAAAAGGGTTGCACAGCGATGGGGCTAATAAGTTGCTGCCTCATAGCGCCAATGACTTTGGGTACTGTAGAGTTGGAAGGTTAACCTTATGACTTCTACTCAGAAGGTTTCCTCCAGGTACTCCGGTTTCCTCCCATGTCCCAAAGATGTGCGGGTTTGGGCACTGCGGGAGGTGGAATGCATCCTTCATAAGGATGGGGAAATAGTTGTTTGATAGCATATTTGATACTTTAGAATATTTGTTCGACTTGTACTATGGTGGTGGGTTTATGTTTTGAATTATTTAGTATTGTCAATTGTATTGCAAATACTTGAATAAATCTGATTTTGATAAGGAAAACAAAAGAAAACCAGTGTGGCGCTCCCATGGCCGAGTTGGCCATCCACGAGTCACAGCGCCAGGCGGAAGAGGGCTCTGCTCGAGCGGGCTGTCCGCCTGCTTTCGCGGGGTTACGTCCGCGCCCGGGATAGTTGTAGAGAGGGACTACGCGCTGTCCACGGTTACCCTGGGGGATTTCTGGGACTGCTGGTCATCGCGGGGGGGGGGGTGGATTGCATCCTTCATAAGAGTGGAGAAATAGTTATTTAAGAAAATTTATTTTGCTTGTACTATGGTGGTGGGATTGTTTAGTATTGTAAATAGTATTGTAAATACTTGAATAAATCTATTTTTCGTCCGGGTTTGTAAGTAAAAAATTGAGTTTTACAAGCGATTTACAAGATCATTTGTTTTTGTCAGTCCATCATGATATTGCTGCTAACCTTTCGTCTGTTTGTTGATTCGTTGACCTTACTTACTCCTTTTACTGAATTTTCTGGGATGTTGTTGACATTTTCCATCAGCTCCTTACATGTCTTTGAGAAATTAAGGCAGAGTGTTAGTGAATGTTCCACAATATTTACAGAGTTGTTATAGAGAATCATGTCAGTTCTTATGAATCGGGTCAATGCACACGGACCAAGTGTTGATATTCTTGCAATTTATACACAGAAGGCATTTATTTCAGGAGCAAAGGACATGGTACAGGGGGAGGCGGGTGTTGGGGGAGAGGTTATGCCACCAGAATTACTGGGGTTTTTTGCAAAAATGTTAAGGGCAAACTTTTCCTTATAGCAGAAATCTCCAAAACTAGAGGGAATATATTGTAGGTAAGGAATTAATGGTTTAGCAGTGATCTGCGGAAGGTTTTGTTTTCATCTGAATCTGGAACATGCAACCAACATGGGTGACAGAGAGGCAGGTGTACATTGTGGACAGCTGGATTGTAATCATGGATAGTCATGTATTTCGCTGACTGGGATAGCATGCAACAAAAGGTTTTTCAACTAAACTAAACTGAAGTAAACTAATACTCTCATAACTATTAAGAACTTTCCAGATGAGCACTTGAATCACCGAGATGTAGATGTCTGCGGATCAAGATGCTGGTCAATAGGATTAGTATCGATGGGCACTTGATGGTCAACATTTGGCATGGTGGGCCAAAAGGATCTATAACAATCATTCAACTGATAGAAGATGGCACTCTCCAGGCCCGTTGGTTTGACCATCAATGTTGGCACCAATTGTAAGGGACAGCCCAGAGAGACATGACTTTTGTAATGTCCAGAAGTTCTAGGAGCAGAATTAGGCCATTTGGCCCCTCATGGCTGATCTATCTTTCCTCATTCTCCTGCCTTCCCCCTATAACCCGTGCCACCCTTGTATGCAGTGCCAAGAAGAGACCATTTATAATTCTGAGTTCAAATCTGATGCAGAGGCAGATCACAGAGGGTGAGACCAGCAAACTACAAACCTTGAAACCTTGAATTGAAATTGGGTGGGGGGGGGGGGGGGGGGGGGGGGGGGGGGGGGGGGGGGGGGGGGGGGGGGGGGGGAATGAGGTATTGTCCATCAGGTTGACATTGGTGTTTCTTTTCATCCATTGACACTGGAGGGCATTATCTTCCTTCGATTGCTTCAGTTCCACTGCGTCTGCCGAAATGGATTAAGGATTGAGCTCCAACGTGCATCTTAATGCTTCTTATTCTCACACCACACCAACAGGCAGAGGATGAGGAAGGAAAGCAGTGAGCTTTGAAATACAGTATGTCCATGAGGGAGTAAGAGAAGCCATCAATCCTGTAAACAGAAGCGTGGAGCGGATCACTGGCCTTCACATGGCTATTGCTTTAGGCACTTTCCCCTTTGGTGTGGTTTATTATCAGTATCTCAATTGCCACTCCTTCAGCGATGGTTTATCCCATCAATCTGCCCTACCACAGATAGTAATTGTAATGTGGAGTGTTCACCGTGTGTGTGTATCTGTGTGTGTGCGTGCGTGTATATGCTTGTGTGTGGGTGAGAGTAAGGATTAGATGAAGGATATAGTATATAAATGTTGTATAGTTGAAGATTTAGTTTAGTTAGAGGTTCACAAGGTTAATTCCCGGGATGGCGAGACTGCCATATGTTGATAGAATGGAGCGACTGGGCATGTATACTCTGGAATTTAGAAGGATGAGATGGGTAAACCTATTGAAACATATAAGATTATTAAGGGTTTGGACACACTAGAGGCAGGAAACATGTTCCCAATGTTGGGGGAGTCCAGAAGCAGGGGCCACAGTTTACGAATAAGAGGTAAGCTGTTTAGAACGGAGATGAAGAAACATTTTTTCACACAGAGGGTTGTGAGTCCGTGGAATTCTCTGCCTCAGAAGGCAGTGGAGGCCAATCATCTGGATGCTTTCAAGAGAGAGTTAGATAGAGCTCTTAAAGATAGCGGAGTCAGGGGATATGGGGAGAAGGCAGTGACGGGGTACTGATTGTGGATGATCAGCCATGATCACATTAAATGGCGGTGCTGGCTCGAAGGGCCAAATGGCCTACTCCTGCACCTACTGTCTATTGTCGATTGTTCATGTCAGGTGTACCGAGGTACAGTGAAAAGCTTTTGTCCCGTGCTAACCCCTCAGCGGAAAGATTCCAATCAAGCCATTCTCAGTGTACAGATACACGACAGAGGGGAAAAAACCGTGAATATCATTTAGTGCAAGATAAAGCCAGTAAACTCCCATCCCAGAGATATAAGGACATTGGGATTTCTGCTCTTTAATCAAAGATTCAAACACATGGTCATTCAAATGAACATCTACCAAGAGTAACTTGGCCCAAATCTTGTTGCTTGATACCAACCAAACACCTCCGCTCGGTCCGCAATAACCAAGCTGACCTCCCAGTGGCTCAGCACTTCAACTCCCCCTCCCACTCCGTCTCCGACCTTTCTGTCCTGGGTCTCATCCATGGCCACAGTGAGCAGCACCGGAAATTGGAGGAACAGCACCTCATATTCCGTTTGGGGAGTCTGCATCCCGGGGGCATGAACATCGAATTCTCCCAATTTTGTTAGTCCTTGCTGTCTCCTCCCCTTCCTCAGCCCCCCTGCTGTCTCCTCCCATCCCCCAGCCTTTGGGCTCCTCCTCCTTTTCCCTTTCTTGTCCCCACCCACCCCCGCCCCCGATCAGTCTGAAGAAGGGTTTCGGCCCGAAACGTTGCCTATTTCCTTCGCTCCATAGATGCTGCTGCACCCGCTGAGTTTCTCCAGCTTTTTTGTGTAACCTCTCCCTACCACCACCCGCCTTGTTTCTCCTGACCCCAAACCTGCACATACATTGTGTGGAAGGAAAGGAACTATCCTGCTGACATGGGACTTAGTTGCACTGTACTGATGCTGTTGATTCAGTTCTGATTGCAACCACTGGCAGTAGTCAGCAAGAATCCGTCGCGTATGTTTATCTTTAATTACATGTGAAATTACCCAAAATACAAATCATAAATAGACTGCATTGCAAAAAATGTTTTGCTAAGTGCTTTTTTTCCACCACAATAATGGGAAGGATTGGATGGTCTGACATTTACACTAACGGCTATTGTCATCAGTGATTAATGAAACGTTAAAGTGACCTATGAGCAATAAGAGATCAGGATTTGGAGACGTGAAAGCAGGGATCATTAACCATCTCTTCAATATTCATTGGTACAAGCTATAAAAACATGAAGGTAGAGAAAAATCACTATTAATATTGCATGCAAAATGGAACAGACTGCCTCTGCCTTGAAGCAAGGAATACGCCTCGGAAACTCTCCATCTTAATTAAAGGAACAACAACTGACAGACTTGCTCAGAATAAACTTGAGTGCATTTTTCAAAAATATTTATCATTCTAATGAAATATTGAAAACTAAATAGCAATTTATTTTGTCAATTTTCCAGCAGATCTGGACTTATACCTGAAAGGGGAACAAATTGCAAATTTATGAGGGGAAGTCAAGTCATAGACTCATAAGCATACAGTAGGGAAACAGGCCCTTCAGCCCATCTTGTCAATGCTGACAGGGTGCGAGGATCAAATTGGCAACGGGATGTATATGGGCAGAAGATTACACAGAAGATAGACTCAAAATGCTGGAGTAACTCAGCAGTCAAGCAACATCGCTGGAGGTGACGTTATGGGTCAAGACCCTTCATCAGACTGAGAATCAGGGATGGGGAAATCTCAGGGCTGCCAACATTGGGTGAGAGTTGGGAGTGAGAAACTGTGAGAGACCAAGCACGAGGGAGGATAGAGAGAGGGGATAGGGAGGGCGTGGGCGTGGGGGGGGGGGGGGGGGGGGGGGGGGGGGGGGGGAGGGTGGGGGGGGGGGGGGTCTCAGTATATTAATGTATGGAAATCAGATCATTATCAAACACTTGGCCCATGTTGTCCCACCTGGGTCTCACTGCACACCTGGTACTACTCCTGACCCTGACTCCAGTTGCATACCGTCTCTCATTTTGACCCTGAGTCCAGCCTTACACCTGGCCCCCTATTCTACCCTGATCATAGCTGGGGCTGGACAAGAGGTAACGGCTCAGCCTCTTGCTTTAACTGGTTGACTGTTTCCCAACATAACTTCATCCTGACAGCCTACTTTGTGAGTGGCTGCATCAAGCTGTATGTAGAGCCTTAGTACACAAACACCCAGTGTCACTCTATGCTGAGATTCTATCTGTGACTGATATTATGAAGAATGGGCCTAAACTCGTTACTATACAATGTTCCACTCAGTTGGACCTTATATCCCACTAGTTGCCCTTTACAGAAACATGTCTGCGGTAGAACGTCTTTGACCGCAAGTCCATCTACCGTGGTCAGCTTGGCATGTCCTGAACGCGCTGCTAGAAAAGGACACAATGGATCCTGCAGGACGGTTTTCTAAACAGACTATCAGCCATGTGGCAGAATGAGTATCTGCAGAACTCAGAAACGAGCACCAAAACCTCACTTGGCTGGCAGTGAGTGAGAGGAGCCCGAGATAGACACAAAATGCTGTCGGGTTGAGTTCTTCAGTCTCTTCAGTCCCTCAAAGAGGCTGCTGTAGGATGGACTCCAGGGTGCTTGCATCAAGGGCAGCGTCACTGGCTAAAGACAGATAGTGGGTGGAGAAAGCATAGGAGGTTCAGTAGTTGTCTATCAACCACGACAGGTGTGGTTTTATGTAGATATAACTCTACAGTAAAAACACCTAGGCTCATGAATAAAGGACTGCTTCTCTGTCCTTGTTAACTTGACCCCTGTTGCTGGCTCTCGGCAGTTTGAGGCCCTGGATGTGAGAACCTCAATAAATAAAAAAATGTTCGAATGCACCAAGACTAATTCTAGCAGATGAAGTTCATTCCATGAGGATTGAGTTTCAAGGCAAGAATTTGGTGTTTTCAGGCTGTTGAGCTGGGATAATAATCCTGAGGCAAACGGCCTCTATTGATCACTCGTTCTGGCCACGTTTTCCTGAAGTTAAAACTGCTGGCCGCATTACTTTCTGTTGAACAGCTAATTTAAGAATGACATTTGCCTAATGGAAGCAGTAATCAATAGGGGAGTACTAGCCAGATAGATACTGCAGAGCCAATTGCCTGTATAATGCTTATGTTGAGAGCTGTGGATGTCATGGGTCTGGATAATAATTGGCAGGAGGTGGTGATGACGTGTTTTCAACAGATTTAATATTTTTTGTTTTATTTCATTGTCAAATACCGTACTTGAAAAATAGCAGGAAATTGTGGATAATTTATTTCCTGTATATAGAAAAATGAAGGTAAGTAACTCTGACAGACTAAAAGAAAAGCTGTGTTTAGTTTAGTTTAGTTTAGAGATGCAGCACAGAAACAGGCCATTCGGCCCACCGAATCCGTGCCAACCAGCCATCCCCGCACATTAACATTATCTTGCACACACTGGGGACAATTTACAATCATACTAAACCAATTAACCTACAAACCTGTATGTCTTTGGAGTGTGGGAGGAAACCGGAGATCCCTGAGAAAACCCATGCAGGTCACGGGGAGAACGTACAAACTCCGTACAGACAGCACCCGTGATCAGGATCGAACCCGGGTCTCTGGCGCTGCAACTCTACCGCTGTGCCAGAGTGGTGATTAAAAACTTGATATCTTATCCGCCCCAGCCGCACTTACTAATGTTTTGCAGCATAGCCTGCTTCGATACAGTCAAGGATTCCAGTCACAGAGTTCACTAGTAGATATTGCTTCACTAGTATGATTCCAGTTCAATAGTAGATATTGCTTAGAGCTGTTATTCTATTTCAGCCAAACACAGGACACAAACCCCTTGGCTGCACATTTAACAAACCGAGGAGAATTAAATAAAAACATTTGAAGAAAGTTAGTAGCAAAGGTACTTCATGTTCCTGAATTAATCCTGGCCGGTATTGTAAAGACATTTGGTGTTATTTTGGCCTGAGGATGAATGCAGGAACTAAATGAGTGCCATAGTCTTATCCGCCTGTAAATTCACCTCCTGCCAATGGCACCAAAATTTTCGATTAGTTTAGTTTAGAGATACAGCGTGGAAACAGGCCCTGTGGTCCACCGAGTCAGCGCCGACCAGCGATCCCTGCATATCAACACTATCCTACACACACTAGGGGCAATTTGTCAAAGCTGTTCACAAAGCTGTAACATTGTCAAGTTTTTTGTACAATTGCTTCCAATAAAATAAATATTAAAAACATTAAAAAAAAAAAAATAGAAAGCCAATTAACCTACAAACCTGTACGTCTTTGGAGTGTGGGAGGAAACCAAAGATCTCGGAGAAAACCCGCGCGGTCAGGGAGAGAACGTACAAACTCCGTACAGACAGCACCCGTAGTTGGGATCGAACCAAGGTCTCTGTCACTGAAAGCGCTATAAGGCAGCCACTCTACCGCTGCGCCACCGTGCCGCCTGGTGAAAGGCAATGGCAAACATATTCTATTGTGCCTCTGAAATTCATTCTATTGAAGTCATTGATTTCACTGGAATGAATCGGACACATGGGCACTATAATGTAGTGTGCTTTCTTCTGTTGAAGCACATGGACCCACAACAGAAAAGGATACAGTGTTCACTTTCGTTGGAGAGCATTTATTTTTTCTGTTCTGTGGCACATGAAGTGCAGCGGAAAGTGTAGATGCCTGGTCTAATCATATTCTTGGGTGTGGCACTGGAGGTCCTGGTGGAGGATAAAAGGTGAATGCATCATACCCATTGGAGGTGGCAGGACGTGAAGCTAACCTCCTCACCCTCTCGTCCCTCTCTCCAGCACCAGCCAATGGATCACCACCCAACCTCACATCAAGCCCAAGGGGGACACCTATAAGGTTCCCATGCTTGAGCATTAGTTCTTCCAAAGGCTCCCGCTGGGTGAAATAACACTCTTTTCAGATGAAGTTCTGAGAAATGTTTTTCCGAATAACCTTGTCATGGGTCTCGATCAGGTGCTCCAGAAACGTGCTCAATATCTTACAAACAAACCCCTTAAGGCATCCTGCAACCTGAGCCAAACATAAAGCTGATTGATTTCTAGTGCATAGAGTGCTTGAAAACATCTGCAGCTGCCTATATATGTTCTGATGCCGTCTTGATGCAGGGTCTCGACGTGAGATGTCCACAATTCCTTTCCCTCCACAGATGCTGCTTGACCCACTGAGTTCTTCCTGCGGTTTATTTTCTGTCGCAGATTCCAGCATTTGCAGACTCTGGTAACTCCACTTATTTATGTTGAGTCAGTTGGTTGCTTTTTCCGTGTCACCTCATCTACCACCCGAGCTTCACTAAATGTATATGTTCCTACGTCAGTATGATAGAATGGCTTCTCCGAAGGTGGCCATCTTTTCGCGATGGAAACACTTGTACGTACCCAAGATCCTGAGAGATAAATCATCTGGCAAAGTCAACAATGGTGGGCAGGTCAAGGGGAAGGTCCTGACAAAGCAAGGCCCAAGAAGAAGACCTGGATGGTGAAACAGGTGAAGGATGGTGGCTGACTAATGGGTGGAGCACCACAACGGCTGAGAACGAGGATGAAGGCTATAGCAGGTAGAGACTCCATGGTGGAGTCCATGCCATTGGATCAGGTCTGTCTTTGTCAAGGACAATGTGCACAGTTTAGTTTAGTTGAGATTAGTTTAGTTTAGTTTTAGAGATCCAGCATGGAAACAGGCCCTTCGACCTACTGAGTCCGCCATCCCCGTACACTAGCACTATCCTACACATTAGAACATTTACAGTTTTTACCAAAAGCCAATTAACCTACAAACCTATACGTCTTTGGAGTGTGGGAAGAAGCTGGAGCACCCGGAGAAAACCCACACAATCACAATACCCGTGGTCAGGTTCGAAACTGGGTCTCTGGCGCTGTAAGGCAGCGACTTTACCGCTGCGTCACTATGTAATGGCCGTCCATGCACCAGTTTCCCCACATTAAAAGATGTCATCTACAGACGTCCACGTGAAGGACAAAGTCTGTGGCTGGAGGTTCAGCCCTTTCCGCCTTCTCAAGACCTACAAAAAGTACCGATGATGAAGACAATCATACTCGACTTTGTGTGTAATTGGCGACATCGATTAATTATATTGCAGTGGAATCCGGTCAATCTGCACATTGTACCTGGGTTTGTTAAGCATTTTGACCCTTGAATTTATCATGTAAAATTAAAACCTTGTGCAGACTAATTAACGTAGTGGCTGGCAATCTAAATTGACTTCATGAGCAAGTGTCAAGTTCTTTATCAAAATAGTGTCTTGGTTTAAATGAATTTATGAAAAGAAAATTATGTTTATCTAATCAACTGGAGTTCTTTGAGGATGTCACAAGAGGGAGATAAGAAGCAATCAGTGGATGTGGTGTATTTAGATTTTCAGAAGATTTTCTAAAAGGTGTCTCTCAGGATGTGGTCAACATGTGTAAAGCACATGGATCTTGAGGTAATGCACTGGCGTGGAATGAGAACTTGATTGTGTACAGTGAAGAAAAGAGTGAACCCACCAACCCACATGCCTCTGTTTCGTTTAGTTTAGTTTAGAGTTACAGCGGGGGAACAGGCCCTTCGTCCCACCGAGTCTGCACCGGCCAGTGATCCTCGCACATTAACACTACCCTACAGACACTAGGGAGAATTTTGCATTTGCACCAAGCCAATCAATCTCCAAACCTGTACACCTTTGGAGTGTGGGAGGAAACGGAAGATCGCGGAGAATTCAGGTCACGGGGAGAAAGCATAAACTCTGTATAGACGAGCACCCATTGTCAGGATTTACCTCGGGTCTCTGGCGCTGTAAGGCGGTAGCTCTACCGCTATACCACCGTGCCGCCCAACTCTGTGTGTGGAAGCCAGAGAACCTTAGGGAAACCTACAGGGAGAAAAAGCACCAAAGGTCAGGAACACACCTAGAAGCTTTGTGACTGCAGCTTCACCAGCTGTGCCACCACTGATTGACTGACAAAGTTGACTTAATGGGCCCAATGGCCCAATTCTACTCCTATAACTTATGAACATGAACTATTTGTGTTGTATTTTTGAACTATTGTGCTGTGTTAGGATCTAGAGACGCAAGCGTCTTTATTTCACTCAATATCATAACTGTTTAAATTTGTCCGATCAATTTTTGAAGGAGTACATGTCACTGTTAGAGCAAATTGAAACTTGCAGTTGAGACTCTGTACCGTCAAACTCCATGTAATAATGACAAGGACATTTTCTTATCTTGCTGTGAAATGCATGGCTTTGGATTCAACAGCAACAATAGTCATAACAACAGAATATTATAGTAACTGATAAATTATTGAGTGTGGAATGAAGAGCCTGGTGACTGGGTTGTGTTGTATGAAACATTCTATTTTGGGGTTTGATTCTCGGCCAGCACCCCTAATGATGGGACTGTTAGTAGGTGTGAAATATTTAGAGTGACTAGTGAGTGTCAAATATTTAGGGGAATTGTAAGCATGCAAGCACTTCCTGAAATAGGTTCTGTGACGGTCCTTTGATCTCAACTCCAAAGGACTTGGCCGACTTCCAAACTTGGAAAGCGAGCGTAACAAATAGAAATTATAGGAAGAATCCTCCCCCGGATATTGAACAGCTTGTCGCAAAGCTTGTTTAAGTTTCTCGTTTTACAACTTCATTGGCTTTGTAAATATTATTTATGGGTAGCAAGTTGTAAGCTTCATCCACGGTGACTATGTTTCATCTTCTCCAAATATATTCAATGGAAACTGGCAGGGAAGTACTTCATGGTACCAATGAGACTTTTACTTTAGAAAAAAAATAATTCTTGCATTTCTAAAATTCTGGCTTCCTCCTCTTTGTTCCTATTCTCTTGGCTGGAGCACAGTTGCATAGCCGCTGGGGAGCACTGTCAACTGTGGGCATGTGCACCGTTTCTTCCTAGCTGTTATCAGGCCATTGAACCATCCTAGCAGCAACTAGAGAGCAGTCCTGAACTACCTCATTGGAGACCTTGGACTGGCTGTGATCGGGCTTTACTGGACTTTATCTTGCAGTAAACATTATTCATGTTTTTCCCTTGATCATGTATCTGTGCACTGTGGATGGCTCAATTGTCATCATGCAGTGTCTTTCCGCTAATAGGCACAAAATGCTGGAGTAACTCAGTGGGGCAGGCAGCATCTCTGGAGAGGCTGGTTGGAGACTGACTGGCTAGCACGCAACAAAAGCTTTTCACTGTAACTCGGTACACCTGACACTAAACTAAACTCAACGTTTCATAATTCCTGTGATTGATGCTTGACTGGAATTTTGATTTACATTATGCCTCTCGTGTGGGAGTCTATGTTTACTTTTTTGAGTATAGAAGGGCATCAGAGACATATTTGGAATAGAAACAGCAGCTGCTGGAAACACTAGTCAAGTTATGCAAAATGGACAAGTAAAGCTTGCCTTGGGTTAGACTCTATGCAGCCTTCCAAAACAGAGTTCAACAATTCAGGACTTGGCTACTGTTCTTTATATGCTAACATCCTCCCTCACCTCCATTCAGAGATGCAAAAAGCACTTCCAGGTGAGACATGCACCTCCTCCAACCTCATCTATTGCTTTTGGTGGTCCTGATGTGGCTTCCACCAAGTGTAGACTAGACATGGCACGTGAAAATAATTAATCCTTGAAGAGCAGGCAAGGGAATCAACCAGGGGGACATGCAGATAATGAAATCTGTCCAACTAAAACTATGTTTTAAAAACATGTTCATTTGTAATTGTATAGGCCCCATAAAACGTCACAATATGTTTGAACAGAATGCTTAAAAAAAGAATGCAAAAATGAATGATATGAAAACACCTGATCAATCCATCCAAATTTACTAGCCAATCCATCAACGTTGATGAAATTGAACCAGAAAATGCTCAAAACACTCATCAGGTAAGGCAGCATGTTTGGCAGGAGAAACTGGATTAATCTTTCAGGTTAAAGTCACTAGGTCAGAACTCAGCCTTTGATTTATTTTTGAATCTCTCCATTATACCCCAGCTCCAGCATCTTTTCTGTAGTCAAGAATCGAGAGTGTTTTTTTTGTTGTCATAAGACCTGAAACGGATCAATGACATTCTTATATGTGGCAGCAACACAACGGGTTTGTAAACACAGTATTCAATGGGCACAGGAACAAAATGGAACAAAGAAAGAAGTTCAATAAATAAAATAAAACATTATACTGCCAACATAAACCAAAGCCCCTAGTTCAACCCACGCAGTTCTTAGTTCGGAGTTTAGTTGGAGTTTGTACTGTTCAATAACCTGAAGCTCACAGAAAAATGCTCCTGAACCTGGATATTACAGGTTTCAGATTTCATGATAAAGTAGTCATGATAAAGGCCCAGTTTTTTAATTCTTTGTGACTGTGAGCTTCTTAAGATTCTACTTTCCCATATATTTGCTTTGTTTAAAATAGCTTTCCTGACATGATTATTTAATATAATAATATAATTTAATCAATTTTCTTGCATGGTCATCAATCTTTGCTTTTATATTAATTTTCCTCAGTGCAATGTCTCGGTTACCTGTTATGCACTTCAACCTGCACCAGATACATCCAGAGAACAAATAATGTAGGTTGAGGCACCTGTGAGATTCTGTCAGTGCTGCATTGTAGATCATTCCATCATTCGGATGCAACTTGAAAGGAAGACGGTCGGCTTTTACAGGTAGATGTAAAAAGACCCCACAGCACTTTGAGTAAGTGCAAATATGTTCTGTAAGTGTCATAGAGTCAGAGAGTCAAACAACGTGGAAATAGGCCCATCAGCCCAACTTTGCCCACACCGACCAACATGCCCCATCTACACTAGTCCCACTTGCCAGCATTTGGCCTATATCCCTCTAAACCTACCCTATCCATGAACCTGTCTAAATGTTTCGTAAACATTGTGATAGTACCTGCCTCAACCACCTCCTCTGGCAGCTCGTTCCATACACCTATCACCCTTTGTGTAAAAAAGTTATCCCTCAGGTTCCTATTTAATCTTTCCCCCCCTCACCTTAAACCTATGTCCTCGGGTTCTCGATTCCCTGACTCTGGGCAAGAGTCTGTGCGTTTACTTGATCTATTCCTCTCACTCCTTTATCATGCAGTTTGCATCAAAAAAAGCAGACCACTTGTTGGATCTTGCTGTGTTTTTCTTTTTGTGATGCTACGCATTGGCTACTGAGTGATGGGTAACATCCAAAAGTTCAGAAAGATGGGCTTCTCATAGTTGGTTTTCTATTCAATTTAGCCTGTAATTACCTTGATTGACTCTTAAATTAAGCGATCTGATCTCCCAGGTAATAATCCACAAATTTATATTTTCAAAATTTATAGAGATTTGTAGCTCCGTTTGTGCCGCTGCTAATTAATTGAGATCGGAAATGTCACCCTTGCGCCCCTTCTTCTAAACCAGTAATGAAACATCCTTCAAACTAAATGTACCGTACTATTTAAGATGCGTATCTGAGCAGTAAGTTTCCATCAGTATGGAAACTAGCATTTGTTTCAAGAGGAATAGAATGCAAACACAGGGATATAATGCAGAGATCCTATAAGTTACTGGTCAAGACACTACAGAAGGTCTAGGGGTGGCACGCACACCCCCATCCATATTAACGGGACGGAGGCGGAACGTGTTTCCAGCTTCCGGTTTCTGGGGGGTCATCTCCGATGACCTCTCTTGGACCCACAATACCTCAACACTGGTCAAGAAGGCTCACCAGCGTTTCTTCTTCCTGAGGAGACTGAAGAAGGTCGATCTGTCTCCTCAGATCCTGGTGAACTTCTACCGCTGCACCATCGAGAGCATCCTTGCCAACTGTATCACAGTATGGTATGGCAACTGCTCTGCCTCCGACCGGAAAGCACTGCAGAGGGTGGTGAAAACTGCCCAACGCATCACTGGTTCCTCATTCCCCTCCATTGAGTCTGTCCAGAGCAAGCGTTGTCTGCGAAGGGCGCTCAGCATCGCCAAGGACTGCTCTCACCCCAGCCACAGACTGTTTACCCTCCTCCCATCTGGGAGGTGCTACAGGTCTCTCCGTTGCCGGACCAGCAGGTTCAGGAACAGCTTCTTCCCTGCGGATGTTACCCAACTTAACTCTGCACCTCGGTGATTGCCAGTCACCCCCCCCGGACTCTCCTTCCACCAGAAAAATTGCTACTGCAACTGCTACTGCTCACTGCACATCTCGTATGTGTATGTGACAAATAAACTTGACTTGACTTGACTTGACTTGACTGTATGTACATATAGATATTTTACTGTTCCATTATTCTATGTTCGCTCTTCAGGGTGAGATGCTAACTGCATTTTGTTGTCTCTGTATTGTACACTGCACAATGACAATAAAGATTGAATCTGAATCTGAATGTTTCGAGTATTGTGAGCAATTTTAGGCCCCATATCTGAGGAAGAATGTGTTGGCTCTGGAGAGGGTCCAGGGGAGGTTTACCAGAAACATCCCAGGAATGAGTGAGGTAACATATGATGAGTGTTTGCCGGCACTGGGCCTCTACTTGGTGGAGTTCAGAAGGATGAGGGGAAACCTCATTGTAACAAATAGCGAAAGGCTTGGATAGTGTAAATGTGGAGAGGATGGGGTTGGGGAGGCATAGGACCAGAAGTCATCGCCTCAGAATTAAAGGACGTTCCTTTAGGAAGGAGATGAGGAGGAATTTTTTAGTCAGAGGGTGGTGAATCTGTGAATTCATTGCCACAGTAGACTATGGAGGCCAAGTCAATGGTTATTTTTAAGGCAGAGATACTGTAGATAGATATATTCTTGATTAGTATGGGTGTCGGGGGTTATGGGGAGAAGGCAAAAAATTGTGTTAGGAAGGAGAGATAGACTTGATGGGCCATAAGGCCTAATTCTGCTCCTATCACTCATGAACTTATGGGCCATAAGCAATTTTACGTGCAATTTTTCATTATTTTTACTGGAAAACCTATTCTTGAATTTGCTAAATCTCAGTGGAACAAGTTTCCAGACAAAACTGACGTCAGGTCTTTTTTATTATTAGAGTTCGGCTTCTGTGACCTGTATTTAAATCTCATCATTTTCAGTTTGACCCTTAGTGTAAGCTTATTAAATTGAGGGTTTAGCCCCAGAGAAATCCTTGCTTGGAAGGTTTTGCTATGAATATTTGGGTAAGTTATTAAAACTGGTAAGAGTTTGCAAAGGTCAAGTTGAGGAGTGCATGTTGCAAAGTACAACCTGTTGGTCAGATGGCCCTGTGGCGTCGCGATGGCACAGTGGTGCTGCAGGTAGTGCAGCTGACTCACAGCTCCAGCGACCTGGATTTGATTCTGACCTCCGTTGCTGTCTGTGTGGAGTTTGCTGGTTTCCCCTGTGAGTAGGTGGGCTTCCTCCAGCTGCTCCAGTTTCAACTCACATACCCCATTGGATGAATGGGCTATTATGTGCTACGTGTAGGAGGCTGGTGGGAGAATCAGGGGGGGGGGTTGATCGGCATGTGTGAGAGAATAGGGAAATGAGTGGGGCAATGGATTTCTCAGAGAGTCAGTGTCGTTATTTAGAAAGCCATTAGACTTTTGGCTTTAAAGAATCAGTGTGGAAATAGGCCCTACGGCCCACCGAGTCCATGCCGACCAGCGATCACCCCGTACACTAGCACTGTCCTACACACACTAGGGACAATTTTACAGAAGCCAATTAGCTTACAAACCTGTATTTCTTTGGAGTGTGGGAGGAAGTCAGAGCACATGAAGAAAATCCATGCAGTCACAGGGAGAACGTACAAACTCCATACAGACAGCACCTATAGTCAGGATCGAACCCGGGTCTCTGACGCTGTAAGGCAGCAGCTCTACTGCTGTGCCACTGTGCCACCCAATCTTCTCTCTGCTGCATTCCTGGTGTATCATCTCTCAGGCAGTCACTCAGGATTGGGAATGTCCCATCGTCTGCTTTGATCTGTTGTTTTTACACCTTACCCTTCCATTTCTCTCATCTCCCTCTCCCCTGACTCTCAGTCTGAAGAAGGGACTTGACCTGAAACGTCACCCATTCCTTCTCTCCAGAGATACTGCCTGACCCACTGAATTACTCCAATATTTTGTGTCTATCGTTTTGAGAACATCTTGCCTTCACATCAGTTTTTTAGGGTTTGAAGTTAATAAAGTTCATGCAGAAACCGGAGTTAAAGCAGTAAGTGACCCACAGAACAGGTAGGTTGGTAGCATCGACTCCAACTATGCTTCATGCTGCTTTGGGGAAGCACCAACGTTGTCAAGAGCCTTCTACACCCCTATCATTTCCTCATCCTCCCTCTTCCATCGGGCAGAAGACGCAACTGTTTGAAAGCACGTACCAACATAGTCACGAATGGCTTCTTGCCCACTGTTAACAGGCCACTGAATGGTCCCACCATAAGCTAGGGTGTAGAGGCGATCTTCCAACCTACCTCATTGTGGTGCTTGGATTTTTTCCGTGTAACTGTAACACTACGATGCTATAACACTATATTTTTCCCACTGGTATTTTTCTCTTTGCACTACCTATTGTACTTGTGTATGTCTTGATCGTACTCATGTATAGTATTAATTGACTAGGTAGCATGCTAGCAAAGGTCTTCACTGTATCTCAGTACACACGACAATAATAAACCAATGACTTAACATCCTGTTGTTTTCGCCACATACAGAGTTTGGTTTGACAGCGGTTGCTATCAGTGTAATATTTTTGCTTTTAAACAGTCTTGATATTATTCTTTACTCAGAGAGTGGTAGCGGTGTGGAATGAGCTTCCAGTGGAAGTGGTGGAGGCAGGTTCATTGGTATAATTTAAAAATAAATTGGATAGGCATATGGATGAGAAGGGAATGGAGGGTTATGGTATGAGTGCAGGCAGGTGGGATTAAGGGGAAAAAACATTTGTTCGGCACGGATTTGTAGGGCCGAGATGGCCTGTTTCCGTGCTGTAATTGTAATATGGTTATATGGTTATTCAATAACACATATGCTTATCCTGAAGCTCTGTACTCAATGTTATTTCTCTGGTGCGTTCCTGCTGTGCATTAAGAGAGAATGTTGATCTCACATTTATATCATGCAAAAACTGCTCCCTGAATAAATCTTCGCCTTGGGATATTCTGCTTTCTCCACGAGCACCATCTACAAAGTTAAATATCGCATTTACAAAACATTCATAAAGGTCATCAAAAAGGTCATAGGCCTGTTACCAAGGGTTTGTACGGCTCACATCTTGCAATTAGAACTGCTATCAATGTCTGCCTTCTGTTCCCTCTTATCTAGCCAACTAATTATCCAATTTACAATCTTGGATCCTCAGAGCTTTCACAGTAGTCATAACTCTCCTGTGAAAGACTGGGTCAAGGGCTTCTTGAAAGTCAGAATGTGTAATATTTACAATTTTGCTCATTTGCAATCCGTTGAATCACCAAAGAATTCCAGTCGATTTGTTCGATGCAACCTGTGAGACAGAGGCTCTGCTGTCTTGCAGTTTTCAGACTTCCCTGCCATGGGTACTGTTAATTTTCTTCATTTTAATGGGCTCCTCTATCTTGCACACAACAGTTGTCACCACAAATTGTTTTTTGGATATCTTGTCTGCTGTCTCCTTTTTGCCCTTGTTATTTAACATAATTCTTGTCAAAGGCTGAACAGTTCTGTCACCTGTGGACAGTGCTTCACCAATACGGCTGTACAAATCACACCTGGGCAACAGCCTGAGTTTAGTTTAGTTTAGAGATACAGCGCAGATACCCTTCAGCCCACCGAGCCCGCACCTACCAGCGACCCTCCCACACTAACACTATCTTGCACACACAATTTTTGACGAAGCCAATTACCCTACAAACCTGTACGTCTTTGGAGCGTGGGAGGAAACCGGAGCACCCGGAGAAAACCCACGCAGGTCACGAGGAGAACGTACAGACAAGCGCCTACAGTCAGGATCAAACCTGAGTTGCCTTTAGCTGCTGAAGAGCAGGCTGCCCAGTTGGCACATTTCATAGGCACATGCCTGAGATTGATAACTTCACGTGTGGAAGATTACAGGGGAGATGCTGTCTCCTGCCAGCCCCTGGCATGACACCTTGGTTGCATTGATCAAAGCTAATGCATTTGAAACATTTTTTTTTTCCAGTTCAGTGCTTCCATTGTCACTGAAGAATAAAACTCTGTTTTTCACTAATAATGCAGAATGAAAGGGACAAACTTGATTTTATAACGTTGGAATTATCGTTGAAGTGGAAGTACAAGCAGTCAATTAATGCTCTGCAAGGTGCCATAAGCAAGTGAGGTGCACGGAAAGACGAATGAGATTTACATTTGTATAATGCCTTTCATGCCCAAGGAGTGACAAAGTATTTTGAAGCACAGTCACAGGTATAACATGGGGAATGCTGGAGACAATTTGAGCACAGCAGGTTAGCTCAAACAGCAGGGCATAATTGCTATATGATCTGACTGATGCAGTAGGAATGAAATGCAGATGCTGGTGTACACAGAAGATTGACACAAAATGCTGCAGTAACTCAGCAGGACAGGCAGCATATCTGGAGAAAAGGAATAGTTGATGTTTTTAGGAATAGGTGATGTTTCTGCAGAGATGCTGCCTGACCCCCTGAATTTCTACAACATTTTGTGTCTATCTTTGATTTTGTTGCTGTTGCTGATGCAGAATCATTTTCTGTTCGAACTGAAAGAGAAGTCTCTACTCTTTAAAAATTGTGCCAGGTAATCTGTTCTACGAACTGGTGGGGCTCACAATTTAGTGCCACAGTGGAAAGTAAGGATCTCCCACAATGTAGCACTCCCTCAGCACAACGCCACAAGTGATGGGTCAGGCAGCATCTCTGGAGAAAAGGAATAGGTGACGTTTCGGGTTGGAACCCTTCTTCAGACTAAACCTGTCTGAAGAAGGGTTCCGACCTGAAACGTCACCTATTCCTTTTCTCCAGAGATGTAGCCTGACCCATTGAGTTACTCCAGCATCTTGTATCTATCTTCAATGTAAACCAGCAGTTCCTTCCTACACACTCCAAGTGATGGGCTGTGTTATGTGCTCAAGGCCTGAGCTTAGATTTGAACACTGATCTTCTGGTAGGGGCAAAGGTGTTACCATTTGAATCAAACTGAAAGAAAAAGAAGGAAAAGGTTTTATTCTAAGACAAAGAAAACCAGCAATGATGCCATTGCTGAGCTAGAAGAATTCAATTTAAGCAAAGCGATGTGAAAATTAAACCAATTTTCTTAAAAATAATAACTTGTTGGATAATCAATTTTGTCCCTCAGAATTTGACTGTTTCCTATTTCATCTATATTTACATTCCGTTAAATGTATATACCTGTATTATATATAGTGTGGTGTTTTAAGAACAACATGTTTACAAAGTACTATGAACAAGTGCTTTTTTTTAGTGATAGTACTGGCTCCCCTAAAAATTAAAAAAACAGATTTTCAAGACAGATTTTTTAAAACAGATTTTATTATTTCATCATTAATGTTTAATGTTTTATGTATCATTCTTAACTGTCACTGTATGCCATGTTGTCACTTGTGGTTGGAGCACCAAGGCAAATTCCTTGTATGTGAATACTTGGCCAATAAACTTATTCATTCATTCTAATTTGTAGAATTTTTAATATTACAAAAGAAATCACTGAAGGTTAAAGAACTAAAAAATGTAATCATTAAATGCGGATTAGGAGTGGGGAGGCAGAGAAGGAGAGAGTTTGAATACAAGCAAAATGAATGAGAATTTCAGCAAAACAGATGGAATTAGTGATGTTATTGAGGTTGATGTTATTTTGTTAATGATCAATGCACAAGTTTGCCATTTAATTCAGGGCTAAACATTATCAACATTGTGAACAATCTGGTTGCCAATCAAGAGATACGTCGACTGACAGTAAATGTTTTTGACAGAAATGAAGGATAAATGCACCGGCCTTTTAGATATTAATGTAAATTTCAATAGTCATGAATGAATAACCTAGTTTATTATAAATCTAAAGGAGATGTGCAGTGCAATTTTTTTACTCAGAATTTTTTTTACTGAGTGCCTGGAATGTGCCACTGTGGGTGCTGGTTGAGGCAGACAGGATAATGGCATTTAAGAGACTTTAGTATAGGCAAATTGATATGCAGGGAATGGAGGGATATAGGTTATGTGTTCTGCAGAGACAATGTGGGCTGCAGGTCCAGTCTTGTGCTGTACTATTCCACGTTTCATGTTATCTGTTTGATTTTCTATTGAAGTTAAAAGCCAAAGTTTAATGCTCGTCAGGAACTTGCGTGATATCCTGTTGGGAAATTCCCAAATTCTGGAAAGGCTGAGTTGTACAGAGGCATGACTGGGATCTTTCTGCTCAGGGAAGCAACACATACGATTGAAAACAACATTGAGAAAGATGAATTAATAATACAATAGTGAAAGGCCTGGATAGAGTGAATGTGGAGAGGATGTTTCCACTAGTGGTAAGAGTCTAGGGCCAGAGGCCATAGCCGCAGATCTACCTTTATATAGGATACGAGGAGGAATTTCTTTAGTCAGGGGGTGGTGAATCTGCGGAATTAATTGCCACAGAAGGCTATCGAGACCATCAATAGATATTTTTAAGGCAGAGATTGATAATTTCTTGATTAGTACGGGTGTCAGGGGTTATGGGGCGAAGGCAGGAGAATGGGGTTGAGAGGGAAAGATTGATCAGCCATGATTGAATGGTGGAGTAGACTAGATGGGCCGAATGGCCTAATTCTGCTCCAATTACTTATGAATTTATGTATGCGGTTACATCCTCTGTGAGATACTGAACATTCTTTCAATAGTTAGAGATTTTTTTTTCTTCTGGACATGGATTGATTCTTATTTCTCCACCAGTTTGATATGCAGAGGATTACACTGGAAGAACTGAAGCACATATTATTTCATGCATTCCGGGACCATTTGACAATGAAAGACATCGAGAACATCATCATCACGGAGGAGGAGAGTCTGAATGAAAGTTCAAGTAACTGTCACGCTGAGTTTGAAGGTAAGCTCAATGTGTGCATAGAACAGAGAAACTGCGCTCATTATTTCTGAAGTTAGTCATTTTCAGCTAAAGGAGAATAAAATTAAATGAAGGAGGACACTGTCAATTTTACTTGATCCAGGTTTCCATGACATTTTGTATTGGGCAAAGTCTCATACCTTGCTTGTTTTCTTTAGTGCAAACAGTAGCCTTTGGTTGTTTTCTGCACTATGGCTTGTAAGGCTGTTCTTTTTACTTCAATCAGAACAATAATAGTTTAATTTACATCCTCTAGTTATCTTCAGAATAGATGTGGTTGAGAATGTCACTTTACAGATGTGATTAGAAAGTTATCGACCCATTCATGTGCTTCTCTGACCCACTGAGTTACTCGAGCACTTTGTGTCTTTTGGTAATCATTAGCTCGCCTACCTGTTACCATAATCATTTTAACGTTCCTGTCTTCATCAGTCTCAACTTACCTTTAGACTTTGATGAACATATTACCTATCTCAGTAAGTACGCATCTGAGTTTGTGCATTGGCTTATTCTATTTCAGGAGCATTTGACGGCACTAGGCCTATACCCGCTGGAGTTTACAACGATGAGGGGGTTCTCATTGAAACTTACCAAATAGTGAAAGGCTTGGATAGAGTAGATATGGAGAGGATGTTTCCATCAGTGGGAGAGACTCAGACCAAAGGTCATAGCCACAGAATTAACGAATGTTCCTTTAGGAAGGAGATGAGGAGGAATTTCTTTAGTCAGAGGGTGGTGAATCTGTGGATTCTTTGCCACAGAGGGCTGTGGAGGCCAAGTCAATGGCTATTATTTAAGTTATCCAACTAGTTTCACTGTCCTCCTGATTAATTTTACTGATTTTATGCCTCATTGTCACCTTCCCCTCAGCCAAAAAAGAATAATTCTACATTGTCTTAAACATTGTCTGTTTTGATCTGTCGTTTTCACACCTTACCCCTCCATATCTCTATTCCCCCTCTCCCCTGACTCTCAGTCTGAAGGTCTCAACCCAAAAACTCCCCCATTCTTTCCCTCCAGAGATGCTGCCTGTCCTGCTGAGTTACTCCAGCAATTTGTGTCTTATCTTCAGAAAAAGCAATTGTGTAATAATCTAAAATGTACCAGAATTGCAATGCATGAATTGTGCGTTTGTACATTCTCCCCGTGACCTGCGTGGATTTTCTCTGAGATCTTCGGTTTTTTCTTCCTCCACTCGAAAGATGCACAGATTTGTAGGTTAATTGGCTTGATATAAATGTGAAATTGTCCCTAGTGTGTGTAGGGTAGCATTTATGTGCGGGGCTCATTGGTCGGTGCGGACTCGGTGGGCCGGAGGGTCTGTTTCCGTGTTGTATCTCTAAACTAAACTAAAGTATCTGTCGCATTCTGCTACTTTTGCATTATGTTACATGTAAATAAATTTGAAACCATGAACATTTCATGTTCCACAGTGGAGAAGAACATGTTGTGGGCAATGTGTGTGGCTCTCAGGTGTCAAGCACTGTGGTAGAAATGGGGAAATATCTTTGTACAAGGAAATTAATAGGCCTTAATCATTATGCAATTTTAGTGCCCCTTTATTGCAAGGTTATTAATTTATAAATCAACCAGTATGAAAATTGCAGAAGACATCTTCCTCTGGTAGAGCAACTGGGTCATTAATTGAAAATTGTTACCGAGCGATAAGATATATCTCTATATAGGGTGTGTCTGGAATAGTGCTTTATTGGCACAGGTAATATTGGCACTGGCACAGCAAATGTTAAACTTGCCATTATTACATCTTTCAAGGTAACGCTCACGAGAAAAACAACCCGAGCTTCGGGGGAAGATAAACTTCTCCCGTTTCAGGTCAGTGAGGACGAGAACTTGCTTCCGAGAAAACGACCCTTTGAGCGTGAACTCAAGCAGTGAGTCTCAGCTAGATTATGCAAACGGATCAGAGACACAGACAGGCCTGGTTGGTAATGCAGCACATGACAGAGGAGCATCCTGACAGTCCCTGTCTAACTGTGCACATGATGAGTAGCTGACTGGGCGAGCTCCCAGCAGGTAGATGTCACATTAAGATTTCACCCCAGTAAGAGTCAACGTGCCTGAATACAAAATGATGCATAATGAATAGGAAGACTTGAAACATCCAAAGCAGGTGATGATTTTGCTTTTAGCAAATTTCACCTTTTGCTCCCTCCCTATTTGTTTTCTCTTTATGTTCCCTGTCTGCAGTTCCTGAGGCTGACACAGATCCCAGTCTCATCAATTGATTTAATTACATTGACCAGGTCATAAATGTCTCCAAACAGTTTCTTCACAGATTTTTTTTCTTCTTCTATTTTTCTCAACCCAAGACTCAGCTTCATTTATTTTTAGGTTTTCTGCACATAGAACTAGAAAGAAGGATATTGATATTTAATTTCCTCAGGTCAACAAGAGAGGTGATAAGTTACGAAAGGTTTGCAGTATAGGGATCTGCAGTAAACCTGGGCAAATGGACCTGGCCAAAGCTTGGAAGGTCGCCATGGATGAGTTGGGCCGAAGGGCCTGTTTCTGTGCTCGATGACTCCATGACTCTAAATGTTGTAATTGTGTCTCTCCTTGGTCATTACGGTAGGTTTACTTAAAAAGATTATTTCTGGCAACAGCCCAAAGTTAGCAGATTTCCATCAAATGGAATGAGACCTCTAAGCATTCTGTTTCAATTTGAAAAGTTGAGAGGTTGCTCAGAATTTTTGAGGAAGGTATCGAGTATTACAGGGATATTCAACTCTTGGCAACAAACGTTGGTTGATCTGTCTCTGCTGCAGTGCAGAACAACATTGCATGTGCCAAAGGTGTAAAACAACAGCATTCTTGATATGGAGAAGATTGAGAACACACTTGAACCTTGTTCAATCAAAATTAGATTCTGAAATTGAACCTATGAAGTTGATTCAAAATGTCACCTTGACACTAATCCGAAAGAAAATACTTTCAAGCAAAACAAGCGTATGGCATCTAATCCACCGAACAAGTTAAGTTCAAACAGTCGGCAGGTAAGAACCATAGTAGAGATTTGCAGAATCAAAAGATACTGTATATGTTTGAAATTGGTGACAGATTCTAGTGTTCGTGTAGATAAAATGCTAAATTTGGATGAACCACTCATGCATAAAGTTTTAATGCAAATTAAATTCAGTAGCAACTTCAGTGAAGTACGGATCCAAGGAAATGTGGCAAAGAAACAAAGTTCACTCCAAAAGTAAAGTCCAAAACACCACAAAAAATGATGAAAAACTCCAAATAATGGTCACTAAATGTGTACATTAAACATGGCCACACGGTTAACAGTTAGCAGGGGAGTTAAGCTGTTAAATGAGTACATTGATATTTCCAGCGATCCCCGTACATTAACACTATCCTACTCACACTAGGGACAATTTACATTTATACCAAGCCAATTAACCTACAAACCTGTACGTCTTTGGAGTGTTGGAGGAAACCGAAGATCTTGGAGAAAACCCACGCGGTCATGGGGAGAACGTACAAACTCCGTACAGACAGCGCCCGTAGAACCGGGGTCTCTGGCGCTGTATGCACGGTAAGGCAGCAACTCTACCGCTGCGCCACCATGCTGAGAAACGCTATTTCTCCCCGCTGCTTTGAAAAGAGAAGGCATGTAGTAGGTATGTTGCAAAACCTACCTGAAGTGTCGCTGAAGATCTGTCCCAGCCCGTGTGCGCGATTTTGGCGCCGCTTAGAGGGGGGCGGGTTTAAAACGCAATTTTCCCTAGGCTGTTCAAATCGAACTTGTTGGTGACGAAAAATCGCTGGAAGATTCTGTCGTTTGAGCTATTTTTACTTTTAACGGGTTTATAGTATTGTTATAGTAGGTTAAAAATTAACCTCTAAACCTGCAACCGCCGACAACGGGCCGGATCTCACACAGGGGACAACGGTAGGTTGTTTATTTTTACATTAAAAAGGGCTTTTTAAGATCCCTTTATACAAAGTTTAATGTTGTGAGTAGCTATTTTGGGGCCCATTAAATACCGCAGTATTTTTCTGGGCATTTGGGGCACAAATCTACCGCAATGTGAACGTTCTAAACCAGCGGGTTCCACGGGATCCCACTCGAAAGCTGATTTAAATGGCCATTAATTTACAGCAATTGAACACTAAATCCTTCCATTTGGCCTATAAATTAATGTAAATGAGATTTAAAAATCATGTTTTATTGTGATTTCTTTGTGAATATTATTTGGACACTTAGGCTATTTAAAAATGTTCATCATTTCTTAAGAAATGGATAGATGTTTAGATCTAGTAATTGAAGTTTGGAATTAGCTACAATTGGGTAACTAACTAATTATATGCTTTAATTTCAGGTCATCCAAGTAAGATTATTTTATATTTGTTTCAGAATGCTTCAATCTATGATAACTGAAAATTTCATTCAGTTCTCTTAATTTTTAAGAAAGTTATGGGCTTTTGACTGTCCACGATCACAGCTTTTTTGTTATGTCCATAGAAAATCAATAGGGAACAAGATGCTAATTTCCGAGTATGAAAATGGCCATATCTTTTTAAATATTTGAGATATGAAAGTGAATTAGGTGTCAAATTAAACTTATTTTTATGCTTTATCTGATGGGATAAATTGCAGACTTGATTTTTTAAATCTCAAAATTTTGTAACATTGCTACATGTAGCGAGACAAAGCAAAATGTTTTTTATTGTCAAAGCAACACTTGAACTACACAAGTCGGGAGAAAACTTTTTTAGCTCTTGTCGTCGTGAAGAGCGCTAGCTACTTAACACACTGAAAAGCCCGCCAACGAACCCTGTCACGCGACTGCCCCGACCTATGACGAGGGTTCTGCATACACAGCTTAACCACTAGGTGCCGCTACAGGCAGAGCAAAGTATAATGCGTGGGTCTGCTATTCTCCTAATATCCATGTATACTGTATATTCAAGCTGAGATTCGATTTTGCCAGCAGAATCGTGTGATCCGTCTGCTTTGCAAGAGCATAACCTTGTCACAGGCATTCCGCTGCCAGCTGAAAGACTCTACATGTGTGAATAATTTAAGGATGCTATCTTGTAAATAAACCTCTCCTCTTTTGTGGTATTGTCTCAGTGCATTCATGAAGACAATTCGCCGAAAAACTAAAATACAGAAATATCACAGCAGAGTTCTGGATTCCTTTTGCACCATCTCTGGGTTATTTAACATCTGCAACCCACAGCCTCGTGGCAATGATGTGAGTTTGAGCAGATGGTCTGCTCACCTACTTATTCTGCTCCGTGACCCCTGCAATCTAGCAACTCAACTGGCGGTGCACTAATAATGCTATTTGTAAATCTATGAACACATTTCCAAACTATACGAGGTTTTCGGTGCTCTGTATTTATTTTTAATCAACTGAAAGAGTTGCAGAGTTTCCGAGCCACATGTGATCTTTGAGCTTTCACTGCTGTGGATATTGGCTGGATGGTTAAAAGTTGTGACGTGCCAGCTAGTGAACACTCTGCTGGGCCGATATCTGATTTTGGCTCATAACTATAGCACACCCACCCAGCGAGTGATGTGACCAAATTATATGGCCAGTCTCTCAGTGTTAGTTCATTGTCGATCAAATTGTCGCAAAGACTTGGGCAGCACGGCAGCGCAGTGGTAGAGTTGCTGTCTTACAGCACCAGAAACCTGGCTTCAATCCTGACTACAGGTGATGTCTGTCCAGAGGTTGTACGTTCTCCCCATGGTTTTCCCCGGGTGCTCCGGTTTCCTTCCACATGCCAAAGAATCACAGATTTGTATGTAGGTTAATTGACTTTGATAAAGATTGTAAATTGTTCCTAATAGGTAGAGTAGTGCTAGTGTTTGGGGATCACTGGTTGACATGGACTCGATGGGCTGAAGGTCCTGTGTCCACTTTGGATCTCTACTAAACTAAACTAAGACTCCATGATTCCAGTGGTGACATCGCATGATTTGGGGAGTGGGATGGTGAACAAGGTGGGTGGACTGTACACAAAAAAGCTGGAGAAACTCAGCGGGTGCAGCAGCATAGATGCTGCTGCACCCGCTGAGTTTCTCCAGCTTTTTTGTGTACCTTCGATTCTCCAGCATCTGCAGGTCCTTCTTAAACAAGGTGGTTGGACTGATGTGGGGTGAACAAATTTGGATAACAATTCTGCCAGAGGACCTCAAAGATGTAGACGTCGATGGTTCAAGTTTAATGGAACTGAAAGGAGCATTCATAAAGCAAAATCTTGACTAGTCTGAAAAGCCTTGTTTATTCTACACTGTTGTTGCAATGATTATGGGAAATTAAACTTTGCGCAATGAAAACATGTATTTATATTTGGAGACGCAAGATCCTGCAGATGCTGGAATCTTGGGCAAAAAGGCAAAGTGCTGGAGTAGGTCAGCAGGTCAGGCAGCATCCGTAAAGGGAATGACCCATGATGTTTCAGTATCGGAGACCCTTGTGTATGGAAAAGTTCCTATTCGCAATGGGATAGCATGTTCCAACTACGTTATATTAATAGGCACATTTTAAACATGCAGCATGGGCTTAATGTAACTCCTTGGATAAGGATGAATTGCGACATCAGTGACATTAAGACTTTGGAGTGATTTGAGAAAAGGATGAGAATTTTTCAATTGGGGATTTACTAGTCCAGGAGCCAATGTGCACAAGAATGATGGCTACAATGTTCAGAACGAGCGCATGATTACAGAGTGTTAGATGGGAGTCTGGCAGGAAGAGCACATGACTTCTCTTCCTTTGATCATTTCACAGTTTTCAGCTCCAAGTTATATCTCATATTATAGTACTGAGCGCTCAGATCCCCGAATACCATTTATAAACTTTTTTTCCCATATGCTCTGTTCAAGGTTTTCATTTACTCAGTAAATTTCATTTACACAAGTACATTTTGTATCACGATTTTTGAGTTATACTGCTGGAGGTTATTTGTCACTTAATTACTAAGTGACAAATAACCTCCAGCAGTATAACACAAAAGTTATGATACAAAATGTACTTGTGTTTGTGCAACACACCAGGTCAAACTCGAGGACAGTGTCCATACTATCATCAGTATTAGTCTAGTATTATCACGTGTACAGAGATACAGTAACAAGCTTTCTTTTCTGTGCTGTCTAGGTAGAGTATTCAGACATTAGGTCATAAGTGATAGGAGTAGAATTAGGCTATTTGGCCCATCAAGTCTACTCCACCATTCAATCATGGCTGATCTATCTCTCCCTCCTAACCCCATTCTCCTGTCTTCTCCCCATAACCTCTGATACCTGTACTAATCAAAAATCTAACTATCTATGCCTTAAAAATATCCACTGACTTGGCCCCCACAGCCGTCTGTGGCAATTCCACAGATTCACCACCCTCTGACTACAGACATTTCTCCTCATCTCCTTCCTAAAAGAACATCCTTTAATTCTGAGGCTACAATCTCCAGTCCTAAACTCTCCCACTAAGTGGAAACATCCTCTCTACATCCACTCTATCCAAGCCTTTCACCATTCTGTACCTTTCAATGAGGTCCCCCCATTCTTCTAATCTCCAGCGAGTACAGGCCCAGTGTACTCTAGATTCACCCTAGATTAACCTACTCATTCCTGGGATAATTCGTGTAAACCTCCTCTGGACCCTCTCCAGATCCAGCACATCCTTCCTCAGAAATGGTGCCCAAAATTGCTCGTAGTATTCCAAATGTGGCCTTACCAGCACCCTATAGAGCATGAATACAAATCAAACCATGTAGAATATAGTGTTAGGAAAGAACTACAGATGCTGGTTGAAATCGAAGGTAGACACAAAATGCTGGAGTAACTCAGCAGGGCAGGCAGCATCTCTGGAGCATTCCTTCCCTGTGGAGAATATAGTGTTATAGCTACAGAGAGCGTGCAGGCAAAAGAAAGAGTGCAAGCATGCGAGGTAAATGGGGAAATCAGGAATACATAGAAACATAGAAACATAGAAATTAGGTGCAGGAGTAGGCCATTCGGCCCTTCGAGCCTGCACCGCCATTCACTATGATCATGGCTGATTATCCAACTCAGTATCCTGTACCTGCCTCTTCTCCATACCCCCTGATCCCTTTAGCCACAAGGGCCACATCTAACTCCCTCAATACATCCTAAGTTTATAAGAGTCTCGTAACTGGGAAAGAAGTCATCATAAGATCATAAGATGATAAGATGTAGGTGCATGAATTAGGCCATTCGGACTAGTGAGTCTGCTTCACCATTCGATCATGGCAGATCTGTTTTTCCCTCTCAGCCCCATCATCTTGCATCCTCCCCATAACATTTGATGCTCTTACTAATCAAGAAACTGGAGTCAAGGAAAGAGCGTTCATGTTGCGGCCCCGTTTTCACAAATATTTCCTCCACCACGCACAAGAAGCACAAAAAGCACAAGACAGACGCCACTGTGTGCAGATGCAGAGAAGTTTGCACTGCTCTGGCTGAACAACTTCTAGTCTTGCGTGCGGACTCGATAAGAAGAAGATCAAGAAACTATAAATCTCCGCTTCAAAAATACCCATTAACTTGGCCTCCACGGTACCCGGACATGGCGCCGACAGACAAGAGGCTGAAGCAAAGAAGTCGAAGCCAAAGAACCGAATGGAAACGAGGCCAAAACACCAATAAACCGAAAGAGTCCGAAGACGAAACGCCTACTAACCAAAAGAATGGGACGCCTAAATGCAAACTAACCGAAAGGGCGGGACGCCTAAAAGCCAAAGAACCGAAAAGTTGCGTCGCCTAAAAGCAAACTTACCGAATGGCCTCTCTGTCGAAACGCCACCTACCCTAAAGGCGGCGTCGCCTACAGGCCAAAGGACCGACTGCCGCTCAACAGAAAAGTCCAATAACGGACATGACGTTGCCGGGGGGCGGGACTTGTCAGCGATTGGTCCAGACCCCCGTGTCCATCACATCACTGTGAAGGCATGAACATTGTCCCAAACCTCTGCTCCACCCGTGGAGGGTGGCCGTGGGAGAGTGGGGGCTGTCCCGTGGGAATGCACACCTTCGACCGCTTTCAACTTGGTGCTTGGGTTCAGATTGCCCAGTCACCTATGGCTTGTGTGGGAAAATGAACCCCACGCTCCTCTCCCCTTCTCCCTCTCTCTCTCTTCTCTCTCTCTCCCCTTCTCTCTCTCCCTTCTCTCTCTCTCCTCTCTCTCTCCCCTCTTCTCTCTCCTCCTCTCTCTCCCCTCTTCTCTCTCTCACCCGTCTCCTCTCTCCACTCCCCCCTCTCTCTCCCTTCACTCTCTCCCCTTCTCTCCCCTCTTCTCTCTCTCTCCTTCTCTCTCTCCTCTCTCTCCCCCCCTCTCTCTCCCTTCTCTCTCTCCCCTTCTCTCCCCCTTCTCTCTCTCCTCCGTCTCCACCCGCGGGAGTGTCCCACAGTCGCTGACCGTGATGCACCGCCATCGGACCCCAGTTCCTCATCATCAGGCAGTACACTTATTATATGGAAAGGCACAAAATGCTGGAGTAACTCAGCGGGACAGGCAGCATCTCTGGAGAGAAGGAATGGGTGACGTTTCTTCAGACCCGAGAAGGGTCTCAACTCGAAACGTCACCCATTCCTTCTCTCTAGAGATACTCTTGTCCCGCTGAGTTACTCCGGCATTTTGTGTCTATCTTCGGTTTAAACCAGCATCTGCAGTTCCTTCCTCCACTTATTATGTGATTCACTACGATTTTCAACTGATGATATTCATGAGTTTTAACAATGACAAATTCATGGGTTTCTACAAAGCTAGCATTGTTCTCATGTCGACTCTATCCCCACAAGGGACTGCCTGCTTTTATCATGGTGGCACAAATGTATAGTAAAGATGGTGTTTAAGAAGGAACTGCAGATGCTGGAGAATCGAAGGTTACACAAAAAAGCTGGAGAAACTCAGCGGGTGCAGCAGCATCTATGGAGCGAAGGAAATAGGCAACGTTTCGTCCCGAAACGTTGCCTATTTCCTTCGCTCCATAGATGCTGCTGCACCCGCTGAGTTTCTCTCCAGCTTTTTTGTGTAACCTATAGTAAAGATATCTGCTTTGAAATCCCTTCCGCATCTACCCCACCAGTACTGGTCCCTGCAGTCTGTTAAACACGCCAGAACCATGATTTCTGTGCTCCATTTAAACTTTACTGTTTCTACTACCACGTGACATTCTTAAACACCAATGAACTATATATTTGTTGGAGTGTTAATGAGAATTACATCTGGTAAATGTCAATCAGACAGAAGCAAAGTTCACAGAAAATAGGGTTAATGGTGTTTTACGAGATGTTGTACTTGGAATATGCTTGGATTTATCCCCTCCTCTGTCTCTCCCTTCCTCTGTTCTCATTCATTCATTTACATCCCCATGAGGCGGATTACCTGTGATAAGCAAGCCGTTTTCACTCTACCCCAGCCAGCATCTTTATGCCGTTTGTATCATTCCATCTCACTTGCTTTCTGCTCTATCGACAGGATCTCTTTGTTTCCTCCATCCTTCCCTCCTTGCAAATTAAAATGTTTGACAAAAGGTCGTCCAACCAACGATAACCCAGTTTCTCGCTCCATGTCAGACATGTTGAGTATTTACAGTGTTTTCTTGTGTTGACATACAAATGGGCTTACACAAGGGTGGCTCAGTGGTAGAGCTGCTGCCTTACAGCACCAGGGACCCGGGATTGATCATGACTACGGGTGTTGTTTCTACGGGCTTTGTACGTTCTCTCTGTGGTCGCGCGGGTTTCCTCCAGGTGCTCCAGTTTCCTCCCACACTCCAAAGATGTGCTGGTTTGTAAGTTAATTGGCTTCAGTAAAATTGTAAATGATCTCTCGTGTGTAGGACAGTGCGAGTGTATGGTGTGATCACTGGCCGGCATGGATTTGGTGGGCCGAAGGGCCTGTTTCTGCACTGTATCTCTAAAGACTAAACATAGAACAGTAGAGCACAGGAACAGGCCCTTCGGTTCACAGTATCTGTGCTGAACATGAAACCAAGGCCAATCCTTATCCTGCTGCACTTAATCCATATCCCTCCATAACCTTCATGTCCATGTGCCCATCCAAATGTCTCTTGAATACCACTATCATATCTGCCTCCATTACTACTCTTAGCCATGCATTCCAGGCACTCACCATCCTCTGTGTAAAAAAAGGTTCTGGCTGCCTTTGAATTTCGAGGTCTCGTGTTTTTCGTTTTGCTTCTTGATATAATTGTCTGATCCTCACAGCTTTTCCTTTCTTTCCTTCGAACAGTGCATTCGCAAAAGAAGAATAGACAGACGTGCGTGAGGAAGAGCCTGATTTGTGCGTTTGGAGTGGCTTTCATCATAAGTGTCATGTTGATTGCAGCAAACCAGATACTCAGGAACGGCATGGAGTAGCTTCCTAACGGGCCACCCGCTGCCGTGAGCGGACAGCACACGATCCCAACAGTGGGGAAACTCTAGTGGACTCCTGAATTAGGAACACAGCAACCTGTATATAGGAATAGAAGATATTTATACCGGGGACACGGAGCCCAAATGGAAGCGATTCCTTTTAACTCCACAAATATAGGATCCCACAAACAGGGGTCATTCTTTTATAAAAAGGGCTGAATTATTAAAGACTGGTTTTGATACTGCAATAAGATGCAGAAGTTCTGAATTATAGCAATGGTTGGGAGTCGTGATATGGCCCGGGGAAATTTGTTTCCCAAGGTAGGAAAACGATCAGTGCAACAGTGAAGTGCTGTTGTTGGCTTTCTCTCCAACATCTTGAAGCCTCACGGTAGTCTCCAGCTATCTCCTGCTGAGTCATGGATTGTGTGTGTGAGTCTGGTACACGTTTTACAGAATTAGATACAATTCAAGTTTCCAGTGCTGTGGAATCTATTCCTGTTTGCTTTGCAGAAGCTGTAAGATGATATTGGGATGGACACAAGGCTTGAAGCACTGATTTGCGTCATGACTTAGACTACTGCCAGCGGATAGGAGCCAGGCAAACACTGTCCTCTGTTGGTGCAAACGCTAAACTCAATGAGGCTAAAAATGGAGCAAAAAATAGTCGCTGATTTTGTTTCACAATGAATATTTTTTACTGTCTGTAAACGTGCCAATGCCTAGCAATAGCTCCTGTTGCCTCCAGCAAAATCAGCATTACCTAGTTTACTTTATGGTGCTGCTAATATCAGTGTTGTCATCAGTGACACAGAGGTAAAGAGAAAGGGCAGCACGGTGGCACAGCGGTAGAGTTGATGAGACCCGGGTTCGATCCTGACTATCTGTATGGAGTTGCACGTTCCCCCCGTGACCTGCGTGGGTTTTCTCCGAGATCTTCGGTTTCCTCCCACGCTCCAAAGATGTACAGGTTTGTAGGTTAATTGGCTTGGTATAAATGTAAATTGTCCCTAGTCTACGTAGGATAGTGTTAATGTGCGGGCATTGCTGGTCAGTATGAACTAGGTGGGCTGAAGGGCCTGTTTCCGTGCTGTATGTCTGTATCTCTAAACTAAACTAAAATAAAAAGGTGCCCCTAATTTAAGCTAACTAAATAAACAAGCAAGGGAATACAAAATTATTTATTTATGATTATACTTTTTATGTCTTTACAAAATTCATTAATTGCTTTACTCAATCACTGATTTACACTTTCCCTGCCACTGTTATCTATGGGTAAAATAATTGATGGTTTGTCTATTAATTAGTAAACATGGTTACAAGTCATTTCAATGTTACATCCATAGCCTATGTGCTTACACACATATTTATTAGTAGTTTAGACCTCAAGTCGGCAGCGCTGTTGAATGTCTCGTTTTTCACTTAGTTTAGAATTAGGTCTGTCCAATTACTGTTGGCGACCCTCAATTTCTTAAACTAAACTTCATAAAACTTGAAGCAGTGTAGTTGCCGATGGCAACGTTTCACAGGATCCACAGCAGATCCCAAAAATTCCCTGTTTATTTTTTTAATAACTAACCACAAAAATAAAATGGATGATTTTGTCATTATTGAGCTCTCAAAATGTAATTTACAGAAAGGATATGTTCTCCCTCCCGTACCCTGATTGTGTATATTGATAGATTATACTCGAAACATCACCCATTCCTTCTCTCCAGAGATGCTGCCTGTCCCGCTGAGTTACTCCAGCATTTTGTGTTGATAATAGATTATTGAAGGTCATGTGCCTAAAGTAGACAAGGTAAATATGATGCAGTTTTGGACAGGGGTTCAATTTTATGCTGCCTGAACTGAGGTCAAGGTAATCCCAGAAAGATCAGGAGTAGACAATAGACAATAGGTGCAGGAGTAAGCCATTCGGCCCTTCGAAGCAGCACAGCCATTCACGCTGATCATCCACAATCAGTACCCCGTTCCTGCCTTCTCCCCATTCTGAGACTCAGGTCCAGCCCCTCAGTGACTGCTCCAAATACTCCTAGAGGAAGCAAATGGGCTGTGGGTGATGTGAGCTGATGCCTTGGTGAAGTGCTCCATCTAGTGGCGAGTCAACAATAGACTTCAGTCTTTACATTCCATTAATGTAACTCAGCGGGTCAGACAGTATCTCTGGAGAAAAAGAATAGGCGATGACCCACAATGTCACCCATTCCTTCTCTCCAGTGATGCTGCCTGACCCGCTGAGTTACTCCAGCATTTTGTGTCTATCTTCGGTATATACCAGTATCTACAGTTCCTTTCTACACATTCCATTCATATAGGTATCTATCTCTGGGACAAGAACGCTCAATGTGCCTGTGTGCGTGTGTGTGCGTGTGTGTGTGTGTGTGTGTGTGTGTGTGTGCGTGTGTGTGTGTGTGTGTGCGTGTGTGCGTGTGTGCGTGTGTGTGTGTGTGTGTGTGTGTGTGTGTGTGTGTGTGTATGTGTGTGTGTGTGTGTGTGTGTTTATGTGGGAGGAGTTATGAGGAAGAGCATACATTCTTACCGTGTTTATTTGGTCAAAATTTGCTTCATTCCATAAGCTAAAGCAAAAAAGTGGAAAATATTCAAAACATTAAATCAAATCAGAAAGTGCTGGGAATACTCTGTTCTTCTGCAAAGTCAATATCCTGAAAGATTTACTCAGTCTCTTTCTCCACAGTTGTTTCCTGATCTGCTGACTACTTCCAACCGCTGTTCCTATTCAGCCACAAACATCCTATATTACACAAAGAGTCAGATTCATACAGCAATGAAACAGGCATTTTGGCCCAGCTCATCCATACCAACCAAGATGCCCCATCTGAGCTGGTTCCATTTGCCTGCATTTGGCCCATATCCCTCTAATCCTTTCCTGAACATGTAACTGTTTATGTATGTGTTTAAGAAGGAACTGCAGATGCTGGAAAATCGAAGGTAGACAGAGAGCTGTATTAGGTTTTGAGGGAAATGACCAGGTACATAGACAGTAGGTAGACAAAAATGCTGGAGAAACTCAGCAGGTGAGGCAGCATCTATGGAGCAAAGAAAATAGGTGACGTTTCGGGTCGAGACCCTTCTGTAGTATCGACCCAAACTAATTCAGACTGATTCAGTCTGAAGAAAGGTCTCGACCCGAAACATCGCCTATTTCCTTCGCTCCATAGATGCTGCCTCACCTGCTGAGTTTCTCCAGCATTTTTGTCTCCCTACTGTCTATGTACCTGTTCATTTCCCTCAAAACCTAATACAGCTCTATTTTTTTTAGAATTTTTGGGGAAGTGTACATTGAAGTTTTTGACTGTATCTCGGTACATGCGAGTAATAAACCAATACTAATATGACCAACAACATTTCTTCTCCAAATTATCAACACTCCAGTTGCAATTTCCCACAGGAAATTAAGAATAAATGACAGATATTCAAGCCATGGTCACTTAGCAGATTTACTGCTCATTTATAAATTAAGGGGCCTGACCTTCATGTTTGGCACTACAAGGATGAGGAAATTGTTATCTGAGGATCACTCACCTGAAGTTAGTGCCTTCATTAGTCGCCACCAAGGTACCCTCTTGTGCCACCACCATCTGCATATGTTCATGGTTGCCCAACTTTAGCTCAACACAGAAAAACGTACTAGGTCCTTGAATGACTTTCCCCTACAAATTCTAACCTGTAATGCCTAGGTCGGGCTGATACTGCTCCACATATTAAAAGGCTGCACAACTTTAGCTCTCGGTTCTTTCTATCTAAATATTGGGAAGTAATAAGAAAGGCATTCTCAAGTAGCGACGCCTCTCCCGAAGTAGCCGGTTCAGCAGGTCCATAGACATTGGCAATATCCAACATCCCCTTTGTCAGTGACAGTCAGTCGGTCTCAATGGTCCACAGTGCATCTTTTCTTGAAGTGATTGGAAATCAGGATTAAGAATATCACTTGATATTTCTCTTCTGCAATATGACAGTGTGACTGGATAACTCAGCATCTTGGAGGCTGAGGATGGGGTTCCTCTGATCTCTATAGTTCAGCAACAAGACTATCAGAATGAATGGTTCTTCCAAAGACGTCACCTTGAACAGATTGCAAGTAGGGTGTTAAAGGAGGCATAGCGAACAGTATCTTAGAGCTTATAAGGGACAAGCGTAAACCACGAGTGTATATCTAATACTCACAAAGCAGAATGCAGTACGTAACGTTACCTTGACCTTTGTATATAAATTGTGTATACTGCAGCCACTCATTCTTATCTGCACCAAGCAGAAAGCAATGTTTCGTTTGAAATGGAATAATTTTACTTCTGTGCTATTGATCTTCTGCAGTTTCCATTCATTTGTTCTGCAGAAGTTGGACAGACGGGACAAAATACAGTGGAATTACTTTGCTGTAGCATCAAATGGTGTTATGAGAGTTGAGAGTTAGCAAACAAAACCCAACTCCACCATCACTGTGAACTGAAGATGGAAGCTCTGTGTGGACCAACAAAGTGAGCTGCATAATTCTCCAAAAATGACTATAATTCAGAACTTCTGTTTTAGAATAGTCACAAAGTACGTCTATGTTTCAGTGAAAGACAAATAAAGGACAAAACAGTGTTTAATTGTTGTAAATATTAGGTATATAGTAAATTTTGGCATGCTTTAACAAATAGACAATGTGAGAGAAAACTATTTATCCATTCTGACTTGTATAGCTATCCACATTCTCACAGTTAACCCTCCACCAACCCCGACCAGCTGATGTGCAATCCTATCACTTTCAGCAATTAAACCATCCATCCCCTACATATTCCAGAACGAAAGCACTTAAAGCAACAGCATTTATATTCTAATTTTAAAGTGAAATTTAAATTATTTTTATATTATTTTGGATATGCTGTAGTCTAATGATTGTAAGAGTGATGTGTTCTTTACCAATGAATGAAGATGCTCATAAATGTCTGTGTTATAATTCACCATTTTCGTGATTCCACTAACCCCCCCCCCTCTTGTCATCTACAATGCCACAGTGAATCTCCGCGAGTTTTCATTGCCGTGTGTCCTTCCCGCTGTATTTATGGTAGAAATTCCCATACATTGGGAGCATCCATCTCCTTCCCATTAGAAATCCAGCCCCATGCATCTTCTTTACTTTCTCAGCTCCGAGTTAGGTAAAACTTGTGCAGAGTGGTTTCTGTAACAAGGTGAAAGTGGCCCTTAAAGGGCCAAACTAGTTTATTAAAAGGTATATATGATAGATGTTGAATCTTGATACAACTGAACTGGATCAGTGCTATACTGAGAGGGTTTCACTTCCCCATTTCCCTTTACCCCTTGCAACTGCAGCAGAACAGTTCAGACCTAGACACCAGCAGTCCTTGACACACAGAAGTTGGTGCAAGGATATTTGTCTTAACGTGGTGGGTTCTGATTTCAAAGAAACTCAAGAGGGTTGCTGATTTCACTCCTTCAGATCAAAGGAAGGAGCTTTAACAAAAGATTGCTTTAATTTTGTGTGATAATTTCAGTCCCAGTTCTGGTGCCTCGATGGGGGCAATGCCAAGAATGTCAGTTCCACAGACCTGTTGCACCAAACGATGTTGATTTTGAAAGGATGGCACCCTCCAAGATCATCCTGGACTCACACAGATTTAGAAAGCTATCTTTTGGACCTTGCCATGATCAACCCAGGAGAAGCATTATGAATAAAATTATATTTTTAAAATTCAACTTTAAACAAGTAGAATTAAATTTAAAAAATCGGATGAATCCTCCAGGAATCCCTCCATGGAGTGACGGTGATCTTTATTCCCAAACAGAAAACTTTACAAGGCAAAGATATTGTTGAAGAATCTGCTCAGCGGATCGGTAGATAATTAAGTGAACAATGGCAATATTAGTGTCAAGTTTAAGTGGAAGCAACACGCAACTTATAGGAAATCTTTTAATTATGTTGTTGGGGCACAGATTTGATCTTTGATATGTTATGATTACAAACCTAGAATATCTAAGTGAACTGTCAAAACAGTTAATAATTGTGTGATTAAATCATCGGTGAAAGCAAGGACATGCCAGGAGAATTATACTCCTGTTACCCAACAGCCCGGAGAGGCCTGAGGATGTTGCGAGCTATGGAATAATAACATTAGCTTCGGCAGCAGCCACTGGCTTCAATTGCTATCATTGGGGCTGATCTGACGTTGTGAAATAAAATGAAGCAGGTTATAATGATGACACGAGAGATGTGAAATAAGCTGTTGACTGCCAAGTACCTATTTCAAATGTATTGATAGATGTCAGAATCTACCTCTATTACAAATCAATGTAGCATCGGTTTATAATGGGACTTCTAATATTCAACAGCAACTACGAACTTGCAACTGATATGAACCAGTGGTAAATGGTCTGGGTATTAATGCTGTGAGTTGGTTTAGAAATGTGATCAGAAATTAGAGTTAGGAGCAATCACTATTAAACTCGAGGTTGACTTACGTTGTATAATAGAGATTTGAAACAGATCGGTGGGAATAGCGAAAACAAATCTGTGCAGAACCTGAATTGAGGTAATTCTAATTTTTAAAAAAACTTTGATTCAGGTCAAACCGTGCTGATTCTAACCATGTGAGATCTCATTGGGGATGCAGTATAAATAGAAATAAAAAATTAAGGATGTCTTTTATCCTGCTTTTTCGCACCCGCCAAAAAATAGAAAACTGGAAAACATATTATCGTTTGCATCTGGATTCATAAGAAAATATAGCCTCTCGCAGCATACTGTGCATGCCTCGCTGTGTTGATTTCCCATTTGCTCCAGGGGATTGGAAAGCACTTGTCAATTGAATAAATTTAGAACACAAAATGTCTTTCCCTGTACCGTTGTTCCCAGATCATACTAATTGTTGTTCGGATTAACCCGCTGAGCATGCCAACAACTATATTCTGCAAATCTGTAATACAAAATTGTTTATGCATTTGTTCAGTTTTTCGGTTTGTTTTTAAATAATATTTCTCAGGGTTTTGTCAAATTATTTATGTTAATAAAATAATCAGAAGCTTCATTTGACTTTAAAGTTGTCTGACGTTATTAAAGAACTTTGCTCAGAGAATTCTTTACTTTTCCAAAGTTTACTTCAGCCCTGAATTAAACATGAATATTCTTCTCTCCCTTCTAGTTGAGAAGGTGCCGCTGTTCTTAAACAATGTCTTGGGTGTGATTCTTTTTATGGGTTTTAAACACGTTTATTGCTTATCCAAATCTACTTCTTATCGAATCCACACACAAGATCAGGAGTTGTTCATCCGGAGCTGACCACACTTCTCGGCATCTGCATACAATGGTGTCTGCCTTGCGCTTCTTGTGCTTCTTGTACGTGGTGGTGGAAAGATTGGTGGAAACATGGCCGCGATTGACGTGAGCGCTCTTTCCTTGACCCCGGTTATCCAATTGCGGTCCAGCTAAAGTCCTGTAAAGCTGCCATACAATGCCTCAACCAATGAAGGCAACCATACCATATGCCTCCTGTACAACACAATCTACTTCTGTTGGCATATTCAGGGAGTGCAGAAGAGATAGAGAAACAGAGTGCAGGATATAGTATTATAGCTACAGAGAAAGTGCAGCTAAAAAAATGAAAAGCCCCCAATGAGATAGGTAGGAAGATTGGAAATTAATCCTTAGTGGAATGGCATTTAGTGAATGCCTTGTGTTCCCCATGTTTCTGAGAGTCACAGTATCTATTTGTCCATAATGTCAAAATAAAAGACAACAGAAAATAAACATTTCAAATTTCTCCACGTGAAAGTAATCCCTGCATTCCCTCTCTCTCCATCTATTCCACCTGTCACACCAGCTTTTCGGTCTAACAATGACCTGTTACAACTAACAATGACCTGTTTTTTTTGTCATTGTTGCTGGTTTGCATATCTTTCATTTATTTGTTCTCTATCTCTCTCTACATCACCGTCTATACTTCTCGTTTCCCTTTCCCGTGACTTTCAGTCTGAAGAAGGGTCTCACCCCGAATCACCGCACATTCCTTCTCTCCAGAGATGCTGCCTGTCCCGCTGAGTTACTCCAGCATTTTGTGTCTATCTTTGGTTTAATCTGCAGTTCCTTCCTACACATTTCAAATTTACTTATGAATCAAAACGACCATATCATTAGAAAATCAATTGCATACGAATCTCAATGGGATGTCCTTAAACATTCTTTTGGGGCCTGTCTTCCTGCCCAGGAGAGGGTTCTGTCTGCTCAGATGGTCCAATAATCTGCGGGACATTTGTAGCATTTCTTGAGACACATCCTGTACCATTTCCTGTACCGAGGTAAAGCATTTCACCGTACATTAGTGCACGTGACAATAAACTAAACTGGACATTTGATGTGTCTCGGGACGCAGCCTACAAGCCCGGAGATTATGATCAAAGGAGTCCAGTCAGGAATGCCAGGGCATAGTCAAGCCTGGAAATAGTAAAGTTAGGGTAGAGCGTCTCGGTAGCAGATGGTGTGAGGTGAGATTTATAGAAGCAGTAATAGAAACAGAAATAAAATAAATAACATGGAAAGAAAGATTATTTGAACAAGCGATGCTTCTGGATTGGAAAAGATGGCAATATCAAACAGATACTTCAAGTTAAATTAATCTGTTCCTTTAACAATAATTCTTAAACAACAATATCTACCTACCTAATTCTTCCTATCTATCTCATTAGGGGCCTTTCATTTTTTTTTAGCTGCACTTTGTAGCTGTAATATTATATATTCTGTTCTCTGTCTTTTTCTTGCATTTACACACTGCTTTAACACAATGAATTGCTCCAGGTTAATTATACCTCATGTGTTCTTCTTGCAAGTCCAAGGTTGATACAAGATAAGAAAAATGAAGCATAAATCTGCAAGGAATAATGAAATCAGAATACCAGCATGGCAACAGAATCAGAATGACAATCAATGACCACTTCATGTTGGGATTTCGAGGCATGTATGATGGAACCATTGCTTCAGTTTTCAAACTCAGTCTCTGAATATCACATCATCCCGAATAGAATATTCAAAGGTTATTTCTAAATGCAAGACAATCAAACAGTCAGAAGAAGTGAGAAAGGAGCTAATCCATTTTTATTGCCAGTTTTTTTGCCAATTATGGGCAGTTACAATCAACCCCTTATGGTTTTCTGATGAGATGCCACATTAGTTTAGTTTAGTTCAGTTTAATTCAGAGATATAGCACGGAAATGGGCCCTTCAGCTCACCGAGTCCACGCCAACCAGCGATCCCCGCACATTAATACTATCCCACACGCACTAGGGACAATTTGATATCAAGCAAATTAACCTACAAACCTGAGCGTCTTTCGAGTGTGGGAGGGAACCGAAGATTTCGGAAAAAACCCACAAACTCCGTACAGACAAGCACCCGTAGTCATATCGAACCCGGGCCTCCTGCGCTGCAAGCACTGTCAGGCAGCAACTCTACCGCTGCACCACCGTGCCACACCATTGTTCAGGTGCTGTACAACTGGATGTTGCGACCACAGTTTTTTCAAAGTTCAAAGTTCAAAGTAAACTTTATTGTCAATTCAAATAAATTGGATTGAAATTGCGTTTCCCCATACTCCAAATGTGCAAGTAATATTTATAACACAGACAGACAATATACCAATATGAACATAAAACGCACATCGCTATCGGGAGCTGGAGTAGCCGCTGCCGTACAGGGCGCCGCCATTTTACCTGGGCGCCGCCATTTTGCCTTATAACAGCTCATAGGTCGATATGTTTATATTTATACCAAGCTGTCAAATCTTTACAGTTACATCTCTCTCTTGTGCCTCCCATGAGGACAACACTATTGACCCCAGTCAAATTCATGCAGGTTTATGTCTGTTAATCCTCAAACCCAATATTCAGATGCTGTGAATGCACCAGTTGACCAGTTGTACAGCATCAATGGACTAATCTCACCTTTTATCAGGTATAAAAACATAGCCTATTTAATTTAGCTTAGTTTATTATTGTCACGTGAAGTGAGGTACAGTGAAAAGCTTTCTTGTTGCATGCTATCTGTTAGCAAAAAGACTATACATGATAACAATCAAGCCGTCCACAGTGTACAGATACAATATAAAGGGTACACCATGCAGCCCAAATAAAGTTCAGCAGAGTCTGCTCACAAATAGTCCGAGTGCCTCCAATGGGGTAGATGGTAGGTCAGGACCACTTTCTAGTTGGTGATAGGATCCCAGAGCTCCTGTCATCTGATATCTTGACTCTCATTTTTGCCTTTAATATGAGATGATTGGGGTTATACGTACCCACTATAAACGTAGCTGGGATTTTGGAACAGTACCGAGGCAATCAAGGATACCTAATTTTGGATGAAATCTTAGACATAAACCATGCTGGCCACATTCTCATTTCACTTCTGCCATCAGGTAGGAGTCTGAAAACTGTGATCACCAGGTTTGGCATCAGCTTTATCACAACAACCATTCAGCTACTGAACCATGAGCTGTCGTCATTGCACCAGGGATTTTGGTGCTTTTAATTTGTTTTGCTATTTAATTAATATTTGTTTTTCTAATTTTTTGAAATTTTTTCATTTGTTTAATTATGTTATCTATTGACAACCATGTTTACAGACCTGTTATGCTGCTGCAAGTAAGAAATCCATTGTTCCATTACAGTATTAATGACAATTAAGCTCTCTTGACTTTCGACTCCTGCGACAAAGGCTCGCTTTTCATCCTCAACTGAGAAAACAGATTCCATAGCTTCCCACTAGTGAAATAACTTTTCCTGTTATCCTGGCAAACATTCATCCCTCTTTCAACCATCAAAAATAAGTGAATTACATTTAATCTTTGGTCTTTGTGGCAACACGTTGTGCAAAATAGATTGTTGAGTTCCCTGCATACTTCCTAATTCCTCTAATGTAACTCATTGACTGCATAATGTTTGACATAGGCTAGTATGTGTAGCATGCTGCAAATATCTAAAGAAGGGTCTCGACCCAAAACGTCACCCATTCCTTCTCTCCAGAGATGCTGCCTGTCCCGCTGAGTTACTCCAGTTTTTCGTGTCTATCTTCTATAAATACTAGTTTCTTCTATTCTTCAGTGCATGCCTCAATAAAGATTTGAAACATGGAGCATCTTACATTATCCTTGTAGACACAGAAAAATCCTTCTGAGCAGAAGAATAAAATCACTGAGTTAATATTACCTATTTTTAATACAGAGTGCTCTCATCGTTATTTTAATACTGTTTAATAGTGCCGGTGACATCAAAATAATATGATTTCTGATTTATTTTCAGGTAATATTGGAAGATATTTCTCTGTAGTATTACAAATATTTTACTGGGAAATAATTCAGCTTGACGCATATATTTCAGGTGTTTTTGAAAACATTGTTGAGCTTTCACATTAACGTTATTCAGTTCAGTTTAGATTATTGTCATGTGTACAAAGGTACAGTGAAAATCTTTTGTTGCGTGCTAACCATTCAGCAGAAAGACAATACATGATTACAATCGAGCCATTTACAGTGTGTAGATCCAAGTTAAGGGAATAACGTTTAGTGCAAGTTAAAGCCAGCAAAATCTGTTCAACATTAGTCCAATGCTGAATGATAATGTATGGCTAAGCAGTTGAAAGGGAAGTATTCCTTAATTTGTGATATTGCTGTGATATATTTGGAGATATGGAGATATGGAGAGATACAGCACAATGCACCAATATTAGACATTCACCTAATGTTGCAGTTCAATTTGTGTGACTGGAGTGGTGACCATTTTGTTATATTCAGTAATTAATGGCAAACTTAGTTGAATGTCTTAAAAAATCTCAATTAGGTTTTAGAGCAATTCCTTAGGTTAATAGATTGGCTGATTCATTATATATGAACTCCAATAAAATACCAAGATTTATTGGTAGTTGGTCTAAATTTCTAAGTATTGATGATAATTGAACGCGGCAAAGAGATACCAGAAGTTTTTCCTAAATGTCCATTCTACACCAGGGCATACCAAAAGTAACCCTTGCCTTCCCTCTCTCTCCGTCCCTCCCCCATCCTCATTCTCTGACTAGTTCTACTGTCCTCCTGGTTAAATATTACTGATTGTATGCCTCGTTGTCACCTTCTTCTCAGCTTGCAATGAACCACTTGTGGGGCGTAGGTCCCGAAATGAAAGCGAGGAGCCAGGAATTTCGAGAGGTACCGTTTAATATGTCCTTCTGGGTAGCAGGGAAGTCCACGAGAGAAAGATGACACCCAAACCCTTGCCTTTAATGGGCCGCCTCTGGACTGAACCATTCCCGGGCCGAGGGGTTTGATAATTGGGATGGCCCGACCCATGGGAGCCGTCACACACTCTACATTTCCTTATCATCATCCGCTTTGATCTGTGGTTTTTACACCTTACCCTACATCTCTAAACTCCCTCTCCCCTGACTCTCGGTCTGAAGAAGGGTCTCATCCCAAAAGGTCACCCATTCATTCTCTCCAGAGATGCTACTCCAGCATTTTGGGTCTATCTTCAGTACCAAAAGGAAAATGGGCAATAATGGCATCAAGGATAACATTCACGTCATGCACAAATTACAATTTGTTGACTGGATTTCCATAATGGAGTCTTGAAAAGGAAACACTGGATACCATCTCAATGTAACAATAAATACAACACTCAACACCCAGTCAAAGATTTTTTTATCTGCACACAAACCAGATTAAACCTGGTTCCTCATGTCGTGTCAAATGGGTCTGAACTTGAAGCACAAAGATCCCGGACACATTGAGGTCTTGGACTCATTCTTTGCATGAATTAATCTGATAAGCATTAGCATTGGCCACTGCCTTAAAGATGCCCATAAGCAAAATGAAGTCTCTCTTGTAGGATTCCAAACTAATTTGTAATTATTTTGCTCCCCCTGTTTGTCAGAAGAAGGCATTAACGATGAGGTGATTCTGATTGCAATTTCTGCCTGGCTGCTTTCAGTATAATTTGGGTTGCCAACATGTTAATTAAGTGTTTCATCATCCATGAAAGAGATTTCGGAAATATCCCGGGGCATCTGCCAAAATGCATTTCCGAAGTTTTCTGTCATTCGAAGGTGTGAATTGAGGATGGGTTAACGACAATAATTAACAGTTCGATTCATGTCATTCTAAAGAACCGATTGCCACTGAGTTCATCAATGGCCGCCGTGATTATTTCCAAATACATTTTAACATCTTAACTCTTCAGAACCCAAATTTCTGCTTATAAGATCATAAGGTCATATGGAATAGGAGTAGAATTTGGCCATTCGGCCCATCATGTCTTCTCTGCCATTCAATCATGGCTGATCTATCTCTCCCTCCCTCCTGACCCCATTCCCCTGCCTTCTCCCCATAACCTCTGACACCTGTACTGATCAAGAATCTATCTATCTCTGCCTTAAAAATACCCACTGACTTGACCTCCACAGCCTTCTATGGCAAAGAATTCCACAGATTCACCACCATTGGGGCGCACCACTTATGGGACTGAAAACTGCTGACAATATTTAAAATGCGGTTGGACCAGATACCTTTTGTGCTTTGATTCAATATTTAAACGTGAATAGCTACGGCAGTGAAAGTTATTCCTTCCGTTAAACAAATTGGGTTAAAATTAACCGTTTTTTAAACCTGGACAGTTGGGTATCCAGGGAATGGGTCAAACATGCTACCTGCGTTCTCCCCAATGTGGCCAGTGAATGTATGTCCATGATCAGTCCAGGTCTCCGAGGTCTTCTAATCTCCTGGGTCTGTGGAATCCCTCCCTCCCACCTTCCTTTGTAAAGCTATGAAGGCAGGGTTCTTTCACGGACACTCGTTGATAGTTGGGAAAAAATAATTCCACCTTTAAGTGATGTCTGAGCTTCCCAGCAGCTATCAATCCACCTTTCTACTGTCGTCTCCAAGCCATGCATATATCAGAGCCAACGTATCGCAAAAGAGTCTGAAGAAAGATCTCGAACCGAAATGCCCCCCCATTCCTTCTCTCCAGAGATACTGCCTGTCCTGCTGAGTTACTCCAGCATTTTGTGTCTATCTTTGGTGTAAACCAGCATCTGCAGTTCCTTCTTACAACATTTTGGGAGTGATTTAGGTTTTGGCTGTCTCTATTAAAATTTAAGTCTGCTATCTTCTCCTATCAGGGTTAGAATCTGACATTTCAGATTGCACCGAGGTTCCCACAAAAATCATAGTTGCTGCCTCACAGCACCAGAGACCTGGGTTTGATTCTGACTACGTGTGCTGTCTGTGCAGAGTTTGTACGTTCTCCCTCTCACCGCGTCGGTTTTCTCTGGGTGATCCAGTTTCTCCCTACGTTCCAATGACATGCAGGTTTGTAGGTTAATTGGCTTTTGTAACTTGACACCAGTGTGTAAGACATGGAACTAGTGTGTACACCTGTAATCAATGATCGACATGGACTCGATGGGCCGAAGGGCCTGTTTCCACAGTACATATTTAAACAAAACTAAATCTCTCCTGTTCATTGCCGAGGTATGTCTAGAGCTCCCTCTACTGACGTGTTCAAGAACAGTCCCTCTACTGACGTGTTCAAGAACAGTCTGTGAATCACTGTTGCCTGTTGTTGAACTGAGGATCTCCCCCATCTAAACCTCGCTGTAGCCCTTTGCTGTTGAACTGAGGGTCCCTCATCTAAACCTCCCATTATAACTCTTTGCTGGTTCAGAGTTACCCACTGAGATGGTGTAGTTTAGATTAGTTTGGTTTATTATATGTCAAGTGCACTGAGTTACAGTGAACAGCTTTTGTTTGTGTGCTTATCCTGTCAAAGTAAAGACTATACATGGTTATAATCAAACCGTCCACAAGGACAAAGAGTACTGCATTTAATGCAAGATTTGCTGTTGAAAGAAAGATTTAAAAGTGTGGAGCGATTGTAATGGGTGATAGCAGATCCTCTTCTGAGACCAGCACACAGTCACCCAGCTCTGCGCCATATTTGAAAAAAGTAAACTTAGAAATATCTAAATGTGCGGATGGGAGTGAACTCTGTGCTTGTACAGACAGATAGAGAACTTACAGAATGTTTTCAACCATACTTCATCCAAACAGACAGTGACTGTGAAGAACCCCTTTAAGAAATGCTTTCCTGTGCCCTTTCTGCCTTTAACAAAGGACCAGGGTAGATCAGAAGGAAAGATAGGTAGAGATGGTGGTTATATTACTTGAAATTGGATCATTTGATGTTCATGCTGTGAAATTGTAAGCTATTCAAGCAGAATATGAGGTGCTATTCTACCAGTTTGTGGGCCTGTGCCACCCTGTCCTGGAGACCATGTAGTCAATAACCAGGTGATTTTACAACCCTGATGAGTATTTGAATTTGATGAAATAATGGGCAGTGTGAGTTGGAATAATTGGCAAAGCCATAAAATGTCTCCAGCAAAGCTTCTCACAGCAAAGGAGGATTTTTCTCTCTTGGTATCTCTCCTGAATGTACTGAATTTGTCTTGTTTGAGTATGCATCTGATGAAGTTCCGACCCTTGAAGATATGCTTGGTGCATCAGCTATGGATATGCCAGTAACACTCATCTATAAGTCAGCGTTTCCTGAGTTTATCCACCACTTGAAATTAGTTTAGAGGTACAGCGCGGAGACAAGGCCTTCGACACACCAAGTCCACGCTGACCAGCAATCCCCGCACACTAACGCTATCCTACACACACTAGGGGCAATTTTACATTTTTTTAATGCCAAGCCAATTAACCTCCACACCTGCACGCCTTTAGAGTAGGAAGGGCTGTCTTTGTTCTGGAAATAGGGACTGAAATTCAATCCCTCTCCATAAGATCTCATAGAAACCTACCAGATAATGAAGGGCCTAGATAGAGTGTTTAGTTTAGTTTAGAGATACAGCACAGAAACAGGCCCTTCGGCCCACCGGGTCCGTGCTGACCAGCGATCCCCGCACATTAACACTATCCTGCACCCACTACGGACACTTTTTACATTTACCAAAGCCAATTAACCTACAAACCTGTACGTCTTTGGAATGTGGGAGAAAACCGAAGATCTCGGAGAAAACCCACGCAGGTCACGGGGACACCGTGCAAACTCCGTACAGACAGCACCCGTAATCGGGATCGAACCCAGGTCTCGGCGTTGCACTCGCTGTAAGGCAGCAATTCTACCGCTGTGCCACCGTGACTGCCCTGTATGTAGGGCATGTAGAGGAATGTTTCCAGTAATGGGAGAGTCCAGAACCAGAGGGCATAGCCTCAGAATAAAAGGACGTACCTTTAGAATGGTGATAAGGAGGAATTTCTGTCACCAGAGGGTGGTGAATCTGTGGAATTCATTGCCGTAGATTGCTATGGAGGCAAAGACATTGGGAATTTTTAAAGTGCAGATTAAAATTTTTAATGATCAATTCAGTTTAGTTTATTGTCCCGTGTACCGAGGTACAGTGAAAAGCTTTTGTTGCGTGCTATCCAGTCAGCAGAAAGACATTACATGATTACAATCAAGCCATTTACACTGTATAGATTTAAGATAGTAATACGTGATTGTAGAATCTTCTTCTGTGTCCAGCATGCAAATAGTTGCCTGGGTTGTGTTCCATCTTGGAAACATATTGGTTGTGATTACTAAGGGCATCCAAAGTTACAGGGAGAAGGCAGGAGAATGGGATTGAGAGGGAAAAATAGATCAGCCATGATTGAATGGTGGAGTAGACTCGATGGGCCAAATGGCCTAATTCTGTTCCTATGCCTTATGGTCTTATAATAGAACGTAATATCTCAGTGTAAACTATGCAGTGAACAGCCCAACAACAAATAACTGCAAAACTAAATTGATCTTTTCCAACTGTTTTGTATATTTTAGTGTCTCTGCCACATCTTTATTTCACTTTTACGACAACATACAGACAATATTGATACAAGCAAATTCCTGACAATACAAGTTGGAAATCGATACTTGTGCCAGATTTCGAGTGACGGTTAGAGCTGCTGGATGCAGTGGTCCTCACCCTTTTAGTTGATGTCGCTCAGGGGTCCATTTTATTCCTTCTTTCTTTCCTTCTTTCGTTTGCAAAGCAGCTCTAATACTAAGAGAACCACTGTACCCAGAAATAATGTGAATTCAACAAGGTAACTGGCGAGAGCACTGAGAGCGGATTTAGCAAAGTTAGTTCAAAGCCCCACATGACAAAATATCATCACTCCAATTCCAAATCAATGTGCTCCATCAGTTTTCAATTCAAAAATCCCTCACGGCATTTGTAGTCAATGTACGTTAGCACCAGTACTTGGAAAAGTAATGTCAAATGTGAAAGCAGCTAAACACATAATGGATTCATGCACATTGGAATCTCAATGACCACACTCAGACCAGCCCTCAAAAGGCTGAGAGTCGGCACAAAATCCCAAATGATAATGGTTGTCAAGAGGTAACAGCAGTTCACATCTCATTGAGTTCCACTTATCAATGGTTAGCTTTGACAGAAGCATTTTACAGTGTGTACCAATCAATTTTAATCACATGGAATTATTAATTTATTGAACAGATATTTCTCAACATTTTCCCCATTTGATTATATATAACATTCACTGAAAATAAGATCTTATTTTAAAATCTCAAAATAAAAATAAAAGCCCAGAAGCTTGAAGATTAAACCCACTTTGAGTTTGTGTTTTCACTCAAATATGTTGGAGGCCTTAAGGGCGTTCTCTTCCCCAGGCCTGTCAGAATATCACTCAGATGTTGTTTTTTTAGTCATTCAGTTGCTGAGGGATCCAGTTTTCTTTGGATTGTGCCAGTTCAGCTTTAGGTCGCTTGCTTCAAGACATTTTTAATTGTCCATTTCTGTCCTGTACATTGCTGTAAAACCAACTCCAGCCCAAAATCAGCCTTCTTGTTGCTTTCCACCTCTAAGCAACGGCCAGTTTCCAGGTTAAGGATCGATCCATTCTGAAGAGACACAAGAAGACCTCCATCACATCACATTCACAATCACAGTAACAACTGGATACTTTCGACAAAAACCAACGGCTTCGTAACGAATCACAGCCACATTTGAGGTCACTGAAAATGTTTATGAATTACTCCACCACAATCTTTTATAGTTTAAGACACAAAGTTCTGGAGTAACTCAGCGGGCCAGGCAGCATCGCTGGAGAACATGGCGAGGTGACGTTTCGGATCGGATCTTCAGATGCAGAAGGGTCCAGACTCTAGTCGTCACCTATCTGTGTCCTCCAGAGATGTTGCCTGACCCGTTGAGTTACTCCAGCTCTCTTTATCTTCTTTGGCAAACCAGCATCTGTTGTTCCTTGTATCTACATTCTTCTGTCTTTTATAGTTGCTGAGACTCTAAATTAAGCTAAACTATGAGTATTTTATTTTACGGGGGTCCCACTTGCAGTAACATAGGTAGATGTCAGGCAACTTTTTAGGCGGCTGCAGGAGAATTTGCAGTCGCCACATGTTCGCGGGTGGTTGCCGGGGAGTCGCCTTCATGGTCGTGAGGAGTTCCCACATTTTGGGAACTAGTCGCGGCCTAATTTTGGTCACCGAGAACTTTTCAACATGTTGAAAATTTTGCGGCAACTAGAATGAAGTCGCCATGGAGAGTAGCGCGAATTGCTCTAATGAAGGAATATACAGTAGATGCTAAGGTGCTGGTTGTGAGTCATACAGCGTGGAAATAGGCCCTTCGGCCCAACGTCCATGCCGACCAAGATCTTCCATCTACGCTAGTCCCACATGCCTGCGTTTCGCCCATATCCTTCCAAACCTTTCCTGTCCATGCACCTGTCCAAATGTCCTGAAGTTCCATGTCGTGAAAGGCTTTTGTAAATGATGGAGACTATTCCAGTTTAAATGGGGCATCATCCCTGTCACCCACCTGGACAAAACGCCAAGACTTCAGGTAAACGTTTTTCACTCTCTCACAATCTATAAGCTGAGGATGTCGACTCTTCCTGTTGTCCACCAGGCATTGGGTGTCCGGCAGCTTAACAACAGACCCCAAGGTTCCAAGGTTTATGTATCTTTCTTTTGTATATCTGACCAGCTGAAAAAGAGAGGCAGACAAAAATAATGTTATTGCAGCTGTAAAACCACACTTTAATTTTTCTGCTGGTTACTTTGCATCAAAAGGGGAGACAATGATTGGGCTGCAAGATGAAGACAGGAAGGTATAGAATTGAGGGGGATGTAACTGGGACGCCAGGTATCACTGTTGATCCCTCTGGAGTTGTTGCGGGCTTATCAATAAATCGTCAAAGAAGGAGGGTGCCCACCTGATGACCCCGATGACCCTACCTTTCACCACTCCAATCCCACTGCAAATAGCAAGAGTGCCGACTTACTACAGAGATTGAAAGTCCTGCTCTACTACTACCACACATACTAGTAAACATAGAGCAATGGTTATTTTCACTTGGCAGGAGGCCAACAACATGCCAGTTACTAGAGGAACAATCACCAGTTCCAATCCCCTCTTCTTCCATCATGGACTGAGAAAAAACTGCTTACAACCCAACGGAATGAATACTAAATTCTCCAATATTAGGTAACCCCTACAACTCCACCCCCACCCTCTCCTTTCTCCACTACACCCATCGTTCTTTCTCCTCCCCCCCCCCCCCCCCCCCCTCACTTGTGCCCCACCTGGATTCACACCTAGTTCTGCAATCCCCCTCTCCCTCCACCCACCTTCCTTTCCTCTGGCTTCACAATTCGCAACTCCTTCATCCTTTTGCCTTTGGTCGTTATCAAAAGCCTCGTTGTCTGTGTCTACCTAGCCCCAAAGTCAGCAGTAACAATGAAATAGAAAATCATTTGAATCCCCACTGGTCACTTCCAGAGCTCATAATAGTAAGTGTGACAGGTATGGGATTGTTAAATACTGTGACACAACTTATAAATAAACAGCAAACAATGATAAATGTCTGCCTGTGCAGGAAGGAACTGCAGATGTGGGTTTACACCGAAGATAGACACAAAATGCTGGAGTAACTCAGCGGGACAGGCAGCATCTCTGAAGAGAAGGAATGGGTGACGTTTTGGGTTGAGACCCTTCTTCAGACTGATCTTTTCTCCTAGTTGCTGCCGACAGGTATTTCTCTTCCAGTCTTTTGCAATGGATTCATAACGTGATTTTCCCATCAGACAAATCCCAAATTAAAAATCCCAAATACTTTTCAATAGAAACGGTGTCAGTGGTGCTCAGTTTCTAAACCACACACCATAATTCCCAAAGCCTGTCTGCTGAGCCCTGCAGTGTACCTAGTTTGACATTAGAGGGCACCAACGTTGCGGGAACTGGAAACAATTTCTCTCTTAAAAAGAGTAGGCACAAGGAGTTGCAGATGCTGGAATCTGACATAAAACACAAAGTGCTGGAGTAACTCAATGGGTCAGGCAGCAGGGTCTGGAGGACATGGATAGGCAGACCTTTCTTTAGACTGCAAATAGACACATAAGCTGGAGTACCTCAGTGGGACAGGCAGCATATCTGGCGAGAAGGAATGGTTGATCTTTCGGGTCGAGACCTTACTTCAGACTGTGTTAAGTCTGAAGAAGGATCCTGACCCAAAACGTCTCCTATCCATGTCAGTCTGATGAAAGGCCCCCAACCTGAAACATCACCTATTCATATTCTCCAGTGATGCTGCCTCACCTGCTGAATTGCTCCAACACTTTACATTTTCTCTTTTAAATCTCTATGCTAATTTCCTCATTGCCGTGAGGATTGTTATCAAATAAATATATATTTTTTGGTGCCATGAAATACATCACTTTGTCACAAAATCTACAATTATTGTTTTCCTTGGAGATATTGTTAATATTTTTAAAATGTGTATTATGGGTTGCATTTTCTTCTGAATATTTTGACAGTCATATTGGGACGTGTAACTGGTGTTCAACTTACAGACATACGATTCAAGGATTTTCACTATAATGCAGTGAGGGGTGACATAGTTGGCGCAGTGCTCATTACTGATGGCTTCCAGAGACTGAGAATTTGGCCCTTATTATATGTGTCGTCCATGTGGAGTTTGCACATTCTCCTGTTAACTGTGAGGGTTTCTGTCAGTGTTTCTGCCTCCTCTTGCATCCTAAAGATATTCTGGTAGCCTAGTTGGCCACTGTAAATTATCCCCATTGTTGTGGGCATCCGTCCATCTGAGAGAGATGATGGTGCGGCTTTCATGTTGCCCTGCTTGGAGAGCAGATTGTTTTACCTGTGGTTGCACTATGACTAGGCCGATCTTTGACAGGCAGAGCCTCCTACAGCTTCCACAGGTGAACTTGTCTCTCGCCATTGGGATCGGGGAGTGTGTTGCTGTGGCCGTTGACCATTTTGTGATGTTCATAAATCATCGGAGTAGAGGCAGGCCATTCGGCTCATCGAGTCTACTCCGCCATTCGATCATGGCTGATCTATCCTTCCCTCTCAACCCCATTCTTCTGCCTTCTCCCTATAACCCCTGACACACGCGCACCATCATGGCGCCTCCCCTCCACGGCCTTGAACCACATGATGTTGTGGTGCTTCATACCCGCCTTTGTCCACCTCCCTCGGTCCTCAGCAGCCACTTCCCAGTTGTCAGTGCCAATGTTAAAATGTGTCATATCTTTTTTAATAGTATCCTCATAGGGAAGCTTCAGTCTTCCTCTTGGCCTCTATGCATTGGTGACCTCCCTGTATAGCACCTCTTTGGAGATGCGTCCATTTTCCATCATGTGTACAGGTCCAAGCCAGTAGAGATGCTTCTGCTTGAGGGTGGCAGGGATGCGAGGCATGTTGGTCAGAGAGAGGACAGATTCATTGATGATTTTGAGCTGCCAGAAATCTCACAGAATACAACGAAGACAGCAGAAATGAAAATGATTCAATTTGCATTCTTGATGTAGATTGGTCTTCCAAGCTTCACTGCTGTGTAGCGCTGTGCTGTATAGTAACGTGCTCAAGGTGTGTGTGTGTTGTCTTTACTTTACTTTAGACTTTAAAGATACAACTTGGAAAGAGGCTCTTCAGCCCCCCGACTCCGCGCTGACCAGCGATCATCCCGTACACAAGGACTATCCGACACACGAGGGACAATTTACAACTGACATAAGCTAATCAACCTACAAACTTTGGAGTGTGGGAGGAGATCGGAGCACCTGGAGAAAACCCACGTGGTCACAGGGAGAACGTACAAACTCCGTACAGGTAGCACCCGTGGTGAGGATCAAACCTGGGTCTCTGGCACTAACTCTACCGCTGTGCCACTGTGATTGTGAGTGTACTTAGTGTAGGGAAGTGTCAAAAGAATCAAAGGAGACAAGGGTTGATGGGCATGGATCCTTATTCCCCTTAAGTGTAGGAGGCCGAGTGGTGTCCTTACGGTGGTATATCAAATCAGAAGGGGAAGAGATAAGGTGAACAGCTACCGTTTCTTCCCCAGGGCAGGAAAGTCTTAAACTAGAGGGCACGGCTTCATGTTGAAAGGTCAAAGTTTTTGTTTTAATATTTTTTAAGGTTTGATATTTTAACCCTGGGATAAAGGTTCTGACTGCCTACCCGATCAATATCCCCATCATTTTACATACTTCTATCAGGTCTCCCCTAAACCTCTATCACTTGAATTGATTATGGATCTGAAAAACATGCTACATTTTAGTCCTGCATAACATCAGTCCACAAACTGACGGTGAGACTGCCTTTGCTGCCTCCTCCAAACTGCACTCTCCTCTTAGAAATATAGAAAAATAGGTGCAGGAGTAGGCCATTCGGCCCATCGAGCCAGCACCGCCGTTCAATATGATCATGGCTGATCATCTAAAATCAGCACCCCGTTCCTGCCTTTTCCCCATATCCCTTGATTCCTTTAGCCCCAAGAGCTAAATCTAACTCTTTCTTGAAAACATCCATCGAATTGGCCTCCACTGCATTCTGTGGCAGAGAATTCCACAGATTCACAACTCTCTGGGTGAAAACGTTTTTCCTCCTCTCAGTCCTAAATGGCCTACCCCTTATTCTTAAACTGAGACTCTTGGTTCTGGACTCCCCCAAAATTGGGAACAAATTTCCTTGCATCTAGCCTGCCCAATCCTTTAAGAATGTTATATATTTCTATGAAATCCCCTCTCGTCCTTCTAAATTCCCATGAATACATGCCCAGTCGACCCATTCTTTCATCATACGTCAGTCTCGCCATCCCAGGAATTAACCTGGTGAACTTATGCTGCACTCCCTCAATAGCAATAATGTCCTTCTTGCAGTGAAGCTGATGAGGCCAATATAGCTACTCTCTCTCTCCATTACATCTCTGCACTCTATACAGAGTTAATTAAACTGATCCCAACCATCGACAAAGACAGTGGATTTGATTTCACGGACTAACTTGCTCTTGAATGATTTTAAAATCTGTAAGACAATGCCATCCCAGCAATGCCATCAGTAAATTATAAAATCCCATATATAAGATTAATTATTAATGACAATGAAATGCTGATATTGATCACTTCCATTTCGCAAATGTCATTGATTTCAAGTTACATTTTTTCTGGCTGGATGTTAGCGGTGTGTCAGGAAAGGATGGTGCCAGCTATTCTGGTGTCAAGAAACCCGGAAAAGTGTTTCCTTGGAACATTAAAGGAGCCATTTGTGTTTATTGTTGTCATATCATGTTATTTTGCTTAGATACATCTTGCAGTATTATTTTGGACACTTGGGGGCAGTCATTAGATGCACAGGGAGGTGTATATGTAAGGGCTTAGGGCACATGAAGGAGCAGGCACAGGGAGGGAGGGCATACAGTTCTCACCAAAGCAGGGACAGAGCATCCAGCCACAACTTGCATGCAGGCTTAGGAAAGCCTTGTACATTCATCTCTTTGCTTACGTCAATAACCAACCAACTAAACTGGTAATAACGATTGGAAGATCTATAACTGGTAATAACGACTGGAAGATCTGTTCTATTGGGTCTGCGTAAGGTCACTCCTACTGTACCCGTGTATTAATGGCAACTGGAAAAGAGGGCACTGGAAAAGTTGAACATTTGCCATTACAAACATAGATGGGATCATTGTGATGGATTGTAATGATTGTGGTGAGAGAGTAAAGGGCCTGTCCCACTTTCACGACCTAATGCACGACGTCTGACGAGTTTGCCCTGGACTCATACTCGCAGCATGGTCGTCACGAGGTCGTAGGAGATCGTAGGTAGGTTGTGATGCTAGTCGTAGGTACTCGTGGCATCAAGTAGGTCGGGGCATTTTTCTAGCCTGATGGAAATTGTCCACGAGTAAAAAATGGTTGTGAGTTGGGTCGTGAAAGTGGGTCAGGCTTTTACGGAAGCTTGGATGATGAGAGTGTTGAGCTAATGAAAGAGCGCAGCTTGTATCTGTGTGGCTCATTTCTTCTTGTGGGACCAGCTTTACAAAAACATGCTGTGAGCAAATTTGTGCCCTATATCTGAGGAAGGATGTGCTGGCTCTGGAGGGGGTCCAGAGGAGGTTTACGGGAATGATCCCAGGAATGAGTGGGTTAGCATATGTTGAGCGTTTGACGGTGCTGGGCCTGTACTCGCTGCAGCTTATTTAGAAGGTTGAGGGGGTACCTCTTGAAACTTACAGAATAACAAAATACATAGATAGAGTGGAATGTTGAAAAGATCTTTGCACTGGTGGGGAATCTAGGACTAGACGTCATAGTCTCAGAATTAAAGGGCGCTCTTTTAGAAAGGAGGTGAAAAGGAACTTCTTTAGTCAGAGGGTAGTTAATCTGTGGAACACATTGTCACAGAGGGCTGTGGGGGCCAAGTCAATAGACAATACTCAATAGACAGGGGTAGACCATTCAGCCCTTCAAGCCAGCACCACCATTCAATGTGATCATGGCTGATCACCCACAATCAGTACCAGCCACAGTCAGTGGATATTTTTTTGAAGGCAGAGGCGGACAAATTCTTGATTAGAACGGGTGTCAAGGGTTATGGGGAGAAGGCAGGAACATGGGTTTAGGAGGCAGAGATCAGCCATGATTGAACGCCAGAGTAGACTTGATGGGCCGAGTGGCCTAATTCCCCTCCTAAAACTTGTGAAGCTTGTGAACATAAAGGAATCAGGAATTGGGATGAATAAGGTTCCTGGTGTGTCCAGCAGATGTGGCTGCAGAAGAATTCCTGGATCCTCCCTTAAAGCCCAACGCACTTGCAAAGCCACTGCAACAAGTTTGAAAATGATCTGATGCCATTACAATGCCTTTCAGCAAATGGTCCATGCTGCTTCACGGCTATGGTACTTGTATGCACAAAATGCTGTGGCTGATTTGTGCACAGCAAGTTGCCAACACAGTAACGAACAAATAATCTGCTTCAGTAATATTGGTAGATAGATTAATGTTGATAAGGAAATATTTTATTTAATGGTACCATAAGGCCCATCTGAGAGCCTCAGTTTAATTTTATTTTTATTTTTTATTTTTAGAGATACAGCATGAAAACAGGCACTTTGGCCTTCCGAGTTCACACCGACCAGCGATCCCTGCACATTAACGCTGTCCTACACACGCTAGGGACAATTTACAATGATACCAAGCCAATTAAGCTACAAACCTGTACGTCTTTGGAGTGTGGGAGGAAACCGAAGATCTCGGAGAAAACCCACGCAGGTCACGGGGAGAACGTACAAACTCCGTACAGACAGCACCCATAGTCAGTATTTAACCCAGGTCTCTGGTGCTATAAGGCAGCTGCACCACGGTGCCACCCAAATGTCTTAACCTAAACATTACCAGAACTTTGTATAAGAAACAATTAGACACGTACATGGAAAAGTTTAGAGGGATATGGGTAGGCAGGTGGGACTAGTGTAGATGGGACACGTTGGCCGGTATGGGCAAGTTGGGCCGAAGGGCCTGTTTCTACGCTGCCTGACTCTATCACTCTAAAAGATACCAGTTTGAATATTTGCAAGAATCCCACAGTGCTGCATTAAGTAACCAGCATGGATCATCAGTTTAGATCTCTGAACCAGTACATTTGGACTCCAAAGTAAGCACTGCTCGCAAATGAGCCAAGACTGCTGTCTTGGAAGTTGAAGTGAATAATTGCAAACTGTTCAATGTTCACCAAGGAGCTGAGAACGTGTTCAGAATATGCGCATCCCTTCCTTCACTAATCAAGTTGTTAAGAAGCTCATGGGAGTCTTCGCTAAGTTGTAATCACTTTGCTATTCTCATTTGTCAGAGCCTGGCATAAGTGATGAGGTGATTCGGATTGTGGTTTTCGCCTGGTTGTCTTATCTGTAATTGAGACACAACAAGTTAATTAAGTGTTCCATCACCCATGGAAAGAAATTCCTGAAATGTCCCAATGCATCTGCCAAAGAGCAACATGTAAGGTCTGCACATACAGAATGAGACATGTGCATTTAATATTGACGTTATCGTCGAGTTCCAGCCATCCAAGGGTACATGGAAAAACTCAGCTTTCTCAATTGAAATGTCTTGTGAAGCAAGCACTAATGGTGTTGACTAAAGCTGGGTTCATGCCAGGGAGCCACGAGTGGGGATCACATCATTCCACAAAACCAACATCACTTGTGACAGCTCCACGATAGAGTAATACTTAAGTTATGACAGAAAAGTAAATCTTCACATTTGGCCTTTCCAGGGTGGAGCATGAGGAAGAGGGTCAGTATTTAATGCGCATGTTGCATTTGGAAAACCTCTTCTTGAAAACTTGATCCAAGAGATAAACCCAGTGCATAAAATGCAAAAGCGTAATAAAATGCTGAACCGTTTCAGTTCACATGTTATCGGAGCAGAATTAGGCCATTCGGCCCATCAAGTCTACTCCGCCATTCAATCAGGCTGATCTATCTTTCCCTCTCAACCACATTCTCCTGCCCTGACCCCATAACCGCTGACACACATATACTAATCAAGATTCTGTCAATCTGCACCTTAAAAATACCCAATTACTTAGCCACCACAGCCGTCTGTGGAAATGAATTCCACAGATTCACTACCCTCTTTCTAAAGAAATTCCTCCTCATCTCTTTTCTAAAGGTACATCTTTATATTCTGAGGCTGCGGCCTCTGCTCCTAGACTCTCCCACTGGTGGAAACATCCTCTCCACATCCACTCTATCCAGGCCTTTATTCTGTCAGCCCTGATATTCTATGATGGCAATTTAGCGATGCCCATTTCTGACAACTGTATCTTGGGATCCATGTTTGGGATCAGAAATATATCACAAAACAGACACTTTTCTTTTTAAATTATGACGAATCCCATTTGATACAGGATAATTGGCAACCCTAATGCAGAGACAGCGATAATGGATAAGAGAATTAGGTGTATATATTGACTGAATCTGAGTCAGCTGTTTTAAATAAGTTGGCTGAGGTGTGCAATTTCACAGATCTGAGAGCAAGTTCATCAACACTGCTGCTGTATTTGTAAACTGTAGGATTAACAAAGATGCTGCTGGCCCTGTTACAACTCAACCTCACACTGACGCATCCTTGCGGACCCTTTGATCTGTACTCCTGTAGCCTCTCAAATACAATTTGATGCTGGTTCTTCAGAGCAGCTTTACCCCGCTTACTGGAATTGACAGATGCTGAGGTATAGATTCCTTTGAGAGCGTTGAACTGCTCTTTTACAGGGTAAAGGTTCAACATTCATGGCAGAAATAAGGCAACATTTCTTTAGTCTGGAGATTGCAAGTCTTTGCTGTTGAATGTGAATGCTCTGCTGTTAAGCATATGTATGAGGTTAATAAATCTAATGTCCTGAAGGAAATCAAGTAGACTCAAGGGGCTGTTAATCCAATTCTTGCTTCCCTTTGTTGTGTTCTTTTCTCATATGTTTCTCCAAGTGTAGAAGTGCAATTCAGTCCAAAAGGTTCACAATAACCCCATTAATTAAATGTTCCCCCATCTACTTCCACGCAACCCACTCCCTCACCTGCCACCACCTCCACTGGGGTAATTTACAGTGGGCAATGAGAAAAAGCAACCTGCATGTTTCTGGGATGCAGGAGGAAACCATAGCACCAGTGGATATTCTAGTGAGAACACACAAACTCCCCACAACACTTGAGATCAGTGTCAAGCCAGGGAGATTGCCTGGAAACCAGTGACTGCCTGGAACATTTTGCTGATGGTATTGTAATGTTGCTTCAATGCCACTTGCATTTGATTTAAATGTTCCACCCCATTGTTAGATAGGTACTCGTCAATGGGGGGGGAATGCAATCCAACCATCAACTCGGTAATGTGCATTCAGCTCATGCTGAATGGTCTAACTCTCGGCTGAAACAATTCCAAACGGATCCCTTGACTACTCTCATTTCTCTCTGCTATAGCATTATCTGTCCTTCAGTAATAAACTTCTTGCCTATGAAACTGCTTTGGCTGAATCTAGGCTGAAACCTCAATGTCATACCGAACAAGTGCTGCACATTCTGAGATGTTATCTTTCTGATGCAATGTTAAATGGAGACCGGTGAGCGCTTCACTCTTGCCCCACTTGAGAGACATAAAATAACACATAGGACTACTTTGAAGACGAGCAAGGACGTTCTACCCAACATTTAGGGCAGCACAGTGATGCAGCGGTAGAGTTGCTGCCTTACAGCGCCTGAGACCCAGGTCCGATCCTGACTACGGGTGCTGTCTGTATGGAGTTTACATGTTCTCCATGTGACCACGTGGGTTTTCTCTGGGTGCTCCGATTTCTTCCCACACTCCAAAGACGTATAGGTTTGTAGGTTAATTGGCTTTGGTAAAATTGTAAATTGCCCCTAGTCTGTAGGATAGTGTTAGTGTACAGAGTCGCTGTGGAGTCAGTGGGCCGAAGGGCTTGTTTTCGCCCTGTATCTCTAAAGTCAATCTCGACCAACATTTTTTCAAAAGCTATTATCACTGAAACTGATCTGGCCACTGTAACATTATATTTGTGAGGGCACATGAGACACAAGGAACAGTAGTTTAGGTATCCTTGAGACTCTTGAAAGGCGCCCATAAATAAAATGTGTTATTATTATTAGTAGTTGCCGGAATCTATTGGAGCAACACAACGGGCAGCATCTGTGGAGGCAAATGGTCAGACACCATTCTGTCTCTGGATTCTTCCGAAGAATGATCCCAACCTGAAAAGTCATCAGTCATTTGTGAGCCTGTTGTCAAAAATCTCTGGTTTCATTTTGAACATAGAACATAGAAAAGGCTATATTTAAGAGGGAGTTAGATGTGGCCCTTGTGGCCAAGGGGATCAGAGGGTATGGAGAGAAGGCAGGTACGGGATGCTGAGTTGGATGATCAGCCATGATCATATTGAATGGCGGTGCAGGCTCGAAGGGCCGAATGGCCTACTCCTGCACCTAATTTCTATGTTTCTATGAAACATAGAAAAATAGGTGCAGGAGTAGGCCATTCGGCCCTTCGAGCCAGCACCACCATTCAATTTGATCATGGCTGATCATCTAAAATCAGTACCCCGCCTGCTTTTTCCCTATATCGATTGATTCCTTTAGCCCTAAGAGTTAAATCCAGCACTTTGAAAACATCCAGTGAATTGCCCTCCACTGCAGAGAATTCCACAAATTCACAACTTTCTGGGTGAAAAACTTTTTCCTCATCTCAGTCCTAAATGGTCTACCCCTTATTCTTAAAATGTGACCTCTGGTTCTGGACTCCCCCAACATTGGGAACATTTTTCCTGCATCTAGCCAGCCCCACTCATCTGTTTTGTAGTAAATGCCTACTATGCTATGTGTGCTGAAGCCAAGCAAGAATTTCATTGTCCTATCAGGGACACATGACAATAAACTCACTTGAACTTGAACTCATGTCAGTTTCGCCATCCCGGGAATTAACCTGGTGAACCTACGATGCACACCCTCAATAGCAAGATGTTCTTCCTCATATTAGGAGACCAAAATTGCACACAATACTCCAGTGCGGTCTCACCAGGGCCCTGTACAACTGCAGTAGGACCTCCTTGCTACTAAACTAAACTCCTCTCATAATGAAGGCCAACAGCCATTAGCTTTCTTCACTGCCTTCACTCCACTCCACTTCCTAATCTGCCTTCCTGTTCTTGCCACCAAAATGGATAACCTCACATTTATCCATATTATACTGCATCTGCCATGCTTCTGCCCACTCACCCAACCTATCCAAGTCACCATGCAGCCTCATAGCATCCTCATCACAGCTCACACTGACACCCAGCTTTGCGTCAACATAATAACATAGAGGTTATATCAATATAAATTCTTCTTCTTAAGGAGTAGCATCTTCCTCTTAACCTAGGTTTACTGCCCACTGATTTTATTTCCAATCCGTAAAGCCCAAGGAGGCTCAGAGCGAAGTAGAGAGAGAAAACAAATTAAAATTATGTGTTGATAAAGACAGAGAACAGAAACATAATAAGAAAAAGGTAAGAGAAGCCTCCTGTCTAATTGTCTTGCCAAGACCATCTTTGACATCAATTTTCAATTATTTTATGTTCATTTTAAATTGTTCCAGCAAAATGCCCAATTTCTTCCTCCTACCTGGATCTGATTAAGATGATGACACCCTTGAGAAAGAGAAACAAGATTACAACAAACAACGACTGCTGTATTCCCCGCCAATTACAACACTCCCTCAGGTGAATCTATTTGATAAAGACAGGAGTTATTAAATTTCAACAAGAATAGAAACACTCAAAGTAATATATATTTTTAATATAAATGTAACCGAATAGAGGTGAAATTTGCTTCTACTTAATTCTCTGAGGTCAATTAAAAATAATTTACGTAGAATTTTGCAGACTGTACAAGAAACAGGCCTATGACAGCATTTCAGCCCCACATTCACCTCACCCCACCTTATCGTAGCTCAGCTGATCACCTAGTTCCTTTTCTCTCTTAAGATTAGCAACCTTCCCATTAAATATATCGATGCAATTAGCCCCCAACAATAGAAGCAGTGTTCTCAGTAAAACAGCTCATACTGTATCATAAGATCATAAGTGATAGGAGCAGAATTGGCCATTTGGCCCATCAATAGTCTGCCATTCAATCATGGCTGATCTATGTCTCCCTCCTAACCCCATTCTCCTGCCTTCTTCCCATAACCTTCGACACCCGTACTAATCAAGAATCTATTTATCTCTGCCTTACATATATCCACAGCCTTCTGTGGCAAATCATTCCACAGATTCACCACCTTCTGACTAAAGAAATTCCTTCTCATCTCCTTCCTAAAACAACAAACTTTAATTCTGTGGCTACGACCTCTGATCCTAGACTCTCCCACTAGTGGAAACATCCACTCCACATCCACTCTATCCAAGCCTTTCACTATTCTGTGCGTTTCTAGGAGGTTCCCCCTCATTCTTCTAAACTCCAGCGAGTGCACGCCAGTGCTATCAAATGCTCATCATATGTAATCTACTCATTCCTGGGATCAATCTTGTAAACCTCCCCTAGACCCTCTCCAGAGTCAGCACACCCAACTGAGTATTAAATGTATTAAGGCTCAGCCTAGAAATTTGCCCCTTAATTTTGGTCTCCTCTGCAAGTGTCCCCTATGTTATAGCTCTCGACCCAGACTGAATCTGCCAGGTGTGCTTTCTCAATTCTCAGGTAATAAATTTATGAGTATGTGCTGGTGGCACAGTGGTGCAGTGGTAGAGCTGCTGCCTTACAGCAGCCAGAGACCCGGGTTCCATTCTGACCTTGGCTGGTCTCTGCATGGATTTTGTACGTTCTCCCTGTGACTGCGTTGGTTTACTCCCCACATTCCAAACACGCGCTGGTTGGTAGGTTAATCGGCTTCTGTAAATTGCCTCCAGTACGTAGGATAGAGCAAGTGATCTGGTGATCGTTGGCCAGCGTTGGCTTGGTCGGCCGAAGGGCCTGTTTCCGTGCTGTATCTCTAAACTAAACTAAACTAAGTAACATATTGGACAACATTCCAATGGATAATAATCAAAGAACACTGAACGGAATATTCAATATATCCAGTGCTGCCTCACTACGTAGCCAGAAATGGAGAAACATGATGAAGGCAGGAAACTCGAGATTTGGGCTACGTCCATAAGTCTCTGCAATTTCTAGCGGTCTTGGATGGAGCAGTTCGCAAACCATGCCGTGATGCATCCCGATAATAACATGCTTTTTACTGCGCATCGGTGGAAGTTTATGGGGTTGTTGAGGACATGCGGAACTTCCTGAGCCTTCTAAGAAAATAGAGTGTTTGGTGTGCTTTCTCCAGGTCACCATGTAATGATCAGTGAAGAAACTGTGTCTCAAAGTAGGTATGTTACAAAACCTACCTGAATCGTGGCTGAATTTTGGCGCTGTTTAGAGGGGGCGGGTTTAAAACGCGATTTTTACTAGGCTGTTCCAATCGAAAATGTTCAGCCTAGTAAATCATTAACGGAAAATCGCTGAAAGACCCCGTCGCAAAAGGTATTATTAGTTTTTATGGCCTTGTATAATATTTATAGTAGTTTAAAAATCACTCTCTCACTCCGCAACCTCTCGCAGCCCCAGGGTTTTATAAAGCAAACAATTAAAGGTATGTACCTTATTTTTACATTAAATGGGGCTTGTATATAACCCTGTACATAAAGTTTTCTATAGCGAGTAGTTCATTTTGGGCTCTTTATATCCCGCAGTATTTTTCTGGGCACTTGAGGGCACAAATCCAGCGCAATGTGAACGTTCTAAACCAGCGCGTTCACAAGAACCCACTAGAAAGCCGATTTAAATTTACTTTAATTTACAGCAATTGAACACTAAATTCCTTCCATTTGGCCTATAAATTGATGTAAATGAGATTTAAAAATCATGTTTTATTGTGAATTATTTGTGAATATTATTTGGACACTTGGGCTATTTAAAAATGTTAATCATTTATTAAGAAGTGGATAGATGTTTAGATCTAGTGATTGAAGTTTGAAATTAGCTACAATTGGGTAACTAACTAATTATATGCTTTAATTTCAGGTCCTCCAAGTAAGATTATTTTATATTTGTTTCAGAATGCTTCAATCTATGATAACTGAAAATTTCATTCAGTTCTCTTAATTTTTAAGAAGGTTATGCTTTTGACTGTCCACGATCACAGCTTTTTTGTTATGTCCATAGAAAATCAATAGGGAACAAGATGCTAATTTCCGAGTATGAAAATGGCCATAACTTTTTTATTACTTGAGATATGAAAGTGAATTAGGTGTCAAATTAAACTTATTGTTATGCTTTATCTGATGGGATAAATTGCAGACTTGATTTTTTAAATCTCAAAATTTTGTAACATTGCTACTCAAAGCACCTGGTTAGGGTGCCGATTTTGATGCCATTGTAAACTTCTTCAGAAAATGTTGGAAAGCTTAGGTCAGGCAGCATTCACGGAGATAGAAGCAGAGTTAATGTTTCAGGTCAGCACATCAGTTCTGAAAGGTCATCAACCTGAATTATTAACTCATTGCCTCTCTTCACAGATGCTGCCTGACATGGTGACTGTTGCAGGCAGCATTGTATTTCCAGCATCCCCCATTTTCAGCTTTTTGATAACCCCTTTCATTTCCTTATTCCCTGTACTGTGCACACTGTCCACTCCATAATTCAGCAAGTCCAACATGAACATATTCTAGTTGAAATGATGCAGGAAGCAGATATCCATCAGCAATAAATTAACAAGTCATTGATGATACTTTATACCGCGATAGAGTCATAAAGTCAAAGAGTGACTTCAGCCCAATTTACCCACACCGGCCAACATGTCTAACTGGTTCTTAAATGTTGGGATAGTCCCAGCCTCAACTAGCTCCAGTGGCTGCTTGTTTCAAGAACCCACCACCCTTTGTGTGAAAAAGTCACCCCTCAGATTCCTATTAAATCATTTTCTCCTCACCTACATTGAACAAGAGACTCTGTGTATCTACCCGATCTATTCCTCTCAATGGAAGTGATGGACTCCTTTTTGCTGCACATCTGCAGGATGTGGGCTATCACAATAGGAGACATGCTTCTAGAACGAAATGGCCTCTTACTGAAAGCCTTGATTTCATCGTTCCTCACCCCTCTCCCTTCCTGCTCTGTGCATCCTCTAGCAGATTGTACCACAAAGGTATTATCCAGTGAAACATCTGGAAACACTTGGTTAGGGTGAAGATTTTCAAGCCAACATAAGCCATGTTGACTGTGTCACTGAGTTCCAACTTGGCGGTGTTGGTGCAAAATCAGCATGTAAATGATGACCTACCACAGTGTTGCATATTCCCGGGTGTGCACTCAGTACATGGAAACACGCTTTGAAGTTGGCCATTGGTATGGTCCAGGCTACATTCGCACAGAGGCATCAATGGTGCCCAGGATACAGAGTGACTACTGTAGTGTATCACGAATGTTGCCTCAGGGCCTAAACATGATGCTTAGGTCCATTAGCAGACACAAAACATTAAAAAGTGAATGTTGAAAGAGGTTTGAGATTCCTTTTAATGTATTCCTAGAAGAATAGGAATACGCTAAATTACTCAATAAATCAAACAGGATGGAAGATATGGTTAAAGTTCTTCTTTTGGTAAAGGTTATATTCAACAGTTTACAATTGTTTAATGCAAACGAGGAGAAAATAATTAGTAAGTCACAAAACAGATTACAATTGCAAACAGCTCTGATGTACCAATTGTTTTACATGTTAATTGATCTTCATTTACTTTTTAAATTAACTCATGGGATGTTTACTGGATGGTTTAAATTGGTATTGGTAGATCTTTTCAAGTCCTATTCCAGCAATGGAATTTTAGTTATTCTCGGTTGCTCTCATCTAAGCAAACAGCCTAGGGCTGTGGTGCAGGAAGCTGTGAACATCATTAGGCTATTCTGAACACACACAAGAACAGTGCCAGTACCTGATTTTGATCTGATAAACATCTCATGAGAAAATGAATACTCATCCAATTTGCATGAGAGTCAAAATGCTCGAATAATTAGACTTTTTATTGATGGACTTACGTCTAGACAGATCTTCAGAGTACCGTTTTGGTGATCTAGGCCCAATTAATTTTATTAATGTCAATGGTCTCCAGTGTAATTCAAACCAATATCAAGAATTCACCTCTTGTTGACTGGAAGGGAATCAGAGAATCAGCAGTATTCATCTGGATGATAGACTTTTGGTGAAAAGATAATAATATCATAAATTCAGAAGGGCAGACTCTGCAGCAGGTTCTGTGCCCAGTTTAAAAAGCCCTTCCACGGTGATTTTAAAAGGCCAAATGTATAAGGAAGAACAAGCCACATCCAACTGAGGAGCAAACGTTGATGCAGGAGCCTCAGTCGTCTGCGGTAGTTCCATCAGACACACATAGCTACTGAGTACATCGGACGTGAGTTGACTATATGCTGCAGATGGTGTTTAGTTAAAGAAGACACTAGCACCTCCCAAGGCAGCATGGGTGCACACAAAGCCTTAAGGAGATAATCCCAAAATGCAAGAGGAAAGGTTCATCCGTGACGGGTGAAATAGAACATTTTCAGCCAGACGTATTATCTGGACTTCTCAGCTCACTATTGTATTCTTTAATTCTGCAAAGTTGAATTTGTTAAGATTTCTTCGAAATAGTGGGTGTCTCCAAGTGATTGCTATATAATCCATAGATGATATATCTTGCAATCAAATCATTTGAACATCCTTCAAGAGTGAAGAAGGGTCTTGACACGAAATGCCGTTCCTTCTCTCCAGAGAAGCTGCCCTTACCCGTTGAGTTACTCCAGCATTTTGTGTGTATCTTCGGTGTAAACCAGCATCTGCAGTTCCTTGCTACACACTTCAAGAGTGTTCACCCTTGCTAAACAAATGTCCGACTTATTTTTTTTAATTGCCACAAGACTATGGTTGATTGATTTAAATTCTTGCATTTCTGAACTATTTGCACTTTGCTAGTATTATGTTCCCCCAATCAGATTGTAAATCAATCAAACAATCTGTAATTATTGTCTCGATAGAATTAAAGCTACATGGAGTGACAATACCATTAAGCAGGTGAATGGAGATGACTGGGAAATCCCATTGCCAATGGTGACAGCAGTGTTGCATATGACTGAGATTGACTTTGTTTTATATACGATTCATCTTCCACTCACTGTAAGTTTTCTGGCAAAATGATCCAGACTTTTATTAAAAGTTGTTGTAGTTTCTGTCATCCACTCTTTCAAGTTACTCTGTTTTGTGAATAAATTAGCTTTGCAGCTTACAACAAACCTACATGTTGACCCCCACCCTGCCTCCCCTTCATGGCCTGACACAATGATGTCAACAGACACTTTGAACAGTTAATGCCTACCTGAGGAGACATCCCATGGCACGGATACACAATGGCTGTGTGGTTCTCAGCTGGACCTTGATCCAGGCAAAAATCTTTTGCTTTGTTGTTACGAACCTAGGAGATTAACAGCAGCATAACAGAATGAGATGGAAAGCTGCGACTCTGTAGGGAGGTACATTCACAAATATAATTGCCACAAAGATGATTACACATTTAAAGCTCTGGTACTTTGCAATTAAAGCATGATATCCGCTCAGTAATACAAAACAGATCAAACTCATTCAATGCACACTGAACATACTGCATACTGGATTTTAGAGATACAGCACGGAAACAGGCCCTTCGGCTCACCGAGTCCAGCTGATCAGCTGCACCACTTTTAGATACTTCTATCTATGAGAACCTGCCCTTGATGGGAGAACTACGCAATAGTGTAAACGCTCATGCAAAATCTGATTTAAAACAAAACAAAATATTTATCAACAGTTATTACCTCTCCATATGCCACAGTATTATTGTATCTCCTCATCTCTGGGTACACATTGTCCAGATACCACTGGAAATTCTTACAATTTAGTTGTTTTCTCAAAGCCACTCTTTCGGAAATATCGCCAATGTCGATCCCTGGATTCTGGAAGACAAAGAAGCTTTACAAATTACACTTACTTGGTTTATTCTTCCTGCAATTCATATTTGCAAGCAAGGAAGAATACAACAGAAAACCAACATTTGTTATTAATGAACCAGTGGATTTATGGATGTATAATAATCGAGGTGCCCAGGAGCTGTTAGGGTTATTTCCGTCCCGTTTAGGATCCCATCTTTTGCCATTTAATGGAAGTCCATTGAAGAAATATCAGAGAATGAAATATCTATTCACATTATGTGGGAATGAACTGCAGATGCTGGTTTAAAACAAAGATAGATACAAAAGGTTTCTATGTAATCCAGCGGATCAGACTGCATCTCTGGAGAAAAGTAATAGGTGATGTTTCGAGTCTCGACCCGAAATGTCACCTATTCCTTTTCTCCAGAGATGCTGCCTGACCTGCTGAGTAACTCCAGCTTTTTATGTCTATCTTCTATATATTCACGATGCTTTGGCAGGGTTCCATTGTTCAGTGATAACTTTTGCAAGAATATCATGGTGGGAAGGTAATAAAATTGTTTTTTATGTTCTATTTACAAAAACTAAGCTAGACTGGACTTATCTTTGGTGTAGTCGAATATGTAGGATTGGAGATCCTATAGTTTTTTTATCCTTGCTTGTGGACACAAGGAATAGCAAATGCTGGTTTACAAAATAATATACAAAGTACTGGAGTAACTCAACGGGTCAAGCAGCGTCTCTGGCGAACATGGATAAGCTACATTTCTGTAGTCCTGCCACACCTCTCTTCCAGCTTTCTCTAATCAGATAGTTGGCGCTCATGTTTCTTTTACTTTCCCCTTTCACTCCTGCAACATTTTAGGTGTGGAATGGGATAGAGGAGGTGTCGTAACGGATGGTGAGGCTAAAGTCTAATCAGCTGGGTCATCGGTGCCAACTCTGATTTGTTCTGTGCCTTTTCATACCTCTAGTTTCCCTCTCTCCTGACTCTCAGACTGAAGAAGGACCTCAACACGAAACATCCCCTATCCACGATTTCCAGAGATGCTGCCTGCCATGCTGAGTTATTCCAGCACTTTGTGTCCAACAGCCATTGGCTCTGGTCTTGTGTATCTCAACTTATCCTTGATATTAATTTGTTTGGGAACATGCATATCATTTACTCCAGCATTTTGTGTCTAACTAAAGTCTAACTAGTTTTAATCATGTCCGTCTTATATGCAATCAAATGATTATTGCCTTCAGTAAATAGTAGCTAGATATAAAATTTACTGTTAACGTTTGTGAGTTGAGTAGTTTATTACGTCATCACTAAAATGTTTTATCAATATTTTATGTATTAAATGAGACATGTTGGTGGTCATGTCCCTCTGTGGGTTTCCTGAATCCTTCCGACTGTTTGGTGCTCATTATCAACAAAACTGGTCTTACTGGGAAGTAGAGAGCTGTCTCTGGAGATGTGCCAGGCATTTACCCTTAAATATTCCAACAAACTCCAAGATGCTTTTAGTCTTTTCTTCAAAGCATCAGTTCATCAAACCTGATGTTCAATTAAATTGAGCTGACAAGAAAATCAGCAGACAACAGCCAAGTCCTCAGCGATGATGGGCTAACTTAAAGATACCTACCAGAGTGGAAGTGGCAGCAGCTGTGCCAACATGTGGCTCTTCCTGGCACAGCTTTTGGCAAAACATCAATAGGATAGAGGTTCCTCCAGACTCTGTGCTTGTACTGAGCTGACAATGATTGATTTATGTGGTGTCTGTGGACTCCAGATGTTACGCTGGCACATTAATCAATTGTCATACCACTATTTTGTGTTGGGTAGCAACAGAGGCGATGAGATTGGCATCACTGTGTATTCACCAACTCCATCCCGGGGTTTTATTTACGTTATGTGGCTTCAAGAATACATAGTATTCATAATATCAAGAATGTAGCTTCAAGAATACACTTTTTCTCACAGAGAATTGTGAGTCTGTGGAGGCCGGTTCTCTGGATACTTTCAAGAATGAGCTAGATAGGGCTCTTCAAGATGGCGGAGTCAGGGGATATGGGGAGAAGGAAGGAACGGGGTACTGATTGGGGATGATCAGCCATGATCACATTGAATGGCGGTGCTGGCTCGAGGGGCCGAATGGCCTACTCCTGCACCTATTGTCTATTGTCTATTAAAGTGCAAAAAAAACTTAATTGTGTTCTTTTGAAACATTTAGATTCCCAGGAGGGTCTCAAAGGTGATTGGAAAGGGTATTGGGAAAATCAAGGGCAATGAGAGTCTAGAGTGTTTAATGGTCATATGTGCAGACAACAGAGCAATGATATTTTTACTTGCAGGCTTATGAACACAATACACATAAATGATATAAAAGAAACAAAAATTCAATAAATTAGTGCAACATAACCCCAAAGGACATGTGTAATCTTGCACTCAAGTCTTCCAGAAATAACGCAAACAAACCTTATTTCATGCTCCACTCGCCTGTTGGCTTTCAGCGACATGTTTAGTTTAGTTTAGAGATACAGCGCAGAAACAGGCCCTTTGGCCCACAGAGCTGACCAGTGATCCCTGCACATTATCACTATCCCACACACACAAGGGACAATTTACACTTATACCAAGCCAATTAAACTACAAACTTGCACGTCCTTGGGAGTTTGGGAGGAAACTGAAGATCTCGGAGAAAACCCACGCAGTCACGGGGAGAACGTACAAACTCCACCCATAGTCGGGATCAAACCTGGGTCTCAGATGCTGCAAGCGCTGTAAGACAGCAACTCTACCACTGCACCACCGTGCCGCCCCTACATGTGTACAAGAGTATCCAGATCCCTCTGAATATCAATAACAACAGTCTTATCCTCCCAAAATAAATCGCAGCATTCAAAAATTACTGCGCATTTCTGTTTCATCCACATTTCATATTTTTCACTTTTGGTCCCATTTCAAGCACAGCCTTAAACGTGTCAAGAAAAATCTGAGCTGCCATTTTGTCACTTGTTGATCCATAATGGATCCCAGTGAACTGAAAACAAAATGGTATGACCGGATCAAATAGCTTGACATCTAATTATTAATGCATCCTGTATGACAGTCCACAGAGGCATGTGGTATGGTGCAGACCCTAAACAGCACCACAATGAGCAGCAAAATGGGAGGCATTATGAAAGCCAATTTTTGCATGGGTTGAAAGTCTTATCCAAGCCACTGTGGGAATATATCAAGCTACAGTAAAGCATCTCTCTCACAGAAGGAGGTCAATGAATTGGACAACTGCACTGACCGCAATGCCAACCGATGGGAAACCAAGCCCAATGGGAAATCAAAGGAAGTGAAAGGAAGACATAATTTAATAAACAAAAAAAGGAAAGCAATTTCATAGCAAGGCAAACCCTCAGGTCACTGCTTGCAATACTTCCGGATAATCAATAATAACACAAGTGAATTCCTTGAAGCTTCCTGTTCTCCCACTTACTGACAGAATCCTGGCAGTAAAGCAGTAAAGAATGAGTAATATGTGACTGTTCAGCCTAATAATGAATCCTTGCAATCTTGTTCGTGGTACTTTGCGGTGCACTAATTGGCCGACACATTTCCTGCCTTATAGGATGTTCCTAAATTGTAGAACACTTCAGAACACTCGAAGTAATGAAAAGTGTGATGGAAATGCAAGTTTAAAAAAATATATATCATCACTTTAAAATTAATCTTTCTGTGAGGCACATTGAACTATTTTTTCCCTTTCCTCATTTATTATATTGTTTGCAGAGTACTATGTTTACATATTCTGTTGTGTTGCTGCAAGATCTTTAATTGTACTGCCAGGGACATATGGGACGATAAAACATTCTTGACTCTTGAGGGCTATCATCTTCAACAACGATACACTCTAAATATGCATTGGGTATTGCAGGTACTGTCTTCACTCAACTGTCTGAGTCTCACTGAACTTGACTCCTCGAAGAAACTCCAAGATACAAGTATTTTCTATGAATGTCACGTTTTGTAATTCATTGAGAAATGACTCAAGCGAATCACAACTTTATGCTCCTCTCGGCAATTCACTGTCTTTGAGCTTAAGCTTTATTGCTCCTACCTGAATGGTCTGAATGGTGGCCGATTAGGTAAAGGGGAGATGCAACGAGACCTGGGTGTCATGGTACACCAGTTGTTGAAAGTAGGCATGCAGGTGCAGCAGGCAGTGAAGAAAGTGAATGGTATGTTAGCATTCATAGCAAAAGGATTTGAGCAGGAAGGTTCTACTGCAGTTGTACAGGGCCTTGGTGAGACCACACCTGGAGTATTGCGTTCAGTTTTGGTTTTCTAATCTGAGGAAAGATATTCTTGCCATAGAGGGAGTACAGAGAAAGTTCACCAGACTGATTCCTGGGATGGCAGGACTTTCATATGAAGAAAGATTGGATAGACTCGGCTTGTACTCGCTAGAATTTAGAAGATTGAGGGGGGATCTTATAGAAACTTACAAAATTCTTCAGGGGTTGGACAGGCTAGATGAAGGAAGATTGTTCCCGATGTTGGGGAAGTCCAGAACAAGGGGTCACAGTTTGACGATTAGGGGGAAGTCTTTTAGGACCTAGATGAGATTTTCTTTTTTCACACACAGAGTGGTGAATCTGTGGAATTCTCTGCCACAGAGGGTGGTTGAGGCCAGTTAATTGACTATATTTAAGAGGGAGTTAGATGTGGCCCTTGTGGCTAAAGGGATCAGGAGGTATGGAGAGAAGGCAGGTACAGGATACTGAGTTAGATGATCAGCCATGATCATATTGAATGGCGGTGCTGGCTCGAAGGGCCGAATGGCCTACTCCTTCACCTATTTTCTATGTTTCTATGTTTCTACCTCCTGCTTCTCGTTTCTTTTTGCTCATCTCACTGACTTTTTTTCTTTCCTCTTATACGGTATACAGCCTAAAGGAAATGATGAAGAGCTCAGTGTATTTTCTGATGAAGATTTCATGAAAAGGATGGCCTCCAGTCATCTGTGGCTCCTCTCTGTGCCTCTTCTCTCATCCCTCATGTGCTCCAGTCCCCCTTTTGTTTCCTGCCAAACCAACTCTCATTTCCATTGCTACTGTTATTGTGTTACATTCAACAATCACTGAAACCCTTCTCCTTTGAACTATTGTAAGCCTTTGTACACTTCCCTCTGCTTTACTGACACCTTTATCACATAATCAATCCTTGATACATTGATACTCTTGTAAATCACCTGAACTCATAAAGTCATAGAGTCAAATAGCATAAAACAGGCCCTTCAGCCCACGATGTCCATTCTGACCATCAATACCCATAGGGACTAATCCAATTTTGCAACACTTGGCCCATAGCCTTCCATGCCTTGGTGATTCAAGTATTCATCACAATACTTCTTAAATGGTGTGAGAAAAATTCGACATCAGATTCTCTTTAAACCTCCTGTTCCTTATCCTAAGCTTAAGCCCCCTAGTTTTGGACATCTCTGCACCTCTGCACTACGCCTCATAACCCTCAGCCTCTTCCGCTCCAAGAAGAATAGATCTTGCATCTCCCGTCCCTTCTCTTAACTGAAATGCTCCATCCCGGGCAACATCCAGCTGAGCCTCCTCTCACCCCCTCCAGTGCAGTCACGGTGTTGGCGGCCAGAACGGCACACAGTACTCCAGCTGTGTTGGAGTCAATGTTTTTATAATCTCAAACACATTTAGCACTCTCCAATAGATTGCATTTTGTTGGGGTTGCTTGGAATTTATCTGTCTTTGGTCTGGCAACAAAAGGCTCTCTGATGGAAGTTACTATATTAACGCTAACATGTGTTCAGATAATGGACGAGTTTAATATTAGCCAACCAGGGATTGATTCCATTAAGCAAAAAGCTGGAGGCAGAAGCTGACTATCCAGCAGCAGTAACGAATATTAAACTATTTGCCAGCTGCTACAAAGTATGTTTGATACCAACTTAGAAACATAGGGACAAAAATGGGTCATTCTCACATTTTGACTCTACAACCACACATTTCTGGGGATCACAGTTCGAGATTGCCCTGGAGGCGCCCCTGTGACACACAGATGGCCGGGCGAGGAGAGGGGAAGGATGTTGGTTCACGGGAACTGCTGCAGTACGTTGAGAGCGCGGATGACCGGACTTTGGACTTGGAATAATGCCGCCACAATTGCAGTGCCCGCACGTGGAATATATGCAAAACGTCACGGTGGTGCAGCGGTAGAGTTGCTGCCTTACAGTGAATGCAGCGCTGGAGACCCGGGTTCGATCCCGACTACGGGTGCTGTCTGTATGGAGTTTGCACGTTCTCCCCGTGACCTGCGTGGGTTTTCTCCGAGATCTTCGGTTTCCTACCACACTCCAAAGACGTGCTGGTCTGTAGGTTAATTGGCTTGGTAAATGTAAAACAATTGTCCCTAGTGGGTGTAGGGTAGCGTTAATGTGCGTGGATCACTGGTCGGCGCGGATCCCGTGGGCCGATGGGCCTGTTTCCGCGCTGTATCTCTAAACTAAACTAAACTAAACTAAATTTTACTGTGCAGTTGCATATGACAAATAAAGCCCTATTGAACTATTTAGATTGCTATTATTTACTTTATCTCTATACGCCCAGTAGAATTTCTTGATTAGATCAACACACGGTCTTCTAAAATCAAAGAAAAACAAGCCGTGCTTCTTCACAATGTAATAATTTTATCTGTTGTCATTCTGCACTTTCTTCATAATAAATATAGTCAATATCAGGACTGGTACTCAAAACTAATCAATAGTCCAGTTGGCATCTGACCTGGGCCATTTACAACATTAATTACTTCCCACCATTTCACAAGTTCATAAATTTATGTGACAGGAGGAGAATTAGGCCATTTGGCCCATCAAGTCTATTCTGCCATTCAATCATGGTTCATCTATCTCTCCCTCCTAACCCCATTCTGCCCCCTTCTCCCCATAACCACTGACACCCGGTGTTAATCAAGAATCTATCTATCTCTGCTTTAAAAATATCCATTGACTTGGCCTCCACAGCGTTGGGTTGCAATGAATTACAAAGATTCACCACCCTTTGTTTTCAATCCCATCAAGATAAAGGTAAACATTTTATTAGCCTTTGGTTCCTTCGTGTAGCAGTAAAGGAGTTTTTCGTAATTTGTACCCGGACACCAAAATGACTTCACTTCCTCTTCGGTTCCTGGCCTGAGGTAGTTTAAACAAACACTTCAATTTGTCTTTATTGGATCCTAAGTAGATGACTTCACACTATCCTGGACAGAATCACATCTGCCATAGTTTTGTCCATTCACACAGTTTGTATTTAATCCAATGAAACTTCCATCTCTCATCTTCCCAACATGCTGAGCTTCCTGGCATTCACATAATTCCTATTACTTCAGCCGAAGTTCCTAATATTTCTGGTTAAAAGTGGTGAACACTGCCCAGTCCTTCACTGGTTCTGTCCTCCCCACCATTGAAGGGATTTACAGGCATCGCTGCCTCAAAAAAGCAGCCAGCATCACCAGAGACCCAACCACACATTCATTTCACCCCTGCCATTGGAAAGGGGATATAGGAGCCTGAAAACTGTAACGTGCAGGTTCAGGATCAACTTCTTCCCTACAGATTTCAGGCTGTTAAACACCACAACCTGCAAATAAGCTCTGAACTACATAGACTTGGGGCACTGGATTTGTATTTTTGAATTATTATTGTTTGTTTGTTTTTATGTGTGTGTGTATGTATATATATATATATATATATATATATATACACATAGGAAAGAACTGCAGATGCTGGTTTAATTCGAAGGTAGATACAAAATGCTGGAGTAACTCAGTGGGACAAGGCAGCATCTCTGGAGAGAAGGAATGGGCTATGTTTCTGGTTGAGACCCAGGATCTTGACCCAAAACATCACCCATTCGTTCTCTCCAGAGATGCTGCCTGTCCCGCTGAGTTACACCAGCATTTTGTGTCTACCTTATATATAATAATAATATATATATATATAATATTCACATACACATACATACATGTATATATATGTGTGTGTGTGCGTATAACTGTGTATATATTTATATATATATATATACACACTGGACTTTTTTTTTTCTTGTTTATGATATTGTTTACAGGGTACTATGTTTACATATTCCCTTGTGCTGCTGCAAGTAAGAATTTAATTGTTCTAACTGGGACATATGACAATAAAACACTCTTGACTTGTGAAAAGCTAAAGTCCCTTTGCAGATCCTTGGGGATAGTAATTACTGCCTCTCTTACCTACAGTATGTTCAAGTAGTGCCATGGAACCTTTACGTCCATCGGAGAGACTTTAATGAAAATTCACTTACCATAAAATTGACTTTGTTTAATATTTTAAATGACACAACTAATTTCTGTTTGCATTCCAACTTCCAATAAAACTGTTTACAAATTTACAATGTGCTCTGCCTGTAAAACCTCCAATACAAATCAAATCCACCTCCGGTAAAACTAAACCTTTTCTTAAATTGAACAAAATATTCCGTGCCAGGAATATTATAATTTGCAATGATTGTGATCTTGGTTCTTTTCTAAGCACCAGCCTTCCAAAGACTGGCCTTACTCAAGGTAATGTTGTGAATGTTAGTCATATATTGCATGTAATTATGCATCCTATTTTGTTCTGTTTACTCACATCCATGGGGATATTCCACGCCATATACACATGGGATTTGTAGTCATCCATCCACACTTCAGCTACCCGGAGTGAATTTCTTTTGGTGTAAAATCCTATGTCGCTATTGTACGGTTTTTTAATGCGTTCTATGTGAGCCACTCTGGAGCAAGGGAGCACCTCCATACTTCCACCACACAGCCAGACCTAAAGTGTTAAATAAGAAAAAAGGAGGTCAGGCAAAAACAAATACAACTTCACCACTGATTTTCCAGCAACTGGTGATCGGGCACCTCCTTTAATCCAGTCAGAATTACGACTGCACACTTGAGATTCCCCCCAAAAATGTGGTGCATAGGCTGGGTGAGGTGGCCGATCTCGACCTCATCGGGACTTCCACGGCCACACGGTAAAATTCTCCAACGGTGCCGCCAATTCGACGGTATGGCCGTTCGGAAGTCCTCCCGAAAATGTGGCACTAAGGCCAGGTGAGGCCTCCCATCTCGACCTGGGCTTGGGTTTCTGCGGCTTGCATTTCTGCCCTTTGGTGACCGTGAGTGAGCCTGCCAGTACCGCCAACCCCACCCTCATCGGGACTTCCGAGGGCACTCGTTAACAGGTGCCCTTGCATGATATGCAAGTTGCAATGTAAATTTAATGTACATTTAAAGTTTGTTTTATTTAAGTTTCTAGCAGTCCATGGTGCTTTAGAGATACGTGAGGGGTAAAATGAGTGGGTCAGAGGTGTATTGTTGAATTATTATTTTGTGACCTCTGTTGGCCCAGTAAAAAGCGACAATCCTGGATAATACCTGGAGTTATTTATTACCATTATTGTAAGCTGTTTCTGTATGGAAATGATTCTATGTTCTCGTGCTGTTAGTTAATTCTATCTTTCTAAAGATGAGCTCAGAAGTTTCAAAATAAAATGCGACAGTGCTTGGACAATGAGGGCCGTGTTAATTTTCCTGGTTGGGGCATCCAGGATAAAATTTGATGGGTCCGTTTCCTACTGGCCAATTTTCCAGCTGCTGGTTTTCGGAGCAGATGCAGCAAAGAAGAATAGACTCAAGTGGAACCTTCCTGCATAAATCCATTGATTTCCGTGGAGTGCATATTGAGAACATATGTTGAATGAAAATTGGGAAGTGTTTAGTTCATCAGGCTTAAGCAGGTCAACAGGTGTAGAAACGATGAAGAGAATAGAAAGTGAGTGAAAAATCTTCCTTCATAGATCCAGGAGGAATAGGAATGTTCTTTCATGGAGACCACCCTAATTCTCTCCTGCATATCACTACAAATCCCTGCCCCATCCTTCATATAGTAACAGCGAGGTGGCCTAAACCCACCTAATGGTTAGAGGCCTGCCCTACCCTTAAAACACAAAGTGCGGCTAGTTGGCTTTGACTTGGTTTTCAAAATAATATTGGCCTGAAACTTAAGCCAGAAATTAGAAATCATTCTCTGCACTCTTGCCAAGCTAAGACCTACTCTGGGCCAAAATCAGCCCCTAAGGAGTGAGAATGGTTCTCTGGTAACATGAACTCAGTTTTAGGCTACAGAGAGAAACTGTGCCCACAAAGTACTGGAGTAACTCAGTGGGTCAGGCAGCATCTCTGGGGAAAAGGAATAGATTACTTTTTGGGTCGAGACCCTTCAACAGACTCTCACCAGAGAAAAACCTCCAACTGCATATAACACCATAGAGCAATCATTACATATTTTATTCACCAGAATCTCTGTGAATGCAGTCTTTTGCCCAGCATAGGGGAATCAAAAACAAGAGGACATATGTTTAAGGTGAAAGGAGCAAGATTTAATACAAACCTGAGGTGCAACTTTTTCACTCAGAGAGTGGATGGTATATGGAACGAGTTGCCAGAGGGGCTAATTGAGACAGATACTGCAACAGCATTTACAATACAAGGAGTAGGGCTAAGTACAGACAGTCTTTTCCCAAATGCACGACTTTCACCACATAGATGGTTCTTCCTTTTCTGCCTCCTCAGTCGCTAAATAATTTGAAAGACATTTGAAAGGCATTCAAAAAGATGTAAGTATAGGAAAGGTTTAGAAGGATATGGGTCAAATGCAGTCAGGTGGGACTACTGTAGATGGCGCATCTTGGTCAGCATGGGAAATTTGGGCTGAATGGCCTGTTTTCATGCTAGATGACTCCATAATTATTTCTGTCTTACTTGCTTTTGTGTTATTCCACATAGCTTTTGGCTTTAGCTTCAATAGTTTTACCCGTAAAGTCCAATCACAAAGGGCTGTTATGTGCATAATTAGTGAATAAGAAAATTAACGTTAAGTGATTTTCAAGGATTATATTTGTTATTTTTCACAACTTTCCAAACCTGGCTGTACGATACTGGTGTATCAGTAACTATTGATCGATAGCTCCCCAGGTTTTCGTCCGTGACAAGGAAGGACAATTGTTTCAGCTGAGCAGATCAATACTGACCTTTGCACTTTAGTGAAAACACCAGTCACTGTTGAAAAATCACCCGTAAAAAATCTTGCCGTGACTCACTTCATTCACATGTTTTAATATGTATTCAAAAGATAGGCACAGAATGCTGGAGTAACTCAGCGGGTCAGGCAGCATCTCTGGAGAAAAGGAATAGGTGACATTTCGGGTCGAGACCCTTCTTCAGAATCTTCACCTATTTTCCATTATTTAGCTCTATTTCTGAAGGTTTGAAATGTTAAACAGTCCAACTAACGTTGACATTTGGAATCATCAAAGACTGTCAGAGTGTTCTGAGCCTTGGTCTTCTCTTAGAACTCATCCCATTTTAGATGCCGTTAGTTAATGCGTCAGCCCTTCCACAACTGGAAAAGTACTGTAAGTAAAACACAAAGTGCTGAAGGAAATCAACAGGTCAGGGGGCATCTATTGAGGAAATGAACAGATGGGATCTCAGGTCAGGACCCATCCTCAATTAGTGTCAATTAGTATGAGGAAGGGTCCCGACCCGATCCATTATCACTCCACATGCTGCCCGAGCCGATCAGTTACTCCAGCACTTTGTGTTTTGCTCAAGATTCCAGCATCTGCAGTTCCTTGTGACTCCATGGAAAAGGTATGCCCCAGTTGCTGTCCACAATGCGCAATAAGTCAGTGTAGATGATCTGGCCCAACATACACTCACAATCACACAGAATTTGGACAAGAAATAAATCGGAGTGACTATCTAGGATTAGCACCAGTTTTCTCCAAGTTAGCACCATTTTACACTTGTAATCTGGGGTGGGATGCAGATGGGTAATATCAACAATGCTTAAAACCGCAATACCAAAAATGACTTAAAATGGAAATCACTTGAATAGCAACAGTTAAATATAATTTTAAGATACCATGGATAAGATAACATAGGCATAATTAAAGTAGCATGTGTGATAAAGAGGAATTAATTGAATTTGCTACAGTTCCTTGTTAATTGTTCTACAGAGTAATGAATTCACTTATCACAGCAGTAAGTACTGGTTCTGCTTTATGGAAATAGACTACAGAGTCAATGTTGCCTTCACTTGTTCTTGCAATTTATATGAAACATTGTTTGATCCAGAATATTTTTTTGATCCCATGACAGAGAGTCACATTCACGACTCTTGTTTAGAATGGATAGAGTGGATGTGGAGAGGATGTTTCTACTAGTGCGAGAGTCTAGGACCAGAGGCCATTGCCTCAGATTAAAAGGACACCTTTAGTAAGATGAGGAGGAATTTCTTCAGTCAAAGAGTGGTGAATCTGTGGAATTAATTGCCACAGAATGCTGAGGAGGCCAAATCAATGGATATTTTAAAGATGGAGATGAACAGATTCTTGATTAATATTGGTGTCCGGGGTTATGAGGAGAATGGGGTTGAGAGGGAAAGATACATCAGCCACGATTGGATGGCAGAGTATACTTGATGGGCCGAATGGCCTAATTCTGCTCCTGTAACTTAGGACCATGAATTCTGTGATGTTACTGAAAAGAGCTCTTCCTCCCTCTGCTCGTCATAACCACTGAACATTAAACAGTACTTCACTCCATTAACTAGCAAAATATTTGTGACTGGCCTCATTCATGTCCAGATCTGAGCTTTGTGGAGAAAAAGTAAGATCAAAATCAATCTTAATCTTCCTCCCACGTCAATGATTGGAATAAGCAGGGTGATAGGTGGGATTTTTTGTTTTAAGGAAACAGTTGCTTAAATTGTGATTTGATCTACCAGCTGATTAATAAATGGCCATTGTTCCTGTGTGAAACTGGCTGAGTTTGATGCCTATATCAGTTGTTGTATGAAACTGTGTCAAATCACATCTGGAAGTCCACACAGACAACACTCATTGGGCTCAAAAGGATAAAAAGTGCTGGAGTAACCCAGTGGGCCAGGCCGCATCTCTGGAGTACATGGATAGATGATGTTTCGGGTTGGGAGTCTTCTTCGGTCTGACCCGCTAAGTTACTCTAGCACTTTGCGTCCTTTTGTGTAATCCAGCATCTGCAGCTTCTTGTTTCGACATATATTGGCCTCTCTTTTCCACCAGCCAAGTGATGCATCAATAGATTCAATGACTAGCCAGACGAGACCAGGCCCTCACAAATCAATGGTGACTCTCTCCCACAAGTTTAATCTGTCCATATCCTTACTCTCTTGCTCCATGGAGGTACATTCTAGTAACCCCCCTACATCTGATTTATACTAACCAGTTTAGTTCCTTATAACTATTTTAAAACAATGAGTGGACATTTACAGGTTTGAAATCCAAATGCAACCATTGAGAACAGGATACGTTTGCAACATTATGACACTTGTATTCAAGATCTCCGCAAACTTTTCAATGGTTTGGGTTGGAGACCATCAAAATCTGGAGCACGGCGACAATATTTTCTCTATCCCCTTTTTTACAGGAATATTTGTTATTATCCATTGAGCTCTGTGGAGTGGTTTCATTCTAAATTCCATTCATTGTAAAAACAGATACAAAGTACAAAGTACAAGACTCCTGTTTCTATACTACACGTTACAATTTCCCTTACATCAGACTTTGATGAGGTCTCAAGAGTGGTTTAAAGGTTATTTTGCCACAATCCCGTCAATACAGGACCTAATTAGTTCTGGCCAAACAGACGTTGGTTTACTCTATTCTCAGCAGTTCACTAATAGAGTTAGTGTAAACAGCTTTGTCACACCAAATAGAAGGCACTGTGTTTGCTTTGTGTGCCTTGTTTCTGTCTGCAGCATAACTGAACACTGAAATAAATGAAATGATGTCTGCATTTGTGTCCAACTATTCTATCTGGCAATGATTATATAATTATATAGTGATATGTTCTTTGTTGCATTAAATTCCACAGTTGAACGATAATGTATTCAACATTTGATTGCAAAGATTGGTTCAACTTTGTTGTATGATCTCAAGCATTTCCCTATCTTGGTTAGAATTTGTTCTACACAATTGAGTTCTCATATTTCTACACTTTTTGATTGATCGTTTGATTGCAAGAAACAGCATGGAGACAGGCTCTTCAGCTTACTGAGCCCACACAGCCCATCGATCATCCGTTCACATTCTTTCTATGTTATTCCACATTTCGCACTCACTGCCTGCACACTGGTAGGGCAATTTTACGGAGGCTAATTAACCAACAAACCCGCATGTCAGGGATGTGAGAGGGAAACCGGAGCACCTGGAGTAAACCCACACGGTCACAGGGAGAATGTGCAGATAGCACCTGATGTTAGGATCTAACCTGGGTCTCTGACGCTGTGAGTCAGCAGCTCTGCCAGCTGTGCCATTGTCCTGCCATTCCCCACTTATTTGCTTGGATTAGCATAAATGAAAATTCATTAACAATGCAGAAATCTTTTATTTCTCCTCTTTATTGATGCGCTGCCATCTCTTTCCACATTGGGGAAAGCAACTTGGATGCACTTGTGCTTTGGTACAAAGCTACAGAAATTTCCCCATTCTGCTCCCGTGCTGTTCGAATGCTAATTGTGAAAGTCACATCAGGGTCGTGAAATTCAATTGTGAGTACAACTGAACAGTTTCGTCAGGTTTCTCTCTGTAATGTTATGCTGAAATGCTCATGAACAAGACTGTTACTTTCCAAACCTGTCAATTTTGCATGTTGCACCACATTTGATACTATTGTTTGAAGATTTGCACCCAGGAAACTGTGCTTGGGAAAACAAAAATTATGTGAATCCAACTCAAATTTGCCAATGTGTAAGAAGGAACTGCAGATGCTGGTTTAAACCAAAGATGGACACAAAAAGCTGGAGTAACTCAATGGGACAGGCAGCATCTCGGGAGAGAAGGAATGGGTGGCATTTTGGGTCGAAGATGGGTCTTGATCTGAAACATCACCCATTCCTTCCCTCCAGAGATGCTGTCTGTTCCTGCTGAGTTACACCAGTTTTTTGTGTCTATCTTTAAATTCGCCAATGCCATATCTGGTGGGTTTCCCATTCCATTTTCCTGTTGTTGCCTTTGCTTTCATTCGACAATTTCTGCTACCTCTTAACCTTCCATCTCTTGCTTGTCATTCCTTACCAGCTCACTTTAGATCCACTTAGTTTCTCTGGCCTTCCTTTACTTCCCTATTCTGCAATATTTTTTAATTATCATTGATGAGGTGCCAGGACCTTTCATAGCAACGACCTGCGGAGTGCTCGGGCTGCTTCCAAAAAGATGCATGGATGTGTTTGGGAACTATTCCTGGAACCAGGTTGCAATAGGAATCCATTCTTGCATCCACATACAACTATAGCTTGCGATAAAGCCATTATAGTTTGCCCTCCCTCAGATGGCTGGTGATAATCAGTGGATAGATGGAGAATGTGAGGGAAGTCCAGTTATAAATTGAGGGTGTGCTGGGTTACAGATGATACTCTGCTCTGCTCCATGTGGATGGGTGGTACCATTCATTAGGATTACACTGGAAAACGTCACTTATTCCTTTTCTCCAGAGATGCTGTCTGACCTGCTGAGTTACTCCAGCTTTATGCGTCTATCTTCGGTTTAAACCAGCATCTGCAGTCCCTTCCTACACACTCAAAGACATTTAAAATGGTTTCAAAGCCTGTAAACCTTTGGCAGAATGCTCTGCCCTGGTGTTTGCCTTCTGTCGAAGGCTGCCAATGCAAAGCTTCAGCACTCTGCTGTTCTTGGCTTAATTGCTGCTGAGGCAATGGTACTGCATCAAATCACATCCAGGTGTAGTGGTCAGCCCCATCTGATCTTAACATCTGACCCAAGTAAAGGCAGCCAGACGACAATGGGGGGGGGGGGCAGTCAATTGCATCGGCTCCACAAATCCACCTCAATTTGGCCCAAGGGAGTTGATGATAATGAACCAGCAAGCTTAGGAACTGCTGTACCGAGAAATATTTGTAGCCGGTTCTGTCTTTCCCAAGATGAAAGGAGATACGCTAAGTTACCCTGGGCTGGATGTCCACTCAGTTAGACTGAGAGTGATCAGTGGTGGGAATGGTAGAGGGAAAGATTAAAGAGAAAAATAAATAACATTCAAAATCCGTAAAATCTAAACAGGCAACCACTTCACAATTCTCAAATTCAGCTTCTAATAACGGCAGGGATCAGCGGCACTAACTTTCAGATGTTTTGTTGTGAGTGGGATGATGTTGTGGCTGGAGGTACCACAGGAATAATTTTGAAAATGGAATGAATTCGTTCTCCGATGAAAACAAATTTATTCTAAACGCATTATTCAAATGCGTCGAGTCGGTCACTCTTCATTGTATGCATGAGGTGTTTAACAGCCCAGCATGTGATGTTCAGAGCAGCAATTACTGCTGGGCTCCGCTTCAATGGGCTGGGACTGTGGTGGCATCGATGGTTGCCCTCAGCCAGATCTACACACTGCGGGAGTGAAGCAAAAGCTGGCACGTAACATCCACAGGAGCTATCGTTTAGATTTAAAAATAAAAATCACTATTGCACAACCACTGGAAACCAAACCCACTGGGTTGGTGTGCGTAGGCATGAGGAATATTTCTGCAAACTATGAAGAAAAATAAAGTCAGGTGATAGTCAGTAGTTAAAAACTATCTTCAACCCAATTAGAAATGGACCTGCAGCTGAACAGTACAGCTGCTCCACTTGGACAACCACACATGTTGGCAGTAATTAAAAAGACACATTCACTAGAAAATGACATGGCGATATTAGTGACTAATGATTAACACCTCTGGGAAATTTGCTCCAATTTCAATGTGAGTAACATCGTCACCAAAAAAGCAAATTAGTGTTTTTAAGCAATCATTGGCTATCCTGGCCAAAAGCAATTACAAAGTGGAAGCACACTGTGTGATGGACAGAGTTATTTGTTACCTATTTATACACCCATCTGGTTTTCCAATTAACCACCTATCCATCTTCAAAAGCCCGAGCAAATAACAATAGACAAGTTGTTTTTCCCATTTAAAATCATAGATCTTATGGCAAAGAAGGGAGTCTTTCCACACATCATATCAGTATTTATTCAACAATTCATGCCATCTCCCTAACTTGCAATTAATCCCTTCCTATCTCATTACAACCAGACTGGGTCACATATCATGATTAAAGTATAATTTAAATTATTTAAATGACTAGTTGATTTTATTATTTTAAAATCAAATTTTCGTCACAAGGTGAGGTGATGTCATAGTGACTCATAGAGTCTTACTATGACGGGTTTATGTCACACACTATGAGAGTTATATCAGTAAGTGGAACAGGGATATTATAGAATGGGGCTGGACAAGCCATTGAGAATTTGTTTCGCTGTCACACCAAATTCAAAAGCCCTTGTGGTCCTGGTTCCATGAGAAACAACTCTGTGAGAGATTGGTATCCCATAGCAACATTGAGCACAAAACACCACAGGAAAGAATAAACTGAAGGTTTAATGCCACAGTTCTAACTTCATGTCTTCGAAAGACTGTTGCTGGTTTTGACTTTTGTATGGAGTACCAGGGAAGATCAACTCGTCTGCAGAAAAACATGTATTTGTCACTTCAGACCAAATGGGCACACAGCAAGGACTAATGCAATGTTCCAAACATATGCGACCTGCAGAGAAAGCCAAATGCAGCAATCCAACACAGACATTGCCCTGTACACTGTACAGGGAGCACTGGGATGCTTCCAAGTGGACAGCTAAATGCTAAGCCAATTAAACAGCAGCCCAAAACATACAGAGCACAGCAGGTTGTAGCAGTTCATTTGAAGTCCTTCATAAAACAAGCTGGAATGGTGCAGCAGTCTGAGCTGTACTGACGACTGGCACACTGGGTAACAGTAGAGGGAGCCGTGTGTCAGATCGCAGGCCCAAAATATAACAGAGTAAAATGTCCCTGTGCCACACGCAGTCACTGGCCTGATTTTTTGAATGCGTGCATTTACCAAATGAGAGGTTGCTATTCATATGGGCAAGCCAGAAACATTTTAGCAAAGCAAAGAATACTTTTTTAAATATTGCTCAACCCTGGAATGAGAAATATAGATTGAAAAGTTAGAAACTTTTCACATTGGTAGGCAAGTTTTTAAAATTACAGAAATGCAAGAAATGTATTTTTTATTCTTCAATCTGCTACATAGCAATAAATGTAAAAGTTACACAGGAATAAACTTCTTACATTTCAGAACTACCTTCTTTACTTTTTCTAATGTTAAAGAAATACCACAGGAAGCAAGCCAAATACAATTCTGTGTCAAATAACTAGTAAATATTTGTATTCTTTGTAACTATATCCGTTTCGCAAAGATATTACCAAAAAATGCCATGCCGTCGGCCGTTGATCTGGAGAGACAAACTGGATGATGAAAGATTTGGTGGAATCAGAGGAGGGGAGATGTGGCAATGCAGTGATGGAATAGATCGTAGATGTGGCAGCTGGAAGAGTAACCACTGATAGTGGAAATGAAGAAGAGGTGAGGGAAGAGTGGATGAGAGGCAAAGGAGTGAAGATCAGGAGCTGGTGCTTCAACGAGACGAGTTCAAATGTTCCACGACCATCATCTTTTTGCCTCATGTCAGTCACTTATTCTCTCCTCCCATGTGTCTTCTCTGCTTCCTGCCACTAATGTTTGATGATAGACACAAAATGCTGGAGTAACTCAGTGGGAAAGGCGGCATCTCTGGAGAGAAAGAATGGGTGACGTTTCGGGTTGAGACCCTACACTAGTGTTTGGTAGTTTGGGCAGCGTGATGGTGTCGAACTTACTGTAGCACTGCTACCCAGCAGCTCCGGAAAGCTAGGCTCATTCCTGGCCTCAGGTGCAGTCTGTGTCAAGTCTGTGTGCTCTCCAAGCCACCACATGGGGTTCCACCAGGTGCCGTGGTTCCCTCTCATCTCAAGTACATCTCAAGTAGGTGTCAGTGGAGGTAACTGAATGTAAACTACTACTTAGCATCACTTAACCATATCCTGCAGTGCAGGTAATCAAAGGGGACATAATGGGCGTGAGAGGGAGAGAATAAGCTGCGGGGGGTACAGAGAAATAAGAAGAGGAATGGGATTGCTCTCCTGAACACCGTGTGAACTGATGGGTCAAATGGCCTTCTTCTGTGTCATAATGAATAAGAAAACTCAAACATTAAACTTCACAAAGCACTTTCTGGATTCTTTGGTCATGTGTATGAAACACAAGTGGAATCAGCTTTCAAAGTACTTGATTTGCTCAAAAGGTGTTTCTTACAGGTTCTTGTCAGAAGGTATGGGATAAGGTGAAAAAGTGGGGACATCAGTTGGGGGTGTCGGAAATCAACACCTTGTAAGTCAGGTCAGGGGCAGCAGGGGGCGTTGCAATCGGCAACTCTGCGAGTTTGGGTCAGGGACAGGGCGGTGGGAGAGTAATTAAGGTTAAGATTGGTAGGGTTATTGTTGGCCACAGAAGTTCTGAAGTCGTCTGTCTGTGACAGCTGCTAACTAATACATGGGCTGAAGTTGCCTCGGGCAAGTTCCATTTAAACATCGTTGAAATAATCCTCAGATACTTGGTCAAGTCTACAGCGGCAGGTGAGGTCCTTGTAATGCACCCTTTTAAATTGCCCCTCGGGGATGAATAAAGTGTTTGATTGATTGATTGATTGATTGCTGTCCATGGGATACATATGCGGCTCTGTTTGCATAACTGCCTTGTGCATTAGTGTGTTATACACAAGAAGGACACTTCAGTGTCAGATTAGGAAAAGGGGAAGTGCAACAAGACCTGGGTGTCCTTGTACATCAGTCACTGAAAGTAGGCATGCAGGTACAGCAGGCAGTGAAGAAAGCAAATGGCAAAAGGATTTGAATATAGGAGGTCCTACTGCAGTTGTACAGGGCCCTGGTGAGACCACACCTGGAGTATTGTGTGCAGTTTTGGTCTCCTAATTTGAGGAAGGACATTCTTGCTATTGAGGGAGTGCAGAGTAGATTCACCAGGTTAATTCCCGGGATGGCGTGACTGACATATGATGAAAGAATGGATCGACTGGGCTTGTATTCACTGGAATTTAGAAGGATGAGAGGGAATCATATAGAGACATATAAAATTCTTAAGGGATTGGACAGGCATCTTAGATGCAGGAAAAATGTTCTCGATTTTGGGGGAGTCCAGAACCAGGGGTCACAGTTTAAGAATAAGGGGTAGGCCATTTAGAACTGAGATGAGGAAAAACATTTTCACCCAGTGAGTTGTGAATCTGTGGAATTCTCTGCCACAGAGGGCAGTGGAGGCCGATTCACTGGATGTTTTCAAGAGACAGTTAGATACAGCTCTTCAGGCTAACGGAATCAAGGGATATGGGGAGATAGCAGGAACGGGGTACAGATTTTGGATGATTAGCAATTATCATATTGAATGGCAGTGCTGGCTCGAAGGGCCGAATGGCCTACTCCTGCACCTATCTTCTATGTTTCCGTGTAAAATCACAAACCTAGGGAGAGTGAGCACCCAACTGTGTTTAACCACCGTTTCTCAGTACTGCTCTATGTGTTAGTGCTACGTGATGAATTATCTAGGTCAGGTTGTTTTCAAATTTGCAGTCAGGAGGTTGGTTTCTATTGGGGATTATAAAGATGAAATGCAGCCTTATAATAACGTGAGTTCTCAACTGTCTGAGGTGCCCGACAATTTTGCCAAAATAAATGAACGAGGGAAAAAATCCCAGGGTTGTTTTTCAGTCCAAGTGTCTCTACAATCAGAGACGATAATCAATCATGATTTACACGCATTCTACATAAAGATACATATCTTTAGTGGATGTTATTGAGCAAGTGATTATATTTAATCTGGGTTCTGAGCAGCCTTCTAATGTCTTGACAATTGACGTGTTAGGTTGAAGCCAGATGACAAGTGATTCCTTTTTACTGATTTGTACATCGTTCAAACGAGCTTATTGCTTAAATAACAAAGGTTTGGAGCTGCAGACGCGAGGATTTCAATGCCGTTTTGCATGCATGTCTGTTTTTGGTTGGTTTGGTCTAAATTTCATAACAGTCAGATGTGGAAAGGGCTCTTTGTTCTCATGGTGGAGAAATATCAAACTTGTCCAACTGCAGATATATACAAATAGTGGGACCATTGATTTAAATGCTATATGCTACCCTTAGGGCTCCACAATGTGCATCTACAAAGGTGAGATCTCACACACACTCTGTAGACAATCAGTCTTCCACTTTGAACCTCAGCAAGTTCTAGTTTAGTTTTAAGTATATAAAAGGAGAAACTCAATCAAAGACTTACGACAGATGCTGGGAAACTGGGAGTTTGTTGTGATCTGTTCAATAGTATGGAATTGAGAATGAGCTCAACATAAAAAGCTGTTGGAAGAATCTACTCAAAATTGCTACTCTCTTCTGAGGCCCTTTTCATGTTATCTTCACCTTTGAAAACAAATGTTTCAACTTTGACTATCTTCAACCATGCATCCAAAACAAAGGAAAATCCTGCCCGCAACCTATCCTGTGGCACTCTTTCACTGCACCACTTTCATTATCTATTGTTGACTGATTGTTGTCCTTCATCAAATGAACCTCCTATTATTTGCACCCACATCCTCCACCAACACCACATACTATTCACCTGTGAGCTTGATTATTTGTGTATCCTTGTCTGAAATTAACAACCCTGCTTTTATTAATCATGCCTTAAACTATAGTCATCAACTCCTTCTAGCAGAAAGTAGTCAACTTGGTTTTCATTCCATCCACCATCCTAAATGTTTGCTCTTTTTACCAACAGCACTTTGTGGTTGCAATGTCTGCCCTCTACTAACATACTGTAGTATGTCACCAGTTAAGAAATATAACTGGATAGGACAGGTTTAGAGGGATACGGGCCAAACGCTGGCAGGTGGGACTAGTGTAGATGAGACATGTAGGTCGGTGTGGGCAAGTTATGCCAAAAGGCCTGTTTCCACACTGTATGACTATGGCGCTATGACTATAAATGCATCGTGAATACTAAGCCAGGTACCCTTTTGCTCTGATGATACTTCCCAATCGTGCAACTTCTACCACCACAATAGGCAAGGGCAACAGGTTCATGAGAACACTAGCTCTCAAGTGACACACCATTCTGACTCACAAACATGCTGACACATCGAACTGCAGATGTTGGAGTCTTGAATAAAACCGAGTCCCGTCAGCACTTTGCGTTTTAATAAAATGCTGCCATTCCTTTATCACGGCTGGGTCCAGGAACCCCAGATGGAGTTGGAGGACCAACAAGAGACCAAGAGAAGAGATCATGAACTCCCAAGATACTAGTTCCACCAGGAGAACAGCAGCAGATCAAGACAGTGCTTCACACAACCTGCCCAAAGGCAATTAGGGATGAGCAATAAATGCTGACTTTGCTAGTGAACCCACATGACAAACAATAAAAATGAAGCCCCCCCCCGCCCCGCCCCCCCCAAATTCCGTTACCATTCCCACCACCAAAATGCTGTCCACAAACTCTAATTCTATGATTAAACTTTTGACTTGTGTTCATACGTTTGATTGCTCCTCTATGAGGCCTGGGAGAATAGTATGCAACCTTTGAAAGCAAAATGGTCGTAAAACCATTTTATTTGAGAGCTGTAAAGGGATAAAGACAAAATGAATTAAAATGGGGCCAGTCAGCCAATAAATATAGCCAGCCCATTCCGGGAAAAAGTACCACAGCTTCAATCCGAGCACCACTGTACTCAGAGGGATTTAGGGGTTCAAGTTCACCAGAGGCTGTGCTCATTTTTCATAAGGTCATGAAATAGTGAGGCTTCCGAGAGCATTATTAAAAAGGTCCCTGTCATAAAACCACCAACACAGGCAGGTAATCAATACCTAGCAATGAGAAGACAGATCACATTCCCAAATTGTGCATTTCCCTGAATCTTGTCCTTCCACTAATTAATCTTCTGCACCATCAGCCTTAGCAAAGACTGTGGATAGCTTGTGATGTCTTTGAACGCTGCCCAGAAGCGTTCCGTTCTGCTCCATTCCATTAGATAAGATTAGTACACAATTTCCAACAAGCAGTATTGTCCCTAGAGCCATCCGGTGCTTTGAATAAATGAGGTTCGACCTCGAATTGATGTGTTCTTCACAGCTGAGAATCAAACAGTTCTTAAAGTAGTGCACGCTAAATTAAAACAATTTGCATGTGAAGATAATATTTGGCTTCCACAGTGTAACACTGCCTCGTTACTGAACTGTCGTGTCAGCCCAAGTTATCTGCTCCTTTCTCCTGATCTGTTTGCCACCGAGTGGAGCCGTGATGGCAGCCTCGGCAGCATTCTGTGTGCCATTTTGACTTTTTTTGTTATTTTTCGTGTGTCTAAAATATATGTTTTAATATTTCCCGGTATGTTTTATGTGGGGGATGGGGGGAATAGGGGGAAACTTTTTTCAGTCACTTACCTCGACGGAGATATGATCTTTCTCTGCCCCCCCCCCCCTGCAGCCTAACAACTTGGATTGGAGCGGCCTTTCCTGGAGACTGGCGTGGAGCGGACTTGCCATCACGGAGTGGGAGATCCTTTGCCGAGGATCGCTGTGGAAGTGCTCCGACCACGGGGCCTGTGAACTTTAACACCGTGAAGCTGCGGTCTCCAGTAAGAAGAGGCCGACTCGGGAGCTCCGTGCCGCAGAGTGTTCCGATCCATCCCGACTCCGGAGTTTCCATCACCCCGATGAGAGGGCTTGAACAGCGGACCGTCGGCAGAGGCAGTGCTGAAGGTTCAAAAGCCCCGACCACCACGGGTGAACAGAGGAGGAAGATGACTGCACTTTATTACCTTCCATCACAGTGAGGAATGTTGATTCCACTGTGGTGGATGTATATGTTAAATCTATTGTGTATTGTGTTCTTTTTAACTTGTATGGCTGTATGGTAACTCAAATATCACTGTACCTTAATTGGTGCATATGACAATAAATGTGAACTTGAACTTGGATCTAGACCCAATGACACTGCTGGGCCAAAATAAGTTATGTGAAAAAGTTCCCTTCAGGTTCCTATTAAATCTTTTCCCTCTCACCTCAAATCTGTGCCCTCTAGTTCATGTATGAAAAGACTCTGTGCATTCATCCTGTCCAATCCCTTTATGATTGTACACGCCTGTAAAAGATCACCCCTTAGTGTGTTCTGCGTTCCAAGGAATAAGGTCCTAGCTTGTGCAACCTCTCCACATAGCTTAAGTCATACAGTCTTTGCAACATCCTCGTAAATCTTCGCGGCACTCTTTTGTAACAGACTGTGTTTGGTAACTTGCAGTTCCTCTGAATGACTCTTGAGCAGCTTTGGAGTAAGTTGCCTCATTGTGAGGTGCTATTGTCAAGATGGGCCACATTTTGCACCAAATGGTGGTGATCTTCACCACTTTGTGGCACAACATTTTCCCTTTGATTTTTCCTGCATCTTGGCCTACCAACACTCAACCTTGTCCTTTTCAAAACAAAGCAGCTCATTCAGAACATGATGAGGCAACCTCGAATCACCTTAATAGCTGCTGAGGTAATTCAGCCAAGATGCCCAGAGCAACTAGGTGAAAAATGATTTGGTAGTTATCACATTGCTGCAGATGGAAGCTTGCTGTGCACACACATGCTGTTCACATTACACGGTGATTTGGTTCTGGGAAGTCTGTAAGTAGGGGAATCAAGAAGCAGAGGTAAGAGGTTTAAGGTGAGATGGGAACCCGAGGGGTGATATTTCCACACAGAGAGTGGTGGATATATGGAATCAGCTGCCATAGAAGGTTGTGTTTAAGAGGGAACTCAGATGCTGGAGAATCGAAGGCAGCTGGAGTCAGCGGGTGCAGCAGCATTTAAGGAAATAGGCAACGTTTCGGGCCGAAACCCCGGGGGGTGCCTATTTCCTTCGCTCCATAGAGCTGGTGCACCCGCTGAGTTTCTCCAGCTTTTTTGTGAACCTGCCAGGTTGTTGAGGCATTATAAACCACATTTAAAAGACACTGGACAGGTAACGCCAGTGAATATAAGCCCAGTCGATCCATTAAATGATTATCCATTCAATATGATTATGCCACTAGTGAGGTTATGAGAAACAAGACATTTTCACCAATCTTATCTTTTCTCAACAATTTACACTTCTTTAAAGCACATGAGTCAATTGATCATTTTGCTTTCAGACAGTTATTCACATACTTGATCAAGACATGCTTCAGGCAGTTTTGGACAGCTCATAGAGACAGCACTAACAAAGAGAATAGTTACTTTGTTTCTTTTAGTTCCACATTTGCTATATTACCTGTCATGTTTGTTGAAATCAGTGGTTTTTATTTGCAACTTTTATTTTTATCTTTTTGGAAATTGTTTCCTATTGTTGGAAAATGATGCTAAGTTGATGGAGCGCAGGGAATTAGAAAGGAGCAGAATGTTTCTATTACAACTTAACAAGATTTTAATAAACATTAAAACTTACCTGTTGTTTTTGCTTCCAAATCAGCTTAGACAATTGAAGCATAAATAATACACACTAACAACATGCTGGTTTTAATTTAGTTATATGTATTTAGTACACATACAGCAGTTAGGGATGAAATTTTAATAATGAAAATGTCAACTAAATTATTTAGAATCCGCAGAGGGGAGATTATTTCAGTGTGATATTTTTAGATATGTTTGCCAATTTATTCATACTTATTTCTTCCTATCTTGACTCTGTATCCCCTTGTCAAAGTTCTTCCTTTTCTACATTCATTCCACTGACATCCTCCACCAGTTTCCTCGTCCCAAATGACTCAATTTAAGGAGAGAGTTTAAAGGAGATGTGTGGGGCAACTTTTTTTTACACAGAGAGTGGTGGGTGCCTGAACGTGCCTCCACACTCTGCTGTTTTTACTCTATGATTCTATCAGGTGGGACTAGCACAGATGGGCCATCTTGGTCCGCAAGCGCAAGTTGGGCTGAATGGCCTGTTTCCGTGCTGTATGACTATGAGTCTATGACCTCTATCTCACGCCAAGATGGCCTGAAGGTCCTTTGTTCGAACAGAGGCCCAGTCACCCTCTATCATCACTTTTCTTTGACTCGTTCAATATATGTTACTGCGTCTCCTTTAACTCTGCTCACTTTCTTATAATGAAACGTGTAGCGTGGAACCCAAATGGGACTAAGCTATACCTGTCTCAAAGTGGGACACCAAAGCCTTTTCCCTCACCTCTGTCCCATTACGTTGATGATGGTAATGATATTGTTACCTGCTTTTGCATGGAACTCACAAGGTTCATTAACCTTCATGCTAAAAACCACTCTGCTCCCACCACTTTCACTTTCACTTGGTGTTCTGCGATTCTGCCCTAGCCTTTTCCATCTCCTTCTCAGGAGATATGTTAGTATTGATATTCATTGCAACCACACAAACTTCAAAACTATCTCACCTCCACCTCCAGATTTTGGTAAGGACCATTCTATTCTCCCAGTTTTCCATTGATCCTGTCTTATCTGTTCAGACGATAATGCCTTCCACATTAGAGCTTCTCAGCTGTCTTCCTTGTTCTTTCATGATGGAATCTCCTCTGACATGTTTGATGGGACCATCAACTGTGTCTTTTTCATTTCCTGCACTCCTCTTCTCATTCTCATCCAGAGCAAGTATTGGCTTTCTCTTTATCTTGACCCTCCATCCCACTGCCCCCCCTCCCCCTCCCCCCATTCATCAGATCATAATTTTACAATTTCTATTATTTTCACCATGATGCCACCACCACATGTTCAACTGTCAGCACCCAGTAGATCAAAGAGATCAGTGGTTGTCTATTCCATTTTCATCAGCTTCCACTCCCCTTCTCAGGGCACCTTCCACTTTAACCACTGGATGCGCAACACCTCCCATTTTACCTCTTCCCTTGCCACTATATGGAGACCCAAACACTTCCAGGTAAAGCAATAATTCAATTGTACCTCTTCCAATTTAGCATCCTGCATTCTGTGCATACCATTTGGTCTCCCCGACGTTAAGGAAATCAAATCCAAATTAATTGACCCCTTTTTCCTCTCCCACGGTTATCTTCACCTTCCATCTGACTGTCACTTTCCTGTTTCCATTTGCATATATTTTCTTGCCAAGAAGTGCATTTGGAAGTTCCGGTGAATGAAAAACTGACAAAAGGATTCGGATCTCAAATCCCATCTTTGTTTCTCCTGCCACAGGTGCTGCCTGGCCCGCTGAGTTCCCAGCACTTGCTATTTATATTTCAGTTTGCCCAGTGTCCTTGGAATTCTGCACCTCTTTCCCAAGGTCCACTCGAGGTATCTCCTGCATTTACTTGTTTACCTCCTGTCTAACATGGCCTGCTTACAACTCTGCAAATGCACACCAGGCATTTCTCCTGGTCTATGTACAGAGGCCCCTGGAGTATGATTCACAGTTTATGATGAAAATATAGTCCCACTAAACAGGGATCAGCAGCTGTTTATACACCAGGGACATCTCCAAAAGCGTTTCTGGAGATGAAAATCAGAGGTAATTTTCTTAAAACATAAATACATAAGCTTATAAAGTTCAGACAAACTCCTTATGGCACAGTCTCAAGGAAAGATTAACTAACCATAAGATGAACATATGGTACAAAAGGACTGTTTAAAAAAAAAAATAAGTTACAGGATTCTACAAAGATAAGTTATGAGCAGGCAGAAAATAGAACAGTATAGAACAGGAACAAACCCTTCATGCCCACGATGTCCATGGGACCATGGCCCATATCTTTCAATTCCTTGCAGTTTGTGTGTCTGTTCCAATCCCTTTTAAACATTGCTGTCATATCTGCTTCCACTACTTTTCCCGGCCACACCATTCCAGGCACTGTGTAAACAAACCTACCGCATAAATCTCCTTTAAACTTTACCCAATCTCACCGTAAAACGATGCCCTCTGGTATTTGACGTGTCCATCTTGGGATAAAAGACTATCTATAATAACTTTGCCTATCATAATTTTATACACTGCTATCAGGTCATTCTCAGCTACTGACTCTCCAGAGAAAATATCACAACATTGACCAGCCTCTCCTTACACCTAATATTCTCTATTGCAGGCAATAACCTGGTGACTTCTTCTGCACCTTGTCCAAAGTCCCACATCTTCCTGTAAAGTGGTGACCAGAACAGTGCATATCACTTAAATGTGGGCTAATCAAAGCTTCACACAGCTGTTACACGACTTCCCAACTTTTATTCTCAACACCTTGACCAATGAAGGCATGCCTGCCATTTTCTTTCTTTTGTCTGAAGAAGGGTCTCGACCCGAAAGGTCACCCATTCCTTCTCTCCAGAGATGCTGCCTGTCCCGCTGAGTTACTCCAGCATTCTGTGTCTGCTTTCTTTACCACCCCATCTACTGTATACTTTCTTCTTACATTTGACCCAAAGTGCAGCACCTCACACTTGTCCAAATTAAACTCCATCTGCCATTTCTCTGCCCACATTTCCAACTGGTTTCACAAGTTATAGTAGAATTAGGCCTACTTCGGCATTCAATCATGGCTGATCTCTGCCTCCTAATCCCATTTTCCTGCCTTCTCCCCGTAACCCTTGACACCTGTTCTAATCGAGAATTTGTCCATCTCTGCCTTAAAAAAAATCCACTGACTTGGCCTCCACAGCCCTCTGTGGCAATGAGTTCCACAACTTAACTACCCTCTGACTAATGAAGTTCCTCCTCACCTCCTTTCTGAAAGAGCATCCTTTAATTCTGAGGTTATAACCTCGGGCCCTAGACTCTCCCACCAGTGGAAACATCCTTTCCACATCCACTCCATCTATGCCTTTCATAATTCTGTAATTTTCAATGAGATCCCCCCTCAACCTCCTCAACTCCAGCGAGTAGAGGCCCAGTGCTGTCAAACACTCATCATATGCTAACCCACTCATTCCTAGAATCATTCTTGTAATCTTGGTTTATATCCCGTTAGATCTTTTACAACTTTCCTCACTATTAACAAATCTGCCAATTGTTGTGTCATCTGCAAACTTACTAATCAGCCCAACTACTATTTTGTCCAAATCATTTACTTTTCACAAACAACTGAGGTCCCAGTATTGAATCTGAATACATGCTGATTCATGCTTTTTCATGTGTTCTGCGGATGGATGAGGGAGCAAGTACTTCATTCCCTGATCAAGTTTCCACCCTCCTCAACAGACTATTAACTATTGGCACAAATAGAGGGGGTGTGAACCGATTCCCAAGCGATGCATTGCAATCCTTCAGATGCACCACTCCTGTTCTCACCAGTTTTCCGCAATGCTCCAACTCAATACATTGATATTGCCATCGGCTAACTAATAACCCTTCAACATCCAAAACATTTTCTCTTTGGTGAAGGTATATTACACATGCAAGATATTTTATATAGCCGCAAGTCACAGACGAATAAGATATTGGCCTTGATTTTATAAACACAGCAAAGCTTGGGCAGGGTGTATGTGGCTCTCTGCCAGGGCAGAGCTGCCCACATTATACTGAGCAGCAACATCATAAGTTTTGTTGAATCAAGTTATATAATCATTTTCAACATTAATTTGATTTTCTGCCAACTAATAGGATTGGCAACAAATCAGACCACTGGGAACATTTTAAACACATTTTCCCATGTAAAGGCTGCAACTGGTTGGGATTGGTGAGCAAATATCCTTTCAGCCTTTGAAAATATTTTAGTTTAGTTTAGTTTACAGATACAGCGCGGAAACAGGCCCTTCGGCCCACCGAGTCTGCGCTGACCAGCGATCCCTGTACACTAGCCCCGTCCTACACACTGGGGACAATTTACAATTTTTATCGAAGCCAATGGCCCCATAGCCGAAGAGTCCACGTCATGGGGCTGGAAACTGGAAGCATCCTGAGCCTTTTCTGTTACCACCATCATCTATTGCAACAAGTGTTGGCTCCCATTTATTGTCGCCAGAAGCTTGCATCCTTTTCAGGCGGGCGATGACAGCAATGTCAACATTTGAAACATGGAAGATATACACGAAAGAACATCAAAGCCAATTAACCTACAAACCTGTATGTCTTTGGAGTGTGGGAGGAAACTGGAACATCCGGGGAAAACCCGCGCAGTCACAGGAAGAACGTACAAACTCCATACAAACAGCACCCTTAGTCAGGATCGAACCCAGGTCTCTGGCGCGGTAAGGCACCACCATGCTATCTAGCTGATTAACTACTAGTCTTTTGTGCCTGTGAGGGAAATTGTAAAGGGCCTTGCAATTAGGTGATTTTTTTTCGGCGACTGCCGGTGACTAGACTGTCGCCTGTATGGTCGTGAGTCGTCCCCACAGTCGCCCAAAGTGTCGTAGCGTTTTTCTGGTCACCGCTGGATTTTGAAAGTTTCAAAACTTTTTGGCGACAGTCGCCGACTGTGTGCTTGTTGTAGCTTGTCTTCTCTTGACGTGGGTTGTAGTAGCTTGTCACCAGGATGGCGTAGGTTCGTAATCGCGGGCAGCCGCCTAAAAAATCGCCTAAGTGGGACAGACCCATTAGTCCAGTCGCCGGTTTTTCGGCGACCTGCTCCGACTGTGACAGTCGCTGGTAGTCGCCTAAAAAATCGCCTAGTGGGACAGGCCCTTAAGGGTGGTCAAAGTTCTAACTTGGTTCTAACCTGGTGGCAAGTCGTCCTCTTTTTATAAAATCCCAGACAAAGCATGATACCCCACAGTTACAGTTTAGTTTAATATCACGTGTACCGAGGTAAACTGAAGGCTTTTGTTGCGTTAGTTAGTTTTTGCTAGTCAGTCAGCGGAAAGACAATACATGATTACAATCAAGCCATTTACAGTGTACAGATACATGATCAGGGAATAACGTTTAGTGCAATGTAAAGCCAGCAATGTCTGATCAAGAATAGTCCGAGGGTCACCAATGAGGTAGATCATAGTTCAGGACTGCCCTCTGGATGTGGTAGGATGATTCAGTTGACTGATAACAGCAGGGAGGAAACTGTCCGTGAATCTGGAGGTGTGCGCTTTCACACTTCCATACCTTTTGCCTGATGGTGATGGTGCTCCTCATTACAGCACTGGTGCCTTCTAAATGCTACATAAACACACACCATTCTGACCGGCCAGCCCTCGCTGAAGTGCAATTGTACCTGTAGGATTGGCAGGCTCCCTTGTAACTGAGATGAGCCAACAATTGCTCTCCGTGACGCATTTAGGAAGAAACATTGTAAAAGACTCACATATATATCCGTCCTAACTCAAGGACACCCGTTTACTTCCCACTCTATTGCATTTTAGTTGCTGGATGCCATGTAAGTTAAAAAAAATGGATTAAAATTCCCACTTTGTGCACTATCAACCAGAGTGTGTGTGAGTACACAATGCACGTGCAGCCCATGATTTATTGTTGCCTGTGTGAAGCTTAAAGCTTATCTGAGTAGACCAAGGCCGCAAATCAATTACTTACTGGCTGTATTTTGCAGCAGGTTAACGTTCAAAACCACTATTTATTTTTGAACTTGCTGTAGATAATTTTAAAGAGTGTGCAACAGGTGATATTGGATTTGCTGCCCATTTTGTTTTACATCGAAATCAATGGATGATAAAATGAGGCAAAGCCTAAATAGGTACTTAACCAAATCCATCGGGAGGCTGGGTCGAGAAATTAAGTTAGGTTTATAGATTCTGCTTTTGTTTTGATCAATAGCTTATTTTGAGTTCAAGAGTCAAGAATTAAGCGAGTTTAATTGTCGTAAGCGTTGACATTGGAACAATGAAATTCTTACTCGCTGCAGCTTAACAAGCCTAAAAACACACAGATAACATATAATTATCAAAAATACAATAAATTAGAGACTGTAATGTTTGGCAACCTTAATAGTGCAAAAATCAACTTAAAATTGCAGTTGTCAGACATCTAAACAGAAATACCAGAAAGGCTCAATGGGTCAGGCAGCATCCATGGAGGGAGGCACAGCATTAATGTTTAGGGTCAATGACCTTGACGAAAAGAAAGGAAAATGGGGATGTGAATAGAGGATGAGATGGAAGAATCAGTGATAGGGTGTTAACCAGGAGAAATTGAAAGCCAGCTGAATGAGGGTGGCAAAAGCAAATGGGTCACAAGAGGTGTGTCTGGAGCCAGTGTAAACAGAAGAATGTTTCGAAAGGAACTGCAGATGCTGGTTCATAGCGACGATAGGCACAAAGTGCTGGAGTAACTCAGCTGGTCAGGAAGCATCTCTGGAGAAAAAGGATAGTTGACTTTTTGCTCTGTGTCTGAAGTAGGGTTCCGACCCGAAATGTCACCAATTTTCCCCCAAAGGTATTGCCTGATCTGCTGAGTTTCTCCAGCAATTTGTGCAGAGAGAAGATGAATGCTCTCTGAAATCCCAGAAGAATATAGGAAGATGACTGTAAAAACTGGAAATGTTAAATGCAAGGCATCATCTGGTAATTAAAACGACCTTTCATCTTCCTGCTTTTAATTCCTTTACGATTCTATCATTCCTGCTCACCACATTCCTGACCACCCCATTGGTCTCTCCACTCTAACATTCTCCCTGCGACTCTGAACTTTTTCATCTTAAGCTTTCCAAGATCTGATTTTACTGCTTTTGTTGCATGCTAACAAGTCAATGGAAAGCCAATGCATGGTTTTTAATGTAATATATATATTTTTTAAACTCAAACATGCAAACTCCACACAGAGAGCACCCAAGGTTAGCATCAAACCCGGGTCTCTGGCACTGAGTCAGTAGCTCTACCAGCTACACTACTGTGCAAATGTTTTAGTTTTTTTTAGTTTCAGAGATATAGCGCAGAAACAGGCCCTGTGGCCAACCGAGTCCGCACCGACCAGCGATCCCCGTACATTAACACTATCCTACACTGGGGCCTATTTTACATTTATACCAAGCCCATTAACCTACAAACCAGTATGTCTTTGGAGGAAACGGAAGATCTCAGAGAAAACCCACGCAGGTCACATTGAGAACGTACAAATTCTGTACAGACAAGCACCCGTAGTCAGCATCCGACCTGGGAACTAAGGCAGCAACTCTACTGCTGTGCCACCTTGCCGCCAAGTCCAATGTTTTTTAAGTGGAGGCATGTTCCATTGCTTCTTCCCCACCGTCTGATCACATTGTATCAAACAGTTCCAGACTTACCTTTGACCAACTTTTAATCAGAAGATCTGCAAAAAGTTAGTTTGAATTTGTTGTTTATGCGAACAGAGAACGAGGGCAGAATGCTGCTCTCAGCAAGTTCCAAGCCCATGTCTTATGCATATGTTGGCTGAAGGTCCATAAAACAAGTGAATAATGGACAGGCATGCATCTTTGTACGCAGCTGGAATACCCACAACAGTAATCTGAACAAATATTTAAACGTAGCGTATAAAAGGAGAATTCAAGTATTGACTTAGAAGTGCTGACCAAAAATAATTGGCTATGGGTATACATGGCTCACATGAAGTATTTATGGCTTGTTCCCTGCCGGTGAAAGAGAATTTAATGAATGTGCTGTCAAGGTTCTTTGCCTGAGATATGATTTGTGACTGAACTTTGTGAGGATTAATAAAATAAAGTATGTTTGGTGAGTTAAAGGACTGAGGTTTGATGGATGTCCGTGCCAAAGCTTTGATTGGGCTGATCTTTATGCTCAGGTTAGTTCAGGTTAATCAACAAGGATGTGATTTTCTTGCGTCGGAAGGAACTGCAGAGGCTGGTTTAAGCCGAAGATGCTGGAGTAACTCACGCGGGCCAGGCAGCATCTCTGGAGAGAAGGAATGGGTGACGTTTCTGGTGGAGACCGTTCTTCAGTAGATGAAGGTCCATCTGCAGAAGTGGTCTCGACCCGAAATGTCACCCATTCCTTCTCTCCAGAGATGCTGCCTCTCCCGCTGAGTTACTCCAGCATTTTGTGTCTATCTTCTGCGATTTTGTTCCCTTTCCTTTCTCCACCGCACACACTGGTTGTCGCACCAATTACCCAACCCACAGTGGGGAAAGTTGGTTATAGTTCAGAAGTGTTATTTTCAATCTGACGTTCTTATGGATGACCCAAACCCTATCACTCCCATATTTGAAATATTGTCCTTAAGTGTATTAAGTGCTGTGCAATCCACAGAGTCTTTCAGGTTGATTTTGCCACATTGCTGGAAGCAGATGGGTAGAGTTTCCCCTTTGGGAATAATCGGCATTCTAAATATTTGCTTAAATTGAATTGGGCCGGCGCAGTTGGTAGAGCTGCTGCCTCGCCGTGCCAGAGACCTGGGTTCAATACTGACCTCAGGTGCTGTCTATGTGGAGTTTGCATATTCTTCCTGTGGCTGCATGGGTTTCCTCTTTCCCCCGGTTCCCTTCTTACATGCCAAGGATGTATGGGTTTGTGCGTTAATTGGTCTCTGTAAATTGCCCCTTGTATGCAGGGAGTGGGTGAGAAAGTGGAATTTCAGAGCTTGTGTGAATGGGTGACCAAGGGCTGGCATGGCATGGGCTGAAGGGCCATTTTCCATGCTGTATCTTTAAACTAAATTAAACTAGTTTGTAAAATCACAAGAGTAAATTCATAAATGAATTAGCAAACTTGGACAGCATCGCCAATGCTAATTATATTGTTTCTCATTAAAAATTGATGTCAATGCTATCGTTTTATTAATATAGAAAAAGATACCATGAAAGTAAAATGGGCATTTTAATAGCCTTCCACCCATGAAAAAGATGATTCCACATTGACTTCTAGAAAAACTTAATTCATTATTTATTGGCCTAAAGAGTCAGGTTCTTGATAATTATTTTATTAGTTATAAATTTAAAAAAGCCTGTTGGAGCCTTAGCCTCTATGGAGTACACAGCCAATTCAAAAAGAGCCAGCAAATGGGTGATTTTGGCAGAATATTGTTACATGCATTGTTTTAACTTGGGATATGACTAAATTTATGGGCGGGCACATCTCACACAATAATATAAAGAAGGGTCTCAACCCGCAACCTCACCCATTCCTTCTCTCCAGAGATGCTACCTGTCCTGCTGAGTTGCTCCTGCATTTTGTGCTTATCTTCGGTTTAAATCAGCATCTGTAGTTCCTTCCTACATATTGTTAATGCATTTTTAGGGTCTTAAAAGCTTGATTTAGTTTAGTTCAGCTAGAGATACAGCGTGGAAACAGGCCCTTCGGCCCACCTGTGCCGATCAGTGATCTCCGCACATTAACACTATCATACACATATAAGGGACAATTTTATTTTACATTTATACCAAGCCAATTGACCTACAAACCTGTACGTCTTTGGAGTGTGGGAGGAAACCAAAGATCTTGGAGAAAACCCATGCAGGTCACGGGGAGAATCTACAAATTCCGTGCAGACAGCAACCGTAGTTGGGATCGAATCCGGCTCTCTGGCGATGCAAGCGCTGTAAGGCAGCAACTCTACCACTGCGCCACCGTGTCCGCTTATGTGTTACAAGATGCTCCTGAAGCTGATGAGATCTAACCCATATGCTCTGTACAGACAAGCACTCGTAGTCAGGATCGAACCCATGTCCCTGGCATCGTAAGTCATGATATGTTACCCTAATGCTAAAGACCACTCTGCTCTCACTTTCACCTGGTGTTCTGCTATTCTACCTTGGCCCTTTTTTGACCTTTCCAGCTTCATCTCAGGAGATGTGTTATGCCCCTGTCCCACTTAGGAAACCTGAACGGAAACCTCTGGAGACTTTGCGCCCCACCCAAGGTTTCCGTGCGGTTCCCGGAGGTTTTTGTCAGTCTCCCTACCTGCTTCCACTACCTGCAAACTCCGGCAACATCCTGCAACCTCCGGGAACCGCACGGAAACCTTGGGTGGGGCGCAAAGCCTCCAGAGGTTTGCGTTCAGGTTTCCTAAGTGGCACAGGGGCATTAGTATCGACAATCATTACAATCATGATTTACCATGATTTAGCCTGCAGGCCGAAGGTGAGATGGGGCCTAATGCATTATTGTCAATGGAAATACCGTAAATTTTCAGAAGATTACATTTTACACAGGGCTTTGTGGGGAAGCTGATTTTTGCAGTAAGACGGCAGGCAGAAGAAACTTTCCAAGGTCAGTGTGAAGCGTTTCTTTTAGGATCAAAGGTCAGAAGGTATTTCATGCATTTCCCTCTGCCCTGGATGACTCTAATTTCCATAAAACAGTTTAACAAAGACGTGGAGGGTGCGGAGAGGGTTTACTGGTATGCTGTCTCTATTAGAGGCTATTAGCTAAAAGAGTTAGGATATTTGCACAGATCAGAGGGGAGATCTGATCGAAGTTAATAAAATGAGAGGCAGAGAGGTCAGAATCCTTGTCCCATTTGTCCCAGGGTGAAAATGTCAAGCACGAGAGGGCTTAGTTTTAAGTGAGATGGGCAAAATTGTAGAAGATGTGTAGGGGAAGTTTTTTTTATACAAATAATTTTTTGTCACGTGGACCTTAGTACAATGAAACTCTTATTTTGTATACAGCTCAGAGACAATCCTGCTCTACAATAGGCACTATTATACGAAATATAAGAGTGTCAGATAGTAGGCCACACCGAGTCCGTATACAAGATATACATGTATTAAGCGGCATCCTGTACTCTTCAAGTCCAAAGTTTTTAAATACCATTAGTGTATTTTGTTGGCCATAAGGGACCTGATGGAATACTGGGTAGGAGTTACAGGGATCGTCCTGGCCAGGCCATGTGTCAATGTACTGCACAGCTGCCCTGTGCCGCTGCAGGCTGCATTCATCCCATACGCTCTGCCACTTGGAACGGCACTAGATCTACTAAAGCCCCAGGATGCTTTAGGGCCTCCAGTGACCCACTCCACCGACTGTCATTCCGACACCTCCTCGACATGGTCCCGCGAAACACCTCCGACGACCATCGCTCAGCCTCCATGGAATGGTTAGGTTTATAGGGTATAGTTTAGTTAGTTCAGTTTAATTTAGTTCATTGTCTCATGCACCGAGGTACAGTGAAAAGCTTTTGTTGTGTGCTAACCAGTCAGCGGAAAGACAGCGAAGGTTGACAAAAGTACTGGAGAAACTCGGCGGGTGCGGCAGCATCTATGGAGCGAAGGAAATAGGCAACGTTTTGGGCCGAAACCCTTCTTCAGCGGAAAGACAACACATGATTACAATCGTGCCATCCATAGTGTACAGAAATGTTGCTGTCAGAGTAGAGATTTAAAAGAGTGGAGCGATTGTAATACGTGATTGTAGAGAGTTGTGAGTCTGTGGAATTCTCTGCGTCAGAGGGCAGTGGAGGCCGGTTTGCTGGATACTTTCAAGAGAGAGCTAGATAGGGCTCTTAAAGATAGCGGAGTCAGGGGACATGATGAGAAGGCAGGAACGGGATACTGAATGGGGATGATTAGCCATGATCACATTGAATGGTGGTGCTGGCTCGAAAGGGCCGAATGGTCTACTCCTGCACCTATTGTCTATTGTGTATCCACTTCTGTGACTAGCACATAAAGAATCGCCTGGTTTGGGCGCCATCTTGGATCTGGTTTATATTCAGTAGAGCAATGAGGTGATAACACTGATGTCTCCTCTTTCTGTTAAAGATCAATTGTCTTTGTAGCAAATAGAAGATTCAACTTCCACAAAGATTTTGTATGCAAGTATTCATTTTTTAATGACTTTTGATGTTGGATGATATGCTGTAATAATAAATGCTGTAAATGCTAAAATAAAAATACTTTTTAGACCATGCAGATCTAATTGTTCAGAATGTTCTTCAAGCCAGGAGCTGTTATGAAATTTACATCGAGATTAGACAATTAATAGCTTCCATGCCTCAACCATTCAGCAAGTCTAATCTCCACAGCTCGAAGCCTGTCTCTGTAAGGCCACCCATTTTGTGAAGAATTTGTTCTTTGAATTGAAGCAGTTTCATACATTCAGGCAAAGTTAATTGATGGATGCCAGAGGAACAACAGCCAATTATGATGGGCACTGAATCAATTCTGCAATAATTATTCATTTTGTTAAACAGAGCATGAACAGCATTTTAAATGAGCAAGAGAATTGATGGTTCTGGCCAACAAAATTAACTAATATCCTCCAAATATACTAAGTTACTGACTGCAACTCTGACTTCATAATCAATTAAAAGCAAAACTCTAATATCTTTTTGCATTCAGCAGGTCTGATCTTTCCTGCATCTTACACCCTGTAGTCTTTCTCTGCTGCCTGTATTTAATTATTCAAACTGTAGGTCTGAGGCATAACGAGAGTAGTCCCTTTTGAGATGATCTCCATACCATATCTCGCATGCTCTTCTGCCTACTTCCCCAACCTTTCAAAGAGTTGACTGATATTGCTTCAGTGAAATATGGTCAAGTAAAAGCGAAGAGCATTATTCACAATCAAGCAGAGAGTTGAGGCCAAGATCAGATCAGCCATCATCAAATTGAAACCAAAACAAAAAATGGCTGGAATCACTCAGCAGGTCAGACAGCATCTGCGGAAAAGAAATAAAGCTAACATTTCAGGTTGAAAATCCTTCATTCAAATGAGCACTATTTGAGGCCTTCAACTTGAAACACTAAAGGGGCTGTCCCACTGTACCAGCTAATTCAAGAGTTCTCCCGAGTTTCCCCTGATTCAAACTCAGAGAATTACGGTAATAGCCACTCGTAGGTACTCGGGGCTCTCGTGGACAATTTCCAACATGTTGAAAAATCTTCACGAGTCTTCATGAGCTTACCGCGTTTCCCGAGTACCTGCCGTTAGTGTTACGAGCCGCTAACAGATGTCCCGAGCTCTGACGTACCCGCTACGTACATTCTACGTACTTACCACAAGTTCGATTTTTTTTTTAAACTCGGGAGAGCTCTTGAATTAGCTCGTACAGTGGGACAGCCCCTTAACTCTGTTGCTCTTTCCACAGACGCTGCCTGACCTGTTAAGAGTTTCCAACATATTCTGACTTACTTCAGATTTTCAGCAGTTACAATTTTTTGGATCTTTATGATCGATTAAGCTTTGGAGCTAGTTTGAGTGGGGCTCACGGCTTGCTCCTGGTATTATTGCCGGTTAAATTTCAAACACTAGTCAATCAACTCAAAACTAACAGCATTGGAAATACATTGCACTATCCCCACCCTAATGGCGCCTAAGCTAGGCTTCTCTCTGCAGGCTGGCCACTGAAGTGGATCTGCAATCATCATAACAGTCGCTCCACTCTTTTAAACCTGTACCATTTACAGCGTTCCCTTTATCCTATATGTGTACCCTGTGGGAGGCTTCATTATAATCACGTATAATATTTCTGCTAACTGGATTATATGCAACAAAAAATCTTTTCACTGTACATGTGACAATAAACTAAATAAACTAAATGTGACAGAGGAGTCAAATCCTTCATTTCCTCCCAAGGTCTCTGACATTCAAAACCAGTTAAAAACTGACATTTAAAGAATTATTAAAAAACATTACTAAATCGAATCACCTAAAAGCTGTTTTAATTCAGCCTAATCAGGCACAGAAACCATGAGCAGATTCTCTAGATGAACTGAGGGGGAATTGCAACAAGCTCAATGGGGAATTTGGTGGTAGGGTGTGGTGATGAATCTCTCTGTAGTTCAGATACACACTTGCTGAAGTTGTCAACTTGCTGATAATATGGATGGAAAATGGTCTTGAAGCTAGAGGGAACCCCCCCCCCCCCCCCAAAAAAAAATTGTGGGTGTTACTCAAATCGATCTCCTTTCCACGCAGAAGTAGCGAAAAGTTTCTGCAATATGACAACCCCTAATATTACCCTTGTTTGCAAGTGATGGATAATCACCTCCGGCATTTGTGAAATTAGGTTAATTGCTTCTACATTTGCAAATCAGCTGAAAAGCCAAGTGTTTGATCTGTACAAAATTATAAAGTAATCTTAAAGTTATTATGACAACAAGGAGATTATAAATTGTCATATTTTTCTCTCGTCAGTTGTGATATTCTTACCGAGGTAATTTCAGTAACAAGTACATCTATATTTATAACTATGCTGGTATCAGGCGCACACTGTGAATTCAATTGAACACAATGATGTTAACATTAAAACACTTCCTCAGCCGTACATTCATCCGTGCTTGATTTATTTGTTGGTGGAGAGCAAAAGTGCAGTGATTTGGTTACATGTAATCTCTTGGTCTGAAGAAGGGTTCCAACCCAAAGTGTTACCTGTTTCTTTTCTCCAGAGACGCTGTCTGACCCGCTGATTTACTCCAAACCTTTGTGTCTATCATAGTATCTCCTTCCTACACATCTCTTGGTCCAAGAGGTTTAAGAGCAAGGTTGGACCATTTCGTCCTTTGAGCCTACTATTGGCATTGATTTAGAACGTGGCTCATTTTCTGACTGTACCATTTTCTTTTTATGCCTTCATTCTTCACATAATCAGAAATTTATCAATCTCTATTTTGAATTTGATCCCAATAACTGAGCTTTACAGCCCTTTGGATTAGAGAATTCCATAGATGCACTGCCCACTGCATGAAGAAATTATGCCTCCCTTATGGCCTACTCTTTATTTTCAGTTTGTGGCCACAGCTTGCAGACTTCACAGCCAGCTGAAGCTTCCATTGAGCTTCTAGCTTGTAAGGGTATTGTAAGATTCTATGAGATCTCCTTTCTTTTGTCCAAACTCCAGAGAGAACAAACACAATCTACTCCAGTTTCCCCTCAAGACAAACCTGTCTCCCTGAAAGGAGTCCAGTTAATTTTGAATGAGCATCGTACACTTGATATCAGGATGTCTTAGGGCACTTCATAAACAATGGTGAGATATATTAATGATGATCCAGAATAAATTGATTCGAACAATGGCTGATAAATTAATTGAAATGCTGTAGCTTGATGGATCTTGGAGATTTATTTTAAATAGGGAAAGGAAATTGCAGAAATTCAGGAAGTAAGCTCCAGAGAGTAGGATTGGGGTGATCAAACCTTGGTTACTATGTTCTAAGGCAAAATGTAATTTACAGTGAATGCATTAAAGTCAGAGTGGGTTGAATCATGTCCTTAAAGAATAATGCTCAAGAAGATTCTGCCCTTTGGCCCAACAGGCCTGACCAACGTACCCCATCTACACTAGTCCCACCTGCCAGCGTTTGCCCCTATCCCTCTAAACCTATCCTACCCATGTATTCTATCCAAGGTGATGGTAATTGCTTGGGATAAGGCCATGGAGTGATTGAGAGGTGATAGGGGGTTTGGATAACAACAACAAAAGCATCAAGTTTCATTTATGTAGCACCACTTATGGAGCAAGAAATATCAAGGCACCTCATGTGAACGTATCAACATTTCAGATGTTGACGCTGAACCACATATCAAGATTTTGGATTTACGAACTGACACCTTATACCAGCGGAGATTAAAAAAAGAGATATATCAGTGTTGTCTCTCTTATTTAATCTATAGTATAAACGAAGTTCCCCTCGGATGCACACAATAGTTGCATTGATGTCAACTGTAGTGGCCATGAGTCTGACTGGCCTTCTCTAAATATCATTTTCATTAAACTGAAATCAGGTGACAATTTAAATGAATAAATAGCCAATTTCAATCGGAGTAATTTGGACAATCTCTCTGGGAATTTCTCAATTACACAGACCTTTTGTGAAAGAGCATTTAGCTTTTTATGTTATGCAAATATGTTTTGTTTATCATCATTGCTGTAATAAATTTGAAAGTTAGATTTTTCACTGTGCGGAAACAATTGCAAATGTTTGCATTCAAACAGTACTTAAGTTCCAAACCAAAAACAGGTTGCAGCTGGAAATTATATATGATGTAAATCACAGGCAATATTGCCTGAGGCAAGAAAGTAATTCTTCTGTACATGAATCGGCCTTTGACTTAAAGGATTACGCATTGATGTTTTCCAAGTGCTTGCGATCTATTAACCAAGTGAATGTACACACTTGGGTTTCCTTGGAGTCTGTGCTCCTTAAGACAAAATGTAATTAAAGCAAATTGCAATTAAATCATTTCTTAAACGTCACATTTTTTTCCCCTCTTTCAAGTTTCTGTATTCAAGGATTATTTCCCAGCTGAGATGAAAAGCGATTGATTTAATTGAACCGTTGTTACACTCCTTCTGTGTTTTGTAGCTTACGACCTGTCTATGCTTGGGGAAAATCCCTCATCTTCACTTGACATGGCTGATCCTCTGTTGAAATTGAAGATCAGCTATTGGGAGGAATTATGTGCTTGAGGATGTGCCCTAAATCCCAGTGCGATCGCATTAAAGCATCAGTCTTTGCAAACGTAATTATTTTGCAGTGATTAAACAACATCGGATAACTCTCATTTTGTTTTCCGATGGGAACTCTGTGGCAGGAAGCTGAACACTCTGACTTTGAATACATTGGCTTGGTATCACTGACATCCACCCCAGAGGGAAGAGGTGAGCAGCAGTTCCCCTCAACCCAACCCACAGGAAAACCAGGCTCCCTTGTTACAATTTTAAGTAATACCTCCATCCCCTCTTTCCCCCTCCCCACCCCGGAGCAGACCCATTCCTCCCACTACCTAATTCCATCTCCCCCCCCCCCCCATCCCCCCAACCCCTTGCACCTATATTCTATTCCTCTTTCTGGGCTTTACATTTCACTCCTCTGCTCTCCTTATCTCACTTCATAGCATTCCCTTTTCATCTCTAGCCTTTGTCATTTACTCCAGCCGCCTGCCAAACAAATCCCTCTCACCTGTATCCACCTATCACTCTCCAGGCTTTGTCCCACCCTCACCTATTTTCCAGCTTTCGCCCCTCCGCTACAATCAGTCTGAAGAAGAGTCCTGACCCAATATGTTGCCTCTCCACCCCCTCTGCAGATGCTGCTTGTCTCGCTGAATTACTCCAGCACTTTGTGTTTTGCTCAAGCATCTGCAGTTCATTGTACCAGCCTTGTTACAATACTGATCTTTCACTTGGTGATGAACATGCACTCGATCCACTTGAAAACTCGGAAAGAAGAATCCAACCACAACGTTTCAGCCTATAATCATCTTCTCCGCTTTCAATATTCCTCTCTGCAATTCATGCTCCTCTTCGGCTCAGCCATCGAGAGGAGGCGTTGGATTTGCAGTCATCTTGATCAGAAAGATGTGTAGGAGGGAACTGCAGATGTTGGTTTAAACCGAAGATAGACACAAAAAGCTGGAGTAATTCAGCGGGACAGGCAGCATCTCTGGAGAGAAGGAATGAGCGACGTTTTTCGGGTCGAGACCTTTCCTCTGTCTGAGAAAGGGTCTCAACCCGAAACGTTACCCATTCCTTCTCTCCAGAGATGCTGCCTGTTCTGTTGAGTTACACTTGCTTTTTGTGTCTATCTTCGGTAGAAGGAATAGGTGACATTTTGGGTCGAGACCCTTCCTCAGACTGAAGAAGGGACTCGACCCGAAACGTCACCCATTCCTTCGCTCCAGAGATGCAGCCTATCCCGCTGAGTTACTCCAGCTTTTTGTGTCTATCTTTAATCAGGAAGATGTCTGACCAGGCAAATGGTTTGAGTCTCTCCAAGATCACAAAAATTAGCATTAGTCCTTCGAGTCCACAACCCGAGCAGTCAGATTAGTGGGAGGATGATCAATTTATGAATTGCATGCTTTTATTTATTTATAATAACCTCTCAATTTACAACATGCTGATGCTAAGCCACCTAAATAATTTACAGATGCTATTTCCTCCTCTCCCTTTATTAAAACACTTTAAGTAGTTGTGGCTTCTATTATTAATATTTGCACTTATTAAGCATCTCAAAACGTAGCAAATAGAGAGCATGTAAAAAGGGATAAGAACTGGAGATCTATAAATTCCTTGGCAATTGCGTGATACATGAAATGAAAGATGATGCAAACTACTTCTCCAGCACATTACCGAAAACTTTTGAACATTTCAAAATCCAGCGGCGACCTGAAAAAAGGTATGACTCTTTGGACGACTGAGGAGACCATACAGGCGACACCCTGGCGACCATGTGGTGACTGCCTAGTCGCCTAAAAAAATCGCCTAGGTGGGACAGGGGCGTAACTCTCTCAAGATTCAAGATTCAAGATACAATTAATTGTCACATGTGCCAGATGGCACAGTGACATGAAATTCCCATACAGCCATACAATAAAAATAAAGAACACAACACACTATAGAATTTGACATAAAACATCCCCACACAGCAGAATCAAAGTTTCCCACTGTGTGGGAAGGCACCAAAGTATTGGATGTTTGAATACATCATACACGGTGCCTTCAAAATTCAACCCACCGATTATTATTGAGCACATTTCACGCCACTAAATGGAGATCATTTAGTGGCGTGAATATCAGATAGAAATGTATTTAAGCCATACCAGATATGTGACATTTTATACGTGATATGTGATACTTCATTCTCCCCAGATGCTATCTTGTCTGATGAGTACTCCCAGAAGTCACTGATTTTTTTTTACCACAAATTCAGTATGCTTCATGACAAGGATTTTTTTTTAGCTCAACATTAGCACTACTAATTTATGTTTTGCATCCATTATAGTAATTTACTTGCCAAAGTATCCATGAAGTTACTGCAGTGACATTTAAATAGCTATAATTACATAGGAAAATTAAAAATATGTAAAAGCAATTAGACACATTTGGCTAATTACTTTAATCTAACTACGCATACATCACCATGCCTAAGTGAAATGGGTGTGTTTAGAAAAGTCTTTGTATTCAATAAACATCAATCATTTAGTGAAAAAAACCTTTGACCTGAATTGTTGACCACTAAATTCAGCTGTGTGGCACCTAGTTTGTGTACATTAGCACCAAGTTGTTTCCAATTAGACATCCAATCTGTTGCACACATATATAACCCCAATCACTCTCTTCACGTTGTGAAGCATGCTAGTGTGTAAGAGGGGTTATTCGCTGTCAAAAGTAGATGATAAACCTCCTATGGGCAGATTTGTATCTCAAACACCTTTGTTTAGTTTAGTTTAGAGAGACAGTGCGGAAACAGGTCCTTCGGCCCACCGGGTCCACGCCGACCAGCAACCCCTGCTCACTAATACTATCCTACACGTACTAGGGACAATTTACAATTTTACCGAAGCCAATTAGCCCACAAACCTGTACATCTTTGGTGTGGGAGAAAACCCACACAGCTCACATCCTTTATGTGACGAATATTTGCATAACTTGGGTATGCAAAACAGAACATCACTGCGACTAAAGTATCATCCATTCATTCATTCATCCAATCATTCATTCATTCAATTCAATCAATCATTCAATCATTCATTCAATCATTCAATCATTCATTCAATCATTCATTCAATCATTCATTCAATCATTCATTCATTCATTCATTCAATCATTCATTCAATCATTCATTCATTCATTCATTCCTCATTCATTCATTCATCATTCATTCATTCATTCATTCATCGTTCATTCATTCATTCATCATTCATTCATTCAGGATGGATGCCTGCACGGCTGGGCACATCCACACCCTTCACATAAAGGGTGGTGGGTGTATGGAACAAGCTGTCAGAGGAGGCAGTTGGACATCGGACTATCCCAACATTTAAGAAACAGTTAGACAGATACATGTATAGGACAGGTTTGGAGTGATATGGACCAAACGCAGGCAGGTGGGACTAGTGAAGCTGGGACATGTTGGCCGGTGTGGGCAAGTTGGGTAGAAGGGTCTGTTTCCGCACTGTATCACTCTATGACTCTATACCATTGTCTGGAGAGAGATATCTAGGGAACAGGACTATCCTCTGATTCCCTGGCTACTCACAGCAGTGTGCTTGCTCTCCAAACCCTGCATCTGCTTCGAGATATGAGAGTCGTGCGAGTAGCAGACCCACAGTGAAAAAAGCTGTAGGTCTCATGAAGATGAGATTTCATTATCTGCAGCAAGTCTGTTTTTCAATATGTGCCAAACAGATGCTGCTTGATGCACAGCCGTGCCAATAAAAGACAACAGCAACTGGAGTAATAAAATAAATCAAAATAGAGGCAGCAGTAAATCACACAGAGCCTGAATAGCAGCATGAGCAAGACTATTACCTCAGGGTCTCACGGTCTCATCTCCCAGTTGTGCTGAGGGGGCATGGTGGCACAGCGGTAGAGTAGCTGCTTTACAGCGCCAGAGACCCAGGTTCGATCCCGACTACAGGTGCTGTCTGTACGGAGTTTGTACGTTCTCCCCGTGACCTGTGGTCTCATGAAGATGAGTTTTCCCTGGGAGCTCACACACTCCAAAGACGTACAGGTTTGTAGGTTAATTGGCTTGGTGAAATTGTAAATTTTCCCTAGTGTAGGTAGAATATGGACCTCAGACCTTCTGAGGTCTGAGGTCCCCACCTGCTTTAAAAGGGCATCAATTATACTGGTGCCCAAGAAGAGTAAGGTGACGTGCCTCAATGACTATCGACCAGTGGCACTAACGCCGGTGGTGATGAAGTGCTTTGAGAGGCTGATCATGGAGCAAATCAACTCCTACCTCGACAAAAACCTGGACCCACTGCAGTTCGCTTACCGCCACAACAGATCAACGGTGTATGCAATCTAGCTGGCCCTCCACTCCGCACTGGACCACTTGGACAACAAAAACTCATATGTCAGGATGTTATTCATCGATTACAGCTCGGCATTCAACACAATCATCCCCTCCAAACTGGTTACCAAACTCGCAGAACTGGGTCTCTGCGCATCCCTCTGCAACTGGATCCTCGACTTCCTCATCCACAGACCACAGTCTGTTCGTATTGGTGGAAATGTGTCAGCCTCGATAACAATCAGCACGGGAGCACCTCAAGGCTGCGTGCTCAGCCCCCTGCTGTACTCACTCTATACCCATGACTGCGTAGCCAACCACAGTGTGAACTCCATCATCAAGTTTGCTGACGACACCACTATTGTGGGGCGTATCACTGATGGGGATGAGTCAGAATATAGAAGGGAGATCGAGCAACTGTCCATATGGTGCCAGCGCAATAACCTGGCCCTCAACACCAGCAAAACCAAGGAACTGATTGTGGACTTTGGAAGGAGTAGGAGGGGGACCCACAGCCCCATTTATATCAACGGGTCGATTGTTGAAAGCTTCAAATTCCTGGGCGTGCACATCTCTGAAGATCTTTCCTGGTCCGAGAACACTAACGCAATTATCAAAAAAGCTCATCAGCACCTCTACTTCCTGAGAAGATTACGGAGAGTCGGTTTGTCAAGGAAGACTCTCTCTAACTTCTACAGATGCACAGTAGAGAGCATGCTGACCGGTTGCATCGTGGCTTGGTTCGGCAATTTGAACGCCCTGGAGAGGAAGAGACTACAAAAAGTAGTAAACACTGCCCAGTCCATCATCGGCTCTGACCTTCCTTCCATCGAGAGGATTTATCGCAGTCGCTGCCTCAAAAAGGCTGGCAGTATCATCAAAGACCCACACCATCCTGGCCACACACTCATCTCCCTGCTACCTTCAGGTAGAAGGTACAGGAGCCTGAAGACTGCAACAACCAGGTTCAGGAATAGCTACTTCCCCAAAGCCATCAGGCTATTAAACCTGGCTCGGACAAAACTCTGATAATTAGTAACCACTTTCTGCTATTTGCACTTTATCAGTTTATCTATTCATGTGTGTATATATTTATATCATGGCATATGGACACCCTCTATCTGTTTTGTACTAAATGCCTACTATTTTCTGTGTGCTTAAGCAAAGCAAGAATTTCATTGTCCTATACAGGGACACATGACAATAAACTCACTTGAACTTGAACGAACTTGAACTTGATAGTGTTAGTGTGCAGGGATCGCTGGTCGGCGTGGGCTTAGTGAGCTGAAGGGTCTGTTCCCATGCTGTATTTCTTAAAAAAAGCTAAAAAGGAGGCAGGTAACGGATAACATGGGCTATAAGACGCTTCTAAACAGAGGACCTATTTTCATAAGAAGTCTATAACATAAAATACCACAATGCAAATCTTGCCACTCTTTCTATTTTGCAATCCCTAATGGCAATACGATGCACCATGAGTCCAGCTGGAGAAGCTAGATGATGTATTGACTTCCCTCATATCCCGCGGTGCAAATCCACCTGCACTGAACACAGCACAGGAATGATTGAATGAAACTTGGTTCTAATTACTTTAATGGCGTCTGTGTTTCCTCAGGAGTGATACTTCACAAAGAGAACTCAGACGGAATATAACATATTTGCCTTGAGGATTTCCAGCTCTGCCTTTGTCAGCAGTGGTGTGTGTGTGTATCATCTTGGCACGTTTGGTAAGAATGTGACATTTCCATTGTTCAGGGATTGCTACTCCTCAGCCATCTCCTGCCAGGATCCTCTTTGGGTGATCAGACAGATCCTTTGGCCTTCCACCTGCCAAGCATATCCATGAGTGACAGGAGCAGAATTAGGCCATTCGGCCCGTTAAGACTACTCCGACATTCAATCGTGGCTGACCTATCTTTCCCTCTCAACCCCATTCTCCTGTCTTTTCCCCATAACCCCTGACACCAGTACTAATCAACCCGTTCTAAGCATCTTGTTGACCAGGACTTACGTGACAAAGATTTGAACGCTTCCTTCTCCCCTGCGATCTCTGACACATCTATACAACCAAAGGGTGTGTAGCCGCTCTCTGACTGTCACGGGGCAAGTCATACAAGGGCTGATGCTGCTCTGTATAGCAAAGTGCTAGCAATTGTTCAAAATTGGTGTGGTTCCATAGACAACTGAGGACGTCCTGTTTCAGCGCTTATTTTACGATGCAGCCTATGCTCAAGCCACTTCAAACCAGATTTTGACCAACTGTAACATTTTTGTGGAGTATCTGATCCGGTGTGAGAGATTAACACGGCCATAATTTGGAACATTAAATCCATACAATTTTGAGGCAATCGATTCCAAGGTGTCTTGGTTCAATCCAAGGGAGGTCCCTTGTAAATGTATCTCTAAATTCTTTCACACCTTCATCCTCCCAGCATTGCCCTGTCTCCATTCAATCTTTGCTCCTGTGAGTAATGCCATGGAAAATCTATAAGAATTGGAGGGTAGCTAATGTTAACCCACTTTTCAAGAAAGGAGGGAGAGAGAAAACAGGGAATTATAGACCAGTTAGCCTGACATCGGTGGTGGGGAAGATGCTGGAGTCGATTATCAAAGATGTAATAGCGGCGCATTTGGATAGCAGTAACAGGATCGGTCCGAGTCAGCATGGATTTACAAAGGGGAAATCATGCTCGACGAATCTTCTGGAATTTTTTGAGGATGTAACAAGTAAAATGGACAAGAGAGCCAGTGGATGTAGTGTACCTGGACTTTCAGAAAGCCTTTGATAAGGTCCCACACAGGTTAGTGGGCAAAATTAGAGCACATGGTATTGGGGGTATGGGTATTGACATGGATAGAAAATTGGTTGGCAGACAGGAAAGAAAGAGTAGGGATTAACGAGTCCCTTTCAGAATGGCAGGCAGTGACTAGTGGGGTGCCGCAAGGCTCAGTGCCGGGACCGCAGTTATTTATAATATACATTAATGATTTAGATGAAGGAATTAAAAGTAACAGTAGCAAATTTGCAGATGACACAAAGCTAGGTGGCAGTGTTAACTATGAAGATGATGCTATGAGGATGCAGAATGACTTGGGCAGGTTGGGTGAGTGGGCAGATGCTGTATAATGTGGATAAATGTGAGGTTATCCACTTTGGAGGCGAGAACGGGAAGGCAGATTATTATCTGAATGGTGTCAGGTTCGGAAAAGGGGAAGCACAATGAGACCTGGGTGTCCTCGTACATCAGTCACTGAAAGTAAGCATACAGGTACAACAGGCAGTGAAGAAAGCTAATGGCATGTTGGCCTTCATAATAAGAGTAGTTGATTATAGGAGCAATGAGGTCCTCCTGCAGTTGTATAGGACCCTGTTGAGACCACACCTAGAGTATTGTGTGCAGTTTTGGTCTCCTAATTTACATCCCAATGCGCGGTGGTGGATGTTCATGTTAGTTTTTATGTAGTTGTGTGTCTTGTTGCTTTTTTGGTATGGCTGTGTAGCAAATCAAATTCCTTGTATGTTTTTGCATATTTGGCTGATAATTTACAATACAAAACACCAATACAATATATCCCAAAAAGGAAAAACAAAATTCTTACTTGCAGCAGCACAACAGGCTTTTTACAGTATAAACATGGTACTTAATGCCTAACACTAACAAACAAACGTACAATGAAGATTGACACACAAAAAAATGGAGCAACTCAGTGGGTCAGACAGCGTCTCTGGAGAAAAGGGTGTTTGACCCTCTGAGTTAGTCCAGGTTTTGTGTCTAACTTCGGTTTAAACCAGCAAGGTTTTTATGTTCCTAAACATAAAAGGAAGCTCAATAAATAAAAAAAAAACAACACAAAGCTTAAAGTCAGTTACAAAGAGGCCAGCAGGAACTTGGCTGTTTGGCACTTAATGTAAATTCTATGGAAATAGGTATCAGCTGAAGAAGACATATGCGCCCACAAAGAAGGATTTTTAAACCATTCTGAGGAGCACTTTTTTCGCATATGAATGCTGCAATTTATGTTTGCTTCTAACAGTTGGCAATGACAAAGAGGTTTAATGCAAAATCTTTTCGAACAAGAATATATGGGTCCTGAAGAACCTGATTAACATTCATGATCATAAGCCATTGCACACGTTATCGATGGACGCATAAACCTGCCATCGTGCTATCTGCTAAACGTGTAATAGATAGGCCTCCTTTCTAAAGTGCTCATTATACAGCAAGTCCAAGCTCCATTGACCCATAATTGATGAAGAAGAAAAGTAATTGAATGCATATGAAAAAACAAAATTGTGTGCTGTGATCTATGTGAAGATCTGGATTTATGGTGAGGAAGTACCTCTGCCTGCTGCTGACACTATCCCATAGGGCAGGGCCATTCAATTAACCCCTCGCAAAGCAGCCAAACCAATCTCCCCGTGGCTGCTGCAGATTTTGATGAAGTGAGGAGGAAAGGTCAGCTTCCCCAAAGGCAATAGGAAGTCCGGTATCATTGTGCTGAGTCTCTTTTGTTGTGATATGAAGAGAAATGCCAGCAGTCACCTGTTCAAATCGTAGTACATCTCAGACCCAGACTTGCTCTCTGTGAGCCGGGCAACTGGTACACAATGATACGTGTGGGAAGGAACTGCAGATGCTGGTTTAAACCGAAGATGGACACACAATGCTGGAGTAACTCAGCGGGTCAGACAGCATCTCTGGAGAAAAGGAATGGGTGTCGTTTCGGGTCCAGATCTGAAAAAGGGTCTCGACCTGAAACGTCACCTGTTCCTTGTCTCCAGAGATGCTGTCTGACCCGCTGAGTTACTCCAGCTTTTTGTGTCTATCTTCGTACACAATTATACTGTGATACTGACAGACTAGTACACAAAGTTCTGGAGTAACTCAGCAGATCAGGGAGCATCTCTGGAGAACACGGATAGGTGACGTTTCAGGTCTCGACTTTGCGTCCTTTTGTATATTAACCAGCATCTGCAGTTCCTTGTTTCGACAGTTACTGGCAGACTCCCTGGGCTCAATCTATCACCAGGTTTTGCCACTGCCCATTTGACAGAAAGATTGTTTCTCCAATTTCACAGTGCGCATAGGATAGAAACATAGAAACATAGAAAATCAGATTCAGATTCAGATTCAGCTTCAATTGTCATTGTCAGTGTACAGTACAGAGACAACGAAATGCAGTTAGCATCTCCCTGGAGAGCGACATAGAATATGATTTCAATAAATAAATCTATTTACATGCATACAGTCATAGTGTATTTCCTGTGGGAGGAGTGTCCGGGGGGGGGGGGTGGTGATTGACAGTCACCGAGGTACGTTGTTGAGTAGAGTGACAGCCACAGGGAAGAAGCTGTTCCTGGACCTGCTGGTCTGGCAACGGAGAGACCTGTAGCGCCTCCCGGATGGTAGGAGGGTAGACAGTCTGTGGTTGGGGTGAGAGCAGTCCTTGGCGATGCCGAGCGCCCTCCGCAGACAACGCTTGCTTTGGACAGACTCAATGGAGGGGAGCGAGGAACCATTGATGCATTGGGCAATTTTCACCACCCTCTGCAGTGCTTTCCAGTCGGAGACAGAGCATTTGCCATACCATACTGTGATACAGTTGGTAAGGATGCTCTCGATGGTGCAGCGGTAGAAGTTCACCAGAATCTGAGGAGACAGATGGACCTTCTTCAGTCTCCTCAGGAAGAAGAGACGCTGGTGAGCCTTCTTGACCAGAGTTGAGGTATTGTGGGTCCAAGAGAGGTCATCGGAGATGTTGACCCCGAGGAACCTGAAGCTGGAAACACGTTCCACCTCCGTCGCTTTAATGTGGATAGGGGTGTGCGTGCCGCCCCTAGACTTCCTGAAGTCTACAATGAGCTCCTTGGTCTTCTTGGAGTTAAGGGCCAGGTTGTTGTCCGCGCACCATGCTGCTAGGAGCTGGACCACCTCCCTATAGGCCGACTGATCGTTGTTGCTGATGAGGCCAATCACCGTTGTATCATCTGCATACTTGATGATGGTGTTAGTACCATGTACAGGTGCAGGACTAGGACATTCGGCCCTTCGAGCCTGCACCACCATTCAATTTGATCATGGCTGATCATCCAACTCAGTATCCTGTACCTGCCCTCTCTCCATACCCCCTGATCTCTTTAGCCACAAGGGCCACATCTAACTCCCTCTTAAATATAGCCAATGAACTGGCCTCAACTACCTTCTGTGGCAGAGAATTCCAGAGACTCACCACTCTCTGTGTGAAAAATGTTGTTCTCATCTCGGTCCTAAAGGATTTCCCCTTTATCCTTAAACTGTGACCCCTTGTCCTGGACTTGCCCGACATCGGGAACAATCTTCCCGCATCTAGCCTGTCCAACCCCTTAAGAATTTTGTAAGTTTCTATAAGATCCCCCCTCAATCTTCTAAATTCTAGCGAGTACAAGCCGAGTCTATCCAGTCTTTCTTCATATGAAAGTCCTGACTGGGTTCTCCTTGATAGCCAAACGAATGCTGAATGGCTTGTTCCCTTTGGGATGCTTAGGTTTAGTATGCCAACTCCACTGACATTTACTCTACTTCTTAGAGTCATACAGCGAGTCAAACAGGCCCTGCAGCCCAACATGCCCATGCCAAACAAGATGCACCATCCAGGCGAGTCCCACCTGCCCACATTTGGCCCGTATCTCTGTAAATCTTTCCTACCCGTGCACCTGTCCAAATGTCTTTTAAAGGTCTTTGAAGGTCACAGTGTCTCAGGCACTGAATCGGCAGGAAAGGAAGAATCATCAATATGGCAAATGCCCAGCATTTGGGGGAATGTCTGTCTTTACTCTGCCCCACTCCTTCCATTGCCTACAAGTCTGAGAATTCCGGGGTGATTCTCTCACAAGTGTCAAGGGTTTCAAGTTACAGATTCTGCCACTGATCCACTTCTAATGCCACTTGACCTGAAGAAATACCTTCTTCACCACTGGCTCCTGGTGGACATGACTTAAGGGGCTGTCCCACTTGGGCGACCTAATCCGCGAGTTCTGGCAAGTTTGCCCTTGACTCATACTCGCAGCATGGTCGACACGAGGTCGGCGGAGGTCTTTGTAACTCTCCTTCATGCTCGAGAGTGGTCCCCGTGTACTCGAGGCCTCAGCTAGGTCGCGGTGTATTTTTCAACGTTGAAAAATGCCCGCGAGTAAAAAAATGGTCGCCATGGAAAAAATCGATACTTTTTTTACTCGTAGGTTTAGTCATAGTAGGTCATATTAGGTTACCATATTAGTCGTAGGTAATCGAGGGTAGTCGAAGGTAGTTGTATATAGTCTTCATCATAGTCAAAGGAGATCGAAGGAGGTCTTCTACATAGTCGAAGGAGGGCTTCAACATGTCATTTTTTCAAACTCTCCTAAACTCGTCTAAACTCGCCAATTTGGTCGCCCAAGTGGGACAGCCCCTTTAAGACTCCCATCCAATCTGAATCATAGCCATTTGTCATCAATATCTGCTATCATTCCATTAGTCAATTATATATCAATATCAAACAAATTCTCAATTTAATGGGACGGAACAGTGGCACAGTGATCGACTGGCTGCCTTACAGCACCAGAGACCCAGGTTCAATCCTGACTACGGGTGATGTCTGTACAGAGATTTTACATTCTCCCTATCACCTTGTGGGTTTTCTCCAGGTGCTCCGGTTTCCTCGCACATTCCAAAAACATGCAGGTTTGTAGATTAATCGGCTTCTGTAAATTGCCCCTCATGTGTAAGATGGAACTAGTGTACAGCTGATCACTGGTCGGCATGGACCAGGTGGGCCAAATAACCCATGTTTATGCTGTACCTCTAAAATAAAATAAACAATCTTGCTAACAGGACCTACGAATGGCATTTTATCAAAAAAATTATTGAAGATAAAAAATATATCACCGACTGAAAAATCCACTGAAAACCCTGTTCTTGAAAGAAATTTATTGAGGTTACCAAATGTTGCCTTTCATGTATTAATCCATCTATTTCCAAATTGTTATTTATGTTCTCCTGGATTTTAGTGGAAGAACTGCCCTGAATGTACTGGATTTATACTTCTCCCCATAGATGATTTGACCATACGAAGGTGAGAGCAGGGTGTAAATCTGCACCAAAATATCGTGCCAATTAAATTGCAAATTCAACACGAGTTCAGAAGGCAATCTTCAATGTTCCAGATAGATGAGGAAACTGACAACAGGTGAAAGGATGTATAGTTTGGGATGACGGCTCCCTGAAAGACATGGACATGGGTATGGAAACAGAGAGGGGCAAATATCATAGACACAAAATTCTGGAGTAACTCAGCGGAACTGGCAGCCTGAAATGGGGAGAGGGAGATACAGAGATAAGGAAATGCAAGGTGTGAAAACGAGACAAAGGGGATGGAGATCAAGGAAGATGTAGAATAGATCATTGTTAGCAAGGAGAAGGTGACAACAAAGCAAACAGAGATAAAATGTAAACAAGGACAGTCAGACCAGTTAGAGAACTGGGAAGAGGGGGAGGGGATGGAGAGAGAGGGAAGGCAAAGGCTACTTGAAGTTAGATAAGTCAATATCATATCGCCGGGGTGTAAGCTGCCCAAGCAAAATATGCGGTGTAGTTCCTCCAATTTGAGCTGAGCATCACTCTGACAATGGAGGAGGCCTAGGACATAAAGGTCAGTGTGGGAATGGGAGTTAAAGTGTTTAGCAACCAGGAGGTCAGGTAGGTTTTTTTAACATGTTGAGTTTGGAATTCTATGAGATGGGGACATAGGGGAACAAGCTGTCCTTTGCTGAGGACTGATCTTTCGGGATCAGAGAGTGGATGATTAGAAGGGATAGTAAAACCAGGCATTGGAAGGGACTGGATGGTGGAAATCTTATTTGAGGAAAGTGAAGAGGGGAAACTATCTGGAGGGGAAATGAACTGCAGGAGGAGCTGAAGTTCACAATCTTAGACATCTGAACAGAAGGAGAAATGTCATCAATTATCATAATTTGGAAGTTCATGGTCAGAACCACCGACATATCTCCACATTTCTTCCACAACGGTGCATTATAACCTCACCAGCATCCATTTAAGGTTTATCCATTATACCTCTGTGTCAGTAATAGATATAGACATATATCTCTGGAACTCTCTGGAATTCTCTGCCACAGAATGTAGTTGAGGCCAGTTCATTGGCTATATTTAAGAGGGAGTTAGATGTGGCCCTTGTGGCTAAAGGGATCAGGGGGTATGGAGAGAAGGCATGTACAGGATACTGAGTTGGATGATCAGCCATGGTCATATTGAATGGCGATGCAGGCTCGAAGGGCCGAATGGCCTACTCCTGCACCTATTTTCTATGTTTCTTTATATTTACAATTGAAAATGGTTCTCAAGGATCTCAAGTCAAAATCATAAATGGGATCGTCCAAATTCCTTGGCTACCACAATTATCTGTTAGATTCATCCATTAGAATGAATCAAAACTTTAATCACTCATATCTCTCCCCTCTATTAGTTGTCCATCATTTCCAATTTACTAGATTATGGTGATTTCCTGATCCACTCGATTTAAATGTCTTGTGCCATTGTATCTACCCTGTACTACTTCTGCAACCTTCTGAAAGGTTACATCTCAACCCTTGCTCTCCAATCTAACCCTCAGTCGACTCCACCCCATCCAGTTCACCAGCTATTAGATCTTGGAGTCACTTCATCTTGATTATCTGGAACAACTCCCTAAATTCCTGAATGTCAACGTTGTCCTAATCTGCTGGAAGACCAACTTGCAGATGAATTTTGAATGACAAAATCTCCTGTTAATATTTGGCGATCATTCATTTTGCTTCATTTTTGCCCCCTGTGTGAAAATACTAGGAATCGTTTTTTTTTAATAAAGGCGCGTTACTCTGTTGAACATGGGTTAAGAGTGCTGAGAAAATACTAATTGTAATAGGGCTAATTGTACATCTTTTACTGGCAAAGGGACACAGTGTTAATAGGGAACCAATTTGAAGTCAATTCAATTTAGAAATCTATCACTGAATAAAGTCATCCAACCAGAATTCAATTCAGATAAAATGTGTAATGTTGGAACCTTGTGTTAAAAGTTCAGGGAATCTGAAATAACTATTTGTTCTTCTTCCATTAAATGATAGTACAAAAAAAAATCAGCATAATGTCATATTAAAATAATTATTGAATGTATGCACATTTGTTGTCCCCAAGGTTGCTTAATGAAAACTAAATAGGCTGCCCACAGATTAATTGGTGAAGCAGATCATTCTGTTGCCATAGTAACAGAGCATTGGAGTCCCAGATATTGAGTTGGGACATAATACAGCAATCATTAAATTTTAAAGAATTGAAATATACTCCATTATCAATGAAATATATCCCCTTGTTTTTGTCATGTGCTCATCAAACATTTTTCGAACAAGGTAATGCTCTCTGAATTATTTTTAAAAAATATCATAAATTGCTCTTCTGCGAAAGGTTGTTTTAGATTTTTGTCAATAAAATTATAATACTGCCACCCAAAATCTATTTGAAATACAATGAACCCTTTCACTTAATTATTTTTATAGATTCGCACCAATCTTGCGAGTTAGAAAATGTCACCTATCCATCTTCTCCAGTGATGCAGCCTGACCCTTTGAGTTACTCCAGCAGTTTGTGCCTTATCTACACTCCATGGTGGAATAATACTTAAATGGACGAGGTTTCTAGTGATCCCAGAGAACCTCAAGCACACCTTCACATAACTGCTCTTCCAAAGCAGTCCAGGTTTCCGTCACTTTCAGCTTTTTCAAGATCAATCCAGCTTGCAACTACAGACAAGTGGCCTGGATCACAGTCTACCCCTCCCAGCAGCATTGGAGAGGTTACAACTAAACCGTTCCTATTCATGCACCGCTCTAACTGTATTTTAATTGCTGTTATAATACAATGTGCCACAATACCTCATTCCATGTAACTACCAGCCTTTGTGTGAAAAACTTGCCCCTCAGGTTGCAACTAAATCTTGTCCCTCTCCCCTTAAGCCTATGTCCTCTGGTTCTTGATTCCCCTACCCTGGGCAAAAGACTCTGTGCATCACCCTATCACTCCCCTCATGATTTTATATATCTCTATAAGATCACCCTTCAGCCTCCTACGCCGCTAGGAATTAAATCCAAGCCTGCCCAATATCTTCCTGTATCTCAGCCCCTCAAATCTGGGCAACATCCTCGTAAATCTTCTACTCACTCTCTCTCGGCCAAACAGTAGTAGCGGTGTTTCACCTGTTCCCTTTAAAGGTCTCAGCTTTGTGGTTGAGCGGGAGAAATTCGGCTAGGGTTTTTTGGGGGGGAAGAATGTGGTGTTATAAAAGCAAATCCATCATGCTGGCTTTTTTAAAATCCGCTATGTTGTATCACCATCTTTTACAGTGTCTGCAAGCCATATTCAAAGAACATGCAACACTGGTTTAACAATACATAAAATGGCACATATTAATTTCCAGCCCTTGCTTTGGCTACTTCTGTTCAACTGCAGTTGAGACGAGAGGCATAGATTGGGTTGACAGTCAGAACCTCTTTCCCAGGGTGGAAATGTCCAACACTAGAGGGCACAGCTGTAAGGGGAGAGGATGAAAGTTTAACGGAGATGTGCAGGGCAAGTATTTTTTAAACAGAGGGCAGCAGGGGCCTAGAACACATTGCCAGGGGTGGTGGTGGAGGCAGATATGACAGTGGCACTCAAGAGGCTTTTAGTTAGGTACATGGAAGTGCAAGGATTAGAACGGTAAGGATCTTGTAGAGGCAGTGAGATCATTTTAACTTGGCATCATGTTCGGAGCAAACATTGTGGGCTGAAGGGCCCATTCCTGTGCTGTACTGTTCTATGTTCTGTGAGATTCTTTTTTTTTGTGAATATGAATGCATGTTTATTCATCATTTTGGAATAAATTATAAGAATGCATTTTGATCTAATTTAGGTGTAGAATATACTAAACTTCATTCACATGACAATACAGAACAGCTATTAAAATAGTTTTAATTGGTATCCAGAATCTGAAAGTAAATTGGAAGATAGAAGATAAGCTTTCAGTGTCAAACATTCAATTTCTGGTGATGTTCAATCTGCCCCTGGGATAGATGCATTGTGATATGACGATAATAATAGATTTTGACAGTCTCTCTGCATTTCAGAGTTTGCCCAGTGGACGGACCTGTGTATGTCCAAAAATCTTTCATTAATTAAGAGTGGGTTGAAACATGATTGCAAACAAAGGCGAGCCAATTGCTTACATCCACCAGAGTTATCTGAGCACTGACAGAGGTTTGAGAGCACAGAGTAAAAAACTAGGGGCCATCTTCACCGTGCATCAAATAGCAGCAATCCTGTTCAAAGCATGAATTCATGAAATTACGATGATTTAACTTAGCAGTTCAATGATCAATGCATTTTCAATCCTGTGCACTGTATCTGAGTAAATAGGAGCTAAATTTCACCTCATTGCAATGGTTTAAAAGACAATTTGAAATTATTACAGAATCCTATTTGATTAATTCACTGCTCAAGACTCGTTCACGTTCGTTGCTGATGCCGCTCCAGGTTTAGATTAGATTAGATTAGATTAGATTCGTTTATTGTCATTCAGACCATTCGGTCTGAACGAAATTCAATGGTTTAGTTTTAGAGATACAGCGCGTAAACAGGCCCTTCGGCCCACAGAGTCAGCGCTGACCAGCGATCACCCCGCAAATTAACGCTATCTTACACACACTAGGGACAATTTACACATACACCAAGTCAATTAACCTACATACCTGTACGTCTTTGGAGTGTGGGAGGAAACCAAAGATCTTGGAGAAAGCCCACGCGGTCATGGGGAGAAAGTACAAATTCCACACAAGCAGCGCCCGTAGTTGGGATCGAATCCGGCTCACCGGCGCTGCAAGCGCTATAAATGCATCAACTCTACCACTGCGCCACCGTGGTCACTTACGTGTTACAAGATGCTCCTGAAGCTGATGAGAGCTAACCCATATGCTCTTATCTTCTTTCCACGCATGGTGCAACAGCAACAAACTGCATTTCTGTTACACCATGGTTGCACTTGCATGTCTGAAGACATTCCACAGCAAGCAATGCTGGCAGACAACAATTGATACTGGGAGGTGGCAATGGTTGGGACAGGGGTGGTTTGTGAACCAGGAGCCATGTGTGTCAGTGAGCACAGGGTGCTGGTTGAATTGGAGACTGATGTGGACAGTAAAATAAAGTTTGAGCAACATGGATGGTGGCGGATTGGCCAGTTTCCTTACTGCAACGCCAATTTTGTAACCTCAAAAGTGAATTATATTCCAAAGTCTTTATCTTTTCAGTCTGCTTATTACTATACCACAAAAATCCAACCTCCTTCAACATTTAAGAAGCATTTAGACAGGTACATGGCTACGACAGGTTCAGAGGGATATGAGCCAAATCCAGGCAGGTGAGACTAGTGTAGATGGGACATGTTGGCCGGTGTGGATAAGTAGGGCCGAAAGGCCCGTTTCCACACTGTATCACTCTATGACTTACTGGAGAAATAGAGAAAAAAATCACTAACGACCATAAGATAGTCATTCCTCAGTGAGAATGAATGATGACTTCATGCAGATATTGGTGTTCTATTTACCATCCACAGAATATTTGGTTCTGTAAAGTAACACTTAATATAGATATAATTGAAAGAATTATTCACTTCACTGTACATAACCTGGGAAACCATTTCCAAGTCCGGGACCGTATAGATTTGGGTGCAGGCACAAAGTTAAGTTAGAATATATTATCTGAGCAGCAATATCCATCAACATGCATAGAGGCAGTGGGTGATCAGGGCAATGTGAGGGAGGGCTCAGGCAACAGAATTTAATGACTGCAGATATCTGGAGAATAGAACATGGACAACAGGGCAAGCGTGTGTTAAAGTAGTCAATGTAGAGGTTACAACAGTACAGATAAGGTCTGAGATAAGTCAACCTAGTCCTGTGATGGCCTGCAACATATGTCTCTGACTTGGAAGCACTGGTAGGACTGTTGTAGCAAGCAGATTCATCAGAAATCAACAGAGAAATAGAAATCCATTGCTTTATCTACCATTGCGATACCTTGTTTCAGAATTGTGTATCTATCCAAGAACATCTATCAAAGGGTGGCATGGTGGAATAGCGGTAAAGTTACTGCCTTACAGCGCTAGGGCCCTGGGTTCGATCCTGACAATGGGTGCTTGTCTGTACGTTCTCCCTGTGACCTGCGCGGGTCTTCTCCGAGATCTTCGGTTTCCTCCCACACTCCAAAGACGTGCAGGTTTGTAGCTTAATTGCTTTGGTATACATGTAAATTGTACCTAGTGTGTGTGGGATAGTGTTAATTATGTGGGGATGGCTGGTCGGTGCAGACAGAGTGGGGTGAAGGGCCTGTTTCCACGCTGTATCTCGCAACTAAACTTGTGTATGGGGATTGTTGGGCGGCACGGACTCGGTGGCCAAAGTACCTGTTTACTAAAGCTGGTAGTCCAGCCAAGTGAGTGTTTGTCAGAGTTCACCACTGGGTGGCGTCAGTAAGCAGTCTGTCCTGTTCCATCTCTGTTTTTATTATTTTAAGTATGTCTTGAATGTTTGTTTTAATGTCTCTTGGTATGTCTTATGTGGTGTGTGTGTGTGTGTGTGTGTGTGGGGGGGGAAATCGGGGGAAACTTTTTCCAGTCACTTACCTCGATGGAGATGCGATTTTTCTCCATGTCGCATCTCCGTACCCCACTGCAGCCTACAACGTGGAGTGGTGCGACCTTTCCTGGAGATCGGCCCGGAGTTTCAAGCCATGGGTGCAGCGGGGACTTACCATCGCGGAGCCTGGGATCCTTTGCAGAAGATCGCCAGAGGACCACGAGACCTGTGGACTTTAACACCGTGAAGCAGCGGTCTCCGGTAAGAAGCGGCCGACTCAGGAGCTCCATGTTCCAATCTGTCCCGACGCCGGAGTTTCGATCATCCCGACGAGAATGCTTGAACAGCGGGCGGTCGGCAAAGGCCCCGACCACGAGATAATAAAGGAGGAAGATGACTGAACTTTATTGCCTTCCATCACAGTGAGGAATGTTGAGTCCACTGTGGTGGATGTTTATGTTAAACTTTACTTTATGTGCTGTGTGTATTTTTGCGTTTTGCTTAGTATGGCTGTGTGGTTACTCAAATTTCACTGTACTCTAATTGCTACATGTGACAATTAAATTGAATCTTGAATCTAGAATCTTGAGTTGAATTTTACTCATTGTGCTACCAGTAGTTCAATAAAAGGCTGCCATCTTGGTCAAAGATCATTAAGGAGCCTGCGATACGTATCAATGGTGCTTTCTGCCCACCATCAATGTGGTTTGATGTTTTAATCAGTAAATTACAGTGCATATCATGAGCTGTGTTCTTTCTGGGAACACTGCTGTCTCGTATTAATGGATTCTGATTGCACAAAATGATCCCTTAATCTGAGATAGTTTGTATTGATTTCTTTTATCCCAACACCAGAACAACAAGAATGACGCTGAGGCTTGCCGTTTGAATGCACTGACAGCTCGCCATCTGTAAACATCCAGAGTCTTTGGTTTATCGTGTAATTCTGTAATCTCAGCACTCTCGCTGCTTAATGTCAGCTGTTACTACACGGTGATTGCAGCTGGGCGTGAAACTGAAAAACATCCCAGGAGAAATGATGACAGGTTAAAATCCAATCATATTTAAACGCTTCTACATCTTTTCCTCAGCTGCTCTATCGCTGAGACTCTGGGGCTTGAGTTATAAAGGAGAGGTGGGATAGGCTGTGTTTTTTTTACCCCTGGAGTGTAGGTGGCCGAGACCTAATGGAGATAAACAATACCACGAGAGGAGAATGGTCACAGTCTCGTTCCCAGGCAGAGCAGCCCAGAACTAGAGGGCATAGGTTTAAGGTGAGATGGCAGAGATTTAATAGAGACCCGAGAGCCGATTTTTTTCATGCAGATTATGGTGCGTATGTGGAATGAGCTGGAGAGATGGTGCAATGGCAACATTTAAAGGACATTTGGAGGGGTATGTGGATTGGAAAGGTTGAGGGTGATATGGGCCAAACAATTCTAAAATCTCGTCAGCCTGGAAGAGTCGGGGATGATAGGCCTGTTTCCCTGCCCATGACTCCATGTCTACATGTCCAGATTTTCAAGTATGCTCAAAATCTTGTTTCATCACAAGGAAATAAAATGCTGACCCTCTACATTTTTGGTTTGTTCACCTCCAGATTACACATGCTAACATGAGCGAAAATAACCGAAGGTCCCTTTAATGATCATAAAACCCTGCCTCAATGAAGATTCAATTGTTGGATCAGCCCAACTGCTGTACTCACTCTATACTCATGACTGCGTAGCCGGTCATAGTGCGAACTCCATTATTAAGTTCGCCGACAACACCACTGTTGTGGGACGTATCACTGATGGAGATGAGTCAGAGTATAGAAGTGAGATCGACCGTTTGACCAAATGGTGCCAGCACAATAACCTGGCTCTCAACACCAGCAAAACCAAGGAACTGATTGTGAACTTTTGAAGGGGTAGGATGGGGACCCATAGTCCCGTTTATATCAACGGGTCGATGGTGAAGAGGATCAAGAGGTTCAAATTCCTGGGCGTGCACATCTCTGAACATCTCTCCTGGTGCGAGAACATGGATGCAATTATACAGAAAGCACATCAGCGCCTCTACTTCCTGAGAAGATTACGGAGAGTTGGTATGTCAAGGTGGACTTTCTCTAACTTCTACAGGTGCACAGTAGAGAGCATGCTGACCGGTTGCATCGTAGCTTGGTTCGGCAACTTGAGCGCCCATGAGCAGAAAAGACTACAAAAAGTTGTAAACACTGCCCAATCCATCATCGGCTCAAACCTCCCTACCATCGAGGGGATCTACCGCAGTCGCTGCCTCAAAAAGGCTGGCAGTATCATCAAGGACCCACACCATCCTGGCCACACACTCATCTACCCGCTGCCCTCAGGTAGAAGGTACAGAAGTTTGAAATCTGCAACATCCAGGTTAAGGAATAGCTGCTTCCCCACAGCCATCGGGCTATTAAACTCAACTCATACAAAACTCTGAACATTAATAGCCCATTGTCCTGTTTATTTATTTATGTGTGTATATATATTTTCAATGGTATATGGACACACTGATCTGTATTTATGCCTACTATATTCTGTTGTGCTGAAGCAAAGCAAGAATTTCATTGTCCTATCTGGGACACATGACAATAAATTCTCTTGAATCTTGGTGGATCAATAGTAACATGAAATTTCCAAGCCTTTGACGGGTGGTCAAGACAACCATGTGCCAATGATTGTTCAATAGCAATTTTATTGTCACACATGTGAAGTGTTAACACAGCAAAACTCTATTCCATACAAACAGTCCAGTAGAGTGTTGCCATTCACCTGATCCTCGATTAGCAAGTATACATAAATAGTCTGTGGTTACACAAAAAAGCTGGAGAAACTCAGCGGGTGCAGCAGCATCTATGGAGCGAAGGTCTGAAGAAGGGTTTCGGCCCAAAACGTTGCCTATTTCCTTCGCTCCATAGATGCTGCTGCACCCGCTGAGTTTCTCCAGCTTTTTTGTGTAACCTTCGATTGTCCAGCATCTGCAGTTCCCTCTTAAACACTACATAAATAGTCTACTGAGCCAAAAATAGATACACAATGCTGGCATAACAGGCAGCTTCTCTGGAGAGAAAGAATGGGTGATGTTTCGGGTCGAGACCCTTCTTCGGTCGGTGGGAGCGCTGCAAACCGGCAGCCCCGCCAGCAGTGTGTGTGTTTTTTCCACTTTTTTTTGTTTTGTTAGTATGTCTTAATGTATGTTTTTAATGTTTCTCGGTGTGTCTTATGTGGGGGGTGGTGTGGGGCAGTAAGGGGGAAACCGTTTTGGTCACCTCCTCCACGGAGAGGCAACTTTTTCCATGTCGCCTCCCCCGTGGCCTAACATAGAGGATCGATGCGGCCTTTCCCGGAGACGCGCCCGGGGCTTCGGCTGCGGGCGCGGGCGCAGTGCGGACTCTCGTCGGGGGTCACCGGAGGAGAGCGCTCCGTTTGCTGGCACGCGGCAGCCTGAAGCCGCGGTCTGCGAAGCTCCAGCTGGCACAGCATCTACAGTCTGGGATCCCTCGTTGGGGACCCCGGAGGAAAAGAGCTCAGTTGAAGTTGTGATTTAAGTGCCCAAAGGATCAAACCTCAGTGCCGTCCAGCCAGGATGGTGCAGCAGTAGAGTTGCTGTCTTACAGCACCAGAGACGCAGGTTCGATCCTGACTACAGGTACTATCTGTACGGAGTTTGTACACTCTCCTTGAGACTGCATTGATTTTGTGTGCTTCCTCCCATGTGTCAAAGACGTACAGGTTTGTAGGTTAATTGTCTCCAGGAAAATTGTAATTTGTCCCTTGTGTGCGTAGGATAATGTTAATGTGTGGGTGATCACTGATCAGTGCGGACTCAATGGGCCGAAGGGCCTGTTTCCACACCCAATCTCCAAAGCCTAAAGTCTAATTTCATTCCATGCATGGGCTTATTTCATCCCACAGTTCTCAATAATGGATCTATATATCTATCTATCTATCTATCTATCTATCTATCTATCTATCTATCTATCAATCCACAGCTCTGCGGGTGATGCCATCCGAGGTCTATTTAAATGTGATGAGTCATCTGCCTCCACTTTCTTCAGGCAGTGAGACCACATCGGCACTGCTCTATGGGTGAAAAGCTTTCCCACAATACGACTCTAATCCTTTTAGCTATTGCCTTTGATATATGTTCTCTTATTAATAGAATTTATTTTTCATCTTTACCTTGACTAGAAGTCTTGGAGTTTTATACACTTTGATTAAAACGGCCCTCGGGTTTCTTAGCTCCAAAAGGTACAAGGAAAATACTTCAATTAGCCGACCGCTTAAAAAAAAGCATTGCAGTGCCATCGACGATAATAGGATTTATCTGTTGCTGTATCTGAAGGAAATTTCTCAGTGCCATCAGTTTCAGCATGCACACTGCCAACTTCCTATTGTTGTAACCATATTTCAGATTGATTATGTAATCCATTTAGGAATAAAGTTGGTTAGTATTCTGTTCAGTGTCAACCAAAGTATTGCACCATGAAAATCTATGGTGCTATCATACTGGTAGTGATGCGTTACAAGAGAAATATTTTTTTTCCCATTCCAATTTAAACATTCCCTCGAAGTAGCTCGACAAATACATTGCAGAAGGCCAACAAATTATTTTTATATGAAGCCTACTGTATAACTGAAAGTGCTGTAACTATATCACACGGAATGATAACAGAAACCCATAAACATATTCAGGTCATCTATATTTTGTGATCTACCGTCTTGCTGCTTATTTGTGCATCATCAATGGCCTACATCTTACAGTGAAGAACAAGTGGGAAAATTCATATTGAAAGGTAAAATTTTAAAATTGAGTTGAACAAAGAGGCGTTGGTGTGCAGCTGAGCAGGCCATTAGAGTATGTTATTTATTATTTCACAGTATGTAGACATAAAAGTCACATTTATTAAGTAGACCCACGATGGCCTGCATGCAAAGTGTCAACAGGCTCTGATGTCACCTTGTTTCCTTTGAGGTTCCTGTTTTCTCTTTTGCACGACCAGATGTACGCATGTACGGTATGATTTGTCTGGACAACAATGTTTTCCACTGTACGTTAGCACACGTGATAACAACAAATCAATACCAGAACCAACACCATGGTTGCCCAAAATGGAGGCGAGAGGAGCAATGGGCCTTTGTGGCCCGCTGCAGCTGGGACTGTAACGTGGTGCCTCTTGCAATCAGACTCAGTGTGCTGTTCTGTATATTCTTTACTGGCCGGGGTGTTTGTGCTCATGTATGGTCATGGTCTTGCTGAGCTGTATGCAAAAAATGTATTTCACTGTACTCGGTGAGTGTGTCATTGACAAAAAAACATCGAACCAAGTATTACTACCTCATAATAGGCCTGGGAAACTTGGCATTGAATGGCTGCAGCCCGTCCAATGAACCTATTCCCACAGTACTGTCAAAAATAGGTGATAGAAGAATGAAAAAATATCCAAACAAAATCATTGATTATGGACTTAGGGGGGAGCCTGAGAATGCTGGAGCTGAAAGATTTTGCTGAACTTGTACATACACATCGAAACACAAGGCTATTTACGTTGGACATTTGATTATGAGAATGATATGAAAACAATAGAAATTTACCCACTGTAGAATCACAAAGGATGAGTTATATCATTAAGAAGCAACTGACCAAAGTTTTGGTGGATTAATATAATGGTTTGATAACTCTTCAGGATTATTACGGATTGAGATGTAGTAAATATTGATACCACGTTTCCATTGGTTGCTGGACGGTAATGAAAAGGCACAATTACTCATAATTATTATAACACACTAGTTATAAAAAAACATTATTTGGCACCGAATGGCTGAAATGGTGAAATCCAAGTGTAAAATCAGTTGTAAATTATTCCAAATGCAGATCAAAACTTGATAGAAAAGAATATAGGAAATTAGCACAGGCGGTTGACTACAGTGAGGAAATGTGCCAGCATAGATCTGATGGACCAAATGGCCTGCTTCTGCAGTGTAGCATTCTGTTCTTCGAGCATGAAGTTAATGGGCTGTAGGAACCTAATGAATTTCAACAGCAAGATACTGTCTCAAAACTGAAGAAGGATATGGGGCCAAGCCACACTTACCATTGGATAGCAAGCCTTTTTAGTAATACAAGCACAGTCAAATTACAGTCTGCAACAGTAAAAAATGAACAGCCTTCTTAACGGAACACCTCAGCGGATTTTAAAGAAGTGTGTGACTGACCTTTATCCCCAGTTCGATGTTCTCCCCGCCATAAACATCCATTCCATTGTCCAGCAGGCCGATCTCACCAAAAAACAACCTGTTCACCACAAACGAGCAGCCAATCATGGCAGGAGTCCTGGAAAAGAGTATGAGATTCATCATTCATCATTGGAGAAAAGGCAGAAGTGAAAGACTGGAAATGACAGCCTGACTTTTATAAAGGGTCAGAGGGTGTCTGTCTCCCCCCCCATTATCCTCCAGAGAGACTCGGATCAAACCTCCCTACCCTTTTCCCCCTATCATCTGCTGGGTCCCGCCATCCATTCCAGAGCCAATCTGGGTCTCGATCAGAAAGGTCACCTATTCCTTTTTGTCCAGAAATGCTGCCTGTCCTGCTGAGCTACTCCAGCATTTTGTGTCTATCTTTGGTGTAAACCAGCATCTGCAGTTCCTTCCCACACAATTGGAAACCACATTTTCTCTGAAACACTGGAGTTTGCAAGGAGACAAGATTATGTGTACAAAATTATGAGAGACATAGATAGGGTAAACAGTCAGAATCTTTCAGCCCAGGATGGGATATCAAATAGTAGCTTTAAGGAGAGAGGGGAAAATTTTAAAGGAGATGAAAGGGGCAAGTTTATTTTACACAGAGAGTGGTGAATGGCTGGCATGCGTTGTGGGGTGGTGGTGGAGGCAAATATAATAGTAGCATTTAAAAAAATCTTCTGGATAGGCACCTGGATGAGCAGGAAGTGGAGGGATATGTATTATTGGCAGGCAGATAAAAGTTTGTCTTGACCTCATGCTACCAACTTTGCCCCCTCACCATACGGCACGGTGGCGCAGCGGTAGAGTTGCTGCCTTACAGCGCCAGAGACCCGGGTTCGATCCTGACTACGAGTGCCGGCAGTACGGAGTTTGTACGTTCTCCCCGTGGGTTTTCTCCGGGATCTCCGGTTTCCTCCCACACTCCAAAGATGTACAGGTTTGCAGTTAATTGGCTTGGTGCAATTGTAAGCTCTCCCTGGTGGATGTAGATGTGTGGGGATCGTTGGTCGGCATGGACCCAGTGGGCCGAAGGGCCTGTTTCTGCACTGTACCTCCAAACTAAACTATACGTTAAAGCTGTGCCCTCTAGTATTTCATATTCCATCCTGGGACGAAGGTTCTGACATTGTGGTCTGAAGGGCTTGTTCCTTATACTGTTGTACTGTTCTATGTCCTGATCTAAAGTCTGCGACCATGCTGACTACCGAATTCTAACAAAGAGCAGCATGTGGAGAAACCTAGGTTTAGAAGATCCTGATGTGAAACAGCACCTTCCCATTTTCTCATCCAGTAAATGCACAGGACTGGATCCAAGGGATCGGTTGCAATCCATTATGCAGCCTTTGGACCTTCAATGACAGTATAGTATATAGAGGAATAACACATATTCTGAGCAAAGATCGACACAAAGTGCTGGAGCAACTCAGCGGGTCAGGCAGCATCTCTGGAGAGAAGGATGGAGATGCTGCTTGACCCACTGATCTGGCGATGTTACTTGACCCGCTGAATTACTCCAGCACTTTGTGTCTATCTTTGGTACAAACCAGCATCTGCAGTTCTTTGTTTCTGCATATTCTGAGTAGTCCACCTGCTCTGTCCTCTCTGGCATCTTGGCAAAAATGAAGCACTTTTGACAATTTGTTTCAACTGGATTTGTAATATCAGATCCCCAAACTATCCCCAAAGGTTTCAAGTTAATGACAGCCGGTTATTAGTCCACGATATAGAGATCATACTTAAGGATTGTATATTAAAAGCACTAATTGGATGAAAATCAAGAATTCAACTGCCTAGTATTTCCATATTACTTTAATTACCATTGAAAAAGCAATAAATGTCACCCTGATGGAGGTTATAGAGAACCCATAAACTTTGCAATCTTCATTTGTCGAGAGTCAAGAATGTTTTATAGTCATAGGTACTGAAACGGAACGATTACATTCTTACTTTCAGCAGCACAACAGGTTTGTAGACGAGGGTTGCCAACTTTCTCATTCCCAAATAAGGGACAAAAGGTCAAAATAAGGGACAAATTCCCGACGGTCAAATTCATTGACCGATTCGGCCGTGGCTTGGTGACTGACGAGTTGGCCTGGGTGCCGGACTTTGTGCGTGACGTCGCGCTCTAAGTCCGGTGCCCTGGCCAAAACTCCTCAGCTGGCCCGCTGGCTGGGCTTTGTGTTCTCCTGCGCGCAAAGCCCAACACCCCATCCAACTCATGAACCGATGATCAGCCATGAGAAAGATGGGTGGTGGTGTTGGCGGTAAGCGAATGCCCGATGGGTCGGACAGCTGGCTGTCTCAGCGGGTGCAGCAGCATCTATGGAGCGAAGGAAATAGGCAACGTTTCGGGCCGAAACCCTTCTTCAGACCTGTCAACCCTACACCTGTAAAAGTTCAAGACACACAGCAAATCTCCTCAATCAAGTAGAAACGTTGATGGGCTTTCTTTATGATTGCATCAACGCGCTGGGTCCAGGACAGATCTTCAGAGTTACGCCAACCCGGGAATTTTAAGTTGTTGACTCTCTCCTCCACCAACCATCGATGAGGTCAGGTTCATGGATCCTTGGCCTTCCTCTTGTAAAGTCAACTTGCAGCACTTTGGTTCGACTGACGTTGTTGCAGGTTGTTGTTCTCGAACCATTCGATCGGACGATCGATCTCCTTCTTATACTCTGCCTCATTGTTATCATTAACCAGTCCAACAACGGCGGCACTGTCTTCGAATTTGAAGATGTAGATGGGGCTGCGCCCAGCTACACAGTCATGGGTCTTGAGGAGAGCAGGGGGCTGAGCACAGCCTAGAGGTGCCCCTTTGCTGATGGATAGATGATGTTTCAGGTTGGGACCCCGTCTTCAGTCGGGAGAGGTCTGATGAAGAAGTAAAGAAATCTAAAGACGAGTCTGAAAAAGGGTCCCGACTTGAAACATCACCTATCCAAACTTCTTAGAGATTCGAGAGTGTGTTAAGGGATGGATGCAAGTTCAGAACAACTAGAAGTTTCTCCCAACAGTCCAGGGAAGGGAAGAGAGCCACAAAAAAAGTGTTTGGCTAATGCTTTCCCTCTTGGTGAAAAATAAGTTTCTAAATTAATTGCACCTGATGAAAATGAATGTGCAGGAGAAAAACAAGAGAGCTGTGCCGGCAACAAAACGTTTTTTTTTCTGTAGCAGAAGCGTCCACGTCACGGAGCTGGAAACTGGAAGTATCCCGAGTTAATTCTGCGACCACCGTCATCTACTGCGACAAGTGACGGCTTCCACTGATTGTCGCCGGAAGCTTGCGTCCTTTTCAGGACGGATGATGACAGCGAGGCCAACATTTGTAGCAAGATGGACCCAAAAATAAGTATGGTATAATTTGGGATCTATGATTTGGGATATAGGCCAAATGTAGATGAATGGAACTAGCTCAGATGGGGCATCTTGGTCGGGATGAAAAATTTGGGCTGACGGGCCTGTTTCTGTGCTGTATGACTATTAGACTATATATGGTATGGATGCTTTGTTTGTGCATGGAGTATGGCATGATTTGCCTGGACAGCACCCCAAATTAATTGTCACTGTATTATGGTAGATGTGACAATAATAAATTAAACCAAACCAAATGAACTTTAAACCCATTCAGGAAGTAACGGATACATCGAACCAGTCTGTTTTACAACACTCAAATTCCACCAGAGTACATGTGTTTTCATTCAGGTCCATCAGGTCGTCAGCCGGAATGGCAATTAAATTATTCATTGTTAATATAAAAGATTTGTGGAAAAAGCCCCATACTGGGTGAGAAGATTTATCAGTTAAAGCTTAAGCTGTCGAAAGCCAGGGAAAGTACATACATTTCTGTGCCAGAAGCTGACACAACTATCTGCCACTTTTCGATTTCAAGTGGAAGAAAATGAGTTGTTGAAAATCCCAAAGGTTACATTCTTAAAAGGTGATGCTTAGCAAATTACTTGGAGAGTACCCATGAACAGGAAATTACTTCTCCTTAGGATGTTACACTAAATGCAGAGGGAGAGAGAGAGAGCAGCTATTTTCTCCGCCTCTGTGTAGTAATGGTGAAGATTTATTGCCACGTCATTAATGTGCTAAAAAACAGTGGGATCTCACACTCAGTCTACAGAGGAACCTATAACAGACTGGCAAAGATGAGATATGACATGGGTGATTATGCTTTTGGGTATTGTGCCCTGGTTTTATGCATCCCCTCTCAGTGCTTCATACTCCTTCTAATGCTGAATGCACTTACTACAATGACCACAGTTAAAGACCACATCGAAGACTAGCCTCACTCCACTTTAATGCAACTGCACAGAGGAACAAGGAAAGCGAGGAGTCATGGGACACTTACTGAGATTCCTCATGCGGTGAGTTCTCTACCTCAAGTACATGACAATTAGGAGCTGCCTAATGTGCCTTTGTCCGGTGCTGTGATTAATGGGGAAGCTTCTGCCTGCAGGATCATTCTGCCTCCAGGAACATTGATTTAACCTAAAGATTAATAAGAGTGAAAGACAGAATCGTGAAACAGGAAACAAGGGGAATAGATAGGGTGAAGATAGACACGGAAAGCTGGAGTAACTCAGCGGGACAGGCAGCATCTCAGGAGAGGAGGAATGGGTGATGTTTCGGGCCGAGACCCTTCCTCAGATAAAGTAAATACACAGAGATGTTTACCCAAGTAGGAGAATCAAAATAGCACAAGACATACGTTTCAGGTGAGAGGGACAAGATTTAATAGGGACCTGAGGGGCAATGGTTTCACTCAGAAGGTGGTGGGTTTAAGGAACGTGCTGCCAGAGGAGGTGGTTGGGGCACAACATTTAAAAAACACTTAGACAGGCATATGGATAGGAAATGTTTAGAGGGATACGGGCCAAATACAGGCAAATGGAAATAGCTTAGCCGGGGCAACTTGGTCAGCATGAACGAGATGGGCTGAAGGGCCTGTATCTGTACTGTATGGCTCTATGATTCCATGACATTCTAATGTAAAATTCCTCCTTGTATTTGTTTTTCTTACGTGTGTAGAAAAACCCATTAGGAAACGGAACAATTTGATTTGATAATCTTCCATTTACCAAAATCTTATAAAATCTCAGAGCTGCTTTGAACTCTCATTATCTAACCAAAAAACCTAACAAAATGAGGGCATATTTTCTCAAGCAACAATGTGATAATTTACTGCTTTAAAAATTGGACATTGGATGAACATTTTACTTTGTTTAATGTCATGGTCATTTTAACATCCACTAGAGGAAATGTGTAGGGAGGAATTGCAGATGATGGTTCAAACCGAAGATAGACACAAAAAAGCTGGAGTAACTCAGCAGGACAGGCAGCATCTCTGGAGAGAAGGAATGGGTGACATTTCGAGTCGAGACCATTCTTCAGTCTGCAGAGAAGGAACGGGTGACGTTTCGGGTCGAAACCCTTCCTCGGTCTGGAGAGAAGAAATAGGTGCCTGTCCCGCTGAGTGACTCCAGCATTTTATGTCTACCACTAGAGGAAAACAGGCCCTTCGCTTTGCAGAACCTTCAAAGAACAGACTTCCTCAGCCCTTTGCTGTGTGTCGGTTTGACCTCTAAATCCAACAGTTGTATGGGTCTTAAAAAGAGAAGCCCTGGAGATTAAGCTGACAAGAGTTCGGCTGTCTGGGGAAATAAAACTGAAGGAATTTGTTAAAAAGGGTGAATATTTCTGAGGAGAGTTGACCTCAACAAACTGCGGCAGGTATGTTGTGAGGTTTTCTCACAGATAAAGCTTAAGATGACTGTTGCTGACTGCTCGTGTGATGACAGTGGCCCCGACTCAATATCCACACAAAAAAAACAGATGACAAGAACTCTTATTTTTATTCTGCTTGGTCCACATGATGAGACTCTAACCTTCAGGCAATCTAACCAAGCTTATGTAAAGATGTTTTAAGACTGAATAGCTAAGCCCCAAATCTGTGATCATCCTTTCTAACAACTTGCAGTGCTTCTTAACCAACTATCATTAATAACTCACACAATAACCTGCTTCTACTCTTGAATAGATTAAGCTCAGCCCTCGTTAAAATGTAAATGACTATTCTTTATTACTGTTTAATTTTAAAGAAGAATGATTTGGAGTATATGTACTGGGAAAAGCCAGGTAATCTGCCCCCCTGATTTTGATGAAATCCACCTTCATACAGACTCTACGGATTGTTAGATGTGACCTTAGCCTGACCTTCCCGAGGACTGCAATATTGAAATTCCTGCACCGCATGTAATCTCTCTCTAACTCATGAATTACAAAATATTCTAAGTGATAAGTCACAAGGGACCGCTCTTTCAAAGAATAAAACCAAGGCAACTAAAAGATAACAAACCCAAGGCTAGAATGTTGTTAGAAATAATGTTAAATAAAATATTTCATCGAACAAGCTGGAATCGTAAGCCAATGATTTTTTTTACACGTTTTATCATTTCTCAGCCAGACACAGACAGAGAGTGGAATGGGAGTTAGTTGAAAGCTTGTCTTCAAAGAGTGTGTACCTCAGATATTAATGAACACCAACAATAACTCAAACGAGATGAGTAGATTAGGAGCGACTTTATTATCAGAAAAATAAAGCCATCAGGTCATGGATTTCCCCGTGAATTGTCAGTTCTAATTTCAATCTGGTGCATTTCTTTACCTTGTGAAATAAAACATTTAAATTTTAAAGCATGCTGAGGGTCAGCAGATCTGTGCCACCAACCTGGGGGAGGTGGGGGCTCAGGCTTCTTATATGGACATGCTTGTTTAGATAGTGGGCCACCAGTTGCAACACTGGAACAGTGATTAGATATAACCTTTACAGGCAGAGTTACAGGCGAAAAAAATTATGTTTCAGAAGAAAATCAATTATGCAGAAGAATGAATAGTGACTGATAATATATGTGCTTAAAAGACGCATGGTGTGAATTATGTTGTGAGGCTGGATGTACACACCAACCAACGGAAGATAGTGTGAAGAAGATGAAAATGAACACTGTATGCCGGAAAAGATATTTTGGTTTTAGAATATGAGATTTAGTGATATAGGTACCTGTACATAGTTCCTTGAAAGTGATGACACAAGTTGACAGGGTGGTGAAGAAGGCATTTGGCACACATGCCTTCATTGGTATTGAACACAGGAATTGGGATGGCATGTTGAAGATATTAGTGTGACCATGTTTGGAGCATTGTGTGCAGTTCTAGTCACTCTGCCATAGGAAGGATGGCGTTAAGCTGAAATGGGTGTAGAAAAGAAGCACCAGGACCTTAATGACCATACAAAATAGGAGAGGTTGGATACACCAGCATTATTTTCCTATGGATGTAGGAGATTGAGGGGTAACCTAATAGAGATACACAAAATCATGAGAAGCATAGGTAAGGCTCCGTTACATCGATGGCTACCTCCTGCACCCATGCAGAACTCATGAACTTCATAAACTTCACCACCAATTTTCATCCTGTACTCAAATTTACTCGGATCATCTCCGACACCTCCCTCCCCTTTCTTGATCTCAGTCTCCATAACAGGAAATAGAGGAAGAAGGGTCTCGACCCGAAACGTCACCCATTCCTTCCCTCCAGAGATGCTGCCTGTCCCGCTGTGTTACTCCAGCTTTTTGCGTCCATCATCAGGACCTTCTCTGTGTGTCTTTTCAATGTGAAACCTTCCCTTCTGTGAAGTAATTAGATTGATGCAGTTGCTTGTGTTAACCATTTTGGCTCACTAGGAAGCTGAGAACATGCATCCATTTTTCATTCAGCTCTCGATGTGGGATTTTCAGATTTAAAGTATCTGCACTACTTTAGACAACTACACGTCTTCGATTTTTTGCGGCATTAGATGTTTTGCCAGCATGAAATAGCTTTTCCTGCCTTTTGTAGTGCGTTGTTTTGTGCAGGCACCATTCTCATCACGACAATCAATTTCCCTGCAGTATAAACTCTGAGGAATATTTCCACACGTTCTACGGATAGACCGAAAGACTCAAGCACCTGATCATACGCCCAAGGCTGCCACTGGAACCAATTTAAGTCTGAAGAACTATTTTATCTTCCTGATGCCGAAACCAATAAGACTTCAGATGTCACATCAGATCAGAATGTCGAAAGCTTACTGTCATTGCAGTGCTTGCTTAGTTTTATGGCTTCAAGTCTCTGATTCACTAAGTTAGCCCCAAACCATTTCATAAAACAATTCCTGCACTGTTAAACATATCGGAAGCTCTGTTATCTCACGGCGCACATATGAGTGGCTGTAGGGATGGGCAAGTTTTTTTTTTGACAAAGAGTGGTAGAATGCACTGCCGGAGGTGATGGAAGTGCATACAATAGTGACTTGCAAAGGTTATTTAATTGGTACAAGGATATGCAGGGAATGGAGGGATATGGATCACCTGCAGGCAGAGGAGATTGGTTTAATTTGGCATCACATTCTCCATCAGTAGGGCATATAACAGCATGATTTGTTAACTGAAAGAGTCTATTCAGAAAGTGGAAGACATTGAGCTTTCATTCAACCAAGAATTACATCAGACCAATGGCAACATGACTGAGAACCCAAAAGTTGTTAGAAACATCTGGTAAATTAAATGTTGCCAGAGGGTTGAATCTGTTGTAGTTAAGAGGCATAGATAATGTGGATACAGGTGGGGAGCACAGTGTTGCAGTGGTAGATCGAGTTCGATCCTGACGATAGGTGCTGTCTGTATGGAGTTTGCACGTTCTCCCTGTGACCGCATGGGTTTTCTCCCACGTTCCAAAGGCGTGCAGGTTTGTAGATTAATTGGCTTCTGTAAATTGGCCCTAGTGTGTAAGGTAGAACTAGTGTATGGTTGATTGTTGGTCGGTGCAGATTCAGCGGGCCAAGGAGCTGTTCCCACGCTGCATCTTTAAACTAAACTAAGCTAAACACTGCTGCACATGATTAATAGCTGTGGCGTATACCTTTTGAAGTCAGGGATGAAAATCTTGACACAGAAATACATCATTACATTACAGTCTGCCTTCACAATACATTCCATCCGGTTCCATGTGACCACATCACTGGGGAATGATATTCCAGGCACTTATGTTAATTGAAAATAATTAAATTGTGGTTATGTATAAAATACTGTTATTATGTGGTAAATAGAGGTTTATTATTAGAAGTAAGAATGTTCCCTCTTAAAAATAAAGTGTAATGATGGCACAACAAATGCCGAAAATATGAGAAAATCTCCTAACATTGCCTCTCAGAGGCCTCAGAGAAACAAGAGTCACTACAATCAGGCAATAATTAGGATGCAACAGTCCCGTTAAAGACAATCATAATTAGATTTCAATATGAAGAGGAAAATTCTAGTGAGAAATAATGAGAAATGTAATAAAAGACACACATTGACGATAATTTTCAGCACAGCCTTGATCAAACCATGTAAAGATGTCTGAAGATCCACAACTCTGAGCTGGCACAAAACCATGGTCTGCCAGGTAATAATCTGGGCCACCAACTGCAGCCACCTTAAGGCATTGGAAATAGTCCACCAATGCTGTCTCTGCACAATCTTCCATGTATATTGGAAGGATATGCCAATCCACCATTGTGTCTTCTCCCATTCTAACATTACCAGGACCAAGCCCTTAGTTTGACTCAATCATGAACATTGAGCAGATCAGACGCCAGGCTCCTCAAACAGTCTACTTTGAGCATTATTATGCAAAGGAATTTCCGACAACTGAGCGACGTTCAGAGGGATCTGGGTATTCTAGTGCATGACCTGCAAAACATTTGCACGCAGGTCCAGCAATGCCCAGCAGCATACTTATGGTTTTTAATAATAAAAATAATAAACTTTATTATGGACTTGAGGTCCAGACAAGGGGCAACATTACATTAAAAAAAAATGCATTGTATATTAAATATCATAAAGTACATATAAAATCTTAGTATATCATTTATAAAAGCATCATAAATTATATTTTAAAAAAAACCACAATACACGAGTTAAAAATCCAGATTAAAAGAATGATCAATGTCCTACAACGAGACAACGATACCAGTGTCTCCACATCTGGGATTCGTAGCGTGTAATGCTAACCCTTATGTTTGACATTGTGAAGAGGTTGGAGTTTAGGAAAAGGAAGGTTTCGCTACAGCTGTTCAGGGTGTTAGTGAACCCACATTTGGAGGGGATATGGCGGCATTGAAGGCAGTCCAAAGGATTAATGTGCAGGAAGGAATTGCAGACTGAAGAAGAATCTCAACCCGAAAAACGTCACCTATTCCTTTTCTCCAGAGATGCTGCCCGACCCGCTGAGTTACTCCAGCATTTTGTATTAATCCAAACGATCAATTCCTGGGATGGGAGGGTTGTGCTATCAAAAGAGATTAAATAGCTTGGGCCTACGTTCCTTTGGAGTTTGTCAGAATGAGAGGCGGCCTTATTCAAACATGGAAGGTCCAAAGGGGGAATGACAGAGTATATATTGAGATGTTTCCACTAATGGAATGGTCATTAACAAAGGGGCAAAGCTACAATATAAGGGGCCGGTCATTTCAAACGTAGCTGGAATTCTCTGTCCTCGAGGTATTTAATATGAAGAGAGATAAATATATGATATATCAAGGAGTCTGAAGAAGGGTCCCGACACGAAACGTCACCCGTCCTATTTCTTCAAGGATGCTGCCTATGAGAGGATCTAACCTGCTGGTGAAAGGATGTAGGATGCCCACAACATTCACATCCCTGACATCAGATTTCCACAAGTGTTACAGAACTACAGAAGACTAACAGACCTGGAGAAGGGTCTCGCCTCGAAACTTCACCCATTCCTTTTCTGCATAGATGCTGCCTGACCCGCTGAGTTACTCCAGCATTTTGTGCCCATTTCCAGAAGTGTTATTCTATTCCAACCTCCTTGCGGATGTCCAAGGTTCCCACTGACTCTTGGAAGCCTCCAGCTCATGTGGAAAAGGTGCATTCAGGATGGTACCGAGTGGGATCCTCAAGGTCACGCATTGGAAGCACACAGACCTTGCATCACAAGTTCACGTTATAGGTGTAGAATTAGGCCATTCGACCCATCGAATCTACTCCACCATTCAACCGATCTCTGCCTCCTAATCCCATTTTCCTGCCTATTCCCCATAACCCTCGACAAACCCATTCTAATCAAGCGTTTGTCTATCTCTGCCGTTAAAAGATTTCCACTGACTCCACAGCCCTCTGTGGCAATGAGTTCCAGAGATTAACTACCCTCTGACGAAAAAAGTTCCTCCTCACCTTCTTTCTAAAAGAGCGCCCTTTAATTCCGAGGCTAAGACCTCTGGTCCTAGACTCACCCACCAGTGGAAACATCCTGTCCACATCCACTCTATCTATGTCTTTCATTATTCTTTGCTTCAATGAGATCCCCCCTCAACCTTCTAAACTCCAGCGAGTAGAGAGGCCCAGTGCTGTCAAAAGCTCGTCATATGCTAACCCACTCATTCCTGGAATTATTTTTGTAAACCTCCTCTGGACCCTCTCTAGAGCCAGCACATCCTTCCTCAGATATTGAGCCCAAATTTGCTCACAGTATTCCAGACCAGCGCCTTGTTGAGCCTCAGCATTTCATCTCTGTTTTTGCATTGTTAATCGTTACTGAGCCAAAGCAAAGCAGCGTTGAATTTTGTGCGAAGTTAAACAGCAGAAGGATCACTGATCACCCAGCTACCTGTCCTGTCCTGTCACCACCTGCTGACCAGTCTGCAGTTCCCACTTTGTTCTCTTCGACCACTTCAAAACCCACACACCCAGAATGGGGCCAATCATCCTCGACCCCCAAGAAGAACAGGTCAGGTGACATTTCTGAGAGATACTGTATGATTAAGCCTTGATTTTTTAGTTTTAGAAATACGGCGTGGAAACAGGCCCTCTGCTCACCGAGTCCGCTCCGACCAGTGATCATGCAAGCACTAGTTTTATGCTACACACTCCGCAATTTACAGAAGCCAATTAACCTGCAAACATGCATGTCTTTGGGATGTGGGAGGAAACCGGATCACCCGGAGAAAACCCACACAGCCACCGGGAGAATGTGCAAACTCCATACAGACAGCACCCGCAGTCAGGGTCGAACCCGGGTCTCTGGCGCTGTAAGGCAGCAACTCTACCGCTATGTCACTGCGCCACGGAAATAACTCTACTGCTTTGGAAATACTGAATTAGTCCACCAGCAATGTGCATATACAAACTGTACAGACAGCACTGTGATTTAAGCACGGGTCTCTGGTGCTGTAACGCAGCAACTCTACTGCTGCACCACAGTGTCGCCCTTAATGTTAATATAATAAAAATATTAAAAATGCTGAAAAATCAGACTTCTTATATCAGGGAAAACATTTTCCTTTCTTCGGAGTCGAGCTATTAGATTGAGGCCACGTTTAATGGTGTGGAGCTTTCACAACTGAGCTTCTGTTTGCTTCAGTCCATAATCCTGAGTGCAGGAAGAGAGAAATCCATCCCACATTTTGGTTCCATTCACCTGTCAGAACAGGATGGCTTGATGATATCAGTTGGATTAGTATGAATGAAGGGCAAACCATCTTTCGTGACTTTTGAAGATGGCATTTAAAGCTTCTATGAACGTAGTTAGAGTCCGAATTAAAAAAAAATTCCCAGCACTTTGATTGAAGAAATGTTCTGATGCGCACAGATAGATGTTCCCATCTGCAACTCAAATTAAAATCTTATCCCAAAAAACTATTCTTTCAAGGTTTAAGTTTGGGGTTTAAAGAAACGCATGTCAAAAATAACTTGTATTTATCAAAACCCACTAACATCCTCAATCTCCAGGCAAATATTTATCCCTCAATGAACATTATTAAAAAATGTACTAACTGATCTCTATTGTATTGTGGCAACTGGCTGCTCACAGCAGGTGTAACACTGCATCAGTACTTCACAAGCTGCAATGCAGTTTAGGACACAGAGTGCATTAGAATAGAATAGAATTACCTTTATTGTCATTCAGACCTTATGGTCTGAATGAAATTTCGTGCCTGCAGTCATACATACAATAATAAACACCAATAAACACAAGTTAACATCCACCACAGTGAGTCCTCCAAGCACCTCCTCACTGTTGTGGAGGCAAAAATCTTAGGGCTGCAGTCTCTTCCCTCCTCTTCTCCCTCAGCGCCGAGGCGATACCCCACCGGGCGATGGCACAAACAGTCCCGCGGCTCACCGAACCCCGCAAACGGGCCGGCTCAAACACCGCGGCCCGGGGTGGTCGAAGCTGCCGCCCTCCAGTCCAGCGGACGCAGCCGCTGGCCCGCGGCTGAACCCCGGACTCAGGTCACCGCTACCAGAACGCCGTCCCAGCCACCGGAGCACCGCTCCAGCCCCTAGCCGGGTCGCCCTCACGTGAGTGCTGTTCCTCCCTCGAGCGAGCTGGGCCGCTCCGACGGGAGCGCCGTTCCACCCTCGGGCTGGGCCGCTCCGACGGGAGCGCCACAGCCCCTCACGGAAGAGTCTCAGCCCCGCGCCAGGCCGCCCTCACGGGAGCATCACAGCCCCTCACGGGAGCGCCGTTCCAGCCCCGAGCCGGGCCGCCCTCACGGGAGCGAGCCCAGGGCAAGTCCTGACTGGCTCTGCCTCCGGAGTCTCGAGGTCGCCAGCTCCGCCATTAGGCCTCAGCGCAGACGGAGGCAGAGAAGGGGGATACGACAAGAAATTATTTTTCTCTCCTCTTTTTAGGGGCACAAGATGAGTTTTTTTATTTGTGAAAATAGTGTGATTATTGAAAGCCAGCCGAGACCTTCATTGTAGAGATTGGTTACTGAAAAGGTTGCAATGCTGTGTTAGAAGCTGGTCACCCCGTGTCCAGCTCTTCAATCAGTAATGACATACATGCCAGTCATTTACAAAAACAAAACCCTAGTAATCGCCAGTTATTTTGATTTTGTGTGAAACATGTTTCATAAAGGTCCCCGACCAAGAATATTAACTCAATTTATCTCACCACAGGTGATGTTTAGTTTTTAGTTTTGTTTAGAGATACCGTGTGGAAACAGGCCCTTCGTCCCACCGAGTCCACGCCGACCAGCGATCCTCCTACACTAACCCTAGCCTACACTCTAAGGACAATTTATAATTTTACCGAAGCCAATTAAACTACAAACCTGTACATCTTTGGAGTGTGGAAGGAAACCGGAGCAGCTGGAGAAAACCCACGAGGTCACGGGGAGAACGTACACACTCTGTACAGACAGTGCCCATAGTCAGGATCCAACCCAGGTCTCTGGCGCTGTAAGGCAACAACGCTATCCCTGCGTCACTGTGTTGCCCCTCTGTTCTGACCTGCTGACTTTACAACAGATCCAAAAATAAATAAGCATCTTCCTATGAGGTTCATTTCAGATGGCTTAGCAATTGGTACAGACTGGGACATGTAAGCCTCACACAATTAAATTTTAAAATGTCACGGCCAAGGTTTAAATACTGAAATTGATATTGCATTCATTCCAGATTATTACCAGTTAAAAACAAAATGCCAGCAAAATTCCAGAATAATCCTGCAATATTCTCGTAACCTTTATTCAACTCCTTTTGCGCTCAACATAGCTGATCCAATTCACCACAGAGAAGCGTTTTAAGTGTCAGAAGCTTGACTGTAATTCTTGAAACAAAAGTTGAAATTGACCTTTGATGGCAGTAAGTCATATAGATATGACATGGAATTATGAGGTTAGGTTATTCTTGTCTTTTTATTCATAATAGGAAAACTGTACTGAATATGGATTTCTCATGATCCACAGCTGTTTTACCAATTATCAATAAAATGAAATTATTATCCGTATAAGATAACATATTAACATATCTTGACGTTTGCAATGATGGCTGTTTCATAACTTGTGTTGTTCACTCTGCTAGATAATAACGTTATGCAGAAGTAAAATAATCTGTTTAGACAGACAATGTTATTTTGGTTGTCTTATTCATCCCGCCCACACCTTTCTCAATAGATGAAAACAAAGTTACAATGATACATCGTCCCTGTTTTTCATTTACTATGCTACTACATTGGAGACAATGGATCAATGCAGAGCTCCAGCTTTTACAAGGCTTTGAAATCTGATCTCCAGAAAGGGCCACTAAATTATAAAAAGCTTTGCTTTGAACATCCTTGGCAGCAAGGTCATCTTTAATTTAGGGTTTGAAGAGTTTCTGCATGAGCATTTCCAATGACTGGTGGTATATTTTAAATATTGATTAAATAGAGCACTAGTCTTGGCATCAAACCAAATTACAGTCACATCAATGGATGGATGGATATATTCAATATTACACCCTCCTCATCTCCCACAGCCTCGCCTCAACATTGTTTATGTTTTGCTGATGCTTAAAAGAAACCAGTAATTGGTCATGATGACAATGCATGTCCCTGGTCTGCTGTCTAATGTCTGCAAGTCGCAACCAGCCTTGCCATCTTCAATACCAGATGCTGTATTCCCAAACACTTTGGTGGTGGTGCAGCATTCCTGTAAGTTGCTCCCTTACATCTGCTACAGCGACGGAGGCCCGAGTTCGATCCCGACCACGGGCGCTGTCTGTACGGGGAGAAACTTTGTACTTTCTCCCTGTGACCGCATGGGTTTTCTCCGAGATCTTCGGTTTCCTCCCACACTCCAAAGACGTACAGGTGTTTGGCCAATTGGCTTGGGTGTTATATACTTAGTATAAGTGAAAATTGTCCCTCGTGTGTGTGTAGGCTTGTGTGAGTGTGTGGGGATCGCTGGACAGCACAGACTTGGTGGGCCGAAGGGCCTGTTTCCGCACTGCATCTCTAAACTAAACTTATCTTTCCTTCACAGAGAGTGACCAAAACTGTGCACAATACCACTGAACCAATGTTTTATAAAGCTGCAGCATGACTTCCTCGCTGTTATACTCAATACCTTGGCTGATGTAGGCAAGCCTACATAGTCAAGTGAAGTTTATTGTCATATGCATAAGCACAATGAGGTATAGGTACAATGAAAATCTTGCATGCAGCAGCAATGCAGGCGCATAGACTCAGGACACCACATAAAAACATACATTATACATATGCATAAATTACATATAACTATTTGCCTTGTTTACCGCTCTATCTACATATGTTGCCACTCTCAGGGAACTATGTACATGGAGCCCTGTAAATCAATGCTGTTAAGAGTCCTGCTATACGTTCCCCTTACATTTTCCCTCTCAAAGTACAACATATCACACTTGCCTGGACTTAACCCAACTAATATCTGTAACTGCTCTATATCCAGCTGTGTACTTTGACAGCTTTCTTCACCGTCCGCAACTCCACCAATTTACGCGTCTTCTGCAAACTTGTTAACCAACCCTTCTACATTTTTGTTCAGGTTGTTTACATTTGTCACAAACAAGATACGGACATTTTGAACATTTTTAGGGGGTTTTATAGTCTTTAAATTAGCATAAAAGCAAATTAAAATCCGAGCAGATGTTAGCAGTCAGTTTAATAAATTCTAACAGCTTATATCCTGCCTAATGCTCTGTGCTCAACCAAAGACCATTCTTTCAATAAATCTAATTTCTGCCAAAATACGTGCTGGGCCCAGTGAAGGACAGGGTTACAGACAGCAGTGCTTATATATTACTAGTTCCAGCAGGGAAACCCACGTTAAAATACGCTTTCTAGGATTTACAATGCCCAACTCATTGTTGGTGTGCCACTGAACATCGAACATTAGCGCAAGACAATTCTGCATTTTTAAGCCAATTTGTGAATCATGGCCAGCAACGGCCGATCCAAAATTAATGCAGCCACTGCATTGAGTTACCACTGCAGTTGCTTTCAGCTCCAAAAGTGCTGGCGTGTCAAAGAACTGGCTAAAGATTTACTGTCAACTCAACATCACATCGTCTGGTTATTGTTTAGAATGGGCAATCAGAGGAAATATAGCACTTCAGGGGGCAATTTAGCCTCTGACATGTGTGCTAGTGTTTGGTCTTCAATTGAAGCTATCTACTCAAATCCTATTTCACTTCCCTTTTTCCATTTAAGTGCGCATTTCTTTCACCTCCTGTAACTGGGGTTTCGGATGCACTCAGCCTGTATTGTTAAGGGCATTCATATCACTCAGGCCATTCATTTTACTGAGGCTGATCCTTTATTCAACTTTCAATCTTGACTTCTGCATTCAGCAAAATACCTCAGTTTGCATAAATCTAATTAATTCCCATCCAACAGAAGGGGTATCGAAGCCTGAAAGCACACAACATCAGAGTCAGGAACAGCTTCTTCCCCTCTGTTATCAGGCTTGTGAACGGTTATTTAATTTAATTTAATTCACATGCTTAATCAATAATGTTTTTTTATTAATGTTTAATGTTTTACGTGTCATTCCCAACTGTCACTGTATGTCATGTTGTTACTTGTGGGCAGAGCACCAAGGCAAATTCCTTGTATGTGAATACTTGGCCAATAAACCTATTCATTCATTCATTCTTCCATAAATAGGATATGCTACGATTCACCTCTACGCCATTGAGGGCATTGGACTTTGCCTATGGTATTTATGTGCCTCAATGCAAGAATTACATTCTGTACTCTGTATCTTCCCCTTTGCTTTATCTATTGTACAAGTTTGAACTGATTGTATTGTTGTATGATATATCTAATCTGTTTGGATTGCATGCAAAGCAACGTTTTCACAGCACCTTGATGCAAATGGCTATAATAAACCTTAAACTGAACCGAATTCTTGCAATAATATTGGATCCACTGAAGGGCAGGGAAGTGGAAGCACCCGAGCCTGTGAACAAAATGAGCAGAATGATTTGCCAGTTCCTATTCATGCATCTGTGATGCCATGTGCCAAATCATTCTGCTCATTAGTTTAGATTCAAAACCACATGGACAGTTCCAGTTTATATAAAACACGAAAAGCTGGAGTAACTCAGCGGGAGAGGCAGCATCTCTGGAGAGAAGGAATGGGTGACGTTTCGGGTCGAGACACTTTTTCAGACCCGACCCGAAAAGTCACCCATTCCTTCTCTCCAGAGATGCTGCCTGTCCCGCTGAGTTACTCCAGCTTTTTGTGTTTTATATAAACTGGAACTGTCCATGTGGTTTTGAATCTAAACTAATGGGCAGAATGATTTGGCACATGGCATCACAGATGCATGAATTGGAACTGGCAAATCATTGGTTTAAACCAGCATCTGCAGACTGTTTCTGCATACATATCTAGTTTATATTAGTTTAGATAGAACTCCTTTCTCAATAGTGCGATATTTCTATCTGCACAAATCTTACCTCTGTTGATGGAATACTGTTTCTCACGTTATTTTGACCTTCTGATCTACAGTAAACCTAGTCGTAGAGTGAGACAGTGTGGAAACAGGCCCTTCAGCCCAACTTGCCCACACCGGTTACACTAGTCCCACCTGCCCACGTTTGGTCCATACCTCTCCAAACCTGTCCTGACCATGTACCTGTCTTTTCTTAAATGTTGGGATAGTCCCTGCCTCAATTATGTCCTCTGGTTCCATACACTCACCACCCTTTGTGTGAAAAAGCAACCCCTCAAATTCCTATTAAATCTTTTCCCCTTCACCTTAAACTTATGACCTCTTGTCCTCGATTCCCGTACTCTGGGCAAGAGACTCTGTGCATCTAGAGTTATTCTCTAGAGTAACTTCTGGAGTTATCTATCCATCATTCGCACCACATACTGATGCTGTGAAAGTCTGAATAACAATTGCAACTCTGGCTGGTTAAAGTCAGTCTATGTGGATCTACTGGATGTCAGCCTATTTCACTGGAAACTTCCCCTGTGCCTTCCCCATCCTGGGGATGTATGCCATCTCATTTCCCAGGCTTCACCTCTCTCACTGTAGATTAACTTGTAAGATTCACATTGCATTCTGATTTCCAAATGCCACAATTAACAACCTATTAACAGTCTACCTGCATCTGCAACCCGAACAGGTTAGGCCAGGGATTTAGAAAGATTTACAAGCAACCCGAGTTGCAACCTTGTCGTACAGAGGACAGTACGAACTGTCAAAGGAGTGGATGAGACAAGGGCAATAACAACACTTAACAGATGTTTGAAGAGGTATGTGGATAGAAAAGATTCAGAGAAATATGAGCCACACACAGGCAAATGGGATTAGCTTAGATGGACATCTTGGTCAGCGTGGACAAGTCGAGCAAAAGGACCTCATCACGTGCTGTTTGTTCTCCAATCTCATAAATTAACACGTTTCATGTTCTTATTTCAATTTAACGTGGAGGAATTTTCATTTTTGACCAAAAGCACCATAGGTCTGGCAGTGTTTCCAGTGTCTACTCCAGGTCACTTAAACCCTATCATCATGGGACCTAATTTATATGGAAGTGATCTGCTTGCAATAACTGCACCGTTTTCATCAGCTTACTGTGTGTGGGGGTAGCGTGCCCGACAGCACACAGACTGACAAGGATGTACTTCTGCATCGGCAAGGGAGATCCTTGCAAAGTAGCAGTGGACATTCGTTTAGCACAGCCAGAGGTTAAAGGTGAAGTGCTGACCTCAACATTTGTTTCTTTCTCTGACAAGTTATCTGACTCGGCTTGTACTCGCTAGAATTTAGAAGATTGAGGGGGGATCTTATAGAAACTTACAACATTCTTAAGGGGTTGGACAGGCTAGATGCAGGAAGATTATTCCCGATGTTGGGGAAGTCCAGAACAAGGGGTCACAGTTTAAGGATAAGAGGGAAGTCTTTTAGGACCGAGATGAAAGAAATCATTTCTTTACACACAGAGAGTGGTGAATCTGTGGAATTCTCTGCCACAGAAGGTAGTTGAGGCCACAGTTCATTGGTTATATTTAAGAGGGAGTTAGATGTGGCCCTTGTGGCTAAAGGGATCAGGGGGTATGGAGAGAAGGCAGGGATGGGATGCTGAGTTGGATGATCAGCCATGATCATATCGAATGGCGGTGCAGGCTCTAAGGGCCGAATGGCCTACTCCTGCACCTATTTTCTATGTTTCTATCTCCATGGTCCTTCTCCTCCTCCTCCTCTCTCTGTCTCTTTGTCCCTCTGTCTCTCTGTCTCTGTGGCTATCTGGCTTCTCTGATCCTGCAAATAGTGCCAAAACATTCAGCCATCTTATTCCTCCAGTCTGGAACATTTTCAAATCCAGTTGCATAACCTGTCTCTTCAATTGCAATATGGCATAGAGTCATAGAGAGCCACAGAGTCATACACTGTGGAATCAGGCCCTTCGGCTCAACTAGCCCACACTGGCCAACATGCTCTCACAGCTACACTAGCAGCCCACCTGCCTGATGCATTTGTGCGCCATACTTGGCAGGGGGCTCCAAACAGTCTTATAGCCTGGGAAGAAGCTGATTCATGTACCTGGTTTTGCAGCTAATGCTCCTGTTTCTTCCCAAACATTGGGATAGTCCCTGTGGTAGGGTCTTTGACTACCTGCTCCTGGACCACCATTCCAGCAGGTGTGAAGATATGGCATAGAGTCAGATTCCTAGAGTCATAGAGAGCCAAGTTTTTCCCCTTACCTCAAACCTACAGTGCATGTCCCAGAACTAGTATTGCAGACCACTATACCTCTAGCCTATTTTTCCACTAATTGTTTCTTACATTACAGCCTTATTCTAACTACCTGCTCCGGACCACCATTTGTGTGAAGATACTCCTCAGATTCCTGTTAAATTTTTTCCCCTTACCTTAAACCTACAGTGCATTCAGAAAGTATTCAGACCACTTCACTTTTTCCACTTTCCCACATACACACAATACCCCACAATTAAAAAAAAGTGAAAACAGGTGTTTAGAATTTTTTGCAAAGTTATAAAAGAGAAATAACTGAAATATCACATTTACATAAGTATTCAGACCCTTTACTCAGTATTTTGTTGGGGCACCTTTGGTAGCGGTTACAGCCTCAAGTTTTCTTGGGTATGACGCTACAAGCTTGGCATACCTGTATTTGAGTAATTTCTGCCATTCTTCTCTGCAGATCCTCTCAAGCCCTGTCAAGTTGGATGGGGAGCGTCGATGTACAGCTATTTTCAGGTCCCTCCAGAGATGTTCGATCGGGTTCAAGTCCAGGCTCTGGCTGGGCCACTCAAGGACATTCACAGACTTGTCACAAAGCCACTCCTGCATTGTCTTGGCTGTGTGCTTAGGGTGGTTGTCCTGTTGGAAGGTGAACCTCCACCCCAGTCTGAGGTCCAGAACACTCTGGAGCAGGTTTACATCAAGGATCTCCCTGTACTTTGCTCCATTCATCTTTCCCTCGATCCTGACTAGTCTCCCAGTTCCTGCGGCTGAAAAACGTCCCCACAGCATGATGCTGCCACCACCATGCTTCACTGTAGGTATGGTATTGGCCAGGTGATGAGCAGTGCCCAGTTTCCCCCAGATGTGACGCTTGGCATTCAGGCCAAAGAGTTCAATCTTGGTTTCATCAGACCAGAGCACCAGAGAAAACAACCCTTTGGCAAACTCCAAGCAGGTTGTCATGTCCCTTTATTGAGGAGTGGCTTCCGTCCAGCCACTCTAACATAAGGGCCTGAATGGTGGAGTGCCGCAGATATAGTTGTCCTTCCAGAAGGTTCTCCCATCTCCACAGAGGAACTCTGTCAGAGTGACCATCCCTGACCAGGCCCTACTCCCGTGACTGCTTAGTTTGGCCAGGTGCTAGCTCTATGAAGAGTCCTGGTGGTTCGAAAGTTCTCCCATTTAAGAATGACGGAGGCCACTGCCCTCTTCGGGACCTGCAATGCTGCAGAAATTGTTTTTATACCCTTCCCCAGATATGTGTCTCGACACAATCCTGTCTCGGAGGTCTACGGATAATTCCTTCGTCTTCATGGCTTGGTGTTTGCTCTGACATGCACTGTCAACTGTGGGACCTTATATAGACAGGTGTGTGCCTTTCCAAATCATGTCCAATCAATTTAATTTACCACTGGTGGACTCCAATCAAGTTGTAGAAACATCTCAAGGATAATCAATGGAAACAGGATGAACCTAAGCTCAATTTTGAGTGTCATAGTAAAGGGTCTGAATACTTATGTAAATGTGATATTTCAATTATTTATTTTTAATTACTCTGCAAAAATTTCTAAACACCTGTTTTCGCTTCTGCATTCTGGGTTATTGTGTGTAGATTGATGATAAAACATTTTTTAAATCCATTTAAAAATAACGTAACAAAATGTGGAAAAAGTGAAGGGGTGTGAATACTTTCTGAATGCACTATATGTCCTCTGGTGTCCGATTCACCTACTCTGGGCAAGAGTCTCTGTGTATCTACCCGATTTATTCCTCTCATGGTTTTATACATCTCTAGATGATGACCCTTCATCCTACTGTGCTCCAAGGAAAGGAATGGGTGAAGTTTCGGGTCTAAACCCTTCTTCGGACAGATGTCTGATCTCGATCTAAAACGACACCCATTCCGTCTGTTCAGAAATGCTGCCTGTCCCGCTGAGCTATTCCAGCATTTTGTGTCTATCCAAGAATTGGGTGGGTTGACACTAGGCTTGATTCAGATTTATGTCACACATCACTGGAACACCTCAGGTGTTTGAGTCCCAGTCTCTTCTGAGTTCGACTGAGCAATATTAACCTGCCATCACTGTCTTCAGTGTCCACCTCCAAGGAATAGTGGGCTGGGGGAGCACAGGCAGTGGGGAATGGCAGTGTGATGTAGGATAATCCAATCCAGATTGCTACCCATTGTCGGTGATGAGCATGACAAAAATCAGTTGGAATTTATCATGCACAAGCACACATTAGAAAGAGCAAGTAAATGATATGCATCTACATTAGGCAGCAGCTCATGAAACAGTCTATTCTGAAATAACTGAACTGTAAATTATTTTAATGTAAGCAACGAGTTGACGGGTGCATTTACTCTTCATTGCATTCGCCTTCAAGTGTAGTTGACGGATATCGTGATGTGTCAGAACAGATGATGGGATATGCCGTGGACCTGCACTGCTGAAAATATTCAAATATTTACTGATACCAAAATGTATCTGGGATCAGCGGGGAAAGGGGGAAGTATATTTCCTTGGCACGTAATAAGATCCTAAAGCAGAACGTATTGGGACATACAAACATAGAAACATAGAAAATAGGTGTAGGAGTAGGCCATTCGGCCCTTTGAGCCTGCACCGCCATTCAATATGATCATGGCTGATCATCCAACTCAGTATCCTGTACCTGCCTTCTCTCCATACCCCCTGATCCCTTTAGCCACAAGGGCCACATCTAACTCCCTCTTAAATATAGCCAATGAACTGGCCTCAACTACCTTCTGTGGCAGTGAATTCCAGAGATTCACCACTCTCTGTGTGAAAAATGTTTTCCTCATCTCGGTCCTAAAAGATTTCTCCCTTATCTTTAAACTGTGACCCCTTGTTCTGGACTTCCCCAACATCGGGAACAATCTTCCTGCATCTAGCCTGTCCAACCCCTTAAGAATTTTGTAAGTTTCTATAAGATCCCCCCTCAATCTTCAAAATTCTAGCGAGTACAAACCGAGTCTATCCAGTCTTTCTTCATACGAAAGTCCTGACATCCCAGGAATAAGTCTGGTGAACCTTCTCTGTACTCCATCTATGGCAAGAATGTCTAGGAGACCAAAACTTACCAATACTCCAGGTCAGAATAGGTAGGAGCAAACCAAAACTGATACGCATATACTCCAGGTGTTGGGACAAATTGGATTTTTGAAATAGGTCTTTACTAATGAGACAACATAATAATTTCTATCACCCTTTTATTCACATTAATATATGCTGGATTCAGCATCTTTCGAAAGCTCATTTGATATCCCTGATTAGCATTTTGCATCTATCTTCAGGATATCCAGTTCCTTGGCATAGAAATTATTCATTGAAAAAGCCTGCTTTTTATAGAAAAATTACAGATAGATCACATTTTGTTCGTGATTTGAAGAGCCTGTGCTAATTTCCAGTGGAATTTTAAGTTGATCAATTGTGTTTAGTTTAGTTTAGTTTGGCTTAGAAATACAGCGCAGAAATAGGCCCTTCGGCCCACTGAGTCCACACTGACCAGCGATCCCTGCACATTAACACAACCCTACACACACGAGGGACAATTTACACTTATACCAAGCCAATTTACCTCCATACCTGCACGTCTTGAATCGTGTTCTGTTCTGATTCACCCAAATGCTGGTGTAATTTCCCCACTATATTATGCTAATGTTATCTTCAATGTGCACAAAATGCATCTCAGACATGTTGACAGAAGCTGGATGTGATCTGAAATCCTGATCCCTTTAAAATGTGAAATGAGAACATTGCAACTTATGTTTCCTCATCATGCGTGGTCTATCATTTCCAAAAAGATCGAAATGGCCTGCCCCTATTTTTAAACTGTTCCTCACCCATTCCAAAACTCAGGGAGGTTTTGGAGGTGGAATCACTGAATATATTCAGGACTGTGACAAGTGGGTTTTCTGGCGGACATCAGGTCCCCTAAACATCGGTAAACATTTTTTCCTACATCTAGCCTGTTTCAATCCTTTAACTGTGGAAAAATGTAGTCTATTGTTTCTATAAGATGTACCCTCTCATCCTTCTAAATTCCAGTGAACACAAGCCCAGTCGAGCCCCAGCTTCTTTCACCATATGAGATTGGTCCCGCCATCCCCGGGAATAGGTGCAGGAGTAACCATTGGTGTCAGCACCTCATGGCTGCAATTATTTAATCTGCAGACAGAAAACAGCAGTGAATGTCCACTGCCTTCTGAATTCCACAGATTCACAACCAAGTTTTTTCCTCATCTTAGCATTCTTGTCTGGGACACCCCCAACAAACCCCAGTGAACAAGTCGACCCATTCTTTCACCATATATCAGTCCCGCCATCCCGGGAATTAACCTGGTGAACCTATGCTGCAATTATTTAATCTGCAGACAGTAACAGCAGGAATGTCCATGCCACACCAATTCAAGCATTCTCGTCAAACCCCAAGAAGCTTTAAAATGTGATGACAAGCAGTGATGATCATTGTCCAGGAACATTTACTCTGTTTCTCTCTCTACAGATACCACCTGACCTGCTGATATCTCCAGCATCCTGTGTGTTATTTTCTAATGACCTCTGGCTGGGATTGTACTTCAAAAGAAATCAAACCCACAAGCATGAGAGCTCCCTTCAAAGTATAACAACACTCCCTGCTGTCAGTACATGATCTTCCAAAACATAATGGAGCAACACAAACTGCACAGAATGCTTTGGATACACAGAGATCTTTCCCCCATGACCTCTCATCCCTGTGCAATTTAATTTTTCGTGCCATCTATCCTATCCACGAAACACTGGTCAACCTGAGGAGTGCTTTCAGCAACAGACTGGTGCAGTACAGAACACCACAGGAGATCCTTCTTCCTTGTGGCTATCAAACTGTACAACCTCCCCATTCTGTCTTGGCTTGGCTCCCCTCCAGAATTTCAGGTTGACTCACCTCTTCAGACTTAGAGTCGGGGGAGAGGGAAACGAGAGATATGGAAAGGTAAGGTGTGAAAACGAGAGATCAAAGGGGACAGAGAGGGCTAAGCAAAGTTGATTATTTTCAGAAGATACTTGAAAGGCAGAAAATGGCACAGGATTTATGGCAGTATGCCTTAAAAATAAAATGTTTTTTACACTACAATCATTTGCAATAATTACTTATGTATGATCATACTTATGTGTAGTACAATTCAACTGCAAAACTAAACATATTCCTTTATATATGTGACAATAAATTAAATATTGAACTATAACTATTGATTATTGAACATACTGCCCGATGTATGAAACATATAAAATTCTCAGAGGATTGGACAGGGTATAAGCAGAAAAATGTTCCCGATGTTGGGGGAGTCCAGAACCATGGGTCACAAGTTAAGAATAAGGCCATTTAGGACTGAGATGAGGAAAAACAATTTCACCCAGAAAGTTGTGAATCTGTGGAATTCTCTGCCACAGAAGGCAGTGGAGGCCAATTCACTGGATGTGTTTAAGAGAGAGTTACATATAGCTCTTGGGGCTAATGGAATCAAGGGATATGGGGAAAAAGCCAGAACAGGGTACTGATTTTGGATGATCAGCGATGATCAGTGGTGCTAGCTCAAAGGGCCGAATGGCATACTCCTGCATCTATTTTCTTTGTTTCTATTTCTACCCCATCAAAGTTTCAAACATTTTGTTTTTATCTCAGACTTCCAGCATTTGAACAATCTTATTTAATCTATTGAAATAAGGGGCATAACGGTGGCTCAATGGTAGAATTGCTGCCTTACTGCCCCAGAGACCAGGGTTCGATCCTGACCAAGGGTACTGTCCGTACGGAGTTTGTACGTCTCCCCGTGAACATGTGCGTTTTCTCCGGGATCTCTGATTTTCTCGCACACTCCAACAATGTACAGGTTTGTAAGTTAATTGACGTTGGTAAAAATTGTCACCAGTGTGTAGGATAGTGCTCGTGTACAGGGATCGCCAGTCAGTGCAGACTCGGTGGGCCGAAGGGCCTATTTACGCCCTGTATCTCTTTCCTTTTTCACGGTGAACCACGGAAGAAGAAAATGACTACTTGAAGTGTTTCTCTTATGATTCACAACCGTAGCTGTACTCACACATCCTCCTGGCATATGGGGCTGAGAACCCCCCTCTGTGAATTCTCTGGTGGGAGGGCAGGTTTCATGCTTGCTTGCCACACAGTTGGTAAACCACTCACATAATCTTCCTTCCACTTCTTCTCGAAACATTATACAGTAATTACGTGGATTAGAACATTTGAACTGAAATAAAATCGGAGCAGATGGAATCACAATGACTTCCACTGATGTAACGACTTTTTTAGTTCTGTTTAGTTGAGGGATACAGCAAGGAAACTGGCCCTTCGCCCCAACGCGTCTGCTCCGACCAGCGAACCCTGCACATTAACAGTATCCTACACTGGGGACAATAGTTGCATTGATACCAAGCCAATTAACCTCCAAACCTGTACATCTTTGGAGTGTGGGAGAAAAAGAAAGCTCTCAGTGAAAGCCTACGCAGGCCACGGGGAGAATGTAAAAGATCCGTACAGACAACCGCGCGTAGCCGGGATCGAACCCTGGTCTCTGGCGCTGTAAGCGATACAAGGCAGCAACTCTACCGCTGCACCACTGTGCCGCCCACTTCGTAGTGTCTTCTTAAAGAAAAACTTTCAAGGCGACCTCAAGGATGGACAGGTTCAACAAGATAGACCACAAGATGCTGGAGTATCTTTGCGGGACAGGCAGCATCTCTGGAGAGAAGGAATGGGTGACATTTAGGATCGAGACCATTCTTAGATTCATAACCTTTTTGGGTGTGTTAAAAGGAATGACTGAAGGCCTCATCAAAATGGGTTGGATTGATGATTTGATAGTTTAAGAATTGGGAGTAGGAACAGAACATTCTGACGCTTCGAGCTTGCTGTGCTATTCATCAAGATCATGAATGTTCTTCTACCTCAGCACCATTTCCCTGCACTGTCCTTTTAGCCTTTGATTAACTTCTTTTTTTTTTTTAAATATTTTATTTTATTAGAAGTAAGTACAATCATATGGCACCAAAGTGCCTAATATATATTTTCATAATACATTTTATGTACAGCTTCTTATTTTTTTTTGTTATATTAAAGAAAGATTAGAATAAGAAAAATAAATGAGATAGTAAAGGATAGAAAAGCGTGAGATATGTAGTGTGTGAAGAAAAAGAAGAAAGAAGAATGAGTGAAGAAAGTTGAGAAAAAGAAAATAGAAAAAATAGAATAAGACATAAAAACATTTTTTTTTAAAAAGGGTAAGGAGATCATTGTTTATAATCTTGACCAACCCTCGTCCAGTCCTGAAACAGTTAGTTTTTACAATTGTGTTGCACCATATGATTCCAAAAAGACGACAAATGGAGACCAACTCGTTATGAATTGGTCTGATTTATCCATTAGGAGGAATCGCATTTCCTCAAGATGAGCGGTGTCCAACATACTTGCAATCCACATTTTAAGCGTTGGTATTGTTGTATTTTTCCAAAATTTAAGTATTAATTTTTTTGCTATTATTAAACCATAGTTAAAAAATAAATGTTGAGATGTGTTCCATTTATTCCCATCCATTACTCCAAATATAATCATTTCAGTATTAGGTTCCATTCTTATCTTGAATAATTTTGTAAATATTTCGAAAATATCACTCCAAAATCTATAAAGTTTTATGCAGGAAACTAAGGAGTGTGTTATAGTTGCGTTTTGGGATAGACATTTATCACAAATGGGGGATATATTTGGATAAAATTTGTTCAATCTTGTTTTTGAATAATATAATCTATCTAAAATTTTAAATTGATTTAGATTATGTATTAGCCTTCGATTTCCTTTTTAATCTCCAAATCTCCTGAACCCCGTCTTAAATGATCTCAATGACCTCACAGTCCCGAGGGAGAGAAAAATCGAAATATTAATTTCTTATAGCGTAAAGAAATGTCTCTTTATATATGTCCCAAATGGCCCAGCCCTCACTTTGATACTGTGAGCTGTGATTCTGGACTCCTTGTTCAAGAGAGGCATTCTCCCTGCTTCTACCCTGTCTTGTATGAATTTTCTAAGTTGCAAAAAAAAAAGATCATCGCTCATTCTTCTAAACTTTGGAGGCCAAGCCTTATCAATCTCGTCTCATAAAGCAAACCTGCTGACCAGTCTGGTCACACTTCTTCAATGGCAAAAGTAGCCTATTTTAGGCAACAGCAAAACCACACACAGTCTCCAGGTACGGCATCACCAAGGTCCCGATAAACCAAATGGTTTGAAAGGCCAAATACATCTTCAATGAAGCAGTCTCAGAAAGTGGGGACTTCACCACCCCTGGTGTTGTGATGGCCCTGACAGAGGACTGGCAATTGAGAGGCGCTCAGACGAACAGATACAGATAGATTCAGAGATACAGCATGTAAACAGGCCATTCAGCTCACCGAGTCCACGCAGGCCATCGTCACCCATTAATACACTTTCTGTGTGATCCTACTGCTCCCTGCACACTGGGGGCAATTTACAGAAGCCAATTAACTTACAAACCTGAACATCTTTTGATGTGGGAGGAAACCGGAGCTCCCGAAGGAAACCCAAGCGGTCCCAGGGAGAAGGTCAAATCTCTACACAGACAGCAGCCGAGGTCAGGTCAGTCTCTGGCGCTGTGAGAAAGCAGCTCTACCAGCTGCGCCACTGTGCCGCCCTCATCAGTGTAAAATGATTGAAGATGCATTTTCCAGAGAAGCATGGAGATGTGTGCAGGTAAGATTTCTGCGTGGCATTAGATTTTTGAGGATTAATGCACATGTGCTACCTGTGCTAATTTGTTTTGAAGTCCTAATCCGTTGATCATTAATGTTAGCCTACTTTATGGCATCAAAGGCCTGGCAGCAATATTAATAATAGGACATGATAAATGGGCGACCAAATGATCCCAAATACCTTTATTACTCATAATATATCCTTCGTTATAGCACCCCAGAGCCAAATAATTAACTTGAACGATGGAGGTCCATTATAATGTACCCTGACAATAACACATCTTCATCATAGCATTCACTGGGTCTGAGAGGCTTGACATTTTAAACAAGTTACTTGGCGAACATTTGGTTTAGAGGCAGCAGCCTGGGTGAGCAGTAAGTCAATGGGTTGCCTACAGATGCTCCTGAACATTTGTTAAATGTTTCATTCTTTATGGCAAAATAAATGCAATGGGGCTTGAGGCCATTCTCAGCGTTTCCTTCCAAATTTTATTCAATCAAACAGAATTTGTTTATGCCCAAAGCATGTGCGGTGTCGTTTTGCATCTGTCATTGTCGAACAAGTTCTGTGCATTTGATTCATTTGGAAGTTTACTGCTTAACAGATCTTCAGACCACACCGTATGACACAACTTATATCCTTTAAACCACCCCCCTCCCCACAAAAAACAATTTTATTTTAGCAGCATTCTATATCAACAACCGATTTTATGAACAAAAAATAAATCTTGGATTTATAACGCAACTTTCATTCCTCACACTACCTCACAGAATTGTGCTGCCAAAAAAGTGCCTTTGAATTGTTGCCAGTGAAAATCTACGGAAGAACCTGCCAGATTGTATATAGCAATGTTCCACAAAGGTGAAATGAGAATGACTCAGATAACCTCCACTGTGATTCCTGTTGAAACTAACTGAGGGGTGAAAGTAAGTAGCAGTGTTATTGTTACTTCAGTGGTTTTAGTTGCCCTCACCGTGCCAATGCAACCTTCCAGACTAAATCCAAAGACAGCACCGCGGCACAGTGGTGCAGCGGTAGAGTTGCTGCCTTGCAGCGAATGCAGCGCCGGAGACCCGGGTTCGATCCTGACTACGGCTGCTGTCTGTACGGAGTTTGTATGTTCTCCCCGTGACCTGCGTGGGTTTTTTCCGAGATCTTCGGTTTCCTCCCACACTCCAAAGAGGTCCAGGTATGTAGGTAAATTGGCTTGGTAAATGTAAAAATTGTCCCTAGTGTGTAGGATAGTGTTAATGGGCGGGGGATCGCTGGTCGGCACGGACTCAATGGGCGCTGTTTTCCGCGCTGTATCTCTAAACTAAACTAAACTAAACTTAGTCTCTCTTCTCATTTCAAAAGGGCAAACTTCAATCAGATGAGAAGCATTTTGGTAAACACCATGCCATCTGATTTAATAACATCCCAATTCTATACTCAATACCCTAACTGATAAGGCCAATGAATTGAAAGTACTTTTTGACCACCCTAGCTCCCTGTGACTCCACTTACATAGAACTATGTACCTACACTATGAGATCCCTCTGTTCTATAACAGTCCCTTCCATTCCAGTGAAAGTCCAATTTCTCCAGCATTTTTGTGTACCTTCGATTTTCCAGCGTCTGCTGTTCCTTCTTAAACACAATGTCCTGTCGTGCTTTGACTTCCTACAATGCAACATCTCCTTCTTAACTGCATTAAACTCCATTAACCATTCCTCACCCCAAGTGCCCAACTGATCAAGATCCTGTGGTACTTTTGATAATCATCTTTGCTATCGAAGAAACTACCCACTTTAGTGTCATCTGTAAACTTACTAGTGCATTCTCATCCAAATCGTTAATATAAACCACACAGAGCAATGGGCCCAGCACCGATCCATGAGGCACACCACTAGTCACAGGCCTCCAGTCTGAAAAACAATCTTCCACCATCATCCTCTGCTTCCTTCCATGAGATTCTCAAAGGTTCCTTCTCCACATTGTTGGACATGAGCCAGGTTTTCCAGGAGTCAATGGATATATTGTCCTTCTTCAGCGAGGCTTTCAGCACATCCTTGAATCTCTTCCTCCGTTGGTATAAAAGATCGGCTTCAGGAGTCTGTTCCACGAGAATACCGCCGTGCGGAATTCCTACTGTAATTACGACACTGGCATCGATTGAACAATCTGGAGATCTGTCCCATTCACAATAAAGGTCAGCATTCTCAACCAACTATCACCAGATCAGCCGCCTCCAAGTCATGAGTTCTCTGATGAAAACAATCACATGCAACGCAATGGAACACCACCTCCACGTTAATTAACTGCATTCCAGTGCTAATTTTGGCTTCAGTCAGAAACAGTCCCACACCATAATCACAGTCCTAATTGTGTAGGAAGGAACCGCAGATGCTGGTTTACACTGAAGATGGACACAAAATGCTAGAGTAGGGTCCAGGCAGCAGATCAGGCAGCATCTCCGGAGAAACGGAATAGGTGACACTTTGGGTCGAAAAGTCTGAAGAAATGTCTCGACCTGAAACGTCACCTATTCCTTTTTCTGTAGAGATGCTGCTTGACCTGCTGAGTTACTCCAACATTTTGTGTTTATTCACAGTATTAATTGTCGGTTATAGGTTGGTAATAATTTAGATGCACAGAATTTCTTGCCCAGAGTAGGGGAATCGAGGACCACAGGACATAGGTGCAAGGTGAAGGGGGAATAGATTAAATAGGATTCTGAGGGGTAACTTTTTCACACAAAGGGTGGAGGGCGGGTGAATGCAACAAGCTGCCAGGGGAGGTAGTTGAGGCAGGGATTATCCCAACGATTAAGAAACAGTTAGACGGGTACATGGATAGGACTGGTTTGAAGGGATATGGACCAAACAAAGGCAAGTGGGACTGGTGTAGCTGGGACATGTTGGCCAGTGTGGGGAAGTTGGGCCAAAGGGCCTGTTTCTTCACTGTATCACTCCATAACTACGACTCTATGTGTCAGGATATGTTCATTTCCATGAAAAGCCTCTGCCACTTTAATATGGTCATGTTGACGCACCTCCTGCTCTTGCACAATGATGCGGATGAAATCGAAACTGAATTCCATTCCAGCCCATTCTGGCTCATACTCCGAAAATGATGAAGACATTAACATCCCATATCATGCGTGCCTCCTACAATCAACAGTCTTTTAAAACTGGAAAGCTTTGTCACAAATAGTGATCATTTCCAGATTAATTACAACAGTTAACAACGGATTTCAGTAAACAGATGAAACAAGTGATGGAAACCATAAAATTAGACTATCAAATAATCAGCCCCAAGCAGTGCATGAAAGATGGTCAAATGGCTTCCCCCTGCAGTACAATTACTGCTTCCTGATCCTATATATATTCATTTCATTGCTGATGTTATCTTGCTCTGGATAACATTGCTGTTATCATTAACCATCCAACATCAATTGCTTCATCTTGAAGTCATTTGTCGTACGTAAAGTTTTGAGATACTTATGAGAGAGCTGTGAACATCTTAATAATCTTTTTTTTAAACTTTTAACCACTTCTTTGAGCTGTGATCCCTTTGTTATTCCCATTGTTTGACTTCAGACTTTAGAGATACAGCGGGGAAACCGGCTCCTCGGCCCACCGAGTCCGCTCTGACCAGCGATCCCATACACTGGGATCAATTTCCAATTTTTTACCGACGCCAATTAAGCTACAAACCTGTATATGTGTGGGAGGAAACCAGAGCACCTGGAGAAAACCCACGAGGTCATGAGGAAAACATACAAACTCCGTACAGAGAGCACCCGTAGTCAGGATCGAACCCAGGTCTCTGGCGCTGTAAGGCAGCAACTCTACCGCTGCGCCACTGCACTAGCCTAAACAGGCTCTCAACAGAACTTGCATACAGATCTCCCATATAGATCTTGCAAACTGAACCATCTGGTCCATCACTATCACTGGCCTGAATTGCAATGAAATGTGAAATGGGAGAACAAGCCCAACAGTGTTGAGAATTAAATGAAAAAGGCTTTAATGCAACTGGATTTCAAGACCAGAGTAAAAAATGCAGCAAATGTCACTTTTTCAAGATTATATGTGGGTTCCCAGGGTACAATAAAAAGTATTTGACCTGAAATCTTAACATGTTTCTCCATCCACAGATGCTGCCCAACATGCTGAGTGTTTCCAGAATGCTCTGTTTTCAGTTTTGAATGAGTCGTCATTACTTTGAAGTGCATTTAAAAAACATTTGGACAGGTAGGTGGATAGGAAAGGTTTAGAAGAATTTGGGCCAAACGCAGGCAGGTGGGACTGGTGTAGATGGGTCATCTGGGTTGGCATGAGCAAGTTGAGCCAAAGGACCCGTTTCTGTGCTGTATGACTCTACTGTTGGTATTTTAATAGTAGAAGAAATTCCAAATCAGCAGTAAATTTGATTGTTATTGTGTTCTTCAGGATAACTCTACCTGGAATCAATGTTTAAACTGCGTAATCTCATTTCTCTTCAGATGCTGGATGGATTTTAGAAGATGAGGCGGTGGGGAAGAATAATTTGAGAAGGAAGCTGATTGTACAAGGAATCATTCACATTCCCAGATGCAAAACAAAACTGCGTTAAACTCATATAATTCAGCGCTTCAAGGCAACTTGAGATGCACTTTGATTTTAATGGGAGATTATTTCTGCTGTTAAGTAAGTTAAATGTGCCAATGCATTGGATATAAATAAATGTAAATTATATTTCCACAGTCTAAGTGGTGACTGGAGCATTACCTGGCAAAGGGTAAACTAAACCATTTTCGGCATCTCCAGAGAAGATGATCACCAACACAAAATTTGGATCTTTGAACAGAACAAATCCTTCCCTTATGCATTATTGCTAAAAATTTGATTACATAAAATGAGTTTGCTCATTTTTCGGGGAAAAATAGTGCATTTCTCATGATTTGAAGTTGGTTTTGCAATGTGTTGTATGTATACCTTTGGTGCCAAAGTATCATTGGCAATGGGACTTAACCATGCATTTCAGCTGTGATTCACCCCAATACCCACATCAAATCCCTATCACATGTTCCACATATAACAACATAATTAACATGCATTATGCACATTGTTTACTGAACAGCAGAAACTGGATCCAATGGATGTTAATTTTGGCCTGAGTTATCATCATACGAGGAGTGCTTCATGCCATGGGGAGTGAAACCCCTGTGTGTGTCTCGCAATTCTTCTTTAAACTTTACCCCTCCTACCTTAAGCCTATTCCCTCAAGGGGAAAATAAAGTGATTACCGCATCATCTATGGTTCTCATAATTTTACATACAGGTAGTTCTGCTATAACACAATAGGCATGTCCTTATGAAAATCACATTATAAAATAAGTTTGTCAATGGGGAAAGTGAGGTTCGGGACAAGAGAGTTTGAATTAATGAATGGATGAATGATTGAATGAATGTATGAATGAATGAATGAATGAATGAATGCATGATTGAATGATTGATTGAATGAATGAATGATTGAATGAATGAATGGATGAATGAATGAATGGATGAATGAATGATTGAATGCATGCATGAATGTATGAATGCATGAATGAATGAATATGTTTACTGTCATTGCACAATACTGTGCAACAAAATTCCATTACATCTCCTCCGGCTAAAAAAAATACAAACACGACAACCATTGACACATATGTACACCTACTAGTAAAATAATAAATAAGTATTTAAAAAGAATTAAAAAGAATTTGGTGGCATTTCTTGGGATTACATTGTGCTTCCCCAGTGTTCTCTGTTGGAATTAAACTCTTTTATTGCACATGGGTAGAAACTATTTTTTAGTCTACTGCGAGCCTTCAGAGACCTGAATCGCCTCCCAGAGGGTAGCAGGGTGAAAAGGTGGTTGGCAGGGTGGGATGTGCCCTGCTTGATATTTGTGGCCCGGCCCTATATATATCATCCAAGGAGGGCAGTTGAGCGTTTGTAATGCTCTGTGCAGTTTTTATAATTCCCTGCAGCGCCCTCCTCTCAGCCACAGTACAGCTAGCCAACCACACCAGGATTCCATAGGAGAGGATACTTTCCACAGCGCATCGGTAGAAGGACAGCAGCAACGGCTGTGAGACGTTTGCTCTCCTGCAGAAACCTCAGGAAATACAGCCGCTGATGTGACTTCTTCACGAGAGTTTCAGACTCACAATAACAAAGTCATTTTCCCCACACAACATTTACAAAAATAAAGGACTTTTTAAGAACCTTACGTTTATTTTTGTTACTGCGAACTAAAGATACTACAGACTGTATGTATAATAGAGTATCATTGTACAAGTGTCAATAAAAGCGATTAAATGTCGATTTCAATGCCCTCCCATGGAGAAAGTAGCAACTGTGTTTTTAAAAACAATGCTGTCTGAATACTGCGGGGATGTTACATGCAAATATTTTTCCCAAGACAGCTTTTTCCCCGCTTCTCAACTTCCAAAGTAAGGGATTTAAGAAGAGTCTCGGCCCGAAACGTCCCCCATTCCTTCTCTCCAGAAATGCTGCCTGTCCCGCTGAGTTACTCCAGTGTATTGGGTCGAACTTCATATTTAATTGATTCCCTGATTGAAATGGTGTTGTAACCAATTTGACCCATGAAATACAAATAGTATAGCGTAATAGCAGAATTACTTGTACTTCTCTCAGGTTGTCCTCAGGATCTGACACTGCAGAAACAATCCACTTGCCCGACCTCTCCTTATTGCTGTATCCCTGGAGAACATGCATAGGCGACCTGACGGGTCGGCACCCTTCTTCAGTCTGAAGAGGGGTCCCGACCCAATCCGTATCTATCCATGCTCTCCAGAGATACTGCCTGACCCACTGAGTTACTCCAGCATCTACAGTTCCTTGTTTCTACATTTCTCCTTATTGCTAATATGCTGCAATCCAAATAAGCCATTGATATCTTAATTTATACAACCTATGAAATTAAACTGCTGATTTGTAAGTTTTGTGTTGATAATGTAATCCACTTTTAACTCACACTGGGTTGAACTGCATTTTTGATGCATCTGACAATTAAGGCAGGCAACCCAGTGAGCTAGCTTCAGTTGATCAAAAGCTTCAGAAATAAGCCTCACACCATGAAAATGCTGACAACTCAAAACCAGCCCCGAATAAGTATTCCTTGCTTTCCCTCTCTCTCCATCCCTCGCCTTCCTAGTTCTCCAACCAGTCTGACTGGCCCCGGTTAAATGTTATCTCTGTATGCTTCGTTGTCACCTTCTCCGAGCTAACAATGATCCATTCTACATTTTAACTCATCCCCTTTAATGTCTCGTTTTCACACCTTACGCTTCCTTATCTCCGTGTCTCCCTCTCCCCTGACTCTCAGTCTGAAGAAGGGTCTCGACCCGCAACGTCACCTATTCCTTCTATCCAGAGATGCTGCCTGACCCGATGAGTTACTCCAGCATTTTGTGCCTATCTTCTGAATACTAGCTTCTTGAGATGGGAACTGCAACTGGGTGAATGCTCATGTTTGCAAGTTTCTGTGCCTGTCCTCACACTGTAGTTAGCTCAACTCTAATAGAATCATAAATATTTACAGTGCAGGAGGAGCTTATTTGGCCAATCATGCATTCTGGTATCTTAGCTGGAGCATCCCGAACTATCCAACACTCTCCCCCATCCGTGTACAACCTAATCTCTGTCAAATATCGATTTTTTTTTCATTAAACATTCATTTTGTTTTTTATTCATTAAACACTCAACGGTGCTTAAATCATTCAGAGTGGTAATGCAGTCCAAATAGGTTCTCCATGAAAATACTCCCCCTAACTCCTTACATTCTTGGTGACAAGTTTTAAGTTAATAACCCTGGTCATTTAATGAATCCTGGAGTCATTGTGGAAGAGGATTCACCCCAAGTCACCTTGAACAAGTTGCAAACCCATAATCATTCTCTGCACATTTTATTATAATATTGCGCTTTAAATTTAATAGGAATTCAATGGCAATGCAAAGGCAATGCTGCAGAAAAGAGCAAAATAAGACCACAGGGCAGAACAGTTATAAATAGCAGCTGTACTATAAATAGGCAAAAATATCCTGTGAACCAGATTGGGAAACATAGCGGAAGTGAGAAAAGGAGGTATTAAGTTGCATCTATGTCAGTGTTTACAGTGTAACTAATCAGGTTGATGAGCTGCAGGCACGAGCTGCCACATACAGTAGGATTATATCCTCAATGTGTGAACAAAAATTTGGTGCAAATAGCTCAAACCAGGCCAGGAATGGTTCCAAGTATTCACTAACAAGAGATGCAGAGAAAGGCAGAGGATTGAGCTTGCATTGATTCCGGACTTTATAATAGTTCTACATACATTGTTCCAGATCGGAATCTGTATAATTTGAACAAAAACAAAGTGGATGAGGTGCTATTATTCTTTTTTTTTAAATATTTATTTTATTAGAAGCAATTGTACAAAATACTTTACAATTTTACAGCTTTGTGAACAGCTTCGATTTTAACATTTTCCAAACATAACATTTAAGTAAGAAGAGGAGAAACATAGAAACATAGAAAATAGGTGCAGGAGTAGGCCATTCGGCCCTTCGAACCTACACCACCATTCAATATGATCATGGCTGATCATCCAACTCAGTATCCTGTACCTGCCCTCTCCATACCCCCTGATCCCTTTAGCCACAAGGGCCACATCTAACTCCCTCTTAAATATAGCCAATGAACTGGCCTCAACTACCTTCTGTGGCAGAGAGTTCCAGAGATCCACCACTCTCTGTGTGAAAAATGTTTTTCTCATCTCGGTCCTAAAGGATTTCCCCCTTATCCTTAAGCTGTGACCCCTTGTTCTGGACTTCCCTAACATCGGGAACAATCTTCCTGCATCTTGCCTGTCCAACCCCCTAAGAATTGTGTAAGTTTCTATAAGATCCCCCCTCAATCTTCTAAATTCTAGTGAGTACAAGCCAAGTCTATCCAGTCTTTCTTCATATGAAAGTCCTGACATCCCAGGAATCAGTCTGGTGAACCTTCTCTGTACTCCCTCTAAGGCAAGAATGTCTTTCCTCAGATTTGGAGACCAAAACTGTACACAATACTCCAGGTGCAGTATGTACAACTACATACCCTGTACAACTGCAGTGGAACCTCCCTGCTCCTATACTCAAACCCTTTTGCTATGAATGCTAACATACCATTCGCTTTTTTCGCTGCCTGCTGCACCTGCATGCCTACTTTCAATGACTGGTGTACCATGACACCCAGGTCTCGTTGCATCTCCCCTTTCCTAATCGGCCACCAATTAGATTCTACTTTCCTGTTTTTGCCACCAAAGTGGATAACCTCACATTTATCCACATTATTCTGCATCTGCCATGCATTTGCCCACTCACCCAGCCTATCCAAGTCACCTTGCAGCCTCCTAGCATCCTCCTCACAGCTAACACTGCCCCCAGCTTCGTGTCGAGAAGGAGAAGAGAGAGAGAAAAGAAAGAAAGAAGAAAAGAGAGGAGATATATCCATCGACCCACCCATACGCCCACTCACCTAGCCCTATGATTAATTTCGAATTTGTATTCAGCTACTGTGTTGTTCAAGAAATTCAATAAAAGGAGACCATATTTTTAAAAATTGCTCCGGTTTATCATTCAAGACAAACCTAATTCTGTATAGATGTAGTGTGTCCATCTTTTCTGTAATCCACATCTTCACTGGAGGGACTGCAGTCTTTTTCCAGAATTTAAAGAATATTAGACCATAATCGAGAAAGCGTCGTTGGAAGACCGTTAGTTTGCTACATGCCTCTGATATTCCCAATAATGATCAATTTTGGGTCTGGCTCTAATGGGATTTTCAGTGTTTTGGAGGTGACGCTGAATACTTCTGTCCAAAAATGTGGGTTAAAGTGACTTCTATCACAAAGAGGGGAAACACTGGGGAAAATCTTGTTCAGTTTGGTTTTTGAGTACTATTAGCCTGTGCAGCACTTTGAACTGTATTAGGCTGTGTCTGGCATCTAAGGAGCAATAATGGATGTATTGTAAGCTTTCGTCCCATATATCATTGGAGATTTGTTGGCCCATCTCATCCTCCCATGCACGCCTGTAAACCTCAGATGACGGGGTGTTGATGTTTTGAAGAACATTGTAAATGTAGCATATCAACTTCTCTATATCTGCATGTCTATTCGAACACTAATCACTCAGAACAACATCACTCAGAGGCTGCTGCTGTCCTTTTATCGGTGCTCCATTGAGAGCATACTAACATACTGTGTATGCGTGTGGTACACCAGCTGCACAGCGGCTCAGAGGAAAGCGCTCCAGAGGGCCATTGACAAGGCCCAGAGGATCGGCTGCCCTCTCCTTACCTTGGAGGACCTACACAGTTCCCGCTGCACCAAAAAAACCCAGAATATAATAAAGGATCTGTATTGTAACTCCCTGTTTGAACCTGCCGTCAGGCAGACGGTACAGATCCACATTGAAGGATTTTTTACCCCACTGCTATAAAAGCACTAAATGTAGCCGCCCAGGAACGCAGGGGCGATACGACTAAGGGACTGTGGTAACGGTCAAATCGACAGAAGGATGGAGGGTTGGGTGTGTATGCGTGCTTTGTCTGTGATATTTATTTATTTGCTTATCTTTATTATTTTACCGTGGATGTTTCGTTAGCTTTAGAAATGTTTGAATGCTGCACTGACTGGCTGACATTTTAAATTTCGTTGTACATGGCCCATGTTACAATGACAATAAAGAAACTATTCTATTCTATTCTAATCGAGTTTGTCTGGACTTGCAGTGGTGTAATCTTGCCCGTATGTTCTCACAGAGTCCCTAACCTGGAGCTATCTGAAAAAATTATCAGTGTTCAGATCGAATTTCCCCCGCAACTCTTGGAAAAAGGAAAGAGTCCCCTTCCAAAAAAGGTCTCCCACAGTGTTGATTCCCTTGTTCTTCCACTGGGTGAAAACACCATCTAAAGTAGAGGGATTGTTTGCAATAGAAGAAGGAGAGACATGTTTCTCAATTTAAGACTGAGCTTCAACTGTTTCCAGATACGAATAGTACCATGTATTGTAGGGTTATGATCATACATTGACTTATTCAGGGCTAATGGAGACAGGACAATTGAGCCTATGGAGAAAGGCAAGCAATCTTCTCTTTCAATTTTTAGCCAGTTGCCCTGTTGATGCAAATCATCCAACCAGAAAATTATGGTTTTAATATTCGTTGCCCAATAGTAAAACAGGAAATTGGGTAAGGCTAGTCCTCCATTCTCTTTGGATTTGCCCAGGTGTCGTTTATGTATTCGGTGGCTTTTGTAGTCCCAAATGAAATTAGTAACAATGGAATCCATTTTTTTAAGAAAGATTTGGGAAGATATATCGGTATTGTCTGGAATAGATATAAAAGCTGCGAGAGAAAGAGCATCTTTACAGCATTGAGTCTGCCGAGAGGTGCTATTATTCTGCTGGGAGAATTTTTTACATCATGGGTGCAACCGCGAATAGGAGGTAGATGGTGTCATTTTCTGGAGATCAACAGTGCTCTATAAAAATAATTGGCATTGGCTGAAAGTTGCAGCTTTGAAATTCTGCCCACTGAACAACACCGACCATCGATCACCCGCTCACACTAGTTCTACATTATTCCACTTTCGCATCCATTCCCTGCACACTAGGGGCCAATTTTACAGAGGCCAATTAACCTACAAACCGCACGTCTTTGGGATATGGGAACACCCGTAGGAAGTCCGTGTGGTCGCAGGGGGAACTTGTAAACTCCACACATCTGCATCAGACGTCAAGATCGAACCAGGGTCTCTGGCACTATTAAGAGACTTTAACAAGAAATATATAAACTAAAAAAAAGACAGTGCTAAGGACAGGAAAGGAGAGGAATTTCTGATGCATCTATAATGTTCTGAATCAAGATGTCCCCACTCCAGCATTAAAAATAAGTGCTTGGATAAAGAATATGTGCTCCTGTTATGGCCGTTTTGATTAGAGTAAACTCAATATAATTTGGCATAGAGTGATGATGGAAAACGAGCAGAAAATATTGAGTTGGCACTCAATGGACAGGCCAAGTAGTTTCTTACCACAGATTAAATTCTATAGTTTGTTAGTTTTAAAGATACAGTGTAGAAACAGGCCCTTTGGCCCACCAAGTCTGCACCGACCAGCGATCCCTGCACATTAACACTACCCTACATGCAGTATGGACAATTTTTTTATATTTATACCAAGTCAATGAACCTACAAACTTGTACGTCTTTGGAGTGTGGGTGGAAACCGAAGATCTCGGAGAAAACCCACGCGGTCACGGGGAGAATGTACCAACTCCATACAGACAAGCACCCATAGTCGGGATCGAACCCGGGTCTCTGGCGCTGCAATCGCAGTAAGGCAGCAACTCTGCGCCACCGTGCCGTCCCTTATTATTTAATGACGCCGATTTTGTAATTTACTGATACAGGACAGAGCCCTACCCCCTTAGTACATTGGCATGTCAGTTGTTGACTCTTTCTCCTCTGCCACAGGTCTTCATGGCATTGAAAATCGAAAGTGTAAAGACAGCTGCTGTCATTCATAGCCCGGGTAATTAAAAAAGCTGCAAGCCATCAGGGAACCTAATCAAATTGTAAAACCTACAACTCAAGTGAAATTATTGCTGTTTCAAATCAAATTAGGGTTGTCAGATTTCTGTTAAACACTGGCATAAATTAGAGACCATTGCAGAGTCTGTACTATTACTAAAACTCTCATCTTGTTCTCTTATGGTTTGCTTTTTAAAAAATTTGCGCAAAAACGGTGCCCTATATCGCTAGGATTTTCCGCCACCTTACTCACCGTTCTCCTCTGCTCCAAACGCATCAAGTTTTGTTCCGTTCGGTGGAAGATTACAAAAGTTATGAAAAACTTTTTTAAAAATCGTGAGATCAGCAGATTGGTTTTTTCGCCTGTCAGTCACCATGAAGGTAACGCCTCTTCCGGCATCCGCTGAAGTATAAAACCCCGGAGGCGGGGCTGAGTCCACAAGCCGTGCTGATTGAGTCCGCAAGAGTGGTCGGAGAAGCCACTGAGTGGAGTTGGGGAGGTGCTGAGTGGATTCCCTCCTCCTCCCACATACCCCCTCCCCCCCCCCCCCCCCCCCACACCCTCCTCCCCCACGCACCCACACCCCCCTTTACCCCTCTCCCGTTCCTCCAACTTCCCCCACCCCCACCCCCCAACACCACCCCCCCCCACCACACCAGCCCACCCCCACACCACCCATCTACCCACACCAACCCCCCCCCCCCCCCCCCACACCCCACACACACCCCTCCCCCCCCACACCCATCCCCTTTACACCTCTCCCATTCTTCCTCCCAACGGGTCCCACTTAGTCTAGTAATAAGTAAAATTTATAAAGATACATATAATAGCAGTGATGACAGATGTCAGCACTAACATCCTGTTTATCAAATCCTGAGGCAAGGAAAGAAAATCTTTGGAGAAAAGGCAAAGGTGATGTTTAGGGTCGAGGCCCTTTGAAGGAAAGGACCTGAAACGTCACCCATTCCTTTGAAGGGTGTCGACCCGAAACGTCACTTATTCCTTTTCTCCAGAGATGCTGTCTGACCCGCTGAGTTACTCCAGCTTTTTGTGCCTATCTTCGGTTTAAACCGGCATCTGCAGTTCCTTCTTATGCATTCCTGGCTTCAGGTTGCAGTGGTTCAGCATGACAACTATTTTGAAGCATCTCCAACAGCTCTGGATGTCTGTTCAGCTTTAACGTGGTTTGTCATTCAATGGCACGGAACATCCTTGTAGGTCTTTGCCCTGAGACACGGCACTACTTGTTTTTTTTTTCCTCTGGCAGTGGTCTCAGAGCATCGTAGAGGAAATTCCAAGGTTATGTGTAAATTAGGCACTCGTATCCATTCTGGACTAACTGTTAACAACCTCGGCAGCCTTTGCGGGACACGTACAGAAGGCAGAAGCAAAAATCAACTCATGATCAATTGTACGGAGACTGAGAATCATCTCAGTCCCCGGAGGCTCTCACTATTGCCAAGCTGTCCGACATACCGCCACCTGGAAGGCACCCATGGCTGAGCTCTACAGAACACAAAGAAACGTCCTGTCACCAAGAGTAATTGCTTGGCAAGAAATACCAGCTACGGACATTAATCATTTTTCAAAAAATAAAACTGAGCTGTATTTCATTCCAAATGTGTCTGGAGAATAGCGTAACAAAGGTGCTTGAAGATAAATTTGCAGCAAGATAGAAATGTTGGTAAAAATACATTGCACCGTGCCCGTTTCAAGAGGACTATGATTACATTATGGGAAGATAACGTTTAGCTGAAGGTCTTGTCTTTATGAGGCCAACCGTACAATCATTAAGACTTTGTTTTCCACTTAGCTATAGACCAGGAGTGAATGTGAAAGGTAATCTGAAATAAAACTAGAAAATGCTGGAAACACAAAACCGGGCGGGCAGTATCTGTGGTTAGAGAAACAGGCCACAATTGCTGTCTGGAAGATTCATAAGAACTGGTGAAGGATCCCAGAAATCTTCACCAGAAAGGTGCCAGATATGAAATGCTTATTGCTGTTTCTCTTTACTTTTAGTTTAGAGATACAGAACGCCCATTGGACCACCGAGTCTGCGCCGCCTAGTGGTCATCACTGGACGCTAGCACTATCCTGCACACTAATGACATTTTACAACTTTTACCAAAACCACTTAACTACAAACCTGGACGTCTTTGGAAAGTGGGAGGAAACCGGAGCACCCAGAGGAAACCCATGCAGTCACGGGGAGAACATACGAACTCCATACAGACAACGCCCATAATCAAGATCGAACCCGGGTCTTTGGTGCTGTAAGTAGCAACTTTGCTTTAATATCGGATTTCTAGCATCTGTTGTTTATGTTTTATTTTCATGAAAGGTAATCTTTGAGGATACAACAAAACTGAGATGGTAAAAGGATCCTTCCAAGGCTGTTGAAGCCAATTCTAGAATGCCTTCAATAACCATTTGTCGGATCCTTAGTTTGGTCTAGTTTAAAGATACAGCTTGGAAACAGGTCCTTGACCCACCAAGTCCATGCCGACCATTGCTCACCAGTTCACGCTAGTCATCCCACTCTCTCATCCACTCCTTGCACCCTCCAGGCAATTTACAGAGGCCAATAAACCTGCAAACCTGCATATCTTTCTGATGTGGGAGGAAACCAGAGCACCCGGAGGAAACCCTCGCGGCCACAGGGAGAACGTACAAACTCCACGCAGACAGCTTCCGAGGTCAGGATTGAACACGGAACCCTGGTGATGTGAGGCAGCAGTTCTACCAATAGCAAAATAGAGCTGGGTGCATATCAAGAAAATTGATCTTAAACTTCATTGCTATACTTCAGTGAAAACTATTTTCAGTGTCTTTAAAGTTACTAGTCAAATATGTACAAGGAGCCTGTTCTCAGAATGTGACAGTATTGATGTTGGAATCTCCACAATTATGCCAATGGAGTATATTGGTTTTATTATTACAGTTTAAATTTGACCACATTACAAAAGTTGAAACAAAGTAATCTTTCAAATCTCCACTGTGCAAAATGTGCTTGGATCAATTATTTGCATTATATACTATGTGCAATATTTCAAAGGTATTACACTATTTAATATAAATCAATTACTCTTCGATGATAAAATCCAAGTGGAGAAATCTAATCTGAAGACAAATAGCATCAGATTCCTGCAAATTCCAGGCTTATCAAGCTCATAGGGAATGGCATATATATTTGGATGTGTCTTTAGCCAAAAGCGGTTTAAAATCTTATTGAAAATAAATGTGAAAATATCATGGTAGAGTTGCGGCTTTGCAGCGCCAGAGACCCGGGTTCGATCCTGACTACGGGCGCTGTCTGTATGGAGTTTGTACGTTCTCCCCGTGACCTGCGTGGGTTTTCCCCGGGTGCACTGGTTTCCTCCTACACGCCAAAGACGTGCAGGTTTGTTGGCTAATTACCAAACTAAACTAAACACCACATTTACTATAAAAAGAGATTGTCCAAGAAGATGCAGGGAGTGTAATAGGAGGGACCTATCGACATTGCAGAATTAAGTTTTCCACCAGGTGCTTGAAATGGCATGAGGTTGACTTGCACTCCGATACCAGCACATAAACAGAAGTGTATGATTGTCCAGAGAATCTCACCAAATGTCACTCAAAATGTTTTCCCGATATTTTACTGCTCAGAAGGGCAGAGCTCTCAAAGCGCAGTCTCTGTTGTAGCCTCACAGCAAATCTACACAGCAAGGGAAGATTGAGGCAGTGGGGAGAGAGAGCCAGAGACAGAGAAGAGAGAAAGAGAGAAAGAGAGAGAGAGAGAGAGAGAGAGAGAGAGAGAGAGCAAGACAGAGAGAGAGAGAGAGAGAGAGAGAGAGAGAGAGAGAGAGAGAGAGAGAGAGAGAGCAAGAGGAGAGAGAGAGAAGAGAGAAAGAGAGAGAGAGAGAGAGAGAGAGAGAGAGAGAGAGAGAGAGAGAGAGAGAGAGAGAGCAAGAGAGAGAGAGAGAGAGAGCGCACGAGAGAAAGAGAGAGAGAGAGAGAACAGAGAGAGAGAAGAGAGAGAGAGAGAGAGAGAGAGAGAGAGAGAGGCGAGAGAGAGAGAGAGAGAGAGAGGGGAGAGAGAGAGGGAGAGAAGTGGAGAGGGGAAGAAGGGGAGAGAGAGAAAGAAAGTGAAGAGAGGGTGAGTGGGAGAGAGATCCCATGTCCTCAAAGGGTGAGCTGCAAGCCCTGGTCAGTGAGATACGTACCCAACCAGGGACCCATCAGGCCTGTCAGAACATCCAGACAGGAGATGTCTGCAGTGCTCTCCTCCAGGACAGACGAGAGTCACCAGCCTTTATAGCAGAATGAGTCTAAGATCTTTAAGAGATGTCAATCATCACGAATTCAGAGAGATTTTAGCAAGAGATTAAAGTAACTGGAGCAGACATTCATGTCTTATATTTACTATGGAGAAGGCAGGAATGGGGTACTGATTGTGGATGATCAGAGAGAGAGGGAGAGAGAGAGAGTCTATTGCAGACAGACCTTCACAGAGAATGAGAGAGGAGAGATCACCTGGGTTCTTTTAGGAAGGAAATGAGGAGGGATTCAATTAGTCAGAGGGTGGTGAATCTGTGGAGAGGAGGGGTTGAGAAAGAAAGGATCAGGGGAGACTTGGGGCATATGATATAACCATCCTATGAATTGGATACATATTTACCAATACAATGGTAACCATCCCAGGTAGGATGTGGGTAAATGATATGAATAATGGCATATGATTAAATCCTGGGAATTGGAACATATTTACCAATACATGGAGATAAATAATGGCATTAAAATGGGACTGTCAACAATAACAAAATTTTTGAAGAAACATAGAAACATAGAAATTAGGTGCAGGAGTAGGAGAGACCGCCATTTAAAAGAAAGTGTAAAAGAGGGTGAGTGGGAGAGAGATCCCATGTCCTCAAAGGGTGAGCTGCAAGCCCTGGTCAGTGAGATACGTACCCAACCAGGGACCCATCAGGCCTGTCAGAACATCCAGACAGGAGATGTCTGCAGTGCTCTCCTCCAGGACAGACGATCTTCACACATCACAGCTGTCTCACATAATGTCACCAGAATATCAAGGTGATCTTCACCCTACTTTATAGCACGAATGCATTCTCTGCACATGTCTAAGATGTTTAAGTGAGATGTCACTCATCAAGAATTCAGAGATATTTTAGCAAGTGATTAAAGTAACTGGAGCAGACATTCATCTTATATTTACTATGGAGAAGGCAGGAATGGGGTACTGATTGTGGATGATCAGCCATGATCACAGTGCTGGCTCGAAGGGCCAAATGGCCTACTCCTGCACCTATTGTCTATTGCCTATTGTCTATTGCAGACAGACCTTCACAGAAGAATGTGCAAGGATTCTATGCATCACCTGGGTTCTTTTAGGAAGGAAATGAGGAGGGATTCAATTAGTCAGAGGGTGGTGAATCTGTGGAATTCATTGGAATGGGGTTGAGAAAGAAAGATCGATCAGCCATGATTGAATGATGGAGTAGACTTGATGGGCCGAATGGCCTAATTCTGCTCCTATCACTTATGAACAATCAAGCATATGATATAACCATCCTATGAATTGGATACATATTTACCAATACATGGTAACCATCCCAGGTATTTGGGTAAATGATGAATAATGGCATTAAAATGGAACTGTCAACAATAACAAATGCATTTTTGCTCATCTGTGAGGTCATTACAAATTGCACAGATGCATCAGATATTGCACCGTTTTCTGTTCCATTTTTAACTTTTAAAATGCTTATTATTTTAGTCACATTTTCTCCTAACATTTGCAATGTAACTAAATTATTCTGTCTCCGACTACATTCTAACTTTGCCCCGCCCCCTCCCCTGTCATCAGTCTGAAGAAGGGTCACGACCCATTCCTTCTCTCCAGAGATGCTGCCTGACCCGCTAAGTTACTCCAGCATTTTGTGTCTACCTTCGATTTAAACCAGCATCCGCAGTTCTTTCCCACACATAAATGATTCATGGAGAGTCTTATCTTTCTCATGCAGAGCCAACACTTGCAAGTCTGTAGATTTCTTTATACGTCAATTCAAGAAATACAGTTAGTTCCTCCACTTTTAAGTCATAATGTTCTATAGATATGTATCCAGCTGGAAGGAATAAGAGACATTCAACCCCAGGAAATTATTAGATACAGATTGTTTTTCTCCCCGCAAACCACCAAACAAATTCTGCATTTCAAACTTCCATCCTTCCGCACAGCATGGCTTCAGGAAAAATGTCCCCCTTGCTGGGGGGATACTGCAGCATCTGTAGTGTCTTGTGTCTCCAAGTCTGCATTGTGGTCATCATCATCCAATTTGCAGTACCCTCTGCATGGAAATGCTTGTTGCTTACAATTGCTTTATTTTCATGAGTTGGCACGACATCCCTTACATGCTCCCTATTACATTTATTTAAGAGCACGCTGATTTCCATGCTCCAATCAATGGACAGTCCTTACTCATGGTGATTCACTAAAGGGCCTGTCCCACTTACGTGTCCTTGGCACGCAAATTGAGGCGCATGGGCATCGTATGGCCGCGCGGGGCCAGTCCCACTGAGAAGCGCGGAGGGGTATGTAGTTGTGCGCGACATCGCGCGGGGCTCCGAAATTAATGTAGCGAACAAAATCTTTGCTCGCCAACGGCCTGTCACGTAACTGACGGCCAAAGTGGGACAGGCCCAAGACCCTGGCGTGATGCAACGTCTCACCTTCAACAGCAGCAGAAGCAGGCAAACGATCGCCGAGCTCGGCCTGGGGCTCACGGCCGTTGCACTCCGGTCCGCCCCCATTTCTACTCTCCAAGCGGGGCCAAGAAAATTGAAGATAGACATAAAATGCTGGAGTAACTCAGCGGGAACCGGCAGCATCTCTGGAGAGAAGCAATGGGTGACGTTTCGGGTCAAGACCCTTCTTTCAGACTGAAGAAGAGTCTCGACACGAAACATCACCCATTCCTTCTCTCCAGAGATGCTGCCGGTCCCGCTGAGTTACTCCCGCATTTTGTGTCCATCTTCAAATGACGTCACGCGCTCCAGACGGCTGTGCGGGCGAATGAAGCCCCGTGCGACCTTCGTGGGACCGTCGCGCCTCGAAGTCGTGTAATTAGCAACCCAAAGACACGTAAGTGGGACAGGGGCTTAAATCTCAATAGATCTACATGCATTCATAGAAGGAGTCATACAGCGTGGAAACAGACCAACTTGCCCACGCCGACCAACCTGCCCCATCCATACTAGTCCCACCTGCCTGCGTTTGACCAGTATACCACTAAACCTATCCTATCCATGCACCTGTCCAAATGTTTCTTTCGCCGGCAACTTGTCTTTATGAAAGCATCCTGTGAAATGGAAGATGAAATGTTAAAACATAAATGTGGAAATGCTGCATCTGGCATCAGCAACTAAATGGTGCCTGCCTATATCTGACCTGTCATGTGAAAAATGGACCATTCTTAGCCATTTTCAGACTGAGCAAGGTCTCTGAGCAATGAACCAGCACTGCTGAGATATCCACCTACTTGTGCAAATAGTTAATAAATAAATGTACACATCCATCGTTTGACATTAATATGAACTTACAGAGAATTTAACAATGTGTAGTGTGGTCACCTGCTAAAATAAAGTGCTGGAGTACAGATACCATGGCAGCAACGAGAAGTGTAAGCAGGTATGTAGTGATCGGCCTTTCATGCTGTAGCAGAACTGGATAAAAAAAACAGGATATAATGTCTGAAGTATGAACTGGATAAGATTATTCAGAGGGTGAACAAGAATTGGAAGAATTTAAAAACGAGGGAAGTTAGAGAAACAATTATTCTGTAAACCAGATAAACTTGCCAGGGACAGAATGATGAAATGTAGGACATCTTGGAAGACAAGGTCTCACTTTGCCAATGGGTTTCCAATGGGGATATCCCATCTATTCCCAAATTCTGAATTAGCTGGGAATTCTGAAACTTAGAGTGAGAGTTTGGCAAAGAGAACATAAAATTATTATCTCGACACACAATGCTGGAGTAACTGAGCGGGATGCTGCCTGTCCCGCTGAGTTACTCCAGCATTGTGTGTCTATCTTTGGTATAAACCAGCATCTGCTGATCCTTCAAACACATAAAATTATTGGGATTATCTGAGGGATGAATTAGCAGGGATCTACTGGGGATAAAGTCTGGAAAGAAAGAATGCAGCCTGCCCAATATTCCAGGTGGGGGCAGGGAGGCGAAGTGCTGGGAAGATCAATGCTAGATTCAGTCATTGAGAAAGGTCAGAGAGATAGTCAAGAGATAGGTGTTAGGAGGTGCCGGAAAAGATAACATTATTTGGTATTAAGTTGGAGGAAATGTCAACTCTTCGCAATGGTCTTGGACGGATGGGGAAAGAAACATTAAACTTCAAGTCAACAATGAATGCAACGAATTGTAATGAACAATGAAAAGAAGGGCCTGTGTAAACAAGAATTAAACTCACTCCAACCCCCCCCTCCCCTCCCTGCACAGCTCCATATCCCTCCATATAACCTAATTATGCAGGTTATAAACATGATAAATTCAGATTGTACAAATGTGCATTGTTGAAATATTACTGATAATGGGAATAGGAATACTTTATTGTCACATGGCACAGTGAGATTATTTGCTTGCATGCCCAATGTACACAAATAGCGGCCAACAACGGCGCTGACAATGTTACAACGCACGCCGGCTTCCCCTTTTTGTCCTCCCCCCCCCCCTCAACAGTTCAATGCACCAGAATTGTTCACGGGTAAATCCCCATATGAGAAGAGTACATCTATGAATTTGCCCAATGCTTACACTGAATGTTAATTTAATAAAGAAAGGGTTAATAGATTTTGCAGAGTGAAGCCTGGACTAAACTCAAAGTAAATAGAACTTGCAAATGAGAGTGTAAATTCAGCCTGTCATCTGGCTGACATCTGGTGATGCTGTGAGCATTTGTCATTCTTTCTTCAACTTCAGTGTCACCACATTAACGTGATTGGCAACGCATTACTTATGATGATGAATCCCTCGGATTCTTAAAAGACTTTCCCGTCTTTGCAAGGCTGCGGCTTAGGACTTCAGATAATTTTGAGAAAAAGTGCATCAGTATAAAATGATTATAAAACAAAGATATTTAATGTGTTGAAGACCATCCCCTGCAGGATATTCAGAGACCTGCTCCATTTAAAAAATAATAATCTGGACTTGTGACAGTTGCAGTTGGAGTCCTGGCTGGAGTCCTCCAGTTTTCGCCAGGCCGGTGGTAATGGGCACAACTTAAAATTCCTGAGCCTTGTATCATAGAAAGGGAAATGGGCAGCTGGCATGGATTGGGACAAAATGGTAGCCGTCTTGGCTTGGTTTATTTAACCTGCAGTACCATTCCCACTCTTGGTCAGACATCGCTGGGTGAGCTCAACTCAGCCCTGCTGCTTGATGACTGAACTGCATACAGATCAAACATACTCTGTGTGATGTGACAGTCAGAATACATTTCCCAGGGTGGGAATGTCAAAGATTAGAGGGCATAGATTGAATGTGAGAGGGACAAAGTTTAAAGGAGATGTGCGGGGCAAGTTTTTTTTGACAGAGAGTGATGGGGAGCTGGAACGCGCTGCCAGGGGTGAGGGTGGAGGCAGGTACGATAGTGGCATTCAAGAGACTTTTAGATAGGCACATGGATATGCAGGGAACAGAGGGATATAGTACATGTGCAGGCAGAGGAGAGGAGATTAACCTGGCAAGGGTATTGTAGGCCCCAGACTCTATTCCTATGCTGTAGAGTTCCATGTTCTATGTGCTACCTGTGGCAACAGGTCACTGATTAACATTGCGAGCGAATGTTAGTTGCGGGACACTGTAAGCCCCACCCTTCCATCCCAGGCTCGCTATGATTGGGCTGGAGAGACATTCCCTTGTCATGTATCTATACACTGTAGATGGCTTGATTGTAATCATATATTGTCTTTCCGCTGACTGGTTAGCACGCAACAAAAGCTTTTCACTGTACTCGGTACACGTGACAATAAACTAAACTGAAACTGAACTGAAACTTAAACACAGGCCATTTAAGTAACAGCACCAATGGAAAACCATTGCCCTGTTTCCATGACTCGTGGGTGAGAACATTCACTTCTAATTTCTATGGCACCAATTCAAAGGGCACAGATAAGCCAGGGATAAAGGGCCTGTCCCACTGTACGAGGTAATTCAAGAGCTCTCCCAAGCTTAAAAAAAAATCAAACTCGTGGTAAGTACGTAGAATGTACGTAGTGGCTACATCGGAGCTCGTGGATGTCTCGTAGCGGCTCGTAATGCTAACGGCAGGTACTCGGGAAATGTGGGAACTCGTGAAGTGTTTTCAGCACTGTGAAAAATGCCCACGAAAGCCCCGAGTACCTACGAAAGGCTATTATCGTAATTCTCCGAATTCGAATCAGGGGAAACTCGGGAACTTGAATTACCTTATACAGTGGGACAGCACCTTAAGGACAATTCCGATTCATAGCATGAATGCTTAAAATCAACAGAGCATTTCAACGCAGGTGCAATTAGTGCCCCGTATTCTGTGGCAATGAACATTCAAACTGATCTGACAGCATAACTTGTTGAAAGCAGCAGCTATAAAGCATGACATCATTAAGTACAGCACACAATCTCTGGCCCCTCGACACTGAGGAAGATTGGATCACAGGAACAATACTAATTGCCTGACTGCATCTCTCACCACAGCTTGTTGCTTTCGTAGTTGACAGCGAGTAGCTGAGAGAAAGTTTCAACCTTCATCGTCGTGTAGGCATGAAACGGAAGGCTTACCGTGCAGCATTCCAACTGCCATGGTGGAGATTTGGGAGATTCAACAAAACTCCGGAAATACCTTACACTTTCCAAACACACAAGGGTCATTCATGGGCCAGTTGGCAGCTAATTGTTACATACATTCCTAAGTTGCTCACCCTTCATTGCAGTTATACAGATACATCCAGGTACTGCCAAACCAATCCAAGAACATTTCCAATTGCTGTACTGCTGTAACATACGTTTGAATCAGTTTTTCCAAGAGAGATATTTCTAGAAATCACGATGTTTGAAGGATTCAATTATTTCTGTGCTGGTTAAATATTAAGATTTGCATTGAATGGATTAGATAAGAAAGTTCACCTGTCCCCCCCAGATCCTGTCCAGCTTCTACCGCTGTACCATTGAAAGCATCCTGACCACTTGCTTCACGGTATGGTACAGCAGCTGCACAACAGCTGACAGGAAGGCACTGCAACGGGTGGTGAAAACCACTCAGCACATCATCTGTGCCCCGCTCCCTGCCATGGATGCCCTCCACCGCAAACGGTGTCTGAGACGGGCCGGGAAAATCATTAAGGACCCCTCTCACCCTAACCATGGACTATTTGCCCTCCTCCCATCAGGGAGGCGGTACAGGAGCCTCAGGTCTCGCACAAGCAGGCTGAGATACAGCTTCTTCCAAAATACCATCACCCTGCTGAACTCACAGGCCCGACGCTAGCTATCTTTACGATGACAACGATGAGAAGGCCTACCGGGAGGAGGTGGCTGATCTAGCACTCTGGTGCCAGGATAACAGCCTCCTCTTGAACATCAAAAAAACGAAGGAGCTGATCATGGACTTTAGGAGGGCACATCATCCGAGGACGTACACTCCATTGAGGATAAATGGGGATCCTGTGGATAGGGTGAACTGTTTTAAATATCTGGGAGTCCACATCTCCGAGGATATGACATGGGCATCACACGCCTCAGCACTCGTGAGTAAGGCAAGGCAGCGCCTTTACCACCTCAGGCAATTGAGGAAATTCAGAGTGTCTCCGAGGATCCTCCAGTGCTTCTACGCAGCGGCGGTGGAAAGCATCTTGTCCGGGAACATTACCATCTGGTTTGGGAATTGCTCTGCCAAGGACAAGAAGGCTCTGCAGAGAGTAGCGCGTTCGGCCGAACGCACTATGGGAACTTCACTCGCCCCCTGCAGGAGGTGCAACTCCAGAGCAAATAAAATCATGGGAGACCCCTTCCACCCCTGCAACGGACTGTTCCAGCTGCTCCAGTCAGGCAAACGCCTCCGTTGCCATGCGGTGAGAACGGAGAGGTTGAGAAGGAGTTTCTTCCCAGAGGCAATTCGGACTGTAAATGGCTATCTCACGAGGGACTAACTCTACTGAACGTTTTTCCTTCCATTATTTATTATGTAAAAGAACATGTGTGTTATGATTGTGTTTATAATTTGTTTGGTTGTTTTGTTGTTTATCTTTTGCACAAAAGTCCGCGAGCATTGCCACTTTCATTTCACTGCACATCTCGTATGTGTATGTGACAAATAAACTTGACTTGACTTGACTTGACTTGACTTTATACTCTTTTATCTGTATATATTTATTGCCTATGTACTAGTTTATTCATCCACATTGCACATATTGTTTTAACTCTGATTAGCCGCTAAACTGCATTTCGTTGTACCTGTTCTCGTATTTGTGCAATGATAACAAAGCTGAATCAAATCAAATCAAATCAATCAATTTCTGCGTATTAAAGGAAATGGCGTGTGAATGGAATAGCGGCCTGAGTTACTTCTTTCCCGATTCTTATGTCCAATGGTCATCTATTTCAAAACAGGTCAAATTCTTGCTGTTGAGTGAGTGCAGCATAGGTTCACCAGATTAATTCCCGAGATGGCGGGACTGACATATGATGAAAGAATGGATCGACTGGGCTTATATCATTGGAATTTAGAAGGATGAGAAGGGATCTTATAGAAAGATATACAATTCTTAAAGAATTGGACAGGCTAGATGCAGGAAAAATGTTCAGGCCCGGGTTCACAGAATAAGGGGTAGGCCATTTAGGATCGAAATGAGGAAAAACTTTTTCACCTAGAGAGTAGTGGAATTCTCTGCCACAGAAGGCAGTGGAGGCCAATTCACTCAATGTTTTCAAGAGATAGTTAGATATAGCTCTTAGAACTAACAGAATCAAGGGATATGGGGAGAAAGCAGGACCAGGATACTGATTTTGGATGATCAGCCATGATCATATTGAATGGCGATGCTGGCTCATAGGGCTGAATGGCCCACTCCTGCACCTATTTTCGATGTTTCTATGTTTCCATGTTAAAAAAGGTTACGGAAACTATTACCTTCCATAATAAATTAAAACAGGTGGAAGGTACAGATATGTTGTGCAGAGTTCTGGTTACAATGGGTGACGTTCGACATGCATTTTTAAAACTGCTGGCCACTATCATTGAAGGCATTAACACTAATACAAAATAAAAAAACAGGAAATGCTGCAGATATTCAAACGTTTCATAATGTCTGTGGAGAGAGAAAGACAGAGTTAGTGTTTCAACCATTTTTCATCAGAACCAGAACTGGTTGAAAGTTTTGAATCACAGCATGGAAACAGGCCCTTCGGTCCACCGGGTCCACGCCGACCATCAATCAGCTGTACATTATTTCGATGGTATCCCACCTTTGAATCCTCCACAATCCTCTGCAATTTACAGAAGCCAATTAACCTACACATCTTTGGAATGAGGGAGGAAACCGGAGCACTCGGAATAAAGCCAAGTGGGCACAGGGAGAACATACAACTGCGCAGATAGCAACGGCAGTCAGAATTGAACCCGGGTCTCTGGCGGCAACTCTACAGCTGCTCCACTGAAAATTGCTTTCCCATGAGCAATATTTTCTGCACATTAATTAACACTCAATCAGTATTTGTTGCTAATGATAATATATTTGAGTTTAACGTGTTGATTAGGTGTTCAACAGCCGGCAAATAAACTCCTTTCCCGTTCCCCCCATCCCATCAATGATATTTCGAGGGATCTTCGAAAATCTTCAAGATACAGTAGTTAACGATTAGAGATCTTATTTTCTGTTGCCATGAATGTACAAAGCTTGGATAGAATGGATGTGGAGAGGATGTTTCCACTAGTGGGAGAGTCTAGGGGGAGTCTAGGACTAGAGGCCATAGCCTCAGAATTAAAGGACGTTCTTTTAGGAATGAGATGAGGAAACATTTATTTAGTCAGAGGGTGGTGAATCCATGGAATGTTTTGCCACAGAAGGCTGTAGTGGCCAAGTCAGTGGATATTTTTAAGGCAGAGATAGATAGATTCTTGATTAGTACAGGTGTCAGAGGTCACGAGGAGAAGGCAGGAGAATAGGGTTTGGAGTGAGTGATAGATCAGCCATGATTGAATGGCGGAATAGACTTGGTGGGCCAAATGGCCTAATTCTACTCCCATCCCTTTTGACCTTATGAAGGTGTTTACCGCTATTAACAGTTCTTTGGTTGCATATGGAGTGAATAAATTGAACAAACCCATTGTTTCTAGGTATGAGTAAATTGGTACGCAATCATTTGGGATGTTGCAATGACATCAGGAATGATTAATGGAATTTCAGGGCAGGATTAGCTCCTGGACGAAGAACGAGAGAAAGTTACTCAATCTGAAGGAATAATTCTCCCTCTGAATTTTACCGAAGAACAGTGGGGAAGACACTTTCACTTTAGCTCGTATGCCTTCACGAAAACCTTCACCACTACCTTGGAGAGGCCAAAGGCTGCATCACCACTGGATGGCTGAGATGTTATTTTCCATAGTGTTATGCAATCACTTGCGTGGCAGGCACAAAGAACTGCAGAGGGCTGTCGTCCTGTTTAAAGTTGCACTGTCTGTATAACTCGTTATCACCTGAAGGATCATTGTGGACTCCACCTTTCCTTGATCATCATTACTTTTTGCATATCTTTCATTCAGTTGTTCTATATCTCTCTACATCACTATCTATATCTCTTGTTTCCCTTTCACCTGACATAGAGTCTGAAGAAAGGTCTCGACCCGAAACGTGACCCATTCCCTCTCTCCAGACATGATGCCTGTCCTGCTGAGTTACTCCAGCATGTTGTGTCTATCTTCAGTAGCATTAGGTATAGGTTTGTCCCGCATACACTGGGGGAGGGAGGGGAGGAGTATGGGCCGAAACAACAGAGCCACCAAAATCCATCACCAAATCCAAAGATGGGCTGGCAGTGCCGTGTGTACACAATTTCTTAAAATTTATGTTAAAATAATTTAGATTACAGCAAGTCGTATTCATACAGCACAAACCTCCCTAATGCACAAGATGAAACAATAAAAACTGTATTGTGACTCACAAACCAAAGAGATCCCACCAACGTATAAAGTCCTTGGCAAAGTACAAATAATATCTGCTTTTAACAAGTAAAGTCTCGTGCTTTAAGTTTTATTTAACTGGACCTCTTGTCATCCACCTTCTACGAATCAATTGCAAGCTGTAAATCAAACTGCTGAGCTCACAAGCTTCAAATGTATTAATATCTTCTCACGCATTCCATCTTAATTGTTATAAACACATTTTAATTACACAGAAAGGTGATTTGTGAGTCTTTCCATTGTTGGAGATTGCCTGGGTCCATTTGCTGACATTAAGAATGGATGATCTGTGTAAATGTTCTTACACTACGTTGGGAGTTTCACTGTCCCCTTTATTTCTGCTTCAAGGAAACTGCGAGGTAAAGTGGCTCACTGTGATTTTAGTAAAGTGGAAAAACATTTGTGAAGCATTGCTAGTTTCAATGTTTAAAAAGGCAGTTAATCAATATAAAATAAATGATGCACTATTTCCATTAAAACTCATAAAAAATATAATCAGTCAAAATCATTGAACTCATCTGCCATTAAAAATCTCTCTGTGCAATGTGCCACAGCCATACAGTACAGCAGTCGTCTGCAGCATAAGACATGGCATTTCCAGTTTTTTTTTTAAAACACTGTAAAATACAAAAATATAATCAGTCAAAATCATTGAACTCAGACTACCATTAAAAAGGAGTTGGTCTCTCTGACTTTTTGAATCATGTGATGCACAGTACCGTACAGCTGACACGCGGACAGATCTACATCTGCGAATACAGATTTAAAATTCTCTTTTAAGGGGCCTTCTCTTCTATTTCTACTTTCTACTTTCTCTCTTCCTTTTTTTATTTTTTATATACACACTTCACGTTTTTCTACTCTCTACCATCTATTTTTCCACTTTTTCCCCTTTCTATTGTTTTCTTTTTCTTGTCCTGCTTACTTCCTTCTTATAACATAAAACTAGAGGTTGTACATAGAATGGATTAATTACATAGTTGGCACCTAAAATTAGGTTCCACTGTACTGTTTTGTGCTGTATTAACTTCTAATAAAATAAACAAAAAAAAAACGAAACTTTGAGCAAAATGTTTCACTGTATCTCAGTACACATGGCAATATTAAATCAGTAGTAACACCAATTAGTACCAATAAGTATCTGGATACAGATCCCACAGACTGCCCATCAGGATTCAATCTGCCATCTTATGACTGGGTATTACCATGAAAGTCCTGCACATACTCAACCTCCAATATTGTACTGCTCCCCCAAACCAGAATGAAGCATAACTACAAAGTGCTGAAGTAACTCAGTCAGGCAGCATCTCTGGAGGGAATATTTAGGCGATTTTTAGGTGATATTTAGATCAGGATCCTTATTAAGAGTCTGAAACTTTGCCGATCCATTCCCTCCAGAGATACTGCCTGACCTGCTGGGATACTCCAGCACTTTGAGTTTTGTTCAATATTCCTGCATCTAAAGTTCCTTGTGTCTCCACGTCATAAAACTACGCTGCACATTGCCAATGACTTCCCAACCAGTTCAGTGATGGACCACAGCAGTTGCCATCTAGAATGCCATCACACGATTCAATGATCACACATTGCTGATGAACTGGTCTCATTATGCATCTACTGTACATATTGATCTGATGAGCAACAGGCACAGCAAGACTTGAGCTTAGATATGAATGATATTATCTACTGCACCGAACATCTAACTCGATTACAGAAAATAATATTGCATTGCACATCCAAAAGGCTGGGAAAGTGCGGATACTATATATCATTAAGTAGATTGGACCGACATTAATTTCACATTTTAAATACATGATGGTGGGAGTAGTTAAAAATAAATACTTCTGAAATGAAACGTTGTACTGAGTAATCTACCCATAATTGCTCAGCTTGCTGTGGATTTCACACGTCTCACATTCCTCCTTGAACTAAATCATTGCAATTAAACATTTTATGTATTGTACCCAAAGATCAAAGTAATCTGAGTCAATTCTCTGTGCCAACCGAAAATCTTTTGGGCACACAGTGTAAAACCTCGATAATGACAGTTTTATTTCACAGCTTAACAACACAATGTTCTACATCCTTCTGTAGATTATCTACTCAGAGCATTGCTAATGCACTTGTAACTAGCACTTCCTTCGAGACAAAGCTTCTCACTTTCACAGACCCCACTTAACCTGCGCTATTGAAATGTTCTCTGGAGACCTGCGTCTGAATATTTTTACAATACGGATAAGCTCTATGAGATATTTCAAGACGTAGACTGGAAAGAAAATCAGATATATTGCCATAAACACGAGGCTTACAATGAAGGTTGTCAAGCATCATCCCTGTCATTGAACATCGACTGGCTGTGTGTATCTCTGGCACAATGGGATTAAGAGTGCATGGTCAGTGAATCCATTTTAATCATGATTAATTTTAGAATGTAGTGGCAAAGTTAAGATAGAGCAACATCAATTTACAAGAAACTCTTGTAAGGAAGGATCTACAGATGCTTGTTGGCCCTTGCAGTGTACAGTTCATCAATGAAGGGAAGGTTGCAGCCAACAACCTTCTCAGCTGATCGGACATTTCGCTGCAGCCTCCGGATGTCGTGCTTGGTGGCTGTGCCAAACCAGACCATGATGGAGATCTATTAGCCCGATATGCAAACTGCAGATTGGGTTCTCAATACCATCCTGAATGCTCCTTCTCCATTCTGAGAATTCATGGCTATGGATTCCCAGCAACCATATAGTCATACAGCAAGGAAACAAGCCCTTCGGCCCAACTTGCCCACACCGACCAACATATCCCATCTATACTCGTCCCAAATGGTTATTTAGCCCATTTCCCTCTAAACCTGTCCTATCCATGCACCCTTCTAGATGTTTCTTCAAATGTTGCGATCGTACCTGTCTCAACTACCTCCTCTGGCTGTTTGTTTCATACACCCATCACCATTTGTAAGAAGGGTCTGAAGAAGGGCTTTGGCCCGAAACGTTGCCTATTTCCTTCGCTCCATAGATGCTGCTGCACCCGCTGAGTTTCTCCAGCTTTTTTGTGTACCTGCCATTTGTAAGAATAAGTTACCCCTCGGGTCCCTATCACATCTTTTTCCCCTCCCCTTAAACCTATGAATCATTGGAAGTGTTGCATTTCTTCAAGAAGACTTTGAGCATATCTTTGAATCTTTTCTTTAGTTTGCCTCGCAAATCACTTCACAGAATAGAGTTTGTAAGAAAATTGTCAGCGTTTCAATTGTCAGTGTCGGACATATAGGTTAATTTTGGAACAAACTCATAAAGGGAAAATAAAAAAATTGAACTGTTACCCGAGTGAAAAGAATAATTCTCCATAACTGTTACCCGAGTGAAAGCTTTTACATTTGCACACTTTGATGTATTCAGAATTAATTCTGATTAAAGGCAGCTTTAAGGGATGGGATCCATTTATACATCACATATGCTATTGGCATTGCCAAGGATTATGTTGCATAATGTTACAAGTATTAAGCTGCATGTTGTAAGCTGACAGAGAGGTTGGCCACGAAGGTCTAAGGAATGACCAGTTATGCCCCTTTCCCGCTTAGGACTAGTGCGGAAACAGGCCTTTCGGCCCACCAGGTCCGCGCCAACCAGCGATCCCCGCACATTAACACTATCCTACAGGGTAGGGACAATTTTTACATTTACCAAGCCACATCTTTGGAGTGTGGGAGGAAACAGAAGATCTTGGACAAAACCCACGCAGGTCACGGGGAGAACGCAAAAAATCCGTACAGGCACCCGAAGTAGGGATCGAACCTGGGTCTCCGGCACTGCATTCGCTGTAAGGCAGCAACTCTACTGCTGCGCCACCGTGACCGCCCGTTTAATAAGTTTGATTTAGAGAAACAGTGCAGAAACAGGCCCTTTGGCCCACCGAGTCCGTGCTGACCAGCGATACCCGCGCGCGCACTAACTCCATCCAAAGAAAAGAACCAGAGATCCCTGAGAAAACCCACGCAGGTCACGGGGGGAAAGTACAATCATCATTGTTAATATTACTGTAGTTTAATTTAGTTTAGTTCAGAGATAAAGCACGAAACAGGTCCTTCGGCTCACCGAGTCCGCATCGACCAAGCGATTCCCATACATTAACACTCTCCTATACAAGGGACAATTTACAATTTTACCAAAGCCAATTAACCTACAAGCCTATATACCTTTGGAGTGTCGGAGGAAACCGGAGCACCCGGAGAAAACCCACGTGGTCACAGGGAGAACGTACAAATTCCAAACAGACAGCACCCGTAGCCAGGATTAAAACCAGGTCTCTGGTGCTGTAAGGCATTTCCTCTGTGCCACCGTGCCACCCCTAGCTGGAAATATGACTGCTTGGAGATGTTGATTCCTACAATCTTACATCATTTCTTTCTAGTCTGTTAGGTGAAGTGAGAAAAGGGTTAAAATCAAGGAACTTTGTGCTCAATTTGGTTACATCTAGGTGGAGCAGATTTGTAACCTAGCCAGGGAATATGTACATACATTTGACGTTATTTCTGTTCATATATCCATTTATGATTTGGTCATCTGTCTCACTATTTATAACCTAATCTGTGGGTGAATGAAGTATTTAATGTATTACAATCCAGGGGAAGATTATACAAGGTATAATCATGGTAAATATTTAGATAACATTATGCAATGGAGGATTTCTATTTGACTCCTGGGCCTACAATTAATGGGAAATAGTAGACGGTTGGTTGCACTCAGCAAATGCAAGGTATTGCTTCTTCTGCAAGCTGTCTGAGCAGCCGAGAAACCCTAGACTGATGAGTCTTTCCTTGATCTGCTGTACCCAAGAGCACAAGAAAAGGGAGCAGGCCACCTATCCCTCCAAATATTCATGGCTGATCTATGCCTGATGTCAACTCCTCTTCAATGCCAGTTTGCTTTAATTCCGTAATCTTTCAAAAAATGTATCTACCTCCATCTTAAACACCTAAGGCCTGTCATTGTCCCAGTTTAGTTTTGTTTAGTTTAGTTTAATTTATGAACTAGTATGTATCCTGCTTATATCCTGCATTTTTCACACACAGAGTGGTGAATCTCTGGAATTCTCTACCACAGAAGGTAGTTGAGGCCAGTTCATTGGCTATATTTAAGAGGGAGTTAGATGTGGCCCTTGTGGCTAAAGGGATCAGGAGGTATGGAGAGAAGGCAGGTACAGGATACTGAGTTGGATGATCAGCCATGGTGCAGGCTCGAAGGGACGAATGGCCTACTCCTGCACCTATTTTCCATGTTTCTATACAGCGCAGAAGCCGGACCTTCGACCCACCGAGTCCACGCTGACCAGCGATCCCTGCACAATAACGCTGAGTGTCATACTCAGCTTTTGGTCTCCATGCACTTAACATGTGCATAGTGTGTGGATGAACACTCCTGTTTCCCTGGCTAAGTTCCTGGCTTACATTACTTCAATGTTACAACATACAGGAGAACATTTTCCTTATCACACTGTGGTTTGTACGATTTTGCTGTGCACATTTTAGGCACTATATATTTGTTACTTAGTAAAGGTGATATTACTTCAGAGTAATTCACTGGCTGTGAACTTCTCTTGAGAGTCAAAGAATATAGAACAGTGCAGCACAGGAACAGGCCCCTTGGCCCACAATGTTTGTGCCTGCACATGATGCCAAATCAAAACTGATCTCAGCTGCCTGCACATGATACATATTTTCCTATTCCCTGCACATCCAGGTGCCAATGTAAAAGCTTCTTAAATGCCACTACCCTATCTGCCTCCACCACCACCCCTGGCAATGCGTTTCAGGCCCCCAACACTCTCTGTGTAAAAAAAAATGCCCCGCACATCTCCATTCTCGCCTTATAGCTATGCCCTCTCGCCTTATAGCTATGCCCTCTCACATTGGACATATCCACTCTAGGGAAAAAGGTTCTGACTGTCTACCCTGTCCTTCCCTCTTTCTTAGTTCCGAAATTATTGAAGGTATTCAGGGGATCACATCTATTTTGGCCAGCGGGCTGCAAACTGAGGAATACTCTGCCTGGACAAAAAGAACCGAATAAACAATGTAGTGAAGCAAATCATCGAACCCCCATCCAAGTGGAAGCTTTTTCTTCTTTTATAACTTGTCCAAAGTAATAATGGAAATTTCTAAGCTGCACGGTTTAAATGTTGCAACAGTGACACTGCTGTCAAAATACTACTTCGAACGGTTTAATCAGTATCTTATCAGCCCAGAGTGTAGAAACTGCCACCGTTCTAACACATACACTTGCAAGGAAACACCTGGCAACCTTCAACAAATCATTGGAAAAACAAGATCAAAGATAAATAAGCCTGGCTACTTTTCACGGCAATGAGACGTGAGGCTCAGAAAATATGTTAATAAAGCTGAAATCTCAGGTGGTTAATTACGTTTACCTGTCATAGATTATCATAACTAATATCCATCAACAAAAAGACTTGTGTTCCTCCAATTCTCTAGTGTTGAAAACCCATGTGCTCGTCAGACTGAACGGCTCTGACCTTCCAATTCATCAGGCTGGTCGATAATTCTTATATTCTGTCTGGTCCATTCTTTCAGTTCATTTGTTTCCTTTATATCAGAGCCCCCGCAGTTCATTCGTAGCACCCTTTCAAAAACTGGTAACGTCTGCATGTCCAAGCACTTTTATGAACTTGGATATTGATCTATTGGCCCTTGTGGCTAAAGAGATCATGGGATATGGAGAGAAGGCAGGTACAGGGTACTGAGTTGGATGATCAGCCATGATCATATTGAATGACTGTGCAGGCTCGAAGGGCCGAATGGCCTACTCCTGCACCTATTTTCTATGTTTCTATGTATCTGCATACATTTGATCATCTTTCTGAACAATAACAGATCTATCCATGTTATTCAGCTCCTGAAGAGTTTGGAATCGCTTTGTTTGGAGAGTTGCTCCTTAAGATTTTATCCTATTCTTTGGGATCTTGGAAGGAAACTGAGCTTAAAAAAAAAAATCTCTCTCCCCTTCCCTTCCTCCTGCTCCTTGTCCCCCCCCCCCCCCCCCCCCACCCTCCCCTCATACCCACCCCCAGCTCCTTGAACTCTGGACGATGGTGTTCTGGGGAGGCAAAATACAAGTGGGAATCTCTCCCAAAATCCTGCAACGGTATAACAGTGAGCAGCAGCACTTGGAGTCACAAGGACCTGCGGGTGCTGGAATCTTGAGCAAATCACAAAGTGCTGGGATGACTCCGCGGGTTAGGCAGCATCTGTGGAGGGAATGAACAGGGGACGTTTCTGGTTGGGACTTTTCCTCAGACTGATTCAGATCGGAGCCCTTGACAACTGGTCCCAAAACACTGTTCAAGGGGTACAACAGCACAAACAGTCACGAGGACATCTACTGTTGATTCAAGCAAAGTCAATGGATTAATCTCAATGAAAGTGGGCAGAGCTGGCAAATTTCATACAGGCTTTCTCCCAAGGTGGTTTTGATCCCAATGGCCCTTCAGTCTGTAGCGTAGAAGATAGTCTCCTTCAGCCAGCTGAGCTTGTTAAAACAACTACTTTCTGTGCAGGAAAGTTCAGTACTCCCCTCTTCCTCATTGTTCATCCGAAATGAGGTCTTTGGGGATTCCAGCATTTACGCAGAGATGATCTTGGCCTAAGACTGTACTGGATAAGTAAACGCCCAGTAAAATACTCCACTGGGCACCATGAAGTTTCATCTAAGACCATTAGGGAATGAGTTCCATCAAGAAGGCTCATCAGCGTCTCTTCTTCCTGAGGAGACTGAAGAAGGTCCATCTGTCTCCTCAGATCCTGGTGAACCTCTACCGCTGCACCATCGAGAGCATCCTTACCAACTGCATCACAGTATGGTATGGCAACTGCTCTGTCTCCGACCGGAAGGCATTGCAGAGGGTGGTGAAAATTGCCCAACGCATCACCGGTTCCACGCTCCCCTCCATTGAGTCTGTCCAAAGCAAGCGCTGTCTGCGGAGGGCGCTCAGCATCGCCAAGGACTGCTCTCACCCCAACCATGGACTGTTTACCCTCCTACCATCCGGGAGGCGCTACAGGTCTCTCCGTTGCCGAACCAGCAGGTCAAGGAACAGCTTCTTTCCGGCCGCTGTCACTCTACTAAACAACGTACCTCGGTGACTGCCAATCACCCCCCCCCCCCCCCCGGACACTTATTATTTTTATTTTTTATTCAAATCGTTTGCTATGTCGCTCTTCAAGGGAGATGCTAAATGAATTTCGTTGTCTCTGTACTGTACACTGACAATGACAATTAAAATTGAATCTGAATCTGAATCTGAGTTTCCTGCTGACATTGTGTGCAAATGCAGTGCCAATCTCAGGGGCAATGCCTGGCGCTAACTTACCTGTTCAATACCACACTACTGTTGGACTGAGCCTCCTACTGGTTGAAGGTTGAAGCGGCAGAATGACTATGGGATGATCGGTCATGTGTCCCTGACTGATCTCACAGCTTGTGATGTTGGACACCTGACATTGGGAATCAGCAGGCCTCCCTCCCTCAAGAAAAGAATAAATCACTTGTAAGACACTGAGATGTCTAGTACATTAGAGAACAATTTATCATTGTCTTCTATGCCAGACTGCTCAAAGGTTCAGATAAGGACATCCACTTCAAGCAGAAATCAGGCAAGCCTTCTATCTCCACTTCAAGCCTTCTTTTTAGTTTAATGTGTACAGTCTGAAGAAGGGTCTCGACCCGAAACGTCACCCGTTCCTTCTCGCCAGAGATGCTGCCTGTCCCGCTGAGCTACTCCAGCTTTTTGTGTCTATCTTTTTTTTAGTTTAATTTAGTTTAGTTTAGGGATGCAACATGGAAACAGGCCGTTCGGCCCATCGAGTCCGCACAGACCAGCGATCCCTGCACATTAACACTATCCTACACACACTAGGGACAATTTCCACATACACCAAGCCAATTAAGCTACAAACATGTACGTCTTTGGAATGTTGGAGGAAACCGAAGATCTCAGAGAAAACCCATGCAGGTCACGGGGAGAACATCATACAAACTCCGTACAGACAGCACCCGTAGTTGGGATCGAACCCGGGTCTCCGGTGCTGCAAGCGCTATAAGGCAGTAACTCTACCGCTGCGCCACCATGTCGGCTTTTTGGATGAGAGCACGGGCTGTTTTGCGCTCTAAGGCTCGGCGGACCACAGTGCCGTGCAGGGAGCCGCTGGATACATCGGACGTGAGGAGCATGTGGGAGGGTGAACCGGGGCAATGCCTCCAGTGCCTTCGAGGTCGGCTGCAGCTGGTGCCCCCAGGGCACTAAGATGGCCGAGCGAGGAGCGGGGCATCGGTTCGTGGGTCGTACCGGGCGAAGGTGACATAGGAAGGCCCTACAGGGGCCCGGTGCTTACCTGGATCGGCAGCTCCTCCAGTAGAACGCGCGCGTGGGTGGACCGGACATCTGGACTTTGAAAACGGTGTCAAAACATGGTGACGCCCACATGTGATAATATGCAAACAGAATTTCTCTATGTAGCTGCACATATGACAAATATGGCACCTCTGAACCATTGTTGTTAATTCCAAACCAACAACAAATGATATTACACAATGAAGGGGGTCATAGCTCCATGCCTCGAGGTCTCCTTGCAGAGGTCTAATTTAAATAAGTTCGAGAAAGTAAAAATTGTCCTCAGTGATTGATCTAAACCTTTATTTTAACTGCATGCTGCAAACAATACATGCATGCATCGTGCCACTTAATACCTTGGCCATGATTCCTGATCCCACACATGAATCATTGGGTGGGCTTCATTAAAAATCTGTCTCTCAAGCACAGCCAGGGATTCACTGATAATAATCCACATCTTACATTGTTTTATCATTAGTCTGAAAGGATAGTAACAGAAATACTACTAAAAGGACAACTGACCTGATCGGCAAAGTAGGGTCTGCTTGTTCCCACCATTCCTTCAGAGGACTAATGTACATGCACCAGAGCTCCCAGCTGTAACCATGGGCACTATTCTCATAACGTTGCACCTCAAATGTCTCGTGCTTGATGTTGTCAATGGAAGGAAGAATTATTCGCTTTCTGTCTTCTTTGATCCTGGCCAGGATTGGTTCAACCCTAAGACAAAGAACACAGAACGTGATCAAAACCGTTGGATTTTACAGAATGACTGCAAGCCGGGAGGGACTTGTGTGATACCAATGTGGTACCGTCATCATCCACTGGGATGCTGTGTGGATATATAGTTATTTCAGTCAGAGCAAATACATAGAATCACACAAAAAGATAAGATGCAGCCCCTTACTGAGGCTTAGTAAATCAACCTTTTCATGCACATTCTTCACAGTCAAGAAGGTTATTCTCTCCCAAGAACCTATCCAATTCTCTTTTGAAGAGTTTGAATGGCTTTCTATCCTCCACCATGTGCGGAATTCTATTTTTCAGTCTGAAGACGGGTCTCGACCCTAAACGTCACCCATTCCTTCTCTCCAGAGATGCTGCCTGTCCCGCTGAGTTACTCCAGCTTTTTGTGTCTATCTTCACATTCTATTCTTCACCCACCATTCTATTCTCCATCCTTCCATGAATAATCTGACTATACTTCATATCAAGGTGAACAAAATTGGATTGTTATTACTTAGGTTTTCTGATTTACATAACAAGAGGGGAAGAAAACCACTGCTTATGTTATTTTTGCTTCAACTTCAACGTGTGATATTCAGTATCAGACATTTCTCCCAGAGACGCGGGAGAAAGTGCCTTTTTCCCTTCAGCTCCCTTCCTTTCAGCTGTCTTTCCACTGAGTGGATTAGCACGCAACAAAAGCTGTTCACTGCGACAATAAACTTAACTCTTAAACTCATAACCTTAAGGACCACCTTGAGGAGGGCAGGGGGGGAAGAACAAAGGGGGACAGGGGTACTTTGTAGCTGTGTAAGCACCCTTTATGGGCGACTATTTGCATACCTTGGGTATGCAAGCAAGGAATTTCACTACGACTTGTTACATGTGACAATCAAGTATTCATTCATTCAATCATTCATTCATTCATCCATTCATACATTCATTCATTCATACATCCATTCATTCATTCATACATTCATTCATTCATTCATTCATCATCATCATTCATTCATTCATTCATTCATTTCATTCATCCATTCATACATTCTATCATTCAATCATTCATACATTCATTCATCATTCATCCATTCATACATTCATTCATTCATCATTCATTCATTCATTCATTCATTCATACATTCATTCATTCATCCATGCATACATTCAATCATGCATTCATTCATTCAAAGTCAGACCAAAGAGGCCACTAGGAGTGCTGCAGCCAGATGAGCTTTCAGACCAACTTCAGCTGGCCTTTGCTCAGGTTTCCCAGGCAAGCTTGTGGAATTGCACTGCAGGAAGATGGCAACCCCATACCTGAGCCAACAGACAAGACAGGGACGAACGGGAACACTTTGTTGGGGGAAAGAAGAATCCTCAACCGGTCTCAACTGGAGTAGAATTTTTCTGAGGGCATGGAGGGGCAAGCTTCAAAATTAAAACTAAAACTCTGCCTTCCCTGTGAAATATATTATCAGTGCCTACCCGAGAGATGACTCTCCCGACTGCAGGTTAATTGGCCATTGTAACCTGTCCCTGGTGTCTCGGTGAATAGGGGAATGTAATGGAGAGGGGGCTGATGGAATTTGGGGAATAGAATGGGATTCGTGTAGGATTACTGTAAATGGTTGCATTTTAAGTATCGTAGAGTTTTCTTTCAGTATTTTAATGGCAGCAGGATCTCATTTAGCTGTCAAAGTCATTCTACCTTTCATTCATTCGGCGCGACTCTCGTCATTCGGCCTCTGCAGCCATTCTGCGTTTTTTATATTTTTTGTCTATGTTTTTCATGTAGTTTTTTTTTTTTTGTTGGGGTCATTGTGGGGGGGGGGGGGGGGGGGGGGGGGGGGGGGGTCAGACCAAAGAGGCCACTAGGAGTGCTGCAGGGGGATGACTTTCAGACCAACTTCAGCTGGCCTTTGCTCAGGTTTCCGTTGTCGCTTGGTGCAACGAGGATTGCACTGCAGGAAGATGGCAACCGGGGGCCTGGTGCCAACAGACAAGACAGGGAGCAGTGGGAACACTTTGTTGCAGGGGACCTCCAAGAATCCTGCAACCGGGTCTCAACTGGAGTAGAATTTTTCTGAGGGCATGGAGGGGCAAGCTTTTCAAAATTAAAACGCAACAAACTCTGCCTTCCCTGTGAAAATATATTATCAGTGCCGCGGGGCGCCTCAACATGTCCAACCCCCGTGCACCACCTGTTTGACTTTAATGGCCGCCCCGCTTGGAATGGAGATGACTCTGCCCGACTGCAGGTTAATTGGCCATTGTAACCTGTCCCTGGTGTCTCGGTGAATAGGGGAATGTAATGGAGAGGGGGCTTTGATGGAATTTGGGGAATAGAATGGGATTCGTGTAGGATTACTGTAAATGGTTGCATTTTAAGTATCGTAGAGTTTTCTTTCAGTATTTTAATGGCAGCAGGATCTCATTTAGCTGTCAAGATCTTGATCTTGATCTATGTGTGTAGCTAACTATTACTCTGGGCGAGGAATTGTGCTATGCTATCCTGGGCCACACCAGTGAGTTGGGAGCCAGAGTCATATTGGAAGCCAATATTCTGGATCATGGCTGGAGAAAACTACATGGTCCAAGTGTAAACAGCTTGGAATCCTGGTGTTATGGAGAATCCACTACTATGTCAACACTAACCTAGATTTTGTGAATGAGTAAGACTTTAGTTCAATAGGCTAACAGGGCTTTATTTAAAATATGTTTTGTCACGCCAATATGTTTTGCCCAGTTGTATCCCGATGGTGAGAAATATCGATGGTGGGCACACAAGCAGCGTTTGTGTTTCCCTGCTGTATGACTCAACGCAACCTATAATGTGTAAACTGACACACAAGGGACTGCAGCTGCTGAAACCTGGAGCAATAAGCAGAGCCTGGAGGAACTCAACAGTCCAGGCAGTATCTGTGGAGGCAGAGGGATGGTCCATGTTTTGAATCTAGACTCTGCATCAGGACATTGATATCCTACATTCATCATAGGTCTTGAATTTGTAATCTCCATTGAGCCTTTTGCACCTCCATGACCCTTGCACAGGCCAGAAATTAACATCGTCGTCTTAACATAGAAACATAGAAAATAGGTGCAGGAGTAGGCCTTTCAGAACCAGCACCGCCATTCAATATGAACATGGCTGATCATCCAAAATCAGTACCGCTTTCCTGCTTTCTTCCATATCCCTTGATTCTGTTGGGCCTAGGAGCTCTATCTAACTCCTTCCTGAAAACATCCAGCGAATTGGCCTCCACTGCCTTCTGCGGCAGAGAATTCACAACTCTCTGGGCGAAAAAGCGTTTCCTCATCTCAGTCCTAGATGGCCTACCCCTTGCGTCTTGTGTCAATGGGATGTTTGAGGTGCTTTTTGGATTTAATCTAATTTTTAGATGAGGAAGAGACTGCTGGCAGGAGACTAATGAACAGTTCCACCAGGTACCAGAGCTTTGGCCAGGGTGATCCTGTGATTATCTGCATATGTTCCAATGCCCAGTATTGTCTGCATGTCTAAACTGGATTATTGTGAACATTGCAGGCTTCCAGCTGGGTAAAGTACCCATTAGCCTGCAACAGGTTAATCTTAACTGATTTGCAGCAATCTAATTGAAATCAAAGGGGGCAGAGATAGCCGCTGGAGGAGTGCCAAGTGAACCTTTCTTAATTGACTTCATTAGTTAGTTTAAATATATTTAATTGCCTTTAAGTGTGTCTTAGTGTTATTTTGAGTATTTTAATAGGAACACAATCTCATTAGCTGTCAAAGACTTTATTTGATGCAGCAAGTATTACTCTGGGAGAAATCTTGCACCACACTATCCCTGGGCCACACCAATGAGTTGGAAGCCAGACTCTCAGTAGAAGACAACTCTGGAGACAACTACATGGTCCAAGTGCAGGTAGCTGGCAATCTTGGGGCAGTGGAGGACCCACCACCGTATCCGCACTGACCAAGGGTATTCTGCATGAGTAAGACTTCAGTTCAGTATTCAAATAAGGATTTATCTAAAATTTGGATGGACTAAAAATATTGAAGTAACTCAGCATTTCGATCAGTCTGGTCAGTCCAAGGAGAGTCCTGACTGAAAACATCGCCTATCCATGTACTCCAGGGATGCTGCCTGACCTGTTGAGTTACTCTGGCGTTTTGTGTCTTTCCACGGTAAACCAGTATCTGCAATCCCTTGTTTCTACTTCTTTATTTAAAATATGTTTTGTTACATTTGTATATGCCTGGCCCAGTTGTTTATCTGTGGTGAGAAGCCTCAAAAGACTAATGCTCGGCTGCACATGGTACATCTTATGTAGCAGGGATCCTGAGAGTGGCTTCAAATCAACCGCTGAAGTAGATTAAAGTGCCAAGAACAGGCCATTCCAACCGTGGAATTCCTCTCACGTTATCTTTTTCATTTCAGGTTTTGCAGCATTGTATTCTACTTCTATTTTTCTGTCATGTGTTCACCTAATTTTCCGTATTATATCATCATTTTTATTTACCTTTGTTTTTTCATTTATTGCCTGTGGGCGTAAGCGTTCGACCCTCGAGGGTAAGAGATCTCTTTAATTTTGATTTATTGCTATCTGTTTTCAACTCGAGGCACCTTGTCATGAATTTTCTCCAGCAGAAGTATTCTCTGCAGACTTCCACCTCCAACCCAATCGTAATTTTGAACATTATCTTTCGCGTTTGAAGGTCACCCCTAAGTTCTCCCTCGCCTAAGGAAAAATACTCGTTCAATTTTCCCAACAGTTGAAATTGCTCATTCCTAAGTACCATCCAGTAAACCTTCCATTGCATTTTCTTGCTCCTGCACATCCATGTCTTTTCTATAGCGTCGCTCACAAATATGGACAATATGCTTCATTGCAGCCTAACTGTTACATGCAATACATGGAACAGATCTTTTGGGCCACAATGTCTGTGCTGAGCATAACAGCAAGACCTGCACATTATCCATGTCCGTGCATTTCTGCACCTATCCAAAAGTCCCTTACATATCACTATTGTATCTGCCTCCACCTCCACCCTAGGCAGCACGTTCCAGGCACCCACCACACTCTATGTAAAAAATTTTTTTTTAAATTGGCCCGCACATGTCCTTCAAGCTTTGCCCTTCTCACCTTAAAGTTATGTCCTCTAGTAGTTAATATCTCCATCCTGGGAAAAAGGTTCTGATTGTCTTATTGCCTATGCCTGTCATCATTTTATATACTTGATAAATAATTTTATATTCTTGCACTTCAACTGTTCAGGCTCGCTCAAACAGTATTTCACTTTACACAGGTAACAACAAGAGTAACACAGACGGTTTCATTACTTCTCTATTGCCGTGAGTGCAGTGATCTCGGTGTTTGAGAGGACATCGCTCCATGAGGCCATCAAGTTCACATTTATTGTCACATGCACCAATTAAGGTACAGTGAAATCTGAGTTGCCATGCAATCAAAAAGATGACACTACACAATAGAATTTAGTCTGGTGCGAGTGTGGACGGCTTTCTGACTGTTCGGGCGGACGGGCGGACTGCAGAGACAGTGACAGCGGTCGGTACAACTCTGGTCACATCACGGTGAAGGAGCGTGTGTGTGGCCTGGACATTGAACCGATGGCTGTGAGTCTCCACTTATAATGTGTGCCCTGGGGATTCTCACATGGCGCTGTGGTGGCTGTTTACATTTATGTTTAATCTTTATGTAGTTATGTATCTTGTTGCTTTTTTTTTGTATGACTGTGGCAAATCAAATTGCACTGTACCTCAGTACACGTGACAATAAAGAACCATTGAACCAAACTTCTAGAAATAAATTCCAGAGATTAGTTACCTATTTTGCTGACCAGTGATATTACATTTCATAATCATTTGTGTCCCGCGACTCCTGTGCACACCTGCGCTATTTGTTTCTTTTATTCCAAAGTGCAGTGTGGCCGTCTTCCTTTTTCTTATTGAAGTGGATCAGTATACATTTATCATCATTAAACTTCCTTTACTACTGAAGTGCCCAGTCTGCAAATTTTCTAATATTTCGAGGATATCTCCTGAAGTTAATGGTCGGAAAGAGAATCCCAGATCTCCAAATTCGATCCACACAGGTAACTTCCCTGATCAGCTGATTGGGTTAATTGTGGAGACACTTTACTTCATAACATCTTATCAAGGTTGTGCTAAACATTCAAAAAGTACAAAGTTGCAGTCTTGAAGATTCTGAACATTGCCACGCAAGCAAAATCTTTCTTAAAAAAAAAAATATTTCTGGAAGCTTAATTTGAATTATATTGTAGAATTTTTCCGCTGTTTGCATTTCCTAATTGCACTAAATGGACCATGAAATATCTCAGCAAAACAGCCAGACTATTCCTCTTAACTATTAAAAAAATATGTCGACACTATTAATATAATATATAATAAAAAGGAACTGCAGATGCTGGTTTATACCAAGATGGACACGAAATGCTGGAGTTACTAAGAGGGTGGGGAGTATTTTTGAAGAAAATAGAAAGGTGACGTTTCTGGTCGGGATCTTTTATCCGACTATGAAGATTCTGAAGAAGGGTCCCGATTTTGAAACATCACCTATTCACTTTTACCAGAGATGCTGCCTGACCCTCTGAGCTACTCCAGCATTTTGTATATGCACTATTAATACTGAAACAAATATCAGTTTCGTAATGCTTAAGGTTTTGCTCAAAAGAATAGACAAGAATCTAGAGCATTGCAAATGAATTTAGTTTTTATTTAGATCAGTAGGATGTGGGCTGTGGAACACCAAGGACATTCTCTCTGAGACTTGTTTGTTTGCAGTATATGAATGATGTGAACTGACCGTCCATGGCCGTCCATGGAACCAAATTGACTACTTGTGTGGCATTGCCGAGGGCACAGGAGAGTGGGCAGATGAATGGCAGATTAAATTCAATGAGTGAAACAGCACAGAGGTACATTTTGCGATAGACAGTGTACACAAGGGCACCAAGAGTTATTAGCAGCGAAGAATGAAGAGATAAGGATAGTCTGCTTGCATTACAGCTGGGAGAATTTCTTTTAATATCCAGTCAAAAAATATGGGCGTGATTGGGAAGACAAACATCTACTGGGCTCTCTTAACTGACCTTGAGAATATGGTGGTGGTGGTGATGATGGTCTAATTTCTTGAACTTCTGCAGTCTATGGGATGAAGGTACAATCATATTTTTGTTTGGTGAATGTTTCCAAGATGTTGATTCAGCATTGTACAGTTGAAAAAGACAAATGCTCTGATTTTATATATGCGGCATTAAATATATAGGTCTACACACAGGACGTTAAACTTAAAGACAAAGAAGTAATGTTTAATTTATGTGAGACACTGTTTTAGTCATTGTGTAGGGAGGAACGGCAGATGCTGGTTTGGACTGAAGATAGACACAAAAAGCTGGAGTAACTCAGCTGGTCAGGTAGCATTTCTGGAGAAAAGGAATAGGTGACGTTTTGGGTCAAGACCCTTCTTCAGACTGGAGAAAGGTCTCGATCCAAAGCGTTACCCATTCTTTTTCTCCAGAGATGCTGCCTGTCCCGCTGAGTTACTCCAGCTTTTTGTGTCTGTCCACTGTTTCAGTCATTGCTGGAGGAATATGTGCCAAACTGGCAATGTTTCGAAGGATTGGTAGAAAGGCCAAGACAAGCATTTGAATGCACTGGAGGGCCTCCAGGAAGTAGAACTGAAAAATACTTCCAGGAAGACATTAAGCAAAAATCCATATGTGAATTGATTACTGGGCTTAAAGTTCACTTCTCCAACATAGTGAATCCAATGATGATCTATGGCTGTAGATGGGAGTGCAGTGTCTCTGCTTCTTGACGGTGGAGAATCAGATGCCCAGGGTATCAGGCAATATGTTGGCAATATATCTGCCATTGTCCACAGGACATGGTTGTAATGCACGGTGCCACATGATGCAACATATGTGTGTGTGTCAGTGCACTGACTGAATGCTTGACTAATTATCAGAGTATTGGCCATCTGTTGTTTTAATAAATGTTCTTAATGGAACACAAACCAAAATGTTTCTCTTTATATTAAACTTAATTTTTTCCAGTCTTGTAGAGACCAGATAATTCCTTCCAAAACATTCTCCTGCATAGAGTGGAAGAAACATACAATCTTACAAACATCTTCATCCTTGGTGAGTTTGAAACAAGAAAGTGACTCTGCCATGTTAGCAAGGTACCATTTGCATAGCTTCCCCAAGTAACACAACTAAGGCCATTCAGTAAAAGCTACCATTGTTCCATGTGAACTTCTATAGATATTTATACTACCATATTACAAATAATTAACTGGCTATGCAGATAATGTGGGGGAAAACGTTTTTTAAAAGATAGGGGAGAAAAGTTCTGATCAAGGGCTGGTAGCTTGGGCCAAGTACAATTGTTCCATAACCACTGCCTTAAACTCAAATCAACCGCTACAAAATGCAGGTAAGCGCCTACAGGAACCTCACAAGACTAATAGAATTGGATACCAGTGCACTCAAGCTCACTGTTTGCAAATCATATATTTTACACCAGGATCATCACTATTACAAGAAACATGTGGCTTTTAACCATAAGGCAGTAGCTAAGGAACAATTGCAACTGAGCCAGGCTACCAGCACTTTGAACATAACAATTTTCGCATATTCTTAAAAAAACAAACATATTTAGTTCCTTTTTCACATCATCAGCATAACCATTTAATTATTTGTAATGTGGTCACTACAAGATGCTGTATCCAACCAGCAGATAGCAAGGTACGACATACAGATAAATGCAAGAAACAACCTGTATATTTTGTGTCTATCTTCTGTTTTATTGTTTGATTGTTCACAGTTTAGTTTAGAGATACAGCACGGAATCGGGCCTTTCAACCCACCATGTCCGCGCCGATCAGCGATCACCCCGCACATTAACACTATCCTACAAACACTAGGGAAATTTACACATACACCAAGCCAATTACCCTACAAACCTGTATGTCTTTGGAGTTTGGGAGGATACTGAATGATCTCGGTGAAATCCCACACCGAGGAATTACGTGCAAACTCTGTACAGACAGCATCCGCTGTTGGGATCGAACCCGGGTCACCAGCGCTGCAAGAGCTGTAAGGCAACAACTCTACCGCTGCGCACCCGTGCCATCATTGGCTGGGACACAACAGAGAAAAAACCTCAAAAGAACTGAAGAAGGGTCTCAACCCCGTACATCGCCCATTCCTTCCATCCAGAGATGCTGTCTGTTCTGCTGAGTTACTCCAGCATTTTGTGCCAAACGTCAAAGGTGAGCAGGTACTAAGTAAACATAAGAGTGCTGGAATAACACAACAGATCAGGTAGCATCTCTGCAGAACATGGATAGGTGACGTTTCGGGTCGGGACCCTTCACAGACTTCTTCTTAGGTAAACATTAGTTTCTATAACAGAGATCACGACAGCGTTCACCAATACATTGCTCACAAAGATGCAAGATAATTAATGACTAATGTCTCCCCTGCTTAACAGACATTCAGGAACAATTAAAGTGCTCAGGGAATGGTAGTGCAGTTGTTATCTTACCAATCAAACTTATCCTACCTGCCCACATTTGGTCTATATTCCTCCAAACTTGTCCTATCCATGTACCTGTCTGAATGTTTCTTAAAAGTTGCCTCAACTACCTTTTCAGCAGGTCGTTCCACACACCCACCGCCCTTTGCATGAAAACATTACCCCGAAGGTTCCTATTAAATTCCCCTACTCTGGGTAAGAGACTCTGTGCGTCTGACCCATCTCTTCCTCTCATGATTTTATACGCCTCTATAAGATCACCCCTCATCCTCCTGCGCTCCAAGGAATAGAGTCCTAGCCTGCTCAACAAGTCGAGTCCTGGCAGTATCCTCCTAAATCTTCTCTGCACTCTTCCCAGCTTCATCCTTCAATAAATGGCAAAAACACTGATGCTTGGTTTCAATGTTACGAGGCTTGACTCCATACTTCTGCTGAGACAAGCAAGCTCTCTGCTCAGTGTACCTGAGTGCAGCCTTGCTGCGATGGCAGATGCATGATCTTAATGTAAGGTTGCTCGATAAGAATTAGAACTAGTCAGAAGCATGATGAAGTCGAACGAACGAGAACAAAATCTAAGTCGAAGAGCTCTACCAACGGGTCTGCTGTTTAATTTGTTGCCTGAAGCAAAAAAGCTACAAGGGCCTCGGGTTCGCTTTGGACTGAACTGATTGTCATTTCAGTGGATGTTTTCATCCCCTGTTAGTCCCCATCGACAGCAGCGGAATCAAAATATCTCTGCTATCATAATCCAATAAGATAATCCTTCTGCCAAAATCTTTCGACCTAATTAAACTGGAAATTGTATTTTTGCCCCGGAGCGAGAGTATTCTAAATGTCACCGATTTTTCACAAACCCTCTCTTACAATTAAGAAGAAGAGGCCAAACAAACTCAGCAGTTTCCAAATAATAACATTGCTTGGACACAAAATGCTGGAGTAAATCAGTGGGACAGGCAGCATCTCCGGAGATGCTGTATGTGGCACCTGTATCCTTCAGTACACATGACAGTGATAACCAAAACAAAATGATACTGTCCATTATATTATAATAACGTAACTGCGTTTATTTGATACAACATAAATGTGAAGAATTGTTCCTGAATTGGGCAGTGATGGAGTTACACCACGGTATGGATTTAGACAAAGTGATGAGCTATGGTGGGTCAGTCCTTTGGAAATGGAACATGCAGGGAAAATGAACAGCGGATGAAGATAGCACTTAGCACAAACTACATGATTGATTTGACAGTGGGACAATTAATAAAAGATAACCCATTGAGGATGAATGCAATCGGGATGAAATGTCATAGGCTAATAATGTGAGATCACAGTTGGGTACAATTTATGAGTGTAAATCCTCAACAGGGCAAAAAGACAACACGGCCTCAGCCAATGTCAATTGGCACGACAGGCCAATTTATCTTCCAGGAAGTTGAGGACAAAAATGTTATGAATTTTATTGGAGTTCAGTTTAGCATGGAACCAGGCCCTTTGGCCCACCGAGTCCCTGGCAACCATCGATCACCCATTCGCACTACGACAACGTTATACCACTTTCGTATCCACTACCTATACATTAGGGGCAATTTTTCAGCGGACGATCAATCAACAAACACGCGCGTCTTTGGTATTCCAGAGGAAACTGGAGCACCTGGAGGAAACCCACGTGGTCACATGGGGGAATGTCCAAACACTGCACAGACAGCACCCAAGGTCAGGATCGAACCTGGGTCTCCGGCACTGTACTCTACCGCTGCTCCACCGTGCCGTATCTGCCAGTGCTGTGTGTCAATGTTAAAACTCTTCAGGTATGTTCTGAATGAGTCTTTGGATCACTTTCTCTATCCACCCCGTGATTGCTTTCCCTCGGCCAGCTCCCCATAAAACAGGTGCTTTAGTATTCTGCATAAAGTGCGGGCAGGATAAAGATGAACAAATGAGTATGAGAGAGCTGTTTAAGCACCAGCCTCCACTGGCCATCAAAGCCTTGTGAACCATGCTTTGCAATGACTGTTAAGAGATTATAAGAAGCTATTAATTAAAATTAATGTTTACATCTCCCAATGTAGGTGAATTTACTGTTCTGCATTTTGAGATACATTCTCCTGAAATGGCTGAATTGCACTTAAATCTGAAACACTGTCGTTTTTAAATGTCAATTAACAAGATATAGAGGATTCTAAATGGATGACATGAAACTGAATGAGATTGAGAGTGCTGATGCAAAGAGGCTTCAAGGAGATTAGGAGAATAAGAGGGAGCGGGCAACAATATCTTCTTCTTGCATATGGCGTGTACAGCCTAAAGTTGGAGGACAACTTGTTCCATTTGATCTTATTTGATTGTGCACGCCAGGTTGATTGCATTCCTCGAAACAGGGCAGACCACGTCACGGTTGCAGTTCCCACCCCGGCAACAATATGGCAGATGGGAGTTTAATGTGGAAAATCTTAGTTGCCCACTTCAGTAGAATAAGGGGCCACCTATGAACTTTAGATTTTAGAATTTAGATAGACAGTTGGAACAGGCCCTTCATCTCACTGAGCCCACGCCAATCACCCCGTACACTAGACCTATCCTCCACACTAGGATCAATTTACAACTTACAGAAACAAATTAACCTCCAAAACTGTACGTCTTTGGAATGTGGTGGGAGGAAACAGAAGCAGCCGGAGAAAACCCACGTGGTCACAGGGAGAAGGTACAATCTCCATACAGACAGCGTCCACAGTCAGGATCAAACCCGGGTCTCTGGTGCTGTAAGGCAGTAACGCTACCACTGGGCCATCGTGCTGTACAAATAAAGGTGAAGAGGAGGAGGATTTTTTTTTATGAATCTTTGATCACCAAATATATTCAAGGCATTCAACACGAAGATATTTGGAACAAGTCAAACGTTATGAGAAAAGGGCGAGAATGTGGAGTTAAAGCCAAGGCCAAATCAGCCATGAAATAATACCAGCAAATGCTGGAAATACTTCTCAGATCATGCAGCATCTGTGGAAAGTGAAACGGTTAATATTTCAGGTTAAAGGGTCCTCCAGCCTTTTTTACTTTTATTTCAGATTGCAAGCATCTGTATAAACCCAGGGATATGAATATTGATTTCTCTAACTTCGAGTAACTCCTGCATATCTCTCTCTCCACCCTAGTCACACCAGCTTTTTGTTCTCACCTAGCAAACATCTAACAACGGCCTGTTTCCTTCATCATTCTTACTTTTTTTGCATATCCTTCATTCATTTGTTCTATATCTCTCTACATCATCGTCTATATCTCTCGTTTCCCTTTCCCAAGACAATCAGCCTGAAGAAGGGTCTCAATCCAAAACGTCACCCTTTCCTTCCCTCCAGAGATGTTGCCTGTCCTGCTGAGTTGCTCCAGCATTTTGTGTCTATCTTCTGCATTTTTGTTTTGCTGATCGGCCAAGATCGTATTGGATGGTGACGCAGGCTCAAGTGGCCATTTGGTCTAATCCTGAGAGTGCTAGGAATATTTATTGAGCTGGAAGATCCAAGCAGAGCTGGCAGTTCATTTTATAGTAACCAACAGTGTCAAAATTGCCCGATCAACTCATGATACTGGCTCAGTAATACTTAGGTTGGGTTAGATTGTTGCAGTAAATGCATAATTAACTATGTGATTTGCATTTAGCTATTTTTGGAACAGTAAATGTACCCAGTTATACATTTGGTTTTTTTTTTTATCGTTACTCAGGTGCCTGCCTGTTAGCTGTTTCAATTAATTGGATAACATTCTATTCAACTGTGGGGTGACTTTGATTTCTGATCGCATGACAGCACCTTTGAGACCGAGCGACTGCAAATAACAGATGATTTTTAGCAGCTGCAGTTCATTTGCAGGATTGAATTCAGCACAAAGTCTACGCCTGCAGGGATACATGTGACGTTTTGTCCAGATGGCTTTGTTTTGAAGACAAAGCAATTCTATACTTGAAATATTAACCACGTTACCATTTTTTATATGAAACATTTCCAATTAAAGCAAACCAAGTTACCTGCACTTTGTGCCATGTTATAACAGACGGTAACACAGAGGTTCAGAGTGAATTCTGCTGTGAATTGGTGGTTTGGGTTCTTCCTGAATTAACAGCTGGCTGAAAGCAGTAATGTCCATAAACTGCATAGTGATTAATTGGTTGTTTCAAAACTGGATGGATCATCAGAGGGAATATAAAATCTCTGTTATTTACTTGCTGATACTAAAATCTGCCTGTCTATTGGAATTAGTTTTGTGAATTTACATTTATATTTATTTATTTTTGCCTTCATGAATTTTGCATGACGAGGGGCAAGTTTTTATTTTTACAAAGAGTGAATCTTCTGAATTTGTAGTCGGCCGGGCAGTTGCTGGAATGCCGTGCCAGGGCTGGTGGTGGAGGCAGATACAATAGGGTCATGAAAGAGATTTTTAGATGGGCACATGGATATGCAGGGAATGGAGGGATATGGATCAAGCGCAGGCTGAGGAGATCTGTTTAACATGGAATCATGTTCGGTGCGGGCATTGTGGACTGAAATGCCTCTGTACTGTACTGTACTTGTGCACCTGTACAAGTACACCTGTGCTGTACTTTTCTCTGTTTTATGAGAATGTTTGTATTTACTTCTCCTTCAATGTGTAAGTCTGCTAGAACACTGTTGGATGGGTCCCGTGGAAGAGCCTCAGCTGCATTTCCGGAGATGAAATAATTTTTGAAGAAATTTAACACATGGAAAACCTAAAGAAATGGAGAGAAGCAAGACAGGGCGTTGAGATTATATTTCATAAAACTTGGATTCAGATTTTCCTGTTTAATTCTGAATCTTTTGTTTTCTGGTTTGTGGCCACAGGTTTTATTGCCAATCTATTCCGAGTCGATTGTGAAACAATTGTGATATTTAATAGACCAGAGTCTCTCAAAAATACCAAAGAAGAGGTTAAACACCAGGAATGTAGACCATTAAAGAATCTTGCCAAACCATCAACATATGAAACCCATTATGGCCTGCACTAAATAGCAAAACCAATGGACACAGAACTCAGTAATGCGACTAAGTGCCTCAGGGTCTCGAAGACTGTTTACGTCCAATATGTATGGAAATAAGTAGAGGTTTCCAAGTTTAGTTCAGTTTAGTTTCAAGATACAGTGCGGAAACAGGGCTTCAGATCACCGAGTCCACGAGGATCAGCGATCCCCGCACACTAACACTATCCTACACACACTAAGGTCAATTTTACCAAGCCAAGTCATTTAACCTACAAATCTGAACGTCTCCGGAGTGTGGGAGAAACCTGGAGCTCCCGGAGAAAATCCACATAGGTCACAGGGAGAACTTACAAACTCCGTACTGACAGCACCCGTAGTCAGGATCGAACCTGCGTCTCTGCTGTTGTAAAGCAGCAACAGTACTGCTACACCATCAAATTCGGTACAAACCAAATTTTGCTCTGCTCGTTTGGTGCCCACATGATGAGTTTGCTTCAATGGACTACTCTTCCGTTAAGCTGGATTCTTTAAATTAAGGTAGACCTGTGGTTTTCAGTAGTTCAGTTTTTTTATTTGAGCTTCAAAATTAACTTGTCATGTTGTGCCCATTTCTCAAGATTGAAATAGATGTTTAAGTTTACAATACGATGGAATATAAACTTGAACTTTCTACAAATCCGAATCCAGCGATGTTCAATGCTGATAAAAATAGGTGTTCAGGGCCAATGCATGACAGATTCATTCGGCCCTTAATTTAATTTATATCTCTGAGTAATAGTGTAGGTAGATAGGTTTATTATTTTTCACATGAACTGTTAATTTAGTCTATTTATGATTGTCAGATATACCAAAGTACTGTGAAAAGTTTTTTTGCATATTGTCCAGTCAAGAAAAGACAATACACAAATACAATTAAGCTGCTCACAGTACATAGATAAAGGATAAAAGGTAGACAAAAATGCTGGAGAAACTCAGCTGGTGATGCAGCATCTATGGGGCTAAGGAATAGGTGATGTTTCGGGGCAAGACCCTTCTTCAGACGGATGTGGAGGTGGGGGGGGGGGGGGGGGGTGGTTGGGGGAAGAAGAAAGGATGAGGCGGAGTCAGTGGGCTGGGGGAGAGTTGGGAAGGGGAGGGGAAGGAGGGAGAAAGCAAGGACTACTTGAAATTGATAAAAGGTACATGATTCAGTGCAAGATATAACATTGAAGTCCGATAAAGTCCGAATAAAGATAATTCAAAGTCCTCCAATGAGGTAAATAGAACTATCCCATCAAATCAGATAATGTTATACATAGATACACTAAATCCAAACTCAAGTACAACAGGTAGAGCAAAGGGGAAGATACAGAGTGCGGAATATAGTTCTCAGCACTAGTGCCCCAGTTCCATAGACAAAGTCCAATGTCTGCAATGGGGTATCATCAGAAAAATTAGAAATGTTGCTAGATTTACAGGTGGAAAAGGAGATTTAAAAGAGTAGATAATTGTATCAGATGTAGACCCTCCTTCGGGAAAACCCATGCAAAAGGTCGCCACACAGCAGCGCCATCTTTTACATCCTGTAATCAGATCTGTTGAGGATACTGGTTCAGGCCACAATATAACTGTGGACAGACAGAATGGGATGAACATACACACAGTGAATGTCACTGGACCAGCAGAGAGAGTTCTTGACTACTGATCCAAAGATGTGAGTTCGAATCTCACCACTGCAAAAATGTAACCTCAAATTCAACACGGTGGGCAGTGGTAGAGTTGCTGCCTTACAGCGCCAGAGACCCGGATTTGATCCTGACTACGGGTGCTTGTCTGTATGGAGTTTGAACGTTCTCCCTGTGATTTACGTGGGTTTTCCGCGGGATCTATGATCTCCTCCCACACTCCAAAGACGTTCAGGATTGTAGGTTAATTGCTTTGGTATAATTGTAAATTGTTTCTAGTGTGTGTAGGATAGCGTTAGTGTGTGTGTGATCGCTGGTCATAGAAAACATAGAAAAATAGGTGCAGGAGTAGGCCATTCGGCCCTTCGAGCCTGCACCGCCATTCAATATGATCATGGCTGACCATTTTAGATTATCTAAAATCAGTAACCCGTTCTTGCTTTTCCCCGCATATCCCTTGATTCCTTTAGCCCTAAGAGCTAAATCTACCTCTCACTCACGGACTCAGTGGCCCACAGGGCCTGTTTCCGTGCTGTATCTCTAAACTAAACTAAATTAAATCAATCTTGAAGTAAAGTGATTCTCAGTCACAGTGACCATGTAAACTATTGTTAACTAATGCCAGTCTAACCTGGTCACTAGCTCTCATTTAGTCTGACTTCACATCCACAAATGAAGTTGACTGAAGTTTACTGGGAATTGGACCTTAATTCACAAGCCTCCGGGAGAGGATTATATTGCTTGGCCTCGATCCTGAATATGTTATTAAAATCCCATTGCTGCATAAGAAATAAAAGATTGGAAGCGGGGGGGGGGGGGTGTCATATGGCCTCTGCAGCATTGCGGCACCATTCATCGAGATGATGACTGATCATAGCATGAAATTTGTCCTTATTTGCCTTGGGCCATGGCAAAACCTTGTAACAGTCACAAAGTGTTGGAGTAAATCAGGCAGCAACTCGAGAGGAAATCAGCCTGACCTGCTGAATTACTCCACTACTTTGTGTCTTTTTTTTTTTTCATAAACCAGCATCTCCAGTTCCCTGTGCCTCCAGCTAAAGCTTTTACTCCGCTCCCAAAATTTGATGCCACTCGAGTCATTGGGACTGACGATAGACGCAAAGTGCACCTTCGAAAAAAAAGGAGAGGTGACGTTTCGGGTCGGGACCCTTCTTCAGACCCAATTCAGAGGAGGAGCAAAACATAACAACGGCAGTATCTAAATGTGCCTATTTAATGCAAAGACTGAATGGAGAAATAATGAAAAACACAATTGAGGGGGTTGATAAATATGATATGAACATGCATGCATTTGCAGTTACAGATGGTATCAGCTCATGCATGCAATAGGCCTGCCTTTGGGAAAAATAAGCCAATATGACAAACATTATTAACTTTCACTGAAACAGGTTCTAAATTAATAAACATTGTAAACAAACATCACTTAGTTTGAACTATTGATGTGGCTGAAGCAGATATTCAAATCAGCTCTGGGCTATTCTTTATAACATAGGACCTGACAGCCTGACCTTTATCTTTAGTACTGACATTTTTAAACCACTGACGCAAAAACAATCTGGCTTGAATGTAGCAGGATGATCAAGGAGATGAATGCAAATATAATAGGCATTTGCCTCATGTAAACACTCACCTTCTTCGGCTAATTTCTAAATGGGAAAGATGTACAAGGAAAAAATGTACTGGGATCGATACTGGGAAACAAATATGCAAAGCAATTTGGGGAAAATCTTCTTTGCAACACTCATATGATGTGCAGAAGCAAAGATGGGTTCCATGAAAATAAACAGCACCCGTAGTCAAGATCGAACCCAGGTCTCTGGCGCTGTCAGGTAGCAACTCCACCACTGTGCCACTGTGTTGCTCCTAAACATATATGTATGATTTGAATGGTCAAGCCATTGCATAGTTTGATTTAACAGAGTCAGAACTTAGCAGTAGTTGGATTTCTTTCATCTCCTGGCCCAGATATTTATTAACAGAGGTCAGGTCTCTATCCTGTCTTGAGCACTTTAACATAATTTTTTGTGATGCCTCCATTGTGGAACTCCACTGGTATATATGGCTTCTTCCTCCAACAGCAACCACCCCCCCCCCCCCCCCCCCCCCCCCCCCCCCCCCCCCCCCCCCCCCCCTCAACCTTCAACATCACAGCCATGGACCTCAATGGCCTGGTGCCATAGGTGGGAAAGATCTTTGCCAAGAGGGCATACAGAAGATTAAAGGGAATGAATCACTTCAGATAGAGGAGATTAATTTAACTTGACATCATATACGGCACAGCCGTTGTGGGCTAAAGGGCCTGTGACCATGCTGAATTGTTCTATGTTCTATGTTCAGTTCCCCATCATCCGTGGCTCATTAATTTTTTTATTCACAGTCAAGGGATGTTGCCATAAATTAACAAGTCATAAACCAAGTGGTCTCAATTCAAGACCACTACTTGAAGACAATGAAACATTTTCAAAGTAAGAACAATAGGAAACAACCCCCTCAGTAAAAATCATAAAGTATTTTCTGGAAAATTAATATTTTTGAAGAGGAAGAATGTAGATTATATACGTAGTTAGAGTGCAGAAAGAGGGATTAGAAGTTATAAGCAAAGTTGAGACCGTTTGTTAGAGTCCATCTTCACTTGTCCACAGATTCACCCCAGGTCCCGTGGGTTTCTCTTCATCATCACCAATTGATTTTAATTCTCAACCATGTTTCACCTGCTAACATTACTATTAATTTTTAATACTTCCTGTAAGTTTAATAACAAAGGTTTTCTTCCCAACAATTGTGTAGGAAGGAACTGCAGATGCTGATTTACACTGAAGATAGATACAAAATGCTGGAGTAACTCGAGACCCTTCTTCAGAACACTTTCGAATAGCTCACTGCCCTTTAATAGCGACACGTGCAAACCTCCCCTTCTCTCAGTCACCTTTGCTACACTTAGAACTGTGAATAATTGGGCTAGTAAGATTAAATTGGAAAATTGAGCACTGCAAGAAATTGGGATTTCCATCGTTCTGATAGCAACACAAATCAATTCACAACTGTTTCACACCTGAGGTTGAAATTATCTCACAAAACACATTTCCCCAGAAGGAAACATACATGCTCCACTGGCATCGTCCCAGTTCAGGCTGGGTGATGTGCTTCGGGAATCAGTAATACGAGCAACTTATCAGGGTTGCAACCAGGAATCAGCCTTTTGAGAGACTCCAACATTTCTGCACTCTGAGCAAGCTGGAACAATGTGGGAATCAAATTTATCAACGCAAGGATGGTTCTTTGTTCATTCCTGTAAAAGTGGCTTTAGGTCGGGCCCAGCTGGAGATAATCAGTGAAGCACAGCAACCTTAAAAAAAGGCACAAAGTGCTGGAGTAACTCAGCGGCCTCACTGCAGAACACGAGAACAGGTGACGTTTCAGGTCGGGCCCTTCTTCAGAAGAAAGGTCTCGATCCGAAACGTCACCCGTCCATGTTCTGCAGAGATGCTGCCTGACCAGCTGAGTTAGTCCACCATTTTGTGCCTTTCAACTCGAAAACTCAATCAGATACAAGCGTACACATCCTAAACGTGGCAGATAATCATCATGGAAACTGATAAAGAATTCATCTAAAAACACAGCATCACTGTTCAGGGGTTCACTGATGACATTAACCCACCAAACACCTCCAACCCCTCCTCCGCCATCTCCACTGGATGAAGTGAAATTTCCTCCAACTAAATATTGAGAAGAGGGAGGCCATTTCTGTCTCAGTCAAGGGCCTGTCCCACTTGGCGATTTTTTTTGGCGACTGCCGGCATCATTGACTGATGTATCAGTCACCGGATAAATTTGCGGCGTGACGCTGCGTGATGACGTATTGACGTGCGGTGTATTTTCAAGCGTCACAATATTTTTTTTGTCGCCGCTGAATTTTGAAATGTTCAAAATCTTTTGGCGACACTGATATGACGCCAGCAGTCATCGAAAAAAATCGCCAAGTGGGACAGACCCTTTACACACATCATCCTTCTCACTGATACTGTTTGCAATTCAACTGGACTGGTAGCAGCCTTAATGCCAAGCATGAATATAAACCCATGATGAACTTCAGATAACATCACTTCACCATCTATAATACCACCAAATTTATTTTGCTATGAATATCCGACCCGCCGTTCATTTGCTACTGAAATTCTCCTACATGCCTTCGGGAATTGCTACGCTTCTGTGAAGCCTCCCCAATTTTGCCCTCCATGAACCTGATGCCAACCATATCTCAGCCACCTACCCAAGCATTAAGTACCTTCACCATCACTACTGTTCTCTTTGGCCCCAAGCAAAGCAATGACAGAGCATTAAAATACTCATCCTTGTCTTCAATCTGTCCTGAGTCCCCCTTTCAATAACCCGCACTAGGCCTACAACCATGTGAAGTGGCTGTGCCCCTCTAAATCCCATCTCTCTTAGTTGGGAATTTAATTACTGCATCACTGACAATTGTCATGGCGCTTGGAACGATAAGGCACAAAAAGCTGGAGTAACTCAGCGGGTCAGGAAGCATCTCAGGAGAAAAGGAATAGGTGACGTTTCTGGTTGAGACTTTCTTCAGATTGAGAGGCCGGGGAGAGGGAAACGAGAGATATTAAAAAGTACATAGAAAAGGTTGGAAACATGCACTGACCATCCAACACCCATCTACAACAGTTCCATTTTATTCTCCCCACATTCCCACCAATTTCTCCCTTCCACTCGTCTACACACTCGGGGCAACTCTCAATGGCCAATTGACCTACCAATACGCACATCTTTGGATGAAATTGGAACACCTAGAGGAACTAATGGGAGAACTTGCTCATTCCACACAGACAGCACCAGAGATCAGACCTGAACTGGGGTAACTGAAGCTGTGAAACAGCAGCTTAGGCATTATTTCTCCCATAGTTATACATTTTGCAATTGCTTCCTTAAATGTCTCTCCCTCTTTTCCTACCTTAAGACATTCATTTGCAACTGCCTTTCAGCCAGTTGGCTTTAGATCTCTATATTTGTCTCCACTTCAATCTTTCCTTTGATAATGCTCCAGTAAAATGCCTGGGGACACGTTTGCTACATTAAAGGCGTAGGAGTCACTGTTGTTCTATTTTTATTTCATTTCATACCCACCCCATTTCTGACCCTTTTTTAATACAATTTTTTTTTAAACCCATTTCACAAAGTCTGTTGAATAACGTCTTTAGCAAAGTAAATGAACATTTAATAGGAATCCCATTCACAGATCTATTCCATGTGTGAAATCTTGTCACGATGTGCCCGGTGATAAAAGTGACAGACGTGTAGAAATTACAAGAATCTAAGTCGTTGGGTCAGTTGAGTGGTTCAGAGGTGAAAGATCATCAGAATGTTATTAAATGGCAGGGCGAGCCCAATGCTTATCATACACTCTCCTGAGCCAATTGATAAACTTTTCACCAGTCTGCACCTTAAGAAAATATCTGAGTTACAAACCATCAAAACAATTCAATATGAAGAAGGGTCCCAACCCAAAACGTCGCTGATCCACGTTCTCCAGAGATGCTGCCTGACCCACTGAGTTACTCCAGCATTTTGTGCCATTCTTTGAAACAATTCAATAACTGACTTGATCACAATTATGTACCGTCATCTCAGCGCTGCCTAGAAATTGTTAATCCATTACTGTGACAACTGATTGCTTATTGTTTCATCAGCTCAACCAGCATGATAGGCAAACTAAAATGAAAAATTCCAATCCAGGATCAACAATGAGTAATCTTGTTTTAAACATTCTTTAAATTATTATTGCACACAGAGTACATACAATGTAAAGTTAGCTTAAATCAGAATGGCTCAAGTATAACTGGAGAAGGTTTCTTTGTGAAACCATTACCACCCAAAATTGGAAAGATGGTTGATGATAAAAAGCCACTGGAGTTTTATTTGCTGTCTGCTCTGTAGTATTAACACATACAGAGCTGATTCTTCTTCTTCTTCTTGTGTATGGCGTGCACAGCCTAAAGTTGTAGATCCTAGACATCCAGGGCAGGACAGCATCAGTTACTGGGTGGATGGCTTTGATGCCGCCAGGGAAAAGCCTGAGTGAGCAGTCATTCACGATGTGTAGGGCGGTCTGGTCCGGATGTCCGTGGTCGCAAGCAGGGCTGTCTGTCATCCCCCACTTATGCAGGCGATGGGCTGTTCTTGCATGGAGGTTGGGAGGTTGCAACCTTCACGTGGTCCACGAACGCAATCAACCCGACGTGCACAAACAAAGCTGATTGGAATGTATTTAATTAACGTCAATCTCCTGCCACCTTCATTACACTGGGCGTTGGCAGGGTAGAATATTTAGGTTAAGCAAATTCAGGGAGGAGTGGGGATAACTGGAACTGGATGTGATAAGAGAGGAAAACAAAGAGGTGATGAAGGGGGATAGGAATAGAAGAGAATAATTTAGGGAGACGAGAAGGGGTACGAAAGAGGAGTAGGATAGCGGTGAATAATGGAATGATGAGATGAACGTGGAGGGGAGACGAGTAAGAGATTAGGAATGATGGCAGCAATTAGAAGAATGGATGGAGAAATAATATTGAGAAGCAAAAACTGATGGGAGAAGGTTGGACAAAGGAATTTGAGAACAGGGAACGGGAGGCCATTGGTTAGGAGCATGCTGAACTGGGAGACCAAGAAAAAAAGTGATGGAAATTGAACAATTGCCCAATTCAATATCTAATGTATCTGGATATGGAAAGTAATGATCCTTCTTCTTCCTCCTCCATTCCTTTTTACCATAGACTCTCTTTCCACTGGTCCCAAAGCCCCCAAGATGCACACAAGCCATCGAAGAACAGTTCATGCACCATCCTTCAAAGGTGCACACGCAGCCCCTGTCTAAAGGCAATTTCTGGACTGTGCATGGGTACTCCTTGGGTTGGTGCAGGAGCAACCTTAGACTGTACATGAGCGGCGCTTCTCACTACTCACATCTGAGTGATCACTATCTTGGAAGGATTGGGCGGCAGGATGGCGCAGCGGTAGAGTTGCTGCCTTACAGCGCTTGAAGCGCCAGTGACCCGGGTTCGAACCTGACCACGGGGCTGTCTGTAAAACCCTTCTTCACGTTTTCCCGGCCCGCAAACGTTTTCTTGCTTCAGTTTCCTTCGCTCCATAGTACCAGTATGTGCTACACCCGCTGAGAAACTTTGCTCCAGCATCTATTTTGTGTAACCTTCGACGTTTCGGGCCAACCCTTCTGCAGACTGATCAGTTGGGGGTGGGTAAACCTTAGACTGTACATGAGCGGAAGGCTTGAGGGTCTCACTACTCAGCAGGGGATCTGAAGTGATCACAGCAAGGACTAACAGAATTGGGAGGGCGATGTTCAGGATGCAGCTCCCCAAACGGAATAGAGGTGCTGCCTCCAATTTCCGGTGCTGCGCGCTGTGGCCATGGAGGAGACCCAGGACAGAGAGGTCGGAGACGGAGTGGAGGGGGAGTTGAAGTGCTGAGCCACCGGGAGGTCAGCTTGGTTATTGCGGACCGAGCGGAGGTGTTCGGCGAAACGATCGCCCAACCTCCGCTTGGTCTCACCGATATAGATCTGCTGACATCCAGCACTCCAAAGATCGTATTCTCCAGCATCTGCAGTTATGTAACCCAGGTTAATTGACTTGGGTTTGTATACTCGGCATAACTGTAAATTGTCCCTAGTGTGTGTAGGATAGTGTTAATATGCGGGGGTTGCTGGTTGGTGCAGACTCGGTGGGCCGAAGAACCTGTTTCCATGCTGTATCTCTAAACTAAACTAAATTGAAGGACCTGATTGTTTCCCTTTCATATAACAACACTGCATCACTTGGGGCAATCAAGTGTTTGGACGCCCACTCAAACAGATAAGCAGCTAGCCAGGTCTGATGAGATGTAATAATGGCTGGTATTTGGTTGTTATAGGCCAGAGGTCTCCAAACTATGGCCCGCGGGACACATCCGGCCCGCCACGAGATTTTATCCAGCCCGCAGCAGCCACATAACACGTTCCGTGCTGTGGGCTATTTAGCGGGTTCTGTGGTAGCGCGGGAACTTACACGTCAGTTTACCGTAGGCTATCAAGTTTAGGGTTTGTGTGCAGCTGCCGACATGTTACTGTCGATGGCCCCACGGAGACAATGAAGATCGGTGACAGCGGCAAAGGTGGCCCAGTGAGTGTGTGTGTGAGTGAGTGTGTGTGGTGTGTGTGTGTGTGTGGGTGTGTGTGTGTGTGTGTGTGTGGATGGGTGTGTGGATGTGGAGTGTGTGCGTGTGTGTGTATGTGTGTGTGTGTGTGTGTGTGTGTGTGTGTGTGTGTGGGCGTGTGTGCGTGTGTGTGTGTGTGTGTGTGTGTGTGTGTGTGTGTGTGTGTGTGTGTGTGTGGTGTGTGTTTGTGTGTGTGTGTGTGTGTGTGTGTGTGTGTGTGTGTGTGTGTGTGTGTGTGTGTGTGTGTGTGTGGGTGTGTGTGTGGGTGTGTGTGTGTGCGTGTGTGTGTGTGTGGGTGTGTGTGTGTGCGCGTGTGTGTGTGTGTGTGTGTGTGTGTGTGTGTGTGTGTGTGTGTGTGTGTGTGTGTGTGTGTGTGTGTGTGTGTGTGTGTGTGGGTGTGTGTGTGTGTGTGCGTGTGCACGGCCCGCAAAATTGCCCCAATATATGTAATGTGGCCCTCAGTTTGGAGGCCCCTGTTATTAGCTATGAGAGGGTTGTGGGGATTAAATATCCAGAGAAAAAGGGCAGGATTATGCAAGGTGACCAGAGACAAGACAAGAAGTTTAGAAGACGTAAAGGATTTGAGTATAGGAGCAGGGAGGTTCTACTGCAGAGACCACACTTGGAGTATTGTGTACAGTTTTGGTCTCCTAATCTGAGGAAGGACATTCTTGCTATAGAGAGAGTACAGAGAAGGTTCACCAGACTGATTCCTGGGATGTCAGGACTTTCATATGAAGAAAGACTGGATAGACTCGGTTTGTACTTGCTAGAATTTAGAAGATTGAGGGGGGATCTTATAGAAACTTACAAAATTCTTAAGGGGTTGGACAAGCTAGATGCAGGAAGATTGTTCCCGATGTTGGGGAAGTCCAGAACAAGGGGTCACAGTTTAAGGATAAGGGGGGAAATCTTTTAGGACCGAGATGAGGAAAACATTTTTCACAGAGAGAGTGGTGAATCTCTGGAATTCTCTGCCACAGAAGGTTCATTGGCTATATTTAAGAGGGAGTTAGATGTGGCCCTTGTGGCTAAAGGGATCAGGGAGTATGGAGAGAAGGCAGGTACAGGATGCTGAGTTGGGTGATCAGCCATGATCATATTGAATGGCGGTGCAGGCTCGAAGGGCCGAATGGCCTACTCCTGCATTGCACTTTTCCACTAGAATGGTAATGCTGCAAAACTGGGAAAAAAAATTCTGCGCTCTGGAATTTTTCTCTTTGCTGTACATTGTACATGAGTTTGTTTGATCTTATAATACGTGGTATTAATTTAATCTGATTTAATCAGCACACAAACAAAGCTTTTCACATGTGACAATAATAAACCAATATCAATACATTGTTATTGATCAAGAACAGAGTAAATATGTGGTAAACGGAAGCAAATCCTGCTGCATAAAAGTACTGAGTTCAACCTGATCCATTGTAGGAACACATGCATCCAACCGACCCACACCACACAGAAGTGGTTAGGAATCATTCAGCCTGAATTGATATCCAGACTCTAATTAGATTTATGACTGTGTGCAAGATTGGCCTTGGTTCCGATTATAGAACCTGACCATCTCCAAAATAAAAATCAGGCAGTTGCTCTGACCATCTGTGATAGCAAACCATAAATTCCAACTCTTGCTTGTAAATCTCTCCATGTCCTTATCACTTGCTGCCTTTCCAATCTCCTCCAAACCACAGGGATGTCTGCACTTCTTTAGTTTAGTTTACTTTAGTTTAGTTCATAGATACAGTGGAGAAACAGGCCTTTCGGCCCACTGCATCCACACCGACCAGCGATCCCTGCACATTAACACTATCCTACACACACTAGGTCCAATTTACGATTATACCAAGCCAATCAACCTACAAACCTGCCTGTCTTTGGAGGAAACTGCAGATCTTGGAGAAAACCCATGGGGAGAATGTACAAACTCCGTGTGGACGGCACACGTAGTCGGGATTGAACCCGGGTCTCTGGCGCTGCAAGCGCTGTAAGGCAGCAACTCTACCCCTGCACCAATGTGCCGCCCCGTTTAATTCTAGTCTTGATCACCTCCAAGTTGAAAAGAAATGGCACCACACTGCTGATGCTGTTGTATCGGCATTAACCGATCAGCCATGATCATATTGAATGGCAGTGCAGGCTCGAAGGGCCGAATGGCCTACTCCTGCACCTATTTTCTATGTTTCTTTGTTCTATGTAACATTGTCGTGTTCTATAGTGCATTTCCCGACCTCAGGATAATCCACATCAAAATAAACCCCCAAGAAAATGCTTTTAAGATGAATCACTTTTATTCCAGGAACAGATGTGGACAAAACCCAATCCCTTAACGCTGTAACATTCACTGCACAGATGAACGTTTACTGCTCCACCTGCCAAGTAATTATGGGCCCTTAAAATTAATCTTTGCACTCACAGCTAGAAAAATAATCCAGCGAGTAAAATAAGAGATAAGAATTGTGAATTGTGCAGTCAAGGCACACTCTGAACAACACGGACTAAAAGAAGCAAAGATTTGACATTCTCTGCAACATCCAGTTTTAAATTATTTCTTGCTGATTTAAATTTACAATTCTGACCCTTTAATAATATTCCAGCGCACTTTATCCATGTCATTTACTGTCGAGGATATTTCCATAAGATCCAATTGCTTAACTGACTTTTATGAAGATGGTAGCAATCAAATTTGGCCCCATTCCATTAAGGAACAGTATTTTTCCCCAACTCGCAAAGGGAAACGGGCCTGTCCCACTGTGGCGACCTAATCCGCAGGTTCAGAAGAGTTTGCCCTCGACTCATACTCGCAGCATGGTCGACATGAGGTCCTAGGAGGTCTTTGTAAATTCTCCTTCATGCTCGTGAGCAGTCCCCGCATACTTGAGGCCTCAGCTAGGTATTTTTCAACATGCTGAAAAATGCCCGCGAGTAGAAAAAGGTCGCCATGGAAAAAAATCGCTATTTTTTTTACTCATAGGTTTAGTCGAGGTAGGTCGTAGTAGGTCGGCATGTTATTCATAGGTAATCGAGGGTAGTTGAAGGTAATCGGTAGTCGAAGGTAGTCGTAGATAGTCTTCAACATGGTCGAAGGGAGGTCGAAGGAGATCGAAGAAGACCATCTTCAATCTCCACTATTCGGTGTTCAATTTTCCTGAAGCAATCAAAGCTAGCCTTCAACATAGTCGAAGGAGGTCGAAGGGGGTCTTCTGCATAGTCAAAGGAGGTCTTCAACATGACACTTTTTCAAACTCTCCTAAACTCTTCTAAACTCACCAATTAGGTCGCCACAGTGGGTCAGTCCCTAAACTAATTATAAAGACTAATAAATAAGAAAAACACCATTGAGTTTAGTTTATTGTCACGTGTAGCAAGGTACAGTGAAAAGCTATTGTTGCGTGCTAACCAGTCAACGGAAAGACAATACATGATTACAATCGAACCATCCACAGTGCACAGATACATGATAGAGGGAATAACATGAATAACGTTTAGTGCAAGATAAAGTCAGGAAAGTCGGTCAAAGATAGTCCGTGGGTCTCCAATGAGGTAGATAGTAGTTCAGGACCTCCCTAGCCAATTCTTTCAGTAGATAGCCAATTCTTGCAGAGTCTGCAGGGAAGAAACTGACCAAAGCTCCGTGGCACATAGGCCACCCAAGTTAAGGGGGTGAAACAGAAAGCAATAAAGACTGGAATAAATATAGTTGGGAAGACAGATGCTATTCTCTACAGCTGCTACTATGAGCCCCCAATGGATGGGTCCTCTGGGATAACGGCAGGAAATGGAAAAGATCATACCTCAGATAATCAAAAGGCAGAATATATAAGGAGGCCATAACAATTTCTTCACAAAAAGTGCAAAAGTGAAAAGATGACTATAAATAAATATGGGTCCCTTACAGACTGAGGCAAGGGACCAAAGAAATAGCAGAAAAAAATAAACAAATATACTTTGTATCTTGGAAGAGGAGGTAGAAAGCCTCCTGGAACTAATGTCAAGTGCGAGTGAGGATCTGAAAGACAGCCGTACGAGTTAACGTATGGGATTGGATGGAACTGGGAGCTGATAAATCCCCCATGATTTGCATCACAAGAATTAGACAGAGGAAACAGTGAATGTTGTGGATGCATTGTATGTCTTCTTACACAGGTTGTATAATAGTTCCTGGTTTAAAGGGAGCAAAGTAATCCCTAATATTTAAGGAAGCAGAGTGAGAGAAAATGGAAAAATATGGACCATCAACAGGTGTTAAGTTTTCATCTGATTTTAAAAAGGCAGTGACAAGTCACTTTGAATGTAATATGATGAGATAGAAAAGTCATGTTTGACAAACCTGTTGGAGATTTTTTTGAAATTATAAATAACAAGTGAAACCATTGCATGTGGCATATTTGGACTGTCAGAAGGTTTTTAATAAGGTGCCACATGAGAGATTATGAAAGAAAATTAGACCCCATGGGATTGAGGGTAATAGAGGGTTGTAAATCGAATATAAGCAAGAATGTCATTCTCCTCTTCAGGGACACATGACAATAAACTCACTTGAACTTGATAAGTGATAGGAGCAGAATTAGGCCATTCGGCCCATCAAGTCTACTCCGCCATGCAATCATAGTTAATCTATCTCATTCTCCTAACGCCATTCTCCTGCCTTCTCCCCATAACCTTTGAAACGATACGAAACAATACGATAGAACTATATTTATCCAAGGAGAGAAATTGATCAGCCAACAGTCATAAAAAAAAACAATATACATGAAACATGAAATTAAAGTGACGAGTGGAAAAGCTTGGAGGATGTGCAAATATTGTTGGGGGGAAGGGGAGTCGGTCTCAGTTTCATTGCCCACGACAGAAGCGGGAGGAGTTGTACAGTTTGATAGCCACAGGCAAGAATGACGTTCAGGCATGCATCTTTGTGGAACCAGTCTGTTGCTGAAGGTGCAGGAAAAAACTGCAGATGCAGGTTTAAATCAAAGATAGACACAAAATGCTGGAGTAACTCAGCGGGCCAGGCAGGATCTCTGGAGAGAAGGAATGGGTGCCGTTTCAGGACATTCCCAGTTCTCCCACCAGTCTTACTGTCTGCGACTACATTCTATATCTGTCCCGCCCGTTCCCCTGACATCAGTCTGAAGAAGGGTCTCAAGCCGAAACGTCACCCATTCCATCTCTCCAGAGATACTGCCTGTCCCGCTGAGTTACCCCAGCATTTTGTGTCTACCTGTTGCTGAAGGTACTCCTCAGGTTGACCAGTGTATCATGGAGGGGGTGAGCTGTATTATCCAGGATGCTCCGCAGTTTGAGAAGCATCCTCCCCTCCAAGACCACCTGCCATGGATCCAACTCTGCCCCAGGACGAAGCTGGCCTTCCTGATGAGTTTGTTGATCCTATTGGCGTCCGCAGCCACACCCGTACTAATCAAGAATCTATCTATCCCTGTCTTAAAATGATCAATTTTTAATATTTTCTTTTACACGAGAAGTGCTTGACCTTCACAGGCAGCTAAGTGCTTCTGAAGAGTTGCATTAAGAAAATGTGGCAAGTCACAGACTCAGGTACAGCCGGGTAACTGTTCAGATAAAGTGTTTTCTTGATTCCGTTTAACCAGGAAGGAGTGGAAAGAGGATCTTGTCTGGCAATTGGAACTCCATTTTAAGATCTCTTCCAAAATCACTGCTTTTTCAGTGGAACATAAATCTAACGTACCACTGAGCCACACACACTTGACAATATATTGAAGTATGGTTTATTTAAGCCCTGTGGTCTGGCCATCCACGTTTGCTGCATATGACAAGAACATTTCCAGGAATAAAATGTTGGAGTGGGGAAATATCAATTTACTCTGCCAAGGCCAGCTGATATTTGGTGGGGAAAAAAAGGACTTGGAAACAGCTTAAAATTTGAGTAATGATTAGATACAGCTGGGAAGTTGTGTTTTTCAGGAACTTGCTCTGACTCTGAATGATATTGCTGATGTAGCATTGACACCGCACGGAGGCCTGCTCCCTTCCCCCTGCCTATCTCAAGAGTTTCTAAGGAAAAAGTGCGAGGCTCCCAGAGTGAGCATGTTTTTGTGGCTTTTCCAGTGAGGAAGAACAGGATGGAGGACAGAAGACAGACCCAAAACGCTGGAGAAATCTCTGGAGAAATGGAATAGGTGACGTTTCGGGTCGAGCCCCTTTCTCCAGTCTCGAGGGGCATTTTGTGGACGAGCTCTCTTTCAGGATGTTTGCTCCTACCCAAAGCAGATCTTGCCTCTCCCATCTCTCAGCGCTCTCCCTTCTTACAGCGTTGCCATCTTTATTCCAACTGAGTTGGAACCATAGAGAAGGCGATGAATTAAATACTTTAATAACGGTGTCAAATGTGGAGGCAAGAGTTCGGTCAGAGACAATGCTCAAATGTCCAGGTATTTGAAACAGTGCTCCTGCAAAACATGAGGGGAACATTTAAATGAATAAGGCATGCTGGCAATGGTAGGTTTAACACTGAGAAGCATTGGCATCCCAATCATGACACAACACAACTAACTGTATGGAAATTTGCAGCCTTGATCAGGATGGCACGGGTGGCACAGCAGTAGAGTTGCTGTCTTACAGCGCTTGCAGCGCCAGAGACCAGGGTTCGATCCCGACTATGGGTGCTGCCTGTACGGAGTTTGTATGTTTTCCCCGTGAACCACGTAGGTTTTCTCCCACACTCCAATCACGTACTGGTTTGTAGGATTGGTATAAGTGTAAATTGTCCCTCGTGTGTGGGGGATAGCGTTAATGTGTGGACTCGGTGGGCCGAAGGACCTGCGCTGTATCCCTAAACTAAACTAAAACTAAACTTTTCAGCGTGCTTATGGGAACATCCACTTTCTCAAAGCACTGAAAATATTTCCGCATGGATCGATTAACTTTGCACTTTGCTGTGCCGAGCTCAAATATTGTACGACTGTCTCAATCAGGGGAACATACCACTGCGTTCCATAATCATGCCACCACTTCGTGTCCCAGTGATGTTGGATTGGGAACCAGCCATGTGCATCTACAGCCTGGAAATGTGTCTTCTTGAAGTCCTTTCGTGGGGAGTTGCCTAGTTTTCAGTCAATATCAGATCACGGGGACAGGATCTCAGCAGGGCATCGAGCTGAATCAAATCTTACACTATCATAAATGAAACTGTAATCACATCCAACCTGAAAGTGCAGGGGAGCAACCTACACTGACATTCAGAAGCCCCAAAGACCACCAATTCTTGGCACTAATGACGGTAGTGAATCAGTAATCTGGAGATTCTGCAAAACAGAAATTTACATTATCATCTGGCTCTATACACAGAAGGAAAGACTCCTCGGAATGCTGATTAACAACAGCAGAAATCTATCTGCTCTCCCAATTGCACAAATCCAGCAGGTAATGTATCAAACGCACCATCCAAGATTAAGGGACATCTTACAGTAAAAGATCTCTCTTGCGACAGTTCACACTGATGATCCAACCAAAGGCTCCTTTCCAGAAATGTATTAAATCATCCTAACAAACAGCCCAAGTTCTCTACCATTTTCTGCATCGATGTTGACTTTTGCGTAAACCAAAGATCGACCCAAAATGCTGGAGTAACTCAGGCAGCATCTCTGGAGAGAAGGAAGGGGTGACGTTCCGGGTCGAGACCCATCTTAACTTTTTATTATTCTCGATTACATGATACATATAAAACCTAGGTTCAGGTATTCAAGAAGGGTCTCGACCCAAAACGTCACCCCTTCTTCAGTCTGAGGATGGGTCTCGACCCGAAACATCACCCATTCCTTCTACCGAAGATAGACACAAAAACCAAGTGTAACTCAGCGGGACAGGCAGCATCACTGGAGAGAAGGAAAGGGTGACGTTTCGGGTTGAGACCCTTTCTCAGACAGAGGAAGGGTCTCGACCTGAAAAACGGCACCCATTCCATCTCTCCAGAGATGCTGCCTGTCCCGCGGACTTACTCCAGCATTTTGTGTCTACCTTCGATTTAAACCAGCATCTGCAGTTCTTTTCCACACATTCCTTTGGTACAGGTGGCTTTGTTGACAGATTACGAAGAACGTTTCCTCTTTAGTCAGCAGTTTCTCTCATTCTGATTCATGTTCAATTAAAAATTTCTCCTGAGCTACTTATTTTGCCCAAGGACATTTTTTTTTTGCAAACTGCATTAATAATGGAATCCTGTACATTTCATGTGGTTAGATTTATTTGTTAACAGAAATTTGTTTTTGCCAAAAAAAATGTACTGGGTGCCTCCTTCAAGTTTCATAATGATGGTGGTCCAGTATGGAAACAGGCCCTTCAATCTACCAGGTCAACACTAACCATTAAAGCATCATTTACATGAATCATCTTGAACATATCTTGAATCATCTTCGAGACCCTCTTGAACATCCACGGACGATGCGGTCTCCCAGGTCTTGCACACCGCTCTCTCCCATCTGGACAGCCAGAAGGGGGGCTATGTGAGGATGCTGTTCATAGACTACAGTTCAGCCTTCAACACGATAGTCCCCACCAGACTGGCCGGGAAGCTAATGGAATTGGGGCTCAACACCTCCCTGTGTGCCTGGGTCCTGGACTTTCTCACCGCCAGGCCCCAGGTAGTCAAGATTGGAGGGAATACATCGAATCGACCATGAGCACAGGATCGCCCCAGGGTTGCGTCCTCAGCCCCCTATTGTACTCCCTGTACACACATGACTGTGTGGCTAGGTTCAGCTCCAACTCAATAATTAAGTTTGCTGATGACACTGTGGTGGTGGGCCTGATCTCAGACAACGACGAGAAGGCCTACCGGGAGGAGGTGGCTGGTCTAGCACTCTGGTGCCAGGATAACAGCCTCCTCTTGAACATCAAAAAAATCGAAGGAGCTGATCATGGACTTTAGGAGGGCACATCATCCGAGGACGTACACTCCATTGAGGATAAATGGGGATCCTGTGGATAGGGTGAACTGTTTTAAATATCTGGGAGTCCACATCTCCGAGGATATGACATGGGCATCACACGCCTCAGCACTCGTGAGTAAGGCAAGGCAGCGCCTTTACCACCTCAGGCAATTGAGGAAATTCAGAGTGTCTCCGAGGATCCTCCAGTGCTTCTACGCAGCGGCAGTGGAAAGCATCTTGTTCGGCAACATTACCATCTGGTTTGGGAATTGCTCTGCCAAGGACAAGAAGGCTCTGCAGAGAGTAGTGTGTTCGGCCGAACGCACTATGGGAACTTCACTTTCCCCCCGGCAGGAACTATACATTAGGAGGTGCAACTCCAGAGCCAACAATATCATGAGAGACCCCTTCCACCCCTGCAACGGACTGTTCCAGCTGCTGCGGTCAGGCAAACGCCTCCGTTGCCATGCGGTGAGAACGGAGAGGTTGAGAAGGAGTTTCTTCCCAGAGGCCATTCGGACTGTAAACGCCTATCTCACCAGGGACTAACTCTACTGAACGTTTTTCCTTCCATTATTTATTATGTAAAAGAATATGTGTGTTATGATTGTGTTTATCGTTTGTTTGGTTGTTTGGTTGTTTGTCTTTTGCACAAAAGTCCGCGAGCATTGCCACTTTCATTTCACTGCACATCTCGTATGTGTATGTGACAAATAAACTTGACTTGACTTGACTTGAATCCCGCACCAATGCTATTTTTTTCCTCCAACATCCCCCATATTCTACTGCTTACCGACACGAGGGGTAATTGCAGTGGCCACTTATAACACATTTTATATGTGATAGTGGCATTAGATACGATTAGATATAGTGGCATTAGTTACGATAGTGCTATTTAAGGGGCTTTTGGATAAGCATATGGGTGTGCAGGGAATGGGGGGATAGGGATTGTGTGCAGGTAGATAAGAGATGGTCTTGGCATCATGTTCGGTACAGTCATTGTGGGCTGAATGGCCTATTCTTGTGCTGTGCTGCTCTAGATTCTATATTCTATCTTTGGGATGCAGGAGGAAATTGACGCACCTGGCCACAGGTAGAACGTGTGGTCGCAGGGCAAACTCTACAAATACAACGACAGAGCTCAGGGATGAATCTGGGGGGCACGCGGTGTGGGGCAGCAGCTCTATGGGTTGCGTAACCCTGCCAGGGGTAACAACAGTGAATGAATGCTGGCACTGCCAGTAGTAACCAGTCCCCGCTTGCAAATGACTCAAAAAATACCACAGCATCTGCATTCATGGCATGTTTCGGAAGCGCACCTTAGAAAAGGGGGGCCAAGGACGAGAATGCTGGTGCCCAACTTTTAGCTGCTACAAATCTGAATCCCAAAATTGTGCCCGAGACATGTGAGCATTTGCACAAAATAAAACATTGGCGAGGCCTTCAATCCAAGTAAAATGATCACCCATTTGAAGCACCCAGAGCTGGTAGACCACCATCCAACAGAAGGAAAGACTAACTTCATCCGTAGCACTCCTTAAAAAGGATCAATCTTTAATTTCTATTACCCTAAGACTAATTTGTTCTTGTTTCTGTGTTTTCAGTGCTTGTTCCAAGTCTACAGGAAGTTGATAGTGGCTGCTAATAGACTTTAGCTGCCTTCATTGCATTTCCAGATAGCCATGACTAATCATTGCCTTAAGCAAACAGTATGAATCAGAATGGGAATAGAGAAAGCAGAAACAAACAAAAAAAAACACAATAAGTGCCAGAAAAATAAAACCCAGTAGGTTAATTTTTATCTATGGAGAGAGAATCAGTTAATGTTTCGAACCATTAAACTTTCGAGAACTGGAAAAGTGAGAAAATAAGCTGACTGGAGGTTGCAGTGAAGGAGAGGGGAGGATGAGAATAGAGTGGAGAATTGTCCAGGGAAAAGAAACAAACAAAACTGTTGGAATTGTGAGATGCAAAACACAGTCGCTGGACACTCAAAGAGAATACAGGCAAATACGGAGCAAATCAGGCAGCATCAATGGAGAGAAAAATATCTGGATTAATATTAGTCACAGGGTCATACAGCATGGAAACAGACCCTCCACCCAACTTGCCCACACCGACCAACATGTCCCTTCTACACTAGTCCCACCTGCCTGCATTTGGCCCATGACCCTCTAAACTTGTCCTATCCATGTGCCTTAAGAATGGTTCTGAAAAGTTGCAATAGTACCTGCCTCAACTACCTCCTCCGGCAGCTTATTCCATACACCACCACCCTTTGTGTGAAAAAGTTACCTCTCAGATTCCTATTAAATCTTTCCCCCCTCATTTTTAACCTATGTCCTCAGATTCTTGATTCTCCTACTCTTGGCAAAAGACTGTGTTTACCTGATCTGTTCCTCTCATGATTTTGAGCACCTCAATGATCATCCCTCATCCTCCTGCGCTCCAAGGAATGGAGTCCTAGCCTGCTCTCCTGCCCCTATAGCTCAGGCCCTCGGGTCCTAGCAACATCCTCGTAAATCTTCTCTGCACCCTTTCCAGCTTGGCAACATTGTGCAAGTGGATTTACAACACATTGTAAATGAATGTCCGTACATTAGAACAGGCCTGTTCCGACACAAGTAGGAAGAGCTGATTATTTGGAATTCAATATTGAATCCCAAGAGACCCAGATCATAAGGTAATCTTCATTGAGATTCATCAAGAGTTGGAATGAGATGGATAATTAATGTAACAGGCTATTAGAAGCTGAAGGTCGTTCTAATAAAGTGAACAGAGATGTTTGTAAAGTGAATGTCTAATTTGCAATTGGTTTCTCCAACGTAGAGGACATCGTATTGCGAACCGTGAATGCTATCCACTAAGTTGTACGCGGGAGAAAGAGAGGTTTGCTAGGTTGCATGAGAACGCCGGTGGGATGATTAGTAAGTTTGCAAATGATGCCAAAATAGAAATGTATAGGATCATGAGGTCCATAGATAAGGTCTTTCTTCCTAGGGTGAAAACGTGTAAAACTAGAGGGATAGGTTTAAGGCATAAGATTTAAACGAGACGGACAGGTTTTTTACACAGAATGATGTGGAACAAGCTGCAAAGAGCAGGTAAAGTTTTTTTTTAATATTGGACAGTTACATGAATAGGAACGGGTGAGAGGGTTATAGACCAAATGTAGGCAAATGGGGCAAACGCAGGAAGGCATCTTGGTTGGCAATGGACAAGTTGGGCCACAGAGCCTATTTCAATGCTGTATAACTCCATGGTTCCACATGTTGTGAATCTCAGCTTCCCCTGAAATAGCTCTTGGGGGTCAGTGGATAATGGGAAGGGAAAGGGCATAAAGACGGGTTTTGCATCACCACAGTTAGATGGGAAAGTGTCATGAGATGGGGTGGTTGGCAGTGATTCAAAAGTGAACTAATAAATTACAGAGGTCCTTGCTGAATGCCAGCATGGAAACGAAGGGAAAGAAGTATCTGGTGGTGGTTGGCTTCAATAAATTGGCTTCAATAAATTGGCTTCAATAAATTTCAATCAGATACCTATACCTTCTATAATATCACATACAAGCGTAGAATTAGGCCATTCGGCCCATCCTCTACTCCACCATTCAATCATGGCTGATCTATCTCTCCCTCCTAAACCCCATTCCCCTGCCTTCTCCCAATAACCTCTGACAACCATACTAATCAAGAATCTCTCTATCTCTGCCTTAAATATATCCACTGACTTATCTCCACACCCTTCTGAGGGAAAGAATTCTACAGATTCACCACCCTCTGACTAAAGAAATTCCTCGTCAGCTTTCTAAAAGAACATCCTTTAATTCTGAAGCTCTGACCCCCCCAGTCCTAGACTCTCCCATTAGTGGAAACTCCCTATTCAGCATTCTGAATGGTTGTCTCTCCACAGACATCACCTGACCCGCCGAGCACTTCTGGCATTTTTTTGTTTTTGTTCCGGATTTCCAGAATCCCCAGTTTTTTTGTCCAAAGAGGTGGAAGCATGACATGAGGGAGGAAGGGAAGGATAGGGTCTCGACAGGAAGAAAATATCAACATGGACTGCAGCAAGCGCAATCCTATTACCTGAACCACTGTAAGGAAAATACATGCGATCTCTGTGCTTTAGTACCTATAGCCTCACTGAAATTTGCTACATGCTATGGCCACCACACTAACCTTAATCAGTAGAGGTTATTGTTATAAAGCCTTAAAGATTATCAATTGGAACAAGGCAATGAACTATTAACAGTAGCTGGATCATTCTTGTTGGAGCTGAACGTATTTGCAATGTTGTTTAAAATATGTTTTCCAGCCCAGAGGAGGCTACAAACCTCTCTAATTCAGAGGAGGCTACGAACCTCTCCAATTCAAGGACAGCTAATAATGTCATTTTGTCTCAGAGGTGACAGATGTGGCTTTATGGGGTGGCAGACGGCACCATGTAACTCAGTGCCATTGCTTTTGAGGTGAACAGCACTTTTGCCCGATTCACTGAGTTCCTCCAGCAGTTTGCTTTTTGCTCCAGATTCCAGCATCTGCAGCCCCACGTGTCATCTTGTCAGCTCTGTCCTTTTGCGAGAATGATAATGGATTACAGCCTCACAACATTCGGTTGGTCTACAACCATAAGTCACAGCCTGGAAGCTGTCAAGACGCCACCCTTCTGCGTTAGCCCACTGCGCCAACTGTAATTGAGCCATCACAAAAACCAGAGGGTGGCTGACGATTTGCGTATGTACATACACCATGCGAGCAACCAAAGTCATGTTGCAACACAAATCCCAATAACACAGACTACTGGCACACTAAAATAACACACTGACTGCTGGGACTGCTCTGGTGTACATAAAAGGCGAAGTTTTAAAAGTGCTGCCATCTGCTATAACATTAGGAGGGCACAGTCTTGGCCAGCAAATGAACAGTGAGTAGTTGAGGTGAAGGACAAAGAGGATTAACTCACAGAACCTCTTTCCGTCCAAGACGTCTGTTAAAAATTGCAATAATTGCATCCCTTATTCCCAGTTCACCAACAGCCCCACACATTGCTACAGTTGATCAGTTTAGTTTATTGTCACGTGTACAGAGGTACAGTGAAAAGCTTTGCCTCCTGATCTCAATGGCCATCACATTTTCCTGTTGGACATGTTGAAAATATAAATGGCACTACAAAATAAATGGTTGCAAATTAATTTGTAGCTAATATCTTAAGAGTCTTGACCCGAAACATCACCTATCCATGTTCTCCAGATACGCTGCCCGACCTGCTGAGTTACTCCAGCACTTTGTGTCCTTTTCAACATCATGGCATATTGTATACAAAAGTCAACCAAACATTCATTTTCCAAATCCCATTGACTGCCCAAGTGTTTCTATCTAGTGGCACCCAGAGAATATGACAGTGGAAGGCTGTTGACTTTTGGAGGAGAATTTCGTTTATTTAAAGATACCGTGCGGAAACAGGCCCTTTGAGTCTGCACTGACCAGCGATCCCCGTTTACTAACATCATCGAAACACACTAGGGACAATTTACAAGCTAATTAGCCTACAAACCTGTACGTCTTTGGAGGATGGGAGGAAACCGGAGATCCCAGAGAAAACCCACGCAGGTCACGGGGAAAACGTACAATCTCCGTACAGACAAGCACCTGTAGTCAGGATCGAACGTGGGTCTCTGGAGTTGTGAGGCAGCAACTCTACCGCTGCGCCACTGTGCCGAGAGTGGTTTCACAGGACCTTGGGAAATGGAAAGCAATTCAGGCGTTAGCCTCTACTCTGGATTGGAAGGGGCAGGTTCTAACCTCTGTGTAAAGCCTTCTGCCAACTTAGTGCCAGGGTCCACAATGCTCCTTGACATTCAGCATTTTTTGGCAGGCTCCCCAAACATTGCATACACAATGAGATCTGGGCAATCTGGCTGTAATATTTTATCACTGGCAGTTTGTGGAAACTGTGAGATATGATGTGGTGCTAAGTATATGATGGCGGGACAATGTTCATTAATATTATGTTTGAGTTCTGATTGATCAATTGATGAATGATTCAGATGGTGATGACACTGATTCAGCTAGTTGGCAATAGTACTTGAGGATGCATTCACTAACCTTGACCATGCCTGTGAGATCATTGAACTATCTATGGCACTGTGCCCAGTACTCTGCTCTTGGCTCCTGTCATTGACTTCCTTGACTCTCTGATCCTCATACTTTCTAATTCTGTCTGGGAATCCTTAGTGGGTAAAGCATTCTTCTCCTCTTTTGTCCCTTCTGCACAAAGGCTCGAGTGTAATGTCCAAGGACTTCCGAACTTACTCTGATCCATGAAGTACCATTCTTCAATCTTATCATGCACTTAGAGTCATAGAGTGATACAGTGTGGAAACAGACCCTTCGGCCCAAATTGCCCAGACCAGCCAACAAGTCTGAGTTACACTAGTCCCACCTGCCTGTGTTTGGTCCATATCACTCCTAACCTGTTCTATCCATGTACCTGTCCAACTGCTTCTTAAACGTTGGGATAGTCCTGGCCTCAACTACCTCCTCTGGCTGCTTGTTCCATGCACCCACCCCCCTTTGTGTGAAAAGGTTAGCCCTCAGATTTCTATTAAATCTTTCCCCCTTCACTTTAAACCTATGTCCTCTGGTCCTTGATTCCCCTACTCTTGGCAAGAGACTCTGTGCAGCTACCCAATCTATTCCTCTCATGATTTTATGCACCTCCAAGATCACCCCTCATCCTCCTGTGCTCTAGCGAATAGAGTCCCAGCCTACTCAACCTCTCCCTATAGCTCAGACCCACCAGTCCTGGCAACATATTCGTAAATCTTCTCTGTACCCTTTCCAGCTTGATACCATTTCTATAACATGGTGCCCAGAACTGAACACAATCCTATAAATGCGTTCTCACCAACGTCTTATACAACGGCAACATGATCTCCCAACTTCTATACACTTGTACAATACCAGTCAGCATATGTTTCAGTCACAATGCAACTCCCCTTCAAGAAATGTGGGCTATCATTAGGCAATGCAGAATGGGTATAACTGGTTCCACCGACTCATGATACTCAACCCCTGGTGATGCATCCAGCCAATCAATCGTATCATTACAATCTACATATATGTTTTCAGGAGTTACAAATTAGGTCATCCTATGTATCTAAAACATAGATCTTCCTCTTTTTTAAGAAAAAGGAAAACATGTTATTGAATGATTTAGTGCAATAAAGTGGAGTCAGTAACCAGTAACTGTGTGGATGACTGAAGTCTAACCTTTTTCCCAGGGTGGAAATGTCAAGGACAATGCTTTAAGCTGAGAAGGACAAAGTTTAAAGGAGATGTGCAGAACAAGTTTTTTTACACAGAGAATGGTGGGTGCCTGGAACGCACTGCCAGGAGTAGTGGTGGAGGCAGACATGAAGGTGACCTGGAGTGATTATTGATCACATGCAGGTAGAGGAGAATAGTTTAAAGTGGCATCACGTTCAGCATGGGCACTGTGGACCGAAGGGCCTCTTCCTGCGCTGTGCTGTTGTTGTTCTATGTCTAACTGTTTGAAAGTGGTCTGAGCCTGCCTTGTGTCTCCCACCACTGCCTGATTCCCTTTCCTGCGCTGTTACATTGAACATCTATCTTTAGTTCTGCTGAAGCTCAGAACTCCCCTCCTGACTGGTGAATGCCATAAACCATCTGTGCTGTTCACAAGCGCTCACAGTGCATTTCTTGGTGTATCCAGGGCCTTGGTCTTTGCTCAGCCTCAGCGTTGCTCAATCCTCCTTCCCCACCACTGATCCTTACGTTAGTCTGTCTGGTAATACCACACACTTAATATCGCTGCTGGCTTTGGATAATCAGTCACTCAATGTCAGCCAGGCCACTGAAGATCTGCTCGCAGTGAAGTAAAATATTTTAAAGTCAAGTGATTATGGAGTAAGCATTGGAGACACCACAAGTTAATTTCAATGCTGAGCATACAAAGTGAAAATTATTTTGCCTCTGTTCATTCTACATTATATTACACCAGTGAACCACAGTTAAATGGTGAACTAAATATAGAAGCAAACATAAAAGCATCAAATGCTTGTCAGTTCTACGCAGTATACTATAAACTGATTTGTGGATAACCGATGAAAGAATTTGTGAGGTAAATGTAACTAAAAATAACATCACATAGATAATGTGTGCATTCATGTAATAAACTTCCACCTACAATATTGCTTTAGTCATTTTGTGAACCTCCAGCCTGTTTCAATCCCATTTTTCATCAGTTGTCATTCTAATCTTCCCGACTTGCTCTGATCTCAAATGTCACTGTTGCATCTAAACCTGTCTCATTTCCCTTTTTAATGCCAAATTATTATTTCACATTAGCAACTCTCTCTAACTGTTTAATTTATCCAGGTATTGAATTCTATTTCCATAACTGTAAAGGTTTCTTAGCCAAGGATCCAACAGAAATAAAGCAAAAAATTGCTTATCTTAATAAGCTTTGGTTTCATACCCATTAATACGCTTTGCTCTTCCTGATTCTAACATCCAACTTCACCACCCACCATCTTGTCAGAATAATGAAAGGCACAGATAGAGTGGATGTGGAAAGGATGTTTCCACTGGTGGGTGAGTCTAGGACCAGAGGTCATAGCCTCAGAATTAAAGTGCGCTCTTTTAGAAAGGAGGTGAGGAGGAACTTCTTTAGTCAGAGAGTGGTGAATCTGTGGATGTATTGCCACAGAAGGCTGTGGAGGCCAAGTCAATGGATATTTTTAAGATGGAGATTAACAAATTCTTAATTATTATGGGTGTCCAGGGGTATGGGGAGAAGGCAAGAGAATGGGGTTGAGAGGGAAAAATACAGCAGCCATGATTGAATGGCGGAGTATACTTGATGGGCCGAATGGTCTAATTCTGCTCCTGTAACATATGAACTTATGAATTCGGTGATGTTACTGAAATGAGCTCTTCTTCCGTCTACTCATTGTTACCACTGAGCCTAAACGGCACATTTATCCATTAACTAGTGAAATATTTGTGACTTGCCTCATTGGGCTGAATGGCCTAATTCTACTCCTATAACTTGTGAACTTGTGAACCATTTACCTATCTATATATTACTAAATCTCTGATCTTAACCGCTTTTGGCCCACTGTGCTGCGATTTCCGACAGAACGGCGCCACCTACGGCCGTCATTTTTGGCCACCTCGCTCAGAGCCCCCCTCCGCCTTATGGATGATTTTTCCCATCGATGCCAAATCAGAAAGATATTAATGTTTTTTAAAAAATCACCATTCTCTCTGCTGCCCCTGCTAGAGAGGACGGGGAGGGACTTTAAACCAGGAAGTGGTGTGCATCACTCAATCTCTGCAAGATGGATTAAGCCAAGGGTCATGTCACTCTGGGCTCTGAATAACACTGAACAAATGTCTAAACAACTGTGAGTACCCTTAATGTGGTTTGAAAATGAAAATATGGTTTGTTTGCAGTAAAAAGGCACTGCCTGCAAATGGTTGTTTGGGTGCTTTGGCTTGAAGTTGAAAGGCACTACTTACTGCAAATGGTGGCTTGGGAGCTTTGGTTTTAAGTTGAAAGGCACTACTTACTGCAAATGGTGGCTTGGGTGCTTTGACTTGAAGTTGAAAGGCAATACTTACTGCACATGGTGGCTTGGGTATGTGGTTTGTAGTTGATAGGCACTACTTACTGCAAATGGTGGATTGGGTGCTTTGTCTTGAAGTTGAAAAGCACTACTTACTGCAAATGGCGGCTTAGGTGCTTTGGCTTGAAGTTAAAAGGCACTACTGCAAATGCATTTACTTACAGTTTGTACTGTATATTGATTTTAGATAAAACACTACCACTTACGGCTGTGATTTTTGGCCATCTTACTCAGTCCCCTCTCCGCTGAGCAGGTGCAGAGAATTCTTTCCATCAATGAAAAATAAAAGTGTTATTAGTGTTTAAAAAATGTTGAGAATCTCTCTCCTGTCAATCACGCCCTGAAAGCCACACCTTTTCCGGTGGGAGGGGGAGGGGTTATAAAACCCGGAAGTGTGGATGTGGCTCAGTCTCTGCATGATGGGTGAGGGAGAGGTCATGACTCTGTCTGAACTGTGAATCAACTGAACACACTGAATGTCTACTGAACTGTGAGTTTGGTGTTTTGTGTGGTTTTATGGTGGTTTCACCCTGCATGAAATGATATGAAGCTGCATTTGAATTTGGTGGCCTTGGACCCTGTTTGAAGTGGAATGAAACTGCACTGAATTTGGCGGCCTTGCATCCTGCTTGAAGTGGTATGAAACTGCACTTGAATTCGGTGGTCTTGCACCCTGATTGAAATGGTTGGAACATGGATTTGAATTTGGTGGCCTTGCACCCTGCTTGAAATGGAATTTCAAGGAATAGTCATCAGTCAACTGCCAGCCCACCAGCCGTGAGTGAGCTGCCAGCAGATCAGGCTTGAGGGACTGAGCTGCCACCTCAAGAACCCATACCAACACTACAGAAAGCACTTCCACTGGCCACCAATATTGTAATTGGTGGAGAGGTGGAATATTGTGTCGGGGGACCAGCCCTCCCGTGTGAACATGGGATCCAACGGGTCCCACTTAGTTTAGTATGTCCTATATATCCTATCCCTAAATGTCCTTCCATTGCTACACTCTGACTGCTATCGCCAGGCCAATTTTGAATTCAATTAGCCAATTTATTTTGGATCCCATGTGCCTTAACCTTCTGATCAAACCTTTATCTTCCAGAGTTTCCCAACTTTGCCTTTCATCTTTACTGGAGAGTGCTGGGCTGGGCTTTCTCTTTGAAAAGCTTCTCATTTGTTAGATATTATTTTACCTGCAAGCATCTGCTCCCAGTCACCAGGTCCGCTCTTGCTCTATCAAAATCACCCTTCCCCCAATTTCACATCATAAAGGACCAACCTTACTCCTTTTCATTACTCCCTTGAAACTTTAAGAATGACTGTCTCTGTTTCCCATGTGTTCCCGCACCAATAAATGTCCCATTTAATTTTATAACATAACATAACATAACATAACATAGAAACATAGAAAATAGGTGCAGAAGTAGGTCATTCGGCCCTTCGAGCCAACTGCACCATTCAATATGATCATGACTGATCATCCAATACCCCATTCCAGCTTTTCCCCATATCCCTTGATTCCGTTAGCCTGAAGAGTTAAATCTAACTCTCTCTTGAAAACATCCAGTGAATTAGCCTTCACTGCCTTCTGTGGCAGAGAATTCCAATAACATAAATAGCTCCTTCTCTGGTTACCCTATCTACGCATTGTGTCAAAAAACTATTTTCAACACACATTACGAATTCTGCCTGCCTAAGTGCCTTGCACAAAGGCAATCCCAGTCAATATTGGTAAAGTTAAAATCGCTCACTACTCAAACCATATTATTTTAAAGCCTTCCAGCAATGGCTTACATCTTTATTCCTTTAATTTCTGCAGACAAGCAAGGGGCCTGTAACAAAACCCAAGCACAATGATCACTCCACAGGATATTCTCTCCACATACCGCTGTGATATTTCTTTACTGCTGCTGTGCTTCCAATATTTGCTGCTTTTGTTTCTTCTTCCATCCTTCCGGGACGTCTTTCTACAATTTACACATTTTTTTTAAAAAGCAAAACCTCTGCCTTGACACCTAAACTATTTATTTCAGTCTCTATCCTAGTGATATAATTACACATCCTTTCCTTGGGTTTACCATTATAAATAGGGCTTTCATCAAGGCAATTTGAACAACAGAGCAAAAGCTACAAGGGATAAATTTGACTGAAAAGTTTTTATTTTCCTCTTAACATTTAGAATATAATCTTCCAACTGAGAGTGTGCATGTGTATGTGTGCGTGTGTATATTTTATATGTATTTATGATATTTGATATGCAATGCATTTTTTATGTAATGTTGCCCCTTGTCTAGACCTTGAGTCCATAATAAAGTTTATTATTATAATCTATCAATGCAGGCATCTCAATAGATTAATTGTTGTGTTTTGCTCAGACTTGGCCACGTATCTTGGGCTTGCAGTTGCCTCACAAGATTCTGCTGAACATTTCTCTCACTCGCTGCCATAAAGTTGCAATAGAACCACACATTTCATTCTAAATCTGGAGTTTATGTTCTGCACATGGTCTTTTCTGAAGAACACACTTAGCTTGTCTTGGCCAAATAATGACTGAAAAAAATGTAGAAGAGAACAAAAAAGATGCTGGTGGATTAATTGGCTGCTGTAAATTGTCCTCTAATGTCGGCAAGTGTCACAAGGAGCAAAGGGAAGTTGGAGGACGTGTCGGATAGAATATATTGTAGGGCTACAGAAGAATGAGATAATGAGACAGCTGGGAACTTGTGTAGACTTGATGGGCTGTGTGGCCTCCATCTGTGCTATAATTGGTAAGCAAATAAAGACAGACTGTTGATAGGACTATTACAGTCATGCAGGCAAGAAAGGGCAATTTATTTTCACTGCAACTTGATCAAAGAACGTCACCGCTGAGTCTTTGGACAGCCCAACACTTCTTGCCTCCTCTGATTCCTCTGAACTAACGGAAAATTGAGCTATCAGAGATACTCACTGTCAGATATTCTTGAGGTTGATCACAAAGATTTCTAGAGTCATAAGTTCAAAAGTTATAGTAGTAGAATGAGGCGATTTGGCCCATTAATCATGACTGACCTATCTTTCCCTCTCAACCCCATTCTCCTGCCCATAACCCCTGAAACCTGTACTAATCAGGAATCTATCAATCTACGCCTTAAAAAATATATATTGACTTGGCCTCCACAGCTTTCTCTGGCAAATAATTCCACAGATTCCCCACCCTCTGATTAAAGAGACATTATTTATTTAACGATAATTTTTAGTTTGCATATGCCTTTGGGTAGATACCATTTGCAATGTGCCTTTTATTTGAGCAAACTAATTGTTGTGAAACTAAGTTGTGAAGATTTCCAAACATTTTTCTTCAGATGACATTACTGAATTGAGGGAAAAATGTTCCTGATGTTGGAGGAGTCCAGAACCAGGGGGTCACGGTTTAACAATAAGCGTTAGACCATTTAGGACTGAGATGAGGAAAAGGATTTTCACCCAGAGAGTTGTGAATCTGTGGAAATCCTCTGTCGCAGAAGGCAGTGGAGGCTAATTCACTGGATGTTTTCAAGAGAGAGTTAGATTTAGCTCTTAAGGCTAACGGAATCAAGGGATATAGGGGAAAAAGCAGGAACGGGGTACTGATTCTGGATGATCAGCCATGATCATATTGAATGGCGATGCTGGCTCGAAGGCTACGTTTCTGTGTTACATGTTTACATTTTATGTCTATGCTACGGGAACGGAGAAAAGTTCGCTGCAGTGGCATTTGTGGAATCTTCCAGACAGTACAATGTGCCAGACAATTGATATCGTCTTTTGGTCAGGTTGGAATTAATTTAATGCCTGGAAGCGTCACAGCCAAATAGCTCTCAGCATCCCATACCTGCACTGATCCTGTTAAATAGCTTTGAGGAAACAAAGGGAATTTCAATTTGCAAACAGGAAGCAACTGAGGTTCTGTGAAAATGGAATCTCCAAGTATTCACCAACTGGATACGTTGAAAAGCACCAATTATCATGTCATGGTTACCAGATTTGCTTGTCGACTGAAAAGCAACATTTGACTAATTTCGATGAGGGTTCTGAAAAGCATCCCTCTCTGATTGCTCTTAACTACAAAGTGTATGAATTATGGTAAAATGCCTTTCCTCACAATCAAGTTGCAAAAGACTATATAAAATGATTTTGTTTGACCAATATGTACTTTCCCCCTTTACGTAAATAAAACTGTCGACTCAAGTTTATGCATTTCTTTAGGAATGACTAACAAACTAAATATCCTGCAAAGAAGTTCAGCTATTTCCAATCAGCTGAGAAACTCAAATGTGAACCGATTCAGAAATCGGCGCGTTCATGAGAAAAGGACACACTTTTCACACACGAGAAAAGGACACACACAACAGAAATGCTGCCTGACCCACACAGCTACTCCAGCACTTTCTGTTTTTAAATGAAAACTAGTATCTGCAGTTCTTTGTGTCCGCAATGGTTTATTAGTTCCCTCTGTGGTTGCTGATTTCCACTCTAATCCTTCTATGACAACAAGCAAGAACGAGATCTCAACTTCCACATGTCTGCTTTTGTCACTGACTCAACACCACCTTTCCTGAAGTGATACACATAGTGCTGGAGTTGGTTCAGTGGGTCAGGCAGCATCTCTGCAGATAAAAAAAAAATGGGTGGATTTGACCCACCCATTTTCTCCAGAGATGCTGCCTGACCCGCTGAATTACTCCAGCACTTTGTGTCTATCTTCACTATAAACCAGCATCTTCGGTTACTTTCCACAGCACCTTTCCTGACCTCCCTGATCTCTTTTTTGCCCCACTGTTCTTCTGATATCCTTTATTCGATGAACAGATATTTTTTCCCAAACAAACATAACGAAGATTCCTTTTGTTTGATGCCTATCTCCTCCCCTCCCCTCTGTTTGAGGTTGTGATTTTGGCAGCCTTAGAATTAAAAGTGGATTTTTTGACTCCATACCCTCTCCATCACCATGACAACTACCCCCACCCCTTTAATATCACCGTACTCTGCCTTCACTATTCTGGATCCCATACACATGTTTTGGCTGCTGTTGGAGCTAACTTTCTTGAATAGTAAAGGTGTCAAATTTTATGGGGACAAGGCAGGAGAATAAGATTGAGGGGGAGAAATGGATCAGCCATGATTGAATAGCATACTCGATGAGCCAAATGTCCTAATTTTTTCATCTTGTTAATTTGCAAATTAGCAACTTTGCAGATGACACAAAGCTGGGTGGCAGTGTGAACTGTGAGGAGGATGCTATGAGAATGCAGGGTGACTTGGATAGGTTGGGGGAGTGGGCAGATGCATGGCAGATGATGTTTAAAGCGGATAAATGTGAGGTTATCCACTTTGGTAGCAAAAACAGGAAGGCAGATTACAATCTAAATGGCGTCAAGTTGGGAAAAGGGGAAGTACAACGGAATCTGGGGTTCCTTGTATATCAGTCTATGAAAGTAAGCATGCAGGTACAGCAGGCAGTGAAGAAAGCGAATGGAAAGTTGGCCTTTATAACAAGAGGAATCGAATATAGGAGCAAAGAGGTCCTTCTGCAGTTGTACAGGGCCCTTGTGAGACCACACCTGGAGTATTGTGTGCAGTTTTGGTCCCCTAATTTGAGGAAGGACATTCTTGCTATTGAGGGAGTGCAGAGTAGGTTACAAGGTTAATTCCCGGGATGGTGGGACTGTCATATGCTGAGAGAATGGAGCAGCTGGGCTTGTACACTCTGGAGTTTAGAAGGATGAGAGGATATCTCATTGAAACATATAAGATTGTTAAGGACTTGGACATGCTAGAGGCAGGAAACATGTTTCCGATGTTGGGGGAGTCCAGAACCAGGGGCCACAGTTTAAGAATAAGGAGTAAGCCATTTAGAACGGGGCTGAGGAAACACTTTTTCTCACAGAGAGTGGTGAGTCCGTGGAATTCTCTGCCTCAGAGGGCGGAGGAGGCCGGTTCTCTGGATGCTTTCAAGAGAGAGCTAGATAGGGCTCTTAAAAATAGCGGAGTCAGAGGATATGGGGAAAAGGCAGGATCGGGGTACTGATTGGGGATGATCAGCCATGATCACGTTGAATGGCGGTGCTGGCTCGAAGGGCCGAATGGTTTATTGTCTTTTGTTTATTGTCTTTTGTCTACCTATTCTGTTCCTGAGTGCTTTACTTTCCACCCTGTATGTGTGGACTCCTACAAAATTTTATAGACCATATTTTTTTCCTTCACGGAAGGAAACCTTATCATTTCTCATCTTTGAGCTCACGGATCTGAAGCAACTTAAAAATGTCAGCACTGGGTTCCAGTCCCTCCCCTGGCCTCACCTTTTCCATTGTCTGCTGGAACACATCTGAGCCGCTTTCATCCAAATTTGGACTCAAGTGTACTTCACTCTCCCATTCACCCTTGTCCTCCCACTCCTGCCTTTTTTTTTTTGAAAAATCAGATTATTTTTTAAAGTGGGCAGCACAGCACAGCGGAACAGCAGTAGAGTTGCTAGCTTACAGCGCCAGAGATCCGGGTTCGATTCTGACTGCGGATGCTGCCTTTACGGAGTTTGTACGTTGTGCGTGGGTTTTCTCCGGGCACTTCGGTTTCCTCCCCCACTCCAAAAAAGTACAGGTTTGTAAGTTAATTGGCTTTGGTAAAAATTGTAAATTTGTCCCTAGTGTGTAGGATAGTGCTAGTGTACAGGGGTGATCGCTGGTCGGTGCAGACTTGGTGGGCCGAAGGGCCTGTTTCCACGCCATATCTTTAAAGTTTAAAGTCTAAAGCCTTACGTCTAGTCACCGCGAACCCATCTCTTTGACCGAGTTGCAAATGTTCTTGTCGCCCATGCTCTGGTGAAGTGCCTTGCATTATTTTATTAAGTGAATGCAGATACAATATATAATTTGTGGAATCACAGGGCTGGGATCTGCTGGTAATTGCATGGTGAGCCACCAGAATTTACACCACACTAAAGTGCACTCCTGCCAGTTCTGGAGTCGAACATAAATACATGCTAAATAAACTCTGCCAATGATTTTCCTGACCAATTATTCAAAACTAGTTATTTTGATCTCCACATATTGCAAAATGTGATTCAAATTATTAACAGCATGAAGTGCAGATCTCTTGACATCTGTCGTACATAATAATTTCTTGGTTATAATGGTGCTAACAGAACAGAGTAGGACGAGCCCCCTACCCATTTTATTAATCAGAAATATGTAAATCTATTATAGTAAGACTTGAGATAGACACAAAAAGCTGGAGTAACGCAGCGGGACAGGCAGCATCTCTGGAGAGAAGGAATGGGTGATGTTTCGGGTCGAGACCCTTGAGAAAAACCCTTAACTTAAGTTGGCAATTTCGAAAGGAGGGTACGGTTCCCACCATAACAAGAGTGATGCCATTTCATTGACAATACAGTGCTGTTTGTGATCCACCTACCAGCCTGCACTAAACTCCACATGGGCGTCGAAGAACCCTGTGATAAGTGCCGTTGCTGCCTTCCATCCCTGGATACGAGCTCGGATCAACCCTTCCCGTTTCTGATTGCGCACCACCTTCACCAGGCCAGGGTATCGCTTGTGGACGTACTCCTCCAGCGGTGCCTTCAGTTCTTCTGTTCGAAGCAATGAAAAACGAGAAACGACGATAGCTTGAAACAATAGCCACCAATAAGAAAAGGATTGTTTTAAATATCCAAATTTTCACTATGGTTTTGCTTTTACTGCATCAGAAAATTGCTCTCTCTGTCAGAAGAATTCCTATGTAAGCAAGCATCATTTCAATGTTGTAAATGCCGGTGCAATTCGCATGTAAAATCAATAGAAACAGGAGATTTACAAGAAACACAAGAGCAATTACTGTTCGTGTAGAAGCATTGTGCAGACTTCAGATTTCAGTGCAACCCTGGAAAAGTTTAATTCTTGGTTTATAGTCCACATTCTCCCAGCATTTATAATCCACACCTTTGTTCAACTGATGCAGGATGCTATTGATATGCTGCCCGATTCCGTTGGGCTAACAGCGAGGAGTGGTGGGAGAAGGACAATTAACTACTTGGAGGTAAACCTACTTGCCTTTCCAGTTAGTGCAATAGGTAATATGTGTCACAAAGGTGCAGACTCGGGAATCAGTAGGTTCCCAGATCCAGTGTCTGGTGTGAAGGTAGTAGACAACATACAGTATGTAGGTAGCAGACTGACATCAAACCTTCAACTCGAATCTCATCGTTGTAGATGGGCACTCATCATCGGTTAATTAAATGCACGTGGACTTTTAACGAATCTACCGGATCGTTGTAAACTCACCGTTTCACTAATTACCCTTCCAGGAAGGAGGTATTCCATCCTGATTGATCTATATGTGACTCCGACTCTAATGAACAGTACAGCCAATATCCCTTGAGGTGAAAATGTCGGAACAAAGAACTGCAGGCGCTAGTTTGCAAAAAAGAACACAAAGTGCTGAAGTAACTCAGTGGGTCGGGCAGCATTTCAGGAGAACATGGAGAGTGACGTTCCTGGTTGGGACGCTCCTTCAGATTCCTCAGTCTGAAAAAGGGTTCCAACCTGAAATGTTACCGATCCATATTCTCCATAGAAGTATTCAAAAGAGAATTAGATATGGCTCTTAGGGCTAATGGAATCAAGGGATATGGGGAGAAAGCAGAAACGGGGTACTGGATGATCAGCCATGATCATATTGAATGGCGATGCTGGGCCAAAGGGCTGAATGGCCCACTCCTGCACCTATTTTTCATGTTTCTGTGCTGCCTGACCCGTTGGGTTACTCCAGCACTTTAGAAACATAGAAACATAGAAATTAGGTGCAGGAGTAGGCCATTCGGCCCTTCGAGCCTGCACCGCCATTCAATATGATCATGGCTGATCATCCAACTCAGTATCCCGTACCTGCCTTCTCTCCATTTCCCCCATCCCCTTAGCCACAAGGGCCACATCTAACTCCCTCTTACATATAGCCAATGAACTGGCCTCAACTACCCTCTGTGGCAGAGAGTTCCAGAGATTCACCACTCCCTGTGTGAAAAAAGTTCTTCTCATCTCGGTTTTAAAGGATTTACCCCTTATCCTTAAGCTGTGACCCCTTGTCCTGGACTTCCCCAACATCGGGAACAATGTCATTTATGTCATTTATATCACTGGAGATGACATTCACAGAGGTTTTCCATTCTACCTTTCCTTCCCAGAAGTGCCACACTTAGTCTTCCTTCCGAATTCTGGTTAAGTGCACTAATTCCCAACGTGAGCAATTCAAGGCTGTGAAACATTATATTGCACAATATAACAATACACCATCATTCCCCTTTATCTCTCTATATCTCTATCGTTAACTTCATGCATTATCCCCCACTGCCACCTTATTTTTATTGAGCCATGCTGTTGAAGGTGAAATTATCTGAAATGTCATGCAAGCCGACACGCAGAATCCCAACACTTAGAGATACAGCGTGCAAAAAGGCCCTTCGATCCACCAAGTCCATGCCAACCAACAATCACCACACTAGGGACAATTTACAAACTCCAATTAACCTACAAACCTGCACGTCTTTGGAGCATTGGAGAAAACTAGAGCATCCAGAGGAAACCCACTCGCTCACAGAGGGAGCGTGCAAACTCTGTGCAGACAGCACTCCTAGCCAGAATCGAGCCCGAGTCTCTGGCGCTGTAAGGCAGCAGCTCTACCGCTGCGCCACTGTGCTGCCCCACTTGGAGCGTTCATCCCTCATAACGAGCTTGCACAAAAGTCTTGACGCAACTTTTAATGTTTGATACAGAGGACCAGAGGTCTTAGCCTCAGAATTCAAGGCCGTTCCTTTAGGAAGGAGATGAGGAGGAATTTCTTCAGAGGGTGGTAAGTCTGTGGAATTCATTGCTACAGAAGGCTGTGGATAGTTTTAAGGCATAGATATATAGATTCTTGATTAGTTCAGGGGTCATTGGAAGAAGGCAGGAGAATGGGGTGAGGGGGGAGCGGTAGATAGATCAGCCAACGATTAGAAACATAGAAACATAGAAAATAGGTGCAGGAGTAGGCCATTCGGCCCTTCGAGCCTGCACCGCCATTCAATATGATCATGGCTGATCATCCAACTCGGTATCCCGTACCTGCCTTCTCTCCATACCCCCTGATCCCCTTAGCCACAAGGGCCACATCTAACTCCCTCTTAAATATAGCCAATGAACTGGCCTCAACTACCCTCTGTGGCAGAGAGTTCCAGAGATTCACCACTCTCTGTGTGAAAAAAGTTCTTCTCATCTCGGTTTTAAAGGATTTCCCCCTTATCCTTAAGCTGTGACCCCTTGTCCTGGACTTCCCTAACATCGGGAACAATCTTCCTGCATCTAGCCTGTCCAACCCCTTAAGAATTTTGTAAGTTTCTATAAGATCCCCTCTCAATCTCCTAAATTCTAGAGAGTATAAACCAAGTCTATCCAGTCTTTCTTCATAAGACAGTCCTGACATCCCAGGAATCAGTCTGGTGAACCGTCTCTGCACTCCCTCTATGGCAATAATGTCCTTCCTCAGATTTGGAGACCAAAACTGTACGCAATACTCCAGGTGTGGTCTCACCAAGACCCTGCACAACTGCAGTAGAACCTCCCTGCTCCTATACTCAAATCCTTTTGCAATGAAAGCTAACATACCATTCGCTTTCTTTACTGCCTGCTGCACCTGCATGCCTAAAAATGTAGGATTGAATGGCGGAGTAGACTTGATGGGCCGAATGGCATAATTCTGCTCCTGTCACTTGTAAACTTACTAACTTCAAAAGTACAAACAATCAGGCTTGCAGTGAATGTAGTTGGTCGCTGCATGTTTTGCCGATTACCGTACCGTCATCACTGTTGTCATCTACCAGGATGATTTCTTTCAATAGATGGGCTGGCGTGTGGTTCACTGCACTGTGCACGGAGCGTAGGATGACCGACAAAGCTTCATTCACAAAGATGAAAATAAGGGAAATCTGCGGCAGCTTCTTGGGGTAGCTTAATTCTTTGCACCTGAGGAGAAGAAAAATATAAATTAGGCGCCTTGCTACTGTGATAGCATCACACACACGGTGGCAAGCATACCGAGCCTCTGTAGGTGGCACACGCAAGCAGGGAAATTTGCATTTCATAAATTGCAATCTTCCTCATAATCCTCACTGCGGAATCTTGTTATCTAAAATGTTATATTCCAATTTGCAAGCTCTGAAGGACATCGTTACTCATTTGAGATGATTCACATTCTTCGCTTTTCTTGTGGTTAATCCAACATCAGGCTTGCTGGAGTTTAACCTGAATACAAATTCATTATCAATCAATGTAAGGGATGAGTCATAAATGTTAAATTACTGGATTGAAATAGAACTGGAAGACGAAGAATGTTGAGAAAGAGGTCACAAGTTTGCCTTTGTTATATAGCTTGCCCAGGAGATATGAAGGGTAGCACATGGGAAATAGCAGAGGTGAGGCTGAACGTGGGAGAGAGACTCACTCCAAAGACGTACAGGTTTGTAAGCTAGTTGGCTTGGTAAAATTGTACATTGTCCCGAGTGTGTGTAGGATTGTGTTAGTGTACGGGGATCGCTGGTCAGCGCAGACTCAGTGGGTCAAAGGGCCTGTTTCCACGTTGTATCTCTAAACAGAACTAATCTAGAACTGCAACTGATGAGATGTTTCAAAGCTTAAAGATACTTCTGGACAGAATAAGAGGTAGGCCATTTATGAGTGGGATGAGGAATGTTTTCACCCATAGAGTTGTGAAACTGTGGACTTCTCTACCACAGAAGGCAGTGGATGCCAATTCAATGGGTTATTTTCAAGAGAGAGTTAGATTTACTCTTAGGGCTAACGGAATCAAGGGATATGGGGAGAAAGCAGGAACTGATTTAGGATGATCAGCCATGATCACATTGAATGGCGGTGTTGGCTCGAAGGGCCGAATGGCCTACTCCTGCAACTATTTTCTATGTTTCTATGATCCACATTTTTCCCTCTGCTAACGTTCAAGAAAACTGTTTGTGAAGGTCTGGTGGTTTCCATGGTGTGGACTTCCCCGTTCCGAGCAGTGTTTCAACTGCTGCATCAAGCTGGAAGTTCATGGTAGAGATGAAGCAAAAGGTGATGGAGTGGAGGGTGGACATATGGCATTGTGCCATGTGGCATATTGGGGCAGCAATGTTCGCGACATGGAGTTAAATGAAGTTCTTGCACTATAACTTGGTAGGTATAACAAGAAACTAAACTGATATCAGTAATGGGTTATTATTGTCACCTGTGCAGATACAGTGAAAGGCATGTTGGCATGTTTTTGTCTGCACGATGTCCAATCAAATCAAATCATACTATACATGAGGACAATCAAACTGCAAATTGGAGGAGCAGCACCTCATATTTCGCTTGGGTAGTTTACACCTCAGCGGTGTGAACATTGACTTCTCCAATTTCAGGTGGTCCTTGCTTTCTCCCTCTTTCCCCTCTCCTTCCCAGCTCTCCCACTGTCTCTGCCTCTTCCTTTCTTCTTCCCGCCAACCACACTCCCACATCAGTCTGAAGAAGGGTCTCAACCAGAAACATCACCTATTCCTACTTCGCTCCATAGATACTGCCTCACCCGCTGAGTTTCTCCAGCATTTCTGTCTACCTTCGATTTTTCCAGCATCTGCAGTTCTTTCTTAAACATTTCGTCTATCAAACCTTGTTATTTTTTCTGCAGAGGATAGACATAAAATGCTGGAGTAACTCAGCAGGTCAGGCAGCATCTCTGGAGAAAAGGAATAGGTGACATTTCGGGGCGAGACCGATGAAGGGTTGAAGAAGGGTCTCGACCCGCTACGTCACCTATTCCTTTGCTCCTGAGATACTGCCTGACCCGCTACTCCAGCATTTTATGTCCAGTTTAGTCTATTGTCACATGAGCCGAGGTAAAATGTAAAGCTTTTGTTGCGTGCTGGCCAACCAGTGGAAGGACAATACATGATTGATGTAATGTCTTCGAGGTAAAACATCATCTGCAGTTCCTCCTTGCATATTTTTTTTCTGCCAAATGCTATTTGCTCTGTAAAGAAGCTTTCCATAATGAGCACAGCCAGCCGTTTGTTACCGAGACTCTCTCAAACACAAGATGGAGCACTGGAGCAGATTCCACAAAGCCCCCAGGTCAAAACTACAATACAATTCAGCAAAACCTAGAATCTGTCAAAGATAAGTGGCAATTGCATGACCTACACTGGAACCTGCTTCCCTCAGGAACTAGATGAAACTGCCTTTATGGCACTATTTTGGGGCACCATTCCTCAATATCCTGTCTCTGAAGGCAGTAGAATCAGAACAGGAGCAACAATATGACTGATGTCACTGCACAAAATACTCTCAAAGCTCGGCACAAACCCATTATATAAAAAGAAAAAATAAATTTTCTCAAGAGATTTTTCTTGAGCTCTTTTCACAGTTTTGTTAGAATGTCACATGATGGCAACACAAAAACACAGAGAAATGGATAAATAGCACCATTGAAATAGGTCATAGTCACACGAAACGGAAACAGGCCCTTCAGCCCAACTCATCCATGCCAAAAAGATGCCTCATCTCAGCTAAAGGTAGACACAAAATGCTGGATTAACTCAGCAGCACCGGCAGAATCTCTGGAGAGAAGGAATGGGTGACATTTTGGGTCGAGAGCCTTCTTCAGACCCTCATCTAAGCTAGTTCCATTTGCCCATATTTGGTCCATCTAACTCTTCCCTATCCATGTACCTGTCTCCATCCTATCCCCTGGTCCATTCCCTCCGTACTTATGTCCAAGGCACCTCACACACTCTTCGTCTCTTTAATAACTCCTGTTTTCCAGGCCCCCACTCCCTCATCTTTACCATGGATGTCCAGTCACTCCACATCTCCATCCCCCACCAGGAAGGTCTTAAAGCCTCTCCGTTTCTTCCTTAACCGCAGAACCAGCTAATTTCCGTCCACTAATACTCTGCTCCGCCTAGCAGAGCTGGTCCTTAGCCTCAGCAACCTTGCTTTCGATTCCTCCCACTTCCTCCAAATCCAAGGCATAGCTATGAGCACTCGCATGGGCCCCAGCTATGCCTGCCCCTTCGTACGATATGTCGAACAATCACTATAGGGCCAGGTGTACACTGGCCCTATCCCTGAACTCTACCTCTGCTACATTGACGACTGTATCGGTGCTGCCTCCTGCACCCATGCAGAACTCACTGACTTTATTAACTTCACCACTAATTTCCAACCTGCATTCAAATTCACTTGGACCATCTCCGACATCTCCCTATCGGTTCTGGATCTCACCGTCTCCACCACAGGAGACAGACTATTGACCAACATCTACTACAAACCTATTAACTCCCATAGCTATCAGGACTACACTTCTTCCCACCCTGCTTCCTATAAAAACTATCCCCTCTCCCAATTCCTCCGTCTACGACGCATATCTGCGTCCAGGATGAGGTTTTCCATACTAGATCATTGGAGATGTCCTCATCCTTTAGGAAACGTGGGTTCCCCTCTTCCATTATAGATGAGTCTCTCGCTAGGGTCTCCTCGATATCCCACAGCTCCGCTCGTGCTCCCCCTCCCCCTCCCCCCATTCGCAATAAGGACAGAGTCCCCCTTGGCCTCAACTTCCAGCCTATCGGCTGTCGGATACAGCATATTTTGCCACCTCCAACGGGAACACACTACTGACCACATCTTCCCATCTCCACCCCTTTCTGCTTTCTGCAGAGATCATTCCCTCCACAACTCCCTAGTCAACTTGTCCCTTCCCACCCAAACCACCCCCTCCCCGGGTACTTTCCTCTGCAAACGCAGGTGATGCAACACCTGTCCCTTTACGTCCCCCCTCGACTACATCCCAGGACCCCAACAGTCTTTTCAGGTGACGCGGAGGTTTACTTGCACCTCCTCCAACCACATCTACTGTATCCTCTGTTCCAGGTGTCAACTTCTGTATATGTTTTTTAAATGTTGGGATAGTCCTTGCCTCAACTACCTCCTCTGGCAGCTCGTTCCATACACCCACCACCCTTTGTGTGAAAAAGTTACCCTCCAGATTCCCATTACATTTTTTCCCCTTCACCTTAAACCTATGTCCTCTGGTCCTCGATTCCCCCACCCTGGGCAAGAGACTCTGTGCATCTACCCAATGCCTTGTCTTAGTTTGCCATCGTGTGAATAGAATGTAAAATGTGTACAAGCCAAAAGACCTGCAACTCATTTTTTAATTCAGTTCTTGGTGGGGAAATTGAGTAGGTAATTTGACATCACCTGTTGTACATTATTTATTAGGGGAATGTATTAAAATATAATGCTCTATATATCATTGCTCATTCAATATATTCATGTTTTAGTGGGCCCTCTCCAACTCTCCTTTTGGCCGGTACATCCATAAATCTTATTTTGTCTCTGAATTTCCAATTTGTTAGATGGTTCTGAGTGTTCGAGTTGTGTTGGAATAGCATGACTAATGACACGGTTGGCCAGGGATGTAAATTCCAAGCAAGAATATCACCGTGCCAAAAGCTTTGCTCTACAAGTTTGACCTTTGCAAAGCCATCAGGGGGTGCCAAGAGACAATTCCAGACCAAGCCAGCATTTCAAACTATCCGCACAGACATCTGTCGATTGTGGCAAAACCAATGCACTGGAGAGGAAAGACAGACAGAATCGCTGGCAACAATGTATACCCATCCCATCAGTGCCTTCTCTGCTCATTTTGAACATAGGGTCAGTGGAATTACGTCACCCATCCTAACAGCCGCGGTTGAAGCTGAACCATGGTGGACCATACACATGTCCAAGTTTTAGACAGGTACATGGATACGGCAAGTTTGGAGGGATATGGACCAAGCGCAGGCAGGTGGGGCTAGTGTTGCTGTGACATATTGAACGGTGTGGGCAAGTTGGGTCGAAGGGCCTGTTTCCACACTTCTTTGACTCTATGGTCAACATTGCCGACATTACATCGGCCTTCCTCAGTGTGAACCTGTGGAAGGTGACTGGGCTAGATGGAGGCCCAGGCCATATCCTCAAAACGAGAATGGTTCAGCTAGCATGAGTATTGCTGGACACCTTTAGCTTCTCCCTCTCCCTCACTATAGCTCAGGTTCCCAAGTCCTGGCAACATCCTCGTACACTCCCTGCACTCTTTTCAGCTTAACAACATCCTTCCTATAGGTTGCCAGGAGTTATGGGGAGAAGGCAGGAGAATGAGGTTTGAGAGGGAAATATAGATCAGCCATGATTGAATGGAGGAGAAGACATGACGGGCTGAATGGACTAATTCTGTTCCTATCTGAACTTATTAACTTACAGTAGGGTGACCAAAACTGAACACAATACTCCACATTGGTGAGGCCGCATTTGGAGTGTTACCTACAGCTTTGGTCAGGTAGAAGGTACAAAAACTTGAAACCTCCATTCAAGAATAGCTTCTTCCTTACGGTTATTAGACCCTTAACCAGAACTGTAATTGAATTCCTGGTCTTCCTATCTACTTCATTGCAACCCTTTTTATTGGCACTTCCACTACGGCTGCAACACTATATTGTGCACTCTGTTCATTTCCTCTCTAGCACTGCCCGATGCACTCATGTCTGTTATGATTTGCCTGGATAGCACACAAAATAAAGTTTTCCACCGTATCTCATGTTCATAAGTTATAGAAATAGAATTAGGCTGAAGATAGACACAAAAAGCTGGAGCAACTCAGCGGGACAGGCAGCATCTCTGGAGAGAGGGAATGGGAGACGTTTCGGGTCGAGACCCTTCTTCAAACCATCGGCCCATCAGGTCTACTCCACCATTCAATCATGGCTGATCTATCTTTCCCTCTCAACCCCTTTCTCCTGCCTTCTCCCCATGACCCCTGACACCCATATTAATCAGATAGACTTGAGTAATCTAAGTACACTTGACAATAATTAAACAATATTGTTATGTTTGATATCGCTCTTAGGGCTAACGGAATCAAGGGGTGTGGGGAGAAAGCAATAACTGGCTACTGATTTTGGATGATCAGCCATGATCATATTGAATGGTGGTGCTGGCTCGAAGGGCAGAATGGTCTTCTCCTGCACCTATTTTCTATGTATCTACTATGTCATCCATTGCCCTCAACAATTTCCTATTCACACAGTGAAATAAATTGGCTGAAAACTAGCTTCAGTGAAGGCAACAAACTGCAGGAGGAAGACTGGTGGATCATCTCCTGGTTGCAAAGGATTCAGCCTTGTCACTGGCACCCCAATATTGTTGAAGGTGGGTCTGTCTATTCATGGAGACATCCCCACTTGTAAGCTGCTTCATTACTTACATCCATTCATAATGGATGTAGCTGGACTGCAGAACGTTGATCTAATCTGTTGCATAATCAGTTTTCAGGAGAGGGGAATTAATTTAGCTAATTCAATGGAATTCACTGTGAGAATAGATCACAAATAGCTGTAATGGATTACTTTCATTTGCAGAGACTTCACCAGCAAATTAAGCTTCTTTTACTGTTAGAGACTTTCGGATATCCATGTTTTATTATTTTGTGGGCTACTGTCCAAGGGAAAGAGGAGACTAATGTCATTGAAAGACACAAAATTTAGGAGTAACTCGGCAGGACTGGAAGCATCTCTGGAGAGAAGGAATGGGTGACGTTTTGGCTCGTGACCCTTCTTCAGTCTGAATTACTCCAGCATTTTGTGTCTATCTTCGGTGTAAACCAGCACCTGCAGTTCCTTCCTCCACAGACTAGTGTCATTGTTTACTGGATTGTTGTCGCAACCACTGTAAAATCTAGATCACTAGGCTGAATCGTGCTGGTTGTAACCAGTGGTTCTGGAAGAATCGCCTGGCATTCAGCTGTTCCCATGTCAGTACGTGCTGGATTTTAATTGTCTCCACATTTTTAAATCCTGTCACAAGTTGCTGGGGGTATTCTGGGGAGAGAGCCATAGACATATAACACTGTGGGCCTAGTCATCATGGAGGCCTCACCAAACCTTACCAGAGCCCTGAGCTTTAGGGAAGGAAAGGGACTCAGAATCCAAAGGGTCATCTTATTCAGCCCTCGCCTCCAGCTGAATGCAGCCTGACTCAGTCCATTAAGTTAAAGTTCTTCGAGCAGAGTGCTATTTTAATTTGTCTGGGCAAGTCATTACATTTGGAATAAAATTCCAAGTGTTGGTCACGTCGCTGCCAGGTTCCCAGCTGCTTTCATCTAACCTATATGAACAAAACATTGAGACGTAATGGATTCCAGTTTTAGGTGCTCAGAGTCTGTTCCCATTCCAGTTCATCTCACCAGAGTAACGGTCTGCAGACTGCATTGACGAAAATAAAATATTTCATTTTACATGGCATGTTTCACAACTTCTTGCTGTCTTCGAAATATATCTGAAATGTGACCACTGATGCAGAATAGGAAATTCAAGTGTCAATTTGTACTCAACAGATTCCCACTCTTTGATAATGATCTCCTCCAGTGACTTTGGCTGATGAATAAATATTGGCCAGTAGGTCAGGATAAGTCGCCTACCATTCCATAAAATAACATCCACGCAGGAGGGGACTTGATGAATCAATTTAACATCGCATCTAAATAACATAATCTCTGACTGTTCAGCTCACACTAAGCGGTAGACTGAATTGTGTGACCAGAATTTTGTGCTAAGCTCTGGAGTGGGATTTGAACCCTCAACCATCTGACTCATAGATAAAAGGATTACATACTGAGACCAAGGCTGACACTTTTAACATTCAAACACTTTACTTCCAAGCACAGTTTAATCCTGGACCCAATGTCAAATTACATCAACTAAGAGTGTCAAGCATCACTTTTTGCACGTCTTTGCAAACACTTCACTTTATCATTCAGGAAGAAAAATAAAGTGGACTTTTTTTTCTATCCTTGAAGCACAGCTCTGATGCATTGTTCCATAAAGATGACAACTGGAAACCTGTTGCCATGGAAAAGTTTCTTTCACCCTCAGTTTTACAATGTGCAATGCCATAACAGCGTTGTAAAGGCTATGAGAATATCAGTCGTTGCAAATCCAGTTTACATGAACCTTTAAATTAATGTTGATCCATGTCGAAATTAATATGCAACTTTATTGGAATTCAGCAGCATGAATATTAGGCTGGGTTTGAAGAAAGTTGCAATTAAATGAATCAGAATGGATGAGTTCTGCCCATTGCAGAGGTGAATGGGGTTAATGTTAGCTACAAGATGGTACAAAATGCATTATATAGATGTATTGACTATACATCCTGCTTCCCACGTGGTTATCTCCATGAAAAAAACCCAGCAGATGCTGAACATCAGGTATAACGGCCCAAAAATCAGGAAGCACTTAGTAAGTCAGAGGATGTGGAAAGGAAAACTGAGTTAATGTTTCAAGTGAATGGTCCTTAAATTATTTCTGAGTTATTCTTTTATTCACCTCAATTAAAAATTGGGAGTTGCCATGTATTTTCAAATGCATCCAATTTTAAAGAAGGTTAAAACTAACTAGACTACTAATACTTCAGATCATCACAATTGCTTCTTGACTTGGTCCCCATGGATGTTGCCTAGTCTGTTGAGCAATTTTCTGTTTTCATGTAATAATAACATTGGATTAACATTGCAAACTGCCTGTTTCCTCGCTGTATCACTAAACTAAACTATACAAAGATGTGATCTCTTTGTTTAGACACAAAATACTGGTGTAATTCAGCAGGACAGGCAGCATCTCTTGAGAGAAGGAATGGGTGACGTTTCTGGTCGAGACCCTTCTTCCGACTGATGTCAAGGGGAGTGGGCAGTACATAGATAAGGAAGTGTATAGATAAGTAGGTATAAAGGCGTGAAAATACCAGGACAGAGAATGGAGATCAAGGAAAATGTAAAATTGTTGGTTGGGAGAAGGTAACAACAAAGGGAACAGAGATAAGATGTGGTCGGAGACAGTAAGACTGGTTGGAGAACTGGGAAGGGTGAGGGGATGGAGAGAGAGAGGGAAAGCAAGGGTTACTTGAAGTTAAAGAAGTCAATGTTCATACCGCTGGGGTGTAAGCTGCCCAAGCGAAATTTGAGGTGCTGTTCCTCCAATTTGCACTGGGCAAATTTTGGACATCATTGGACATGGGTACAAAGAAGTTTTACGAGGATGTTGCCAGGACTTGAGGTTCCGAGCTATAGGGAGAGGTTGAGCAGGCTGGGTCTCTATTCCTTGGATCCCAGGAGGATGAGGGATAATCTTATTGAGGTGTGTAAAATCATGAGAGGAATACATCAGGTAGACGCACAAAGTTTCTTGCTCAGAGTAGTGGAATCGAGAACCAGAGGACATAGGTTTAAGGTGAAGAGAAAAAGATTTAATAGGACTCCGAAGAATAACTTTTTCACACAAAGGATGGTGGGCAATTGGAACGAGCTGCCAAAGGAGGTAGTTGAGGCAGGGACTATTGCAATGTTTAAGAAACAATCAGACAAATTAGACAGGTACATGGACAGGAGATGCTGCCGCACCCGCTGAGTTTCTCCAGCAATTTTGTCTACCTTTGATTCTCCAGCATCTGCAGTTCCTTCTTGAACATGGACAGGAGAGGTTTGGAGGTTAATAATAATAATAATAATAATAATAATAATAATAATAATAATAATAATAATAATAATAATAATAATTTTTAATAAAAAAAATAATAATAATTTTAATAATAATAATAATAATAATAATAATAATAATAAAAAAATCTTCATTGTCATTGTACAAGAACAACGAGATTAAGATTGCAACCTCCGGAGCGATGCTATAAAAAAAAATAAGGTAAAAGTACAAATGGGTCCATGTACACTGAGGCTAAAAATTACAGCAGCTGTTACTGTGTTGAGAACAGTCAGTTGTGCCAGTTGATTATGGGGGGCAAAGACAGATTGTGGGGGATGCTTAGCAGACTGATTCAGTGCAGTTGTAGCTCTGGGTATAAAGCTATTTCTCAGTCTGGAGGTGCGGCATAAAAGGACTTATAACGTCTGCCAGATGGAAGAAGTTCAAACAAACTGTGGCATGGGTGTGAGGAGCCCTTGCTCAGACGCTGATGGCTTTTCATAGGCAGCGTGCATTGTAGATGTCCTCCAGGGCTGGGAGCTGTATCCCAATGATCTTCTGTGCTCTGGCAATGCCCCACTGAAGGGCTCTCCTATCCGCTGCTGTGCAACTAAGATACCACACAGAGATGCAGTATGTTAGGATGCTCTATGTGGCACAGCGATAGAAAGTCACCAGCTTCTGTTGGGGCACCCCAGCTTTTTTCAGCATCCTCGGAAAAAAACAGCCATTGCTGTGCTTTCTTGACCAGTGCAGTGGTGTTACTGGACCACGTGAGGTCCTCTGAAATGTGTGTGCCCAGAAACCTGAAGCTGGACATTCTCTCCATTCTGTCCCCATTGATGAAAACTGGACTAAATGTGGGTAGGGGGACTAGTGTAGATGAGTCATGTTGGCCGGTGCGGGCAAGTTGGGCCAAAGGGCCTGTTTCCATGCTGTATGACTCTATGACTCTGCAACATACTTTAGCAACAAGCAAAAACAGAACTGAGGAAGAGTGGATTGAGCAGCTTTGGTCCGACATTTTTATCACTTGCTATCCTTCCTGACCATTCCTCTTAGCTCGCCCTTGGAGATGAGTGGCCACACCCTATATCCCTAAGACTATTGTTCCTAGTCTTGAAACATCACACTTTCAGCTCATATTTTATAGTTAAGCCATTCCATAAACCTAATGGAAGACAAACGAACAGGTAGTAAAATCATAAAATATTTTAAAGTATTTATATCAGTGATTCATATGCCAAATTCAGAGAGTCTAAAAGTAATAATGAAAATTTGTACCTTCAAGCCAAGCTTTTAGTGCGAAAAATCTTTGAAATTTCATTCTTAAATTTCGTACCACTATGGGAACCTACATTAAATTAAATGATTCTTACAAATGTCATTCCCATTTTTTTCTCCTTCATGAACTTCAAAGTGTTTCGATTTGTTCCCTCAGCTATTTTCCAACTGACTATTCCATTCAACTCAATCACTCTTCCTATAACCTCGAAATAATGCTAGCGGGATGCAGTTATATACATAAATCTGGTCACTCAAATGTAATTGTATACGAATTGAATTATGGCCCTGTCCCACTTACGTGACTTTTACATGTTCAAAATTCAGCGACGACCAGAAAGGTACTACGTCTCTTTTGATGATTGAGGAGACTACTCACGACCATACAGGCGACAGCCTGGCGACATGTTGCGGGGTGAAGCCTGTATCGTCGTGAGTGGTCGCCCAGAGTCATACCTTGTTCTGGTCGTCGCTGGATTTTGAACACGTTGAAAATTTTCGGAGACCTGCTGCGACTAAGAGGGGTGCCGGCAAGTCGCCAAAATAATCGTGTACGTGGGACAGGCCCATTAGTCCCTGCGTTTGGCCTCCACATTATGTAGAAGCCAACATGAATCCGGCACAGCTTGCAGGTTACCAGGCAAACAGGTTTCCTTTTTCCCCTCCCTTTTGGTGGCATTTTCTGTCCCCTCGCTCTAGTTTGAGTTTCTTTTGATGTCACGTGTACCGAGGTACAGTGAGACGCTTTTGTTGCATGCTACGCAGTCAACTCTAACGGACTACACGTGTGGGGGGGGGGGAATTGTGCTGTGACTGAATGATGGGGTTAATATGCACAGTACCAATGGAAAAACAGCCAATATACATACCACACAATAAAGGATGCAAAATACACAAAATAGCATGGTACGACACAGTGGCGCCAGGGTAGAGTAGCTACCTGACAGTGCCAGAGACCCAAGTTCCATCCTGACCTCGGGTGCCCGCTGTGGCACCGTGTGTTTCCTCGGGGTGTTCAGGTGCACTGGTTCTGTCCAATACACTGTGAGTTGTCCCTAGTGTGTGGGGTCAAGCTGATGGTCTGGGGGGGATGCCCAGGGTGGGGGTCGGGTCCGGGTCTCTGGCACTGTGGCCCTGCCGGCGGTTCGTGTCATTCGCGGAGGCCAGTTGGGCCGCAGGCCTTTGCACTGCGGGATACCAGGGAAAACCCATGCTGTCACAATGTATTTGCAAGGTTTAGTTTAGTTTAGTTTATAAACACAGCATGGAAACAGGCCCTTCGGCCCACCGGGTCCGCGCCGACCTGCAATCCCTACACATTAACACTATCCTACACCCACTGTAAACAATGATATGCAACAATAAGATTCTATAAACAAGGAGGGATGTCTATAGCAAGCATGGTTGGATAACATGTGGAATAGGGTGGATGGGATGGGGCAAGAGAGAGCGCAGGAAGGGTTTAATTACAGAGACTGAGAAAGCTGAAGGGATAAGACTTTGGAGGAACTTGAGAGCAAGGGGTAAGATTTTTTTACACTGAGACTCTCAGGGACAGGATGCAACATGGAAGAAAGTTGATAGTTGAGCCAGAAACTGAGACGATACAGAATAAAGAGCTATAACAAGCTGAAGTGTAAAGATTGGTTTTATTTTGGTTGGTGTTAAAGAAAATCAGGTAAAGCTATTGATGGGAGTATCAGTTAAATGATGATGTAGTTTAGTTTAATTTAGAGATACAGCGAGGAATCAGGACCTTTGGCCCACGGAGTCTGCACTGACCCACGATCCCTGCACACCAACACTATCCTACACACACGAGGGATAATCTTTTACATTTACACCCCCAATTAACCTACAAACCTGTACGTCTTTGCTGTGTGGGGAGAACCCGAATATCTCGGAGCAATCCCACGCAGGTCACAGGGAGAATGTACACGCTCGTACAGACAGCACCCATAGTCAGGATCGAACCCGGGTCTCTGGTACTGTAAGGCAGTAGCTCTGCCCCTATACCACAGTGCTGCCCCTCTTGACAAAATCACTGAAAACGATGGGTTAAGAAGCCTCATATATTTTTCGAAGACAATGGAAGAGGAGACAATGTTGGAAGCATTCAGCATCTGTGCTGAGAACCTATGGTTCACTTTGCTCTTCCTGGGCAATTATTAATGTTGTGCTGTGTGGTACATCATTAAAGGCTTCATAAACTAAAATATCCTCTGAACCAAACTGGATTATTCTCTGCACCTTTTCTCCTCTCCTTTTCAGCATCCTCCACTCACACTCCACTGAACTATCCTTTCCGAGCACGCATTTTGTTTGGGGGTGAAAGGGTTTTGGTTTCAGTCTGTGTTTGATCTTGCTGCTGTGAAGCATCATGATATTTTCCACTCCATTAGCGATGGTACATAAATGCAAACCATGGTTGATGTTTGAACAGATAAGAAATCCCAGCTCTTGAAAGAAAAGGGACTGCACGGTGGCGCAGCGGTCGAGTTGCTGCCTTACAGCACCCAGGGCGGAGGTTGGGCCTTCAGAATTGCTGTTATATTCTCGCCTTGTTAAAGCATCAACTACACTGGCTGATGAAGACTACATTGTAAAAACAGATCAAAATTTGTAATTATCATTTTTTAATTACAAAATTACCCTAGCACATAATTTTTCAGATTGCTTACAGGTTGCTTACAGGAGACCCAGGTTCCATCCTGATGACAGGTGCTGTCTGTGCAGCGTTTGCATGTTCTCCCCATGACCTGCGAGTGGGTTTTGCCCGGGATCTCCGGTTTCCTCCCCCATTCGAAAGACGTGCAGGTTTGTAGGTTAATTGGCTAGGTAAAATTGTAAATTGTCCCTAGGGTGTGGGATTACGATAGAGTAACGGGATCGCTGGTCGGCGCGGTCAGGGTGGGCCGAAGGGCCTGTTTCCGTGCTGTATCCCTAAACTAAGCTAAACTAAAAAGAAAAAGTTAAGCTAGAGCGAATGGCTATTGAGTAATGAAATGCAAGCCTCTATCATGTTGTGTAGTCCTGTGAGGAATATTAGAAACAAAGAGGGTAAGATGCTCCATCTGGCCAGCATGGTCTTGCATTCAGACAGAAGATAATTAAGGCCATGCGTGATATAATTGACATACAACAGTGTGAGGCTCCTCTGGTGGCGTGGCCTCTCCAAATGTACCCATCAATCATATTAATTTACCTCTGCCAACGAGTCTCAAGGTTGGCTTCTAAATAATAAGGCTCTTTCAACAAAGAAACAGAGCTATCTGTAAAAGCAAGAGTAATTCCCAAATAATTGCAAAACAAATTAAAAAAACTAAAAAAAAAAGGACTTTCAAGGTGTCAAGGCCACCAAAAGCATTGAGGTATGAGGGTTGGTTAACTATTGCATGGGCGTTAAGTCTTTAACATCCAAATGCAAATTCATTGGCAACATAGTTCTTATTCTGTAGCAAGGAACTACAGATACTGGTTCAACTGGAGAAAAGGTGGAGTAACTGAGCAGGTCAGGCAGCATCTCTGGAGAAAAGAAACAGGTGACCCTTCTTTAGAAGGAGGGCCTCGGCCTGAAACGTCACCCATTCCTTTTCTCCAGAGAGGCTGCCTGACCCGCTCAGTTACTTAGCTTTTTGTGTCTATCTTATAGTTCTTATTCCGTTATTTGAAACAAATTCACCAAGAAGGTTGGCAGGGATCCGTAGGAAAATTGACGAGAAGCTTCAATCCACATATACAACGTTTATATAATGAATGAATGAATAAGTTTATTGGCCAGTTATTCACATACAAGGAATTTTCCTTGGTGCTCCACCCGCAAGTGACAACATGACATACAGTGACAGATAGAAATAATACATAAAACATTAAACATTAATAATAAAACATTATTGATTAAAGTAATCTTTTGTAGGGTTTTCACAGACGACGCCAACGAACAAACAACTACAAAACAGCAAGGAGCAGTACACTGTGGCAGCCATTGTCAGCGGCAGCAGCAGCTACACTGCATAAAGAGTGTATTTTCATGTGCTCTCCCCATCCGTCCCACTTCTGGTATTACAAGTTACTGAGAGTTTTTTTCTTTTAAAGAGGAAAAGGAAATAATCAGGGTGGCCATTGAAAACAAAATCCTGATTAAAAAAACAGAAGATAGAAAAAATAGAAAAAAACATTTAAAAAAAAAACAGAGAAAGGCAACTATATGCAGATAGCATAAGTTTCATCAGTCAAAGTCAGTCATAAGTTTTCAGCTGCTATTTTTTCCCTTCAATCAGACAACTACCCACCCCCACATTCTCAGCTTCCTACCATCTGATCCACAGAAAATCTCCCAGCTTTGGCATGATTCTCATGTGAAACCTGTACAGCAGCCGAAAGCTGGTCTTTGTTTAAACTATTGCTATTCTTCCAGATTTTAAATAGGAAATAATTGTCCCCCCCTCTCAAAGCAGGGGGTACGTGTCCCCCTCGTCCCCCTCAGGATTTCCGCCCATGGCCTGAACAATGCTCTACTTAGGGTGGTCAAAAAGGCTTTTGGCACGTTGGCCTTCATCAGTCAGAATATTGAGTATAGAAGAAGGGTCATGACCCAAAACGACACCCTTTCCTTCATGCTGCCTGTCCCGCTGAGTTACTCCAGCATTTTTTGTCTATATTGAGTGAAGAAGGGTCTCAACCCAAAATGTCACCCATTCCTTCCCTCCAGATATGCTGCCTGTCCCGCTGAGTTATCCAGCATTTTGAGTATGGAAGTTGGGAGATCATGTTGCAGTTGTAGGTTAGGTTTAGAGTATTGTGTTCTGTTCTGGGCACCATGTTATAGGAAAAATGTTGTCAAACTGGAGTGGGTACAGAGATTTACGAGGATGTTGCCAGGACTAGAGGGTCTGAGCTATAGGGAGAGGTTGAGTAGGCTGGGACTCTATTCCTTGGAGTGCAGGAAGATAAGGGGTGACCTTATAAAATCATGAGAGAAATAGATTGGGTAGATGCACAGTCTCTTGCCCAGAGTAGGTGAATCGAAGACCAGAGGACATAGGTATAAGATGAAGAGGAAAAGATTTAATAGGAATCTGAGGGATAACTTTTTCACACAAAGGGTGGTGGATGTATGGAACAAGCAGCCAGAAGAGGTAGTTGAGGCTGGGACTATCCTGACATTTAAGAAACAGTTAGACAGGTACATGGATAGGACAGGTTTGGAAGGATATGGACCAAATGCAGGCAGGTGGGACTAGTGTAGCTGGGACATGTTGGCCGGTGTGAACAAGTTGGGCAATAACACATAGCTCCACTGTGTCCAAAGCAGTGAAAAAATACAATCAACAAATCAAAGAAGGTTCTTTAAAATGGTTTAAATAACTTAGTGTACAACAGTTAATCTGCACAAAATGAGCAAAGCTCAATGGACATAACCCAGCTCTTTATTGACCTCCACATGCAAGTGACTGATGTTCATGGAGCCACCTTCAAAGACAGCTGATGATCGCAGTGCATCACTCACTGTACAGTGCTGAAAACAGACCATCATCATCCCTTTTAAACAGAGCAACATCATCCAGAGGAAATAATTGCTGCCGCAAAGTCTCCGCTCTAAAATAATTTTGCACATGTGCTCTGTGCACCACGAAGGGGCGTATGAAATCGATTGCCAAATGCAAAGCACTTCTTATCATGCAAAGTGGAAATCTGAATCACAAAGCTTGATGTATAAGACACCATTCTACGTGAAGGCGAATAAACATACAGCACTGTCGTCGACGGTTGTGAAGTACACACAGAAGATGATGCTCCACAGCACTGGAGCCTGAATCCATCAATGGGAAACTGCATGGTAGATTTTTATCAGGAAAACTGGTCTTGCGGGAAGGAAGACCATCTTCCTTGGGCTCCATATCTGAGGAAGGATGTGCTGGCTCTGGAGAGGGACCAGAGGAGGTTTACAAGAACGATCCCACAATGAGTAGGTTAACCTATGATGAGCGTTTGTCGGCATTGTCCTGTACTCGCTGGAGATTAGAAGAATGTCACCCATTCCTTCTCTCCAGAAATGCTGCCTGTCCCGCTGAGTTACTCCTGCTTGATTCTAGCCTGTCCAATCCCTTAAGAATTTTATATGATTATATGAGATCCGCTCTCATCCTAAATTCCAGTGAAAATAAGCGCATTCGACCCATTCTTTCATCATATGTCAGTCCCGCCATCCCGGGAATTTACCTGGTGAACCTACACTACACTCCCTCAATAGCATGAATGTCCTTCCTCAAACTAGGAGACCAAAACGGCACACAATACTCCAGGTGATGGAAGTAAAGATGAGATCGAGATTGGCTGCCTCATTTGGCCCTGGGGGGGTCACACTTTCGGGGGAACGTCTGGGGAGGGGGGAATTTCAAGTGCTCACTTGTAATTTTGCCTGGATTAAAGGAGGTTCCAGACCAACAGTTGCTGGAAAATCATTGGTGGACCTGCACTATCTTTGTGAAGAACCAATCCTTATCCCAGCTGTCCAAATTGGTTCCCATGATCTGATCTGACCCAGAGAAGCGAGCTCCCTGCTCTGGTCTCCGACCTGCAATATTTACCAATAAGGTCATTCATGCGAGTCCTTGTATTATTTCCGACAGTGGTTGCCTTTGAGAATGTTACAAAGCTGGAAATCAACTCTTAAACATTGTGTCCCACATAGAAACATAGAAACATAGAAAACAGGTGCAGGAGGAGGCCATTCGGCCCTTCGAGCCAGCACCACCATTCATTGTGATCATGGCTGATCGTCCCCTATCAATAACCCGTGCCTGCCTTCTCCCCATATCCCTTGATTCCACTAGCCCCTAGAGCTCGATCTAACTCTCTCCTCAATCCATCCAGGGACTTGGGCCTCCACTGCCCTCTGTGGCAGGGTATTCCATAAATTCACAATAAATTTCTCAATTCACAATAAATTCACATCTCCAAATGAAATGGAAAATCTCCATGTGCAATAACATTTCTAATCTGCATCTCCTGCCAGTTCTTGAGAATTACTTGTTGCTCTGAGAGGAAAATGTTGCTTACTGTTTCCTGGGTCTGTCCTCATACAAACCAATCCGAGTAGGTCGCTGAAATAATTAACCTCCTACAAATGCACAGCCCTGCATTAACATCATCTAAATTTAATGCTGAGTCTAATGTGTGTGAATATGCTTCGTAGTTTGGCCTTCTATATTTGGGGAACGGTTGAATTGTGTGCGACCATGACCTCCTCAACAAATGAACGGGACAGTTAGATCCCTTTCAGAATGGTGTTGAAACTGATTCTCAGTAAACAAACTTGCAGGTCTCTCTCTCTCGCTCTCTCTCGCTATCTCCAAACATAATGTCTCTCCAAACATAACCTAAATGATGATTAATATTCTACTTCTTGGAAACATAATGCATCACTTAACGAGAAACACATTCATCCCTTCTTGACTGCCATTAAAGTGGCTTGTTACTGAGAGCACAAATGTACTCTGCTTCATGGGTTAAACTTACTTTGGCTGCTGAAAGACCAGGATTGTACTTCAATAGGCCAAGTACGTCCCTGATAATTCCTTATTTTCCATTCTCGCATCCTTCACCTTCTGACACAGAAACGGTGTTGATCGGAATGATTCTAGTGAACCAGATGAATTTGACCAGATAAATATCTAACTGGCCACCGTCAGCAATGGTTGGGATGGAAGGATTTTCTTTTGTCAGCTATTGTCAGTAGCATTTTGGATTGCAGCACAGCGCATGGTGATTTAATAGCACCTGTGCTTAATAGAGCTATTCACCTAATTAGCTAAGGCTAAAGTTGGTAGACTCAGAAAATGGACATATGGATCTGAATGTACAAATTACCTCACTCGTTAACCCCAATGAAGGCATCATGCCAAATATGTGCTTATTACAATGATTTGAGCGACCAGCCAGAGCTAAGCGCATCATGATTAGCTGTACCGATTTGTGAGGGGCCTATTTGTAAAGGGGCTGTCCCACTTGGGCGATCTAACCCGCGGGTTCTGGCGAGTTTGCCCTCAACTGATTCGCAGCATGGTCGACACGAGGTCGTAGGAGGCCTTCGTAACTGTCCTTCATGCTCGAGAGTAGTTTCCGTGTACTCGAGGCCTCAGCTAGGTCGCAGCTGTTTTTTCAATATGTTAAAAAATGCCCGCGAGTAAAAAAAGGTCACCATGGAAAAAATCGATACTTTTTTTACTCGTAGGTTTAGTCGTAGTAAGTCGTAGTAGGTCGGCATGTTAGTCGTAGGTAATCGAGGTAGTCGAAGGTAGTCGTAGTTAGTCTTCAACATAGTCGAAGGGAGGTCGAAGGAGTCAAAGCTAGACTTCAACATAGTCGAAGGAGGTCGAAGGAGGTCTTCTACATAGTCGAAGGAGGTCTTCAACATGTAATTTTTTTAAACCCTTCGAAACTCGCCAATTAGGTCGCCCAAGTGGGACAGCCCCTTTAAGCTGCACTTCCGATTGGGATGTTTTATGGCTGGAGCCAGTACTGGCATTTGTCCTGCAAGTGGATCTAGCTTAGAAATGTGAAGGACGCCAAACCGCATCACAGACTGCATCTTATCACATTCAGATTCTGTTCTGGAGATTCTTAGTTGGGGCAGTGAAGAGGAGGATAGATGGCCTGCATTCACGAAAGGCCAGCAGGCCATCCAGACACAGAGAGGGTAGTGAGAGGTCAACACCAAGGTTTAAGTGCAATGGACACGAGCACAGTGCAGGAAGAAGTCCGATGACCTTATGGAGGTGATCAAGGTTAGTACAAGCATCTTCAACAATCCCACTCGCGCTTGCAGCTGCATTTCTGGCCACGGATTCTGCTCAATTCAGCACAGTCCGTTGCTTTACCAACTAATAATCTCCATCAATCAGTGTCGCCAACCTCACATACTTTGGCAGCTCATCTACTTACAGCTTACTGCTCTGCTTACCCTCAATGTCAACTGTCCACAACAGCAACATCATTCACAAACACATTCCCCTTCCTCCTTCAGATCACGATGACACACAATAAGGTCATGAGGTCATACGCGATCGGAGTAGAATTAGGCCATTCGGCCCGTGAAGTCTACTCCGCCATTCAATCATGGCTGATCCATCTCTAACTCCTAACTCCATTCTCCCGCCTTCTCCCCATAACTCCTGACACCCGTACTAATCAATAGGGTGTACTGTCGGTACCGGAAACATGGCGACTCTTGTGTACTGCCAAGGCAGCGTCTACTGTATGATTTTACCAGGTCGTATGCAGAACAAAGCATTTCACTGTACCCAGGTACATGTTGTTTTGTTACATGTGCAAGAAGGAACTGCAGATGCTGGTTTAAACCGAAGATGGATACAAGAAGCTGGAGTAACTCAGCGGGACAGGAGGTCTGTGGAGGCCAAGTCAGTGGATATTTTTAAGGCAGAGATAGTCAAATTCTTGATTAGAATGGGTGTCAAGGGTTATGGGGAGGAGGTAGGAAAAAGGGATGAGGAGGCAGAGAACAGCCATAATTGAATGGCGGAGTGGACCTGATGGGCTGAATGGCCTAATTCTACTCCGAAAATGTGAACTTGTGAAAACGCCTTCTGCATAAAAACCTGTGCTTAAAGCCGAGAGGTGGAGTATTTAGGAGTTAAGTAACTGCTTGTCTCACGGTTTAGGATATTGGGATTCATTTTATCAGCAAGGATGGACAACACCATTCACCATTCCCCTTCCCACCACCACCCCTCCCCAATCATTCTAAAGAACGGTCCCACCCCAAAATGCCACCTATCCACTATCTCCAGAAATGCTGCCTGACCCGCTGAGTGACTCCAGCATCTTGTGTCTATCTTTGGTATGAACCAACATCTGCAGTTCCTTTCTATTACATTATTACATTATTACAATGTTGTCCGCAGCCCTGAAATATTAAGTGATGTTTGTTCTGGGGCTGAATAAAGATGTTGACCTGAGTGTCACCTATCCATGTTCTCCAGACCCGCTGAGATACTCCAGCACTTTGTGTCCTTTCATTGTTCTGGAAGTTTCTGCTGCAATAAAGATAGCTAACACATCAGGTCCGGACTCTGCAGACAAGGACAGGCCGCAACTATTTTATCCATGGGGTTAGGAGGGAGAGATAGGTCAGCCATGATTAAATGACGGAGTAGAGTTGATGGGCCGATTGGGTAATTCTACGCCTATTCCTTATGACCTCATAAATTGCAAGTCACCATTGGGCTTGCTGGGTACCACACTAATCAAGCAACCTTACCCTCCAACAGATTATTGGGATTGTTGATCCCTTCCTAAACAATCCACAGTACCCAAAGGGTCCACACCCAAACCTTCACCTATCCATTCCCTTCACGGATGCTGCCTGACCTACTGAATTACTCCAGCACTCGGTGTTTTACTCAAGGTTCCAGCATCTGCAGTTCTTTGTGTCTGCAAGCCCAAAGCCGCTCCCCTTTCTCATCAAAGCTGCAGCAGAGTTGTTGATTGGCAGATGTGAGACAAAAGGATTGAAGTGTTACGAATTGTGAGGCTTGAGGTAAATGCAGGTAAAGGGAGGGGGAGTGGAGAGATAGGTGCATCCAAGTGGGGCACAGGGGGAGGGGTAAGGGGAGAAGAATTGAGAGGGGGAGGGTTTTGTACTTACCGAAAATTGGAGAATTCAATATTCATACCATTGGGTTATTGTGAACTTAAAATTGGAGAATTCAAGCTGGGATCCAATGATTGCTACAAATTACGTGGGGTGCTTCAGACTGTCCTCTGAGACTGTCGGCACCTTCTGCACCACACCAGTCAAGCTATTGCTACTGCATGTGTAGGAAGGAACTGCAGATGCTGGTTTAAATCGAAGATAGATGCAAAATGCTGGAGTAACTCTAGACGGAGTTGGAGTAACGCTGGAGCATGGGGACAGGCAGCATCTCTGGAGAGAAGGAACGTTGCCCATTCCTCCTCTTCAGAGATGCTCCCTCTGAGATGCTGCCCCGCTGAGTTACTCCAGCATTTTGTGTCTATTGCTGCAGAATTGCAGGGTGGCCGAGCTCTGTTTGCATGAGAATGATTTATATTGGTTCACAATTTAATTTATAAATGGGTTTCAAATGCTTATTTTGCGATGGCTTTTTGTTAGTACTCTTGGCAAGAGTGTACAGTGAAAGCCAGTGATGCTACTAAGATAAATCCCAGAACCACTGCTGGTAAATGACTGGAGTCATGGTTGTCATTTAGGAAATTGCAATGGTTTTGCACTTGGATATTTTCTTCACGAGCAGTTCCGGCAGATGGATTTACACTTAATAAACTGGTTCAGGATGCAGCTAACATTCATGTTCCTGCTATCTTATTAACATTTGGAAATACCACAGGATGTTCAAGCCAGAATACTCCTCCCACCTAATTTGTAGCAACCCATTGGGGCAGCATGGTCGTTCAGCAGTAGAGTAGCTGCCTTACAGTGCCAGGGACCCAAGTTCAATCCTGACTACTTGTGCTGTCTGTACGGAGTTTGTGTGTTCTCTCTGTGACCGCGTGGGTTTACTCCTACACTCTAAAGATTGACTTCAGTAAAGATTGTAAATTGTCCCCAGTGTGTTGGATAGTGCTAGTGCATGGAGTGATCGCTGGTTAGCGCGGACTCTGTGGGCTGAAGGCCCTGTTTCCGCACTGTCTCTCTAAACTAAACTAAACTAAACTAAACTAAACTAAACTACATCTCAAGACGTAATCCATACTTGGGGATGTGTTGCTGGATTTAATAATGACGAAAGACAAGTCTGGAAATAACTAAAGATGTGGTATCAGAAGGTAGTGATAGGTTGAAGATCAAACACAGACCATGCAGTCTGTTCATCTGCCTGAAACCTAGCTCTAAAAAAAATCTAATTATTTTAAGCAAACTCATCTGAAACAAGCTTTTTCCTTTTATTTATCATCAGAAAGAACTATTTATTGAGCTGAATCTGTTTCTAATGCAGTCTGCCTGAAACACAATCACATTAAATGAGGTACGGGTCTTGATATTTAGCAAGTACAAAGCTTAATGTATTATTTATTATGAGCCCTTCAACAAATCATTAATAATTATATGAACATTAATATTCCTGAATATAGTTACAAAAACGAATGCAGTCAATGAACTATGAAATCCAAAATTGCCTTCATTTTTCCATCAATTGTGCTCAATATTTGTTAGCCAAGCCCCATGTAAGTATCATCCATTCTACTTATGAGTAATTAAAAGAGCTAATTTCTAAGTTTCAGTGCTGCAGTGAGCCCAATGCTCTCTGACATTAGAATTGGATCAACATTACAAGACCACCCATAGTTAGAATTGTATCCAGTGAGCTTTGGCTAAATTGGGTCATGCTGTTGAGATTCTTAGAGAAAACCCGTTCTACAATGGCTTCAATGGCTGTGCCATTTTATGAAAGGGCTCCAGGCAGCATTGGTATACCCCATGTCCCTATACAAAATGTTCTTTCCATCTACGCCTAGACACTGTGCCCTCAGAAAGCAAGCATGGGGCATGTTTAGCCACCCTGCAATTAGAACAGTTCATTGCCACCAAATTAACAGGGAGCCATTGTAGGGTGTCACTTACTGATGGCACCTCTATTTCTTGGACAATGGTAAATAATATTGATGTCACCAGATACATCAGGTTGAGCGTTTGACAGCACTGGGCCTGTACTCGCTGGAGTTTAGACGAATGAGGGGGCGTCCTCATTGAAACATACAGAAGAGTGAAAGGCTTGAATAGGGTGGATATGGAGAGGATGTTTCCACTAGTGGCAGAGTCAAGGACTAGACTCAGAATGAAAGGCAGGAGGTGAGGAGGACTTTCTTTAGTCAGAGGGTGGTGAATCTGTAGCATTATTTGCCACGGAAGGCTGTGGAGGCCATCAATGGATATTTTTAAGGCAGAGATAGATAGATTCTTGATTAGTACAAGTGTCAGACGTTATGGTCGTAGGCAGGAGAATGGGGTTAGGAGAGAGAGATAGATCAGCTTGGTTAGATAGATGGCTTAATTCTACTACAACTCATGATCTTATGACACTTGTATTTCTCATGGGCTCCAGAATATTGCCTGTCTCCAACTAAAAGTCTGCATTCTCACCCGCAGATGCTTCCTCTCAGATGAAGGAAAATGCTGAAGGTGTAGCAGGTGAGAAATGGAAGTCTTTACTGAAGCAAATGTACATTTAAGCAACCTGAAAGCTCTTGTTCCAGATCTTAATTTTCCTTGAAACAGAGACTGATCTGTTAGGCAGTCCACCCTGGTGAAGCAGAGCATTACAAGGTACACATAGAAGGGTCCATCAACACACAACACACCAGTGACAAACATAGGTAAAAAAAAACATTGGGTATCTTGCATTATTATTGATACTAGATTGGAATTGTATGAGCGGTAGAATGAGAAAGATTTTTCTAGCAAAGCAGTGAGCCAACTCCTTTGACAACACAGTGGCACAGCGGTAGAGTTGCTGCCTTACAGCACCGGATACCCGGGTTTGATCCTGACTATGGGTGCTCTGGTTTCCTTCCACATTCCAAAGACATGTAGGTTTGTAGGTTAATTAACTTTTGAAAATTGTCCTTACAGTGCAGCATAGAACTAGAGTGAAGAGGTGATCGCTGGTCAATGTGGACATGGCTGGACAGAGGGCATGTTTCCACGCCGTATCGCTAAACTAAAAACTATGACAAGACCCCTTTAGCTAATTGGGCTGTAGTTTCCCTGATTTATTCTCTCTCTCTCACTCTCTCTCTCTCTCTCTCTCTCTCTCTCTCTCTTTCTCTCTCTGAGAGAAAGAGTAATACCTTCTCTGAATCTAACAAGTATAAGAAAATTCAAACCAATGCACAGACTAGTCATTAGACAGGAAAGTCAGAGGCATTTTGAACAAGCTTACTCCAGAGAAGTTTGACAAGCTATGCCTTGAGCTCCTCAATGTGGGTGTAGACTCAAAATTGGTCCTAAAAGGGATCGTTTTACTGATAGTAGACATCTCGAGCCTCTTACTTTTTGTTCAGAGATCCAACAATTTGCTCAAAACCACTTGTATGGTTACCACAACTTTCCCAAATCATCTTCCTTGTTTGGGATGTTACTTGTACCGACTATATATAATATAATGAAGCCAAGGTATGCAAAACACGGCACGATGGAGCAGCGGTAGAGTTGCTGCCTTACAGCGCTTGCAGCGCAGGAGACCCGGGTTCGATCCTGACCACGGGTGCAGTCTGTACGGAGTTTGTGCTTTCTCCCCATGACCCGAGTGGGTTTTCTCCGAGATATTCAGTTTCCTCCCACACTCCAAAGAAGTAGAGGTGTGTAGGTTAATTGGGTTGCTATACATGTAAATTGTCCCTACTGTGTGTAGGATAGTTGTAGTGTGCGGGGATCGCTGGTCGGCGTGGACTCGGTGGGCCGAAGGGCCTGTTTCCGCACCATATCTCTAAAACTAAAAACTAAAACCAAAACAACTAAAACACCCTTTTAATTCATCTGACATCACCTTCCTTTTCATTATTCATTCCTCAGATTTAACTTCCATAAAACTAATGTTCAACGTGATCAATGTTCAACTATCTAAAAGAATCTCTAAAAGATAGTTTAGAATCTCTTTTAGATAATCTCTTTTAGTCTGAAGAAGGGTTTCGGCCCGAAACGTTGCCTATTTCCTTCGCTCCATAGATGCTGCTGCACCCGCTGAGTTTCTCCAGCATTTTTGTGTACCTTAAAATAATCTCTTGCTGTCCGTTTTCATTTTTTTCTGATTGGCCTTATCTTGTGCTACAATTTTCTTCCTTCCTTATTTATCTTTAAGGCAGTCATTTTTTGTTTTCATCATTTGTCTAATTTTTGACCTTCCACCAGTGTTTGCTTAATAAACATTTAATCTTTGAACATATACCATCTGTGGCTGATATTATCTTTAATTATTCTTGGAATTTTTCTTTGCAATGTAATTATTCAGTGCATTCTGAGGGATCGTCTGAAATGCTCGCCGTTACATCGCTACTGACTAACCCCATCATCTAATTGGCCGGATCACTTTAGCCAACTGTGCTTTCATAGCCTTACAATAGCCTTATTTTTATTTTTTTTTTTTTTAATATTTTATTTTATTAGAAGTAAGTACAGTCATATGGCACCAAAGTGCCTAATATATATTTTCATAATACATTTTATGTACAACTTCTTTTTTTTTTGTTACATTGAAAAAAGATGAGAATAAGAAAAAGAAGTTAGATAGTAAAGGATAGAAAGATGTGAAATATATAGTGTGTGAAGAAAGAGAACGAGTAAATGAAGAAAGTTGAGAGAGAAAATAGTGAAAAGAAAATAAAATAAAAAAAAGAAAAGGAGATCATTATTTATAATCTTGACCAACCCTCGTCCAGTCCTGAAACAGTTATTTTTTACAATTGTGTTGCACCATATGATTCCAAAAAAACGACGAATGGAGACCAACTCGTTATGAATTGGTCTGATTTATCCATTAGGAGGAATCGCATTTCCTCAAGATGAGCGGTGTCCAACATACTTGCAATCCACATTTTAAGCGTTGGTATTCATGTACCCTTCCAAAATTTAAGTATTAATTTTTTTGCTATTATTAAACCATAGTTAAAGAATAGATTTTGAGATGTGTTCAATTTATTCCCATCTTCCATTACACCAAATATAATTATTTCAGTATTAGGTTCCATTCTTGTCTTGAATAATTTTGTAAGTATTTCAAAAATATCATTCCAAAATCTATAAAGTTTTATGCAGGAAACTAAGGAGTGTGTTATAGTTGCCTTTTGGGCTAGACATTTATCACAAGTGGCGGATATATTTGGATAAAATTTGTTCAATCTTGTTTTTGAATAATATAATCTATGTACAATTTTAAATTGAATTAGATTATGTCTTACATTAATTGAACATTTGTGAATATATATCAGGTATTTTTCCCATTTAACCTTCGTAATTTTTATCATTAATTCCCGTTCCCACTCTTCTCTAAGTACCTCTGTCGATGGTAGGTCTATATTTAGAATACTATTATATAAATAGGATATTAATTTTTGTGAGTCAGCTTCAATATTCATTGCTTCTTCCAATAAGTTAGGAGTTACTTTTTGATATCCTTGTATATATTTTTTCACAAAGTCGCAAATCTGAAGATATTTAAAATATTGGTTGTTTTTCAATTTAAAATTTAATTGTAGTAGTTGGAATGATAGTAGGTTTCCCATTTCGTACATATCCCTGATCCTTCTAATTCCGAGACTTTCCCATTGGTTATATGTCTTATCAATAAGAGATGTTTAAATAAAGGGTTATTCGCTATTGGCATTAACAGTGATAGATTTCTTAATTTTAAAGATAATTTTATTTGTTTCCAAATTCTTATTGTACCATATATAATTGGGTTCTTCTTATATATTGTGTTATTCAGTTTTTTGGGGGAAAAGAGGATCGTTCCTATATTACAAGGATGGCAATCCTCCTTCTCCATTTTTCTCCATTCTGTCTGTTGGGTAGAACTATCCAACCAATAAATCATATTCTTAATATGCACTGCCCAGTAATAATACATAAAATTCGGAAGTGAAAGTCCCCCGACCTCTTTTGGTTTACATACGTGTTTTTTTGTGATTCTATGTGATTTATAGTCCCAAATATAATTTGTAATGTTAGAGTCTAATTTAAAAAATATATATTTTGGTATATGTACCGGTATAGACTGAAATAGGTATGGTAATTGTGGTAGGAAGATCATTTTTATTGCATTTATTCTGCCTAATAATGATAAGGGAAGTGTTTTCCAAAATTTAATCAGTGTATCAAGTTTATTTAATAAAGGTATGGAATTAGCATTGAATAATGCTTTATATTTTCTAGTAATCTGAATACCCAAATATTTAAATTTTTCTGTTGCGATTTTAAAGGGGAACTTCAATAAGTGTGTAGGTTCTTGAGGTTTTAATGTCATGATTTTGCTTTTGTTCCAGTTTATTCTATATCCAGAAAAAGACCCAAATTCCTCTATTAAGTTTAATAAATTTGGTATGCTCGTTTGTGACTTTGTAATATATAAAAGTATATCGTCTGCATATAATGACATTTTATTCTTTGAGTCCCTGGTATTATAACCCTGAATATTCAGATGAATTCTTATACTTTCAGCCAGGGGTTCTATCATAAGGGCAAATAGCAGGGGTGATAGTGCACATCCCTGCCGATTACCCCTTGATAGTTGAAATTTTTGAGATAACATGTTATTAGTTAAAATTCTTGCCATCGGTTTATCATATAATAATTTTACCCATGTTATAAAATTCTCTCCCATATTAAATTTTTGTAGTACTTTATATAAGTATTGCCACTCTACCTGATCAAATGCTTTCTCTGCATCCAAAGAAATAATTGATATATCTTCTTCCTCTACTTTATGCGAGTACATTATATTAAACAGGCGTCTCAGATTATTAAATGAGTATCTTTTAGGTATAAACCCCGTTTGATCAGGGTTTATCAATTTACTAATATATTTGCTTAATCTTCTTGCTAAAATCTTTGCTAAAATTTTCTGATCTGTATTTAAAAGTGATATAGCTCTGTACGAGCCCGGATCTTCTAAATCTTTATCTTTTTTTTGGAATAAGCGTAATAGTTGATTCTGTTAGTGTTTCAGGTAGTTTGTTTTCTTTAAAAGCATGGGAGTATAAATTAAATAAATAAGGGGTCGTTATCTCCTGAAATTTTTTATAAAATTCATTATTAAAACCATCTGGTCCCGGTGTCTTACCATTTTTCAGCGATTTTATTGTTTCACCTATTTCTTTGATTGTAATTTGAGCTCCTAGTTCCTCTTGTTCCAAAGGGTCCAGTATTGGAAGATTACAGTTATCTAGAATTTTTTTTATTTTACTATCTTCTATTTTAATTTTAGATGTATATAAGTTTTGGTAAAATTGGGCAAATCTATTATTAATATCTTTAGGTAGTATTAGTAATTCGCCTTTCTCTGATTTAATTTTGGTTATAGTATTTTCCCTTTCTTGTTTTTTCAATTGGCGAGCTAAAAGTTTATGTGGTTTGTCAACAAACTCAAAATGTTCCTGTTTTGTAATTTGGAATAGTCTTATTACTCTTGCCGATAAAATTCGATTAAGTTTAAATTTCAGTAATACTATCTTATTGTGTTTATCTGTCGTGGAATCTTTGGCATTATCCAACTCTAACTGTCTGATTTCTTGTTCTAACAACCATTCTTATTCTTTTTATTTTGAAAACTTTGATATGAAATTATAATTCCTCTCATAAATGCCTTAAAAGTTTCCCATAATAAAGAAGGCGAAGTACCTAGTATATCATTTGTAACGAAAAAAAGTTTCTCTCTCTCTCTCTCTCTCTCTCTCTCTCTCTCTCTCTCTCTCTCTCTCTCTCTCTCTCTTTCTCTCTGTGAGAGAAAGAGTAATACCTTCTCTGAATCTAACAAGTTTAAGAAAATTCAAACCAATGCACAGACTATATCTCGAGCCTCGTATTTTTTGTTCAGAGATCCAACAATTTGCTCAAAACCACTTGTATGGTTACCACAACTTTCCCAAATCATCTTCCTTGTTTGGGATGTTACTTGTACCGACTATATGTAATATAATTAAGCCAAGGTATGCAAAACACGGCACGATGGAGCAGCGGTAGAGTTGCTGCCTTACAGCGCTTGCAGCGCAGGAGACCCGGGTTCGATCCTGACCACGGGTGCAGTCTGTACGGAGTTTGTGCGTTCTCCCCTTGACCCGAGTGGGTTTTCTCCGAGATCTTCGGTTTCCTCCCACACTCCAAAGAAGTACAGGTGTGTAGGTTACTTGGGTTGCTATAAATGTAAATTGTCCCTACTGTATGTAGGATAGTTGTAGTGTGCGGGGATCGCTGGTCGGCGTGGACTCGGTGGGCCGAAGGGCCTGTTTCCGCACCGTATCTCTAAAACTAAAAACTAAAACCAAAACAACTAAAACACCCTTTTAATTCATCTGACATCACCTTCCTTTTCATTATTAATTCCTCAGATTTAACTTCCATAAAACTAATGTTCAACTTGTGTTCAATGTTCAACTATCTAAAAGAATCTCTAAAAGATAGTTTAGAATCTCTTTTAGATAATCTCTTTTAGTCTGAAGAAGGGTTTCGGCCCGAAACGTTGCATATTTCCTTCGCTCCATAGATGCTGCTGCACCCGCTGAGTTTCTCCAGCATTTTTGTGTACCTTAAAATAATCTCTTGCTGTCCGTTTTCATTTTTTTCTGATTGGCCTTATCTTGTTCTACAATTTTCTTCCTTCCTTATTTATCTTTAAGGCAGTCATTTTTTGTTTTCATTATTTGTCTAATTTTTGACCTGCCACTAGTGTTTGCTTATTAAACTTTGAACATATACCATCTGTGGCTGATATTATCTTTAATTATTCTTGGAATTTTTCTTTGCAATGTAATTATTCAGTGCATTCTGAGAGATCGTCTGAAATGCTCGCCGTTACATCGCTACTGACTAACCCAATCATCTAATTGGCCGGATCACTTTAGCCAACTGTGCTTTCATAGCCTTACAATAGCCTTATTTAAGTTTAAAATACGAGTTTTGGACACTGTTTTCTCTTGCTCAAACTGAATGTAAAATGGAATCATACTTTGTTTGCTGCTACTAGTGGATGCTTTCACAACAAATTCATGAATTAGTTCCATCTCATCTCAAGAGTTTAGTTCTTGACAGTCAAGGGATTGGGGCTGAGGGGTCAGGTTATGAAGCTCTTGGGTTCAGAGAGATCGACGCCCTAGTGTTGAGAATTCCGGGCCTGAGCATCAAGAGATCATTATTTCCGTGACCTCCAGTCCTAACGACTGACTTAAATTTAGATTTTTACTCCCTATCCCTTCCTAGCATAATCTGTTTAATAATACCTTTCTTTCGTGCTTTATTACTACAACTGAATTACCACATCTTTGCTCCTTTGATCTCCTGCCCCCACTACTTAGTCCAAAATCCTCTCTACCTCCCTCATTAGGGAGTTAGGTGTGGCCCTTGTGGGAGTTAGACGTGGCCCTTGTGGCTAAAGGGATCAGGGGGTATGGAGAGAAGGCAGGTACAGGATACTGAGTTGGATGATCAGCCATGATCATATTGAATGGCGGTGCAAGCTCGTAGGGCCGAATGGCTTACTCCTGCACCTATTTTCTATGTTTCTATGTTTCTCATTATGTAGCTGACTGATACATGCTTTTCCTACAACTCTTCCTTCTGTCATGAAACTGGAAATATAATCTGTAGAAATCCTTTGACCCAAATAAAGAAAGAACTGGCCTGGAAACTGCAAGTTTGCCTGGAAGTCCAAATAAATCAAAGATCCTTTGGTTCAAACTTTTGCAGTTAAATACCACTTTTCATTCTGCTTCAGGGAGCTGAGAGACCGGTCACATTCGGGAACATTGAACAAGAGAACAATGCAGCCACTCACAGGCCCTTCGGCCCACAATGTTTGCGCCGAACATGATGCCTAGCTGAACTGATCTCATCTGCCTGTACATGATCCAGATCCCTCTATTCCCTGCACTTCCATGTGCCTATCTAAAAGCCTCTAATACACCACTATTGTATCTCTCTATCACCACCCTGGCAGTGCATTTCAGGCCCAAGCACACTCTGTTGAAAAAAAACTTGCCCCACTCATTTCCCTTAAACGTTCCTCCTCTCACCTTGTAGCTATGGCCTCTAATGTTGGACATCTCAATCCTGGGGGAAAGGTTCTGACCGTCTATCTTATCCTATCTTTGCCCCTCATCATTTTATATACTTCAATTAAGTCTCCCCTCAACCCCAATGTTCCAGAGAAACAGGTAGGCATTTCATGATTTTAAGTTAAATTTCAACTGGCAGCTTAAATAGACCATTGAGCACAGAAACATTTAGCACAGAAAAAGGCCCTTGGGACCACTATGTCTGTGCTGAACACAAGGCCAAAATGAACTGACTCGAAACGCCACCAACCCATATTCTCCAGAGATGCTGCCTGACCCGCTGAGTTACCCGAGCTATTTGTGTCCTTTTTTCTACTCTAATCTCATCTGCAAGCCCATGATCCATATTAGTTTAGTCTAGTTCAATTTAGAGATACAGCGTGGAAACAGGCTCTTCGGCCCACCGAGTCTGTGCCGACCAGCGATCACGCACATTAACACTATCCTACACACACTAGGGACAATTTACATATATAGCAAGCCAATTAACCTACAAACCTGTATATCTTTGGAGTGTGGGAGGAAACCAAAGATCTCGGAGAAAATCCACGCAGATCTCGGGGAGAATGTACAATCTACGTGCAGACAGCACCTGTAGTCGGGATCAACACCGGGTCCCTGGTGCTGCAATCGCTGTATGGCGGCAACTCTACCGCTGCGCCACCGCGCCGCCCTATTCCTCCATTCTATAATTATCCATATGACCATCCAAAAGCCGCTGAAATGTCGCAGGCATGGCTGCCTCACCACCACCCCTTATAGCGCCTGCAGGCACCCACCACCCTCCGTGTAAATAAACTTGCCCCGCGCATCATCTTGAAACTTTGCCTCTCTCTCTTTAAAGCCGTGACCTTATAGCAATGGTCGGAAGATCGTGCTTTGCGTTTTCCAAGGTGCCCAGTTTCCTCCCACAACCTTCTTAATTGACTTGAAACAAGCAGGGAGGAGCAGGATAATGGCCATATAGTGGCGCACATTCCGTTACATCCCCATTTCACTTTAGACTTTAGATACAGCGTGGAAACAGGTCCTCCGGCTCACCGAGTCCATGCTCAATAGCTGTCACCCCTACACACTAGGGACAATTTACTATTCTTACCAAAGCCATTAATCAACAGACCTGTACGCCTTTGGAGTTTAGTTCAGACGTACAGCGTGGAAACAGGCCGTTTGGTCCATTGAACCCACGCAGACCAACGATTCCCGCACACTAACACTATCCTACACACACTGGGGACAATTTACATTTATACCGAGCCAATTAACCTACAAAGCTGTACGTCTTTGAAGTGTGGGAGGAAACTGTGGCAACTGGAGGAAACCCACATGGTCACGGGGAGAACGTGCAAACTCCGTACAGACAGCACCCGTAGTCAGGATCGAAAATAGGCCTCTGGCGCAGTAAGACCTCAGGTTCTCCTGCGAGAAATAAGCAGGGTTAAAATAAAGAGGACAATTCACAGTAATTTAATTTGCATTTTGAACCGTGAACTGAATGTTTGTGTAAGATTTTGAATGTGCATATGTGCTTTAAAGTTATGTTGCACATTTGAGAAAATATCGCAAGTAACCTAGAAATCTGGTAGAGCTGCAGATGAAACATCTCTTGGTGTGATTGAAATGCAAACCAATTGGTTTCCTTTCCTTTCAAATTCTACAGCAGTTAAAAATATTTTTTGCAAATCTCAGCCAAGCAGTGTGTCTTCAATATGTCCCATATCCCATGGGAATCCTTTGAATCTTGGTGATGTTCGCACAAAATGGCTGCAGGCTAGTCCTGGGGGTATCAGTGATTCATCAACAATTCTGCCTCTGATCTGTTGCATCAATACTTAACAAAAGATTCATCTTCATAACTTCATGTTATAGGAGCAGAATTTGGCCATTCGGCCCATCAAATGTACTTTTCAAACATGGCTAATCTATCTCTCCCTCTCAACCCCATTCTCCTGCCTTCTTCCCATATCCCCTGACATTCGTACTAATCAAGAATCTATCAATCTCTGCCTTAAAATTGACGGCCTCCACAGCCTTCTGTAGCAAAGAATGTCATAGATTCACTACCCTCTGGCTAAAGAAATTCCTCATCCCCTTTGTAAAGGTGTGTCCTTTTATTCTGAGGCTATGGCCTCTGGTCCTGGACTCTCCCACTAGTGGAAACATCCTCTCTGCATCCAAGCCTTTCACTATTCGGTAAGTTTCAATGAGGTCCCCCCTCATTCTTCTAAACTCCAGCAAGTACAGGCCCAGTGCTGACAAATGCTTATCATATGTTACTCCAAGATATCCTTTAGTCTGAACATTGGTCCCAAGAGTATCAGGTTTTTACCTTTCTGCTTATTTTAGAATGTAATGTAATTATCAACCTGTTTTGGTGAGTCGAGACGGTGGGTAAGTGAAATGGTTTTATTTTGAATAATGAAAATGACGACAAAACCCAAGTCGCTGGAGACTGGCAGATACACAATGTTAACTCTACAAGTGTGGCACTAGAAAGGCAGTTACAGCACAAAATAAACCGCGAATAGACCACCCGCGATCATGCGACTTCTCCAGACAATCACGAGGGTTCGATTGCCCAGAGCCACCACCAGGTGTCGCTACACGGTCCTCAATATTTCTCAATTCCTGCATTCTCTCATATTTCCTACTCAGTTTTGTGAAACATGAGGTTTGACGTATTTATGTCTCACCACTTTTGTCCTTTTGGTGGCCAAGGAAAATGTTGCCCTCTCAGGATGTGCTAACTGTCCACTCTATTTCAAACATCTGACCTTGCTGGGGACGTGGCAGTGATTATCATGAAAGATAGACGCCAAACGCTGGAGTGACTCAGCGGGCCAGTCAGCATCTATGGAGAAAAGGAAAAGGTGACGTTTCGGGACGGGACCCTTCTTCAGACTGAGAGTCAGTGAAGAGAGAAACTAGAGATATGAACAGGTTCAGAACAAATCAGAGCCGGCACCAATGACCGAGGAAAGGTGGTTCCCCCACCCTAATCATCCTGCTAGTTCCACTGTTTGCATCCATACACCCCTTCGTTATCAATTCTTCCACAGCCAACAATGGACCCTTGTGGGCTCAACCATTCCTCGGGGATCGGTTCCGGCTCCGATTTTATTCGGAACCTTTTCATACGCTTAGTTTCCCTCTCCCCTGACTCTCAGTCTGAAGACAGGTATTGATCCGAAACGTCTCCTAATCCTTTTCCCCAGAGATGCTGCCTGACCCGCCGAGTTACTCCAGCATTTTACATCTATATTCGGTGTAAACAAGCATCTGCAGTTCCTTACAACACAGTGATTATCACTATCTTATTAAACAAAACTCTCTAACATTTACTTTCAGTCTTTCCAATTTATTTTTTGCTTAATTCATGTTTTTATTCATGTTTAAATCCTTGCTAGCTTTCTGTAATCTTTGTTGGTAGCAATTTTAATCAAATACAAATGAAAGTAAATCACACAGCATAAACTACCATTTACTAGGATTAATTGGGCTGAAAATGTATTTTAAATTATATTCATTTGAAGACATTTTTCAGGATTAATTCTTAATTCAATGACATTTTTTGTTTACTGTTGTTGGCAAGAGTTCCCACCACACGCGAGAATGTTATGCACAGAGAAGGGGAAACGCACAAGAAGAGAAAGAATACGAATATCGGGGCATTGGAACGCTCGAATCTGAGACACGTCGTTCATGATTGATAGGAGCAGAATTAGGCCATTCGGCCCATCATGTCAACTCTGCCATTCAATCATGGCTGATCTAACTCTCCCCCTCGTCCCCATTCTCCTGTCTTCTCCCCATAACCCCTGGCACACACACACACACACACTAATCAAGAATGCCTTAAAAATATACATAAATAAAAATATTCTTACATAGAAACCGACAATATTATAGAGTGGCTTGAGTTGCATCCATAAACAAGAAGTCAAAACTGCTCAGAGGAGAACACATTTGGTCCGGCAGAATTATACTTTTATTTCAACGTTCATCTCAATAGAGAGTAAAACCTGGTGGAATGGAAAATCAACATTGCATCCAATCCTATCAGTTCCTCAGTAGTTCTTCCATCACTGCCCTTGAGCTCATCCTAATGAATGTAATTAATTTCCTTTGAAACTAATGAACAGTCCGCAGCAGCGTGAAATAATTCCCCGTAACGGCTATCAAATTGGCATCCAGAATATTAAATACGTGATTTTTTTTTTGTTAACTGAATTAAAGTCAGGCAAGGATTTAAGAAAGACAAACCTTCCATGTATCTAGGCACAGTACAAATAAATAGGTTGATATGGCACAAGTTTCAAAATGATCATACATGTTCTGATAAATTAAGATTAAGATTTTTGAAGATAGTAAGTTGATGAGGTTGTATATAAACACAAAGGCATGCACGGATTTATCCATGTGATATTCAACATTAAGGTTAAAATGGTATTAGAAGCCATTATAAGAATTCGACAGAACTTGAGTTAAAATGCTGTCCACACTATTGTCTCCATGCTCCAATCTTTTTAAAAACTATGGTGCAGTTGGTGTTCCCAATGTGGTCTCAGTTACATCAGCAAGAGCAAGCACAGACTAGGCAGCCATTTTGCCCAACATTTGCCCTCGGTCAGCCAAGGCCTGCTGGATCTCTCAGTCACTAATCATTATAGTTCCCCTTCCCGGTCCCATGCCGGCCTTTCTGTCCTGAGCCTCCTCCGTTGCCAGAATGATCCCACACATAAACTGGATGAGTATTCCACTTGGTTAGATCTCAACCCAACAACATGGACATTGAATTCTCCAATTTTAGTCAATCACCCCCCCCCCCCCCCCCCCCCCTCCCAACTTCCCCCACCTCTCTCTTCCCTGTGCTCCACCTGGAAGTGAACCCATGTTTTCCCTTTCCCCCCCCCCCCCCCTCCCCCCGCATGCCCTTCTACCTATATTCCTTCCTCTGGCTTCACATTTCACACCTCTTCTATCCTCATCTCCAAATAATATACCTTTTGTTTTTCTCATCTCTGGCATTAGTCCAACCATGTGCCTATCACAATAAACCCCCTCACCTCTTTCTACCTATCACTAGCCACCTCTCTTACCACTACTGCAATCAGTTTAGTTTAGTTTGCTTTAGAGATACAGCGAGGGAACGGGCGCTTCGGCTTACCGAGCCAGCGTTGACCACCGCTAGCACTTTCATACACACTAGGGACAATTTACAATCTCTACCAAAGCCAATGAACCTACGAACCTGCAAGTCTTTGGAATGCGTGAGGAAACCGGAGCACCCGGTGGAAATTGTTCAGACGATGGATCGCAACCCAAAATGGCACCTATCCAGATTCTCCAGAAATGCACTGACTCACTGAGTTACTCCAGAACATTGTGTCTTTGACTATTTATGTCTGTTCTGCTGAATAACCCTTTGATCGAGGTGTGTGAATTGGAGAGTTGAAATTATTGACAGCCTTTCAAAGGTTTGTCTTTAAAGACTGGAAGGTAAAGCTGGCTAGGATTCCAAACAAAGCATATTTATCTTCCCATCAGTGCTCCATTGATCCCGATGTTATTGTGTTCACTTAACAAAATAAAAAGGGATTTTGTGCTCTTATCTTATGTCAAAATAGCATTATTGCATTGATTGTGATTGATTCATTGTCTCTGCTTGGGAGAATTAAGAGTTTAAAGCTAAAGCATTTGTCGTGTTCTTGAAGGTTATTTCAGATATCTCAGAAGCCTTTTGGCACATATAATATCTTAAATTGTGCAAATGCAACAACAGCCTGCATCATGAGGACACATAGCAAAATCTTCCAGAAGAAACAAGCTTCTTGTCTAAAGAAATAATTCATTTGATTTTATAAATGCTGGTTTTTGAATACACGTGGTCATGCTCTCAAAATACCACTAAGAAAGTTCACAATTGATTTCATTGATCGATTGTAAGATACAGCTAAGAAGCAAGCCCTTCAGCCCACCAAGTCCATGTTTCAGTAATTAGAGTCACACAGTCATACAGCATGGTAACAGGCCATTCGGCCCAACTATCCCACTCCGCCCAACCTGCCTCAACTACAGTGGTCCCACCTGCCCGTGCTTGGCCCATATCCCTCTAAACCTGCCCTATATTCTATCTTATCCCACTTTTGCTATGACTCCCCACTCTCTGGGGAAAAGTCCTCACTGCTGACCCTCACTGCTGACCCTCAGACTATCTTCGATTGGACTTTACTGGCTTTACCTTGCACTAAATGTCATTCCCTTATCGTGTATCTATACACTGTAAATGGCTCAGTTGTAATCATGTATTGCCTTTCCGCTGCCTGGTTGGCACGCAACAAAAGCTTTTCACCATACCTCGGTACACGTGACAATAAACTCAACTGAAGTGAAATGAACAAAATTTACAGAGGTCAACTAACCTATAAACCTACATGTTTTTGGGATGTGGGAGGAAATCGGAGCACCCGGAGGAAACCCACATGATCACAGGGAGGGCTTGTAAACTGCACACAGACAGCGTCGCAAGGTCAGGATTGAACCTGCGTCTCTGGCTCTGTGAGGCAGTAGCTCTACCAGCTGCGTCACTGTGCCATTGGAGAATGAAGCAGCCCATCCACCATACACCCTAAGTCATCCAGGGCCACAAACCAGAACCAGATTTCACTGGTTGCTGATTTTGCTTGCTAACAAGGTCCTCAACATTTGAGACCATCCGACACACTCCAGGTCACTAATGTAGTGAAGGGAAGATAATACTTGAACTGAGCAAATGCAACGGCCTCGAGTGCAACAGATGATAGGCAAAGCATGAAATCCACACTCATCCAAAGGAAATGAAGCCGTAAATATTTCAATCAGAAATCAGCATGCATAGACCTTGGAATTATTAAAGAACCATTCTGACAGATATGTCCAGGAGCAATGTGATCAGAAGGCTTGCACATAATTGCCTTCCTGGTGTGTGATAATGGACCAGGGAGTGATTATAGACATTTAAAAGCAATTATTGATCTGGACTGGTGCAGAAAGAAGTTTGTTAGCCGGGGCTCGGTCAAGGAATACGTTCCAGCAGTAAAAGTCACGTCACAAACAGACTGAATTGAAATCATCAATGGATAAAATGAGGAGTGGCTGGCTACTGATTGCATGATCCTGGATGGGAGTTGCTTTCTGATATCAAAGACATACAGTGTGTGTGTGTGTTTTACGAGGATGATGCCAGGACTTGAGGATCCGAGCTATAAGGAGAGGTTGAGTAGGCTGGGACACTATTCCTTGGTGCGCAGGAGGATGAGGAGTGACCTTATAGAAATGTATGAAATCATGAGAGGAATAGATCGGGTAGACACACAGAGTCTCTTGCCCAGAGTAGGGGAATCGAGGACCAGGGTACATGGGTCTATGGTGAAGGGGAAAATGTTTGATAGGAATCTGAAGGGTAACTTTTTCACACAAAGGGTGGTGGGAGTATGGAATGAGCTGCCAGAGGAGGTCGTTCAGGCAGAGACTACCCCAACGTTTAAGAAACAGTTAGACATATATACGGATAGGACAGGTTTGGAGTGATATGGGCCAAATGCAGGCAGGTGAGACGAGCATAGCTGGGACATGTTGGCCAGCATGGGCAAGTTGGGCCGAAGGGTCTGTTTCCACACTGTATCACTCAGTGACTATAACACCCTCCAGCATCCAGCAAAAACAGAACTGAGGAAGAGTGGATTGAGCAGCATTGGTCTCTCATAGTACAACCCTCACCAAAGACAGACATAAAGTGTTGGAGTAACTCAGCGGGCCAGGCAGCATCTCTGGGGGAAAAGGACAGGTGACATTTCGGGTCAGACTGAAGAAGGGTCCTACCCTTTTCCTCCAGAGATGCTGCCCGTCCCACTGAGTTACTCCAGCACTTTGTGTCTGTCTTTGGTATAAACCAGCATCTGCAGTTCTTTGTTTCCACAGCCCTCATCAATGTTGAGCTACTGTACAATTATGCACCGCAGCAGGATGCTACATCCTTGAGAAAAATACAAAGGCTAGCCAGTCGATAAAACAAGTAAACATTATGGAATATTTTGATAAATAATCAACAATAATGAAAATGCCGCGCAGCCATTATTACGCTGCCAAGAGTGTTTATTTGTTAAATGCAATGGATGTGAACCAGAACAATGAAGTTCTTACATGCTGCAGCTTTATAGGCACAGTGGGCCTAATAACACTGGGGCTACGAGTCAGCACCCCTCCCTACCACTGGACCCTTGACCTCCTCACCCATAGACCACAATCAGTGAGGATAGGCAACAGAAGTTTAGTAGAATGAGTCTAGAAGAATGAGGGGGAAGAATGTATCTCTGAACTAAACTGAGCTAAATCTATATGTTGCTCCTTGACATATGCACTCTGTGTCATTTTCTGTAGATATGCTGATGGCAACCTCGTTTCAATGTTCCATCACAGCCATTGAGAAAAACAGCACGAAAAGTGGCCCTTCACTAATTTTTCACGTTTTATTCTCCTTATATTCTCATCGACTTCTCTGTTCAAACTCACCTTACACACAAGGGGCAATTAACCAAACCACCTGCATCTTTTTAGGAAGTGGGAGGAATTGCAGTGCCCGGTGTAAACCCATGTAGTCATAGCGAGAACGTTTAAACTCTACACGGACCGCTGTGGAGGTCAGGAGAGAACCTGGGCCTCTGGCACAGTGCAACTGCTGCTCCACTAGCTATCCCCTCAACCTCCGTTGGCTCCTACCCATCCTAAAATTGTCTGACTTCTTGTCCAACATTCAGCATTGGATAAATAAAACAATATCTTCCAACTGAAGGAATAATTTTTAGTTGCTTTCTCAAAATATTGTCCTTGGCCACTCACTCCATCTCTGCACTTGGGAGCATCTTGAGACTAATTAGCCCAAAATTACCTGGAAGTTGAAAAGTATAAGCCTGTTTTTTCTCTCAGCGTTTTGCTGTTAAGATGGAGCTGGTAGAGCCACTACCCCATAGCACTAGCGACCTGGGTTCAATCTTGACTACGGGAGCTGCCTGTGTGGAGTTGGCACGTTATCCCTGTGACAGCGCGGGTTTTCCCTGGATCCTCCTACATTCCAAAGATGAGCAGGTTTGTAGGTTAATTGACTTCAGTAAATTGTCCCTGGTTTGTAGGATAGAACCGGTGTACAGGTGATCGTTGGTCAGGGTCAGCTCGGTGGGCCAAAGGGTCTGTTTCCTCACTGTATCTCTAAACTAAACTAAACTAAACATGTGGGTTTGTAGGTTAACTGGGCTCGATAAATTGCCCCATGTGTTGGGAGTGGAAGAGAAAGTGAGGTAACATTAATCTGGTGTGAGCGGCTGATCGATTGTCAGTGTGGACCTAGTGGGCTGAAGGGCCTGTTTCCTAGTTATGTTAATATTGATATGTGAAAAGAGCAGAATTAGGCCATTCAGCCTAAACTTCAAGTCTACTCCGCCATTTAATCATGGCTGATCTATCTCTCCTCCTCAACCCCATTCTCCTGCCTTCTCCCCATAACCCCTGACGCCCGTACTAATCATGAATCTATCTATCACAGCCCTAACAATATCCACTGACGGCCTTCACAGCGCTCGGTGGTAATGAATTCCACGTCTCTATTTCTATGTCTTACAATCAGTTAGGATCCAAAATATGATAAGGAGCACATCATTCAGAAAATGTGACGAGACATTTCCTGCAGAGACACTTGCAACTCTAGAGTAACAAAGTCTATCAGAACCATCTGGTTCTGGACACAGGACACCATTCTCTGTGTAATTAATAGTCCGTCTGATGCTTTAAGCTTAAACCACTTTGCTCTGCTGGTACTCTTCATTGGGCACTCCTAGGACAAGATGGTCTCGCTCCAGTGTTTCAGTTAAGGCAAACCATCCATCTCATTTTCACCCGAAAAAGTGTACAGCACTGATATATTGGCGACTTTGAACTTTAGCCACAATTGAAGGTGAAATGCAGTGCATCAACAGGTAAATCATTATTGTTGTCCCTCACCCATGTTACTTCAACCTCCTCATGGATACATGAGGATTTCTGTCCACTTGGTCCTCAATGCCAACTCCAAAATAGACTTACGAGTGAAATTTCAACATAATGCCACATTACATGGGAAATGCATAAGTACCAAATACAAATTGTCCAATTAAGTCTCATAAAGCCCATAAAAAGCAGAGATATTCATTTGCTTTGAATCTTGAGCATTCTCGTGAGATGGGTTCTGTCAAATCTACTTTAATTGAACTGAATGTGAGTTGATAGCATGGAATTCTTCCGCTGGAGTTGAAGATTTTAAGTGACAATCATATTTAGGAAGACCACGTGAATATAAACTTTAAAGTGGAACCAATAGAATGGATTTGCTAGTCTTCAAAGGGAGTTCCTCTTCTGGACAATGAAGTCAATAGAAGCCTGCAACGCACCCACATTGAAATAAGCTTGACAGAAAATCCACCAGTCCTCCACTGACCATTTCCGTGGGATACACATTGACGGAATGCATTCTCATTCCATTTGTGTAGGAAAGAACTGCAGATGCTGGTTTAAATCGAAGGGAGATACAAAATTCAGGAGCAACTCAGCGGGACAGGCAGCATCTCAGGGGAGAAGGAATAGGTGACGTTTCGGGTCGAGACCCTTCATCAGACTGAAGAAGGTTCTCGACCCGACACGTCACCCATTCCTTCCCTACAGAGATGCTGCCTGCCCCGCTGAGTTACTCCAGCATTTTGTGTCTACCTTCTCATTCCATTTGTTAAACCCATTAATAAAGAATATTAAATATCGTAGCCACCAAGTAAAAGGGGGTTAAAAACTGCTCATGATTGAAGGGTTGTCACTTACTTGCTCGGTCGATAGTCTGGGATGGATCGATCCAGAGAAATCCTGTTGCTCAGGTAGGTGTTGTATCCATATTTCTCATATGCTCCTACAGCTTCTCGTTCCTCTTCAGTCGTGAGTGTAGATGGCAACCCTCCCTGACCTCGTCCACCAAATCCCTCAATGAGCCCGAGAGACTTTGACAATCCTAAAGTGGGAAAACGTCGAAGAATAGACTCTTATGAAAATGGGGCATTACACAGAAGTAACCTGTAAATTCGATTTTGTGTGTTTAAGGCCTACTAACATTTCTTCAGGAAAAGTGAGATTCCTAAAAATACATATATAATGTAGGAAAGTTTACTGCAGGTTCAAGTTGAACCCATTCCAGCCATCACATTGCTTGCATTGGTTGGGTTTGATAAGATTAGTACAAACACATCCTTAATCGAGATTTCACTTGACGTGTTATCTCCAGAAGAGAGAATTGGAATCTTTTTGCTGATTTTATAGTTTAGTTAGGTTAGAGATATGATGTGGAAACAGGCTCTTTGAGCCACCAAGCCCACGCTGACCAACAATCTAGTTCTATATAATGCCAGTTTCACACCCTACACACTAGGGGCAATTTACAGACAGCAATTAAACTACAAACCTGCACGTCTGTGGAATTGTGGAGGAAGCCGGAGCACCCGTAGAAAACCCATGTGGTCACAGGGAGAATGTACAAATTCCATACACACAGCACCCGCAGTCAGGATCAAACCCAGGTCTCCGGTGCTGTAAGGCAGCAACTCTGTGCCACTATGCCATCTCTAGGTGTAGAATGAGTCAGAATCCATGGATGAGGGATCTTCAGATGTCACTTGTGGGGACATAAACCATTCATCAGGCTTTTGCCCATGTCTGGAAACGTGTTAAAGCTGTTGATGGGATTGCTGAAGGAATCCAGCAGGACCAGCTTTGAAACCTTTCTCTGTACGTTGTGGAATCAGGACTGTTCTCCCAGCTTGACAAACTGCCTGGACATGCCGGCAGCCCATGTTTGGTGCCCTCCCATTCACTCACCGAGCCTACCTGAATGGTGTCACCGGGGAAGACACAAACCAACCTCCCTTCCATTGAGTCCATTTATACATTACACTGCCACAGCAAAGCCAGCAGACACTCCCTTGTCCCCCTCTCCCATCGAGCATAAGGTATAGAAGTGTGAAAACACACGCCTCCAGATTCAGGGACAGTTTTTCCCCCAGCTGTCATCAGGCAACTGATCCTTCCTACCAACAACTAGAGAGCGGTCTTGAGCTACTGTTTACCTCATTGGAGACCCTTGGACTCTCTTTGATCGGACTTTACCTTGCATTAAACTTAATTCGCATCAATCCCCTTATTGTGTATCTGTACACTGTGGATGGCTCGATTGTAATCATGTTTTGTCTGTCCGCTGACAGGTTAGCACGCAACAAAAGCTTTTCATTGTACCTCGGTACACGTGACAATTAACTAAACTCAAATGGACCCACAGAAGGCTATCCACAACTCCACGGACGTACGCCACTAATTTGCAGGTGTTTTTAAGGTGCTGCCAGAATACCCTCAATTCTGTGCCAGATACTGGCTGAAACTACATTTCTAACAGCAAGACTTCAGTCCTAATATTTTTGAGCTATGGTTGTTAAAAGCAAGTTGGTCACTTCCCCTGTGAATTATTCCCTCACAATTCAATTCCTGGTCCATGTGTGTCCTTCTCATGTAACAGCAGATCTGACAAGTGATCATTTGTTCCTTGTACAATTGTATTCTCTTTCATTTCTATTACACTGAGCGATTTCTATTTCAAGCGGGAACTTAGTCCCCATTGGGGCTGACCAGAAGTGCCCTGTCATCAATTATCTAATATGACCTAAAAGTACTTCAAAATGCATTATTCGCCTGCTTATAAAACCCAACATTAATAGGGTACTGTCATTATTATTTACTCAGACTTTTATTTTTTAACTGTTTTAACAGTTTTAGCGTGTGAAAAATGATTAACTTTGCAGCACTAAATTGTTGAGGACTTTTGACAGATGACTTCCTGATACTGGACACTGTGGTCGTTAGTGATAAAGCTGAATCTTTCATATTTTGGTAATGCTAACTCAGGGCTGCCAACATTGGGTGACAGTTGAGTGAGAAATTGCAAGGGAGCATAGCGACGAAGCCTGAGTAAGCGTAGCCACCGAGGGGGGAAGGGTGTGGGAGAGGGGTGTCCCACCTCCCATCGTATGGAGCTTTTGCATTTTTCAGCTTGAAATTGAGCAATCTGGTGCATACTGTAGCGAGTCTTTTAACTTACACTTGAATGCAACATTTATGCTTTAATTTCGATTAGGTATGAATAAGGTTAGGCTAAATTACATTCCTAATTACATTCCACAGTAGAGCCAGGCTCTGATCAACAGGTGCAGCACATGAATGGCCTTAGTATATTCATGTATGGAAATCAGATTATAATTCATGCTGGTATGCATATATAGAGAGAAGCAAAAACATAGAAACAAGGCAAGAGGAGTCGGATTTCCATCACTGTTCTGCACAAATAAATTAATCAACTTTACCCTTTGTCTATAGAAACAAGACAATAATAATGCCACATATTCAACCGTACATGGTTCAATTAAATTAGGATATATATGTAAAACATACAGGCCCTTCAGCCCACCAAATCCACACCGACCAGCAATCTACCAGTTGCATCCTACACGCCAGGGACATTTTACTGAAGCCTAAAAACCTGCACTTCTTTCGGATGTGGGAGAAACCGGAATATCCGGGGAAAGCCCGTGTGGTCATAGGGAGAATGTACAAATTCTGTACAGACAGCACCCGTAGTCAGGATCAAATCTGGGTCTGTGGTGCTGAATGGCAGCTACTCTACTGCTGCGCCACCGTGCCACCCCATTAAATTATTTTTTCTGTAATATATTTATTATGGTGTCACGTCAATAAAGATGAACACATGATTCCGATTTCTGCCCTTAGTTGGATAACACACATCTCCAGTCATTGTGTTTTACATCAATATGACTGGTTTTCTCGACCTGAAACATCACCCATTCCTTCTCTCCAGAGATGCTGCCTGTCCCCGCTAAGTTATTCCAGCTTTTTGTGTCTATCTTTCCCTCTGCCCCCCCCCCCCCCCCCCCCCCCCCCACACTGTCTCTTCCCTCCACGCCCCCCCCCCCCCCACCCCCCCCCGGATTGCGGGCCGCCCCAGGTGCTCTGTGTCCAGCCGGGGTCCGGGGGAGATGATGGTCAGTGACCTGGGGGTCGGGCATCGGAGCGGAGCCTTAGGCCGAGATTCATCGCCGCGGCTCTGGAGGTGGCACCGACACCCCCACTCACCCGGTCCGCCCCTGGCTCCGGGCCGGGGTTAAAACTCCATGGGGTGTGGACGGAACGGCCGACGGACACAGAGCCGTCCGAGGTGAGGGTTGGAGGTGTGAGCGATGTCTCAGGGGTCGGTGCGGGGACCACCACCGTGTCTCACCTATCACACCATTTGCACGGAAATGTGGAGTTTAGTTTAACTTTTTTCCCCCAAATCATCCCGCGGGCCGGATTGGACCCCTTTGCCGGCCGGTAGTTTGACACCCCTGCTTTAAACCAATGCCCTCTAGTTCTTGAATCACATATCCAGGGAAAATATTCCCATGGTTTTTATTCATCTTTAAAACAATTTTGAATTTCCAGCACCTGCAGATTTTGATTCCATGAATGTCAAATGGAATCATTAGTACTGCAGTTACGTTGCCATTTTAAATAGTGCGCGATGGGCTTAAGCCAATCAAATTGCTCGTTCTTTACGGGAAACCCGCCGACAGAAAACTATTCTCATTGGTGAGTGTGGAGGAGATCTGGAAGCCTCGGCGACTTGAATTGTCTATGACTTTATTTATTTATTTATTTATTTATTTTTTAAGTTGAGTGTGAGAAATTCTGTGATCCGCGTGAGATTTTCGTGAAATGCGTGAGTCTCACGCTCAATGCGTGAGAGTTGGCAGCCCAGGCTTACTAGTGTGTTTTTTAAATAGTGTTCAGTGGATCACCACTTTCCATCACCCCTTTGCTACACCACCTTTTATTTTCCCATCTTACACAGAGCGAGTCACCCACAGAGTTGTGAATCTGTGGAATCACCCAGAGAGTTGTGAATCTGTGGAATTCTCCGCCACAGAAGGCAGTGGAGGCCAATTCACTGGATGTTTTCAAGAGGGAGTTAGATATAGCTCCAAGGGCTAACGGAATCAAGCGATATGGAGAGAAAGCAGGAACGGGTTACTGATTTTGGATGATCAGCCATGATCATATTGAATGGCGCTACAGGCTTGAAGTGCCGAATGGCCTACTCCTGCACCTATTTTCTATGTTTCTAATTAGAAAATGGCAACAATGCGGGAAGACATTTGGCCCTTTAAGTCCATGTTAGCTCTTTTACCCATTCATCTGGCCATTAATTGTTGCCCTGTAATTTTTTTTTTCCAAGTGTAAACTGAATTCACTTGCTAAAGCCAATTGCCGCCACCACTGTCAAGTTATACATTGCAGATGTTAAATATTCATAATGAAAACGCAGTTCCTTTCTCCTTCACGATTCTGCGTGTCCTTAAGTTTTTAACCCCTCTGCCTCTGGACTGTTTCCACCTACTCTGCTCGAGTCCCTCACTGTTTTGAATACATCTTTCACATTTCAAAAATTTCTCCACTCAAAAAGGGAAGGCAGCCATGGGCACATTAGTCACCACCAATACTGTGTTTTGTTCAAAAGGCCACGAGAGGTGCTTCAATACTGACGGCTGGTATCCCCATTTGCTAATCTCTTGTCACCTCCGAGAACCATGAACGTGATCAAGAACTAGTGTTTGTTGCAAGGCCATTTCATCTGAAGCCCAAGTATTGTCAAACATTTTAACTACCTTTCCCATTACCATACTGACCCTTTCTCTTAGTGAGGCTATACGCAAATTGGAGGAGCAGCTCCTCATATTTCGCTTGGGCAGTTTACAACCCAGTGGTATGAATATTGATTTCTCTTATTCCAAGCAACCCCTGCATCCCCTCTTTCTCCATCTCTCCCTTACCCTAGTTGTCCTGCTAGCTTCACAGTTCGTATCCCTTCGTTACACCTCTTCCACAGCCAACAATGGACCATTGTGGGCTCCACCTTTCCATGGTCATCGGTGCCAGCTCTGATTTGTTTTGTATCTTTTCTGTATCTGTTCACACCTCTAGTTTCCCTCACCCCAGGCTCTCAGTCTGAAGAAGGCCTTCGATCCGAAATAATGCCTATTCCTTTTCTCCAGAGATCCTGCCTGACCTGCTGAATGCCTGATAGCATTTTGTGTCAATCTTTATTGCAGGCACTTTGACATTTCTGGAGGTTTAAAACTGCAGCACTGAGATGCAAGAGTGTTTAAATATGGGCGATGCTTGTAAATGTTTAATAGACATGAATTCATAGAACCAAGGACAAAGCATTCAAATGACAATTCTTAGAAAATGGATCATGTGATTTTTTTAAACTACCAACACGGACTGTACGCAGAGTAAATAGGATCAGTGATCATCAGTGATCACAATCACTGGCACGGTGAACCAAAGGCTTCATTAAAACAGTGGTTACCAGTCAGGATTCATGTTAGTGGTCTGGCATTTTGCCAGTGGAGAACTCACACCTAATGGCATTGACTGTCCTACACCAAGTATTTCAACCCTTTGCATAATAAGTTGAAGCTCTTGAATCCACAGAACATAATTAGTGGTTACACAGAAAAGCTGGAGAAACTCAGCGGGTGCAGCAGCATCTATGGAGCGAAGGAAATAGGCAACGTTTCGGGCCGAAACCCTTCTTCAGACTGATCAGGGGAGGGGGTGGGTGGGGACAAGAAAGGGAAAAGGAGGAGTAGCCGGAAGGCTGGAGGGTGGGAGGAGACAGCAGGGGAGCTGAGGAAGGGGAGGAGACAGCAAGGACTAACAGAATTGGGAGAAGTCGATGTTCATGCCCCCGGGGTGCAGACTCCCCAAACGGAATATGAGGTGCTGTTCCTCCAATTTCCGGTGCTGCTCGCTGTGGCCATGGAGGAGACCCAGGACAGAGAGGTCGGAGACGGAGTGGGAGGGGGAGTTGAAGTGCTGAGCCACCGGGAGGTCAGCTAGGTTATTGCGGACCGAGCGGAGGTGTTCGGCGAAACATAATTAGTGAATCATTACAGAGAGAAAAAAAAACCAAGGGGCTGTATAATGCTCAGTGAAGACTGTGCATTCACAGGTGCAGACAATGTTCTCAACCCGTCAGCATTTTTAGGAGAATAGAACTGGCAAGAAAATAATGTTTGGATCAATGATCATCCCGCGTGCTCAGGTCAAGATGTAGCAGGAAACTCCAGGACAGAAGCTCATTCTGGAAGACAAGGTATAAAAACGCACACCTTACCTCCCCCTCCCCCCCCCCATGGAAACCTCTCTGCTACTGGTCTCTGGCAGCCATGGCGACTGTGCCTTTAAGAGTAGGTGTTCTTTTCTTAGGGCTGTGCCCAAAGGTGGGCAAAACATAGACTACAATGCTTCTGCTCCTGATGGAACCCAAGACAGTCACTGTTTAACACAACTGTGATGGCAATCACAGTAATGCTGTGTACATCTGCTTTTAAATTATCTGCCACTTGAAGGCAGTGGAGTCCAATTCACTGGATGTTTTCAAGCAGACTTATGCCCCTGTCCCACTTAGGCAACCTGAACGGAAACCTCTGGAGACTTTGCGCCCCACCCAAGGTTTCCGTGCGGTTCCCGGAGGTTGCAGGTGGTTGCCGGAGGTTGCAGGTAGTGGAAGCAGGTAGGGAGACTGACAAAACACCTCCGGGAACCTCTGGGGACCGCACGGAAACCTTGGGTGGGGCGCAATGTCTCCAGAGGTTTCCGTTCAGGTTTCTTAAGTGGGACAGGGGCATTAGATATAACTCTTAGGGTTAATGGAACCAAGGGATATGGGGAAAAGCAGGAATGGGATACTGATTTTTGATGATCAGCCATGATCATATTGAATGACGGTGCTGGCTCTGAATGGCCAACTCCTGCATTTATTTTCTATGTTTCTATGTTAACAATCTTGTTTTATCAATCTTGTTGCAGCAATATTTTAGTGCACCAAAAAGGGTATGCCTAATTTCTACTCAACAGGTTCACTTAGGGTCTGTAAAGCTGGCACATAATGTCAAGAGAGGAAGTCAAAATAAGCCTTCAAATGCATGGACCCTTCCTGGCATACATCTCCCTAATGCCGTAATGTGGTTCAAGAACCAAATTAAGTTAAACACAGATTGTAACAAATTCTAGAGCAAATGGGAAGACAATTTCTTTTTAAAAAATCAGCAACATTTCTGCTGGTAAAATGAGCAGATCTTGAGAAAATTGTGTCTTTCTCTTCACTCCCTCTCTTCTATCTCAAAAACATGGTGCTGTTGAATAACATTCACACCAAGGATCAGGAACCACAAAGGGCATACATTGGTCATTTTAAAAAGTTGCTGTTCATTTAAAATAGTTTCAAAATATTGACCTACATGAATAACAAGAAGAAAACCTGTAATTTGGAGTGCCTCATTTAATGGTACAGTCTTTATTGCCAACTTAACCTATTGGCAATGATTGTGCTGGCCACGTTCATACCAGCAGGCTGGACCAGCCTTTACCAGCTTATCTTCACCCATGGATAAAACAAATCAAATCAAGTCGCGTCAAGTTCATTGTTATATTCACAAGTAGAGTGAGATAAAGCTGCACAAGTAGAGGTACAATACACTGCAACGTCCAACAAATGGGAAATATATTTGAGGTGAAGGTGATTTTGAATTAATGAACGATGCATGGAGGGTATGAATGAAAATGGGTGATTTGCATTTAATCTGTGGCCCAAACCTGGAGCATGTCCAGAAGGTATTCTTTACTGTGTAAAAATCTTAATATGTGTCCATACCTTTTTCAGCTTGTCCCTCAATGAATCTTTACTGCACATTGGACTAGGTCAGAAAGACATTACAATGTACACCCTATATTATCAGCGATGTTTCCCAATTATGTTTCTAAATTTCTTACCAATCACTCATTAACATTGCCTGGGGGAACAATCTCTTGCCCTCACCAAACCTACCAGATAGTTACAGAGTTGACGTGGAAAAGCTTTTCCCACTGAGAGTAGGGAAGATTCAAACAAGGGGACATGACATGAGAATTAAGGGACTGAAGTTTAGGGGTAACATGAGGGGGAACTTCTTTACTCAGAGAGTGGTAGCTGTGTGGAATGAGCTTCCAGTGAAGGTGGTGGTGGCAGGTTCGATTTTATCATTTAAAAATAAATTGGATAGTTATATGGATGGGAAGGGAATGGAGGGTTATGGTCTGAGCGCAGATATATGGGACTAGGGGAGATTATGTGTTCGGCACGGACTAGAAGGGTCGAGATGGCCTGTTTCCGTGCTGTAATTGTTATATGGTTATATATGGTTATAGTGTCTTTGTTCATTTCAACAAAAGTAAAATGACGCAGACTCTCTTCTTCCCAATTAAACAGCTCCTGCAGCTAAGAAAGGCCAGGAAACCTGCTGTTGGTTTCCATGGGAGTTGGAAGGGTGCCGTCGCTTTTCCAGGTCACTTCCTCGGGTCACAGAGAGCCCAGATACTGATCTGTTATTGATAGTAGTGAAGGAGACAGAACGATGTTGTGCACAATTAAAAGGGCCAATGTTGGGCCGAGCACACACTCAGTGGAAGAAGATGTTCGTGGTATTGAACGACCCCCTTACTTGGAAGCTCAGGGTTGAAAACATTTAATGATTTATACTACCCAAAGTAGCAGGCCCAAGTTTTTTTTTAAACGGCACCTTAGAATGCCTTCTTTTTCTCCTTCCTTCCACATCAAGTATTACAGCCTCAGCATATTCAATGTTACTTTCTTGATATTGGTGCACAGCTTAAGATGCAGAAGATGTGATAGGCTCTTAGACGTATATGAAAGTTTTATGCACAGCCACTGCAAGATGTTTATCTGCATTTGGATCACATTCTAAATGACAGGCGCAGAGTTCCATCAAACTTACATAAAGGAGAAAACCACACACATACAAAGACATCGACCACTATCGGGGAAGGATCATTTTGCCTTGAACACAGCACTGGAGTAACTCAGCGGGTCAGGCAGTATCTCTGGCATGGAGAGGCGATGTTTTAGGTTGGGACCCTTCCTCAGACTTAGCCTTTGCCCTTCTCCTTAATAAGCAGACCGTCAGATTGGGCATCTACCCAGGACTTATTAAAGAGATTATGGCTGAAATGCTACCAGGGCTGGTGAACACTTCCCAGTATGGTAATGGGCCCTTTGGCCAATTTGCCCACACTGACCAACATGTCCCATCTACACTAGTCCCGCCTGCCTGCGTTTGTCCCCTATCCTTCGAAACCTATCACCTCACAGTCAGTCTGAAAAAGGGTTCCAACCCAAAATGTCACCTATCCATAATCTCCAGTGATGTTTGTTGCTTGACCTGCTGAGTTACTCCAACACTTGTGTCTTTTTTTGTAAACCAACATCTGCGGTTCATTGTTCATCTCTACTGTTGTACTCAAATGATCTCATGATAAAGGCCAACATACCACTTATCTTTCAAATTGCTTGCTGAGCCAGCAAAATAACTTTCAGTGATTGGCATACAAGGACATTCAGGTCTTTCCAAACACCAACTATCATTTTAGTTTAGTTTAGTTTAGAGATACAGCACGGAAATAAGCCCTTCGGCCCACCGAGTCTGCGCCAACCAATTATCCATGCACACTAACCTACACACACGAGGGACAATTTACATTTACAACAAGCCAATTAACCTACAAACCCGCACTTCTTTGGAGTATGGGAGGAAACTGGAGATCCCAAAGAGAATCCACGCAGGTCATGGGGAGAATGGACAAACTCCGTACAGACAGCACCCCTAGTCAGAATCGAACCCAGGTCTCCGGCGTTATAAGGCAGCAACACTACTGCTATGCCACCGTGCCACTCATCTTTCAATCTCTCACCACTTTAAAATGTTCTATTGGCATTATCCATGCAATATTCATTTTGCCATGCCATCCATATATGGGTCTGTTGAGATGCTTCTGAAGCCTCCCTGCATCCTTCTCATGCTCACTCTGCCACCTGGCTTTGCATTATCAGCAAGCAAGAGATGAATTTCCAGGGAAAGTTAGTATTCCTTTTGCCATACTAATGGTTTGCATAGTTGAAATAAAATTGTTATAGAAAATGAAAGCTTTGCTTCACAACTCAGCTTTTATCTTGGTCCCAAACTACCTAATTTTAAAATAATGGAAGCAAAATAAAGAGCATTGACTTCCCAGTGACAGAACAGCGGGGATTCTTCCACTTAGTAAAATTACAGCATATTGGCGGCCCTCCACGGTTACAGAGTATTATCGAGCACTCTATCACTGGAAGCTTGGAAGACATGTCATTGTTTCTCATTTGCAAAGGCTCATTTCACTTGTATTCGTACAATATTGCCAGAAGTGGATTAACTGTAATAAGAATTGTATCAGCTTTTTGCAACTTATCATGTGATGACTGCCTTGGTAACACACCATAGCAACTCTACCATGATGTCCATTATCCTGATGATCACGAAGATGGACATAATCCTTCAATGCTTGGTGCTACAAGAAACACCCAGAGAGTTGTGACTCTATGGAATTCTCCGCCACAGAAGGCAGTGGAGGCCAAACCACTGGATATATTTAAGAGAGAGTTAGATCCAGCTCTTAGGGCTAATGGAATCAAGGGATATGGGGAGAACAGGAAATGGGTACTGATTTTGGAGATCAGCCATGATCATATTGAATGGTGGTGCTGGCTCAAAAGACCGAATGACCTACTCCTGCACCTATTTTCTATGTTTCTAAATGCAAACCTTGATGTGATATAAGTAAAAGTCGCATCTTGACCACTTCCTGTCTGCACTGTATATTGATTTTAGAAAAACCGCTACCATATATCGCTATGATTTTTGGCCATCTTACTCACAGCCATCCTCCACTGAGGCAGCCATGACAAATTTTCTGATTGATGAAAAATAAAAAAGTTATGAAAGCTTACAAAATCTTGGGATCAGCTGATTGGTCCTTTTGCCTGTCAATCACCACGATAAAGTTAACGCCCCTTCCTGCGTTGGGGGAGCGTGTTGGGGGGGGGGGGGGGGGGGCTATAAAAACCCCGGATGCCTGGACGTGAGTCTGTCACTCTGGAAGATCGCGAGGGAGAGTCCACAACTGTGATTCTAAGCTGTGAATCAACTGAACTGGATTCTGCAATGTACTTGCAATAAATGATTTGTTAGCCCTTAATGACAATGCAATGAGTTGTTTGGAAATTTGGTGGCCTGCACTCTGCCTGAAATGCTATGAAATTGAGTTTGGTGGCCTGCACTCTGCTTGAAATAGAATTTCAAGGAATAGCCGTGAGTGAACTGCCAACCCACCAGCCCTGAGCGACTGTTCTGCCAGCCCACCAGCCCTGAGTGACTGAGCTGCCAGCCCACCAGTCCTGAGTGACTGAGCTACCAGCCCACCAGCCCTGGAGCTTCCAGCCTATCAGGCCTGAGCTGCCAGCCCACCAAGCCTGAGTGACTGAGCTGCCAGCCCAATAATCCATTAGGCCCACAATGTCCATACTAGCGCTCTGGAAACCAGTCCCTTCGACCCACAACACCCATACTAGCGCTCCAGAAAGTCGTCCCCCCCCGCCCCCATTGCATTGGGGGACCAGCCCTCCCGTGTGAACATGGGACCCAACGGGTCCCACTTAGTCTAGTTTCATATATCACAAATGAGAAAGGAAGTGTGATTTTTGGTGACAGTTAAGTTAATTTTGAGGCCAATCTTTTTCAACCCTAATAAAATGAAAATTTTGAACTGGTCTGAATGTTTAGTTGAATTTTAGTTGAGCCACCATGTGCCCCGACATGTGATTCCAACTGATTCAATAAAGTGAAGAGGATGTACATAGTCAATCTGGAAGAAGGAAGGTATCTGGGCTTAGTGCATTCATGCATGATGGACGGTCGATGGTTGGTGCAAACTTGGTTAATTGAAGGACCTTCATGTCGTTACCTGCTCCATATCTCCAAGGCTCAACGACAAAAATTCAGCTCCTTATCATAATCGAGCGCCCACTCCAGCTAGATTAGTGCAAGAATTATGGCATTAAGATAAACTGTTCCTTTCAAAATTGTTATCCCAATACACTGTTAAGTTTAAGTGTTTGTGCATTTAGTTGACACATGGGTTCTCATTAAAAAATTATTATTTATACAGTTACCAAAAAAAAGTTACATTTAGTTGCATGAAGCTTCAGTGAATTATCGTTGTTATGAATTATTTATTTATTTGCTGGAGAAAGGAGTAATTGGTAGGATTTTCACCCAATGTAAAACCAAGAAACACTTTGTTAGAAATAATAGCAAACGCAGGTACAATTTTCTTCATTTCGGCATGCAGCACTATATTTTGGTACTTAAAGATTATTGGTCATTTTGGGGGTGTTAATGCTAACAAAAGAAACAAATCAATAATCCAATGCATTTAATTGGTACCATGTTCAAAGGTTTCAAAGTACTTTAATTGTCACGTGTACCAATTAAGGTACAGTGATATGCGAATTATCATACAGCCATATGAAAAAAAAGCAACAAGACACACAAATACATAAAAGTTAACATAAACATCCACCACAGCGGATTCCCCACATTCCTCACTGTGATGGAAGGCAAAACATTCTTCTTCCTCGTTGTTTCTCCCGCAGTCGGGGCAGTCGAACCATCTGTCTGGGCTATCGAAGCTCCCGCTGCCAGCGGTCGAAACTCTTGCAGCCGGCAGTCGAAGCTCCCTCGTCGGGGCGATCGAAACTTCCGCGTCGGGGCGGTCGAAACTCCCGCGGCTTAGAGTTCCCGATGTCGGTCACAGACAAGAGACCGCGGGCTCCGTGATGTAAATCCGCAAGCACGCATGGTTAGAGCTCCGAGGTCGATCCCTGGCAAAGGGATCGCGGGCTCCGCGATGTTAAAGCCCCGTAGGCTCCCCTGTGGTGGAGCTCTCAAAAGTTGGTCTCCAGCAAAGGCCGCCAACTCCTCGATGTTAGGCCGCAGTGCGGACGGAGATACGATACGGAGAAAAATCACATCTCTGTCGAGGTAAGAGATTAGAAAAAGTTCCCCCCAACCCCCTACCCCCCACATAAACCAAGCTAAAGAACACTAAAAACATACATTTAACACATGTATTAAAACACAAATAAGGAAAGGACAGACAGACTGTTGGCGAGGCAATGCATTGAATTGGTATTATGTTCATGGACTAAAATTAGATAATTAATTTTAGTCACAGTTGGTATATATTGAACACTTCCTCCAATTATTTCCATGTTTCCATTCATCATCGAGGGGACCACAGATAGCGGGTGTTAGGCTTGGAAATAATGATTAAAAAACAGTGGGAAATTATGTTGGTGTGATTGTTTTAGGGGAAGCAGATAAGGGTGAAAAGGGAAAGTGGTTATACTAATAGAAGTAAATAGTGATGCTGGTTTACACTGAAGACAGACACAAAATGGTGGAGTAACTCAGTCGGACGGGCAGCATCTCTGGAGAGATCTTCAGATCTGAAGAAGGATCTCAACCCGAAACGTCACCCATGCCTACTATATGAAGATGCTGCCTGTCCTGCAGTTACTCCAGAATTCTGTGTCTACCCTCAGTGTTTCCATTGAGCCCTGTCTCTACATAATATTTTTATTGTGCATTTGGTACCGGGTGGACTGGAACATTATGATAATATTCCATGCATATACCCACTTGATTTTTTAACTTGGCTTTCAGTAGATTTCAATTTTAAATCCGCACAATGGGGTTTATCAACTACTTATTCGATCCACGATGTCAGATGATTTTAATTTAGATCGAGAGATCAATAGGCTTACAAGATACAAAGCGCTGAAAGGATTTAGAAAAAGAGTAAGACACTTGAACTGTCATAACTATGTAATCTACGAAGATGAGCTTTGTTTTAAGACCTAAAAGCAAAGTGGTAGTCACGTGTTCAAATGCATTTGTTAGATCACACCGAGCAGACTTGAGACACATTTAAACAGGATATCAATAGTATTCGGATGAAATGCATTTGGGAAATGTTACAAGCCTAAACAATTCTGTCTGGTGGATTCAAGAACAAAATTCTTCAGGTTACCTGTTGTTGAACTCAAAGAACAATTGCCCAATTGCCCTGGCCTCTGCTCAGTTCTTAACAGAATTCAGTCAATCTTCCACAACAGTGAAGGCTGAAGAAGAATGGCTGAATAGGGTCTAGATTGAAATACAGAGCAGAAATGGATCCTTGCAGCCCATCTCCTTCATGCCAATTGTGATGTCTATCTACACATCAGTCTGAAGAAGGGTCCCAACCCGAAGCATCATCCATCCTTTTCCTCCAGAGATGCTGCCTGACCCACTGAGTTACTCCAGCATACAATGTCTATCTTCCTATCTACACTAATCTTATTTGTCCATGTTAGGCCACATCCCCAAATCATGCTGATTCCTCCGAATCAGTCCCTTGTAGTGTGTGGGTCTCAAAATGAGGCAAGTAGTCCGCAGTTTGAGAAGCACTTTACTTTATTTCCTCCCGGTTCAGGGGAAGACGAAACCAGGGAAAGATGGCACCCAAACCCTGCCTTTTATACCCTCCGGCTAAGGACCACCTCCGGACTGCACCACTCCTGTGCCGAGGGGTTCGGCAGTATAATGGGACGACCCTTAGGAGCCGCCACAGGACCCCCCCCCAGAACCAGAGGCACAAAACGCACCGGCGGGCGCACGACCCGGCCGGCCCGCGTGCGGAAGTCAGCAGATCCCGGGGCTTGCGGGGGCGTAGGTGGAGGGACAGGTCGAGGGGCCGGCGGGAGGACAGGTGGAGTGACAGGTGGAGGGAGTCGTGAGGGGGGACGCCCTCGGGGCCGAGGTTGAGCAACCAGCACCGGCTGGTCAATGTCCAGGTGCGCCGGCTTCAAACGGTCAATCGACACGGCCTCCGGCCGGCCCCCCATGTCCAGGACAAAAGTCGACTGCCCGTGTTCCAGCACCCGGAACGGGCCCTCGTACGGCCTCTGAAGTGGCGTCCGGTGGGCATCATGGCGCAGGAAGACGTATGGGCAGTCCGTGAGGGCCATTGGCACGTGTGGGCGAAATGACCCATGGCGGGATGTCGGGACGGGTGCGAGCCTGCCAACTCGCTCGCGAAGGCGTTGAAGGGTGGAGGAGGGCGTTTCCTGCTGCTCCGGCGCCGACGGCACGAACTCCCCGGGCACTGTGAGTGTCGACCCGTACACCAGCTCCGCCGATGATGAGGCCAAGTCCTCTTTGGGAGCGGTCCGGATGCCCAGCATGACCCACGGCAACTCGTCCATCCAGTCCGGGCCGGTGAGCCGTGCCTTCAATGCCGCCTTCAGCTGCCGGTGGAACCTCTCCACCAGACCGTTAGCCTGCGGGTGGAACCTGCAGCTCCACCCAGCAAGCGAGTTATGGCCTGCGGGTGGAGCCGTGGTGTGTGGGCAGCTGCACCCCCAGCAAGCGAGCCATGGCTGACCACAGCTCGGAGGTGAACTGTGGCCCCCGGTCGGAGGAGATGTGCGCCGGCACCCCGAAGCGAGCAATCCAGTGCGCGGACAACGCACGAGCACACGAAGCCGATGAGGTGTCAGCCAACGGAATGGCCTCTGGCCACCGCGTGAAGCGGTCCACCATGGTCAAAAGGTGGGTGATGCCCCGGGACGGTGGAAGGGGCCCCACAATGTCCACGTGGAGATGGTCGAACCGCCGGTGAGGTAGACCGAACTCCTGGAGAGGTGCGCGGACATGGCGCTGGATCTTTGCTGTCTGGCACGGGATGCAGGTGCGAGCCCAATGGGCAACTTGCTTGCGCAGACCGTGCCACATGAAGCGAGCTGCCACCAGTGCCGTTGTCGCCCGGATTGATGGGTGAGCCAGTCCGTGGATGACCTCGAACACTCTCCGGCGCCAGGTGGCAGGGACGATGGGGCGCGGCTGACCGGACGACACATCGCACAGGATTGTCATACCCCCAGGACCGAGAGGGACATCCTCAAGACGGAGTCCGGAGATGGCAGTCCGGTAGGTGGGCACCTCGTCGTCCGTGAGCTGTGCCGCCGCCAGAGCAGAATAGTCCAATCCGGGCGCCACCTCGAACACGGCATTTATAGCAGGGCGGGACAATGCGTCGGCCACCCGGTTCTCTTTCCCCTTGACGTAGCGGATGGCTGTGGTGTACTCGGAGATGTAAGCTAACTGCCGCTGCTGACGTGCGGACCAGGGGTCGGAAACCTTCTGCAGGGCGAAAGTGAGCGGCTTATGGTCGGTGTAGGCGGTGAACGGGCGGCCCTCCAGGAAGTAACGAAAATGGCGCACAGCCAGGTACAGAGCCAGGAGCTCACGATCGAACGCACTGTACTTGGTCTGCGCGCGGTTGAGGTGCCGACTGAAGAAGGCCAGAGGCCGCCAAACTCCGCCCGTCAGCTGCTCCAGTACAGCACCAACTGCCGACTCCGAGGCATCCACAGTGAGAGCAGTCGGGGCATCTTCCCGCGGGTGCACCAGCAGCACGGCCCGAGCAAGGGCCTCCTTCGCGCCGTCGAAAGCTGCCTCCGCCTCGTGGGTCCACTCAACGCTCTTCTGCTGCCCACCCGCCAGAAGTTGATACAGGGGCCGCATGATGTGGGCCGCGGATGGCACGAAACGATGGTAGAACGCCACCATGCCGACAAATTCCTGCAGGCCACGCACCGTGCGTGGGCGGGGAAACCGACGGACGGCGTCAACCCTGTCAGGTAGGGGAACCGCGCCTTGCGCAGTCACGCGGTGGCCGAGAAAGTCAATTTCGTTGACCCCAAAACGGCACTTGTCCAGGTTGATGGCCAAACCATGCTCGCTGAGCCGCTGACAGAGCTGTTGAAGGTGAGCGCAGTGTTCCTGCTGCGAGCGGCTGGCCACCAGGATGTCGTCCAGGTACACGAACACGAATTCGAGGTCACGACAAACCCCGTCCATGAGGCGCTGAAAGGCCTGTGCAGCGTTTTTGAGGCCGAACGGCATCCGAGTAAACTCGTAAAGCCCGAATGGCATGATGATAGCCGTCTTGGGTACGTCATCCGGGTGAACCGGGATCTGGTTATAACCCCGTACCAGATCCACTTTTGAAAAAAATGTGGCCCCAGCCAAATGGGCCGTGAAGTCCTGGATGTGGGGTACGGGGTATCGATCCGCTGTTGTTGCAGCGTTCAGCCGTCGGTAATCCCCACAAGGTCGCCAGCCCCCGCTTGACTTAGGGACCATGTGGAGTGGGGACGCCCAAGGGCTGCTCGAAGGGCGGACGATCCCCAAGGCCTCCATCGTGCGGAATTCCCGCCGTGCCAGACGCAGTTTATCTGGTGGCAGTCGTCGTGCTCGTGCATGGAGGGGTGGGCCGGTAGTCGGGATATAATGTGCAACTCCGTGGCTGGGGGTTGCTGAATGAAACTGCGGAGTGAGAATGTCCGGGAACGCAGCCAAGATTCGTGCGTATCGGGAGTCCACGGACGCCAGTGGCCGTCCCACCGGTTGACCCAAGCGCATTATTAATGGCTGACAATTAAACACAGCACATCAAATAAATAATTCAAGGTGCACTGCCTATTCCTGTTGGTTATGAATTAATTCAGGAAGTTGTTAAAATATCAATATTTGAAACTTTGGAGAAACTCAGCGGATGAGGCAGCATCTACGGAGCGAAGGAATAGGTGACGTTTCAACCCGAAACGTCACCTATTCCTTCGCTCCATAAATGCTGCCTCACCCGCTGAGTTTCTCCAGCTTTTTTGTCTACCTTTGATTTTTCCAGCATCTGCAGTTCTTTCTTGAACATATTTTAAACTTTGTTCTGTTTCCTTACTTCAATTTACATCTTAATTCTCCGACTCGTGAAATATTTTTCTTCCACGTTAAACCGCTACTTGTATATTTTCAATTAATTTGCATACTTCTCTTCAATCCTTCTTTTCATTGTACACCCTAATTTTATTGTTAGGTGGCTACACTGTTTTTCCAAACATGTATATGAACATCCTAGCTCTACTCTACTCTTATTGCCTCCAGCAATTTTACAGACAAAAGTATTAATCCCCAAGAGTATTCAACCAGGTTGTGCCCAGTGCAAGTGTTTCCAAAATAGAGATGATACAGGTTTGTCTTTTATGAAGATATCACAGACAATAGACAATAGGTGCAGGAGCCAGCACCGCCATTCAATGTTGATCATGGCTGATCATCCCCAATCAGTACCCCGTTCCTGCCTTCTCCCCATATCCCCTGACTCCGCTATTTTTAAGAGCCCTATCTAGCTCTCTCTTGAAAGCATCCAGAGGCAGCCCTCTGAGGCAGAGAATTCCCCAGACTCACCACTCTCTGTGAGAAAAAGTGTTTCTTCGTCTCCGTTCTAAATGGCTTCCTCCTTATTCTTAAACTGTGGCCCCTGGTTCTGGACTCCCCCAACATCGGGAACATGTTTCCTGCCTCTAGCGTATCCAAACCCTTAACAATCTTATATGTTTCAATGAGATCACCTCTCATCCTTCTAAACTCCAGAGTGTACAAGCCCAGCCGCTCCATTCTCTCAGCATATGACAATCCCGCCATCCCGGGAATTAACCTTGTAAACCTACACTGCACTCCCTCAATAGCAAGAATGTCCAAGAATGTCCAGAGAACAGTGCAGCACAGGAAAGGGCTCTTCAGCCACAATGTTTGTGCCGAACATGATGCCAAGTTAAACTGACCTCATGTGCCTGTACATGATCCATATTCCTTTATTCCCTGCACTTCCATCTGCCTATCCAAAAGCCTCTTGAACACCACTAGTGTATCTTTCTCCACCACCACCCCTGGCCCCAACACTCTCTGTGTAAATAGAACTTGCTCCACATGTCTGCATTCAACTTTCTCATTCTCACCTTATGGCTATAGTTTAATTTAGTTTAGAGATACAGTGTGGAAACAGGCCCTTCGGCCCACCCAGCCATGCCAACCAGCGATCGCTCCGTACACTAACTCTATCCTACACACACTAGGGACAATTTACAATTTTATCGAAACTGTACATCTTTGGAGTGTGGGAGGAAACCAGTGCCCCTGGAGAAAACCCAGAGCAGGGAGAAGGTAAAAACTCCATAAAGACAACACCCGTAATCAGGATCGAACCTGGTGCTTTAAGGCAGCAATTCTACCGCTGTGCCACCGTGTCATCCCAATATTATTAAATCATATTTGTGGTTTTCGTTCAGGTTTCCTAAGTGGGACAGGGGCATAACAATACATGGCTCCTCAAAATCATCCTCATCAGCCTGAACATGTCCAACTCCAACTTTCTTATCCATGAGGCCACTCATTCATCACAGGACCAGTGACTCTACAGGGTGCGCTGGGATTTGTAGCTGACTTCCTGACTACAGGATCTTGCCGTCTACAGATTAGCTGTCAAATTCCGTGTTTAGTTTCGTTTAGAGATACAGCGCGGATACAGGCCCTTCGGCCCACCGAATCCGCGCCGACCAGCGATCCCCGCACACTATCACCATCCTACACATGCTAGGCACAATTTACAATTATACCAGGCCAATTAGCCTACAAATCTGTGCGCCTTTGGAGTGTGGGAGGAAACCGGAGATCCCGGAGAAAACCCACGCAGGTCACGGGGAGAACGTACACACTCTGTACAGACAGAACCCACAGTCGGGATCGAACACACGTCTCTGACGCGGTGAGGCAGCAACTCTACCGCTGCGCCACCATGCCACGGCACTGATTGCCCTACAGATACAGGTACAATGAGATACAGAGCTGGAATGGCCATCTGCTTATTACTTAAGTTACCAAGGTTCTGGTGCTCATTCAGCTTATTTGCTTAAGGTCGGGAACGCTATGATCTAGATAATAATTGAATCAGTGTTACACAGGTGAATCAAGATTTTATCAGAGCCAAATGCATACAATAGAATAAATCAGGTAAGCTGCAATGTGGCACCAATGAAGTACAAGCTTTGTTCCAGAAATTTGTTTAAACTCTATCTGGTACACAGGGCGTCAGCCAGTAACCTGTCAAATACAATGCAGGCGTATTCAGGCGTATTCACGGGTGATCAGAATGAGCGCAGAACATGGGGAACAAGATAATAGTGTTCAGTCAGCATTTACAAAGTTATAGAACTGCAGGTCTTTGCAGGAGTGGGCGATACTAGGACCAGAGGGCACAGCCTCAGAACAAGAACAACATACCGTTAGAAAGGAAATGAGGAAACATAGAAACATATAAATTAGGTGCAGGAGTAGGCCATTCGGCACTTCGAGCCTGCACCGCCATTCAATATGATCATGGCTGGATGATATTGATATACCCAGAGGGTGGTGAATCTGTGAAATTCATTCCCACAAATGGCTGTGGTGGCCAAGTCATTAGCTATTTTTAAAGCAGAGACTGTCAAATTATTGATTAGCAAGGGTGTCAAAGGTTATGGGGAGAAGGCAGGAGAATGGGGTTGAGAGGGAAAAATAGATCAGCCATGGTTGAATGGCGGAGTCAACTCGAAGGGGCCCAGAGGCTTAATTCTGCTCCTATGACATGAACTTTTCAACAATAGACTTTGTCCAGTGCTTGTTGGTGAGAAATTGGGAAATGATCATGTCCAAAGAGGCATCGGCACCTTTACACACAAGGCTACCACATAGGTGCTTCAGCAACAAGAATGGCAAATTGTATATTAGCCTTTATTACAATAGGATTTGAGCAAACAAGATGGGTGAGTTACTCCATGTAGGCCCATATAAAGAGTGTTAAATACAAATTTGTTTCCCTGACCTGCAGAGGGACCCGTTTCTGTAAAGGGATTATGGAGAAGATTCATCAGGTGGGTTCCAAGTATATTTTTATTTTCTAAAATTGAGTAGAAAGAGAGGCAGCCTCATTTAAACATACAAAATCCTTAGAGGATTCAATAAGGCAGTAGAGAAGGGAATGTATCCCCTGACGAAGAAACTTAGAACTGGGGTCACAGTACCTAAATAACATCATAAAATGATAAGACATAGGAGTAAATTTAGGCTCCTAGAAACATAGAAAATAGGTGCAGGAGTAGGCCGTTCGGCCCTTCGAGCCAGCACGTACATTCAATATGAGCATGGCTGATCATTCAAAATCAGAACCCCGTTCCTGCTTTCTCCCAATATCCCTTGATTCCGTTAGCCCCAAGAGCTAACTCTCTCTAGAAAACATCCAGTGAATTGGCCTCCATTGCCTTCTGTGGCAGAGAATTCCACAGATTCACAACTTCACAACTCTCTGGGTGATTTAGACTCATAAATGTCACAATTTTCTTTCTAGCTTCCCACAAGTATATCTGACCAGGCATCAGGATCTTCAGCATCTCCTCGACCGTAATACTGACTGCCCTCAAGACACATCCATCAATCGCCCCAGTGTAAAATGTCTTCTAAATAACCAATGTCATTTTTTTTTTAAATCATAATTATTTGTGAGTTACTACTTCCATACAGACTATTCTACAGGTGCACCATAGAAGATATCTTATCGAGATGCACCACAGCATGGCATGGCAAATGCTCCACACAAGACAATAAGAAATTGCAAAGAGTTGTGGGCGCTGCCCAATCTGTCGTGCAAACCAGCCTCCTCCTCTGCCCCCCCCCCCCCCACCCCCCCACTCCCCCACCTGCCATCGACCCCATCTACACTTCATGTGCCTCAGGACAGTAGCCAACAGAATCTTGGACAGTCATACCCCAGTCATTCTCTCTTCTTCCCTCTCACGTCAGGCAGAAGATACGAATGCTTGAATGCACATACCATGACATTTGAGGACAGCTTCTTCCCCGCTGATATCAGACTCTGAATGGACCTGTCATATGCTAAGGATGTATTGTTGATCTTCCAATCTACCTCTTTGCTGAACTTGGCACAAGTTTTTACCTGCACTTGCTCTGCAGCTGTAAGACCATGTTCTGCACTTTGTTTCCTCTCATATGGCACTGTTGTACTCATGGACGTGAAGATTATACTAAAGTATGGTACGATAAGCCTGGGAATAGCAAGCAAAACAACATTTTTCACCGGGGTGCACGTGCCAATAATAAACCAATACTAATCAATGTAATTCCAAGGTTTTACGACTTGGGGATTAAATGGGGTAATTAATCTCAGACTCTTCTCAGGAAATTTGCATGTTATGGACAATCAAATTGGCCTCTAATTGCAATCTGATTGATTCCACAAGGTAAGCACACTGCAGAATCTCCAAATCCCAAAATGTTTAACTTGCAATCCAGTAAACAAATTGGAACACTATTAACTAATATGAACAAACCATTTCTGTGTATGTTGGTGGGCATTGGACTATTGACGTCCGCTGCTTTGGTGTATTTAATTAAAACATCTACCTTTTCCTCGTGCGTCTTTCAATGTGTCTGTACACCAATCTGCCATCCGTTTCAAAATTGTATACCTCCAAAATAACATGAAGAAACAATGATAGTTTTGTATATAAATGCAGAAACACCAAATATTTGCCAAGAAAGTGAATGAATCAGCACCAGTTTTACTGACAGGAGGTTTGTGGCTGTAAAATGCCTTGTGTCGTATAAATAATAAAAACTATAAAGTATCAAAAAAATCAGATGCTCCAAAATACAAAATAAGAATATAGGGGGTGTTTCATGACTTTGGGTGCAAGCTAATTGTGCAATGTCATGGTGCAACTTCAGACTACAGACACAGAGGAGGGGTTAGGTGAGAGGAAGGTTGGATACAGAGAGGAGGAAATGGTTGAGATGGGAGGCAGGAAGGAGCAAAGAGAAGCAAGGATGAAAATAGCCCAGTGTAGGATCACACAGCCCATCTAATTCTCTTGATCTGAGTTTAGTTTATTGTCATGTGTACCGAGGTACAGTGAAAAGCTTTGTTGCATGCTAACCAGTCAGCTGAAAGACAAAACATCATAACAATTGGGCCATTCGCAGTGTTCAGATACATGGTAAAAGGAATAACGTTTAGTGCAAGATACAGCCTGTAAAATCCGATCAAAGATAGTGCAGGGGTCTCCAATGGGGTAGATAGTAGTTCAGGATTGCTCTCTAGTTGTGATAGGATGGTTCAGTTGCCTGATAACAGCTGGGGAAAAAAAACTGGCCCTGAATCTGGAGGTGTGCGTTTTCACACTTCTATAACTTTTGCCCGATGGGAGAGGGGAGAGGAGGGAATGGCCAGGGCGAGACTCGTCCTTGATTATGTAGCTGGCCTTGCGGAGGCAGCGTGAGGTATAACTGGAGTCAATGGAAGCGAGGTCGGAATGTGTGATGGTCTGGGCTGCGTCCACAATTCTCCGATTTCTTGCGGTTTTGGATGGAGCTGTTCCCAAACCAATCAGTAATGCACCCCGTCATGATCTGGGCATCCACTGTACAGGGATCGAATCCCTGACCGATCGTGAGCAGAATGACTCCATTCCAGAGTCACCCAGTGGACACCATGGCCCACAATTTTACAGCTATTGAAGCAAGGTATTGAGTCAGTATGGTTTGGATTTCTGATGTAACAGTGTACAAGTAGCTGCTGAATTTAAATTGTATTCGCTATGTGCTCCGTTTGCCAATCGCTTACTTCTACAGCAGTGCCTGGCCTGATGTTTGGGAACCATGATTCAAGATCTTCAGCCACCACTGATCTGCTCAAACCACTCTCACCCACTCATTCATCTCTCACTTGCCCTGCATGGATTTCCCATCCCTAAGATAACCTGACCCTCACTGGAGATGCACGGGGTTTTTATCAACCATGTATGTTGTCAAAATGTGGGGTCAGAACAAGTCTTGTGGAAACAAAGTTTGACAGCTGGCCTGGCTATGAAATAGACTCATAGAATTAGACAGCACAGAAGCAAAGCCTTCAGCACAACTTGTTCATGCTGATCAAGGTGCCCAGCTGAGCTAGCTCCATTTGCACAAGTGTTTAAAGCATATCCCCTAAACTCTTCCTAACCATGTATCTGTCTTTTACATGCAATTGTACCCACATCTACCACTTCCTCTGGCAGCTTCTTCCATATTCCCACCACTTTCCGTGTGAAAAACCTGACCTACAGACCCCCATAAATCGTTCCACTCTCACCTTAAACTTACCACTATTGGTTTAGACTCCCCTACCCTGGGAAAATAGACTATGACCATTCACGGGCAGGGGAGTGGTGGAATCTTACGTTGGGGAATGGGTTGCGTTGGGGGACCTGGCCACCCGTCGGGGCTATGGGTGAGTGGTGGAATATTGTGTTGGGGGAACGGGTTACGTTGGGGGAATGGGCGAGTGGTGGATTATTGCGTTGGGAGAACGGGGCCCAATGGTTCCCACTTGGTCGAGTGATTTTATAAAAATCTCCAATGAAGACAGTCCCACCCCATCTGTTCTCTCCTTGTAACTTGTCTTCCTATCACAGCAATATGTTTCCTTCCTGCACCCTCTCTGGCTTAATTACATCCTTCCTATAGTATGGTGACCAGAACTGCCCACAGTACTCCCATGTGATCTCACCAATATGTTCTATAATTACAGTCGGACAATCCTGCACTCAATTCCCTGACCTTGTATCTTCATCATCCCTCGCCTAACTGTGTCGCCACTTTCGGGGAACTTTATACAGGTACCCCTAGATCTCTGTTTCTACAAAACTCCCCACTCCATTGTCATTGACAATGTATATCTTGCCCTGTTTTAACCTCCTAAAATGCATTATTTTGCACTTGTCTGAGTTAAATTCTATCTGCTGTTCCATTGCCCATTTTTCCAGTTGACCTAGATCCTGTTGTAACTAAAATAGCTTTCATCACTGTCCACTGCACCACCAATTTTATTCTCATTTACAGGCTTACTAATCCTGCCACCTACATATTCATCCGACTTGTTAATATATATGACCAACAACAGACCAATCTTGTATGCCAGCGATATGAATATTGATTTCTCCAACTACTAGTAACCCTTGCATCTCCTCTCGCTCTATCCCTCCCCCATCCTAGTCATTGTACTAGTTTCACTGTTGTCCTGGTGAGTTTCATTGTCGATAACTCCTTTTCACCTCGCCCACAGATAACAATGGCCTATTTCCTTTATCATCACCACTTTTTTTGCATATCTTTCATTCATTTTTTTTCTATATCTCTCTACATCACCATCTATATCTCCTGTTTCCCTTTCCACTGACTCTCGGTCTGATAAAAGGTCTCGACCCGAAACGTCACCTATTCCTTTTCTCCAGAGATGCTGTCTGACCCGCTGAGTTACTCCAGCTTTTTGTGCCTATTTTAAATCTGGTATCCAAATGGCTAGCTCAACCTGGATATCATATAATCTAGCCTGCAGTGCAGGTCATTGTCAAAGGTTTTGCTAAAGTCCATGCCAAAAAAGATCTTTTGAATTTTTCAAAAATATTAAATGCCGCCACAGAGAACGGCTACCTTTTCTCAAAAAAAAAAGTTTAGCTCATTGTTTTTGAGGATCGCACGCAATTTTGGCACCATACTATTGCATTCTGCATAAAACATGAACATTATTTACTAGGATTTGTTACACTTGGATCTGATGCATATTAACTTGAAAATAGATGCTGATTTTGCAAAGCAAAATGCCACTGCTTATTTTCTGGCTCGTTCGCTAATTGAATCTGAACAAAATCGATGTATCCATTTGGATAAGTGCTGAAATTTGTTTTGTTTATATCAGGTTTTAGATTTGAATATAATAATTGGTAGATTCTCAATATAAACTCAAGGTGAACTCACTGATAGATCGTTGGACTGCAAATTTAGATGACCACACTTCCGAATATTAATACAAAGCCTGACAACTATCCCAGTTCAAGCAGTATTCAGGAAAGAAAGGGGGGAGAAAAGGCAATTGTTAATATAAGCAGAGTCTGAAGTAGTTCTTCAGGTGTTCGTCAATGTAGCCAGTCCTTGAGGATATATGCACAACAGTGTCACGCATGACGTTACATCTGGCAGTGATGAAGAATTATTTAAAATCTGCCACTGACAATGGTCTGTCAGGACGTCTAATATTCTCACCTCATCCACATGTGCCACCACTTTCAGAGAACCATGCACCTGTACTCCCAGGTCTCTCTGATGTGTAATACTCTCCAGGTCTCCCTGAAAGTGGTGGACAAGGTGGTGAAGGCGGCGTTATAGCACGCTTGCCTTAATGGGGAAGGATACCGAGTACAAAAATGGGAATGTTAGGCGCTTCCCCCCCCCCCTGGTGAATGCTATGTACTTACCTTTCTCTGTTTCTCCGGTAGGCGGCGCGACTCTGGTCAGCAGCGGCCTCTGCAGCCTGTCCGCGTTTTTATTATTTTATGTCTATGTTTATATGTAGTTTTTGTTATTTTATGTTGGGGGGTGTGTGTGTGGGGGGAATGGGAGGGGGGGGAAACTTTTGAATCTCTCCCTGGCTGGAGACCCGACCTTTCTCGTCGGGTCTCCGATGGGCCGCAAGAGCGGCCTCCAACGGGAAGAAGCGGGGTCACCTTACGTCGCGGAGCTGGCCGAATATTGAATTGGAGACGGAGGAGCGCTGCTGACCTTAGTGTTTGCCGGGTGCTGCTGCTTTCGGAGGCTGCTTGCAGGTCTGTGGACGGCGGCATCGGGAGCCCGCGGGTCCTTGGAGGGAGACCGCTTTTCAGGGCTCCTGCAACGGCGACTTCTCCCGCCCGAGTTGCGGGGTTGAAGAGCTCCTGGAGCGGGGCCTGACACCACTGCCCCGCGCGGCTGGGGGCTCCAACATCAAGACCCGGTGTGCGACCTCGCACCACCCGGCGTGGCTTTAATGGCCGCGGGACAATCGCCATCGCCAGCCGGGGGCTTTGACTTTGACTCTGACATTGGGGGGGAGAGTGTGCAGTGGAGAGATAAGTTTATTTGGCCTTCCATCACAGCTATTGTGATGGATGTTTATGTAAAACGTAATTGTGTTGTGTCTGGGGTCTATTTTTGTGAATCATGGGCTTTTGCATTTCGTTTGGACCTGTTCCATTGACAATTAAAATACTCTTGATACTCTTGAAACTACAGGCCTCGTGGCTTTTCTGGAATCAAGGGGTTTAAAGGCTCCTGTAATGGGCCAAGCTGCGTTTTTAACAAATCTGGGACGGATCCGTTTCGGGTATTTTGGGTTAATCTCTTTAGGCAGTTTTAGAGTCGGGACGGCCCATTACGTGGCTGGCTGGAGCACTGTTTAATTGTTTGTTAGTCCATCCATATCCCTGACTGGGTTGTTTGAATCAGGTTTGGGTTTTGTGTTCCATTGAAAAATTAAAACTATTTTTGAACTTGAACCTGGTTTTTGAATTATCTTCCGCGGCTGGGAAGTACCTGCATTCGGGAGTCGTAACAGGGAACATCGTGATACAGCTGTACAAGTCATTGATGAGATCACACCTGGAGTACTCAATGCAGGTCTGTTCATCCAGCTATAGAAAGGATCATATCACGTTGGAAATAGTGTGGAAGAGATTTACGAGGATGTCACCTCGACTTACGGGCTCGTGTTTTAGGGAGAGGTTGACTAACTGAATCTCATCCTCAGTCTCTCCAGTGCAATCACACCTTCCCTATGATGTGGCAAACCAGAGCTGCACTTAATAATCCAGATCTAACTTGTATTTTGCACAATTGCAACATAACATCCCAATAATGAGAGACCTAAACAGTAACATCCCTGACACCTTAATCTCCTTTTCAAGAGAATCCAGTCAAGAGTGTTTTATTGTCATATGTCCCAGATGGGACAATGAAATTCTTACTTGCTGCAGCGCAACAGAATATGTAAATATGCAAACATAGTACATAACGGGGGAAGAGAAAAAAAAAGAAAAAGCTCAATAAATAACAAATATAGTGCAATAATAATATAGTCTTTTGCAGTTCAGAGCTCAGAGCTTATTCGTTGTTGTGTTTAATAGCTGCAGGAAGAAGCTTTTGTTCCAAGTTGCTGAAATTCGATGACTAACCCCAATCCAACTCCAAGGGTAAAAGTCTGATATTTCTGCATTCGGCAAGGTCATCAAGCCAGAATTACGTACCAAAGCTTCTAGCTATTTGGCTATCAAAGTAATTTTACTTCCACTCTGGCTGCTCTTCGCTGCTCTAAATAAACTATTTCAAAACATAAATAATATAATTTCGTCTTTGTTTTAAATTATCATCTGCAAGGTAGTCGTAGAGGTTATTCCAATGACACATAAAAAAGACAAGTTACTCTGAGCAACAGTATTTACTGTAACGATTGGAAAGACCAATGCATACCTGGTGAATCTTTTATGCTCATTAATTAAGTAATTTACACAATGTTAAATTATCAGTATGTTCAGCTCATTTATCTCCCGACTCTCCTTGTTGTTTATGGGGCTTTCCTAGTGCAGGAAGTTAGCCATCACATTGACCTACATAACACTACATTAATAATTTGATCGTTATTCATGAATTTCATGGAACATGAATGTCACAGCATTCAAGCATTAGGTCCATATCCTTCTATGTATTACCTAATCCTATGATTCTTAAACTGGTGAATGGTTCACCCAAGGGCGAATTAAATTATTTTGGGGTGAATGAAACTAGAGGGGTGAATGAAGAGTGAATGACTTAACTTATTCAGATATTTATATATTTTTTTCTATACTTAAAAAAAGCATTGCCATTAAAGTGGTTACTAAGCTCGTATTGGTTTTAATGGCGGTGGAGCTGAAAATTTGATGTTTTTTTCTAATTTCAAAGTAGCAGGATATTTCCCAAATTTACTGTAATATTGCACTTTAGTCTGTTTTGACTGTTTTAATGTTCTTTTTACAAACCATGTTCTCGGAGTATCTAAATCTAATTTTTTTTTTTTTATATTAGAATTTACGGTAAATTACAATACTACACAACACATATCTTAATACTACACAACACATATAATCTAAGTTTTATTAGTTATTTAAGTTATGACATTGGATGGAAGCTGCATACCAAATCTCGTTGCACTTATGTGCAATGACAATAAAATATATTATTATTATATTATTATTATTATTATTATTATTATTATTATTATTATTTTAGGGAAGACCGGATGTGCTAGTGGGATCATAAATGTTATCAAGAAAAAACTGCAGTAATCAAAGCGAAAGGGTTAGGATGGGGCTGATGCGCAGTGTTTAGATGTTGGAAAGGTTTTTTCAACTCGAATGGTAATTAAACTGTTTTTTCACTCCGTTTTCTTTACCCATTTTTACAAAAAGTTGAATAAAATAAATGCTTAAGAAATTAGTTATTTTATGATTTTGCTCATGTAATAAAATTAATTACATATACAATTATACACAACGGAGAATAAGACCAATACCAAAAATCATAAGATAATTTAGTCAAGGGTGAATGAAATGTTGTGATAAAGACTCAAGGGTGAATGAGTCACTGAAATAGTTTAAGAAGCACTGACCTATTCTTTCTAAATGTCTCTTAAATGTTGTGACTGTATCTTACTCCACCATTTCTTCTGGCATCAATATCAAATAGTCTGTGCAACAAGTACTTTCCCCTCAAATGCTCGTTTCTCCGCTTAAACCTAGGCCATCTTGTATTTATTACACTGTGATGGGAAAAAGAATATATATATCCTTCTGTGCCCCTTATAGCATCAAAGAGCTGTACACCGTGGAAACAAGTCCTTCACCCAAACTATCCATGCTGACCAAGGTGGCACAGTGGGCAAGTCCTGTATTTGGCCAATATCCCTCTAAACCCTTCCTCAGTTCAGTTTAATTGTGGATGATCAGCCATGACCACATTGAATGGCGGTGCTGTCTTGAAGGGCCATATGGCCTACTCCTGCACCTATTGTCTATAATTCATTGTCACGTGTACCAAGGTACAATGAATTATAGAGAATAGGTGCAGGAGTAGGCCATACGGCCCTTCAAGCCAGCACCGCCATTCAATGTGATGGTGGTGTGCCATCCAGTCAGCAGAAAGACAATACATGATTACAATGGAGCCATTTACAGTGTGTAGATACATGATTAGGTTTGGTGCAATGTAAAACCAGCAAAGTCCGATCAAGGATAGTCCGACAGTCAGCTAAGAGGTAGATAGTAATTTTGTCCTAACATTCTTTAAAATGTATAATTATATCCTCTTCTAGAGATTCCTCTGGCAGCTCTTTCCAGATACAGGCTACCATTTGAGTGAAAAGTTACCTCTGAGTTTCCTCTTTAATCTCTGCCCTCTCAAATTAAGCCTATGCCCTTTAATTTTAGATTGCCCTACTCTGGATTGAAGACTGAACATTCACTTTATCTATACCCCTCATAACTTCAATAATTATACAATATTGTACAATTCAGCCTCCTATGCTCCAAAGAAAACAAAATCCCAAACTGTTCAGTCTCAGCTTAGAACTCAAGCCTAGTGGTTCAGGCAACATCATGGCAAATCTCCTCTGCACCATTTCTATCTCAATGGCATATTTCCTATAACTCAGTAATGATATAAGGCAAGTGAGGTATATAACAGCAAGTGAGGTCTCATCAAAAACGTGTACAGTTTAGTTTAAGAGACACTGTGCAGAAACAGGCCCTTCGGCCCACCAAGTCTGTGCCAACCAGCGATTCCCACACACTAACACTATCCTAAGGCATTTATACCAGGCCAATTGACCTACAAACCTGTACATATTTGGACTGTGGGAGGAATCCGAAGATCTCGGAAAAACCCATGTGGTCACGGGGAGAACGTCCAAACTCTGTACATACAGCACCCATAGTTGGGATCAAACCTGGGCCTCTGGCACTGTAAGCACTGTAAGGCAGCAACTCTACTGCTGCGCCACCGTGCCGTAGTTGTATCGTGATGTCCCAAAATGCTTCTTTCCAAAGAAGCAAAATGCCTTCTAAACCACCATCTCCAACTGAACCTAATTTGTGGAAGGACATTCTTGCTATTGAGAGAGTGCAGCGTAAGTTCACAAGGTTAATTCCTGGGATGGTGGGACTGTCATATGATGAAAGAATGGAGCAATTGGGCTTGTATTCACTGCAATTTAGAAGGATGAGAGGGGATCTTACAGAAACATATAAAATTATTACGGGATTGGACACACAAGATGCAGGAAACATGTTCCCGATGTTGGGGGCAGACCAGAACCAGGGACCACAGTTTAAGAATAAGGGGTAGGCCATTTAGAACTGAGATGAGGAAAAACTTTTTCTCCCAGAGAGTTGGGAATTTGTGGAGGCTGATTCACTGGATGCATTCAAAAGAGAGTTAGATAGAGCTCTTACCGCTAGCGGAATCACGGGATATGGTGAGAAGGCAGGAACGGGGTACTGATTGTGGATGATCAGCCGCGATCACATTGCATGGTGGTGCTGATTCGAAGGGCTGAATGGCCTACGCCTGCACCTATTTTCTATATGTGTATGTATCTATGTAACCACCATGTTCATGTAACCATGCGCGTGTACTCCCAGATCCCCCTGTTCTGCACCACTTTACCATTTACTGTGCTGGACTTCATTCACCTCATTGGGTTGAATTTATCATCCGCATGCACTAAACCAGACTCCCAAAGCAAATATTTTACTTTGTCATTTGAAGAGATTAGAGGAGACAAAGACAATGATTCAAGGATATGGTAAAAGCCTTTCTGCAGGAGTGCAAATTTCGAAGCAACCTCTGTACCATTCAGCATGGTATGGAGAAAATCGAGGCAATGCACCAGCCACAAACCTTTCAGTTCTTTAATGTAACAAATTATTATTTAATGTTTATAATTATTTAATGTGTCTTGTTTCTGCCAAACACTTTTGCACTGTTTGTAGCAACCGGTTCCACCACCCGCGGCATTTCCCTCATGACTCATGAGTGAAAATACTGAAAAGAATGGGAGTGAGGTGGGGTTCAGTGTGAGGGAAAGTTCAGATGTTAAACATGAAAGGCATCAATTATGTAGGATAACAAAATTGGCAATAACAATCCAGTTTAGCTTAGTTTAGTTTAGTTTAGGGATACAATGAGGAAATACGCCCTTCAGCCCACCGAGTCCGTGCCGACCAGCGATCCCCTCACATTAACACTATCCTACACACACTTGGGACAATTTACACTTACCAATTAACCTACAAACACCAAGCCAATTAACCTACAAACCTGTGCTTCTTTGGAGTGTGGGAGGAAACCGAAGATCCCGGAGAAAACTCACGCAGTCACGGGGAGACTCCGTACAGACAGCACCGGTAGTCGGGATTGAACCTGGGTCTCCGGCGCTGCAAGCGCTGTAAGGCAGCAACTCTGCCGCTGCGCCACCTCTGGAGCATCTCTGAGATCTCAGGCAGCATCTCTGGAGAGAGAAGGAAAAGGTGTCGTTTCTGAAGAAGGGTCTTGACCCAAAACGTCACCCATTCCTTCTCTCCAGAGATGCTGCCTGTCCTGCTCCAGTTACTCCAGCATTTTGTCTCTATCTTTGATTTAAACCAGCATCTGCAGTTCTTTCCTACACATGGCCCTTTGTTGGCTGGGGACAAGGTGATAGCCAAGGAATCCAAACAGTGAAATTAGCTTTAAGGCTAGGGTGGGGGGAGGGATGGAGAGAGAGGGGATGCAATGATTCCTTATAACAAGCAAAACTCTTTCAGGATAGATGGAAGGATAAAGTTTTCTTTGGATGGAATTTCTGGAACCATGAGTTAGCATCTCAAATTATGGGCTCGCCATTCAGTGCAGAGATGAGAATAAATTCCTTCTCCCAGAAGGTAGTGAAGCCATGGGATGCTTTGTCCAAGTGGGTTGTAGGTCAAGTGGGTTGTAGGTCAAAGTGACAGATTTTTGGGTGTGAAGGAACTATAGAGATATGTGGTTCATCCAGAAAAGAGTTCATGAGGGTGATGATCAGGCATGAATGTACAGAAAGGTGGATCAGGCATGAGGGACACAAGGACCATCCCCTGTACCTTCCTCTTACATTCCTATGGTTCACTGATGGAAGTACCACCAAGTGGCAGCCTCCAGGTAGCCTATCCAATGGGTGCAGTCATAGGATACTGTAGCCCCAGAATTATCAGAGGCTATGTCCGAATCAAGCATAATTCAGCAGATTCAGATCAAGCGATTACCTTTCCAGGAAACTGGTTAAAGTCTGGTAAGTCTGGTACATTCCTTGCCCTTTTGGGGAACTGCACTTTCAATTTATGCGTAGCGGTGGCATAGAGCTACTGCCTCACAGCACCAGAGACCCGGGTTTGATGCTGATTACAGGTGCTTGTCTGAGCAAGATTTGTACATTCTCCCCAGGGCCTGCATGGACTTATTCTGATATTTTCAGTTTTCTCCCACACTCCAAAGACTTACAGGTTTGTAGGTTAATTGGCTTGGTTATAAGTGTAAAGTTGTCTCTAGTGTGTGTAGGGTGTTGTTAATGTGTGGGAATCACTGGTCAGTGCGGACTCGGTGGGCCGAAGGGCCTGTTTCTGCAATTTTTCTCTAAACTAAACTAAACTAAACAAATTAACTTGATTGGGTTAATTAGTTCAAATGAAACATAATGATCAGTTGAAGCCATTGAAATCCTATTTGCCTGCAGGCATCATTTTAATCAGGAAAACACAGCCCACAATCAATACAGCAGGTTCATATTAACTGCACTTTGGTCATGGCCACATAACCTTTTGAGTGAGTGACAAATTATGGTCAGAACATTAAGGATTTGTATCCACCTGGGAGGGTGGCAATGTTTGGCAACTCAGTTGCCCTTGGACCTCCTTGCCAATGGCCCGACAACTTCTTGTGGTGAAACAAAAACTAACTATTGGAGAATGTCAGTGGATCAGGCAGTATATGTAGAGGCAAAGGGATGGTCGGTATTTCAGGACTGACGTGGAGAAAAATGGAGAAAACTGGGCTGCAGGTTATAGAACCTGATCAGAAAGAAGGTGAAGCATGGAATCAGATAAGGGGAGGTCAGTAGGCGGAAATATTTGTGAGAGGGGATAGCGGCCACTGTGGTTAAGTGTGTGGGTGATAGGCAAACAGAACTGGCTGGGGTCGGGGAAGAAACTAAGAGAGAGTGGGGTGAGAGTTGGAAAGAAGGACGCCAGTGAGAGGACCTGGCTGAATGAATAGAAGGGTGCGGATTATCTGAAATATGAGGTTAATGTGCCATTAGGTTGTAGACTATCCAAATTGAAAATGAGCTGTTCTTCTGGTTTATGTCTGGCCTCACCCTGGCAGTGGATGAGACTGACAAGGAACGTATGGGTTTGGGAATGGGGAGAGAGGTTCAGGGCTTCCAACTGGGAGCACAAGTTGATGACTGTGGACAGAGCACAGGTGCTCGGCAAAGCGGAAATCTGGTCCGTTCTTAGCCTCACTGTGCAAAATCAAGTGAATAGACAATACACAATAGGTGCAGGAGTAGGCCAATCGGCCCTTCGAGCCAGCACCGCCATTCAATGTGATCGTAGCTGATCATCCCCAATCAGTACCCCGTTCCTGCCTTCTCAGCATATCCCCTGACTCCGCTATCTTTATGAGCCCTATCTAGCTCTCTCTTGAAGATATTCAGAGAACCAGCCTCCATCGCCCTCGGGAATTCCACACACTCACAACTCTCTGTGTGAAAAAGTGTTTCCTCACCTCCATCTAAATCGCTCACCCCTTATTCTTAAACTGTGGCCCTTGGTTCTGGACTCCCCCAACATCAGGAACATGTTTCCTGTCTATAGCGTGTCCAAACCCTTAATGATCATATGTTTCAATAAGATATCCTCTCATCCTTCTAAATTCCAGAGTATACAAGCCCAGCCGCTCCATTCTCTCAGCATATGACAGTCCCGCCATTCCAGGAATTAATCTTGTGAACCTACGCTGCGCTCCCTCAATAGCAAGAATGTCCTTCCTCAAAAGATTGGATAGATGCACAAAGCCTCTTGCCCAGAGTGGGGTAATCGAGAACCTGAGGACATTTCTTTAAGGTGTGGGGGGAAATATTTAAATGGAACCTGAGGGGTAACTATTTCATGCAAAAGGTGGTGGGTGTATGGAATGAGCTGCCGGAGGAGGTTGTTGAGGCAGGGACTATCCCAACGTTTTAAGAAACAGTTAGACAGGTACATGGATATGAAAGTTTGGAGGGATATGGGCCAAATGCGGGCAGATGGGACATGTTGGCCAGTGTGGCTGGGCAGAAAGGCCGGTCTCCACACTGTATCACTCTATCACTCTAGGCAGGACATGCTGGTCGGATGGGCAGGTTGAGTGTATCAAATGCAAAAGACCATGTTGGCGGAGGTGCATCAGTATCGTTGGCTCATCTGAAATGTTGCTTCGGTCTCTGGGTGGTGGTGAGAATGGAGGTGCAGGGTGAAGGTGTAGAAACAGAGAAATGCAGATTCCCGTTTATATGAAAGAGAGACACCTAGTGCTGGAGTACATCAGTGGTCAGGCAACATCTCTGAAGAAAAAGGATGGGTGATGTTTTGGGTCGAGACTAGGAGGATATCATCTACCGCCAACTTAATGGTAGACCTAAACATCACGTATCGAGACCCAAAACATCACCTACCCATGTTCTCCAGAGATGCTGCCTGATCCGCTGAGTTACTCCAGCACTTGTCTATGCAGGAATAAGGTGATGGGCTTCCTTCAGCTGCAGAGGGAAAGCGCCAAGGGATAGGGATGGGGATGGGGAGGGATAGAGAGGGGAAGTGTAGTGTACATCAGCACACCACGTTAAAGGGACTTCCCCCCACCCATACCTCCCACTTCTCAGAACTGGAGCGGATGCAAATCTTTCTCCATCCCAAGGAACTGCCGACCTGGAAATTAGCTATGGATTTGGAATAGGACCTTAAACCGAGAGGGCGATGGGTGTGCTAAAACATCTTTACATCTGCGAGCTTTGAAAAGGACATCAGTGCGGGATGTGGAAGATATGATGGAGTAATCGCTCGGGGAGCGCCTGAGCTTCTTACCATTGAGTTGGCGGTAGACGATGTCCTCCAGGAGGGACAGCCTCTTCAGCACCGCTTGCTGGACAGGAGGCGAGCCACGGTACGACAGGTTGCTGGACTCGGCTCGGCTCTGCACCGCCTGCACCGCCTCCCAGCCCTTGAGCGGAGCCCTGCACCGGGCCAGGAAAAGCAAGAAGCCCACCACGGCCACCAGGTTGAGTATCAGGAGCCCCTTCACCCTGCGAAGGGAAGCCATCAATCGATGGGAGCCGGTGGTCCTGACGCGAAGTCAAACGAGTGGACGGCACTTGGGAGAAAGGCACAATTCAGAGTTGCGTGGAGAGGGTGCAATCGCGGCTCTGCGGGGTCATATGGGCCCCAACTGGGGCAACTTGTCCACGCCCCCCTCTCCCCCCCTGATCTCAGGGTCCGGTCACTGGGAAGATCTCAGCAGGTGAACTGGAGACGGCGACCTCTTCCTCTCTGCAGGTGACTCTGCGCACAGAATCCCAGGCGGATCCCCGGTGCAGACACAGAGGTCTCTCTCCTCTGTCGTGCAACGCTGCCGCTAAAACCCTTCTTCAAAAGCAAGCCGCGACGGTTTGTAGTGAGGGTTGGGTTGGGTTGGGTTGGGTTGGGCTGGGCGGGTCGAGGAACACCCCGGGAGCGGCGAGATGTGGTACCACGACGTGCACAGGTCGCTGGTTTAGTTCATGCGTTGGGTAGTCCCAGCAGGACAAGTAAGTAACCAGGTCTGGAAGAAACCCCCAGACCTCCTCCTCTCTCCCCTCCCCTCCTCCAGAGATGCTGCCTGCCTGCCTGCCCGAGCCGCCCGGAGTTACACCAGCTTTCAGCGCCTGCCTTCAGGACGGACGTTGTTAGCCCGTTTGTAACCAGGGCATCCTCTCCTCCCCAATTTGACCTGGTCGACAAGGGTGCATTGGCTGGGGGCTGGGGAGGGGGAATGGGGAGGTGCGGAGATACTGCTAGAGGCGGCGGGATGCCGGTTCCGCTGCGGCAGAGGCACTCTCAACTTTCAAGTACCCTCTCGTTCAGTTTGCTGGAGATAAATCCACGGCATGTGTGTGTCCTCTGCGCTCCATCAGACCCGGGTGGGGAAGGACTTGGTTGCAGGGTGCTCGCCAACGCGTTGCTCCCCGTCCGCGGTGCCCGGCGTGAGAGGAAGGGGTGCAGAGGTGAAGGGGGGTGTCATGGTCCACGCAGGGCCAACCTGCCACCCTGGGAGGGGAGAGAGAGTTGCACTGGGTGGGTGGGGGTGGCGGGAGGAAAGGATGGATGCGGCTGCATTCGCTGGAGCCCCGTCTCCAGCTCTAGCGGTTTCTGCTGCGAGCTGGGATGGCACAGAGTAATAGACGGAACGGATTTTCCGAACGGGCTGTCAGATAAAAATCCGGAGTGGAAATCCGCGTGAAAGGCAAAAAATAAAAATAAAAATATAGCTTGCAATTACCAAAAAAAGGAGCTGCAGACTCCAGAAACGTGAAACGGTTTTTAAACCAAAAATCAAAATACTGGATTCACTCAGTAGAGGAGGTAATCGAGGCAGGGACTATCGCAACGTTTGTAAACCAAACAGTTATTCAGGTGGTGAAACTCAGCGGGTGCAGCAGCATCTATGGAGCGAAGGAAATAGGCAACGTTTCGGCCCGAAACGTTGCCTATTTCCTTCGCTCCATAGATGCTGCTGCACCCGCTGAGTTTCTCCAGCTTTTTTGTGTAACCTTCGATTCTCCAGCATCTGCAGTTCCCTCTTAAACACAGTTATTCAGGTGCATGGATAGGATAGGATTGGAGCGATATATTCAAGAGAGAGTTATTTACAGCTCTTAGGGCTAACGGAATCAAGGTATATGGGGAGAAATGGGCACTGATTCTGGATGATCTGCCGAATGGGCTACTCCTGCACCTATTTTCTATGTTTCTATGATATGGGCCAAACGTGGGCAGATGGGATGACTGTAGTTGGGACATGTTGGTAAGTTGGGCTGAAGGGCCTGTTTCCACGCTGTATGACCCTAGCAGGTCAATGTGAAACAAAGTCTGCCTCGCCAACAATCTGTCTGTCCTTGCCTTCTTTGTTTTTTTTTACTATGTGTTAAATGTATATTTTTATGTCCTTTATCTTGTTTTATGTGTGTGTGTGTGGGGGGGGGGGGGGGGGGGGGGGGGGGGGGGGGGGGAAACTCTTATTTAATCTCCTGACCTCGAAGGAGATGCAATTTTTTTCCATATCATATCTCCGTCCGCACTGCAGCCTAACATCGTGAAGTTGGTGGCCTTTGCTGGAGACCCACTTTGGGAGCTCCAACTGTGGGAGCCTGCAGGACTTAACATTGTGGACCTGGCGGTCCCTGTCGGAGATCGACTTTGGAGCTCCAACTGTGGGACCCTGCGGTCTTAACTCATGGAGCTAGCGGTCCCTGGTTAGAAACCGACTTCGGAAGCTCTAAGCCGCAGGAGGTTCGACCATCCCGCGCGGGGGCTTCGATCACCCCGACCGCAGATAGTTCGACTGCCCCGACCGCAGGTGAATAAAAAGGAAGAAGATTGGACTTTATTGCCTTCCATCACAGTGAGGAATGTGGGGATTCCACTGTGGTGGATGTTTATGTTAACTTTTATGCAGTTGTGTGTCTTGTTGCTTTTTTTTAGTATGATTGTATGGTACTTCGAGTTTCACTTTATTTTAAAATATTCAGGACTGGAATGTTTGGCTCACCATGACTGCCCGCACATGGACAGACCTGAACAACACCTGGTTATCATAGCCAGAGAACGCGGGCATTTTGATATTAACACTGTCACCCTGAATGAGATTCAGGAAAGGGCAGGAAACTTCCATCAAGAATAAGCTTGTTTAGCATCTTACTCACACTCCTGTGGGATAAATAAACAATTTATGTTCCTTAGACCAAGCCCAAACAGAACCAGCAAAAGAATGGAGGGAAGAACAGTGGCACAGCTGGTAGGGCTGTTCAATCCTGACCTCGGGTGCTATCTGTGTGGAGTTTGCATGTTCTCCCTGCGGTCACGTCGGTTTACTCTGGGTGCTCTGGTTTCCTTCCACATCCCAAAGACATACAAGTTTGTTGGTCCATTGGCCTTTGTGAATTGCCCCTAGTGTGTAGGGGAGAGTGGGTGACAAAGTGGGATAACATAGAACTAGTGTGAGTGGGTGATTATTGGTCAGCGTGGACTAAATGGGCCAAAGGGCCTGGTTCCATGCAATGTTTCTAAACTAAGGACCATATTTCGTGTGTCCACCCGACTTTGGAAACTTAGGCTCCATCCATGAAAAATCCCTGGCCTAGATCCCAGACGACAAACAGATTCACTTGGGTGACTTTGATTCCATGACAGGTAAGGATAAATGAATTGGCAAGCCATAATATACAAGGATGGAGTGTGAAGGCCCTTGACAATGGTTTAGAGGGATAGGGATTCAGGCAAATGGGACCAGCATGACTCTATTGCAACAGAATCTAACCAAGAGAGACTTCCTCCTGATAAAATCTTCAGAACATGGTCTGGTCGTAACCAACACTTTGTTTTGCTGATGGTACTCAGACTGACTGCTGCCTATTCTGTCCTGCTATCTCCATTTTCATTTATCATTGGTCAGCTGTTTTGCACCAGTTATCACATGGACCCAACTGAACAGGATCTTGGTTTAATGCCAAGGGTTGGTTCAAACGCAGCAATAGAAATTGCCAAATGCAAATCGACATTGAAAGTCCCAGTAATTCCAACAGATAGCTCTTTGCAGAGAATGCCACAGGAGGCAACCTCCTACTCCTTGTGGCAGTTACCGTGTGCGCAAAGTCTGGACAACTCTGGGGACATCTCCGAAGAGATTTCTGGCTTTGTTTCCAGAAGGCATCTGGCTTTGTTCAATGGGAATGATAAGATTCAGAAGCTAATTTACTGCAAACATAATTGGATTGGAAACTCCACCAACCGTATATGAGAAACAAAGAGTTTAAAAGCCAAGATCCAATAGAAAAGGCAGTTTGAGCATGGCTTGCTTTCACTCCAGTTCTGTGATGCTCTGTATGGAAAAATCGTCAAGCATTTCAGGTCTGATGAAGGAGTATTATGTGCAATTCTGGTTGCTGCACTACCAGAAGGATGTAATTGTGAAATTGTGCTGGAGAGAGTGCAAATGCGATTTACGGGGAAGTTATCAGGACAGGAGGACTTTAGTTATGGGGAGAAATTGCAAAGGCTGAGCTTCTCTTCCCTGGAGTGAAGAAGGCCGAGGGGTGACCCGATAGAACTATGTAGAGACACAGAGTGATACAGCATTGGCCCAACTTGCCCACACCGGCTACCAGGCCCCAGCTACACTAGAGCACCTGCCAGCATTTGATCCATATCCCGCCAAACCCGTCCTATCCATGTAAAATTATGAGATATGTCAAAATTGTCAAAATTATTTTTTTACCATGCCATAACGAGAGCTAATATGTTTGAAGTGAAAGGAGTTTTATAGAGAACTAGACTAAGTGGGACCCGTTGGGTCCCATGTTCACACAGGAGGGCTGGTCCCCCAACGCAATATTCCACCTCTCCACCAATTCCAATATTGGTGGCCAGTGGGGGGGGCTTTCTGGAGAGCTGGTATGGGTGTTGTAGGTTGCAGGGACTACTGGTCTCCAGAGGGCTAGTATGGACATTGTGGGCCAAATGGATTCTTGGGGTGGCAGCTCAGTCCCTCAAGCCTGATGTGCTGGCAGCTCACTCACGGCTGGTGGGCTGGCAGTTCTCACAGCTATTCCTTTAAATTCCATTTCAAGCAGAGTGCAAGGCCACCAAATTCAAATCCATTTTCCTACCATTTCAAGCAGGATGCAAGGCCACAAAATTCAAGTGCAGTTTCATACCACTTCAAGCAGGGTGCAAGGCCACCAAATTTAGGTTCAGTTTCCTACCACTTCAAGTAGGGTGCAAGGCCACCGAATTCAAGTGCAGTTTCCAACCACTTCAAGCAGGGTGCAAGACTACCAAATTCAAATGCAGTTTCATACCATTTCATGCAGGGTACAAGGCCACCATATTCAAATGCAGTTTCATACCATTTCAAGCAAGGCGAAACCACCATAAAACCACACAAAACACCACACACAGTTCAGTAGACATTCAGTGTGTTCAGTTGATTCACAGCTCAGACAGAGTTATGACCTCTCCCTCCCCCATCATACAGAGACTGAGCCACACCCACACTTGCGGGTTTTATAATCCCATCCCCTTCCACCGAAAAAGTGTGGCCTTCATGGTGTGATTGACAGGAGAGAGATTCTCAACATTTTTTAAACTAACAACCATTAGCAGTGCATTTTTACTTCATTATTATTTCAACCACATTAAGGGCACTCTCAGTTGAGTAGACATGTGTTCAATGTTATTCAGAGCTCAGGGAGACCCTCTTGGTTCCTCCATCTTGCAGAGACTGAGTGAGGCACACCACTTCTGGGTTTTATAGTCCTTCCCCCCTCCCACCAGCAGCGGCAGCAGAGAGAATGGCAATTTAAAAAAAAACATTAATATCTCTGATTTTTCATCAATGGGAAAAATCTTCTGGTCCCGGAAGGAGGAGGGGGGCTCTGAGCGAGGTGGCCAAAAATGACGGCTGTAGGTGGCAGCATTTTCTCGGAAATCACGCCACATCGAGCCAAAAGCAGTCAAGATCAGACTTTTAGTAATATAGATATGAGGGTTTTGTTTTTACACAGAAATTGATGTCTGGAGTGCAATGGCAGAGGAGGTGATGGAATCAGATAACAATGCTATGTTTAAGTGGAATCTAATCAAGAGTCAATAGTGTTTTATTGCCATATGTCCCAGGTGATTCTTACTTGCAGCAGCACAACAGAATATGTAAACATAGTACTCTGTAAACAACATAATATACCAGAAAAAATAAGAGAGATACTTAAATAGACAAGTGGTGAAAGGATAAAGTACAAATAGAGACAAATGAGATTAAAGGAGATAGATTATAAAAAGTAAATGTGGATGTGGTGGACCAAAGAGCCCATTCCTGCACTGTATGAAAGGCACAATTTCTGCATTGTATGTGAAGAGGATGTGTCCACGGACATGGAGAGGATGTTTCCACTAGCAGGATGATTGTGAATCAGAGAGCACAACCTCAGAATAAATGGACCCTCCTTTAGAAAGGAGATGAGGAGGAATTTCTTTAACCAGAGGATGGTGAATCTGTGGAATTCATTGCCACAGATAGCTGTGGAGACCAAGTTTTGGAGCTATTTTTAAAACAAGAATTGATTGGTATGGGTATCAAAGGTTATGGGGAGAAGGCAAGAAATTGGGTTGAGAAGGAAAGATATGATTGAATGATGGAGCAGACTCGATGGGTCGAATGTCCTAATTCTGCTCCTACCTGTATGTCTTATGAACATATATTAGTCTACAACTCCATGACTAACATGCTACTTGGCCTGCTGAGTTTATTTTAGCATTTTCTGTTTTCATCGCAGTGATGGTGGATTTAGGTTTATTATTGGCACATGTACAGTGAAAAACTTTGTTGTGCATGTTTATATAATCGTCAAACTCAAGTCCAATAGATCGAATAAAGGAGAAGAGCAACGTTGAGAACTATATTAGTGCAGAATATGCTGCAATTTGCAACAATGGTGCTGAAGTGGAAATGGTTGAGAGCTTGAAGTTCCTTGGCGTTAATATTACCAATGATCTTTCGTGGACCAACCACATTGATGTGACAGCCAAGTAATGCCACATGCCCACACTTCTACTTCCTGAGGTGACAGAGAAAATCTAGCATGTCTCCAATGACCTTTACACACTTTTGCACAGATGCACCATACAAAGCTTACTGTCGAGTTGCATCACAGCTGTTTTGGGAACAACTCTGCCCAAGACCCCATAGACAAAGCCTGACTCCCACAATGGGGCAGAGGTGAATCGGACGATCCTTGGCTTATGGAAGGGCCATTCAGAATCCTGATAACAGAGGGGAAGAAGCTGTTTCTGAGCCTGATGGTGTGTACTTTCAAGCTTCTGCACCTTTTGCCGGAAGCAGGCAGAGAGATGAAGGAATGATCAAGACAGTCTTTGATTATGTTGCCTGCTTTCCCCAAGGCATCAGGAAGTGTAGATGGAGACAATGGTGGGAAGATGGGGAGGGGGGAAGAGAGAAGAGTCTGGTCGGTGTGATGGATTGAGCTATGTCTACAATACATCTGCAATTTCTTGCAGTTTTGGGCGGAGCTTCTCCCAAACCAATCCTGGAATGGGCCTGTCCCCTTGGGCGTCATTTGCGCGACGTCCTAAAAATTGGTTGGCGTGTCGTGACGCGCGCATGTCGTGTATGACGTGTGCATGGAGCATGGTGAGGTGTGGTGGTGTATGCAGTGACGCGCGGTGACCCCAGGATTTTGGGATGCTCAAAAACCTCGCACGCCACCAGTGTGATGCGCAAATGACGCCCAAGTGGGACAGGCCCTTGATTTAACCCAGCAGTATGGTCATTGGTAATATTAACACCAAGTTCTCAACCATTTCCATTTCGGCATCAGTGAAGCTGATCGGGGCATGTACATCACCGTGCTTCCTGATATCAATAAAGACTATTCCCATTTTATCCCCCAGATTCCATAATTTACCTGTACAACTGGGGTAATTTTAATAATAATATCTTTTATTGTCATTGCACATAAGCGCAAGGAGATTTGGTATGCAGCTTCCAACCGATGCCATAACAATGGCCCATTAACCTGCACATCTTTGGGAAGATAAAGGAAGGTGTGACATCGGGAGGAGATTCACATTGACACAGAGAGAATGCAAAAACTCCATTCAGAAATCTATTTATTTTGTTAGCAGGTGATTGACTCTGAGTTATTACCCTGACATCCCACGCAAATAAGCAATTTATCCCCGAATTAATATTCTTCAAGTTTCAATCTGAGCCAATCCTGTAAAGCCAGAAATGGTAGCTATAAGTTCCATTTCTGTTTATAAATTGGGAGTACTGTAACCTTTTGGGATTAACTGCTGATTAGTTATTTCATACCCAAATGAAATTTACTTGCCTTTATAACAACATGCAAAACATTTGTATAGTAAAGGTAGTATTTAAAATATAAATACTCCTTTTTTGTGTTGAGGGAAACTAGTTAACATTGCCGTTGCAGTAAAAAAATGACCCAAAGGAACCAGCTGAATATTTTTTACAGAGACTGTCGTTTTTGATAGTGTTTGAAAGATTCTGCTTGCAGGTAAAAAGTCATTTTGACACTTGACTAAGACTTGCAAAAGAAGCTATGAGCAGATTTTGGCACAAATTGCCCACTAATCATGCAAGAATACTGTTTACTGTTTGGCATCTTCATGGGAAATCGAATGGAACCAAGCAGATTGCATAACTCAAAACGTGGAAACGGCCAAATTGACTTTGCTATCAAGGCTGATATTTATTAGCTCCCCACTTCCTAAAACACAAACATTGATTGTAGAATTCCAATCATGGTACACAGAAATGTCGCAAGAATAACAGAAACATTGTAAACATTGTGGAATGATTTAAGGAGAATCAAAAGACATTCTACGATATGATATGATAGAATTTTACATATCCCAGGAGGGAAATTGGTCTGCCAACAGTCATAACACACAAGATACATGAAACATGAAATTAAAGAAGCGAGTGGAAAAGATTGGGAATATGCAAAGATTGGGGGGAAGGGGAGTCAGTCTACCCCAGGCCAGGGGGGGGGGGGGGGGGGGGGGGGGGGGGGGGGGGGGGGGAGTTGTACAGTTTGATAGCTACAGGGAAGAAGGATCTCCTGTGGCATTTTGTCCTGCATCTTGGTGGATCCAGTCTGTTGCTGAAGGTACTCCTCAGGTTGACCAGTTTGTCATGGAGGGGGCTAGCTGTATTGTCCAAGATGCTCCACAGTTTGAGGAGCATCCTCCCCTCCAAGACCACCTCCCATGAATCCAACTCTGTTGCTAGGACACAGCCAGCCCTCCTGATGAGCTTTTTAATCCTGTTGGAGTCCACGAACGTCGCCCTGCTGCCCCATTAACTATATTAGGAACAAACAGTAGCTAGAGCAGGAGTGTAACTAACATGAGCTGGGGGATGTGAGCGAGAGCCAAGATGAATATCTCTCATCTATATTCACAATGGACTTCCCCACAGCCATCAGGCTATTAAACCTGGCTCGGCCAAAACTCTGATTATTGGTGGCCCATTATCTGCTATTTGCACTTTATCAGTTTATTTGTTTATGTGCGTATATATTTACATTGTGGTATATGGACACACTGATCTGTTTTGTAGTAAATGCCTACTATGTTCTGTGTGCTATTCAAAGCAAGAATTTAATTGTCGTATCAGGGACACATGATAATAAACGCACTTGAACTTGAACTTGGAGGGAGGGGTACATCGATAACCTGAACCATATCACCATTAAGGAAGAGAAAAGGTTAGATGTTTTAGAATGCCCAAAAGTTGGCTAAAGCCCAGGGACCAATGGGTTTAGAGATACAGCATGGACACAGGCCCTTTGGCCCATCGAGTCCATGCTGACCATCGAACACCCATTCACACTAGTTCTATGTTATCCCACATTCCCACTCCCTACACATCGAGGGCAATTTACAGAGTACAATTAACTACAAACCCAAATGTCTTTGGGATGTGGGAAGAAACCAGAGCACCCGGAGGATATACTGGAAGATTCTTCTGCTCAGACATGTGGGTAGAGTTGAAAAATATTCAGAGATATGTAGCGTAAAAAGTAAAACATTTGGAATGGGCAATGGATGGATTTCATTTACTCAAATACAAATTGTAAACTTCAGATGGCTGAGAGACGGAAGTGATATTTGCTTCGAGACCCAGTTTAGCCATGAGAAGCCTATCTAGATATGTATGGCCCAACTAATGAATGGAAAACGGATATGGGAATAATTGGAACTATTGATCAATCTATAATCTGAATGCCAGTAACATCAAAGAGAGCAAAGGATCAAGAGGTGATGTTCAACACTACTTCAAGAGGAAAATAAATAAAATAAAATGTTGAAGGAATATGCAATGAGAAACAGCAAGTTCAGTGAAGGCAAGTGTGACTACATGGATTATCGTTTCATTAATTGAAAAATAAAATCTGGGATTATTGTATATATATACACTTCTAAGAATTATGTGTTCAATGAACAAATAAGATCCAAGGAGGTCACAAACCAGAGCAAGTAGCCATGGGCTGAAATGGGAAATTCCTCGGTCACAAGGACTCAAGAGGAAGAGAAGACCACTGGCGTAAAGCATGGAGTCGTGCAGCATGAAAACAAGCCCTTCGGCCCAACTTGGCCACGTCGATCAGGATGTCTAATCCAAGATAGCCCCACCTGTGGAGGGCCAGTGCACAGTTTAGGATGCTGAAAGGACACAAGGCTATTTCAGAAATTAGAGAAATTTATGCAATGGTTGATACAGTGCTGCAGTACGGCAGAGATTAAACGTGGAAGGCTGGCGGGTTAGCAGGGCTGCAGATCGCACATGTATGGCTCGCAACTTGGGCTCTACAGCCTCTGTGGCAATGAATTCCACAGATTCACCACCCTCAACTAAAGAAATTCCTCCTCATCTCCTTTCTAAAGGTACATTCTTTTATCCTGAGGCTATGGGTTCAATTCCTAGACTCTCTCAATAGTGGAAATCCTCTCCAAATCCACTCTATCTAGGCCTTTCACTATTCAGTAAGTTTCAATGAGGTTCCCCTTCATCCTTCTGAACTCCAGCGAGTACAGGCCCAGTGACATAAAATGCTCATTAGTTTTCTATGCCTTCGAGCCAGAGGTAAAAAAAAAAATTTAGAAATGTTAGGGAAGAGAATGGGCTGTTGGTGAAGGCTCAATGTAATTGATGAAACAGGCCCTTCGGCCCACCGTGTCCGCACTGGCAAGCGTTCATCTATGAACTAGTTCTATCCTACACATACTAGAGACAATTTTTACAGATGCAAAGTGACCTACAGACCTGTACGTCTTTGGAGTGTTGGAGGAACCCAGAGATCTTGGAGAAAACCCACACAGGTTATGGTGAGGACGTACAAACTCCGTACAGACAAGCACCCACAGTTAGGATCGAACCCGGGTCACTGGCGCTGTAAGGCAGCAACTCTACCACTGTGCCTCCATGCTGCCCTGATTATTTCTTTATCATAATTTTTCTTGAGTTCAACTCCAGGTGGAAAGAGAAGCAGAGAGGGATGGGGGAAATCTCATCAAGAAGCATAGAAGCTAACGAAAGCCTGGCAAAGGAAAAGCTAAAATGTGTGTCATTGTTTCATTCACATCTTGGCACCCAGCCCAGGAGACAGTAACCTTCCTGAGCCATTAAGAGCAGAGATCTCAAATTCAAAGATGAATCCAATTTCCTATGCTACCGACAGAACATCCTGCATAAAAATTAACTAAAGAACTGCACTGAGCCTTGATCTCAGAGGTTCATGCATCACATACCAAGATCTGCTATCCATAATGCAGTCAACAAGTGCTTTTCCCACAATAACAGGCAATCTGGTTAAGAAATCAGCCAGCTCACACCATTACGCATTTAATTGATTTTTTAAAACACGTTTTGTTGAGGGAAGAAGTACATTGAATAACTGCAGACTACATTGATACAAGGTTAACAATGCCAAGGAGTAATATGTACACTGTGCAATTAGGCGTCATGCTAAAAGCATCAAGATCATGCATTTGCTTCAATTAAACAAACTGCATTATATAAATAATTTATACCTTTACATCACTCCCAACAAATTGGCAGGCATTTTTAAGCCAAAATATTAATATTTAAAAATTGCATAATACATGTAAACAATAGTATATACTCCCACCCAAGCATTTAATCGTGGACTTGGACCCAGACTTTCTCATCACTGTTGTCCTTCACTATAAATAAAACTTATCACGCGAGTTCAGGCTCCCGCGAGTATATCAATGTAGTCATTGTCAACCTCATGCCACATACACTTGTTGTATCAAATTCAGCATTAAAGACCCAACCATGGAAATAACTAGATTAGAAACTATTATGAAACCATTTTCCTGTTAGCCCCATGGGTGATCCAGGTGCTGAACTGGTAGAGTTGCTGCCTTAGATTTCTAGGTTTAATGATATCCTCTGGTGTTGTCTGTCTGGATGTTCTCTCTTTGACTACATTGGGCTCCACTGGGAGCTCCAGTTTCCTCCCACGCCCCAATTATGTGGGGGTTAATAGGTTAATTGGACATTGTGCATACACAGTTGATAGAATTGGAGGAGTTAATTGGAACATGGGGAAAATAAAATAGGATTAGTATAAATAGGTTGGCGTGAACTTAGTGGACCAGAGACCTTGTTAACTCCTGCCTCTATGACTACAGCTAACGATCTTGTTAGAGTAATGCTGGCCACTACCTAACAGAAACAACCCATTATTGTAATCGACAGCAGAAACTGCTGTCAGTAGCAAAAGTAATTGCCAAATGACATAAATGGGTATAACTCTCTGGAACACAAAGTGCTGGTATAACTTGAGGATCAGGCAGCATCCTTGGAGAACATGGATATTTGATGATTTGGGTCAGAACCCTTCCTCAGGCTGATATGAAGAAGGGTCCCAGCTGTCCTGACCCAAAACATCCCCTATCCATGTTCTCCAGAGATGCTGCCTGACCTGCTAAGTTACTCCGGCACTTTGTGTCCTTTTGTGAAAATCAAGATCTGCAGTTCCTTGTTTCAGTGGGTCAGGTACAGTGAGTGAGGTACAACACTCTTTGCAACTAATTTGCTTTTAGTCACAAGGCTGCCATCAGTGTCAAGCCAGACCACTCTTGGCCAGGATTAAGTTCCATGCAAATAGCTGGAAAATAATAGGTAAGATGGCATTTCACTTTCCTACATGACTTTAGCTCGGTTGTTAGTCAGAATTGGAGATTAAATTATTGAAAAGAACCTTATATTTCCATTAAACCAATAGCATAAAATATTCTCTTGTGATGGCGAAACATTCATTTGAAACCTTTGGCTCAGAACCTTAGGGTGGCACAGCGGTAGAGTTGCTGACTTACAGCGCCAGGGACCCAGGCTCAAACCTGACTAAGGGTGCTGTCTGTGTGGAGCTTGTACATTCTTCCCGTGACCTGCGTGGGTTTCCCCCAGGATCCCTGGTTTCCTCCCACAATCCGAAGACGTACAGGTTTGTAGGTTAACTTGCTTGGTAAAAATTGTAAATTGTCCCTAGTGTTAACCTGCGGGGATCAGTTGTCGTCAGAGACTTTGTGGGCCGAAGGGCCTCTTTCCATACTGTACCTCTAAACTAAAAAAACAACCTAAACGATCATGACAATAAGAGAAAGGTAGCAAAGGATGAGTGAAAGCAAGCATGATTTCAAAACGAGAAAAATACTGAATATGCTGATAACATGAAATAAAGGTGAGATGCTGTGGAAATAATACGCAGTCAGATGGCTAAAAAACGAAAAAGATATTTCATTCAGGATAAGGCAAACGGAATAGTAACGGAGTACAACAAAATCTTTTTTCCCCCCACTATGCAGCAGAGTATGATTTCTATTTTTCATTATGTTCAAAGTATCAAAATAGCATCGTCAGAGTAGATTTGTCAAGGGAGATTGGTAATAAGGATAAAGGTGCAACTGGCCATCCAAGGGATACTTTAATAACTTCCCATTTCTCAGAATAACTCCGTTGTCCTGGCAATAACAGTTCTTCTGCCCAGTTAAAATTGCTATCCTTGAAGTTAAGTATCTTGGAACTGAACAAATTTAAGTAATAAAAAGGAACAGCGGATATACCAAAGGTAGACATTAGGTAGACAAAAGTGCTGGAGAAACTCAGCGGTGCAGCAGCATCTATGGAGTGAAGGACATAGGCAACGTTTTGGGCCGAAACACGTCTGAAGAAGGGTTTCAGCCCGAAACATTGCCTATTTCCTTCGCTCCATAGGTGCTGCTGCACCCACTGAATTTCTCCAGCACTTTTGTCTACCTTCGATTTTCAAGCATCTGCAGTTCCTTCTTAAACATCAAAGGTAGACATAGTCTGAAGATGGGTCCCAACTCAAAATGTCACCTATCCATTTTCTCCGGAGATGCTGCCTGACCCGCTGAGTTATTCCGGTATTTGATATTAAATTTAAAGTAACTAAGGTATCTCGGGCAGCAGAGTTGCTCCCTTACAGTGCCAGAGACCCAGGTTCAAACCTGACTATGGGTGCTGTCTGTACAGAGTTTGGATGTTTTCCCTATGACAGCGTGGGTTTTCTCCGGATGCTCCAGTTTCCTCCCACATTCCAAAGATGTACAGCTTTGTGGTTTAATTGGCTTCTGTAAATGGATCTTAGTGTGTAGGATAGAACTAGTGCACAGTTGATCGCTGGTCGGCATGGACCTGGTGGGCCAAAGGGCCTGTTTCCACGCTGTATCTCTAAACTAAAATCTACTCCACCCACCGTGTTTGCGCCTTCTCCTAAATGCAACAATCCCACTGTCTGTCTGGAGTACTAAAGATCAGTTGCATTCGAAATGTTGGTGATTATATCAAGGTGTGGAATTTCTCCATTGAAAGGTGGAATTATTTCTTTAGACAACAACCATTATTTAAATAAAGGACACCTTTTTTTGGCACCTCATGGATGTTAGAAATCTGTCCTCCAGAAATAAAAACGGATTCTTATCTGAATTTGGCCGACAATTAATCTCTCGTTTAACAAAGTAATGGAAAAGTTGCAAAATAATTTGAATGCAGTGCCACCGGAGATTATGAATCCACCACTGAAAGACAAACAGCGAGTTCAAAATTAAGGACACAAAGTGCTGGATTAAGGACACATGGATAGGTGACGTTTTGGGTTTGGACAGCCGGGACTCTTCTTCGGATCAGCCTGAAGAAGGGTCCTGACCCAAATTATTCTCCAGAGATGCTGCCTGACCCGCTGAATTACTCCAGCAATTTGTGTACTTTATCGTAAACCAGCATTTGTGAAAATCATGAAATCATTGGCTTGAATATTGATGCAACGTCAGATTGCTACAGTGATGAAAATAGTTAGAAGTTTAGTAATTTGCCTTGAACCAGATGTATATTAAAGACGATAATGTCCTCTGATGAGAGTCTAAGAACTTTAAGGAAATGGCAAGTGCAGTGCCCTTAAATGAGCAAAAGGCAAATTGTATATTATGATTATAATTATAGATACAATTAAAATAATTACAATTAAAGGCAAAATATTAGAATGACTAATTATGGCAACAGATCAACTGATAGAATTGAGATGTGAATTCTGAAGATGTCCATAAATACTTATTGATTATTTTTAAACAAACATCTGAAACAATGTGAAGACATTTTTAAGGATTCATACACTGATATCAGGGGCATTAAGTTTACACATGTCTAAAATCAAATGCAAAACTCAATCTTGCAATACCTCGCACACCAAAAATCCAGATAGCATAAAAGTTAAATACATGTATGAGACGCAGATTATGAGTGGAAAATTGTGTGCTGCTCATGGTGGTGGCATCTAGGGCTATAAAGACCATCAAGCTACTCAATACGTCCCAATAGCCCCTGCTCATATCGCAAAGTCCAAATGCTGAGTTTCAGAAGCAAAATTCTTTACTAAAGTAAACTGTCTCAAAATCTTAGGTAGACACAAAATGCTAGAGTAACTCAGCGGGTGAGGCAGCATCTCTGGAGAGAAGGAATGGGTGACATTTTGGGTCGAGACCCTTCTTCAGACTTCTCAAAATCTTTGGTTAAATAGTGATGGAAGAAGTCAAGTCTGTTGCAGTGGCAAAGAGTCTATACGCGAGTCCTAAGGTACTGCAAGAAGAAAAAACTATTACCCATGATATTCCCAACAACAATGGATAAACCCTGCTTCGGGGGATCCAGATTTAGTTTAGTTTGGAGATACAGCGCAGAAGCAGGCCCTTCAGCCCACCGAGTCCATGCTGATCTGCAATCCCTGGGCGCTAACACTATTCTACACACAAGGCAAAATGGGACAATTTACACTTTCACCAAATCAATTAACTTACAAATGTGTACGTCTTTGGAATGTGGGAGGAAACCGGAGCACCCGGAGAAAACCAATGCAGTTCGCAGGGAGAACGTACAAACTCCGTACAGAAGCACCCGTAGTCAGGATCGAACCCGGGATCTCTGGCGCTGTAAAGCAGCAACTCCACCGCTGCGCCACCGTGCCACTCCTTTTGTCCAATGAAGATGGGGTTTTAAATGCGGCAGCCAAGGTAGCTGAAACGTCGTCATTAACATTGAGGGAAGCTTTTAAAAATGAATGATGTCTTTTGACAAAAATGTTTTTTTGTTTTTAAAATAGATGTACTCTCAGAAGCCAGATATAATCTTTTACAATAATCTTTTAACAATAACTTCCCATGGCCACAGTCCAAAATCCATAGTTAGAACTATCACTGGCAAGCTTTAACACCCAATTGCTGACACGCAGCACTAAAACAAATGACTTGTTGCTGAGACCCTACTTACACAGATATTGCCTACCACCACCACTTGTCCCTCTTTGAAACAAAATGAAGCAACGTTGTATGTGTAGAAAGGAACTGCGGATACTGGTTTACCCCGGAGATAGACACAAAAGGCTGGAGTAAATCAGCAGGACAGGCAGCATCTCTGGAGAGATGAAGGAAGGGGTGACTTTTGGGTTGAGACTCTTCTTCAGACTGAGAGTCAGGGGAGAAGGAGACACAGTGGTATGGAAGGGTAAGGTGTGAAATTGAGACATCAAAGTGGATAAAGGTCAAGGAAAATGTAGAATAGATCATTGTCAGGTAGGGGGAGGTGACAACAAAACATTACTTACTTAGGGTTAGTTCCTCCCACACTGTTGAATGCATTGGGCAGCAAGCTTTCGCCATTCTGTTCGGTTATGTGCGACGTCTTCCGCCCTCGATAGGCTTCCGGAGGCTATGACCGGAGCCCGTCATACTTGAAGGGGGCGAGTCCATCTCTCATGCCTGTTTCCAGTATAGTTTATGCTTGCTGTTTCCGTAGCAGGTTTGGGGTTTTACGCCGGGGTAGGGGTGCTAGCTCTACGCCCAACCCTCCTATGTCCGGGCTTGGGACCGGCACTGGCTTGGGGTGTCCATAACCAGAAGCGTCGTATACAGAGATAAAATGTAATCAGGCGTGCGGTCAGACTGGTCAGAGAACGAGGATGGGGGAGGGATAGAGAGAGAAAGAGAAAGCAAAGGTCGCTGGAAGTTGGAGAAGTCAACATTCATACCACTGCTGCCCAAGCAAACTATGAGGTGCTCTTCCCACAATTTGCGTTGGGCCTCTGACAACGGAGGAGGCCCAGGACAGTAAGGTCAGTACGGGAATGGGAAGGGGAGTGTAAAGTGTTTAGCAACCGGGGGATCATGGAGGTTTAGGCGGACTGAGCAGAGGTGTTCAGTATGTGTAATATTCATTTGAACAAGGATTGGATCAGACGATTATTCTCTCTGGGTGACAACAATTCTTTGTAGAAGGTTCCATTGACTTTCTGTGAATAAGTATTGAATAAGCTACATACACGTCCTCACGTCTCACATGTAGAAGCCTGCAAAGATTTCCTGTTGTGGTTAAGAATCCACTGAAGAAATATGTTTTACATATTAAATATTTACCCTAGCTTCCTGCAAATGTTAAATGTCAGCTACAATCCTGGCAAAGTGTGCAGGCTTCAAAAATTCTCTGCATTCGGTTATTTCTTCCACTGTACTAATTTATTCTGAGAATGTTTTAAACCGATTACATCTTGCAACTGATTCCACACCTGTAGGAAAATATTCTTTCACCTTGGCCCAGTCCATTATAAAAACCTCTACTATGGAAACAAGATTTGTATTTATAGTCAAATCAAACTTTGTTATTAAGCTTAGGGACATAGAGGTCAACGTTGAATCAGGGGGGCTGCTGCTGCTTCAGAAACTCAGCGTGCAAAGTCCCTCCAGCACTTTGTATTTTTCTCAACATTACAACACCTGCAGTCTCCAGGTTTGCTGCGTCCCTCTTGTAACTCTCCGTGCTGCTACACACTCACCTCCGTTTTTTTTGTCGTGGAGAAATTAGTTCAACTGGTCATCCTGACCCATGCTTCAGTTCAATACTGGGCCATGGACATTTGGACCCAGATTCTCATTGTTTTTTCCACTCTTTTTCCGAATATAATGGTCAGCCCGTTGGCATGTCCATTCCACAACTAGGGTTAGACCACAACGTCACTTTCAAGCACCAAAACCCATAGGTATTCGTCAATTCACAGTTCAGTTCAGTTTAGTTAATTGCATCGTTTAACAAAGTAAAGTGAAAAGCTTTTGTTGCGTGTTAACCAGTCAGCAGAAAGACAACACTATTTACAGTATAGACACATCATAAAGGAATAACGTTTAGTGCAAGGTAAGGCCAGCACAGTCCAATCAAGGATAGTCAGATGTCATCAAAGAGGCTGATAGTAGTTCAGCACTGCTCTCTGGTTGTGGTAGGATGATTCGGTTGCCTGATAACAGCTGGGAAGAAACATTCCCCGAATCAGGTGGTGTGCATTTTCCCATTTCTATACCTTTTGCCTGATGGGAGAGGGAAGAAAAGGGAGTGACTCGTCCTTGATGATGCTGCTGGCCTTGCCGAGGCAGCGTGAGGTAAAGAAAATGGAGTCAATAGAAGGGAGGTTGGTTTGTGTGACGGTCTGGGCTGCAACCGAAATTTGCTGCAATTTCTTGTGGTCTTAGATGGAGCTGTTCCCAAACCAAGCTGTGATGCATCCTGATAAAATAACACAGAGAAGTCATGTTCCAATAAATCATTCAGCGCAAATTCGTAAGTCAACAAGGCTTTTACCATTCATTTCATTGCGGGAATCTCAGACAAAAAAAAAACCCTGAAACTCTTTATAGTACAATTACACAAGGATGAACTGAGATATACTTTTAGAAATATTTTTTGTCTTAAAAACAGGTACATAACTTCAAGGTTATGATTCAGGCTGTAATCACCTCCTTGCTGCATTTTTATTGCATGCATTACATCATCGAAAAGCCTTTGATGCAGTCTATGACTATTTTAAGATTATACCTCTTCCAACTTTACTGAGTGATTGGTGGTCAATGCCTTCTAATCCTATGAAGAGATGACATAGTCCATTTATTTTTCAATTGATACTTAGAATGAAATACTAAGCACAGTGGCATTCTTTGCTTGCAAACTGAATGCATACAAATAGCAGCCACCAGCAGCACTGACCAAGTTACAAAGCACGCCGCGGCTCTCCTTTTGTTCACCCCCCCCCCCCCCCCCCCCCCCCCCCCCCCCCTCCACCCCACAGCGGTTCCCCAACGCTGGGCCACATTGTCCTTTGTTCTTCTCTCCATGTTGAACACCCATCACTCTTGCAACATTACAACTCCTTCTGATCCTATGATGACACGACACAGTTCATTCTGCACTACAGGTAATAAGCCTACAACACTGGTTCAAGGGTTGTAGCAATGAGATAGCATTAGGGGCAAAAGCCCTCCCTGGATGTTGTTAGCCACATCCTCAATGTTAACCAGATGTCTGTTGAGCAAGACGCTGTTGTCCAGGTTTTAGCACACACTATAATTTTCAATGGAGGAGGAAACAGCACATTGTAAATCTGGAAGAACATCAACATTATCCAGATTTTTGTTTAAGGAGACCTCAGAAGTGTGAAAACGCACACCTCCATATTCAGGGACTGTTTCTCCCCAGCTGTGAGCAGGCAACTGGATTATCCTACCACAATTAAAGAGCAGTCCTGAACTACTATGTACCTCATTGGAGACCCTCAGACTATCTTTGATTGGACCTCATTGGCTTTCCCTTGCACTAAATGTTGTCCCATATCATGTGTCTATATACTGTAAATGGCGCAATTGTAATCATGTATTGTCTTTCCACTGACTGGTTAGCACACAACAAAAGCTTTTCACTGTACCTCGGCACACGTGACAATAAACTAAATTAAACTGAACTGAACACTGTTAGATTGCCCTTTGAACAACCTTTGAACGGCTCATGGTACGCAAGTCTGTGAAACTTGGCAGTGGTTAAGAATGGGTCAGGGGTGCTGTTCGTATCAATGAACCTTGTTTTTAAACAGCATTTAAAATGAGAGCACTTGGCACATTACGAGTTGCAAGTCACAGGAAATGTTGGATTTACGAGCTCCACTTGCTGCTCCGTGGATTTCCCTCGGACCAGATTTGCCATCCAACTGTTTGTGAAGCAAGCTATATTGAGAGGACCTGTGGATGTGCAAGGTTTTGCAGCAATCTGTTTAAAGGTTGCTGATTGAAGAGGACATTCCCACTTAAGAAAAGTAAGGTGTTAATTAGTGTTGACTATGAGGAGTTAAGAGTTCCCACGCTCTGCTGGAGCCTGCCTCCGCTGCCTCAGACAGGCAGACTTCCTCAACAATTCTTTTTTCCGAATTGGCTGCATGTTTTGTTTCCTCTAATCTCAAGCCTCTCCTAGCAGACAACGTGTTCAGAATGCATGTGCGTGTGTGTGTATATGTATAATGTCCAATTAAGGAAGCCAGCAGGGCCTTGCCCAGTCTATCCCTTCCCATTCAATAGATGAATCAATGCAATCGGTTCAGTTGAAAAAAAGGTCAAAATGGGTGGTTTAGTAGCAAATCTTATGTCAGTCTTAGGATATTGATCAACAAAACACTTGACAAGAAATTAGGTTTCATCGAAACAGAGAAAATTAGGTGCAGGCCATGAGTAGGCCATTCAGCCCTTCGAGCCAGCACCGCCATTCAATATGATCATGGCTAATCATCTAAAATCAGTACCACGTTCCTGCTTTTTCCCCCATATCCCTTGATTCCTTTAGCCCTAAGAGCAAATCTAACTCCCTCTTGAAAACATCCAGTGAATTGGCCTCCACTGCCTTCTGTGGCAAATAATTCCACAGATTCACAACTCTCTGGATGAAAACGTTTTTCCACATCTCAGTCCTAAATGGCCTCAGTCCTAAATGGCCCTTATTCTTAAACTGCGACCCCTGGTTCTGGACTCCCCCAACATCGGGAACATTTTTCCTACATCTAGCCTGTCCAATCCTTTAGGAATTGTATATGTTTCTATAAGATCCCCTCTCATCCTAATTTCCGGTGATTATAAACCCAGTCGATCGATTCTTTCACCTTCTTTTGGTGAATGAAACACATGGTATGAATGATGCAGATATCGACTTTGATCTTGGAGAAAGATCAATGAGAGTGGACAAAAATGAGTCAAGAGAAGCCTGACAACACAGATGCAGAGATTACAGCTGCCGCGTCATTGCCATGTCGACCGCTGGAATTGAATCTGCACTTAAAAATAACTTGCTCTATGCCAGCCACTGTACACCAGCAGAAAATGTTCTTTATTGTCACTTGTGCAAATTGCAACCACACAATGAAATTCTTTCCTTACAAACAGTCCAGTGGAGTATTGCCATACCATCCCCGATTAGCAAATGTACAGAAATAGATTACTGAGTCGGCATGCAAGAGGCACCATGTTTTGGCTCCATCTTCCAAGTCCAGTCCACACTCCAGTTGTCATGAGCGGTGCCAGATTTAGGCAAGCCCCAGGCTGCTGCGGGCCTCCAGCCATCATCGACTTCCTTTGGTCGACCATCGACTGATGTCCTCTCCTCGCCCGTCCACCTTTGTGCCCTGGGGGAGCCTCCCACACCCAACCTTGAAGGCACGGATGGCCAGATCCTGGTACCCTCTGCGACCGGCCTCGCTCCTCTCCTGTCCCATCAATCGTCGTCACCAGCCCCATCGACCCGGTCTCGGAAGGAAATCCATGGATTGGGGAGCAGGGTGGGGATCCCATGCTGTGAGTGACCCCCAGATTGTTGTGATATCAAGTGGGATTATGGTGTATCTCAGGGTGAGCTGCATAAAGAGGAATCGAGGAAGGGAGCACGGTTTATTGGTTACAGCTTTATAGAACATTGGGTGGGTCCCATTTGGTGGGGTTCTGGTCCCCCTTTTGCAGAAAGCATGAGGAGGCTTTGGAGAGAGTGCAGATGAGGTTTGTCAGAATGGTCCCTGGTTTGGAGAGTATTAGCCATAAAGAGACTAGGAAAGAACTGCAGATGCTGGTTAAAATCGAAGGTAGACACAAAGTGCTGGAGTAACTCAGCAGGACAGGCAGCATCTCTGGAGAGAAGGAATGGGTGATGTTTTTAGTTGAGATGTCTGAAGAAGTGTCTCGACCCAAAACATCACCTATTCTTTCTCTCCAGAGATGCTGCGTTACTCCAGTGTTTTGTGTCTGGCCATAAAGGGAGGTTGGACAAATTTGAATCGTTTTCTCTGGAGCGTCGAAGGCTGAGCTTCACCACTGAACAGCTCAACATAGTGGTGCTCACCTTTGAAAAATGAGACTGGCAGTCATGCAGGGCTTTGCCATGTCGACTGCTGGAAGTGACAGCGCTTACAGGAACTTACTCTATGCCAGCCACTGTATAACAGCAGAAAAGGCCACCATGGAGTTCAAAGGTGCTTTATTGTCACATGTGGGAACACAGTGAAATTCATTTCTTACAAACAGTCCAGTAGAGATGGTGCGGATCGTTTAACATTACTTTGTTCCGGAATCCTTTGGCAATATGTTCTTAACATTTCCATAAGAGTTTAATGACTGCCATAGGTCACACAAAATAAAACTGTCACACTGACTTTAATTTAGTTTAGTTTAGTTTAGAGATACAGAAACAGGGTTTAGAAACAGGCCCTTCGGCCCACCGAGTCCGCGGCGACCAGCAATCCCCGCACATTAACACTATCCTACATCCACCGGGGACAATTTTAACATTTACCAAGCCAATTAACCTACAAACATGTACATCTTTGGAGTGTGGGAGGAAACCGAAGATCTCGGAGAAAACCCACACAGATCACGGGGAGAACGTACAAACTCCGTACAGACAGCACCCGTAGTCAGGATCGAACCCGGGTCTCCGGTGCTGCATTCGCTGTAAGGCAGCAACTCTACTGCTGCACCTCCGTGACCGCCCTGCTTGCATGATGGAAATATTATGGACATAGAAACATAGAAAATAGGTGCAGGAGTAGGCCATTCTGCTCTTCGAGCCTGCACCACCATTCAATATGATCATGGCTGATCATCCAACTCAGTATCCAGTACTTGCTTTCTCTCCATACTCCCTGATCCCTTTAGCCGCTTGACATTTCCACCTTTTGAAAAGCTTACTCTTCTTACTGTCTACTTATCCATTCATCTCGTAATTTTATTTACTTCCATATGGGCTCCACTCAACTTTCGATGCTCCACAGAAAACTATCCAAATTTGTCCAAACTATAGCTAATACCCTCTAATCGGGCAACATTCTAGTAAACCTCTTTAGGAGGGATTAGGAGGCAGAGATCAGCCATGATTGAATGGCTGAGTAGATCAATGGGCCGAACGGCCTCATTCTACTCCTATAACTTGTCAACTTGTGAAATATGAAACTATTGATAAATGTTTTCAAATTCAAAGAACTGAAAAGTGAGTATTGCAAAGTGCAGTCAAGATCTAAATGCATTCAGTACCAACAAAAACAAACAGTTTTCATAGGATCTAATTTTTAACTCTTAATAGAAGTGGTATTGTAAAAAGGTCCCAGTGAAAGGGGCCAACGTTTTTAACGTGGAGAAGTGGAGAGATGTGGGATGGAGATACAACATTAAATGAGCCAATTTCCAAGGACCAGCGAGAGAAGAATATTCATATGGACATTCCTGGGTCCAGACCCATGGTCTCCCACCATTCATAATTCTCATTGCTGCAAGACTGTTTTATGTTTAATACATGTTGAAATGTATTTGCTGGAGCACCACTCCATATGTCTGAGAAAAACAGTTGGCCCAAGTCTGGAATTTGCTTCCATCCCCATGACTAACAAAGTTGGATCAATTGAAGCCAATAACCAGTGCCAGCAACAGCAAATGTATGCTCACTCTGTTTCCACTTACGTAGATTGATGTAAAGCTTTGACTGTGTCATTGGAGGTCTTTTCCTCTGCTTCTCTCTTCCAAATAAAGTTTACAATGTTCTTTTGAAACGTAGAATTGCAAAGATAGATGCAAAGTGCTGGGGTAACTCAGCGGGTCAGGCAGCATCTCTGGAGAAAAAGGATGGGTAACGTTTCAGGTCGGACCGAAACATCACCCTTCCTTTTCTCCAGAGAAGCTGCCTGACCCGTTGAGTTACCCCAGCACTTTGTGCCTATCTTGGGTGTAAACCAGCATCAGCAGTTCCTTTCTGCACATAAAATTGCAATGCATGGTTTAGTTTAGTTTAGTTTAGTGATACGGGTCTAAGTTAATGTTTAGTTCCTTGTCTTTCTAACTGTATGCTGCAGTTGCAACTTACTTTCCATGTATCGTGGAGCCTCTGTTAACTAGCTGACCTCAGGGAGACGCCACCAAAACCTATTCTCTGCCCATACCATCCCACAGTGATCGCCACCAGCAATATCAGCCCTTCTTATCCTGTCCAGATGAATATGAACACAGGTAATGACTGGGTGGAGAAAATTTGGGTGCATCTAGTTCATTATTTCTTCCCTCGGGTGCTCTTGGGCCTCAGCTGCTCTTGGGCCTCAGCGGCTCTTGGGCCTCAGCTGCTCTTGGGCCTCAGGGGCTCTTGGTCATGTCATCATTATCCAAGCACTGAGAATTTCACAGTTGCAAACAAAACTAGATAGAACAAATGCTATTCATATTGAATATAGATTTTTGTCTTAAGAGTAACTTATCTATTGAAGCCCCACATCAGCCTCCTAGTTGTTGGCATCAGAAAAGAAAATGCATAAAGTAACCACTGCCTCTCACGCATCAATGCATGTCCAATTAAATACGGAGAAACAAGGAACTGCAGATGCTGGTTTACAAACAAATAAAAAATGCCAGACTGATTCAGCACAGCAAAATCTTGCCCCACACATCTTCATTAAACTTTCCCCTTCTCATCTTAAAGCTATGCCCTCTAGTGTTGGACATTTCCACTCTGGCAAAATGACTCGGACTGTCTACTCTATCTATGCCTCTCATCATTTTAAATATCGCCTTCCCTCAACCTTTGATGTTCCAGAGAAAACCCAGCATATGCTGTGGATTCCTGCAAACCTCTCATCCCAGGCACCAATGTGGCGAATTTCCACTTCATTCCCCCCATGTTGAGTATGTACATTTTAGGAAGGAATCCACTATTTCCTACACAATTACTGTAGGTCATCATTAATCCTGTACCTATAATCATGTCATAACCAAGGCCCAAATAATATTTACCTTCCTAATCATTTGCTACTTTCACGAATGAGAATAGGACACAGTCCTTTTGAACTTAAACGGTTCTCAATCTGTCACCATGCAAACAATAACTTTTTCTGTTTTGTGCACCAAATTTTATTTTCCCTCATGATATTCTATCTGCCATGCCTCTCCTCCTCGCGTAGCATGTCTATGTTCCCTCGAACCCTCTTTATATCCTCCTCCCTACCTCCAATCGCAATTAGTTCTGCATCATCAGCAAACCACCACTCAGCCATCAGCATACCACCCCTTAGATGTATTGTAAACAGTGGGTCTCCAAGTAGCATTAACCCTAGCCTGCCACTGTATGAGATAACCTTGCATTCCCACTCTGTGCATTCTATCTGTCGAACAAGCTCCGTTTATTGAGCTCTCTTTATTCTATAAATACCTCGTTCGCCACTAGATGAGGCCCAAACTTGAAAAAGGAGCAGGTAACTTGGTATCAACTTGGAAGGAGAAATATCGCAGCTGCCAACTTCATGGTCCATTTCATTCAGAGTATTAACATTTCCTGGAACCTGTCAAAAGGGAAATTTACTTCATTGGTGAATGCATATAATGTATGGCAGTGTTGTTGGATCAACAGATTTGGTGGTCTTAGAGATACAGCATGGAAGCAGGTCCTTCAGCCAACTGAGTCCACACCAACCAGCGATCACCCATTCGTTAGTCCTATCCTACACACTAGGGCCAATTTACAGAAGCTAATTAACCTAAAAACCTGTACATCCTAGGGATGTGGGAGAAGAATGGAGCGCTCGGTCACAGGGAGAAACAGAGTACAAACTCCGTATAGACAGCATCTGTAGTCCGGATTGAACCAGGGTTTCTAGTGCAGTAAGGCAACAACTCTACCGCTGCGCCACCATGCCGCCCGACATCCAGTAGAAAGTTGGAGCCTGTAATTTCTCAGCTGGCCAAATAGTTAATGCTATCTGCTGCCATAACGTAATCAGTCCTGTTAGAGCGTGCACATCATTTTCACATGGAATATAATAATGTTAAAGGAAAGAAAAACAATGGTGCATTATAGAAAGCAATTTAAAATACCTTGCATCTGATAATGGGAAAGCAAAATCTGTTCCTTCCTACAGTCAGATTTAACTAAGTGAGTGCAATACAAAATGTGATTTTCCTTACTGTTTGCCTTCTTAGTCTGCTGCAGCAATTCTGAAATCTCTTCATTAACTCTACTTTAAGTTTCACTGTGGGGTCAATTCAGATTAAGCATACTGTTGTTTGCTATTCAACCTGTTTGTTACGCTATTTCTTTCACTTGTTAACTAATCAAGTTAACAATTCTCTATTTATCTTAAAGTTGTTTGTTCACCTTGGGCATATGTAGAATAATTGGTATGCAGCACCCAGATACAGCAATGCATTATATTCGATCGTCATATCCATCAATCTTTTACCTTGCCAGAGATGCATTTTTTTTCTGGATCGTATCTCCGGTCGCTCTGCGGCCTAACATCATGGAGCTGGCAGCTTTGCTCGAGACTGACTTTGAGCCCCACCGCGGGGCCATGGACCTACCAGCAGAGCCTGAGATCCCTTGCCTGGGATTTCAACATCGAGGAGCTTGCTGTCTCGGGTAGAGACTGATGTCGGGAAGCTCCAAAGGCGCAGGAGGTTCAACCAGCCCTGACCCGGGGTCCGATCGCCTGGTGCGGGGGTGCTGAGATCCCCCCGATGTGGGAGCTTGATCGCCCTGATGCAGAAGGCCCGACCGCCAGTTGCGAGAGCCAAGACTGCCCCGACAACGGAAGGTTCGAGTGTCCTGACCACGGGAGAACAAAGAAGGGAAGAGATTGAACCTTTTTTTGCCTTCCATCACAGTGAGGAATGTGGGGGAGTCGCTGTGGTGGATGTTCATGTTAAAAATGTATTTGTGTGTCTTGTTGCTCTTATTGGTATGACTGCATGGCAAATCAAATTCCTCGTATGTTGCAAAACATAATTGGCTAATAAAGTACTATTATGATTATGAAAAATGATAATAATCTTTGTGGATGAGCATGATCAAAATCAGGTAATTTATGTTGCAGGGAACAATGGGAAGTGAATTGTTCCCAGACTTGGCTCTATCTTGCCTTTAATGGTGGGATCTCCCTCCAACCTATTTCCAAGGAGTTGTATCCAAGAGTGGTTTCTGTGCATCTCTCCCTCTTTGTCAGCACTCTACACAATGAAATATAAAGATGCTGAGATTATTTATAGTATTTAGATAGCTATTACGGGGATTCTGTTAATTGCAAGTTTTGCCTGATTAGTTGTCAGTCGTATATATGTTGTAACACCTCAGAGATCTGAAATATGCAATAATAATATGCCAGAAAAAATTAGCTATCATTTAGTACACAATCAGTGAGTTAAGAGTGTTTGATGGCTTGGATGCCAGGCTGGCAGCGCTAAATTGCCTGCTAGCTATATCTAGTATAAATCCAAGAAATGCTTTCAAGAGTAAAGCAGTGTTTTTTGACTGACTAATACTATTAATGGCCTCCTTTGAGCTGCAGATTATGCTTTTAAAGTACTAAACCCCTGCTGGAATATATTATAATCCCAATCAATGAATTACTGTTTTAATAACAGTAGTAATTGATCAGTTTGCTTTGAGCAAACTGGATTATTATAGCTTTTCCCATTTGCTTTCCTGGCATCATTTTCTTTTTCATTTCAAGATGAGAAATTCAACTCAAAAACTTCTAGCACAATACCTAATAACTGGGAACATTGCTTTTGGGATTTTTGCCTTCTAAACTTGGACTAATGTTATGTTCAATATTATCACGTGAATAAAGGATCTAAAGTTTCTGGAAGGTCCTTTGGAAGAATTAATTTGTTTTTGTACTGAACTGAAAGGGGAGACATTTATTAAACCCAAACAAAATATATTTTAATGAAAAAAAAAAGTGCCGGAGTAACTGAATGGGTCAGGCAGCAACCCTGGAGAACATGGAAAGATGACAGGACCCTTTTTCAGACTGATTGTAGGGGTGAGGTTGGGTGAGGTTGGGAGGGGGTGGGATGGAGGAGGAGCTAGAAGAGAGGAGGGACAAGACAAAGCAGTCTAAAAAAGGGTCTCGACCCAAAACGTCACCTATCTCTGTTCTCCAGGGATGCTGCCTGACCTGCTGAGTTACCCCAGCATTTTGTGTGCTATTTTTGGAAACCAGATCTGCAGTTCTTTGTTTCTATATTTAAATGAAGACTTACCCCAAAAGATCTTTCTTGCGACATTACAATCAGAGCGGATTTTGGTCGCCATCTTTGGTCAACTGGTGAACTGATAGTGAACCCAATAGTGAATCCTCTGGAAACCAGGTGCTGACTACAGCAGCTGGTCTGTGCCAACTAAACAACTTCTTTTCCCAAAGTGCAAGCTAGCAATTCAGATGGTTTTACACATAATCCGGCAAAAAGTTTAATGCTTCAATACATGGTTTATTTTGCTCTAAGTTAATTAGATAATTTATCAATAAAAGTAAATATATTTCTGCTATAGTCCAATGCTCATCTTCCTGCTGACTAATGCTTAGTTTGGTTTAGAGATAGAGTGTGGAAACAGGCCCTTCGGCCCACCGCATTCATGCCGACCATCGATCACCTGTGCACGAGTTCTATCCCACACAGCAACGACAATTTACAGAAGCTAACCAACCTACAAACCTGCATGTCTTTGAAATGTGGGAGGAAACCGGAGCACCCGGATAAAACCCACGCAGTCACAGGGAGAACGTACAAGCTCCACACAGACAGCACCTGTAGGCAGGATCAAACTCGGGTGTGTGGCGCTGTAAGGCAGCAACTCTACCAGCTGCGCCACTGTGCCATCTTAATTATAGGGAGGAGATGCTATTTCAAACACAGGTCAAATATGTTCACGTTTGGGAATCATCAGACTGAGTGTTGAGATGCCATGGTGAGTTCCAAGGAGATCATGGTCATGTATTGAAAAAGATAGAACATACAACAGTACAGTACAGAAACAGGCCCTTTGGCCCACAATGTTTGCGCCATACATGATATATTTCAATGGTTCAACAAATGTGTTATTCAACTCGTGTCAGAAGGAACTGCAGATGCTGGTTTACACCAAACACAAACACAAAATGCTGGTGTAACTCAGGGGATCAGTCCTGACCCACTCAGTTACTCCAGCATTTTGTGTCTATCTTAGGTGTTAATGAAGTCTTTGGCTATCCAACTCTTTATTTTGTCCTTTCTGCCATTGACTCTTGAACATTCAAAAATCTATTCATGTTGTCTTTTTTTAAAATATTTTCCCTGTTGACCTTCAAGATCCTGATCCTACTGTAAATTATTCTTGAGGTACAACCCATTAGCAGCTGTGGTATTGTTAGATTTTTACACCCTGTAGCCAAGTGTGTTGCAAGCAAGGCCCTCGGAAGTAAATTGGTACATATCTATAACCTTCCAGAGAAGTTTCATGCCATGTGTATTCATGCTGAAGATTTAACTTTATAAACTGAATTCAACAAAAGGCTTATTAGAACTGATTAAAAAAAAAATCAATGCCAGGATCCTCTACAATCAGCTGAACTGACTGGTGGTGGGTGTATGGAACGAGCTGCCAGATGAGGTAGTTGAGGCAGGGACTGTCACAATGTTTGGGAAACATTAGGACAGGTACATGGCAAGCTCAAGTTTAGAGGGATATGAGCCAAACACAGGCTGGTGGGACTAGTGTAGATGGGACATGTTGGTCGATGTGACAAGTTAGGCTGAAGGACCTGTTTCCACGTTGTATGACTCCAAGACAAAATAATGCCTACAAACGATGATCAATGAATTTTGTTCCACTACTTCAGACAGTGGATGTCATATTCTTCAGGAATTCCCTTTTAGTCAAGTAATACTAACCATTCATACAATCATTCATACAATCACAAACAACTGACCAACCTCTGAATAACTGTTCCAAATTCCAGGCCTTATTGGCAGGGAAGTTAGGAGAGGGATTTTTGTTGTTGTCCTGTGACAAATGAGGCTACAAGGGATTTGTAAGTTCCTTGCAAATTTGTAAGTCCCTTCTTAAACATTGTGAATGGTACCTGCCCCTCTACATCCTCTGACAGCTGGTTCCATGCATCCACCACCCTTTGTGTGGAAAAAGTCACCCCACAGTTTCCTATTAAATCTTCCCCCCCCTCACCTTAAACCTATGTCCTCTGGTTCTCGATTCCTACCTAATCCCGTCTTCTACACTTTGAATTATTGATAACCAACTTTTCCTTTGTTACACTTTTTTATATTTGAGCCATTACCTCTGTATGTAAAGTGTTCAGAATAATTGCCTTTGTTACAATCCACTAGAAATTGATCATAGGCACAATGAACTACCACAAATCTAATTTGTTGGTTGGCACCTTAATTCTGTTAGGTAGTTAATTTAAAGTAATATATCCCATTCCAGTGACTCAGTGCTTTTTGAAAACAGGTCTTCACTGGTTCCCAATTTATAGGAATAGAATTAGGCCATTCGGCCCATCGAGTTTACTCCGCCATTCAATCATGGCTGATCTCTGCAGGCATTTTCTTGCCTTCTCCCCATAACCCTTGACACCCGTTCTAATCAAGAATTTGTCTATCTCCACATTAAAAAATATCCACTGACTTGGCCTCCACAGGCCTCCGTGGCAATGAGTTCCACAGATTAACTACCCTCTGACTAAAGAAGTTCCTCCTCAACACTTTTCTAAAAGAGAGCCCTATAATTCCGAGTCTGTGACCTCTAATCCTGGACTCTCCCACCAGTGGAAACATCCTTTCCACATCCACTCTATTATTGGCTTTTATTATTCTGTGAGTTTCAATGAGGTCCCCCCTCCCTCAACTTTCTAAACTCCAGTAAGTAGAGGCCCAGTGCTGTCAAACGCTCATCATATGCTAACCCACTAATTCCTGGAATCATCCTCTGGAAACTCCTCTGAACCCTCTCCAGAGCCAACACATCCTTACTCAGATATGGGGCCCAAATTTGCTCACAGTACTCCAAATGCGGCCCGACCAGCATCTTATAGAGCCTCAGCATTAATCTTGACCTCACAAACATGGAAGCTGCATGCTTATTATTTTGACCTGACTTAGCTATGATGACATGAATCCCTGAGACTTACAGGTAACAGTTATGTCAAATGGAAGACTGGAATACCTATTTAAAAAAGGACATAAAATGCTGGAGTAACTCAGCTGGTCAGGCAGCAACTCTGAAGAACATGGATCGACAATGTTTCAGGTCAGAGACCCTTCTTCAGAGTGGAATATACCTCTTATTCTCTCCAGTATGACAAATATATCAAACAAGACCATGACCAATAGCACAAAATAATTACAATTTTGATGGGTAATTTTACCAGTGGAATTTAATATAAAGCAAGACCATGTATTCTGAGCCCAAATCTCAAACCTCAAGACTGCATGAACTTCCCTGTAGATAGACACAAAATGCTGGAGTAATTCAGCGGGACAGGCAGCACCTCGGGAGAGAAGGAATGGGTGATGTTTCGGGCTGAGACACTTGTTCCTATCCAGTTCCTGTCCAAATATCATTAAATGGTTGTGATAGTACCTACCTCAACTATCTCCTCCAGCAGGTCATTCCATATACCTAAAAAAGTATCCCCTCAGGTTCCTATTAAATCTTTCTCCCTTCACCATAAACATATGTCCTCTGGTTCTTTATTCCCCCACTCTGGGGAAAAAGACATCCCTTGTCCTCCTGCGCTCCAAGGAATGGAGTCCCAGCCTGCTCAACCTCTCCCTGTAGCTCAGGCCCCAGACTCTTGGCAACATCCTTGTAAATCTTCTCTGCAGCCCTTTCCAGCTTTAGAAATTTCTTTCCTACAACAAGATGATATAAAAAAAATGTGGCCTCACCAATCTCTTGCACTTGTCTTGATTCATCAGACAGAAGCAATATTCTCATCCACTATATCAAATTCCTTCATTACTTTAAAAAATGTTTCATTAAATCTATTCTAAGCTTCTCCTGTACCAAATATAATTAGTCAGTATCTCAGGTTTGTTATTCTGCAAATGAAAGAGTGCTGTTCTGATTAAGCCCTTGTTTAAATGGCATATCCAAAAATACAGATGCTATTTTCATCTAACCTTGTTCCTTTATCTTATTACCTTACACACATTTGGTGCCTTTTGTGTACTTGTGCTTCATGAACTTGTTCAGAAACCCCCAATAGGTCTTTTTTAATGATTTATCTGTTGGGTTTCATACTTCATGGAAATACGATGGAGTCAAATTTGTACAGTGCAAAAACGGACCACCACATCCGTGATAATCATTTTAACTATCTACACTAATCCCATTTGCTGGCATTAAATTGTGCTGAGTTACAAGAGTGGTTTCACAGAATCATAAAATTAGAATTGGAGAGTATAGAAACGGGCCAATTTTGCCCACCTTATTTTTAATGATAGTGATACCCAAATGCACTAATCCCACTCGCTTATATTCAACCCGCATTCTCCTCTGAAGACTTTCTTATCCAAGTACCTACCCAAATGCCTTTTAAAAGGTATAATTGGATCTGCCTTCACCACCTTCTCTGGTAGCTAATTCCAGTTAACCTCAGCCTCTGTGTGAAAAATTATCTCCTTTCAAATTTATCCCGTCACCTTAAACCTCCAGAAAGATGGCAAATTTATTTTGGTAATAGGCAATCGTATACCAGCTTTATTTTGTATGACAATCTGATTGTTTCTTGGTTTATTTAATTACTTGAATATAATGTTACCACAGTAGGATTTGTACTCACCTCTGTGGGTCAATAGCTCAGAACTTTGGCTACTAAATCACTATGCTACCAGACCGAATAGTTATTAAGTTCATAGAAGCAGAACTAGGCCATTTGGCCCTTCAAGTCTACTCCGCCATTCAATCATGGCTGACCATCTTTCCCTCCCAACCCAATTCTCCTACCTTCTCCCGTAACCTATCAATCTCTGCTTTAAAAATACCCAATGCCTTGGCCTCCACAGCCATCTATGGCAATGAATGATACAGATTCACCACTCTCTGGCGAAATAAATAATCTTTCTATAAGTACATCCTTTTATTCAAAGGCTGTGCTCTCTGGTCCTAGACTCTCCCATGGGAAATCTAGGATGCCTGCCCATTATAGAAGCCACCTGACTAATTTCTATTTAATAGATATAAAAGTTGATCCATTTCTAGAAGAGGTGACCATTAATAATGAGGGAATTTGGGAAATGCATTGGCAATATCCCACAATGTAACCTTCTGTTTAGTAGCTGCAAGGGTGATTGTCAGAGGACCTTCCACTGGATATCTTAACCAAAATGAAGCAAAATAAATGAATACTTGCTTTTGAAAAGTTATTTAGGTCCTAATCTCTAACAATTATTTTCCAAACCTATTTCGTCCCATGACTAACATTACCAGCTAACTCCTGATATTCCAGTTTTATTTCAGATGTCCAGCATCTGCAATATTCTGCAGTTTCTCTCAGTCTCATCTTTATTTCCACCATTCTATCATCTCTCTCCTCTTTTAGTGTGCACCTCTACTAGAGAGGTCTCCTGGCATCATCATCACCATGGCTCTTCTCACCATCTATAAGTACACCATCACTGACACATTCAAACTCCTTGGAACCCACATCAGCAACAACCTCAAATGGAGGACAAACGCAGACCACATCTATGGAAAAGCCCAGCAAAGACTTTTCCATCTCCGACAGCTCAGGAAGTTCAGAGCAAGGTCTCATCTCATGCTCCGCTTCTATACAGCCATCATCGAAAGCATCCTCACTTCATCCATCACAGTCTGGTTCGGCAGTCTCGACTCACTCTCCCGGAAGAAATTACAGCGCATCATCAACAGAGCATCTAAAATTATTGGCTTACCCCTACCATCCCTTGAATCACTTTTCCACAAACGGACATTACACAGAGCCGGCAAGATCATCTCTGATCCTACTCACCCTGCACACTATGCCTTTCAGCTACTGCCCTCTGGGAGGCGCTACAGGACAAATGCCTAAAAAACAAACCGCTTTAAAAACAGTTTCATTCCCACTGCAATTAACATTTTAAACTCTGTACGGTGAGGAATAAGAATAAGCATGGCCCTTATGTATTATGTAATGCGTCTGTTTGTATGTATATCTATGCTATATGGGAAATGGGGAGATTATGTGTTCGGCACGGACTAGAAGGGTCGAGATGGCCTGTTTCCGTGCTGTAATTGTTATATGGTTATATGGTATATGTTTAATGTTTGATGAAATGTTGGAACCTGTACCGAGCTGTAGTGATAACAAATTCCACCAGCCTGGCTGTGTGGTCATTAAAAAAAAAATACAATACAATCATCTTCTCTGTAATTAAAACATACTGTTCACATATTATTTTTCTGGTTACTAATAAAAAGTCTTCAACCTAATGTGTTGACTTGGTTTTTCTCTTTAATAGATGTCATCTGACCAGTTGCCTATTGTCAGCTTTGTCTATAGTCTCACACTAGTTCTACCAACTTCACCACACCAACATTGTTCCTACCCAAATAGACAAGTCACCCAACTCTTCTAGGTGTATTTCTTGCCCATGTGATGCACCCAAGGATGTCTTCTTTTTTTACTCACATTGATCAACATCAGAAACGATAAGAGCTAATCAGGTTACTGAAGAGGTCATTCATCCCATTTCATTCATGCTATCTCTCGGAGCAATCCCAATACTCCCCTACCCTTGTTTTAGTTCCTAAATGGAACACCTCTCACTTATCAGGTGTTGGGGAGAAGGCAGGAGAATGGGGTTACGAGGGAGAGAAAGACAAGCCATGCTTGAATGACAGAGTAGACTTGTTGGGCTGAATGGCCTTATTCTACTCCTATTCTTTATGACCTGATTGACACTCAACTCGATTAGCCATTCCTCAGCCCACTTGTTCAAGATTCTGCTGTAATTTCTGATAACCACATAGTAGAATTAGGCCATTCGGCCCATCGAGTCTACTCCGCCATTCAATCATGGCTGATCTCTGCCTCCTGATCCCATTTTCCTGCCTTCTTCCCATAACCCTTGATATCAGTTATAATCAAGAATTTGTCTATCTCTGCCTTAAATATATATACTGACTTGGTCTCCACAACCCTCTGTGGCAATGAGTTCCACACATTAACTCCCCTCTGAATAAAGATAACCCTCCCCACATCCTTTGTAAAAGAGTGCCCTTTAATTCTGAGGCTATGACCTCTGGTCCTAGACTCTCCCACCAGTGGAAACATCCTCTCCACGTCCACTAAATCTATGCCTTTCATTATTCTGCAAGTTTCAACGAGATCCCCCCTCAACCTTCTAAGCTCCAACGAGTAGAGGCCATCTTCACTATCGACGATACCACCCACTTTTGTGTTATCTACAAATGTATTAATCATGCCTTGTACATTCTCATCTAAATCGTTGGTATTAGTTATGGTAGATTAAGAAACATCATTGAAAGATATAACACTAAAATGGTAATGACTAACATTTAACGATTCCAGAAACAGACAAGAAATTGAAAATAAACGAGAGGGTAGAATATGAGGGTAATTAAGAGAGTATCATAAAACAAACAGTAAAATCTTCTATGAACAGAAAAAATGATATTACAAAATGGTTAATAAAAGTTAATAACAGAGGCAATGACATTACTTGGCAGATAGGAAATGGCAGAGAATGGAAACAAAGACGTGTCTACCTTTGCATACAAATCCTTTGGAAATTGTTAACAGGCCTAAAGTACAACAAAAAATATATTATGGGAGATATTAAAGGAATTTAAAGCCAATTCGTGCCCAGATCCCATTAACTTGTAATGCAATGATTTGAATGGTGGATAATGTGATTTTTTTTTTTTAATGCAGTGATGGATAATATAAAGTGCAAAACAGTAATTGAAAGGTGGCTCATATCTGCAGAAAGAGAAACAAGTTAATACTTCAGATGAAAGATCTTAAACCAGAACTAGAAAGGAGAGAAAATAAGTTCATGAAGCTGCTGAGGGTGAAGGTAGAGAGGCCATGGGGTTACGTTGTTAAGAAGGGCGTCTGGTCAGTGAGTGAATGGGAGCAGATAGAGAGTGTGAACGTGGAACAAAAGATTGTCAGGATCGCTATACGCAGAGTAAGAAGACATGCTGGGTAAATCCATGACTGCCAGAGAGAGGTAAAACAAGGAAAAACAAACAAAAAAGCTGGGCCAATATCACAGATGAATAACTGATCTAAAACACTACGAACTCCATCTACTTTCTGATCTACAAACTGTCTGGACAGCAATGCATTAGGAGCAGACAAAGTGTTCAAGAAGGAACGGCAGATGCTGGAAAATCGAAGGTACACAAAAATGCTGGAGAAACTCAATGGGTGCAGCAGCGTCTATGGAGCGAAGGAAATAGGCAACGTTTCGGGCCGAAACCCTGCATCTGAAGAAGGGTTTTGGCCCGAAACGTTGCCCATTTCCTTCGCTCCATAGATGCTGCTGCACCCGCAGAGTTTCTCCAGCATTTTTGTGTACCAATGCTTTAGAAGCTATGGGCTTTGTTTGATTTTGGTGTTATATTGAACTTGCTTTTTTTTCTGTTTACTATATTACCTTTGCATACCTGTTGTGCTGCTGCGGCAAGTACCAATTTAATTGTTCTGCCTCAGGGCATACGATGATAAAACACTCTCATCACTGAGAAACCAAATTACCTGAAGCTGCGGAATGTAATGTAAAACTGCAATGTACCCAGACAAAAGACGAGGCACTCTTCCTCCAGCTTACTTTGGGCCTTGGTGTTACAGTGCAGGAGGCAACAGAGTAATAGGCCTGTGTAGGAGTGGGATGTGGAGTTAAAGTGGCAGGCACCAAGAAGCCGAGGACTCAACCTGCAGACGGGGCACACTTTCCACAGAGTGTTCAGTGAAAAGCTTTTGTTGCGTTGCGTGCTAACCAGTCAGCGGAAAGACAAGACATGATTACAATTGAGCAATTCACAGTGTACAGATACACAAGTAGGGAATAACATTTAGTGCAAGATGAAGCCAGAAAGGTCTGATCAAAGATGGTCTCCATTGCGGTAGATAGTGGTTCACACTGGTAGTAAACTTACAATTTGTCATAGATTCCAGAACAGGAACAGCTTTCAAGGAAGGCAGCAAATATAATACACTGGTTTACAGGAGAGAAAGGGAACTACACACCCATCAGCCTCAAGGCCAAGAGAATGCTTGATATTGTTATTAAGGAGGAGATAAACAGGTGCTTAGGGGAGAGTAATAGAACAGGCTAGAGTCAACAATGGATTCATGAAAATACTTTGTTAATCAAGGGAGAGTAAAGTGGGAGCTGCTGTTATTAGTTATGTGCACATCTAACAGGTGGGAGTCGTTTAACTTATCAGAGTTCAGGACTGATATGCCTCAGTAAAAAGAAGGGCGGGGGTAAGGAAGTCAAGGTAAGGTGACCTTGATGACAAGAAAAATTATTAGTTTGGTCAAAAAGGCAACAAAAAAAAAATTGGTTGTATGCCAAGTCAAGAGAGTTTATTGTCATGTGTCCCAGATGGGACAATGAAATTCTTGCTTGCTGCAGCACAACAGAATATTGTAAGCAAAAATGCCGAACAGTTCAGTTCAATATACACATACATAAGCAGATGAAGTGCAATAGGCTGTTACAGTTCAGAGTCTGTTTGTTGGCAAGTTTCAGAAACAGGATCAGGGTCAGGAAGGTGATGTCAGACAGGGTCCCTGAGGAATATTAAAAAAAAACAAGAAAGAATATAAGCAGGGAATCAGGATGACCAGAAGACACTGTGAATTGTCATTGGCACGTCAAATTCAAGAAAACCACAAGGCTTTTTACCTTTGCATTTAAACCAAGATGGTAACTCGGGAGAGAGTAAGATTGCTCAAGGATCTAAAAGGAATTTATGCTTGGCCTCGGAGGATGTAAGTGATGCACTATGGATTCAGAACTGGCTTAGTCATAGAAGACAGAGGGCCATGGTGGAAGGACTTCTGTAATCAGTGGAGTTGTGCAGGAATCTGTGACCGTTAACAGAGGTGGTGGTCTGTTCTTGTAATGTACTGTTCTTTGTAAGGTATTTTTTAAGCCTAGCTGAGGGGGAACAGATAAGGGCAAACCAATGGTTGTGATGTATTAAGACTACCAAATATTCTGTATCATTTTTTGCTCTTCCTATTGTACATGAGTTTGGTTTGATTGCACCTATGTGTGATATTATCTAATTTGATAGTTTGCAAAATAAACCATTTCACTGTAGATCATAAGTTCATAAGAGCAGAATTAGGCCATTTGGCCCATCAAGTCTACTCTGCCATTCAATCATGGCTGATCTATCTCTCCCTCCTAACCCTGTTCTCCTGCCTTCTTCCCATAACCTCTGACACCTGGAACTAATCAAAAATCTATTTATCTCAGCCTTAGATATATCCATGAACTTTGCCTCCACAGCCTTCTGTGGCAATGTGACAATAGTAAACGTAAACAGCCTTCAATATGGCGCCATGCAAGTGAATATTGAACAACAGGCGAGGACCAGGAATTTTGGTAAAGTGGGGTGGGATAGGAATAACACACTGGTATGGATTAAAACATTTTTAAGCAGACTTCGGGGAAATATTAGACTTGCGGTACAGGTGTCAAAGGTTATGGGGAGAAGGCAGGAGATGGGGTTAGGAGGGAGAGATAGATCAGACATGATTGAAGGGTGGAGCAGACTTGATGGGCCGAATGGCCTACTCCTAAACTTATGACCTTATGAAATTCATTTTTGGATCAAGAGTCTGTGATTAATGGGGAAAGTGTGGAAGCCACAGCTGCTTACAAGCTATATTAAGGATAAGGGTTCCAAGTTGAATAAATCCAAGTTTGCTACTGATACAAAACTGTGTGAGTTGTGAGGAGAATGCAGGAAGACTTCAGTTGACAGGTGAGTAAAAGGCAAGAAGATGGCAAATGTTGCGAAGGCCAAGGATGTTGCCTTGGCTGCATTGTTTCAGCGATGAGGAGAGACTAGATAGACTAAGCTACGAGTGAATCTGTTCGATGTATACAAAATGCTGAGGCGTGGATAGATAATTAGAAACGTTTCCCTATGGCAGATGTCTAGGATCAAAGAGCTTAAGTTTAAGGCAGGGAATGAAAACTTTAAAGGGGATTTGATGAATTATTTTTTTTTAACCAGAGGGTGGTTGCAATCTGGAATGCCCTGCCTGAGAATTTGGTGCAATTGAGTAAAATGCAGAAGAAAGTGCTTCCATGTGATTCTGCAGGCAGCTGAGGACTGACTCCGTCCGTGGATCAGCTATGCCACGCAGGAAGGGAAAATAATCGGCACTTATCTTGGAAATGTCTTCAAACCAGAACCACCATTCCACCTCTGTGGGAATGAATTAAATGAACAGTGAATATGGCTATCAAAAATGAAACCAAGACTCCATAATAAGGGCGGCTCGGTGGTGCAGCGGTAGTGTTGCTGCCTTGCAGTGTCAGAGACCCAAGTTCGATGCTGACTACGGGTGATGGCTGTACGGAGTTTGTACGTTCTCCCCGTGACCTGCTTGGGTTTTATCCGGGTGCTCCGGTTTCCTCCCACACTCTAAAGATGTACATGCTTGTAGGTTAATTGGATTGGTGTAAATGTAAATTGTCACTAGTGTGTGCAGGATGGTGTTAGTGTGCGGGATCGCTGGTCGGTGCGGACACGGTGGGCCTGTTTCTGCACTGTGTCTCTAAACTAAACTAAATATTTTGACCAGGAAACCCTCCCTGACTGTACTCTGAATCGTTGACACAAATCCTGGTGAGATGCAATTTACCTTTGAGAGAACCTTGACCAAATCATTGATGTTCTTTCACTACCTGTGTTCACACAGCATACAGGAAAAAAATAAAGGCCTAAGTGCTGTGAACGCAGAGCTTCACGCTCACAGGAGAAGGTTGATCTGTTCTCTCACACACCTGAACTGCCTGACCATACAGTGAGACAAATCTGGAGACTGCAGTTCCAGAAGTTGGTGCAGATTTGTACCTGATGGTAAACACAAAATGCTGGAATAACTCAGTGGGTCAGGCAGTATCTGTGGAGAAAATGCATAGGTGATGTTTCTGAGATATTGCCTGATCCTTTGAGTTGCTCCAACATTTGTGTTTATCTTTGGTATAAACCAGCATCTGCAGTTCATTTTTATTACAGATTGTACCTGATTTTGATGGTTATGTTGCTCGAAATGTTACTTATACTGCAGTTATATTGAGTTCTTATTTGGTTCCATCTGGAGTTCTGCATTCAGCTGCAAAACTACACATGAATATGGATCCATCAACCTAGGGAAATGCCTGGGCTTACACACGAGGATTTCCCAGGACTGTTGTACAGATTAAAGATATACTCTGTTTACGTCGTGGTACGAGCCTTATTACAAGCATAACTCCATCGAGTCTACTCTGCCATTCAATCATGGCTGATCTATTGTTTACCCCTCTCAACCCCATTCTCCTGCCTTCTCCCTGTAACCTGTGATACCAATAGCTTAAACTATAATAGCATGTAAACCCAAGTATGTTTTGTCGTGTACAACAGAATATATTTGTTGAATAATATCCAGTTAAAGTGAGTATAAAGAGCAGGTTAACAAAGGATAATTATTTTCTTTGGGAAATCTAGAACAAGGGAGATAGCTTAAAGGTTAGCCCTGGCTGGGCTTTATTTACTGTCAGAAACTGCTTCATGCGGAAACTAGTAGAAATCTAGAACTCCTCCTACCTCTGCTCACCCCCATCCAGATATGGATTGGGGGGTAATATAACTATATCTATAGCCAGGTATGCAGACACATGCAATAATGCAGAGAAGTAGTTAAATGGTATTGTGAGAAACTGCAGATGCTGGAATCCGGAAGAAGACACAAAGTGCTGGAGGAACTCGACATGCCAGGAGTCATCTGAGGAGGGTAATAGACAGACGATACAGTGGTTAACACGAGAGGAGTGTAGGCTAGAAAATTATTGCCCCTCTCCACTGTCTTTGTTTTAATTATCTACATGTAAATCACCCTGGATTGTTTAAAGCTGCACTTTGTATGAGTCCAGAGCTTATTGCTTTGGCAAGGGTTTGAATGACTATAGATCTAGCATAAATCACAGAGAGGGCAACCTGATATCCTGGCTGGGACTGGACTGGAACAGGAGCTGGAAGAACGCAGCACAAGAGGGCAGTACAGGCAGGCGTTGGGCAAAAGCACGTGGCTGTCTGAAGAAGGATCATGATCCGAAACGTCACTTCTCCATCTTCTCCTGGGACGCTGCCTTACCCGCTGACTTACTCCAGCATTTTGTGTCTTTCCTTGAAGTGGAGTTAAGATCAGATCAAACACAATTGTGGAACAGGTTTGTGGGACTGTGTGTTCCTTCCATTCTGAACATGACATTCTGCCTTTATCGTGGAAGGATGCAGGGTGTCATGAGGGTGATGGTGGAAGGTTGCTCCTCAGACTGGAGGCCTGTGACCGGTGGTGGGCCTCAGTGGTGAGCAGGGCCCGTTACTGTTTGTCATCTACATCAATGATTTGGATGAGAACGTACACGGCAAGATTAGCAAGTTTGCAGTTGATACAAAAGTGGGTGGTTTTGCAGATGGTGAAGATGGTTGTGAAAAATTGCAGCATAATCATGATCGATTGGCCAGGTGGGCTGAAGAATGGTTGATGGAATTTAATGCAGAGAAATGTGAGGTGTTACATTTTGGGAAGTCTAATGTAGGCAGGACCTAAACAGTGAATGGTGGGACTCTGGGGAGCGTTGTAGAGCAGAGGGATCTAGGAGTGCAAGTGCATGGTTCCTTGAAAGTCGAGTCGCAGGTGGATAGAGTGGTCAAAAAGGAAGTTTGGCACGCTGGCCTTCAACGGTCAGAGTATTGAGTATAGAAGTTGGAAGGTCACGTCGCAGTTGTATAAGACGTTGATGAAGCCGCATTGTGTTCAGTTCTGGGCATCATGTTGTAGAAAAGATGTTGTCAAGCTGGAGGGAGAGGTTGACTAGGTGGGACTCTATTCCTTGGAGCGCAGGAGGATGAGGGGTGATCTTATTGAGATGTATAAAATCACAAGAGGAATAGATCGGGTAAGTGCACAGAGTCTCTTGCCCAGAGTAGGCAAACCGGGGACCAGAGGACATAGGTTAAAAGTGAAGGGGAAAAGATTTAATAGGAATCTGAGGGGTCATTTTCTCACACAAAGGGTGGTGGGTGTATGGAACAAGTCGCTAGAGGAAGAAGGTGAGGCAGGGACTATCCCAACATTTAAGAAACAGTTAGACAGGTACATGGATAGGATAGGATTGAAGGGATAGAAACATAGAAAATAGGTGCACGAGTAGGCCATTCGGCCCTTCGAGCCTGCACCGCCATTCAATATGATCATGGCTGATCATCCAACTCAGTATCCTGTACCTGCCTTCTCTCCATACCCCCTGATCCCTTTAGCCACAAGGGCCACATCTAACTCCCTCTTAAATATAGCCAATGAACTGGCCTCAACTACCTTCTGTGGCAGAGAATTCCAGAAATTCACCACTCTCTGTGTGAAAAATGTTTTCCTCACCTCGGTCCTAAAAGATTTCCCCCTTATCCTTAAACTGTGACCCCCTTGTTCTGGACTTCCCCAACATCGGGAACAATCTTCCTGCATCTAGCCTGTCCAACCCCTTAAGAATTTTGTAAGTTTCTATAAGATCCCCCCTCAATCTTCTAAATTCTAGCGAGTACAAGCCGAGTCTATCCAATCTTTCTTCATATGAAAGTAATGACATCCCAGGAATCAGTCTGGTGAACCTTCTCTGTACTCCCTCTATGGCAAGAATGTCTTTCCTCAGATTAGGAGACCCAAACTGTATGCAATATGGACCAAACGCGGGCATGCGGGACTAGTGCAGCTGGGATATGTTGGACGATGTGGGCCAAAGCTCTCTGACCCGATGACTCTATCTATGGTTAACAAGATATACAACTCTTGAGTGACTCTCGGATCACTTCTATCCTCAATGCTAGATTTTGGTAGATGCTGGTCATTAAACTAGCAGGAAATCTGCTCCAAGACTAGGGGTAGAATCATTCCACTCATGCCCATTCAAGTCCTATATCACGTTACACATGAGGCGAGTCGTGTTTAATTATAGAGTACACATTTAAAATAGCATGATGGTGCAGTGGTAGAGGTGCTGCCTTACAGCGCCAGAGACCTGGGTTCAATCCTGATGACTGGTGCTTGTCTGTACGGAGTTTTTACGTTCTTCCTGTGAACTGTGTGGGTTTTCTTCAGGTGCTGCGATTTCCTCCCACACTCCAAAGACGTACAGGTTTGTAAACCAATTGGCTTTGTAAAATTGTAAATTGTCCCTAGTATGTGTAGGACAGCGCTAGTGTGTGCGTCTCGCTGGTTGGTGCAGACTCTGTGGGCTGAAGGGCCCATTTCTACACTGTATCTCTAAAACAAAAAGCAAGAGAACTTGTGATCTAAATATAATCTAAAGATAAATGTCCAACATCCAAAAGCTTCAGAAGTAGGACTCCTGAACCAAACTATCAGCAATTTGCGGCACAGTAGAATTGCTGCCTTACAGGTTCGTGAGACCCCGGTTCGCTCCCGACTACAGGTGCTGTCTGTACGGAGTTTGTACGTTCTCCCCGTGACCTGCATGGGTTTTCTCCGAGATCCTCAGTTTCCTCCCACACTCTAAAGACGTACAGGTACATAGGTAAATTGGCTTGGTGTATGTGTAAACTTGTCCCTAGTGTGTGTAGGATAGTGTTAATGCGCGGGGACCGAACGGCTTGTTTACTCAATAAATGCACAACAAAGACAATTTCTTCTCTTTGGTTAATATCGTTGCTTCCACGTAGGAGAATCCAATGGCATTGCAAACACTGAAAAATCCAGTGTCACAAAGTGGAACAATTCATTGATTTGAATATTATTACCTACTATTAATAGGAGCATTAATTAGAAATGCAATTAAAGTATTCCATTATAGCTTGTATTAGCACAGGGACTCGTGAAGAACACAACATTATGTAAGGCTAAAAAAAATTCATCAGCAAATTTCACAAGGGAGTATTAAATGTCCAGGTAATGCATCCCCATATGTGATATTTTGCACAATGATTAGCTTATTTATTTTAAATTTGTAATGTCAGCAGAACAAAATAATGTCCACAATGCAGAAATGTATTTTAAGCATGTAGAGTTTGTTAAAACAAACTTTTTTTCCCAATTGTTATTCGTGCCCTGATTTGTGCAAAAGTAACCACATACAGATGCTCTCCCCGATTTACGATGCTTCGGCTTACGATATTCCGACTTTACGATGGTGCAAACACTGGGCAACGGCAGCGAGCCGCAGCTCACTTCCGGTCAACTGATCAAATTGTATTAAATACGTTTTCGACGTGATATTTTCGATTTACGATGGGTTTATTGGAACGTAACCCCATCGCAGGTTGAGGAGCGGCTGAGCCACGCAGTTTGAGCCACGCTGGCTCAAATGTAATGAATGCAACAACTGAAACAAAGGCGACAGTCAAAGTGTCGTTCCCAGCAGAAACCGTGGGACTAAGATTATTGAGTCGTACAGTATAAAAGGCAGACATTTCGCCCACTGTGTATGTGACTTGTTTATTTTCCCAAACACATCCACTAAGTGTTTTGTTTAATGGTTTTGTGGTAATGGGGCAATGATCCCGGTTTTCATAAGTTGATGAAAAGTATCCCACTTTCTGAGCAAAACTCTTAAGTGCTGGAGGAAGTGGGTCAAGCAACGTCTTTTACTAAAGTTTTAGTTTATAGATACAGAGCGGAAACAGGCCCTTTGGCCCACCGAGTCTGCGCTAACCAGCGATCCCCGCACACTAATGCTATCCTACACACATGAGAGTCAATTTACAATTAGCCTACAAACCTGTACGTCTTTAGAGGGTGGGAGGAACGGAGCACCCGGAGAAAACCCACGCAGGTCACGGGGAGAACGTACAAACTCCATACAGACAGCACCCATGGTCAGGTTTGAACTTGGGTCACTAGTGATGAAAGGCAACAACTCTATAGCTGCGTCACCCTGCCGCCCATCTGTGGTGGGAATGGACAGACGATGTTTCGTGATGGGACCTTTCTTCGGATTACAGAAGATTCTTCTTCAGAATGTAATCTTCAGAACACACCCAAATGCTGCCTGACCATCTGAGTTCCTCCAGCACTTGGGGTGTTATTCAGGATTCCAGTTTCTGCAGTCTCGTATGTCCCCACTTTTACTTGTTTTACTCTATTTCCTTCTTTATTAAATAAATCCTGTAAAATCCATAGCAACACGAGCTATTGATCTATCGTGCACCCACTCTGCTACTTAAAGCAAATACCATTTCCTTACCACTTCCTCTCCTACTCAATCCACCCCTTGTGATAATTCCTGTTTAATTTATAAGGTCTGTTCCTTTAACCTGAAACCCAATGGCACTGGATTTACTTTTAGAAATCATGACCAGAATTTCAGTCGAACAATAGCTCCCAATGATAGAGATGCCTTGATACAGTGCTGCTGTTATCTCTCCCAACTATAGAATCAGAGTCGTAGAACGGCTTAGCATGGGAATTGGCCATTGTACCCACTGAGTCCATGCAGAACATCAACTACCACCTTGTACTAATTCTGCCTTCTGCCATCTGGCTTATAACCCCACCATCAACGCATGTTACGGAATTGTAGGAATACTCTGCATTCTCTTCAGCAATATTACTCTGCTCAACCAATTTGGCAATGTACGGTACAAATAAACTCCTGGAATGGTTGTTGGATTTTGTTTCAGGCCTGTATGATGAGGAGCCATGTGGGAAATGGGGGAGCCTAGATCTGCACCGTAAATGAAAAAGGGTGATTAAGGGAAGAGAGAATGAAGAATTTTTCATTAAGAAAGAGTAGATTTATTCAATCCAAAACGGTGGCCCCAATTCTGAACAAAGGGAGCCTCCAATGCATGATTGGAGGAACGTCATGAAAATGAAACAAAGTAGACAGATAATTTAATTCCCAACCTGAAATGTCGCCTATCCATGTTCTCCAAAGATGCTGCCTGACCCGCTGAGTTACTCCAGCATTTTGTGTCTTTTTATTTGTTAACCAGCATCTGCAGTTCCTTGTTTTTCCACAGAACAGAACATAGAAAATAGGTGCAGGAGTGGGCCATTCTGCCCTTCGAGCCAGCACCACTATTCAATATGATCCTGGCTTTCTCCCCATGTCCCTTGATTCCGTTACCCCTAAGAGCCATATCTAACTCTTAAAAGCATGTAGTCAATTGGTCTCCACTGCCCTCTGTGGCTGGGAATTCCACAGATTCACAACTCTCTGGGTGAAAAAGAGAGAAAACTGCAATTGTCATATGTTTCTTTCTAGTGCAAAAACACAAAAGGAAAAGTGACCCAGCCATAGCTAACAAAAGAAGCTAAGGATGATTGATTAGTAGGACTGGATGTTACAATCCCTAAGTCTTTTCACTACAATTGACAGTTTAAGGATGAGGGGGAAGTCTTTTAGGACCGAGATGAGAAAAACATTTTTCACACAGAGAGTGGTGAATCTCTGGAATTCTCTGCCACAGAAGGTAGATGAGGCCAGTTAATTGGCTATATTTATGAGGGAGTTAGATGTGGCCCTTGTGGCCAGGGCCGTATTAAGACCCATAGAGGCCCTAAGCACTTAAAAGATTTTGGTGCCCCCATATATATGTAATTCAAAATATAAACAGAAATAAACCATAAAGTTTTTTTTTTTTTTTTTTCAAAATGAAGCAAAACCAACAGGAAGATGGAAAATAATGTTTATTTTTCTATACTAACACTTTATTTATATTTGAAAAGTTTTCTACTTTTTTTAATTGCAAAGTCTTTGATCAGATCTCAAAATTAATCTTACGTAACACATATAAAATCATATAAACCTCTTTGAATATTATTTTAGCAAGTATAAAGTGATTTATTTTGTGCCGTAAACCATTTACCATTTCTGTGGTGCCCCCCTTCCCTTGATGCCCTAAGCACGTGCTTATTTTGCTTAATGGTTAATCCAGCCCTGCTTGTGGCTAAAGGGATCAGGGGGGGTATGGAGAGAGGGCAGGTACAGGATACGGAGTTGGATGATCAGCCATGATCATATTGAATGGTGGTGTGGGCTCGAAGGGCCGAATGGCCTGCTCCTGCACCTATTTTCTCTGTTTCTATTCTTGACAACTGAAGATGTGTCTGATTGGGCAGCAAAATCACCGTGGTCACCCACTAGGTGATTTTGCAACCAATCAGACACATCTTCAGTTGGGTACCTCAAAGTCACTGGGTGTTTCGCCCTTTTATCACAAGACACCCTCAGTTGAGGCATGCCAACCGCAGGGAGATCAGACCTGGGTTGTGTCTTATGGTTAGCCTCTAGATGGTCACGTGGGAGCCCAGACGGCATTTTTTTCTTCAGCCACAGTATAATGCCCCAGTCCCACTTGGGAAACCTGAACGGAAACCTCTGGAGACTTTGCGCCCCACCCAAGGTTTCCGTGCGGTTCCCGGAGGTTTTTGTCAGTCTCCCTACCTGCTTCCACTGCCTGCAACCTCCGGCAACCACCTGCAACCTCCGGGAACCATACGGAAACCTTGGGTGGGGGGCAAAGTCTCCCAAGGTTTTCGTTCAGGTTTCCTAAGTGGGACAGGGGCATTATTTAGAGTCAAAAAGGAGTTGTTTAAAGTTGCCGGAAAAGTCGTAAACCTGAGGAGTGGGAGCAGTTTAGGATTCAGCAAAGAGGCATCAAGAAATTAAGAGAATGTGAATTACAGGAAACATAAAAGCTGGGCTGGAAATCTACTGCTGGAGTGTAAAAAGAAAAACATTAGACAAGACAAATGCAGGTGCCTTACAGAAAGAAATGGGAGAATCGATTAGGGGAGAGCAATTAAAGAAATACTTAAGCTCTGTCTTCACAGAAGAGGACTTAAAGAACTTAGCAGATATGCTAGGAAACCAAGAATTTAATGAAAAGGAATTAAAGGAGATTAGTATTGGTGAAAAGATAGAGCTGGAGAAATTAATGGGCCTGAAAGCTGATAAATCCCTCAGACTTTATAATCTACATCTCGGCCTATTAAAAAGCAGTAATCACACAAACACTGGATACATTGATCATCACCCTCCAAAATGAGATTGGTTCTTGTACAGCTCCTGCAGATTTGATTCCCTTATTAAAATAAAGGAGGAATAATAATGGTGAACCACAGACCGATTATCCAAGTGTCATGAGTGAACAAAATGCTGGAGCCTATTAAAACAAACATGATAACAGGACACTTTGCAAACACCTTTGGGAAGAGACAAAAGCAACGTGGATTAATGAATGAGAAGGAATGTGTAGGAAGGAACTGCAGATCCTGGTTATACACTGAAGTTTGACACAAAATGCTGGAGTAACTCAGCGGGGACAGGAAGCACCTCTGGAGAGAAGGAATGGGGGACGTTTCAGGTCGAGTCTCCAGAGACGCTGCCTGCCCTGCTGAGTTACTCCAGCATTTTGTGTCTATCTTCTTTTATGGATGTGAAATTGTGTGGCTTGGGGAGTGTATTTTGAGGCAGTGGAACATAGTATAGATGAAGGAGAACCAGTGGATGCGATATGTTTGGATTTTGAGAAAGCTTTTGATAAAGGTTCATATACAGTGCGTTGAGAAAGTATTCAGACCCCTTCACTTTTTCCACATTTTGTTACATTACAGCCTTATTCTAAAATTGATCACATTCATTTTTTTAATCATCAATCTACGCACAACACTTCATAATATAAAAGCGAAAACAGGTATTTAGTAATTTTTGAAAAATAATTAAAAACAAATAACTGAAATATCACATTTACGTAAGTATTCAGACCCTTTGCTGTGATTCTCAAAATTGAGCTTCGGTGCATCCCGTTTCCATTGATTATCCTTGAGATGTTTCTCCAACGTCATTGGAGTCCACAAGTGGTAAATTGTACGTGACTGTACATGATTTGGAAATGCACACACCTGTCTATGTAAGGTCCCACAGTTGACAGTGCATGTCAGAGCAAAAACCAAGCTATGAAGACAAAGGAATTGTCTGTAGACCTCCGAGACAGGATTGTGTTGAGACACAGATCTGGGGAAGGGTATAAAACATTTTTTGCAGCATTGCAGGTTCCGAAGAGCACAGTGGCCTCCGTCATTCTTAAATGGAACTTTGTAACCACCAGGACTCTTCGTAGAGCTGGCCGCCTGGCCAAACTGAGCAATCGGGGGAGAAGGGACTTGGTCAGGGAGGTGACCAAGAATCCGATGGTCACTCTGACAGAGCTCAAGATTTCCTCGGTGGAAATGGGAGAAACTTCCAGAAGGACAACTATATCAGCAGCACTCCACCAATCAGGCCTTTATTGTAGAGTGGCCAGACAGAAGCCACTCCTCAGTTAAAGGCACATGACAGCCCGCTTGGAGTTTGCCAAAAGGCACCTAAACAAGATTCCCTGGCCTGATGAAACCAAGATTGAACTCTTTGGCCTGAATGCCAAGTGTCACGTCTGGAGGAAACCAGGCACCGCTCATCACCTGGCCAATACCATACCTACGGTGAAGCATGGTGGTGGCAGCATCATGCTGTGGGAATGTTTTTCAGCGGCAGGAACTGGGAAATTAGTCAGGATCGAGGGAAAGATGAACAGAGCAAAGTACAGAGAGATCCTTGATGAAAACTTGCTCCAGAGCATTCAGGACCTCAGAATGGGGCGGAGGTTCACCTTCCAACAAGACAACGACCCTATGCACGCAGCCAAGACAACGCAAGAGTGGCTTTGTGGCAAGTCTGTGAATGTCCGTAAGGGGCCCAGCCAGAGCCCGGACTTGAACCTGATCGAATATCTCTGGAGGGACCTGAAAATAGCTGTGTATCAACACTCCCCATCCAACCTGACAGAGCTTGAGAGGATCTGCAGAGAAGAATGGGAGAAATTACCCAAATACAGGTGTGCCATACTTGTAGCGTCATACCCAAGAAGACTTGAGGATGTAATCACAGCCAAAGGTGCCTCAATAAAGTACTGAGTAAAGGGTCTGAATACTTATGTGAATTTGATATTTCAGTTATTTATTTTAAATTATTTTGCAAAAGTTTCTAAACACCTGTTTTTGCTTTTTTAGTGTCGGCTATTGTGTGTAGATTGCTGATAAAAAAAAAAGAATTGAATCCATTTAGAATAAGGCTGTAACGTAACAAAATGTGGAAAAGTGAAGGGGTCTGAATCCTTTCTGAATGCACTGTAAGTGTACCAAAGTAAACCCCATGCGATTGGGGTTAGAATCCTGCCATGGATTGAAAATTGGCCGATAGAAAACAGAGAGCAAGAATAAACAATAAAAGATGGTGGCTGATGGATTACTGTAGGGGTAAACTCCTGGGTCCAGTCTATTCACAATATACATCATTGGTGTGGATGAGGTAGCTGAATGTAATGTGTGTAAATTTGCTGAAGTCATTAAATTGAATAGGATTTTCCATGTTGATGAGGATGCAAAGAGGCTTCAAGATGATTTGGGCAGTTTGATTGAAAGGGCAAATATCTGGCTGATGGGGTATAGCATGGAAAATGTGATTTGTATCACTTTGTTACAAAAACAGAAATGTTTAGTATTATAGAAGTGGTAGTAAACATAGAAAATAGGTGCAGGAGTAGGCCATTCGGCCCTTCAAGCCTGCACCGCCATTCAATATGATCATGGCTGATCATCCAACTCAGTATCCTGTACCTGCCTTCTCTCCATACCCCCTGATCCCTTTAGCCACAAGGGCCACATCTAACTCCCTCTTAAATATAGCCAATGAACTGGCCTCAACTACCTTCTGTGGCAGAGAATTCCAGAATTCCCCACTCTCTGTGTGAAAAATATTTTTCTCATATCGGTCCTAAAACATTTCCCCCTTATCCTTAAACTGTGACCCCTTGTTCTGGACTTCCCCAACATCGGGAACAATCTTCCTGCATCTAGCCTGTCCAACCCCTTAAGAATTTTGTAAGTTTCTAAAAGATCCCCCCTCAATCTTCTTCTAGTAGGTTGGAAAGTATTGTCCTGTATAATTGTGGTAAGCCAACCTTACTCCTGGAACACACAAACTGTTGCAATGAACACCAACAAACATTTGCCTTGAAGATGGACATAAAATGCTGGGTGTCCTTGTACATCAGTCACTGAAAGTAAGCATGCAGGTACAGCAGGCAGTGAAGAAAGCTAATGGCATGTTGGCCTTCATAACAAGAGGCGTTGAGTACAGGAGCAAAGAGATCCTTCTGCAGTTGTACGGGGCCCTGGTGAGACCATACCTGGAGTATTGTGTGCAGTTTTGGTCTTCAAATTTGAGGAAGGACATCCTTGCTATTGAGGGAGTGCAGCGTAGGTTCACCAGGCTAATTCCCGGGTTGGCGGGACTGACATGTGTTGAAAGAACCGGGTCCACGCCTACCAGCGATCACTCCCTACACTAGCACTACCCCACACACTAAGCCAGTTAAGCTACAAACCAGCACGTCTTTGGAGTGTTGGAGGAAACCAGAGCACCCGGAGAAAACCCATGAGGTCACAGTGAGAATGTACAAACACCATACAGACAGCACCCGTAGTTAGGGTCGAACCTGGGTCTCTGGTGATGTAAGGCAGCAACTCTGCTGCTGAGCCACAGTGCCGCCTTCTTGGTACTTCTTTCTTTCTCATTGAAGAAGACACAACAGGAATTTATTAAACCAACACACATGGTAGACAACCAAAGGTTAATAAGTCCAAGTAAAAGCCCAGCCATCATTATACAAATAAACGTGATTTCTGTACAGGAATGTTTTCACCTCCTGTAGCTTGTTGCAATTTAGTCAACGCAAAGAACAGCAGGAAAGGTGGGAGCACAAGAGAATGCAGATGCTAGAATCTTGAGCCAAAGAACAAGATGGCGTACGGTGGCGTAGCGGCAGAGTTACTGCCTTACAGCGCCAGAGACCCGGGTTCAATCCTGACTATGGGTGCATCTCTGTACGGAGTTTGTACCTTCTCCCCTGACCTTACAGTTTTCGCCAGAGATCTTCGGTTTCCTCTCATCACTCCAAAGACTACAGAGGTGTAGGTGGCTTGGTATAAAATGTCCCTCGTGTGTAGGGAGTTGTGGGTACGGTGGTCGGCGCCCCCGTGGCCTGTTTTTGTGTGTATCTCTGGATTTTCTCCGATGGACCCTTCGGTTATCCTGCGTTCAGGCACTACTTTTTCCAAGACTTTGGGTACAGAGAGAGGGTCCAGAGGAGGTTAATCCCAGGAATGGGTAGGGGGGGGGGCTCAGTTTAGAACAAACATGTCATTGAAACAGCAGAATAGTGAAAGACTTTAAAGTGGATATGCAGAGGATTTTTCCACTCGTGGGAGAGTCTAGGACCAGAGGTCATAGTCTAAGATTTAAAGAATGTTCTTTTAGCAAGGAGATGAAGAGAAATTTCTCCAGTGGTGAATTTGTGGAATTCTTTATCACAGAAGGCCATGGAGGCCAAGTCAGTGGATATTTTTAAGGCAGAGATAGATAGATTCTTGATTAGTACAGGTGTCAGAGATTATGGGGAGAAGGCAGGAGAATGGGGTTAGGAGGGAGAGATAGATCAGCCATGATTGAATGGCGGAGTAGACACGATGGGCCGAATGGCCTAATTCTACTCCTATTCCTTATGACCATCTCTACCTGCTTCATGGGCTTCCCGTTGCCCAGCTCGATGTATTCTTGATGATAGTAGCGCAGGGCAATGGGTGTGGAGATTACGCTAGACATGGATATTTTTCTTCTGAGAGCTGCAATAGAGTTGCACTGTCAGAGGCTTGACAGGCGCATAGATGAGTAACAATCTACTGGTCACTCCACTGCTGTGTGAACAATAAGCGTTCAACCCACATGCCAGTTGTTCAGTATAACTGCAAAGTGGATTCCCAAATCTCTTTTGAAAATATCGTCTGTCTACGCTGTCTGCGTAAAGTAGAGAGGGCGTAATGTGCAGCATATTTTGGCACACAAAGGGAGGAGAGGTAGGCTGGTTAACGTTTGTACCGACACAACTTGGTGGTGTGCAGACACAAGGACCTACAGGTGCACAAATCTTGTGGAACTAATACATTTCTTTGTCCAACTATCTCTTCATTGGAGCCACCGATAGAAGTTTGGCACGTCCCCTACAGCTCTCACCAACTTCCATAGATGCACCATCAAAAGCATTTTATCACAGCTTGGTTTGGGAAGAGCTCCAAGAAATTGCAGCCAATTGTGGTCTCGACCCAGACCATCACACAAACCAACCTCCCTTCTATTGACTCCATTTATACCTCATGCTGCCTCGGGAAGGCCAGCAGCATAAACAAAGACATGTCGCACCCTCTCTTCTCCCCTCTCCCATCTGGCAAAAGGTATAGAAGTGTGAAAACGCACACCAACAAATTCAGGGACAGTTTCTTCCCAACGGCAGCTGAAGTAAGTAAGTAAAGTAAAGTAGCCTTTAAGCACCCTACCACAACCAGAGACCAGTGCTGAACTACTAACTACCTACATCTGTGGTGACCCTCGGACTATCCTTGATCGGACTTTGCAGGTTTTACCTTGCCCTAAACGTTATTCCCTTATCATGTATCTATACACTGTGAATGGTTCGATTGTAATCCTGTATGTTATTTCTGCTGACTGGTTAGATTGCAACAAAAGCTTTTCAATGTACCTCTGTACACGTGACAATAAACTAAACTGAAGCAGTTGCTTTCAATAGCAGATGAGACCTTTAAGGAAAAAAAACTTATTTCCTATCCCTGTTTGAGCAAGCTTCCTTGGGCCAGAAGCTCCGGTGAACAGCTCCTAAGATGACTCTGGGGATTCCTATGAATGATTGTAGCAAGTGTTACATTTTCTTGATCCAAATTTGCTGCTTAAACTTAAAGATTTTCTCTTAATTCAATGGTTGAAGTAAAACTTAATGCACGGCCCTGGTACCCTGCAGCATAAAGATTATTCAAGTGTATGTGCCTGATCTTAATTACACCTGTCCCTGATTAGTTGGGTAATTTAGTGTTTACAGGACATAATAGAAAAGAGAATAATTGAGACACAAGGTAGTGCAGGAGGCAGGAATATTTATCATTGGGATGAAAATGGCAATGAGTGAATAATCCAGATGTACACCAGCAATGCTCTGGTCGATAACTCTTCAATGCCAGGGAGGTAAAATTGGGCCGATACCCAAGGGAATAGCTGGCTGAAAAAAGGAAGGACCTTTAATGAACAGCCAAGTGGAGTTAAGATAACAGAACTGAAAAGGAGAAAATCAATAATGGATTATGTTGTCATGTTGGTGTTAACACACCAATGTTCAGAACTAATATTCCAGCATTAGTTCAAAAATGGAATCTATCCAGAAACTCTACTTGTATTTTCCTTCCTGTATGTGGTAGCAACAAAACATCTTTCCAATGCAGAGACTTCAAAGCCAATGTTACAATCTCCACATCCACCACCACATCCAAGAGTGAACAAGCCCCCTCACCGACACCAATCGTGTTTATAAGCACCTCACTTTGCATGTAGGAAAACCTTCATGCCCACTTAAAGACAGATTCTGACGCAATAGGAATGTCATATGCCAGAAACCCTATAGTGCCATACAAGGGATTTTAACTACAGTCAGAGAAAGGTAGACACAGCCCATGCAGCACTAGGTGGTTGAGTCCTGACTTGGGCACGCACAAGACATTTGCAAAGTTTAACGGCAATTCCTTGTTTACCGGCAAGGCTCTTCCTAGTTCGCCAAGCCAAGCCATCTTTAGGGCAGCACGAAAGCGCAGCGGTAGAATTGCTGCCTTACAGCGCCAGAGACCCGGGTTCAATCCTGACGATGGGTGCTGTCTGTACAGAGTTTGAATGTTCTCCCTGTGACCGTGTGGGTTTCCTCCGGGTGCTCCGGATTCCTCCCACATTCCAAATATGTGCAAGTTTGTAGATTGTAGACTTTAAATTGTCCTTGGTCTGTTGGATAGAACCAGAGTGAATGTGATTGTTGGTCGGCGCAGACTCGGAGGGGCCGAAGAGCCTGGTTCCATGCTGTTTTTTAAATTTAATCTTAATCTGAGCAACTTGTTCCTCGATTGCATCAAGTATCCACACCGTCAGCGATTGGTGTGCTGTCACGGGTCATTGGCCATATCTAACCCGCCTTCTCCGACAATCTGTGGTTGTGTTTCCCTCGGTCCTGACAAGTTTGATCACGGGCGTACAGCACAGAAACAAACCTATCGCCCCGACTCACCCATACCAACCAAGATGCCCATCTATACCTCTAAACCTTTCCTACACTTGTACCTGTTCCAATGTCTTTTAAATGTTGCCACAGTACCAGCCTCAATGACATCTGGTGGCAACTCATTCCATATATCTCCACCACCCACTCTTGTGAAAACGTTGCCCCTTAGGTTACTAATGAAGCTTTCCTTACACCTCTGTACTCAAGTTCTTGATTGTCCTAGGAAAAGAACTCTGCATTCACCTTATCTGTTCCCCTCGTGACGAGACTTCTGATGAGGATATTATTCCAACTCAATTGGGAATGTTTGAGCAAGCTAGGACTCAACTCCTTGGAGCACAGGAGGATGAGGAGTGATCTTATGGAAGTGTCTAAAACTGTGAGAGGATAGACCGGGAAAATGCACACTCTCGCCCAAAGTCGGGTAGTCGAGAACCAGAGGGCATGGGTTTAAGGTGAGGGGGAAAAGATTTAATAGGAACCTGAGAGGTAACTTGATGGGACACGTTGGTCGGTGTGGGTGAGTTGGGCCGATGGACCTGTTTCCATGCTGTGTGACTCTATCACTATGACTGTGACTCTAAATTCGGAAAATACCAGGTAGAGTCAACTAATCAGTCTGTAACTGCAATGCGGGAAGCAATATCTCAGCTTCACACCCTACTCCTCTGCATATCTCTAGTCTCCCTCTCCCCTGACTCTCAGTCTGAAGAAGGGTCTCGACCCGAAATGTCACCCATTCCATCTCTCCAGAGTAGCTGCCTGTTTTGATCATCTTCCTTCAGAATTATCATTTGTATTTGGCCAAAAATGTTCAGGGCATGGAGAAAAGGCTGGGGAGTTGTATAATCTCTTCGATCTTGTGTTCTCAAGGACCAAATAGAGCGGCACACATTTCTGCTACGTACTGTGACCCTCACCCTAATATAAAAAGAAACAGGTTTTTATTTTATTGCAACATAAACTATGCTTTGATGACAAGGCTGTGATTACTAATTAATTTTATACTTGTGTCAAATGATAACAGATGTTGAATTATAGTGCACCTTTGTACATACTTTCCTCGGCAAACCATGGCAACGAGAGTGGGCAACAGGAATGTTGGTCTCGGAGCTGTGAGTTTCCCCTGTGAAATTATATTCTATTGATTTCTCAGGCATAAATTCGTGCTACCTCTCCGATTCATCTTTCCACTGGCAATGTATTTTTCCCCTTGCAATATTTTTTTTTTGATTAAAAATATGCCTATTAAAAAAAATAAGCACCCCATAAACTAGAGCAATGTGCACTGCCTTAACTCTCACTGTCCTCTGCGGAATAGAATCGGTCACCCAGAGGCGAGGACATGAATCTCGATTTCCTCCAGAGTCCCCTTGGTCAGAAGGCCAGATCTCTCTTCCAGCCCCTGCGACAGCCAGAGATAACTACTTGCTGCTCTGCCAGGTGTCCTGAGTGAGATTTATCGTTGAACGATTTATTGGAACATTATGACATTGCTGATGTGGGTCTTTGCTGAGAGAAAATTGGTTGTTATATTTGATTCAAGTGGTTATGCTTCGACAGAGCTGCACGGTGAACAACCAGGCCCAGCATACAAATGATGTGAAGATAGATACAAAATGCTGGAGTAACTGTGCTTTCTATTGTTCTTTTCAGCTTTTGGCTTTTCTTCTCTGGCCTTTGTCCAACCACCTGCCTATAAACCACCCTCCCCCTCACTTGTATCCACCTGTAACTCACCTGGTTTTGTCCTGCCCCTCCTCCCCACCCTGACTATCAGTCTTTACATGGGTCCTGACCAGTGGCGGACTGGCCTGGGTGTCAGCTTGCCCGATGGCAAGTGGGCCCCTGATGAAGTGGGCCCCCTATATCAAGTGGGCCCCTGATGAAGTGGGCCCCCTTTGTCTGCTGGCAACCAATATTTTTAGACCCAGTCCGCCACTGGTCCTGACCCATAACATCGCCTATCCATGTTCTCCAGAGATACTACCTGATCCGATAAGTTACTCCAGCATGTGGTTTTGTAAACCAGCACCTTCATTTCCTTATTTCTCCCACTGTATTTTTTTCTGGAAATGTTAGATCTGCCATTTGCTGAGTTTTGCTTTAGTGGTTAATATGCCAGTGATATATTGTCAATTGATATCATTTGAAAGGCCATTAATTACTAAGGTCACATCGGTATGACTGCCCCATTGCTGATTTTGCCTGCTGATCAGATTGCTAAAGATTCAATTTAAAATGTACAGTCTTCCTTACTGTCCATGGCTGTTCTATTTTTGAGATCTGCTTGAGATTTACATATTCTTCAAGTATTTCCTGATATCTGCATAATGAATTAATTGGAATTTAGATGGATGAGAGGAGATCTTATAAAAACATATACAATTCTTAAATGGTTGGACAGGGTAGATGCAGGAAAAATGTTCCCCATGTTGGGGAGTCCAGAACCAGGGGTCAGAGTTTAAGAATAGGGCTTTATTCTTTGGAGCGCAGAAGGTTAAGGGGGGATTTGATAGAGGTTTTTTAAATTATGAGAGGGATAGACAGAGTTGACGTGGATAAGCTTTTCCCACTGAGAGTAGGGAAGATTCAAACAAGGGGACATGACTTGAGAATTAAGGGACAGACGTTTAAGGGTAACATGAGGGGGAACTTCTTTACTCAGAGAGTGGTGGCTGTGTGGAATGAGCTTCCAGTGAAGGTGGTGGAGGCAGGTTCGATTTTATCATTTAAAAATAAATTGGATAGTTATATGGACGGGAAAGGAATGGAGGGTTATGGTCTGAGCGCAGGTATATGGGACTAGGGGAGAATACGTGTTCGGCACGGACTAGAAGGGTCGAGATGGCCTGTTTCCGTGCTGTAATTGTTATATGGTTATAAGGGGTAGCCCATTTAGGACTGAGATGAGGAACAACTTTTTCACCCAGAGAGTTGTGAATCTGTGGAATTCTCTGCCACAGAAGGCAGTGGAGGACAATTCACTGGATGTTTTCAAGAGGGAATTAGATTTAGCTCTTAGGGCTGAAGGAATCAATGGATATGGGGAAAAAAAGCAGGAATGGGGCACTGATTTTGGATGATCAGTCATGATCATATTGAATGGCGATGCTGGTTCGAAAGGCCGAATGGCCTACTCCTGCACCTCTTTTTCTGTTTCTATGTTTCTACATCTTTGGCAGTTGTAAAACTGTTGACCCCGAGGCATTAGATGAGTGACAATTGTTTTAAAGTATCACCGTGTACAAATTGTCGCTTGGCCTTTTCAAATTCCAGTATGTCATTGCTAAATGGGGTTGTACAAAACCAGTCACAATGTTTCAGTGCTTACCTGTTGTCTGTGAAGTTGTACTCGAGTCTCTATATGGAGCTTTGTGAGGGCGATTGGGTATATTAGCCCAAACATCACCTTACGTGGGGGGCATTCATTGTTCTTTATCTCTCTACATCATCGTCTATATCTCTCGTTTCCCTTATGCCGAACCAGTCTGAAGAAGGGTCTCGACCCGAAACGTCACCCATTCCTTCTCTCCAGAGATGCTGCCTGTCCCGCTGAGTTACTCCAGCTTTTTGTGTCTCAATCTTCGGTTTAATCTGCGGTTCCTTCCTGCACTTATCGCCTTGCGTGCATCCTTTATTTCTTCCTATAAGTTTTGTTGCACTGGATTCAAAGCTGGTGTATTTTTTTTTTTAATCCAAAAAGCCACCTTCTGCTACCACCTACCATCAAGCCAATTTTGTATCCAATTTGCTACCTCTCGCTGGAGTCCATGTATTCTAACCTCTGGATCGCCTTGCCATGCGGGACCTTGTCTAAACCATTTCCAGTCCATGAACATGCTCAAATGTCTTTTAAAAGTTATAATTGTACCCAGCTCTACCTCCTCTGTAAATGGACCATCCTCCATGTGGAAAATCTCGCCCCTCGATTACCCTTTAAATCTTTCCCCTTTCATTTTAAATGGATGCCCGTGTTAGATTCCACTACCCTGGGGAAGTGACTGTGACTATCCACTTTGTCTATGCCCCTCATGATTATATCTCTATTATGTTCTCCTTCAGCCTTCTTTGTTCTGGGAAAAACTGTCTCGATCTCTTCTTAACTCAATCTTTAATCAAAACTGCCTCGACCTCTTCTTAACTTAATCAAGGATGAACTTAATCCTTCTGGTTGCAGCAACATCCTTGAATTTTTGTGTAGGTAGGAACTGCAGATGCTGGTTTATGCCAAAGATAGACACGCGATGCTGGAGATACTCAGTGGAGCAGTCCGAAGAAGGGTCTTGACCCGAAACGTCACCCATTCCATCTCTCCAGAGATGCTGCCTGTCCCGCTGAGTTACTCCAGCATTTTGTGTCGACCCTTGAATCTTCCCTGCACCCTCCCTGGTGTAATCACATTGTTCCCATTATATGGTGACTAGAACAGCACACGTCATTCCAGGTATGGCCTCACCAACGTTTTGTATTACTGATTCGACCTGATGTCTCAACTCTTGTACTCAATGACCGATCTAAGGAAGGCGAGCATGCTTATGCCTTAGATTTTACGTGCCTCTATTTTTAGGGAACTATGTAGATGGGTACAGATTGGCAGATGGTTGGAAAAAGGCCAGAGGTGAAAAGACAAAAACTGTGAGATAAGGAGAGGGACGTGAAGGTTTTCAAGAGAGAGTTAGATTTCGCTCTTAGGGCTAAAGGAATCAAGGGATACGGGGAAAAATCATGAATGAGGTAGTGATTTTAGATGATCAGCCATGATCATATTGAATGGTGATGCTGGCTCGAATGCCGAATGGCCTACTCCTGCACCTATTTTTCTATGCTGCTAAATATGAAGAGGAAAGGGATAAATGGATGCCCATCCAGGTGGAGCATAAAGAGAAGGGGGGTAAAATGGTGGTGGTAGTGGGGGCAGATTAGTTACCTAAAATTGGAGAATTCAACATTCATATTGTTGGATTGTTAGCTACCCAGGTGTTTGGCATTACACTCTGGCAAATGGAGATGGCCCAAGACTGATAGGTCAGTATGGGTGTAGGAAGGGGAGTTAAAATAGTTAGAGTAGAAAGAAACTACAGATGCTGGTTTAAACCGAAGATAGGCACAAAATGCTGAAGGAACTCAGCGGGTCAGGCAGCATCTCTGGAGAAAAAGGATGGGTGACCTTTCAGCTTGGGACCCTTCTTCAGGCTGTCTGAGTTAAAATGCACGAGTAGTAGCCCCATTCTCATGTGTTAATTATTTTTGCTAGCAATGCTTGATGTGTGTTCCTCCTTTCTTTAATGCTGATAGGAATTCAGTTTAATTAACTTATTATCTGTGAACATTAAATTAGCTTATTAAATATTCCCCCCAGCATTGCACACCGTTTCCAGTTGCTCGATGATTTGTGCAGCTTACAAACATGTCTCCTGCCAAGATGCTGTATATCATTAATATTCCCAGCCTTGCTCCTTCATTCCTTCTATATTTGTAGTCCCGAATATTATCTTGCTATTACATTGTAGCCTCTGGCTAGATTTGAGCATCTGGATCCTCCATTCCATTTGCGGCATTTCGTCTGATAAATCTGAAGTGGAAAAACAATTTCCTCTGGTCGCCCGGTTAGTGAAGGGTTAGCAGTTTAATATAGTAAATGTGTGAGGAGAGAGGTTGGCAGGTTTATTTTGATGCGCAGTTGTTAAGCGCATTGACTTATTCCCCAAAGTCGGTGTATTTCGACAGGGATTGCTTTATCGTTGAAGGGAAATTTGCACAGATACTGTATTTGAAGTAATGCAAGACGCAGAGCTGTGGGGAAGAGCACAAGGCAGTGGGATTAGTTTCCTAATGTACTTGCAAGAACTATATATGGATGCAACTTGTGCCAGGAACCAGTCTGCCTCGCAGAGATGGTGGGAGAGAGAAAAAAAAGCAGGTCTAGATATTTCTTTGTGCAACTCTAATAGAAGTGGTTCCAAGCAATTGGAAACCGGCACTCAAAAGAGCACTGAAAATCAGAGAGATGGAGAAACAAGGAACTGCAGGTGCTGGTTTACAACGAAAAAAAGACACAAAGTGCTGGAGTAGCACAATGGGCCTGGTAGCATCTCTAGTTACATGGATAGGTGATGTTTTGAGTAGTGACTGGTAATCAGTTGGAAATTATCTCAATTTCTGGGGCTCCTGCAAGCTCTGTGTGCTGTGGGAATGAGTGGATCTTGATGCCTTGCTTTCCAGCAGTATTTTCATTGGCAATTGATTTTTTGGTTTCCAGACTAATGCAACCCCATAACATCAAGGCTGCACTTTCTAATATTTATCGCCAATGGTGTGAGAAGCAAGGTTTCTTACTGAAAACCAGAACAAGTGACTTTGACTTGCCCTGTTGCCCTGAAAATACTCATTCAAATGACAGCACCTGAGGTAGGATCGAACCCGGGTGTCTGGCGCTGTGAGGCAGCAGCTCTACCTGCTGCACCACTGTGCCGAGCAGAAGTGTCGATGAGAATTCGCAGTCTCGAGGTTTGAGGGCAAGATGAAGATCCATGTTTCTGTCCCAGTAACAATTAGGCTGATAGAAGTGACCAGTGGTCTACAGTCGAGAGAGCTATAAAACAGGCCCTTCGGCCCAGTTAGTCCATGCTGATCAAGGTGGCGTTCTGACTTGCCCCACTTGCCAGCCTATGGCCCTTATCCCTCTTAACCATCCCTATTTTGACGTACAGGTTTGTAGGCAAGAATTGTAAATTATCCATAGGATAGTGTTAGTGTACAGGGATTGCACAGACTCGGTGGGCCGAAAGGCCTGTTCCCGCGCTGTATCACTAATCTCAACCTTCATTGTTGACCCCTGTTAGAAGTGCATTCACCAGCCATTGTGAGAGGATAATACTGATGACTGTGATGTTTCCCATGGACCAAGAAGCTGAAAGCACAACTTAACTATCAAGAGCAGCTACTTTGGCAAAGTAATGGTAAATGCCCAACTTTACTGAGAGCTGAGATGGACAGAAAATGCTGGAGTTACTCAGCGGGTCGGGCACCATCTCTGGAGAGAAGGAATAGGTGACTTTTCGGGTTGAGACCCTTCTTCAGACTGAGAGTCAGTGAGGGGGAAACAGGGGGCATGGGAAGGTACAGACAAAGCAGATGATCGCTAACATGTCTCGGAGAATTGGACAAGGCAGATGGAAGCTGTTGAAGGTAACAAAACATATCTTTAAAATAGTTAAAAATAGTTGAACCAGTTATTATGTACATCCCAAATGTTAACATGTGTGATCACTTCCACAAGGCTAGGTTTTCTCTGTGGAATAGCCACAAGGGTTGCCTCAAAAAGGCAGCCAGCATCATCAGAGACCCACACCATCCTGGCCACACACTCATCTCACTGCTGCCATCGGGAAGAAGGTACAGGAGCCTGAAAACTGTAACGTCCAAGTTCAGGAACAGCTTCTTCCCTACACAGGCCACTAAACACTACAACCTCATATAAGCTCCGAACTACAATAGAAACATAGAAATAAGGTGCAGGAGTAGGCCATTCGGCCCTTCGAGCCTGCACCGCCATTCAATATGATCATGGCTGATCATCCAACTCAGTATCCTCTACCTGCCTTCTCTCCATACCCCCTGATCCCTTTAGCCACAAGGGCCACATTTAACTCCCTCTTAAATATAGCCAATGAACTGGCCTCAACTACCATCTGTGGCAGAGAATTCCAGAGATTCACCACTCTCTGTGTGAAAAATGTTTTTCCCATCTTGGTCCTAAAAGATTTCCCCCTTATCCTTATCCTATAGACTATTATTATTATTATTGCACTATATACACATACACACATACTCGAAAAACAAACAATAATAGTGCAATAATAATTAATAATAAATATATGTGAGTATGTGTGTATATATACACACTGAACTTTGTGTGTATGTGTATATATATACACTGAACTTTTTATTTCTCTCTCTCTCTCTCGTTTATCATATTATTTACAGTGTACTATGCTTACATATTCTGTTGTGCTGCAGCAAGTAAGAATTTTATTGTTCTATCTGGGACACATGACAATAAAACACTCTTGACCAAAGAGCAAGCAATATTAACACCAGGCTTGCAGCGCAGTTAGACTGAGAACACTTCAGTTCGATTTTTTAATAACATGGCACAATTTACATAACACAAGTTTTTGTTTATGAAGCACATGCCGAAGTTTCAGAGTCGCTTCACTTTACAACAGGATCTGTAAAGGACTTCATTACGTACATGATAAACAGCATATCTGCAAATGAAAGTCTATAGGTAATATTGAGTTCTAGCACTACTGATCCAGTGTACATTATTTTTTTTGTTTCTCAAAAACACTGCACAACATCAGGAGTTCACAAATATGAAGCGCACAACTATAACCTTCAGGTGACTACTAAAATAGATCTCTGCTCATAAGAAACAACTGTCATAGATAGAATTTTTTCAAAACAGAATAAACAACTTCAGATAGCACTTTAATACACTATTAGACCAACAGAACTAATTTTACTTCATTAACATAGTTTACAATCCTTAGACACAATGTAATGTGCTAGACGTGGTGGTTAAATGAATCGTGTTGAAAAGGCTCCATCGAAGAATGCAGACTTTCTGCGTGAAAAGCCATGGCATTCACCCGCTTGCATAGTTGGGAATATCTGTACAGCCGCAAAAAAGTTATCCAACACAGCACAAGCAGACTGTGTTAACAGATAGTTAATCTCCCAATAGCTCGCATTGTTGGATGCTTCTGATCAGCCGTCAAACAGCCGCCCTTCAATCTATTTACATTTGTACACAGTAAAACTTATTGTCTTTTCCATTTTTTGCATATATGTACCAAGTTCCATTCGGCCTGGGAACTTCCTCTATACACAGTTGTCTATACAGCTTGATTCCTTCAAACCGAGTCTTATCCATTACTCCTCTCCAAAGACAATTTAAGAGCTTTTCTTTTCTTTTTTTCTTAGGCCTCCTCATTTTACCACATACCCAAATCCTTGATAAATATAGCAGTAACTCTTTTTTTTTCCGTTTTAGTTTGCTCTTTCTTCACAACACATTTTTTTTTTAATATATATATACTACAAATAAAATTAACAGGGAGAAAGGAACAAAAAATCGACATTGAACATTTGCAAAAAATTTAAGCTTAAAATGTACAAAAGTGTTATTTCCGCAAAGTAATTTTACATGTTGACGGTGGAGGCTGCGCTCACCCGCCCCAGTCCAGTGAAGTCCAATGCTTTAGACGGTGGGTTGTCACGCTACAAAAGTCGCCTTTATTTGACCTCCGCAGTTACCTTCCTCGTGTGTGTTTTTTTTCCTGCCGTCTCTGTATTATCGGGCTTCGATGTCTTTGTGTGTGTGCGAAGGGGGCCTGTCTCTCGCCTCTGAGCTAGTCAGGGGCGTAGTCCTCCGGGGTGAGCCGGCCCTGGTGCCGCCGGTGGGGATGAGCGGGGGAGGGGCGCTCAGAGCAGCCGTGGGGGGGGTCTTGTTGAGGATGCCGTTCTGGTGGGCCGAGGAGGGGCTCACCCTGGGGTAGTGCATGCTGGGAGGTCCCGGCGTCAAGAGGCCGGGGTGGGGCATGTGGCCATCCAAGGCGGCCGCGTGGATCGGGTGAAGGCGCCCGTGCTCGTACTCATCTCTCAGCATGCTCAGCCTCTCCCGCTCCTCCAGGTGGCTCATCCTCTCGTGCTCACGCCTGGGGTCCATTGCCACCAGCGCGTGCTCGCGGTTGTAGTCGTGGGGCTCCCGGTCCCGGTAGGAGCGCTCCGCATCGTAGAAGCGCGGCGCCGACAGCCGCTGCAGCGGGTCGCTCCTCAGCAAGAAGTCTCTGGCCAGCGGGTCTCGCCGGTGGATGTCCAGCCCTCTGTAGGGGTCTCGCAGGGGATCCCTCATGGGGTCCCAGTGGAAAGGAGGATATGGAAAGCGCTCACTCCCTGGTATTGGGCTAATCCCCATAAAGGGAGCCACCATCCGTGTCCTGTCCAGCGTGTTGATGCTGTTCATGGGATGTACTCCGCTCATGGCCATGGCCATTGGCATGGCGGCCATCGAGGGGCTGGGATGGACACTGGGCAACGAGATGGGCTGGGAGTGTTCGGGGAGTCGTTGTGTCTGAATCACCTCTGAAATAATGTCGTTGTCCTCCTTCCGCTCCTCCTTGACTTTAACCTCGTTGCTCTTCTTCTGATGGTCGTACGAAGAAGGCTCGCTTTTCCGATCCACCTCTCGGTTGGCATGGCTGTTGGCTCTCGGGCCGTCCGTGCCGGGCAGCCTGATGTAAGGTGAATTGACTCTGTTCATATGCTTGTTGGAGTCCTCCCCGATCCTGCCCTCCAGCCCCAGGTTCTCCTTGTCCGGTGCGTGGTTTTCCTTAACTTTGTGCTCATCTACGGACGAGTCTTTCCAAGTGTCAGTGTGATCCCGTTCTCGCTCCCGTGGCTTTTCCTTATCGCGCAGCTCACTATTTACATGGTTTCGGTTGTGCTCGGTGGAACTACGGTTGTGCACCAAAGAATTAACTTGATTTACTGACGGAGATGAAGCATGAGTGGTGTGCCGCTTCTCCAAGGTATCCCTAAGGATAAACATACAGAACAAAAATGGTTTATATACCAGTCATAGAGACACACGTAGCACAGAAAGAAGTCTTTCAGCTCAACCTGTCCATGCCAACCAAGATGCTCCATCTAATCTAGACCCATATGCCCACGTTTAACCCCATATCCATTGGTCCATTCTTGATTAGTTAGGGGTTATGGGGCAAAGGCAGGAGAATGGGGTTGAGAGAAAAAGATGGATCAGCCACGATTAAATAGCGGAATAGATGTGATGGGGCAAATGGCCTAATTCTGGTTGTAGAACCTATGAATTTACTTATATCCCTCTGAATCTTGCCTATCAATGTAAATGTTCATATCTCTTTTAAATATTGTTATTATACCTGCCTCAGCTAATTCCTCTGGCAGCTTATTCCACACACCCACCACTCTGGGCTGCCCCCTCGGATTCCTATTAAATGCTTCTCCTAACACCTAAAGCCTATGCACCTCGTTCTTGATTCCCTTTGCCTGGGGAAAAGACTCTGAACACAACGATATCCTGATAACTTTAGTTTTAAAATAAAAATCACAGTGGCGTTAAATTATCATCTGCAACGGTGCAAAGCAGCTTCCCTGACAGTTTTAATCTGTGCTTCAATATTTGATCTCTTAGCCATGACAATTTAATACGAAAGTCAAGTTTTGAATAGGGGTAGTATTTTCAGATGCCAGAGAAGGGCCTCAAAAACATGCAAGAACCAGTGAGATAGGATAACCTGCTTGGACTGAATTTGTGGCGCAGAGAAGATGGCGTGCTCGTGTAATCAGTTCATTAAAAAAAAAGAAACCCAGGCCTTTCATTAAAAATGCATTTTCAATGCTAATTTAAATATTCAGAATTTTCGAATTCCTTCTAAAACAAACAAGGGTGGCACGGTGGCGCAGCGGTAGAGTTTGCAGCGCTTGCAGCACCAGAGACCCGGGTTCGATCCCAACTCCTGGTGCTGTCTGTACGGGGTTTGTACGTTTTCCCTGTGTCCTGCGTGGGTTTTCTCCGGGTGCTCCGGTTTCCTCCCACACTCCAAAGACGTACAGGTTTGTAGGTTAATTGGCTTGGTATAAATGTAAATTAATAATGGATGGGATTTATATAGCGCCTTTCTAAAGGCGCCAGTGTGTGTGGGATAGTGTTACTGAGCAGGGATCACTGGTCGGTGCGGACACGATGGGCCGAAGGGCCTGTTTCCGCGCTGTATCTGTAAACTAAATGAAACTAAAGTGACTTGTGGACATAATTTTCGATCTACAGTCACACAAATGGATCAAATGAATAGCAAGTTTAGATTTATTGGATTGTGAGAATTGTCCAACGCATTTTGACTAAACAATTTTCTTGTGATAGAGTTGACTTGTCATATACTGTGGATTGTGACTACGATACTCCAAGAGGCCGAGCATGCGGATCGAACATGCCCTGCAGTGGCCAGGAGCTTTAAAAACATGTGGGGGGAATTTGCACAGTCAGATTTTCATAGGTCAGATCATTCATAATCCGGGCAGTCCAAGGAGGCCTTATTTATAAATGATATCAGATAAAATCAGAACTGCTTGACTCATTTAGTCTTGTGGTGATGGCCAATATTAAATCAGAACTGTCGCCCTCTATTGAGAACTTCAAAACGTGTTTGAACTTGTGCAGCACAAGTACAGGCCCTTTGGCCCACAATGATACCAAGTTAAACTAATCCCTTCTGCCTACATATGTCCCATATCCCTCCATTCCCCACATATCCATGTGCCTATCCTATGGCCTCTTAAATACCTCTATCTTATCCACCTCCACCACAGGTCAGATTTTGTGAAGTTAAATCAAACAGATCTTTGGGCCCCTCTCAGTAGCTGTTAATTAACCATATAACCATATAACAATTACAGCACGGAAACAGGCCATCTCGGCCCTACAAGTCCGTGCCGAACAATTTTTTTTTCCCCTTAGTCCCACCTGCCTGCACTCATACCATAACCCTCCATTCCCTTCTCATCCATATGCCTATCCAATTTATTTTTAAATTGTACGGTATTATCTAATAATTTCCCTTCCTCAAGAATTGTAATATAAACACATCATTTGAAGCTTCACCTGTATTGACTGACATAGTTTACCCATTTTAACAAAGGGATAGTTCTGATTTTCCTCAGAAATTATACAGACTTGAAACATGCTAACTGGTTATTATATCTTGTACTTCTGTATGGAAATGTTGAAGCAATTGATAATTTTTCTCTTAGGGTCACAATATTTTGGGAGATTTTATATAGGAATATTACATGTTCAATTGATAGGCAAATTCTATGCAGGAATTAAAGTTTTAAAGTGCAACATGCTAGTTATCAGGCCTCGGGTTCATCAGGGCAGAATTGGTTTTTTTTTGTGTGTAAAACAAAATCCTCATTGTTCCTGATACAACGCCCCTTTTGAGAACCATGTGCCATGCATTTAGGCCCCGTCTCTGTAATGGGAGCAGGCAGGAGATAAGAAGGGTTGGCAAGGGAGTAAGAGGGTCAGCTACTCAAGGGTTCCCTTGCATCTCCAGTGGCAGATGTAAAACAGAATCAGTAAAGACAACACCACACCCTCTCCGACTTGTCTGCAAAAACATTGGCGCAGGAAGGAAGATTCCAGAAAATAAAACACCCGCAACGTCATGGGGGAAAAAGTGGTTATCATAAACAGCATCCATCTCTTCAATAATACAGAATCAGCTAGCATTTTTAACATGAGGCAAATTGATTTCAGTATGCAGCGTGCCCTCACTTTAAACAGAAAATACTGAATCCATTAAAGAAAGAACAGGCAAATGACAAACGCCAGAATATAAAGTGCTCTGCAAAGCTTCAGTTAGTTCACAACACAAAAAATGGCAGAGTATAGATTACACCTTTGACATATTGCTTTACTCACAGACTAGGAAACCAGCGTGGAAACCAAAACGTTAGCCTGCCAGTGTTGTTGACCTCAGAACCAAATTTGGATTTTTTTTCTTATGTGTCTGCTTAAACTTTCCATCCAGAAATAGAACACTTCCTTTCCAAATCTCTCTTCCTATCATCATCATCTTTCTCATCTTCTTTCATTGTTCTTATCTCTTTGGTTGACCATTGCTTGGTGTTTACTTCATCATGGAGGGAGGGGGGGGGGAGGGGAGGGGGGGGGGGGGTGTTAACGTAAACCACCCAGTGGGAAAGTTGCTAAATGCATTTTGCTGCCCATCTACCACTGGATGAAGTGTAAAACAAGCAGACCATTTAACCGATGAGCTTCCGATTCAGTTGGCTAGATTTAAGCTGGAAAATGTGCAGAGATGATTTTCATCAGGACTTGAGATCCTAAGCTATAAAGAGAGATTGGCCAGGCTAGGACTTTATTCCTTGGAGTTCAAGAGGATGAGGGGGTGATCTTACAGAAGTGTATGCGATCATGAGGGAATAAATAGAGTAAATGTACAGTCTTTTACCCAGGGTAGGGGAATCAAGAACCAGAGGTCATAGCTTTAAGGTGAGAGGAGAAAGATTTAATAGGAACCTGAGGTTGATAAATATATTTATTTATTTATTGCTCGTATTCTATGTTGCTCTTCTAGGGAGATGCTAACTGCATTTCGCTGCTCTGTACTGTACACTGCACAATGACAATAAAGCTTGAATCTGAATCTGAGGGGCAACCCAACGTTTAGAGAGATATGGGCCAAATGCGGGAATTGATGGGGCATTTTGGTCAGCATGGGCAAGTTGGGCCAAAGGGCCCATTTTTTTGTGCTGATTGCCTATAAGGTTATCTTACTAGCTTTTGCCACGTTCCTTAAAATGGAGCTCTCCAGACCTTCCCTCTTCCCTCCCAAATGGAAGAAATAGCACTTCTGTCCATTCTTTCCATTGCTTTAAATGCTTAGTGAAATAGTTCTTGATTCATGAGTTCTTCCCTTTCATATTTCAAACATGCTGCAGCCCATATATGATGGACTTGATCTACCACAAAGGTTGCTTAATAAAGATTGATCAATCAAGGTAGTGTACTACAAAAGGTAATGACGGTGGCCCATGAAAGGCAAGACTATCAAGAGCGATGGCACGCCAGGGTAATAATCTCCATTATGTGTGATGTTTATTATGTAGAGGCCAAATGGAAAACTTCACCAGGAGCTTTTAATTATCAATGAAAATAGTGCAAGTAGTATTATCAAATTAGTCTCGACTTCAGTCAACTAAGAGTTTGGAATATGTTGAAGAAAGATTTAGATTCGCGAAGGATGAGTTTAGGTAGGTGGCTAACTTATTGGTGGCTTTGCTATAAAGACATATAATGTCATACAGCACGGAAGGAGGCCCTTCGGCCCATAGTGACCAAGATGCCCCATCTACACTTGTCCCACCTGCCCACGTTTGGCCCATATCTTTCTAAACCTTTCCTGTCCCCGTTTTTGAATAATATTTTACCATGGTGAATAAGTGGAGTGTTAAGAAATTCCAAGATCACCATGAATATGGTGCATACGTGGTGGCATGGAGACATAGCGATTGAGCTACTGCCTTACAGAGATCTTTGGTTTCCTTCCACACTTCAAAGATGTACATGTTTGCAGGCTAATTGGCTTGGTATAAATGTATAATTGTCCCTAGTGTGTGTAGGGTAGTGTTAAAGGGTGGGGATCGCTGGTCGGTGTGGACACTGTGGGCCGAAGGGCCTGTTTCCGCACTGTGTCTCTAAACTAAAAAGCTAAAAGAAGATGAGAATGCACGTCTCGTCTTAGCTGCAAATGACTTGTCGTCATCGCAAAGTGCCACAGTCGTACATAATGGGGAGGTTCTGGTAACAACGGGGCCCAATGCGAAAATAAGGCATGATTCCATAAGGCAGGATGGAAAGTTTTTTTGGAGAAGCAATGACTCCTGCAGCTGAGATTCTGGCTCTTAATGTCCTCAACGGGTTCAGTGAATTAATGTTTGGCATCCACCATTTAAGACAAACCATGGAACCAATATGTTCTTCTCCCAACAGTGCTAAGAATTTACTGATCTCAATCTCAGCAAAATAAACTCAATGTCTTTGCATCCAAATTCTTTTGCCAAACTGTCAATGGGAGTTTACTTCATGAATTTTCTCACAGGGTGTGAGAGTGGTGCAAATAGTTTACATGGACTTCCTGCCCAAATATATCAAAGCTTTACGAATCCCACGAAGGGCGGTCCCGGCGGCTTGAGAGATTTCACATGTAAAGTGTTCTAAGCTGGAAAGGGAGAAATATTGAAAGACTTCTTAAGGACGTTTCAAGTCAAGAATAGAGGCCTGTTCATATTCGCACACTTGCACTAACTGTAAAATAAAACTTAGTGAAGAAAACATTACTGAATATCATGTCCATGCAGAATAGCAAATGGAAGGACACTTTTTGAATTAACTCTTCTTCAAGAGAGAAAGTTCAACCCAATCTTGAATAAAGTCCTGACATAGACTTTTCTACCCATGGCCACCAAAACTAATTGTGTACTGCCAATGCAGATAAATTAAGGTAGAAACTCCCAATATAATAATGGCAAACAGCACAATAATCATTGTATCTTTAAATATTTTTTTTTAAATCCTCGATTTACATAAGTAATGTGTTCTGGGAAAATGTTCCATTCATTATAATTTAGTAAGTTGCAAAGGCTGGCCAAATGCATTGCAGGTGGGTTTTGGTGAGTGTTGAGAGTGGCAAAAGATAAATTTGTAAATCTAGGACACATACAGTGAAAGCTCATCATTCAAAAATACCTGTAAATAAAAGGAGACATTGTTCCAAATGATTACAAACCAACATTGTCAGCTAGCAATGGTTGTCAAAGATGTACTCTAAATGCATAATGAACTTGAAGGTGTGTATTTCAGGATTCATGTCATTTCAAATGAATTACAGTATCCAAAAATATGGAAATAACACAAATTTAATGGGCGTCAAATGATAGTTTAGTGAATGGGAACACCTCGGATCAGTAATGGGTTCTAATTAAGTGGTTCAAGTAAGATAGTAAGCTTCAATTTCAAATTGGAAAAAAAAAACGTATCATAAACTCAGAGAATGGTTTTCTCTCCGATTAATACCTGTAGATTTGTGAGTGCTTTATACTAACTGAGATTTTACTAGTTATGAAGGCGGAAGCACCATTTTAATTCCCTTTTCACTGAGAGTTTCTGCTTTTGAAGAACCCATTAATGAATGAGCAGTAATGTACCATATTCAGAATATGGCTAAATTTGTGGAATCACTGTTACATTTGAATTTACAATTATTTCTATGCAAAATAAAAAAAAATAAAAATGGAATGACATGACATTTTAGCTTGTAATCTATGGATTTAAAAAAATAGATGCAAAGAACATCAAAATGTCATGCAAATATTATTCCTCTATTTAGCCAACTGAACTGAGTGATTGTTCCTTGACCATCGTTAATATTATTATATATTTTACACTAGCTTTAGGTAGATGACGTTTTGGGGAGGGGTCTCCACTGTTTAAAAATTAGCAAAAGTTTTGGTTCAGAAATTGTTTGATTTATTTGATATTTTATTTTATTTTTGGATATTGCTCTTTCCTTTTTGAATCCAATTTTATTTTGTAAAAATTACTGTTTATTGTTTCATAGTATGGACTCTCAATTTGAGTTTCTCAGGAGCTGGGGTAAAATGGCTTGAGTTTGGTGGTATGAATACATATAGCAAGGTACTCTAGCATTAAAATGAACTGCATGCTTGATGCCAAATGACAAATTGCTTTTCTCCGTCTGGGTTGAAACTCTGCCTAACATTTCTTGCAAGTTTAATATTCTGCTAGTTGTGATTGAGTTTGCAAGCCGAGGTACAGGTGTCCCAAACTGCCCATGAGTCAGCCAATTGGATTTGAAGGAAGTCCGCCATGACATTCGCACGACAATGAACAAGCCCACACCTTCGAGTTCAAGGCTCTTTAGAATAAAATATAGAATCGGACTGGAGAAGTTTTATGCTTCACCCTTCGTACCTTTCTTTTTCATCTTTACTAACAGTAGAGTCTCGCTTCTCTACATCTCTATCTCTGTCATGAGTTGCTACAGAGGAATTGCGCTCAGCCTCCCCTGACTTCAGCCAAGGGGGTGGGGTTGGAAACGAAGGTGGCGTTCGGTGGAGTCGATTCCAAGGCTCATGAGGGTTGCTAAAGGTCTGCATACTGGGGCCATCTTTGTGGCTGAACATTGTGTTGGATGCTGAAATGGTTGAGAAAACAAAAGAACAAAAAAATGTTTATAAGGTCTGGCAGCGGACATGACAGTACTTACCAAGCATTGCACGCTGAGCTTAAAATGTATACATACTATTGGCAGCTGGAAACAAGAAGGGAAAGATTACAGCTTTGCAAGACTCTGGCACGCTCATTGCCATTCAATTCTGTAAATGAACATTAAGTACCACATGTCAACAAGGGATTACAAAAGGCTCAATTAGTCTGAGGATGTAATGATATCAAGGAACTAAAGGGGTTTAAAAATAATTTAGAAGTTGTTTCTGCTTCCCTTATCTGTCTTGATACAGTCACATTTGGTCTTAGTTTCACACAATGAGTCATAGGGTCACGCAGAGTGGAAACAGTCCCAACTTGCCCACACCGACCAACGTCCCATTTACATTAGACCCACCTGCCTGCATTTGGACCATATTCCTCTAAACCTGTGCTATCCATGTGCCTGTCTAATTGCTTCTTAAACATTGCAATAGTACCCGCCTCAACTACCTCCTCTAGCAGCACTTTCCATACAGCCACCACCCTTTGTTTGAAAAAGTTACCCCTCAGGTTCCTATTAGATCTTTCCCCCCCTCACTTTAAACCTATGTCCTCCAGTTCTCAATTCCCCAGCTCTGGGCAAGAGACTCTGTGAGTCTACCCGATCTATTTCTCTCATGATTTTATACACCTCTATAAGATCACCCCTCATCCGCCTGTGTTCCAAGGATTAGTGGCCTAGCCTGCTCAACCTCTGGCCCTTAGCTCAAGCCTTTGATTCTTCAATCCCATAACTAAGGTATTGCACATCATTTGATTAAAAAATCCAACACTGTTGTAAGCAGAGTGGAGTCTAAACCTTCCCCAGCTGGGGTTCCCTGGTGATTGGAAACTCTGGCTATTTCCCCATTTCCTTCTCTGGATTCAACTACAATTAATTAAAACACAAATGTGGTGGAAGAACTCAGTGGGTCAGGCGGAATCTGCGGGAATGGACAGGCATGAGTGATGGGTTGGGACCCTTCTTCACTCAATCCATTCCCTTCACAGGTGCCAACCCCAGACCTGTTGACTTCTTGTCGCACTTTGTGTTTTGCTCAAGATTCCAGCTTCTGCAGTTTTGCATTTCTCTTCTGAAATAAAGGTCAACTAACACTGCTAATCGGTCACCAGGTATTCATGATCTGCCCAATATAACACTTTATCTTGAAATCATATACGTTAGGTACGTATCTTATATTAAACCAAATCAGTTAAATAACACAAAGATTAATGTCATTTGGGTTTGAAAATAGAAAGAAAAAGAACAGCATATGCTTAGCCAAGGAAAAATAAATTGGATTCATTTCAATTATCAAACAACATCAATGTCTGAATTACAGGCCGGCAAAGAGGTAGAGCTACTGCCTTACATTGCCAGAGACACGGGTTCAATTCTGACTACGAGTGCTGACTGTACATTCTCCCTGAGACCACGTGGGTTTTCTCCAGGAGCTCTGGTTTACTCCCCACACTCCAAAGACGTACAGGTTTATAGCCTAATTGGCTTGGTCTAATTGTAAATTGTCCCTGGTATGTGTAGGATAGCATTAGTATGTGGGGATGCTGGTGAACGCAGACTCAGTGGGCCAAAGGGCCTGTTTCCGTGCTGTATTGCAAAAATAGACTATAGTGGCTACAGTCTGCAATACTGATGAAGATTAGTACAGTCATAGACCTTGCAACAGCATGAACACAGCTAGTGATCAGTTGACATTGCAACATGGTGCTTAGCATATTATATGGCAGCACAGTGGCACAGCGGTAGAGTTGCTGGTTTACAGCACCAGAGGCCCGGGTTCAATCCTGACTACGACTGCAGTCTGCACAGAATTTGCACGCATCCCTGTGACCATGTGGGTTTTCTCAGGAGCTCTGGTTTCCTCCCACACTCCAATGTCCCACAGGTTTGTCGGCTAAAAGGCTTGGTGTAATTGTAAATTGTCCCTAGTGTGTGTAGGATAGTGTTAGCGTGCGGGGATCACTGGTCGGCACGGACTCTCCCATTAGTGTCAAGTTTTCAATCCAAAAGGTATAATTTTCCACAAACATTCACACTGCATAAGTGGCTGAGCTTTTATGTGCAGGACATTGCAGTGGGAGCAACCAGGTGATAACAGTGCAAAAGCAAAGTACGCACTGCCACCAAACCAAAACAAAGTCTATAGTTGTTTCTTTGCTGAGGTAGGCTTGCGGTTAGTTCGGGATAAAGAATGAAATATAGGCCAACAGCACCATCCAGTGCTACACTACGCTGCTGCAATAATGCCCCAGCACCACTGAACAACCAATGGAGAACAGAAGGTAATCAACTGGATTAGTTAGTCAAAGAGATCCCATTCACTCTTGCCAACAAAAAATACTCCATGAGAGATAAAACAGCCATGTATTGCTTGATTTGGCAGAGGTTGTGGAGAGAAGGCAGGAGAATGAGGAGAGATGTTTCAGCCATGATTGGATGGTGGAGTAGACTTGATGGGCCGAATGGCCTACTTCTACTCCTATCACTTATGATCTTATCATTTCCCATCTCACTGTGTTCTCCAACACCTTTTCACTGCTTTCCTTCAACAACTTTCTCTGTCGCAATTTCTCACGATCTTCTCCCACTTTTCCTGGGCGTGTTATTTATATTTATTACTCATTCTTTGTGTTTTCCTCTATTTAATATTCTCACTTCATCTCTCTTGCTGTTTCTCTATCCTTTCCAGCCAACCTTCTGAGCTTGATTTCCATTTCCTTGTCCTGCCCCTCCCTGCCATTACAATATTCACACCACCACTAAAATGGACCATGATCTCTGCATTTGGGAAAAGGGTTAAGGGCCTGACCCACTTTCACGACCTAATTCACGACCTTTTTTACTCGTGGACATTTTTCATCAGGCTAGAAAATATGCCCCGACCTACTTGATGCCACGAGTACCTACCACTAACATCATAACCTGCCACGACCTACCTACAACCTCCTAAGACCTCGTGACAACTATGCTGCGAGTATGAATCAAGGGGAAACTCGGCAGAGGTCATGAATTAGGTTGTGAAAGTGGAACAGGCCCTTGAGATCCGAGTGTACACCAGAAATCTACGATTCAATGAACAGCCTGGAGCCCAGACGTCATTGTGACAAAATCCAGTCGCTATGAGATGCAATTATCAACTTCAAGTTGCCAGCAAATATCAACATAACCATTCATTTATAACCCCATGTTTAACTTGAGTTATTTTAATATTCGCCACCCACTGCAGATTGGACTGCATGCATGGATTTTCTTTTGCAAATCATAGTTCTTGAGTGTTGGAGTCTCTGGAACGTGCAGAGTTTTAAACCAGCACATCCGTGTATGAGATTTCACTGAGACGAACATTAAATGAACTTTGCAGGACAGAACTGCAGATGCTGGTTTACATTGAAGATATACACAAAATGCTGGAGTAACTCAGTGAGTCAGGCAGCATCTCTGGAGCGAAGGAATGGGTGACGTTTCGGGTCATGGCTCTTCTGCAGGCTGAGAAGGGGAGATACAGAGATAAAGAATGTACGGTGTGTCGTCAGTCCTTCAAAACATCTTCTTTATTATGATTGAGAACCACGAATAATCAAATTGAACCTTTCAAAACACTAATGGGCATATGGATAAAGACACCTAGTTTTTTGGCCTAGCTTTGCTAGTGGCATTGTCAAAAATAATATGCAAGGGCATCATCAAAGTTTCATAGCTGAACTAAATGCCAAGCAGAAAACCAAGAATCATTGAAATCAAATCAAGGTCTAGAACTTGTAAATCGAAGAAATAAGGTCCACTAGGAGAACTGGGCATATACACGATACACGGTGGTGCAGCGGTCGAGCTGCTGCCTAACTGCGCCAGAGACCCGGGTTCGATCCTGACGGATGCTGTCTGTACGGAGTTTGTATATTCTCCGCGTGACTGCGTGGGTTTTCTCCGAGATTTTCGCTTTCCTCCCACACTCGAAAGACATACAGGTTTCTAGGTTAATTGACTCGGTATAAAAGTAAAATGTCGTACCTAGCGTGTAGGGCAGTGTTAACGTGCAGGGTTCACTGGTCAGTATGGATTTGGTGGGCCGAAGGGTCTGTTTCCACGTTGTTTCTCTAAACTAAACCAAACACTGCTGCAAGTGCAATGGGGCACTGCCACACCAAGCCCACTGCCAGGGGTAAAGAGTACAGGATAACAATTTGCTCAGAAACCCGGGGGCCATGTGTCTTACCTACTTCACCAGACTGATTCCTGGGATGTCAGGACTTTCATATGAAGAAAGGCTGGATAGACTCGGCTGGTACTCGCTAGAATTTAGAAAATTGAGGGGGATCTTATAGAAACTTCCAAAATTCTTAAGGGGTTGGACAGGCTAGATGCAGGAAGATTGTTCCCGATGTTGGGGAAGTCCAGAACAAGGGGTCACAGTTTAAGGATAAGGGGGGAATCTTACAGGACCGAGATGAGAAAAACATTTTTCACACTGAGAGTGGTAAATCTCTAGAATTCTCTGCCACAGAAGGTAGTTGAGGCCAGTTCATTGGCTATATTTAAGAGGGAGTTAGATGTGGCCCTTGTGGCTAAAGGGATCAGGGGGTTTGGAGAGAAGGCAGGTACAGGATACTGAGTTGGATGATTAGCCATGATCATATTGAATGGCAGTGCAGGCTCGAAGGGCTGAATGGCCTACTCCTGCACCTATTTTCTATGTTTCTATGTCTTGTTCTTGGAGGTCAAAAAATCCATTGCTTTCAACTCAACTTGTTTTTAAGAGATCCTCCAGTGGTTTATTTGGAAAATATACAACCTACTGTGGAAATGAACCACGGGCCATAATGTCCAACAAATGCTGGAATTCAATGCCTTGGCTCACAATCAGTTAATGGCAACTTGGTCAAAATGGACATGGCATGCACACTTAATAACCCAGTGAGTATCATAAAGCCTTGAAGAGTATAACTCTACACACACATATGTGTGTGTGTGTCATCGAGTAGGAGTGATGTAAAATTATGATATGGATGAAGTAAAAACAGTTTGAATACTTGTAGGTGTGGTACTACGATAGATCCATTTATCCCAGCAGGCATATTGATATGATATGATAGAATTTTACATATCCCAGAAGGGATATTGGTCTGCCAACAGCCATAAAACACTAGATACATGAAACATGAAATTAAAAGTGGGAAAGGGCGAGTGGAAAGGTGCGTGTGGGATGTGCAAAGATTGTGCGGGGGGGGGGGGGGGGGGGGGGGGGGGGGGGGGGAGTCTACCCCAGGACAGAAGGGGGAGGAGTTGTACAGTTTGATAGCCACAGGGAAGAAGGATCTCCTGTCCTGCATCTTGGTGGAACCAGTCTGCTGCTGAAGGTGCTTCTCAGGTTGACCAGGAGGGGGTGAGCTGTGTTATCCAAGATGCTCCGCAGTTTGAGGAGCATCCTCCCCTCGTTCTGTGAAACACACTGAAAGGAACTGATGATTGAGACAGATACAATACCCAGAAATGATGAAGCCGGCGACAGATTAGGCAGAGTCATGACGCCTCTACTCTTAACATATGCATTCATTACATGATACAGAGGGGGTATTTATGTAGATGTGAAAAAGAGTTGCTTATTGAGTGAGTTGAGAGCAGTAAGCATTCCCCAAATAACACAGAGGATTGTCAGAAAGAGGTGAAATGTATGCAGATGTAACCCATACCGAATAAACAAGTGCGGCTTATGTGCAGGATGGTCACAGTGCACAGGGATGTTTTAGACAAATTGAAATTATACACATTGATACAGCACGCAGGATGAAAGGTGATGTACACAAATAATGCTGAATAATGCAACACAGTTACGTTATAATACACAGGTGAGATGCACTCAAATGCATTCCACACCACTACAATGAGCGTACAAGAAAACAAATGTAATGACCTGGCCACAAAGCGAATATTTATCTGTTTTTGAGCTCACTGCCGTGGATTTAGCCATTGCACACTTAAATAGCCCTGGCTTTGTCATAGTTCACAGTACTGGGTCAGTACTGCCCAAATATCAGCCAAAGTATCACTTCTCAAAGTCAAACGTGAGAGAGTCATACAAAGAACCGAAAGGACAGAAATACTCACTGATTGAAGGGTTCCCCAGTCCACCAAAGGCGCTGTTACTTAAAGATCTCAGACCAGCCAAACCACTTGGTCTATTAAATGGCCCTAAAACAAAAAACCAATATGTGTCCACAAGTTACACATTTGATCAAAATCATTTAATTATTTTTTTTTATTTTTTTTTAAGTGGTTCTAAATGCAATGCAAAGCAAAGCTATCCCCAGAATTAACTAGTGTCGTAGTACAGGAAATGGTCAGAGGAAATGACAACTAGGTTAACATCAGATTTTGTTTAAGATGCACCAGAAAATAACTTTTATACTGGCCTGGTCTTAAGAAATGAAATGCCTCATGAAATTTGGGCCAATTCAGCTAACATGTCTCCTTTAAAAAAGGAAAATTTTAAGCAGGAGATAATAATATTCCCAACATCGGATAATGTCTGAGAATACGAACTGTACCCACATTTCAAAAAGGCTTTTTTCCCCCCTCACACTGAGGAAAGATTTTCTCAGTGCACGAGGTGTAAAAAAATCACCAGCCCAATCCTGATTCCCACAGCTCAGAGTATCCTTTTCCTCTTGGGTCAGTCTTAAGAATTCCCAACGATGCCATATACATTCATAGTTTCAACAAAGGCACTCAACAATGTACAGGAAGGAGTAAACATAAAGGTGCTAAAGGATTTCTGTGATTGACTTATGAATATTGTTTGCTTTCAGAAGCCGCTTTAACCATTGGTAATATTCTGTACAGTTTTTATAAAGCCCACATGTGGAAATGAAATGCCATTGATCTACTAAGAATTGAACTAGCTTGTTTCAGGGCTGCACGCAGGTACTTAGTACTGTTCTGAGGACATAGTGAAGATAGATTAGTTTAGTTTAGGGATGTAGCATGGAAACAGGCCCTTCGGCCCACCGAGTCCACGCTGTTCATCAATCACCCGTTCACACTAGTTCTATGTTTACCCACTTTCTCGTCCACTCCTTATACACCAGGGGCAACTTTACAGAGACTAAGTTATTGACAAACTCACACATCTTTGCACCCGGAGGAAACCCGCGCAGCCACAGGGAGAACCTGCAAACTCCACACGTTCAGCGCCTGAGGTCAGGATCGAACCCAGGCCTCTGGCGCTGTGAGGCAGCTGAGCCACTGCGCCATCGAAAGTCTGTGATACGGTGTAACGAGTTAAGCCCTTGGACACGATGGTCAGCATGGTCATGCAGGGCTTCTTGTGTATAGGGTGGACCAATCAAGATGCTGTCACATGGAAACTTCCAGAAAGTTTTGAAGCATGTGCAACGTCTATCCATGTTCTTCACCAAAGAAATAGTGCAGTAACCACACTAAACATACATCAATATACTGCTTTATGGAAATTACAGACTGTGTGTACCACTTTCAAGCAACATTTTGAAAGTTGGCTTGAAAGTGGTTTGCACAGTCAGAGAGTCTCACAGCGTGGAAACAATCAGGATCAGACTTTCACAGTGAACGGTAGGGCTCTGGAGAGCTAGGACCTAGGAATGCAAACATAGAGTTTCCTGAACAATGGCGCCAAAGGCAAACAGGGTGGTTAAGAAGGCATTTGACACACTAGTCTTCATTAGCCATTGCGTAGAGTTGGGGTGGAAGATTGCAACCTTCATGTGGTCCGCCCTGTTTCGACGAATGCAATCAACCCGGCGTGCGCAATCAAATAAGATCAAATAGAACAAGTTGTCCTACAACTTTAGGCCGTGCACGTTATACACAAGAAGAAGAATACTCAGGAAATGACAATAAAGAAGATTGCATAGGCTGTGCACGTTATACGCAAGAGAAGATGAAGAATATTGCATAGAGTACAGAAATTGGATATTATTTTGACATTACTTTGCAGTTGTGCAAGTTGTTGGTGAGTATTCTGTAGTTGTGGTTATTCTGCTACACAGGAGGCATCATGGGGTTGGAATGAACGCACAGGAGTTTTACCAGAACGTTGCAAGGATTCGAGAGCTTGCGTTGTGGGGAGAGGCTGGGCAGGCTAGGAATCTATTCCTTGGCGTATAGGAGGCTGAAGGGTGATCTTACAGAGGTGTATAACATCATGAGGGGCAGAAATAATATACATCCATGCACAATCTTTTATTTCCTAGGAAAGAGAAATCAAAAACTAAAGGACACAGGATTAAGATGAGAGTGTAAAGAGTTAATCGGGACCCGAGGGGCAACTATTTCACACAGAAGCAGGTACATTCATGGAATGAACTGCCAGAGAAAGTGGTGGAGGCTGCTACAATACCATTTAAAAACATTTACACAGGTACTTGGATAGGAAAGGTTTAAAGGGATATGGTCCAAATGCTGGCAGATAGAATGAGTATAAATGGGCAGCATGGAGGGCCTGATTCTGTGCTATATTAATCTATGAACAAACTCGATGACATATCGTATATAGATATATAGTGTATAATGTATATATATATATGTGTACACACACTGAACATTTTTTGTTTACTATATTGTTTACAGTGTACTATGTTTACATATTCTGTTGTGCTGCTGCAAGGAATAATTTCATTGATCTGTTTGGGACATCTGACAATGAAACTCTTGATTATCTCACTGGCAGAAAAGCATAAGGCATTGAAACTATCGTCAGTCTGAAGAAGGGTCTCGACCTGTAACGTCACCCATTCCTTCTCTCCAGAGATGCTGCCTGTCCAACATTTTGTGTCTACCTTCAAGCTTTGAACCGAAGGAGCCCAACACGCAAACATTTACTGCCACAGTCACCTTGACGTTTGTTGCAAAACAGAGTCTTTCCCCTTGCAAGGCGGTGCAGAAAACGACAGATTTCAACGAAGAGACTTTATCAACATGCGTACCCTCCTCCCTGATGAATATCAGCTTGCTGACAATCCGTCTCCCTGCTCATCTCCCTCCACCTCGTTCTCCTCCACCCACGCTCCCTCTGCACCCTTTCCCTGTCAGACTCTGCTCCATAGGCTCCAGGACGTTCATTTAACACACCATGTTTGATAGCAGTTGGCACGTACATTACTCTTGGCCACCAGAATCTTCTTCACACTGCCCCCTCCCCCCACCACCCTGCAGACCCCTGCACCTTGAAGCAACAGAAGCAACATCAGATGCGACAGTTTCCTGTGGGATTTTAGTCAGGAGAAATCAACTAGTAAGTAAGCTTTACATTAGGGAAGGGATCTTCCAACTAGCATGGATGAGAACATGTGGGAGAGGATTCTTGCAGATGTAGATAGACGCAAAAAAGCTGGAGTAACTCAGCAGGACAGGCAGCATTCCTTCTGGAGAGAAGGAAGGGGTGATGTTTCGGGTCAAGATCCTTCTACAGACTGAGAGTCAGGGCAAAGGGAAACGAGAGATATAGAAGGTGATGGAGAGAGTTATAGAACAAATGAATGAAAGATCTGTCAAATTCTCTGCCACAGAAAGTAGTTGAGGCCACAGTTCATTGGCTATATTTAAGAGGGAGTTAGATGTGGCCCTTGTGGCTAAAAGGATCATGGGGTATGGAGAGAAGGCAGGTACAGGATACCGAGTTGGATGATCAGCCATGGTCATATTGAATGGCGATGCAGGCTCGAAGGGCCGAATGGCCTACTCCTGCACCTATTTTCTATGTTTCTATATGCTGATGTATACAGTATGTGATTGATTGAATGAGGTTAAGGGATGGTGTCAGATGGACCACTTGGAGAAGATAGGAGGGAACGCAAGTTTCACATTTAAGATATTGGTCTTTCAGGAACATGAGGAAGGAGAACCATTCTTTTTGGTATACTTCAATTATTATAAGATACAGAGTTGTACAATGCAGAAACAGACCCTACAGCCACTACATCCATGCCAAGCTTTTGCCCATCTACACTAAATGCACTGAATATATGGAGTCAATGCACCTAGCACTTCCATATGCTGGGGTCCAGGAAAGAGTGTTCACGTCGCGGCCCTGTTTTCACCAATCTTTCCACCACTACCCACAAGAAGCACAAGACCGACACCATTGTGTGCAGATGCCGAGAAGTGTGTTCAGCTCTGGCTGAACAACTTCTAATCCCGTGTGTGGATTCGATAAGAAGAAGTCTTCCATATGCTGTTAGCAACCACCGACTAATTTCACACACCAACAAAAACATAATTACTGAAATAATTATATTTTCAACAAGTGATACGATCCAGAAATCTTACTCATTATTACCCTCAAACTTTACATGCGGCACGGATTAAGAATCAGTCGACCCAAGTCGACGGGTGGAATAAACTGGGTATTTTATTAATCCACACGCCAACATCTCTGAATGATGACACAGGAATACATGAAAAGAAAGAAAACTTGGCCTCTCTTAACAGTTCCATCAAAGTTGCACCGTAAATATCCTGCCTACAATGCCGGCCGTTGCATTTAGTGATACGAGTTTGGTGTGCATCTTGGTCAGCATGGACCAAATTTCCCTGTTTCCGTGCTGTGTGACTCTAAGGGCCGAACAGCCTTTAAAAACACAAAATGCTGGAGTAACTGAAGGGGTCAGGCAGCATCTCTGGACAAAAGGAATACGTGACGTTCTGGGTCGAGACTCTTCATTTCGGCCCGAAACGTCACCTATTCCTTTTGTCCAGAGGTGCAGCCTGACCCGCTGAGTTACCCCAGCATTTTGTAATATCACTGAAAGTAGGCATGCAGGTACAGCAGGCAGTGAAGAAAGCCAATGGCATGTTGGCCTTCATTGCAAGAGGATTTGAGTTTAGGAGCAAGGAGGTCCTACTGCAGTTATACAGGGCCCTGGTGAGACCACACCAGGAGTATTGTGTGCAATTTTGGTCTCCAAATTTGAGGAAGGGCATTATTGCTATTGAGGGAGTGCAGCTTAGTTTCACCAGGTTAATTCCTGGGATGGCGGGACTAACGTATGATGAAAGAATGGGTCGACTGGGCTTGTATTCGCTGGAATTTAGGATGAGAGGGGATTTTATAGAAACATATTAAATTCTTAGAGGATTGGACAGGGTAGATGCAGGAAAATTGTTCCCGATGTTGGGGGAATCCAGAAGCAGGGGTCACAGTTTAAGAATAAGGGGTAGGCTATTTAGGACTGAGATGAGGAAAAAATGGTTTCACCCAGAGAGTGTGAATCTGTGGAATTCTCTGCCACAGAAGGCAGTGGAAGCCAATTCACTGGATGTGTTCAGTGAGAGTTAGATTTAGCTAAGGGAATCAAGGGATATGAAGGGAAAAAGCCGGAACGGGGTACTGATTTTGGATGATCAGCCATGCTGTCTCGAAGGGCCTATCTTCGCTGTCAACCAGCATCTGCAGATCCTTCCTGGAAGTCCAGAACAAGGGGTCACAGTTTAAGGATAAGGGGAAAATCTTTTAGGACCAAGATGAGAAAAACATTTTTCACACAGAGAGTGGTGAATCTCTGGAATTCTCTGCCACAGAAGGTAGTTGAGGCCAGTTCATTGGCTATATTTAAGAGGGTTAGGTGTGGCCCTTGTAGGTATCAGGGGGTATGGAGAGAAGGCAGGTACAGGATACTAAGTTGGATGATCAGCCATGATCATATTGAATGGCGGTGCAGGCTCGAAGGGCCGAATGGCCTACTCCTGCACCTATTTTCTATGTTTCTATGTTATGGCACATATAAAACAGAGAGCTGGCTCCATTCTGGAAAGCCATTCTGGGAGCTGGGAGAGAGAGTTATGGTGAAAGCACAGGATATCTCCTCACTGTCTCGACTCATGGCAAATTATGGGATTAGTCAATGCCAACTTTATGCCTCAAAGTGTCTTTGCCAATAACCGAGTTACAGGATTTAGAAGCTTTATTATATTTATATTTTTGTGACAAATCGCTTGAAAAGTATTTTTGGAAAAGTCCCGCCAGATCACAGCAGGCTTGTAAGGCGGATTAGACCTGATGGGCCGAATGGCCTAATTCTGCTGCAATAACTTATGCACAGCAAGGTGACAGTGAAGCAGACATTGAGACTGTGAGCTCAGCAGTGCCACCAACAGGCCTTTCAGCAGTACTGCCACAGTCATTCAAAGGAGAATAACTCTCACATTCTATTTAAATAAAGAATGTTTTTGAATTCTCCCATAGATTGGGGTGCTGCCAGTGAAACTAGCATTTGAGGCTCAACCCTAAATACCAGCAAGAAGTCTATGGGAGGTCAGTTTCCTCAATCTTGCACAGTTACTCCTTTATCATGTACTCTGTGGATGGTTCGATTGTAATCATGTATTGACCTTCCACTGGCTGGTTAGAGTGCGACAAAAAGCTTTTCCCTGTACCTCGGTACACGTGACAAATAAACTAAACTGAACTGCCACAGGCTGCTTGGGAAAGGTGCTCTCTCTGTTTGAGTTTAGTTTATTGTCAGGCATGCGGATGTCAGGGGTTATGGGGACAAGGCAGGAGAATGGGGTTAGGAGGGAGAGATAGATCAGTCATCGTGGAGTACAGCTGATGGGCCGAATGGCCTAATTCTGCTCCTATTCCTTGTGACCTCATGTGCCGAGGTACAGCGAAAAGTGACACTGGCTCGACAACAATGACGAGGGAGCAGCGATGAAAGCCCAAGTCGGGATGGCCCTGTGACTCGGGAGTGATGAGTTATGCTCCTTTGCTCTTGTCCCGAGACCACAGTTTGAGAGGTGACGGGGAGTTGTTGCAGAAGCGTATCGGCGTTAAAAGCTGTTTCGGATGGACGGAATCGGTGCTGATCAACAGCAGCTGCGGTCCTTCTGTTGGTGGTACGGCCTTTCTATGCACCGCGGTGTCCAGCGTGTTCCAGGGTTTAGACTCAGCAAAGAGAAGTGAAAGGCAGTGTAGTCCTGGTCAGGATGGTGACAAGTCAGGCTCGGAGGGCTTGCTTCAGAGAAAATGGTGACGTTCCCATCAAGCTCTCTTCGTTTTGAATGGCAGCCGTCAAGGGCTGGGGAGGTGGTATCAGAGAAGTGGAGATTATCCCATCATGGTCCCGTTCGGTTTAGTTTAGAGATACAGCGTGGAAACAGGCTCTTCAACGCACCGAGACCGCGCCGATCACTTGCACTCTAGTTCGTTCCCTGCACACAATGGACAATTTAACAAAGCAAACCTGCCCGTCTTTGGGATTGGGGAGGAAGCCGGAGCACCCGGAGAAAAGCCAAGCGGGTCACGGGGAGAACGTGCAAACTCAGTACAGACAGCACCCGTTGTGGAGATCGAACCCGGGTCTCTGGAGCTGTGAGGTAGCAGCTGTACCACTGCGCTACCCGTTACGCCGTGGACTGGGCTTGGGATGTCAGGTGGTGAGTCACCTTCAACAGAATACCAGTCACTGACCTTCCTACTTGGAAATTATCTGGTCAGTCCAGATGAGTTTCTATAGGCATTTGGTGATGTCTATACCATTGAATATACTGGTTGGACTTTAGATAGTAAATTTAGTGGAGAGACGGAGACAGAACACAATTCTGATACTGCCCATGGTCCATTGTACGTCAGAGCTACTGTTCTGAACTGCTGGTTCTCTTCAGAAGCTATCTGACGTAACGTGATCATAGTGTTCCACCATATGATGGATGGCGCCATGGCGCAGCAGGTAGGGCTGCTGCCTTACAGCGCCAGAAACCTGGGATCAAAATCATGACTTCGGGTGCTGTCATGTGTGCAGTTAGAAACATAGAAAATAGGCGCAGGAGTAGGCCATTCAGCCCTTCGAGCCAGCACCGCCATTCAATATGATCATGGCCGATCATCCAAAATCAGTACCCGTTGTGGAGATACCCATATCCCTTGATTCCATTGGCTCTAAGAGCTAAATCTAACTCTCTCTTGAAAACATCCAGTGAATTGGCCTCCACTGCCTTCTGTGGCAGAGAATTCCACAGATTCACAACTCTCCGGGTGAAAAAGTTTTTCTTCACGTCAGTCCGAAATGGCCTACCTCTTATTCTTAGGGGGTGCCCTGTTTGCCCTGATTGAACCACGGAGCAGACTCGATGGGCCAAATGGCCTAACTCGGCCTTAAAAATAATCATTGATGACCACCACAGCCTTCTGGGGTAAATAATTCCACAGATTCACCCCCCCCCCCCTCCCCCTCCCGACTAAATAAATTCCTCCTCATCTCCTTCTTAAAGGAAAGTCCTTTAATTCTGAGGCTTTGACCTCTCTAGTTCTAGACTCTCCCACTGTTGGAAGCCTTTCACTATTCGGTACGTTTCAATGAGGTCCCCCCTCATTCTTCTAAACTCCAGCGAGTGCAGGCCCAGTGCCGACAAACGCTCATCATATGCTGTTCCTTGTTATATCGTTGGCCAGAGCAGGTGAAGCTGCTGGGTTTGTGAAACACGGGCTCAACAGCGCCATCACCTGACACTCTACGCCACTGCGGGCCACAATCAGAGACCGACACAAACAAACAGTGCTGGATGGAGTAACTCAGCGGGATCAGGCAGCATCTCTGGAGAAGATGGATAAAGTGACGTTTCGGGTCGGGACCTTTCAGTCTGAAGGAGGGTCCTGACCTGAAATGTCACCTTATCCTTGTTCTCCAGAAATGCTGCCTGATCTGCTGAGTCACTCCAGCACTTCATTTTTTTTAAACCAGCATCTGCGGTTCCTTGATTCCACTATGAGAGATGACCGAATTCTCGATCCCACCTTGCCACCACACCAAATCACATTGATGGAAAATCTGGCAAGGTTCACCCCATGACTCTATGACCAAATGTATATGAATGTTGACCAATCATGGGGACATCTGTGGTGCACAAAAAACAGGTATTTTTATATGTCAATTAGCACCTATCACAATGCAAGACAATATATATAACTTAATGGGTTGTTGTCCACTGATGAGCAATTGATATAAAGGTGCATTGGATTGAGATCTGAGATCTACGTGAACTGCAGCTTCAAATAGCGCATTATTATTTTACATAGACACAAAATGCTGGAGTAACTCAGCAGAACAGGCAGCATCTCAGGAGAGAAGGAATGGGTGATGTTTCGGGTGGAGACCCTTCTCAGTCTGAACAAGGGTCTCGACACGAAACATCACCCATTCCTTCTCTCCAGAGATGCTGAGTTTTTGTGTCCACCATTTTTGTGTCTATCTTCGGTTTAAACCAGCATCTGCAATGCCTTCCTGCACATCATTATTTTACATCTTATACGGTTCACAGAACCGGCCTCCAAATCTGTTGGCCCTTTTGTCCCCCGCGTGTACAGTTTGCTTGAGCAGCAAGCACTTTGTCTGCTAACGTGCTGGGAATCGCTTCTGTCAGTGAACAGGTTACCCGAGAGTTGCCCACGGACTGGCCCGGGCCGTCATTACCTAGATGAGCAGCCGGGCTCAGGAAGCTGTTGTGGTGAGGTGAAGGTCCGAAGGGGTTTCCGGTCGGATGCGTGGCGCCTGCAAACAAACAGCATGGTTAGCTTTCCATCGAGCACCCGCGACAAGACCTTTCACACCGCGGCACTCTGCACTACACTTCTACCGCTGCACCATCGAGAGCATCCTTACCAACTGCATCACAGTATGGTATGGCAACTGCTCTGTCTCCGACCGGAAGGAATTGCAGAGGGTGGTGAAAATTGCCCAACGCATCACCGGTTCCTCGCTCCCCTCCATTGAGTCTGTCCAAAGCAAGCGCGGTCTGCGGAGGGCGCTCAGCATCGCCAAGGACTGCTCTCACCCCAACCATGAACTGTTTACCCTCCTACCATCCGGGAGGCGCTACAGCTTCTTTCCGGCGGCTGTCACTCTACTCAACAACGTACCTTGGTGACTGCCAATCACCACCCACCCCCCCCCCCCCCGGACACTTACTTATTATTATTTATTCAAATCGTTTGCTATGTCGCTTTTCAAGGGAGATGCTAAATGCATTTTGTTGTCTCTGTACTGTACACTGACAATGACAATTAAAATTGAATCTGAATCTGAATCTGAACTCTGCACTTTGATTCATGTATCTTGTGTTTTATGACTGTTGGCAGATCAATTTCCCTCCTGGGATGAATAAAATTCTATCATATCGTATCGTAAAATGAAGCCCATCTTAAATCGTCGCCTCCTGAAAATGTTATGGATGTTCAGTGCATTGCATAATAATTGGCTCCAAACTCATAGTGGGTTCCACATTTCCTGGACCAATGTTGCTCTATGCATATCTTCCATTCATTTGTCCCAATTACCGCCCATATCTCTCGATCACCTCTCCCCTGACTCAGTCTGAAAAAGGGTCTCGACCAGAAACGGCACCTGTTCCTTTTCTCCACAGATGCCACCAGACCCTCTGAGGAACTCCAGCCTTTTGTGTCCGAAATAGAACATGGGGCAGTACAGCACAAGAACAGGCTCTTCGACCCACAATGCCAAAACACAGAGAGTGGTGAATCTCTGGAACTCCCTGCCACAGAAGGTAGTTGAGGCCAGTTCATTGGCTATATTTAAGAGGGAGTTAGATGTGGCCCTTGTGGCTAAAGGGATCAGGGGGTATGGAGAGAGGGCAGGTACAGGATACTGAGTTGGATGATCAGCCATGATCATATTGAATGGCGGTGCAGGCTCGAAGGGCCGAATGGCCAACTCCTGCACCTATTTTCTATGTTTCTATGCTACGGACAACTCTTCATAAGTTCTAGGAGCAGAATTCGGCCCATGAAGTCTACTCCGCCACTCAATCATGGCTGATCTATCTTTCCCTCTCAACCCCATTCTCCTGCCTTCTCCCCTTAACCCCTTACTAATCATGAATCTGTCAACTGCACCTTAAAAAATATCCACTGACTTGGCCTCCACAGCCCTCAGTGGCACATATAGGCATTCACTAATACCCTTCCAATAATTTCATAAATGTCATTGTTGTATCTACCACCACCAACATCCCCTGTAGCTTGTTCCAGGCACCCACCACCTTCCAAGTAAAAATCTTGCTCCGCACATCTCTTTTCAACTTTGCCTCTCTCACCTTAAAGTTATGTCCTCTGTATTTAACATTTCCATCTTGGGAAAAGGGTTCTGACTGTCTACCCTATCTATGTTTGCATAATTCTAATGTACTTCTATCTGGTCACCCTTCAGCCATGATCACAGTGAACGGCCATGCTGGCTTGAATGGCCTACTCCTGCAACCATTGTCTATTGTCTAACATCTGGTGTTCTGCTGAAAACAATCCATGTCTGTCCAATCTCTCCTTTTGGCAAATTTCCTCTAATGCAGACAGCATCCTGTGTCCTATCTAAAGTCCCCACATCCTCCCTGTAATGGGACGACCAGAACTGCACGCAATACTCCAAATACAACCACGCTTTTTAAAATGTTACTTAAAAAAATATTTGGCTGTGATGCTGTTTAATATGCTCTGTAAACATAAGTTTTTCTTTATAGATGTAGGTATTGTTAAAAATAAATTTAAAAAAAAAACACTAAGTGCTGGAGTAACTCAGTGGGTCGGGCAGCATCTCTGGGGAACGTGGGCAGGTGACGTTTCGGGTCGGGACCCTTCTTCAGTCTGATTGTAGTAGGATGGAGAAAGCTGGCAGAGAGATGGGGGCGGGGGGTTGACAGATGGTTAGACAAAGGCTTGAGATGAAAAACAAAAGGGTGTAAGGTAAGGAGAGAAGAGAAATTAATTGTGAAGCCAGAGGAAAGGAGATAAGTGGAGGAGGAACGAGAGGCCGAATAATGAGGGAAATGGGCGCACATCTGGTTGGGATACAGGGAAGATGGGGGGGTAAATAGTTGTAAATGTGACAAGATATTTCAAATTATATGTGGTATGTGTGTGGGTTTTTTTTTATTGCAAGAACTGTTCTCTGCACAGAAACAGAAGAGAAATGCAAGAAGATGCAATCTGTAATGTAGGCCCATGGTGCCATCTAGTGGTATAAGCAAAGGTTACAGGACTTACATATTACATACACCTCACACTCTGCTTGGAGAGCTTACAATCTAACGGTGTGAACATTGAATTCTCCAATTTTAGGGAACTAATCTACAATATATACTTTTTTCTCCCCCCCCCCCACTCTTCCCTGTCCACGTTCTTCGGAGGCCGTGCCCGACCCGTTAATCCAGAAACTTGCCGACTGTTTCAGATAACAGGGCTGTTGGTATCACGGGGAAATGGCCTCTGTGTCCTGACTGCCTAGACAGAGGAGGCCCCTGGCAGTTCCTTATGCCCCCAGAGAAGACAATCACACGGTTAATGAACGGTGACTCCTTACCTGCAGTGGAGAAGAGGGTGGCAGGGCGAGCCAGCTCGTGGGGATGGTGGATCGCTCCAAACATGTTGGGACCTGGTGGTCTGCTCAGGAACTCTGGCTTCAGCCCAAAGTCCAGTTTGTGTGGATCCGACTGAAGCTGTTGCTGCAGGAGACAAAGACAAAAACCACCACCGGTTAACTTTTCTCCTTCTCGCTAGAATTTAGAAGATTGAGGGGGGAATCTTATAGAAACTTACACAATTCTTAAGGGGTTGGACAGGCTAGATGCAGGAAGATTGTTCCCGATGTTGGGGAAGTCCAGGACAAGGGGTCACAGTTTAAGGATAGAGTGGAAATCCTTTAGGACCGAGATGAGAAAAACATTTTTCACACAGAGAGTGGTGAATCTCTGGAACTCTCTGCCACAGAAAGTAGTTGAGGCCAGTTCATTGGCTATATTTAAGAGGGAGTTAGATGTGGCCCTTGTGGCTAAGAGGATCAGGGGGTATGGAGAGAAGGCAGCTACGGGATACTGAGTTGGATGATCAGCCATGATCATATTGCAGGCTCGAAGGGCCGAATGGCCTACTCCTGCACCTATTTTCTATGTTTCTCGTTCAATCTTCCTTTTCAAAGCCTTCTCCCCCCACCCCTCCCACCTCTGCACTGCCCCTACCAGTGGGAAGAGTCTCAGGCTGCAATGCCAAAACATTTTGAAAGAATGCTAGTAAACAGCACCATTAACTCTGCGAAAGGAACTGCAGATGCTGGTTTATACCGAAGATAGACACAAAGTGCTGGAGTAACTCAGCGGGTCAGGCAGCATTTCCTGGAGAAAAAGGATGGGTGACGTTTCAGGTTGGGACAGAGATGGGTCCTGACCCGAAACATCACCCATACTTTTTCTCCAGAGAATGCTGCTGACCCATTGAGTTACTCCAGCACTTTGTTTAGTTTAGAGATACAGAGCGAAAACAGGCCCTTTGGCCCACCGCCTCCGCGCCGACCAGCGATTCCCGCACACTAACGCTATCCTGCACACACTAGGGACAATTTACATCTGTACCAAGCCAATTAACCTCCAAACCTGTACGTCTTTGGAGTGTGGGAGTAAACTGAAGGTCCTGGAGAATACTCAGGCAGGTCACGGGGAGAACGTACAAACTCCATACAGACTGCACCCGTAAACAGGATCGAACCCGGGTCTCTGGAGCTGTAAGGCAGTAGCTCTACCTTTGCGCCACCGTGCCGCCCTTTGTGTCTACCCATTCATTCAGCACTGAGTCGGCACAAGTGTAGAGCACAAGGTGTTTAATGAAGAACTCATGTGAGAATTCACAAGCATGAAATCCTGAGCGAACACTGACCTTAACCTTCTGCTGGTGATGATATATCTGCCACGCTATATGTACGTGCATGGCACACCACTTTCCAGGCTTCTGCGGAAGAAAACAAATAAAAAACTCAATTTTTCAATTTTTCCCACCACACCCCAGACATGTTCTTCAGCAGTGTAAATATGGGCTCAGCCGTTGGATCGAGAGGTCCACACCCCTTTGGAGCCTTCTCAGCGGATCTCAATGACTAATGACCACAAGAAATTGCAGAGAATCGTGGACGCAGCCCAGACCATCACACAGACCAACCTCCCTTGCATTGACTCCCTCTACACCTCATGCTGCCTCGGCAAGACCACCAACATAATCAAGGATGAGTCGCACCCAGGCCACTCTCCCTTCTCCCCTCTCCCACCAAGCAAGAAGTATAGAAGTGTGAAAACGCACAACTCCAGATTCAGGGACAGTTTCTTCCTCAGGCAGCATTCTCTGGAGAAAAGGGATGGGTGATGTTTCGGGTCGGGACCCATCTTCAGTCCCAACCTGAAACCTCACCCGTCCTTTTTCTCCAGGAAATGCTGCCTGACCCGCTGAGTAATCAGGCAACTGAGCCATCCTACCAATAACCTGAGCTACTATCTTTTAGGACCGAGATGAGGAAAATATTTTTTTAGGACCGAGATGAGGAAAACATTTTTCACACAGAGAGTGGTGAATCTCTGGAATTCTCTGCCACAGAAGGTAGTTGAGGCCAGTTCATTGGCTATATTTAAGAGGGAGTTAGATGTGGCCCTTGTGGTTAAAGGGATCGGGGGGTATGGAGAGAAGGCAGGTACAGGATACTGAGTTGGATGATCAGCCATGATCATATTGAATGGCTCGAAGGGCCGAATGGCCTACTCCAGCACCTATTTTCTATGTTTCTATCTACCATATTGGAGACCCTCAGGCTATCTACAGTTGGGCTTTACTGGACTTTTCCTTGCACTGAATGTCATTCACATTATTCCCTTTCATCACGTATCTGTACACCGTTGAAGGCTCGAATGTAATTATATATTGTCTTTCCGCTGACTGGTCAGCACGCAACAGAACCCATTCACTGTACCTCGGTACACGTGACAATATACTAAACTGAACTAAATAACCATTTGAAAAGTTCCTAATGCAGGTTGCTGCTGTTACTGACTGTAATCTGGCCACTGTACATTTCTGCATGTAAACCCATTAACTGCAGATTACAGACTATTGCAACAACAGCCCATGAACCGTCTAAAATGGAGAATGAACAACTCATCCGTCTCCAGCAAAAACCAAACCACTCATTTAATTTTTAAGAAGGAACTGCAGATGCTGGAAAATCAAAGGTAGACAAAAATGATGGAGAAACTCAGCGGGTGAGGCAGCATCTATGGAGCGAAGGAAATAGGCAACGTTTCGTCCCGAAACGTTGCCTATTTCCTTCGCTCCATAGAAGCTGCCTCACCCGCTGAGTTTCTCCAGCATTTCTGTCTACACTCATTCAATTTCCTTGCTTCCAACCAGTATTCCCATTGCTACGATGGCAATCCTACTCTAATTTTGCTCATGTAATGATTATGATCTGGGTCTCAATTCCCTTAACTACACCTCCACCGTCCGTCCAAAAGTATTTAACAGCATCCATTTATAGAAACATAGAAAATAGGTGTAGATGTAGGCCGATCAGCCCTTCAAGCCAGCATCGCCATTCAACATGATCATGGTTGATCATCCAAAATCAGTACCCTGTTCCTGCTTTCTGTTAGCCCTAAGAGCTATATCTAACATGTTTTGAAAACACTTCATGGATCTTAAAGCTTCTTTAAACCTTGCAAATGACAATTAAATCCATTACTACTTACATAGCTCACATATATTCAACTTACTTCTGTTGTTACTATGGTATCTACTGAATACCATGTTTGCATAACCGTTGCACTATAAGTATGAATTTCATTGTTCTGCTTTGGAACACACAAGTTCATAAGTGATAGGAGCAGAATTAGGCCATTCAGCCCATCAAGTCTACTTTGCCATTCAATCATGGCTGATCTATCTTTCCCTCTCAACTCTATTCTCATGCCATCTCTCCATGTTCCTTGCCACACGTACTAATCCCGAATCTATCAATCTCCACCTTAAAATGATCCATTAACGGCCTCCACAGCCTTATGTGACAATGAATTCCATCGATTCACCACCCTTTGATTAAAGAAATTCCTCCTCATCTCCTTTCTTAAGGTACGCTCCTTTATTCTGAGGCTATGGCCTCTGGTCCCAGACTCTCTCGGTAGTGGAATCGTCCTCTCCACATCCACTCTATCCAGGCCTTTCACTATTCAGTAAGTTTCAACAAGGTCCCCCCTCATCCTTCTAAACTCCAGCGAGTGCAGGCCCAGTGCCGCCAAACCATACGACAATAAAACACTCTCGACTCCACTGATCTGTGTAAAACCGCGAGAGATGCTCGCCCTCCCAACCTCTCCGTACCACATGTACCAATCAATTATAGAGTCATGGACTGTGATACAGTGAGGAAACAGGCCCTTCGGCCCAACTGGCCCACACCGGCCACACCTTCCTTCAGGGTGAGAAGTAACCTGGCGTGCAATCTCTGGTCGACATCAGACTGAGAGTGTCTGGTTGAATTTTTGTAGACTGCCCTGAAATGACCTGAAAACGGTCCATTGCCACACTGCCATCCACTTCAATCACCGCCCACCGAAATAAACACCGAATAAAATTGTGATCTTATTTCCACCAATAATTCCTCAGCCATTCACTTCACTTTCATTCCCAGAGAAGACAAACAGACGGACTATAATTCCAGAGGAAAGATTCTTACCCTCAGCATTGGCCTGAATGGATCTGTCAACTGAAAATAAAGAGTGACAACTCAGTTACATGCCTGTCAGTCAAAGCAGAACAATAATTGCGATTTTTATTACCTCGTTAGTCAGTAATTTAAAATGTTATCATTTTGCTTTTAGATGAAACATTATTAGAGAATATAATCATGGAGTTTTCATACAGAGTTATCAATTTGAGATGCGAAGAAATCTGCAGGCAGATCACCATTTTGATTGGATTCCCTCTGAATGACAAACACAATTCTAAAACGTGACCCCCTTTCTCTCTCTTGTTTTTAACAGAGATACAGTATGAAAACAGACCCTCTGGCCCACCGTCCACAAGGACCTATGCTCATCAATTCACACTAATCCCACTTTCTCATCCACTCCCTACACACAAGGGGCAATTTACTGAGGCAATCCCGCACGTATTTGGGAAACCGAGGCCCCTTCTCTCCCAGATTCTGATTGAACAGATAAACTGAGCTCTTTCAACTCACTTTATTTAACTTCTTTAGGCTTCGGAGTATTTCAGCAGAGACATCTTATTGGGGAATAGACCCCGTTCAAATTCAAATGACCTTATTCAAATGTGTTTGATTTAGCAGTAAATGGTCACTTTGTGGTGGACCCTGGGGGTTAGGCCACTCCTTGGGTCATCCCCCTCGGCTCTTGAGGGACAGGGACGATTGTCTTCCCACTGGGTTTCCCGGGGTGCCTGCTCGCGGGCGTTCTGTGTGTTTGCCATGATTCATTAAACGACGTCTGAACCTGCCTGCGCGTGATCTTTTCCTGACCTCATCCAGGCCACAACTTTAACTTGTAGCTGCCTCTCAAAGCCCCTTCCCGTCCAGGTTCACAGCTGAACTCAGGTTCACGTTTACCTGATCGCAAGTTGAGGACAAATATTCAACTACCCAGAGCTTTTCCAACAAGACGGATAACTTATTTGTCCCGATGCGTTGTGCAATTTATTTCTATTTTTGATTCTACCAATTTTCTCCCGGATTTCCTTTTCTGACACTTTATAGTGTTTATGAGGATTATTTTCCTGTCCTTATCCTACATATGCCTTTCTCCAGACTGAATAAGTTCCCTTTTTAAAAAAAAAAAAGGGCAGTCACGATGGCGCTGCGGTAGAGTTGCTGCCTTACAGCGAATGCAGCGCCGGAGACCCAGGGTTCGACTATGGGTTCTTGTCTGTACGGAGTTTGTACTTTCTCCCCGTGCCCTGCGAGGGTTGTCTCCGAGATCTTCGGATTCCTCCCACACTCCAAGGACGTACAGGTACATATGTTAATTGGCTTGGTAAATGAAAAAATTGTCCCTAGTGGGTTTAGGATAGTGTTAATGTGCGGGCATCGCTGGTCGGCATGGACACGGGGGGCCGAATGGCCTGTTTCCGCTCTGTATCACTAAACTAAACTGAAACTAAACTCCCACTCCTCTCTTATCTCAATAACCATCAGGTTTAACTGTGTTTATCAACCCCCTAAGCCTTAAATTTTATCATGGGGGGGGGGGGAGTTATATAGTTTTCTCAGTGGCAGGGCATGAACAGATGGGTTTCAGAACTCACACCATACACCACCCTTTCTGAATTCAATGTCACCTTTACACCCCTCCCTCCCCCCTCCCCTGTTGCACTCCCACCACCAAAGACTTCCAATATCGCCTCTCAATCTTGCCGACTGGGCAGGAGAGAAAAAGCATTCTGAACGCGGGTGCTTCAGGTCACCAATTTTGATGAGTTAGCGAGTCAGCGCCACCTTTAACATCTCCACTTTCCCTGTGAATATCAAGGGCAGTGTTTCTGCAGAAATGGGGAATTATTCAGGTCGGCACTTCCTGAAGGTCTGCTACTTCAGTGCCTCATTCAAATCAGTGCAATAAGATGAATAAGACATTCAAAGTTGCCTGAATAAAGACGGCTGCAACCGAACTGATCTCTCTGTGAAAGGAGAAGAGGTAGGCACTTTCTTAGTCAGAGGATGGTGAACCTGTGGAATTCACTGCCACAGACAGCGGTGTAGGCCTAGTCACTGGGTATTTTTAAAGCGGAGATTGCCAGGTTCGTGATTAGTACAGGTGTCAACGCTTATGGGGAGAAGACAGGAGAATGGGGTTGAGAGGGAAAGATGGTTCAGCCATGATTGAATGGCAGAGTAGACTTGATGGGCTGGATTGCCAAATTCTGTTCCTGTGACATATGAACTGATAAAATACTGGGAGTGATACCAGTTTAACCTTTTATGTGCTGGTTCAAAGTGTAAGAAATTAAATTCTTACCCTTCTGTTACAAGCCTGGCCAGCTGACCACTGTCACCCATGGATATGTTGCTACCGCTGAGTCCACTGAGTGAAACTTATTCCCAATCATTAGGTTTCACAACCTCATATGGTTTAGTTTGGTTTAGACACACCGCAGAAACAGGCCCTTTGGCCCATCGAGTCCGGGCCGACCAGCAATCCCCGCACGTTAACACTATTCTACGCACACGAGAGGCAATTTACAATTATACCAAGCTGATTAAGCTACAAACTTGTACATCTTTGGAGTGTGGGAGGAAATTGGAGCACCCGGAAAAAACCCACACTGGTCACGGGGAGAACGTACAAACTCCGTACAGACTGCACCCGCAGTCAGAACCCGGGTCTCTGACGCCTCTGCTCCTTCGTACCCCCCCACCCCATGACGAATCTTAATTCGCAAAATGCGCAATGTAACCACTGCAGATATCCTTTGTCCTCAGACAGAACCAAGCATTGGCTTGACACGTATAACACATTTTGGATATTCACTGACGCCCCTGTTCTGCACCAAGAGATTTTCTTAATTCTCAGACCGCCCTGCTTCTCCTCTAATTGAGTGACACTGTCAAATCCCACACCGTGTGCCCTTCTGCACCTTTGGAGCGAGATTCTATAATGAGCGCTAATTAGTGCGTAATATTAAACAGTGCAGACAATTGGGAATAGCAACCGTACCTTCCTTGTGTATGTCAACTCCCAGACTTTAACCTGCCCTGGTGTCCCTTCAACCCTGGCAAGTCTCAAATGAAGCAAAGGCAGAATACTAATCAAGCCCATGCCTAAGTTGTACCATTGAAATAAGATACAGAGGCTTCACAAAGGTGTTGCATCTATTATGCTGTGCACCTGGCTATTCCTATTTAGCAACATGGGTGTACGCCTGTATCCCAGATCATCACACAAAAAGCAAACTCCCACCCATTGACTCCACCCACACTTCACACTGCCACCAGCATAATCAAGGGCCACTCTCACCCCAGTCACTCCCTCTTCACCCTTCTCCCATCGGGCAAGAGGTACAGAAGTTGGAAAACGCATACTCCAGATTCAGGAACAGTTTCCCCCTGGCTGTTATCAGGCAACTGAACGGTCCTCTCACCAGCTGGAGTGCGGTCCTGATCCCCTCCCCTTCACCTCATTGGAGACCTCAGAACTATCTTTAATCTGACTTTATCTTGCACTAAACTTTGTAACATTTAGCCTGTAACTGTGGACAGCTTGTCAGTGTACATTCATAGAGTCTTTCCTTTGACTGGAAAGCACACATCAAAAATCTGTTCACTGTACCTCGAAACATGATAATTATAAATTAAACTATGGTTGGGTAAAATTAACACTTAAATATAAATACCTGGACTTGCATTCCCTCTACAGTCAATTTGCTGGTTCAATCAAACATTTCATCGTAATCATAATTTATTAGCCAAGTATGTTTTGCAACATACAAGGGATTTAGTTTTCCACATAGTTGTACCTATCTTAACAGCATGACAAAATGGCAGATAAAAGACATAGGTTATTCAAGGCACCAATATCAAATAGATGATGTGGTTTTTATAGTAATCACGCAATAAATACCCTGGGGTCTTTCTGCAGGAGGGTATGGGGAACAGCTCCAGGCCTTCCTGCCACGTCAATGGGATTGGACGTCTGTGGAGGAAGATAGAAAAGCCTATTAAAGTGGAAGATCAGAAAGCCATGCCTGACACCAGGCCCACATTAAAAAACAATGGACCATTTGTGGGCATCGTTGCTTTTTGCGTATCTTTCATTCATTTGTTCTATATCACCGCCTACATCTCTTGTTTCCCTTTCCCCCGACTCTCAGCTGGAAGAAGGGTCTCGGCCTAAAACGACACCCATTCCTTTTCTCCAGAGATGCTGCCTGACCCGCTGAGTTACCGCAGCCTTTCGTGCCTATAACCATTTCTGACATTTCAAGATGTTTAATCGTGACTGGCAACTGTCGGAGAACAAAGAGCCATTTTCCGAGTAGAAAAACAGCACCTTATATTTCCACACCATTTTAACCTGCCAAGAAACAACAGGATTTTCCTCCAACTTTGGTTGTTATATTAACATTATCCCAAGCATTTGTCTTCACCTTCCCATTTCAGACACCACAAACAATTGTGTAGAACAGTACAGCATAGGAACAGGCCCTTCGTCCCATCGTGTCCATGCTGACCCTTGTTTACACACCATCAATACGTGAACCCACTGTCAGGGAAGCTCTTCCAACTTTGTGATCTCTAAAACATTTCCCAGTTCCTATCTAGTAGTTTTTCTGTCAGAGCCTGTCCAAATAAATGTCAGATTGTGTGGACGCAACCACCATTTTCTCTTTGCTTTTATCCTGCTTGCATAAATGCCTCGTTGAGCAGTTCCTCAGCTGCTACATCGATCTTTGTTTCTTGCTGACACGGGCAAAATATGAACCAACCCTTTCTTTGGCTTCACATCTGTTTGCCCTATTAAAATGAGCACAGTATAGCTGCAGACTTGTAGCCAACAGGAACAACCTATGGAACTGCTCATGTTCCCCTCTTAACATTGGATTTTCAAAGGCTGCGCTACAAAGGGGCGGCATGGTGGTGCAGCGGTAGAGTTGCTGCCTTATAGTGTCAAGAGACCCAGGTTCGATCCTGACTACGGGTCCTCTCTGTATGGAGCTTTGTATGTTCTCCCTGTGACCGCACAGGTTTTCCCCGGGTGCTCTGGTTAATTTTAATTAAGATTTTAATTTTAATTAACATTAAAAGTAGGACAATTGGCTTCTGTAAATTGTCCCTAGGGTGTAGTATAGAAATAGTGTAAGGGTGATCGTGGTCGGCATGGACTTGGTGGGCCGAAGGGCCTGTTTCCACACTGTATCTCTAAACTAAAACTACACTTAAATACAAATTCCATTATCCACTGTGGGATAACACACTTACAGCCCTATTCTCCATTCAGATCTACATAATGGGTTTTCCTCTTTGTTTACTGAGGCACCCACAAGAGAATTCTTGCCAGGGATTCAATAAACTGGCTTAAAATGGAGGACAGGAACTCTGCTGCTGCAGTTTACAGCACAGTTAATCTCACTGTGTTTAAAATGAAATATAATAACTAGAGACTAAAAGCTGCTTGCAAAAAATCCATTGTTTCTCACCAGATTGCTGGAATGCATCTGCAATATTTGCTTGTGCCACACATAATTCACCATGAAATGAAATTATCAGTCAAGAGGCTAAATCCCATGGACTATTCTAGTGGAATAGTTCTAAAATTGATTTCTTCTAATTGCATTTATCAATTTTGTTCCGACAATCATGAGAATGCTTTCCACAGAATTAGTCAGTAATCGATGAGATCAAGTAATGCGTTCCTGAGCCGACCACCTTTGTGAACGGAGGGGTATTAATTTAAGATGCATTATTACATAGAACAACACAGAGCAGAAACAAGCCCTTCTGCCCACAAGGAGAGTTTACCAAAATCTCTTCCCCCCACGGTGATGGAGTGAAGAATTAGTTCACAACGTGGAAATGATTCAGTTATCCCCCTGTGCCAGGATTTGATCTCACTTCAGCAACAGCGTTTCCCATGCATTCGATGATTGATGAAGCAACACAGCGGAAACACGGAAAGCAAAGCAAAAAAAAAATAATGATTAAATATTGGCAGAGGGACGGACGGACGTCAGGGTTACCTTCGGCTGAAATGCTCCTTGCAGAGAACCAAAAGGACCTGTAGGTGGAATCATTGGAGAAATTCCAGCCATGGATGGAGGGTAGGAATGAAACAACTGTGGAAAAGAAAAAAAGGAGGAAGGGTTCAGGTTTGCTGAATACAACAATTAAGCGCAGCGAGCAAAGTATTTTGCACCTCTTCTGCTGCAATGCCACATGCTCAGTTCAAAACGTGAAAAGGTTTCTTTGAATCAGGATTCGATTTCACCAGCATCTTAAAAGCCAATCGGCAAAGCAGATGGAATATTTTGTTTTTCTGCTGCAAAGGCTGAAAGGAGAACTAATGGGCGCCCACCGATCCTCAGGCTCCAATGTGGAGCCCTCAAACACGACAATGAATATTGATTTATCCTACTTCAAGTAACCCTTGCTTTCCCTCTCTCTCCGCCACTCCCCCCCATTCTCCAACTACATTCACCGTCTACCTGATTAATTTTACCGTTGTCCCGCTGAGTTACTCCAGCATTTTGTGTCTATTCTCAAACACCACAAATCCTTTCTAAACTGGCCCGCTGATCCGAAACAGGCAAACACATGGTGGACTTTCACCACATTTCCCTCCTGTTGCTAATGGCAGCATGCACTGACATAAGCCAACACAAGGATATATTGTGCTCTTGAATTAGCTCCTTTATGGGTCTAAGCTCTCGGCATGCTGTCCCTGGCAATGACGTTATTCACATGGAAACCTTGGCACATGTCCTTTCCAGGGATATTAATATATATTTTTAATGGGAACATTGCTCCATAAGAAAGATATTTCAGATGCACTTAGGAGCAAAAGCAGACATAAACTCAGATGGAATCTGCAGGAAGTAAAATGGCTCTGCCCAAGTATTTCTCCCCTGGAATGGGATTGAGAACATTTCCATTTCCACAAATCCTGATCTTGTTTCCATCAGGAGCAATGGCAAATCTATGACCAAATTCACTGGGATCAGGAAAACTAAGCTAGGTCAACGTCAACTTTATTTTCCAAACATTTGCCTCCACAGATTAAAGGGGCATGTCTGTAATCTGTATGTGAAGTCTCCTATATGTTAACTTACTCCATTCTGGGTCCATTCAAATCTCTTTGGAAAAGACAGATCAAAAGATTGAGCTTCGAATCATCCCTTGCTTACATTTTATGATTTCAAGCATTAACACTGTGTGTAAAAATTGAAAGGGTTCGATTTACCACGCTGGTGGTACTATAATTATTAACCATCATGTATAAAACGAAACACTGTAGATGAAAGAAAATAGCTAACAGCCCCAACTCCACATGTTATGGGTCAGATGCTTCAGCTTTAAAACTCTTTTACAGGGCCCGAATAACAAGCTTACTCCACAGAGTTGGTTTAGGGAATCCCATGGCAAAGGAATGGTAGATCAGATAAAGGATCGGTGGGCTGGGGAGCATAGTTTAGAGAACACTGGTGAAATCGGTTCCTGTCAGAAGATGCAATATGAAAGGATTATTAGCAACCAATGCATGTAATGAGGAGAGCGAGAACCTGCAATTTATGGAGATTAAACAAAAAAAAACAATTTTGTTCCGCATCAGACACAACATCTGAGAATTAGGATTCAATAATAGTGCTAAAGATTCTAATTTAATAACCCACGCTTGGTCTGTTAATGAGTCAACAATGGACGTTTAACTGTACCAAAGACTCTGCCAACAACAATTGTGTGTTGGACACATAGAGGTACAAGTCGACAGTCTCTCCTTAGATTTTTCTTCTTCTTCTTTAGGGAAATATTAGCTTTCACGTGGTATCTTCCATAGAAGGATGGAGGGAGTTGGCCAATGGGCATGAGAAGAACTATCATAAGCAAAATTATCCAGAACCATCACTTACCGTTCCAAATGCGTCAGTTTAGTTTAGTTTAAAGATACAGCGCAGAAACAGGCCCTTCGGCCCCCACCGAGTCCACGCAGACCAACAATCCCACTACACTAGCACCATCCCACCCACTAGGGACAATTTACAATCTTTACCGGAGCCAATCGACCTACAGACCTGTACATCTTTGGGGTGTGAGAGGAAACCGGAGCACTGGGGAAAACCCACGCAGGTCACCGGGAGGATGTACAAACTCCGTACATACAGCACCCGTAGTCGGGATCGAACCCGGGTCTCTGGCGCTGTGAGGCAGCAACTCTACCGCTGCGCCACCGTGCCGCCCTAACTTCCTCATCTACAAAAACCATATCCTCTAGGATTTTAAGGCAGCCATTCAATTTGCTCATTTCATTTCATCCATGAGGCCACTTACCCATCAAATATTACAGTTTGACAATGAATTTGAGCCACGTAAAGAAGCCAGAACTGTGTTAGTCCAGTTCTGACAGAGTTATGACATGTAGTACGTTTCAACTGTGTGTGGCAACCATCTTTGTTCTGATAATCTATGCTTGTTCCCGTCTGAAATTAATCTTAATCTGTGGACCCAACAAATATTATTGGAACACAAGACTAATGGAAATTTTTTTTACAGCCTAATCAACCTTACCCTGGTTGAACGATCAACCATTGGACTTAATTCCAGATCCAAGCATTATCCAGAACAAGGCGCAGTTTGTGGCGTCTTCTGCAGATATGTTATGTCTTCTGCAGATAAACCCAATGCAATGGAAAGCAGCAATAGCAGCAAAGAAAATGTATGGCTGTTACTGATTATTGGCATGGAGATCTAAGCTTAGAAGTAGTAACTGAATTAAATCAAATATTTTGACTGCATCCAAGTAAAGAAACCTCTTCTCTACAGCCAGCGAGGAAATCCAGCCATGCCTTACGTTGAGGGTTACAGCCTCTTAAATTGTGGAATGCACAGATTCCATCAACAAGCATCTAATGTTGCGATGAACTAAATTAAGCAGTGGGTATTGAGTAAGTAATGTTGAAATTAGCTTTCACCAAGAACGGCCTATCAGTAAAACTGAAACTAGACAGCCCCTTAACTTTGAACAGATGTGATCACCAGAAGCTGGGGTTCAATGAAATCTAACTCAATCCTGTTTTGCATATGAAAAATGTTGTCTGACCAGACACATTATTCCCTTTTGATCCTATACTGAATGAAGGATGAAGAAATCTTGAGCAGATTAAAGCATAAGATTCTGAGTTCAGAAACTACCAACAGTTCTTTGTGGGCACTAAGGTCGGTTTCATTTTTGTATTAGTTTCAATTCTTTTCTCAGAGTAACTTTGAGTGAAAGTGAATTATAGCTACAAATGATTTTGTTAAAAAAAAAAAAAAATCTCAATGCATATCGTGGATTGTAAATTAATCTTGAATGTAGAACATACAGCATAGGAACAGGCCCTCTGGCCCACAATGCTTGTACTAAACAGGACACTTTGTTAAATTAATCTCATCTGTCTGTAGATTATCCATATCCTCCATACCCCCTGATCCCTTTAGCCACAAGGGCCACATCCAACTCCCTCTTAAATATAGCCAATGAACTGGCCTCAACTACCTTCTGTGGCAGAGAATTCCAGAGATTCCAGAGATGTGTGAAAAATGTTTTTCTCATCTCGGTCCTAAAAGATTTCCCCCTTTTCCTTAAACTGTGACCCCTTGTTCTGGACATCCCCAACATCGGGAACAATCTTCCTGCATCTAGCCTGTCCAACCCCTTAAGAATTTTGTAAGTTTCTATAAGATCCTCCCTCAATCTTCAAAATTCTAGCGAGTACAAGCCGAGTCTATCCAGTCTTTCTTCATATGAAAAAAAACTGTCCACCCTATCTATGCCTCCCATAATTTTATATACTTTGATCAAGTCTGCCATTAACCTCTCACATTCCAGAGAAAAAAAAACTGTCCACCCTATCTATGCCTCTCATAATTTTATATACTTCGATCAAGTCTCCCATTAACCTCTCACATTCCAGAGAAAAGCAATCCAAGTCTATCCATCCTCTCTCTGTAGGTGAAACCCTCTAATCCTGGCAACATTCTGGTAAAGCTCCTCCTCACCCTCTCCAAAGCCTCCACATCTTGCCTGTAATAATGGGGCCGCCAGGACTGCATTCAACACTCCAGATATTGCCCAACGGAGCCTCATCATAACTTTCTGACCCTTTATATTCAATACCCCTAGCAATAATAAAGCCGAGAGAAGAACTGTTTGCTTTGTTTCCAACTGAAGATCATGTTCTTTATTCTGTGACATCCCAATATATTTAACAAAAAACCTGCTGAAATCTCTTTAACACTTCATTTCATTCTAACAAAGTTCAATACTTCCCTAACTAACAATTTGACATTTTGGATGATTAGATGAGCTGCAGGTGTAAAGTGTGTAAAACAATGGAATGCAAACCATGGGTTACAAAAATAAATATGTTTGAGATAATTAAATTCTCTCCATTCAGTGATAGATCTCGACCAAACCTAATAGTCTGATGATTACTACTCATTTGAAATCTAGAAAATGTGTTCAAAGGACATATCATCTGGGTTCCATTTTATATGGTTAACGCAGATTTTTTAATGTACAGTTAGGATATCCAAGAGAGTAGGTGGGACACTTGTGCGGTTAGAACAAAATTGGTAAATCGCGCACAAAGGTTGTGAGTTCTGAAAAGTTCCTTTATATTTTACTTGGGAGTGGGTCGTTCATCGACAAAGCCACAAGACGGGCTTCCGAGAGCACTGGCTTCATCACTCGGCTAACCTGCTTCGTCTCGTTACTACTTGTAAGCTCTGCAACTGATCAGCAACTTAGTGGAGTGCGTGTGTGTCGCATGGAAGCACACCAACAACCAAGCAAAGCTTTAGATGCAAGGGATTTGAGGATGAGGCAACAAAACAGCTCTGCTGTGTGGATACTAATGAATGTGGCAGAGTCAAAGAGCAGCTGGTAGCAATGATTAAAAACCCTTGAAGCACTGTCTGTAAAGTGAGATCTCAGGTGCGCAACAACCCTATTTGTTTGTGTAAAACAAGGAACCCAATCAGATTTCGAACGATCGAGGAAAGCCTTGCCGTTTTGTCAAATCGGGAGAACATCATTCAATGTGTCAATTTCTTAATCGGTAACCTGATGATGAGATTATCAGCAAGGTATAGACATAATTTTCTTTGTATGCTCATTGTTTTCAATCCTAGCCTGACAGCACTGACCTCCTGCTCTCATTCAGTGAATCTGAAGAGATCCCAGACTTGTCAAGTTATTCCCCTTCTTTCCATTTTCCTAGCTAGATATAAACTTCCAGAACCCAACACTGGGACTCGCTAACCATCCAATGGACCAGAAAAACACCAATAGCTCTTACATGGCCAAATGAGTTTAGTTTAGTTTAGTTTAGAGATACAGCGCGGAAACGGCCCTTGGGCCCACCGACTACGCAGTGCCCAGCGATCCCCGCACATTTACTCTACCCGAAAGCCTAATCTTCAGCCTTCTTTTCTCTCAGCCAGTCACTGTGCAAAATCTGTTCTTACTTTCCTGTAAACGTCCACTTTATTCCTTTGTTTCACAATCGGGAAGAGCTTATATATCACAAACCCAACTTCTCTCACAACTTTTTAACTGGGCCTCCTCTGCTCCATATTCAAACTGAATCCAGCACCAAGTCCAAGTGTGCTGGTGATGGATGCTTGTTGCTTTGTTAAGACTTCTAATGGCTCGATTCAAAGCTGGCAGACATCAGCAAAGCTCAGCGTGCCACTTAAAAACACTTCAGTGGTGACAAAGGATTTAATTTTGATTCTTCACAAAAAAAAATCATACTGAGACAAGAAGCCGTGGAGGAATGCAAGTTAAAATAGGAACTTGATTGGATTCAGCCCAGGAAATAGATTGTGGCCTTTATACATCTGTCCGTTGTGATTAGTTCAAGGGAATTTCAATGTGCCTTTCAGATCCAGGCTGTTTAAATCATCACAAAGGATATGGGTTCTCAAGGCAGGGCTCTGATATGAATTAAATTGCACAACGTGTTAAATGATGAGCACCACGAGCACCATCCTTCCCCTGTGTCTGCTCTCAATTTAAATGACTGGTGCAAATGGACAATTCATAGCGCCAGAGACCCGGGTTCAATCCTGACTACGGGTGCTGTCTGGACAGAGCTTGTACGTTCTCCCTATGACTGCGTGGGTTTTCTCAGGATACTCCGGGTTTCTTCCCACATTCCAATGCCGTGCAAGTTTGTAGGTTAATTGGCTTCTGTAAATTGTCCTGAGTGTGTAGGTTAGAACTAGTATATGGGTTTGACGGTGGGCCGGGGTGGACTCGGTGGGCCCAAGGGCACGTTTCCACACTGTATCTCTAAACTACACTAAAAACGAAACAAAGGACATGAACATTATGTGTTGGAGAAATTATTGGTTCCTGATCCATTTTACTTGCAATTATTTCTTGGCCAATTCACTCATTACAACAAAATGTGCCTGGAAATATTCTGTAACAGAGAGCCTGACAACAAGGATGTCCTGTTAAACATAAGCTACATCAATTCTCCTTTAACCATTATACAGGATATAAAACACACCTGGCATCCAAGTTGGATTGTGCAACATCCTAATGTGTTGGTTTATTAATGATGATAATTATAAAACATAATGGTTAGTATCCTATAAAGACCTTGATGAATATCTGCACAGAAAGTCTGGACTAAACTTGTCAAAATCTAATTGCCAGAAATTTACCCAATAATATTTGCACTAAATTGCTGGATCGTGACTCTCTCAAAGAATGTTCTTCAGCTAATCCTCCCACAATATCCCCTTGTTTCATCTAGAATCATTGCTTTATGCAAAGGTGCCCTTCTGTAGATATTAGTTGCCATCTGACCCTTTGTTCAACTTGGAAATTCCTCACCTACAAGCAAATGTTGGTTATTGGTTGATAAGTCAAGATGGGAGTCAATAATGAGCCACCTGCACATTACTTCCAGTCTACAGTATGTCACTGACCAGCAACTGGCAGTAAGAATTGTCCTCTTCCACACTCAAATGCTAAATCTTAAGAGTCATAAGTGTGATACAGTGTGGAAACAGGCCCTTCAGCCCAACTTGCCCACACCGGCCCACATGTCCCAGCTACACTAGTCCCACTGGCCTGTGTTTGGTCCATATACCACTAAACCAGTCCTGTCCATATACCTGTCTAACTGTTTCTTAAATGTCGGGATAGTCCTATCCTGAACTACCTCCTCAGGCAGCTTGTTCCATACAACCACCACACTTTGTGTGAAAAAGTTACCCCTCAGAATCCTATTAAATATTTTCCCCTTCACCTCAAACCTATGTCCTCTGGTCCTATGATTCCCCCACTCTGGGCAAGAGATTCTGTGCATCTACCTGATCAATTCTTCGCAAGATTTCGTACGCCTCTATAAGATTACCCCTCATCCTCTTGCGCTCCAAGGAATAGAGACCCAGCCTACTCAACTTCTCCCGATAGCTCAGACCCTCTAGTCCTGGCAACATCCTCGTAAATCTTCTCTGAACCCTTTCAAGCTTGACAATATCTTTCCTACAACATGGTGCCCAGAACTGAACACAATATTCTAAATGCGGTCTCACCAGCGTCTTATACAACTGCAACATGACTTCCCAACTTCTATACTCAATCTTCTGAAGGAACTGTTGCTGAAACCAGTGTGTTTCACCACAGCACCACATGCATTTATCCACAAACAATGCTTATCCTTTTTGCTCAATGATAGTTTAGTTTTATCCAAATTAAACATGCAGGTCCAGTAATCCTGAAATAGTGCAGAATTCAAGTGGCAACTTTCTATTCTGCTAGTGAGCACTTCCAATGGCCCTATTAATCATTGGTCACTTACTGATCTTCAAAAGTGATCTGTAAACATCCAAAGACATCTTCAGCTGCTCCCAAGCTAACACAGCTGCATCTGAACTCAGTTTTTGTTATCCTCCAATAGAAATCTGTCCAAATATATTTGGACAGACAGATTTCACAAATATCTGTCCAAATATATTTTAAAAGTCCTCTCTAAAGTCTTTGTACCATTGGTCTGGGAGTTGTAGAGTGAGAGTGCAGAATCAGGCCCTTTGGCCTAACTTGCCCACACCGACCAACATGTCCCAGCTACACTAGTCCCACTTGCCTGCATTTGGCCCCTATCCCTCCAAACCTGTTCTATCCATGTATCTGTCTCACTGTTTCTTAAACGTTGTGATAGTCACTGCCTCAACAACCTCCTCTGGCAGCTTGTTCAATGTAATCGCCACCCTTTGTGAAAGAAGGAAGAAGAGGAAGGGGGAAAATACAGTATTAACCCCCGAGGCATTAATTTCCCTGCACATTTCAGTCAACGCCACAGACTTCCTGCTCAATTCCAATTTCAATGAAATATGAAATTATCCGAAAAGTATTTTTACAGAACAGAACAACTAAATGGCCATTAAAGTGAAACATGAGATCTCATTCCCTCTCCACAGCAGCTGCCTAACCTGCACAACTATTCTGTTTACAGTTCAAAACCATTGAAGGCACATCATTTTGTTTTTATACAGAGAGTACTCTGACTTCCCCCAAATAATACTGCTTTGCTCATTCCGTTACTTAAATGAACACGTTTTTGACCCAGCATCCAAACTAACGCGGCAACCATCTGCTGCCACGTAAATAGTGCCAGCAGAATGTCCTCGACAAGCTGTGAACAAAATAGCCCTCTTCTAATTAGTGCATTCATGAGCAATAAGACGAGAGCTCTCAGGCTGAGGTTTAAATTTACACAGTGCTTCAAGGGTGGAGCGAGCTTGGTGTAATGGTGAGTTCACTCACACTGTGTCGGTAGAAAGGGTCGACTTTTGTCGGGTATTTCTCAAACTGCAAAGGAATCAAAGCATGTAAGAGAAGTTATGGTCAGCAAATATGCATTGGCTCTTGCTGTGACCCCCAGGCTCCATAGAAAACAACACGCCACACCGAACCTGAAGCGACATTGTCGAAACATCGTCATTAATTTGACCCCCATGTTGAGCCCCTCAGCAAGCGGACCGCAGAAAAACACCTTTGACCATAGGTCCATCAGGCAGTGGGTCAGTCAGCATGGAACGTCCTGCGGGCACTGCAGGGAAATGACTCCGTGGATCCTGTGGCGTGCTTCCCAGGGCAGACTGCCCAGCTTCTCTGGCGAAGTGCCTCATCGCCAGAGCTCACCAACAAGCACCAAGACCTGGCTTGGCTGGCGGTGAGGGGAGCCCTCCCAGTCAGATCCTTCCTGCACTGTCGGATCCTCACTACCCCAATGCCCAGGCCTAGCTGAGAAAAGGCACCTCCTCAGCCACAGGGAAGAGAAGGATGTAAAATAAGCTTAAGCTGCACTAAATGACTCGTTGGAGTTTTACCAATGGATATCCATTCATTTATGTGGAGAAAGGCAACTGGGGTATGAGTTGGTCAACTGAGGAGAGGTTCTCTCCTAAAAGTTCTCCATTTTTAGCTTTTGCTGCTCTTTCTCTGAGCTCCAGCAACCCAGCTTCCATCTTGTTCTGTCTGAGTGGAACTTGTGCTTTCTTCAAGTGATTGTTCGGGCTTCCCTTGGGTGCTCTAATGTCCTCGCATATCTCCAAAGTATGCGGGTCGGTCAGTTAATTTGAGACTGTAAATTTCGCCACACCGAGCAGGTGGACGATAACATCCAAGAGGAGTTGATGGGAATGCGGGTGAGTAAGTAACAGGGGGAAGTCGTGGGGCGTGTGTCTGTGACCTGGTTTAGATTTGGGCTGTGGGTGTCAGGGGTTATGGGAAGAAGGCAGGAGAATGGGGTTAGGAGGGAGGGATAGATCAGCCATGATTGAATGGCAGAGTAGAGTTGATGGGCCGAATGGCCTAATTCTACTCCTATCACATGATCTTATGATCTAATGTTCTATAATGGCCTCCTTCTCTATCGTAATGAAATACAGTACGTTGCAAATCTTGTGATATCTTCTGTGTGAGAGGGCAAGGCTGTCTAAAGCACAAATCCCTCAGGCCACTGTCAGTGCTGTATTTTTAATGAAGTCCTTGCCAATCATTTGGATTATCCCCCCCATTACAGTGGGGATAGGCAAACCTGAGGGACATATTAGGTACCATCTAGCCCATCTCTGGTACACTGCAAGCAGCCCACCCCTCTGCTACATTTGGCTTCCCTGGGTAGAAATACTTCACGATTCTACTGATTCAGAACATTATTGGCAATTTACACATGTGAGCCTCGGCTTTTCTTCCTGAGAAACTCAAGGTGCAGATAGAGTGGCAGTAGATGTTGCCATTGGAACCCCCTGGCACCTTGGTGCATGGATGAGCTTATATGACCCTCGAGACGCATGGTTGAAACCTTGCACAAACTATGTTGCCTCAACATTCTGCCCTCTGAGGTACTCAAGCAACTGCTGCTGCAGATCTGGCCTGATGTTCAAACCCATTAATCCAAGGGTTGGACGATTGTGATCAGTGCAAGTCCAAATACCCGATATTCATTCAGAATTGACGAGGAGCACTTACGAGCGCACAGTTCATTGCTCCTCAACCTTAAATTTAAAACAATATATTTGAAGAAAGCTGAGAAGGGGGAGCTCATTATCAATCACTCTTATTATTGCCACAGAAACAACGTTTTCATGCCGGCTAATAATTGCGTAGATAATGGTTGTCGCAAACAGACTTGGGTCTGCAGGCAATAAACAGTGATGGTGTCTCACAAGGAGCACAGGCATGAGTGAAGCAAGAGGAATGGGTTTGTGGTTGTCTACTTATCCTCACATTTCTGCCTTGGGTACGCACCATGGGCGGTGCCGGTGTTGGCATGATGGCCGTCGGCGGGATGGCGTGCGGAAATGGCGCAAACGTGTGCTGGTGGGTGTGCTGGTGGGTGTGCTGGTGCTGGTGCTGGTGGAACTCCGCCCGCATGTAGGGTGGTGGTCCCAGCGAAGCCCCCCGGTCAGCACTCTGCGAGGCCAAAAACCTGGTGTTCAGCTCCTGCCGCAGAAGTTCTTGCTCTGCGGGAGACAGAGAGAGAGAGACACTGTGAAGAGCCACGCACTGTCCAGTCCAGTTCAGTTTACTGTCACGTGAACCGGGTGTACATTGGAAAGCTTTTCAGTCAGCAGAAAGACAACGCACAATTACAATCTATCCATTTACAGTGTGCAGATACATGATAAGGGAACAACGTCTAGTGCAAGGTAAAGCCAAGCAGAGTACCGATCAAGATAAGACACAAAATGCTGGAGTAACTCAGCGGGACAGGCGGCGTCTCTGGAGAGAAGGAATGGGTGATGTTTCGGGTTGAGACGGTTCTTCAGTCTGAAAGGCCGCCCATTCCTTCGCTCCAGAGATGCTGCCTGTCCCACTGAGTTACACCAGCATTTTGTGTCTATCTTTGATTTAAACCAGCATCTGCAGTTCTTTCCTACACACAAAGTCCGATCAAGGATAGTCATCAAAGAGGTGTAGATGGTAGTTCTGGTTGTGGTGGGCACAATGCCATAGCAAGAAAGCACAGAGGCCTCTTGCTTATTATGAACCCCAATCAATTAGTGCTCCAAACACCATCATTAAAGCAAAAATACAACCAACAAAGAAGTAACTCCTTGAAGAGAGTCAAGTATGTTTCATTGTCAAGTGTATTGGCTAGGGGGGCAAACTGCAGAAGGGGGACTGCCAGGAAGAATGCCACTTACCAGAATACCCAGTGCCGGCAGGATGCCCTTGAACCTGAAGTGCACTTGATGTCAGCGGAGGGGGTGGTGGCAGGGCCGTGTGAGGGGCAAACATGGTGGGGTGGTGCGAGTGGTTGGCAGGCTGCAGACTCGGAGTGAAGGTGTGGGACGTATTGTGGGCCCCCAGGGGCAAGGAGAAGCTGGGAGCGGGCGGATGATGGGCGACGTGCACAGGGGGCGCTTGAGGCTTGACTGGAGTGCTGCTTCTGCTGCTGCTGAGGAAAGAGGCAGAGGGACAGAAAGCACAAATAACATCAATAAACAAATACCACGGGCCGTGTCCACATAGCCCCTGACTCCTGCACAGGTCACACTGCCATTTAAATTAGAGTCATGCAGAGTCACAGGTTCTTACAGCGTCGAACCCATCTTGCCCATCCCGGCCAGCATGTCCCATCCACACAAGTCCCACCTGCCTGCATGTGGCCAATATCCCACTAGTTTTTAGTTTTAGAGATACAACATGGTAACAGGCCCAATGTAAATTGTCACTGGGTTGTGTAGGATAATGTTAATGTGCGGGGATCGCTGGTCGGCACAGACTCGGTGGGCCGAAGGGCCTGTTTCCGCACTGTATCTCTAAAATATAAACATAAACATAGAAAATAGGTGCAGCAGTAGGCCATTCGGCCCTTCGAGCCAGCACTGGCATTCAATGTGATCATGGCTGATCATCCACAATGAGTACCCCATTCCTGCCTTCTCCCCATATCCCTTGTTTCCTCTAGCCCTAAGAGCTCTATCCAACTCTCCTTTGAATGCATCCAGTGAATCGGCCTCCGCTGCCTTCTGAGGCAGAGAGTTCCACAAATTCACAACTCTCCGGGTGAAATAGTTTTTCCTCATCTCAGTCCTAAATGGCCTACCCCCTTTTTCTTAAACTGTGGCCCCTGGTTCTGGACTCCCCCAACATCGGGAACATGTTTCCTGTCTCTAGCGTGTCCAAGCCCTTAATAATTAAAAAAAAATAAAAAAAAACTCTCATAAGGTCATAAAAAATTAAGCCATTCGGTCCATCAAGTCTACTCCGACATTCAAACATGGCTGATCTATCTCTCCCTCCTAACTCCATTCTCCTGCCTTCTCCCCATAACCTCTGACACCTGCACTAATCAGGAATCTATCTATCTCTGCCTCAAAAATATCCACTGACTTGGTCTCCGTAGCCTTCTGTGGCAACTCATTCTGCACATTCACCACCCTCTGACTAAAGAAATTTGGTCCTGGTGAATATATTCTAAAGCTGCCGGTGAGCCGTGCATGGCAGCAGAATCTCCCCGACAAGCCATGGCCAAACACCAACAGCAGGCTTGGACAACCTGTCGCGCAACTGGGAACCCGCCCAAAATCATCCGAGGTCTGTCTCCTGCTCAACCCCCAACGTTTTTTACATCATATCCTGTATATAGCTGAGATAAAACAATTCTCCCATGTGCCTCATGTACGAACATATCGAATATGAATGCCTCACGGCTGATTATTCAGACAGCACCTAATGCTGAATTCATACAGACGCTGAGTATAAAGGGAATGGGAGTTTGCAATGAGGACATTCGCTTGCTGGAGCTTTTCTGGTGTGTCGGCATTTCGCTCGCATCTTCAGCACACACACACACACACACACACAAGCACACACACACACACAAACACACACACTCACAGCACACACACACACACACCATTACACACACACACTCACACACATACACACTCTCGCTCACACACACACACACACACACACACACACACACACACACACACACACACACACACACACACAAAGAATTACAACAATTTCAAAGACTCACCTTATGCTATTCAGGCTCAGGCTGCTGCTGTAGACTGACAGAGATTGCGGGAGGTTGCGAGATGTTGGTCGAGATGGAAGCTGAGCCTGAAGGAGTGGCTGGGCTGGAGATGGCGGCTGAGGGTGAGGGTGAGGGTGAGACTGATGCTGGGGAGTGTGGGGCTGGTGCTGGGGGGTTTGATGCTGGACCTGGGCTGGGGGCTGAGGTCGGGATTGGGGCTGAGGTTGGGGTTGTGGGACGGGCACAGACTGGGTCGGCAGGAGGGGCTGCGATGGATGGTGAGGCTGGGAAGAGAGGAGCGGCAGGGAAGGGAGGAGGGTCTGGGACGGAAGGAGGGGCTGCGACTGGGTTTGGCCGAGGGCTGGAGCCTGGGATGGCGCTGAGGCCTTCGGCTGAGAGTGGGGCAGAATCAGTGCCAGCTGAGTCTGCACTGGAAGTGGGGAGCAGTGTTTTATTTGGGACTGTGGTTGCGGTAGTGGTTGGGGTTGGGATTGGCTCTGAGCCTGGGGAGCAGGCTCCTTGGCCACAGCAAGCACAAGCAGATGGTCTTTGGATCCTTCCTGGCTTTTCTCCTGGCTCCGTTCTAACCCTGATATCTTGTGGGCATTCGGTCCTCGTGCTTCTCGGGTGTCATTTGTTGTTAGTGCACTGACACTGAAGTGAGTAACTGTGGATAGAATAGAACAATAACAGTAAGATGGAGAAACAAAGAACTGCAGATGCTGGTTAATGCACAAAGTGCTGGAGTAACTTGATAGGTCATGTCTGGAGAACACAGATAGGTGATGTCTTGGGTCGAGACCCTGATTTAGACTGACGAAGTCTACAGAAAGACTGAAGACTCTTATTCTGTGGAGATGCTGCCTGACTTCCTGAGTTAAGGGCCTGTTCCACTTCCCCGAGTTACTCACGAATTCTCCCGAGTTTTCCCCTTGATTCAAACTCGGAGAATTACGGTAATAGCCAGCCGTAGGTACTCGGGGCTATTTTTTATTTTTTTATTTTTTTTACTCGTGGACATTTTTCAACAAGTTGAAAAAACGTCCCGACTTACCTGATGCCCTGAGTACCTACGCAGCTGGCATTACGAGCCGCTACTATATATCTACGGACTCCTACGGCCTCGCTACGGACATTCTCCGAGTTTGAATCAAGGGGAAAAATCGGGAGAATTCGTGAGTAACTCGGGAAAGTGGGACAGGGACGAAACTATTCTTTTGTGAAAAAGATAGATAGTTCTTTTCAATAACATCTTTACAGTAATAAGCCATGTAGTGACACAAACTATAATCAAAAAGACACAGACTACAAACAAAACTAAAACGATTGAATGAATTCATAGAGTATAAGGTCATAAGGAATAGGAGTGGAATTAGGCCATCAGCCCATCAAGTCTACTCCGCCATTCAATCATGGCTCGTCTTCCAAACCCCATTCTCCTGCCTTCGCCCCATAACCCCTGACACCTGTACAAATCAAGAATATATCTATCTCTGACTTAAAAATATCCACTGATGGCCTCCACAGCCTTCTGTGGCAAAGAATTCCACAGATTCACCACCCTCTGACTAAAGAAATTCCTCCTCATCTCCTTCCTAAAATAAATTCCTTTAATTCTGAGACTCCTGAGAAAATCATTTAAGTCTGAGACTCTCCCACAAGAGGAAACATCCTGTCCACATCCACTCTATCCAAGCCTTTCACTATTCTGTATGTTTCAATGAGGTCCCCCCTAATTCTTCTAAACTCGAGCGTGTACATGCCCAGTGCTGACAAACGCAAATGAGTATGAATATAAAATGAATGGGAGTCTAAAATTAGTAGGTTAGGTTGCTGGAGCAACAGAAAACAGAAAAGAATATATGTACAGACACCATGAAGTTTAATGTGGATAAATGTGAGGTATCCATGCTGACTCGGACCGATCCTGTTACTGCAATCCAAATGTGCCGCTATTTCATCTTTTATAATTGACTCCAGCATCTTCCCCTCCACTGATGTCAGGCTAACTGGTCTATAATTCCCTGTTTTCTCTCTCCTGCCTTTCTTAAAAAGTGGGATAACATTAGCTACCCTCCAATCCAGAGGAATTGATCCTGAATCTATAGAACACTGGAAAATTATCACCAATGCATCTTTAGAGATCTCTAGACTTTAGAGATACAGCATGGAAACAGACCTTCCGGCCTGCCGAGCCAAGGTAACTAGCGATTACCCTTTGATTCCACCCTCTCCCTTGAGCCTCACATCCGCAATGTCATTAAAACCTCCTTCTTTCACCTCCGCAACATCGCCAAAATCAGACCCTCTCTCACACCTCCCGCTGCTGAAAGACTCATCCATGCCTTCATCTCCCCGACTGGACTACTGCAACTCACTTCTCCTTGGCATCAGCTCCACCTACATCAACCGACTCCAACTGGTCCAGAACGCAGCCACCCGACTCATCACCCACACCAAATCCTGGCATCACATCACTCCAGTCCTCAAACAACTTCACTGGCTTCCCATCTCCCACCAGATCACCTACAAAATCTTGGTCCTCACCTACAAAGCCCTCCACCATCTGGCCCCCCCATATCACATTGACCTCCTCTCCCCCTACCAACCCTCACGGTCCCTCAGATCCACATCAGCCAGTCTCCTCTCCATCCACAAGTCCAACCTCCGCACTTTTGGGGAGAGAGCCTTCTCCAGGGCAGCTCCCAGGCTCTGGAACTCCCTCCCCCAACTGATCCGCAATTCCGTGTCCCTCACCATCTTCCAGTCCCACCTCAAGACCCATCTCTTCACCTCTGCCTATCCTTAGCCCCACGTCCCCCTCCCTTTTCATCTGTGCTTGAATTGCCTCATATTGTGTTTTGAATTGAATTCTGTCTTTAATTTGTGTACTAGTCATGTCTCTACTATTTATTTCATTCCGCATACATGTTTTTCCTCTACTTGCTAAATTTTTGTAAGGTGTCCTTGAGACTCTTGAAAGGCGCACATAAATAAAATGTGTTATTATTATTATTATTATTATTATTATTACCCCATGCACTAACACTATCCTACATATTAGGGACAATTTTACTAGTCAATTAACCTACAATCCTGTGCGTCTTTGGAGTCTGGTAGGAAACCGGAGCTCCCGGAGAAAACCCACGCAGGTCACGGGGAGTTTGTATAAACTCTGTACAGACAGCACCCTTAGTCAGGATCAAACGTGTGTCTATGGAGCCCTGATTACTGATTCTCTGTGCTGAAGTAGTTGGAGCCTCACTGGTCATGGTTATTCACAGAAAGAAGAAGGTTGGCCTATGGCAGCATCCCTGTCCCGCTCAAAATGCTGGCAACTCAACAAACCTGAACAGTGACAAGCACATCGGAACAGTCCCTGATACCTTAAGCAAGTATACTGCACGCAAGTTTACTGGAGCAACTAACGAACCATCAAAATCAAGCTTGTATGTTGTACATAAGATGACCATGAAAGTAGGTTGCACGATCAAAGTGCGTTCAAAGGCTACACAGCATCAATGTTCTCAATCACAGACACACCCTCCTCAAGACCAATGGCCCAAAGTCCATGCTGACAACGTTAATGGGCCACAAAAACACATAGAAACATGGAGAATAGGTGCAGGAGCAGGCTATTTGCACCTTTGAGCCAGCACAGCCATTCAATATGATCATGGATGATCATCCAAAATCAGTACCACATTCCTGCTTTTTCCCCATATCCCTTGATTCTGGGTCCTTCTGGGCTTGTTTGCTTGCAAATATCATAAGCCAGTGCTTGTCAAAGGTATAGCCAGCGGCATTTGGAAGCATCAAGGCCAGAGACAAAACAGCAACTAGGAACTGCCTTTGGGCTAGGCATTTTTGTTACTAGTTTATTTAACATGTACGTCTTCTTCAGATTTTACTCCTCTATTTCCTCCCCAGATTCCTCCCAGACTAAGAGATCAGGCAATTTACTTAATATTGCAAACGTCTGGTCTACACTAAATTGAAGACAGTATTGGAATGCATAGTCATTATTTTAGGAGGAATGTTGCTCAATACAACAATTCAAGGGCTCACAGGCAGAGTCAATGGTTAGAGTCATGTAGTCTTAAGGGCCAGTCCAACATGGGCGACCTAATCCGCGAGTTCTGGCGGGTTTGCCCTCGACTCATACTTGCAGCATGGTCGACACGAGGTTGTAGGAGGTCTTCGCAACTCTCCTTCATGCTCGACAGTAGTCTCCGTGTACTCGAGGCCTCAGCTAGGTCGCGGCGTTTTTTTCAATATTTTTTCAATGCCCGCAAGTAAAAAAAGGTCGCCATGGAAAATATCGATACTTTTTTTACTCGTAAGTTTAGTTGTAGGGAATCGAGGGTAGTCGAAGGTAGTCGTAGATAGTCTTCATCATAGTCGGAGGGAGGTCAAAGGACATTGAAGGAGGTCGTCTTCACTCTCCACTATTCGGTGTCCAATTTTCCCGAAGTTAGTCGTAGCTAGTCGAAGCTGGTCTTCTACATAGTCGAAGCTGGTCTTCTACATAGTCGAAAACATGTCATTTTTTCAAACTCTTCTAAACTCTCCAATTAGGTCGCCCAAGTGGGACAGCCCCTTTAGAGTCATACAGCATGGAAACAGGCCCCTTTGTCGCAACTTGCCCATGCCAACCAAATTGCCCATCAACACTAGTCCCACCAACATGCGTTTGGCTCATATCCCTCTAAAACTATCCTATCTAGGCTCCTGTCCAAATATCCGTTAAATCTTTTTATAATACCTGCCCCAACTACCTCCTCTGGCAGCTCGCTCCATATACACACCACTCTGTGTGTGAAACTGTTGCCCCTCAGGATCATATTAAATGTATCCTCTCTCACCTTAAACCTACAGTATGTCCTCTAGTTCTCCACTCCCCCATTCTGGGTAAAAGACAGTGCATTCAAAACCATACAGGACTTGATCACCACCATGTCAGCTTACAATCTGTGGAGTCATGAGTTCTGAGAAGGGAAAGATGCTTTTTTTTTTAAGGTGCAAAACATTAAGAGAGAGGACAGAAAAATACTAAGAATCTTAGAATCTTCCAGCAGGCCTGTGATATTTGGAGACAAGTTTCATAAGTTCATGAAAATTGTAATTCTAAATTATAGATGAGCAAGTATTTTAATTTAATCATTTGTTGAAGTTCTAAAAGTTTTCTGGGTGCCATGACAGAAGGAGTGTATTCACACAAACTTCAAATTTGTACAAAATCTCGCGCTAGACTGAGCTTTCTATCCTGTTTATGGAATTTTCTAACAGCTGACATTGTTACCATTCAGAACAATCCCAGAGTGAGGAAGATTGGCTTTGGGTTCTCGTTTAATTCAAAATTGAATTACATTCTCATTCCACTTTAATGCTTCTCGCTTCACAATAGTTCTTGGTTCTTGGTCCTCCAAAATATTCCAAATGGAATTTAAACTGGAGGTGGCGGAAGGTGGACTTAAGCAAAAAAGGATTCTTGGAGAAGAAGAGCTACCTTAAATTCAGTTGCATCAGGTTGAGTAATTATGGTCGGGTGAAGACTATTACATGCTTTAATTGTGCGGGGGAAGAATGAATTGCTGGACACATCTGTCTTGGTAGCTGGTATCTCAAATTGGGTCGAATGCCCTAATTTGCTTCTATTAGGTTTGGGTTTGGTGTAGGTTTGGTAATCTATGTCGAGCTGACTATTTGACATTTTGTAAAAACCCAAACGGTGAGCTTTACACTTAACGAAACCTCCACGAAATGGACATACGTCGATGGTGTACTGATATTAGCTTTACAAGTCATCATGGTGGCGCAGCGGTAGAGTTGCTGCCTTACAGCGCCAGAAACCCGGGTTCGATCCTGACCACGGGTACTGTTTGTATGGAGTTCGTACGTTCTCCCCATGACCTGCATAGACTTTCTCCGGGTGCTCCGGTTTCCTCCCACACTCCAGAGAGCTACAGATTTGTCGTTTAATTGGCATCGATAAAAAATTATAAATTGCCCCTCGTGTGCAGGATAGTGTTAATGTGCGGCGTGATTGCTGGTGGGCACAGACTGGTTGGGCTGAAGGGCCTATTTCCGCACTGTATCTCTAAAGGTCATTTTTCTGACTTTAGGATTAATTTTCCGATCATTAATTCAATAAAATAGGATGCAACTTGAGAGTTAAGTTTGCCTTCCCAGAACTACATTGTACCTGCACAATAGACAATAGGTGCAGGAGTAGGCCATTTGGCCCTTCGAGCCAGCACCGCCATTCAATGTGATGCACAGCACCATGCTCATGCATATGACCATTAACTCAACTTGACTTTCTTTGATCGAAAGGGCTCGGAACTTAATGCAGGGTAACTTGGGGGAAAAAGATTCTTCAACCTTTTACGACTGGAGAGTGTGTTTCCCCCAGAGGTTAAAACTAAAGATCCAGCTGATTTTTCTTTAGCTTGTTTCATGTTTGGGCAATGTGCAGCAATGTGCAGTCCCAGTTTTCCAGCTAGCAATATTCTGACTACAAAAGTACCTTTTCTCTGCCGATGAAATACGACTATAAAAGCAATTGGTAGTGACAGGCCTGTTAAATACAACACTAAATACAACACTACCCCTAAGCTAGAGTGACAAACTTTTAAAACCAGTTATTCTAAAATTATGAAGTGATGCATCGTATGTTCAACTTAATTAGGCCTCAAGGGTTAGAAAATGACATGTAATGCGTTTTTAGTATCCCAAAAGAGTTCATTTGAATAAATATAATGCACATTTAATATCCCGGAAGAATCAATTTGTCAGCTTTCTGACTCAGAAGGCAAAATATGCAAATTAGCCTTATGTTAAGAAGGCCTTTACTTTCATTTTCAATAAAGTGCCCCTTTGGTTGGTTAATGGCACATTACGCATCAGAGCAAATCAAAGTTTGCAGCTGTCTAAACAGCTTGGGCTACAGGGAAAGCCACTATATGATGTGCTAAGTGGCAGATTTGCTGCAGAGCAGAGTACAGCATCTTCTTTCATTCGAGAAAAGCCGCTTTGGTCCAGAAGGAGGCACTGTCCATTCCTCTTTGGGACACGGTTCAGCCAGAAGTTGCTATCCCTTCGAGGGATCAGTGGACATGGATTGGTCTAGAAGTTAGATTTTGCCAAATTTTGGGAATGCAAACTCAATTTGCCTTAACTAAATTTGGGGGTTATCAAAAAAATATCAAGAAATTGGACATGAAGAAGGGTCTCGACCCAAAACGTCACCTATTCCTTCGCTCCATAGATGCTGCCTCACCCACTGAGTTTCTCCAGCATTTTTGTCTACCTAAGAAATTGGACATTGTCATTTTGGAAGGACCCAAGTAATTTGGTCCGATGAAGTGTCCTGACCTGAAAGTAAAGGAAAGACTGTTTAGGTCACTGGATGGTGAGGAAGGTGGTACAGCACTCTCGTTTGTGTGGCAAATGCTGCAAGAAGTGGAGTGGTCGGTAGAAGAGGGAGAATAATCAAGGAGATTGGGACTAGGGGAAAAGAAGTGTTCGGCACGGACTTGTAGAGCCGAGATGGCCTGTTTCCGTGCTGTAATTGTTATATGGTTATTTGAGTGGCAGAGGGAAGTATAATGTGTTAATCGTGGGCTATTGGGATAGCAGAGGATGTTTGCTCTTTATAAACCATAAGGAGTTAAAAAGCTTGGAAGAGGAAGAGAAGGCATGAGACTAGCAAATAAAATTATCGACTCGGTCAAACCTCCCACATGGTATTCTTCAATTCAGCATTCAGTCAAGAAATGCTAACAGGCCCACGGTGCCAGCTCCTATCAATATGCAATATTTTTACGATCAAACCGCAAGTATTCATGAGCCAGTCTGTCAACATAAACATGGTTAACATGCTTTCCTTCACAGGTCCTTCATACTAAAAGTACAGATATCTCACATTCTTCAATCCACAACGGTTCAAGCAGAGCGTTGGCCAACAAAAACCAGCACTGTTAACTCCAAAAATAAACACTAACCTACAGCAGTCTGTCACTTGACTCACTCTCGAGAACCAAACTTTACAAATACTCGTGGCGTTTGGCTAACACAAGTCAACCAAGCGTACAACGTCTTTTGGATTTCTTCACTGTTGTTCTAAGGGAACATGTTACCATTGTTCTGCATCCGAAGTGAAATACGATAACGGCGATCTAACCCATATTGATGCCTTAACGATGGCTCCCATTAATGCCACAAAAGTCCCGGGGGGAAGTTAGTTGGGATATTCTCAACTCTGCTTTTTAGGTCGAGCAGTCTTCAGTAAAACACTGACCACAAATTGACAAACCCACAAATTGACAAACAAATTCACTGAAGAGACCAAAGCACAGACTCTAGTTACACAGTGGAGGAAAGAACTGCAGATGCTGGTTCAAACTGAAGATGGACACAAAAAGCTGGAGTAACTCAGCGGGCCAGGCAGCATCAGAGGGTAGGAATGGGTGATTTTTTTGTGTCAAGAGCCTTCTTCAGACCTCTCGACCCGAAACGTCACACATTCCTTCTCTCCAGAGATGCTATTTCTTATGACCTTCTGAGCACGCAAACAAAAACTTTTCACTGTACCTCGGTACACGTGACAATAATAAACTAAATTACTCATTAGATTCAAGTGGATGGAGCAGTATTCTGTACACTTCAGGATGTGCCTGACCAAGAAATATTTAGTGTTGTCAATGAATTCCTAATATCTGGGTAAAAAAAGACATCAGTATTTTGTCAGTAATTTCCCTCGCTCATTAGTCTTATTCCCTGTGTTGCGCTCATCCATGAGTGTTGCTTAGTAATACTTTGGAGGCCTGTGAAAATAAAATGATCTTCGTGGATGCATCTGTAAAGATCCTATACTGTCACTACTGAGGCATTGCTCATAATTACTGCTTCACATCTGCCCATATTTGCCATTTTACTTTAGATTCGTTAGTTATTGTCACGTGTACCGAGGTACAGTTAAAATGCTTTTGGTGTCGTGCTACCCAGTCAAACAAAATGAATGCAATCAAGCCGTCCATGGTGCACGGATAAAGGATAACGTGTACAACATTTAATAATAATAATAATAATAATAAATACTTTATTGATCCCCTCAGGGAAATTCATTTAGCGCAAAAGTATAACATTGAAGTCCAATTAAAGAAAGTTCAAAGGTCTCCAATGAGGTAGATGGGAGGTCATGTCCACACTCTAGCTCAGTGGTTCCCAACCTTTTTTTGGCCATGCCCCACCTAATCATCTCTAAAATCCCGATGCCCCCCCCCCCCCACATGTGGTGATATATAGTTCTTATCATTTAAAAAGTGAACTCCGTTTCAGCTGAAGAAGCTTAAAACGCCAATACCTTGGTTGTAATAACTACACAATAAAGACCTTTTTTACCCAAAAAAAATTATTTACTCAAAATAACATCTGAAACATAAACTACATATGTTTACCTGATGGAAAATCCTAAAAAATAAAAATCGAAAATTTGGACCCAGACCTCCTCAGTCGCGCTCAATTGCCCCCCTTAAAAATCAAATTGCCCCCCTGTGGGGCGTACGCCCCACGTTGGGAACCACTGCTCTAGCTGATGAGAGTTGCCTGATATTCTTTGCCTTATCTCATTTCGTGATAGAATATGAAAGATGAGACATTGATATGAATTAGGTCTGGACCGCTGCTTGGCAGGCAAGGCCTGTGCTTCACCGTAATAAGAAACCAATAACAATATTTGTTGTCCATTCATGCAAGACTGTCAGGAGTGAGGGGGGCCGTTGAGAGTATAGAAGGACCCGAGGGGGGGGGGGGGGGGGGGGGCTGCCAAGAATGATGGGGGGGGAACCGGTGGAGTCCGCAGAGAATGAATGGGGGGGGGGGGGGGGGGGGTTGGCATCGAGAATGAAGGGGGATTCGGTGGGAAGACGACTGTTGCCAGGTGCCTTCTGCAGGCCGAAGATAGGGCTATTTGGTAACTTTGTCAACGCCACAACGTGGTGACTCTTGTGCACTGCCTGTGTGAGTTCTGCTGTACGGTTTTACTGGCTTGGATGCAAAACATGGAATTTCACTGTACCTAGGCACATGTGACTATAAAGTATCATTGAATCATCATTGAATCATTGAGAAGGCATGAACACCCACTGGTTCTGGACCACCAGGTAACTCAAGACTGGCTCAATAATATGAAGATGGTGGCACGGTGGTGCAGCGGTAGAGTTGCTGCCTTACAGCGGCAGACACCCGGGTTCGATCAAGACTTTGGGTGCTGCCTGTACAGAATTCGTACATTCTCCATGTGACCTGCATGGGTTTTCTCCGGGAGCTCCGGTTTCCTCCCAAACTCCAAAGACATACAGGTTTGTAGGTTATACGGCATGGTAAAATTGCAAATGGTCCCGAGTGGGTGTGGGATAGTGTTAGTGCACGGGGATCGCTGGTCAGCGCGGACTCGATGGGCCGAAAGGTCTGTTTACGTGCTGTATCTCAAAAAACTAAAAATGGTGATTGTGTTCATGGAGTAAACTTCAGCTCTGCCCCCATTTCCCTTTTCTTCGTGTCAAGAAAGTAACTGATGAGGGTGGGAAAAACTTGGGGGGAAATCGCAGGGAAAAAAGCTTGGAGATTTTCCAAGCATCAATGAGTAAGAGTGCTTCGCATCGCACAGTTCACAAAGTAAACCCAGGCGGGCTGAGCAGATGTTTCAAAGCCTGGAAAAGTATTTGGCTTCTCCACGTGGAATGCAAAGTGCGATGTGCACAGACTTGGACCCAAACATCTTGGGGGAGTTTAACTCCAGGTAGAAAAATAAACCGGCCTGACTGCTATTTTTCCAATGTTGGATAAATAATGGTTGCAAAAAAAAAATGTTTGGATTGCTGGCTCCGTTTTAGATCAAATGCAAGAGTCCGATGTTAAATCTTCAGTTGACCACATGGTCTAGGTGCTCCATTTCATAACAGGAAGTTGAAGAATGAGAGGTCTGTTCCGCTGCGGTGTGAAATACCTCCGGTGTTTAAATACTGCCCTCCAGGATGCGGCTGCAAACCAGACTTTGCATCAACTAAGTACTTCAGTGGGACCTTGCCCGAGTCTCAACTTGCATTTCAACAAATATTGGTACTGTTCTCGCCTACAGCATACAAATCATGAGAGGAATAGATCGGGTTAGATGCACAGAGTCTCTGGCCCAGAGTAGGGGAATCGATGACCCGAGGACATAGGTTCAAGGTGAAGGGGAAAAGATTTGATAGGAATCTGAGAGGTAACTCTTTCACACAAAGGGTGGTGGGTGTATGGAACAAGCTGGCAGAGGAGGTAGTAGAGGCAGGGGCTATCCCAATGTTTAAGAAACAGTTAGACAGGTACATGGAAAGGACAGGTTTGGAGGGATATGGACCAAATGCAGGCAGGTGGGATTAGTGTAGCTGGGACATGTTGGACGTTGTGGGCAAGTTGGGCCGAAGGGCCTGTTTCCACACTGTATCACTCTATGACCTTACAGTGCCCAACATTCAGATCAACTGCAATCAAACGTATCTATGAAGCTTGACGCATATGTGAAGGTTCGTTCCACACCTTGTCTTCCACCACCATTTTTAATAATTGTTGTTCAGAAAATGCCTTATTTCATAGAACCCTAGAAACATTATTAAAATCTGCAGGAGTAGGCCATTCAGCCCTTCGAGCCAGCACCACCATTCAATATGCTCATGGCTGATCATCCAGAATCAGCACCCCGTTCCTGCTTTCCCCCATATCCCTTGATTCCGTTAGCCCTAAGAGCTATATCCAACTCAGCTATATTTCTGCAGCTATTGAGTGCACTTGAGTTGCATTCTCACTAGACTGTCATTTTCGCCACAATCAAATGTTGCAAATCTCACAATCAAACTGCTCTGATAAAGAGTTCGGCACAGATCCTTTTGGAAGCCAGGATAACAAAACAGTGAATGGAGTCTTGCAGATAGTCTTACAAGATGACTTCTCAGGTTTGGTTTAGTTTAGTTCAGTTTAGAGATACAGCGCGGAAACAGGCCCTTCGGCCCACCGAGTCCGCGCTGACCTGCGATCCCCGTACATTAGCAGTATCCTACCAGTATCAGTGGCGGACTGACTAGGGTGTCAGCTTGCCCGATGGCAAGTGAGCCCCTGATGAAATGGGCCCCCTTTGTCTCCTGGCAACCAATATTTTTAGACCCAGTCCGCCGCTGACCCTAGGGACACACTAGGGACAATTTACAACCCTTTACATACGTCTTTGGAATGTAGGAGGAAACTGGAGCACCCGGGGAAAACTCACGTGGTCACGAGGAGAACGTACACATTCCGTACAGACAGCACCCGTAGCCAGGATTGAACCCGGGTTTCGAGCACTGTGAGGCTGCAACACTACCACTGCACGACCGTGCCTCCACATACGCAGAGGACCATGTTTTCCAAAGTCGTGCCTTAAACCTTCATTGTTGAAGGACAGCGTTGTCAAACAGTGGCAAGGATGGTGTAGGACCTACTCCCGTGAACATGAGTAAAAGGCCTGCCCTTTCGTATACTTCAGTTATGCTAAACCACGGAGGCATCCGGAGAGGTCGGCGTGGCGGTCGATGGTCGATGATGGTGCCGACCAATGGACGAGGACGAACATGTGGAAGTGAGGACGCCGCTGCCGGGGGAAGGATCAAAGGAGGACCCGGTGTGGGGGGACTACCGTGAGGGAGGGGGGGAGAACAATGGGGACCTGGCGCGGGGGTACTTCGTTACTTTGTAATCGCCCTTTATGGGCAACTATTTGCATACCGTGGGTAAGCAACAAAGAATTTCACTGTGACTTGTCACATGTGACAATAAAGTATTCATTCATTCAGTCTTTCATTCACAATAAAGTTTCTCCAGTGTCCCTCAGGACATCCTTACCCAGCTATGCCATTGCAGGTCTCCAGATCAATCATAGTGGATGGCATGGCAGTGCAGATGCTCAAATCCTGAGTAAAAATTGGAGGAACTCAATGGGTCAGGCAGCATCCAACTGCTGCCCTCCTCTCACAGTTTATTTTCTTTACAAAATGCCTGACCTATTGAGTTACCCCAGCATTCTGCGTTTTGCTCAAGATTCCAGTACCTGCAGTTCCTTGCGTCTCCACAATAATTGCTGACCTTGCAAGCGACACGGAATTCCACATAATGAATCGGTTAAAACAAATTAAAATCCCACTCAAGGTTTCCCAAATAAATGTCACGATACCTGAAATCAATGCAATGTTTCTTTTCCCTTTGGAGTTTTCATCTGCAGCACACCTTTTGTTTGGTGTTGTGCAAAGGGATTACTACGCAGCTAACTTTGTTTCTCTCCTCAGAGACCTAGTCCCGGTCACTGAATGTTCCCGGTATTTCCTGTCCTTTTTAATTTCAAATTTATTGTAGTCACAAAGTTGCTGCTCTGCTAAACACTGGTTTGGCCTCAAACCGAGCTTTTGTCGAATTCTGGCCACCGCCCTTTGGAAGAATATGAAGGCTTTGGGGCAGGGAACTGAGGAAATTGACCTGATTGAGATTAAAGTTACATGTTCAACTGGAGAAGTCTGAGGAAAGGTCTCGACCCAAAACATCACCCATTCCTTCTCTCCAGAAATGCTGCCTGTCCCGCTGAATTACTCCAGCTTTTTGTGTTTATCTTTGGAGAAGTTGGAATTGCTCAGAGAAGGCAAATTCGATTAAAAAGTGTTAAAAAAAAAATCGTGAAGGGTTTAAACAGAATAATGAAGAACTCTTCTGAGAGCTGCAGAACTCTTGATAGTAGGGCAGGAATTCAAGGTGACTGGGGAGTGAATCGGAAGCAATGGATGGAATAATGTTTGTTTTAGCAAAGAATGGTTAGCATTTGGTAAGCACCACTGACACGATGATAAATACAACTTCATTGGTGAATGGAATTGGAAAAATACTTGGAAACAAGATAAAGACTCAGGAATAGGCAGAAAGATTCGGTGGGTATTACGAGATGGAAGGCTTGTCAAACAGCCAGTGCATGCACAACAGGTGGAATAGCTTTCTACCAAAATGCACTCTCTCATAATTCTATTAACCATGAGAAGGGCCTATTCTTTCTTCCCTCGTGGTACCACCGGTTTTCCAGCAACTGATGGTCTGGCACCTCCTTTAATCATGACAAAATTACGAGAGTGCATTGGAACTGCTGATGCTGGTTTACAAAACAAGCAAATGGCGGCACGGTGGCGCAGCGGTAGAGTTGCTGCCTTACAGAGCTTGTACCGCCAAAGACCCGGGTTGGATCCTGACTACGGGTGCTGTCTGTACGGAGTTTGTACGTTCCCCCCATGACCTGCACGGGTTTTCCTCTGAGATCTTCGGTTTCCTCCCACACTCCAAAGACGTACAGGTTTGTAGGTTAATTGGCTTGGTTAATGTGTAGGGGATCTCCTTCGTGTGTAGGATAGTGTTAATGTATGGGGATCGCTGGTTGGAGTGGACTCGGTGGGCCAAAGGGCCTGTTTCCGCGCTGTATCTATAAACTTTTTTTTTTTTTAAAAGATACAGGTGCTGGAGTACCTCAGTAATTCAGTCTGAAGAAGGGTCCTGACCCGAGCCATCACCTATGTGTGTCCTCCAGAGCTGCTGCATGACCCGCTGAGTTACTCCAGCACTTTGTGTTCGATTGTTTCTATGAATCATCGTCGCTACAGAGCTAGTCTCGTGTTTCTAGGAGCAAGCAATCTGTCAGCATGGAAGGACAAAGATGCACGCGGTCTTATCCGATGCGATGGCAAGCCAACCGGTCTTCGCTGGGGCGGAAAACCCGGGGGGGGCCAGAGGGGACACGTCCCCCCCCATGTTTTGAGAGGTGGGCGACATCCCCGCCAGGTTAATCTGCCTGGGCTTGTGGGAAATATGGCCAGCGCGGAGAAGCAGCGCTGGTGTCCAGTCAGTCCAGATAGGGCTGTAGTTAACCCGGTGAGACAGGCACAGTTGAGCTGCATTTTGCGCTGGATTGAGCCTCCGATGCCTCACGCGCGTGTGTGTGTGTGTGTGCACGCATGCGCGTGCGGATAGTTTTGATAGTGAGTTCCGCTCTTGGGTCTTCGCTGCACCCAGCAACTGTTACCTAAGCCGACTATGTGGTATAATCGGTACAGGCATGGCATTATTCACCAGCCACGTCAGCCAGCTCCCAACTGCACCGCCAAATAACTCACGGCAAGAAATATAAAGAGACAAGTGTCAGAAAACTTTTTTTTTCTAAACTGTAAAGTAGTCCCAAGTGTTTGCCTTCAGGATAGAAGGACTTGAGTTACTGAGAGAAAAGTAGTAAATCAGTGAACTACACAGCCAACCCCATGCATTAGAACATTCATTAATATAATCCTACGGGTGCTGAAACTGCCTTTGCTGCAAGAATTTTGTTTTTTCTGGCTACTGATGGCCTAGGTGCTGCCAGCTACTATCAAAATGAAACAGAGACGTGATAAATATTGGAAACAGTGTGGGATTTTAAGCGACGACCAAACTGTGGTAAATCAGGAAGCAGCGATATTCCTCCAGCAAGGATTAATAATGACTCCACCCCTCGCGTTTAGTGAAAAGTGCTTCAGTCAAGGTTCCAGGAAAAACATTCTATCACAGCCAACGCATTCTCCAAGGCAAGTACCAAATAAATCAGCTCTGGAATAGGTGGGTAAAACCGGTTTCCTGAATGTTCGCCGCTAATCTGGGCTTCAAAGCAGCCACGTCAGTGAACAGACCTGGGTCACGAAGTGTATGAACAATCAGAGCAGTGATGATTTAATTAGTGTTTACACTTCCACCACTGCTGATCTTGATTCACATTGGTTTCTTTCACACAAAAAAATGCCTCTACAGTACTCATGGAGAAGTCAATATAATGCACTTTGATAAATCCTTCTGCAGAACGTGGCTCTGTATCAATGGCTCGCCCTTTCAACTCGCACTCCATATATCCATTTCCAACCTCCCCCTTGAATTGAAACTTGCAAGTCTGAAGAAAGGTGTCAACCTGAAATGTCACCCATTCCTTCTCTCCAGAGATGCTGCTTGTCCCGCTGAGTTACTCCAGCTATTTGTGTCTATCTTAGGTTCAAACCAGCATCTGCAGTTCCTTCCTACACCTTTAACAAAATCCAATTGCGGCCATTGAATGAGATTTTGACCCAACTCGGTGTACTCTGGTCCAGGTCTTTCAATATCTTACGAGAAAACAAAAAAAAACTTTCCAATTAGTGAAAATCTGTGAATCTCAGAACTAGAATTATCAGCTGGTATCGACGGCCAATTTAGGGGGGTTAGTCGAACTTCTGCATTCTTCGCACTTAGCTAAGGTTCTTCTTGCCTGATTCCCTACCTGGGGTTATGTCACCCACTCTTGGATTTACTAATACATGTTAATATCCTCTCTCAGCTATCATCTTAATTCCTATTAACATCTTGAAGGCTTCAATCAAATCACCACTTACATTTCTAAATCTCAGCGAATACAGCCCTCTAACCATGCAGACCAGAACTTATCCTTTGGAGTCAAGTCAACATTCTGGTGAACCAAAGCTAAGTGCCACCAAGCATGATGCATTCTCCCTATGGGGTGTTGCCCAGGAATGATCATTGCAGCCCAGATATGGCCAGCACATTTGGGACCACCAGCATAGTCAAGGACGAGTCGCACCCCGGCCACTCCCTCTTTTCCCCTCTCCCATCAGGCAAGAGGCACGGAAGTGTGAAACGCACACCTCGTGATTCAGGAACAGTTTCTTCCGAGCTGTTATCAGGCAACTCAACCATCCATCCTAGAGAGCAGTCCTAAGCTAAAATCTACCTCATTGGAGACTCTCAGGCTATCTTTAATCGGACTTTACTGGACTTTAACATGCACTATATGTTATTCTCTTTGTGATGCATCTGTACACTGTGGATGGCTTGATTGTATTTACATATAGTCTTTCTGCTGACTGGATAGCATGCAACAAAAGCTTTTCACTGTTCCTTGGTACACGTGACAATAAACTAATCTAAACGTCGATATTAAGACGTTATACAGTCAAGGTGTAACTTCTAACCCCTCATATTCCAACTGTCTGATTAGTAGGTGTAAGGGTTTATGGGGAGAAGGCAGGAGAATGGGGTTGGGGGGAGAGATAGATCAGTCATGATTGAATGGTGGAGTAGACATGATGGGCCAAATGGCCTAATTCTGCTCCTATCACTTATGACCTTATGACAAAGCCCAGTATTCCATTTTGTCCAATTGATTATTTCCCATACATGTTAATGATCTAGCCTGAATTTGACAATGTCTCGAATGCATTCAGTGTTGGTCTCCTTGGGATGTCCCGGTCCACTGTGAAGAGTTCTCACACATCTTGTTCCAAAACCAATTGCTCCAAAGGTAGTTAATGCATTTCACAACAGGCCACATCTTAAGCCTAGTCTCAACTTGTACTTTGATCAGCACGGGTGTCAGGGGTTATGGAGAGAAGGCAGGAGAATGGGGTTGAGAAGGAAAGATAGATCAGCCATGACCGAATGGCGGAGTAGACTTGATGGGGCGAATGGTCTAATTCTGCTCCTATAACATGAATTTCTGAACCTCAGTTACAACTTTGCGATGCAAGTGCTCTCTTCTTGCAGCCAACCCCAAACACCGGCCTTTCTCACAAATAGTCAATTAAAATAATTTACTCTCATAACACGCACAAAAGTAAAAGTCTCCAAATTCGAACACACTCAAAGGGCAACCAGATTCACACTTGCCCCAGCTATATTTAGATTAGCCATCTGTTAAGAGACATTTGATTTCACAAAATAAACTAGAAACTCCCCATGGATGCAACATCAGTGAAATTTAAAACACTGTCATCACACACCGGTAATCAAAGAGACCAAATGTGCCATACTTTCATCAGGTTTTATTTTGGGCCGCATGAAACAGTAAAGCCTTAGAACATCAGAAAATGGAAGGAGGAGCAGGCCGGTCTGCTCCTGATGCTCGATAACCCATCCCATGTATTCATAGCTAGTATGTCTCATTCCTTCTGTGCCACCTCTGCGTAGCCCCTCAGCTCCCTAATCTCTCAAAACCAAATCTGCTTCCTCCTTCGTCTCGTTCCCCCTCCCCCTCAATGATCTACAATCGACAACCTTCCGGGATACAGAGCTCCATAGATTCACCACCCTTTCTACACACATGCTAATGTGATATTTAACCTGTTCAAGAAGGAACTGCAGAGGGTGGAAAATTGAAGGTACACAAAAATGCTGGAGAAACTCAGCGGGTGCAGCAGCATCTATGGAGCGAAGGAAATAGGTAACGTTTCGGGCCGAAACCCTTCTTCAGACTGATAGTTTGTTTCAGAAACGCTGATTGAGGTATGGATATTGCTCAAGGTATTGCAGATCACTCTGTTGCTTTTCTTCAGACCAGCAGGGTAGGTTTTGGACAACCAACTAAAGGGAGATAACATCTCATCTCAACACGCTACCTCGCACAAAAGAGTGGCCCATCTAACCTTGCAGCACTGCTTCAGTGTTGCACTGAAGTGTTAACATGGGTTTTGTGTCGTGCAAAATTGACACCACATCCTTTTGGCTGAAGCTGTGAGACTTCTCTCACTTAGCCTTAAGTCCACGCTAAATGTGTCACCCGATAAGTTATTTCGACCACCTAGATTTCAAAATGGAGCCAAGTGTTGAGGTAACCTCATGTCCAAGCCCATACATCACAGAGACAGAGCTTAATAATGACCCGTGCTGCGAATGCAAATTGATTTTCACTCACCTAGCTTGAACTTTATCAATTCTCTCTCCTCCCCTGCCACCAATTAGTGTTGTTTCATAACAAACTACACACTTCCCATACAGACTAAGCAACTGGACGTTTTCCATTAGCACTTATCTTCAATATATGGTCGGTTTCTGTTTTTTTTGTTCCAGTGTTAGCAACAGTAGATTTGCTGGTTACTAAAAATCAGAGGTAAAAGTCTATCAAGCTATGTTGGCATCTATTACCAACATAGTTAGTTAATGTTTACAAGGAAATCATTTAATAGATTTCATGACGTAATTAACATCAAAGCATGGTCAGATAGCAGATCAGACTCAGATGTCCTGAAAGCTGAGTCACTTCAACCTGTGAGCATCTACAATGGAATGCATTATTTCTCTGTATTTGTTACAATAGAATTTACTGGCATTGTAACAGCCATTACTGTCCAATGCAGATGAAGTCGTTTGAGACATTTCTGAATTTCTGAGACTGATAATGCATAAAATAAATGTATGCCTGTATATGTGGTTTAAAAAAAAATATCAGCAAGTATATACATTTCGGATATACAAAGGGACCAGAGAAGGGAGGAAAATGGAGCTGCAATACCACAATGGATGATTGTCTTCAAGTGATCGAACAGTCTTTCTAAACGTGGCGATTCTCTCATCCATCATTAATTCACATTAAGCCACTTTTGGCTCAAATTAGTCCATATTCTTTTCAAAGAAAAAATTCAGCATAATAACCTGGCAAGATAAATAGACGTTTGACTCACTGGCCTAACCACATCCAACATAATCTGTCCCTCTTCTACTTATCATTTCTGTGCAGCTCTGCAGGCTCCTGTCGTTTATGAAGGAAGAGATGGTATTTTCTCACCCTCATTACATGCTCCCATTCCATTCACATACCTCCGTCAATATTGAAACAAACTGAACAGCTAATACTTGGCACCATCCTTTTGTGCAATGTAATCAAACTGAGTTTATCTTTCCTGTTGGAAGCAAGTATGCAGATGCAGACTTACACCGAAGATGGACACAAAATGCTTGAATAACTCAGCGGGACAGGCAGCATCGCTGGAGAGAAGGAATGGGTGATGTTTCGGGTCGAAGCCCTTCTTCAGACTGAGAGTCAGGGGAGAGGGAGACACAGAAATATGGAAGGGAAAGGTGAGAAGCACAAATCAAACGGGACGATTATCAGGGAAATGTAGAATGGTACATTGTTAGCTGAGGGGAAGGTGACATCGAGGCATGCAATCAGTAAAGGGCCTGTCCCACTTGGGCGTCACGCAGGTGGTGCGTGAAGATTTTGTGAATCCCAAAATCACTGCCTATGCCACCATGTCTCACCACGCGCCATGCCGCGTAAACGATGTCGCGTCGTGGCGCATAAATGATGCCGCGTAAATGACACGCATACAACGCCCAAGTGGGACAGGCCCTTAACACTTAATCAGGAGGAGTAGTGGGAGAACCTGTCATGTCAGTACACACAAGGATGAGAAGGTTTAGGCCTTGGAGCAAACCTAGACTCCTGCCCTTCCTTTGACCAGGCGTGCTATTGACAGTGTAGACTCAAGATAGATTCATTAATTTCCTAAATACTTCCAACGCCCTGAACTCTCTCCTCAGGTGCTTTGTTAATACCTTTGGCTGCTCTTGTGATGTGTATCCATTTCTGCACAATTAATTCTCAGTCAATCCCTAAGGGTTTCTTGTGAAACGTTCATGGTGCCCAAAAAAAACGAATGTTGCTATGGTTGTCAGTAAATTGATCCAGTCAGTTTTGGAGCAGGGGACAGAACTAGCTGTGGAATCTTTGCACCATTTGGGGAAAGTTTCATGAACTATTTACAATTTAAGTGGGTCTACCAGGAGAAAGCTGGACAACAGATATGACCCTGGTAGACAAAAATGCTGGAGAAACTCAGCGGGTGAGGCAGCATCTAATAGAGCGAAGGAAATGAGCAACGTTTCGGGTCGAAACCCTTCTTCAGAACCCTGTTCTGATCTTGTGATGCGCTGGTACACAGTTCCAAAGGCCATCCTCCAGGCACCTTCATTAAATATTAGTCAAAACACAACATGGTAAGCACATCCCTTATTTTTACTTGAAACAGAAATGCAACCCTTTCAAATTATTCCCATGGATAACTGGAGAAGGTGAATGATCACAAATTCAAACTTCCAATTATCTTCTCAAACAATGTTACCATCAGATTCGACTCTGCTCCACAGTCTACTTGCGTTGTGACATTATATTTTCATAAATGGCTGTGTACCAGAATTTTGGAATGAGTTTATGAAAGGCGCATAATAGATACAATCATGTGCTAAGTCATTGTTATGGTTCTCCAGGGTCCTTTGAAACTACAACTGAAAAAGCTTTTTAAGTTGATGATATAAATCAGATGTCATGACGTTTCATCACATTCGGACCGCCAAATTTGCACTTACGGGAAGCACTGCAGTGCAAAGCTGGCTTTGTGTCGGTCTCTCTAATTCCCATCAGCATCAAAGCCAGATCAGATTGTAGCATTTGGGTGCAAATCTGATTTTGATTAAAAAAAAACAATATTGTGACAGCATCAGCGTTTTGATCAGGGGCTTTAGACCTCGAGCAGATAGTAATAATCGCTAAACAAAACAGCGCTCAGATAATCACCCAGTAAACGTGTGCTAAGGCCTGAAGGTCCCATTGATTGTAAATGCTGAGAACTTCAGATCAAGAGCAATAATGACATCCGAAGGAGTACGACAAGTGCAGTGCGAACAATCTTTCTCCACTGCACCTTCTCGTTAGTTCGGAAAGAAAGGACCCTTAATTGAAAGTTAGGCAGTTTTTGTTAATCAGTGGAATGATATTTCACACGGATGGAAAAAATAACATCAAGTGAAACAGATTCTGCTTTCTCAAATGATTTACTGCTCTTCTCTCACAAGGGAATTTAAGATTCATATCTCAAATGTTGCAATAAAAAGGACTATAAACCAGAAGGTCCAAGCAAACAGGACATAAATTTTGCAGAAAGTAGCGATTTCGATGAGATAATGGTGAGAAAAAAATGGGCGCAGTTCTTATTGTTTTGATCAAGGTATTTTTAAGATGCATTAAAAACACAGATGTCTCACAACTCCTGATGTGAGCACATCTGGATACCACCAATGGGTCAACTTTTTATGTGCACACTGCAAAAGGATGTTTTAATAGATGGAAAATCTAACCTCATCAGCCTTTATATCTGCAGGTTTTTCTTCAACCTTTCATTTCAGAAGGCCTATTTTCTTATGAGAAACAAAGAACTGCAGATGCTGGTTAATCCATGAAAGGACACAGTGCTGGAGTAACTCAGCAGGTCAGGCAGCATTTCTGGAGAACAGGGATATGAGAAGTATTCTCTAGAGATGCTTGCCACACCTGCTGAGTTACTCCAGTACTTTGTGTCCTTTCTTATTATGTTCCCTGAAATATTTATCCTTGTTGCACTCTCCACAGATGCTGCCTTGTAATCTGAGTTTTTCCAGCATTTTTTAATCTTATTTCATATTTACAACTTCTAAAGTATTTTGTTTTTCAGTCAATTATTTTATCTGTTTTTTTTTTTAAATTAGGCAACTCAAAGCAGTTATAAACGTGATCTTTTAATAAGTATGTTAAAATAGAATGGGTTACGATTGCTAAATGTAGATACTGGACAAAAGATCACCAAGGAGAAACTCAGAACTCAAGAGCTTAATTGTCATATGTACCATCAAAGGAACAATGAAATTCATAGTAACTGCAGTTTTATAACCCATTATCACAATAACCCAGAAATAAATATAATAATCACTGATACAATGTTAATAATTAGACCATGATAAAGTAAACTGAAGTACTTGGAGCAACCAAAACAATGTTTTGGACGGCCATGTGGCGCAGCGGAAACGTTGCTGCCTTACAGCGCTTGCAGTGCCGGAGACCTGGGTTCGATCCCCACTATGGGTACTGTCTGTACGGAGTTTTTACGTTCTCCCCATGATCGCGTGGGTTTCCCCAGAGATCTTCGGTTTCCTCACGCACTCCAAAGACGTACAGGTTTGTAGGTTAGTTGGCTTGGCGTATGTGTAGATTGGCCCCAGTGTGCGTAGGACAGTGTTAATGTGTGGGGATCGCTGGTCGGTGCAGATTCGGTGGGCCGAAGGGCCTGTTCCCACGCTGTATCGATAAACTAAACTAAACTAACTGTTCATTGGAGGTCCGAGTTGCTGAGATACGGTTCTAGTTAATGTTGTACAAGATGGTTACTGGGATGATGCTTTTCTAGAATCTGGAGGTCATCATTTTCAGCCTCTGTATCTTTTTCCTGACGGTAGAGGGAGATGAGAGCATGGCCAGGGAGCTGTTGATGTATCTTTGATGATATTTGCAGCCTTTTTGAGGCAGAACCTTCTGTAGATCCCTTTGATGGTTGGGGAGGTCCTTGCTCATGATGGCCCTGCCACCGTCTTCCTTTTTCTGAAGCCTCCTTTGTCCCTGGGATTTTGCGCCACCAAAATAGGCCATGCTGCAACCAGTCAGTATGCTCTGGGCTGTACAGGTTCTATAGAGTATTTGGCGACACACCAAGTCTCCTCGACCTTCTCTGGAAGTCCATTTGTTGGTGCGCGGTCTTTACCATTGCGTCAATGTGGTGGATCTAGGTCAGATTTTAAGAGAAATGCAGGTGTTCCCCAAAGGCCTTCTCTTCAGAGAAGAACTGCGGTATGTTTTCACCAAACATAGTCCAAATATTACCAAGATCTTGAAGCTGTGCAAAGCTTCAATGAGATTCAAAGTGGTGTTACTTGAAATGATTCCATGCTGTTCACTAATCATTTTACCTCTCCACTGCCAAGTGTTAACCAGTTGAACGAGCTGTGTATATCAATGGAAAAGTAAAGCAGACTGTACACTGATCTCAACAGATAGACACAACATGCTGGAGTAACTCAGTGGGACAGGCAGCATCTCTGGATAAAAGGAATGGCTGATATTTCAGGCCGAGGCCTTTCTTCAGACAGAGCATCAGGGGGGAGGGAGTCACCGAGATAAGGAAGTGTAAGAGGTCAAAAGAGACGCCTATCAAGGGAAATGTAGAATAGACCTTTGGTAGCTCGGAGAAGCTGACAACAACACAAACCGAGGCACAGTGTAATCAGTGGGACAGTCAGACTGGTCGGAGAACAGGGAAGGGGGAGGGATGGTGAGAGAGGGAAAGCAAGGGTTACTTGAAGATAGAGAAGTCAATATCCATACCTTGAGGATATATATTCATACCGCTGGGGTGTAAGCTGCCCAAGCGAAATATGACCTCAACAGCGCTGGTCAGGTATAGATGCGAGAATTGTGGAAAAGCAGACTAAACCGGAACAGAAACGGTTTACTTTCTTGATGTTACTGCGGCCACGATCAAAAGGCAAAAAATTTTTTTTGTAACTTCACCATACTGCAGTAGGCCTAGAACGTGATATACATTATCTAGGCGCAGAGTCTGATACCAGCTGGTTGCTGAATATTCTCCGCCACACATGGCCAGAACGTGAACTAATATTTTCATTATCTTAGAAATACGACTAATATTTCACACAAATGAAAATATTCCTTCCAGACATTACAGAGGTCGTGTTCACATCCATATAATAAAACACTTTAAACAGGCAATCTCTTGTGGCAATGAGTTTGGCTCATTTCCAGCTGTAGTCTCAGACACTCCATTCTATCCCTGCTTTTTCAACACCTCACCCTTAAGAATTCAGCCCGAACAATATGTATTTGTTTCAATAACTGCTCTGACCACATTATGATTTCACTCTTTTGTGCCTCCCTAATCTATTAAAATCAGACTTGAATCTCAGATAACTTATTGCTGAAGTCAATCCAATTTAAATTCAACCCAATCTGCACAGTGCAGCATAGCTGGACCGATAGAAATTCCACTTTACATCTGGCGAACTGTCAAAAAATACAACAAATGCTTCCATTATAGGCGAGATTTCCACAACCAACTTCAAGAAAAGCATTCATTGTTCATTGGAATACTGTATCGAGCATAGTTTCCCTGCAATTTCCCAAATACAATAAAAGACAAATACAACAAAACTTCCATTGTTAAGCTCAAATGCAAAGTACTAGAGGAACTCAATAGGTTTGTTTTGGGTCGGGACTCTTCTTCAGACTCCATAGACTATCCACTTCCTCCACAGATGCTGCCTGATCCGCTGAGTTACTCCAGCACCTTGTGTTTTGTTTAAGATTCTAGCACCTGGCATGGGTCGCAATAGTAGGGTCGTGGCCTTTTGCACCAGAGACCCGGGTTCGATCCTGACTACGGGTGCTTGTCTGTACAGAGTTTGGACGTTCCCCCATGACCTGTGTGGGTTTTCTCCGCGCTTTCCGGTTTCCCCCCACACTCCAAAGACGTACAGGTCTGCAGGTTAATTGGCTTGGTATAATTGTAAATTGTCCCTAGTGTGTGTAGAATAGTGTTAATGTGCGGGGATCGCTGGTCGGCGCGGACTTGGAAGGTCGAGGGCCTGTTTCCATGCTGTATCTCTAAACTAAACTAAATAGGAGTGTTGGATTTTGTGCGATTGCCTCTGTTTAGTTCTCAGCTATAATCAGAGGCCTTCCCCCTTCCCAAGATCCATCCTCCTCCTCAAGCCCCCGTTCTCCTGGTATTTTGCCAACGCAAGCTTGCCTTTCATTCCCATCTTGACATCTCCTTCATTAGCTTCTAAAACTGTCCCAAATGGCCACCCACATTTCAAGGACTGAATCTCGGGGTTTCCCCCTTAATATTCTGCCAACATCAATGAATGCTCCTAATCACATGTCTGAAAAGTGATCCAGTCTTCTCAATTGACCAATGTAAATGCAAGCCAGCAATGTATACCCAAGAGTCGACAGCAGGAGATGTCCTCCTCAATTTACAAATGTTCCATTTACAAGTTCTTGCTGTAACGTCATTGAGTCTTTGGAATACACGATTCTGATACACCAATCTACTTGTTGCCATAATGAATAAATGACACTTGTCCACCTTTGTGAACATACGGTGCCAACATTCCACAGTACATTTCCCCCAAACGTTTTGATTTACTTGACAAAATATTTTCCAGGAATACATCCCTTTAATTAAATTTAAGGCGAAGGGGAAAATAGGAACCCAAGGGGTAACCTTTTCCACACAAAAAAGGGTTGTGGGTGTATGGACGGAGCTGCCGGAGGAGGTAGTTGAGGCAGGGACTATTGCACAGTTTAAGAAACAATCAGAGAGGTACATGGATAGAACAGGTTTAGAGGGATTTAGGCCAAACAGGTGGGACTAGTGTAGATGGGACACGTTTGTCGGTGCGAGCAAGTTGGGCCGAAGGGTCTGTTTCCACACTGTAAATGAGAAGGGCCCAGTATAACGAGGTTTCAGATGACAGCAGCTACAGACTCAAATTTAAAAGCAATAACCTCTTGAACATTTAGACACTGACAGGTGCTGTAATAAGTATCCAATTGCGGGAACCAATGCAGAGCCCATCTTGCCCTTCTGTCAACACATCACACTTGCGGCCAATTAGACATGTGCAGGGTACGTGATCGACAACTTCCTCCTGCTAGCAGTGAAACTCTGGGAAAAACATTGCTTTTGACAGCCACACTCCGTCTCACTCAAACACAAGGAGCACAAAGTGTCAAAGACAAGTAACAGTTTTCCTGTGCCTTTCCAAGCCTCGACCGCTCATCGCTGCACGATTAACAAGCCTCAGCTGTGTTTAACCTCAACAAAATCCCGTCGCGGGTTTGTCACGGCAGAAGCGGGATTATTTCAAGCGTTGCCCTTTCTGGAAAGACAATATTTTCAGCAACACTAACACATCTCCTGAGAGAGAGAGAGAGCTGGAATGTCCATTGCAAAGTGGAAAAGAAGTAAACACTAAAGCTCCATGACAACATTAAGGTCATAAGGAATAGTAGAATTAAGCCATTCGGCCCATCGTCCAATCCGCCATTCAATCATGGCTGATCTATCCCTCCCTCCTAACCCCATTCTCCCCATAACCTCTGACACCTGTACCAATTAAGAATTAGAATTATGCCCAAGAATCATTGTAGAGATTTCTGCCCATCATTTCGATGCTGGCTCACAGGATAATATCATTCTCCATTGATTTTCTCCTGTAACCTCTTCTGCCCCACATTCCCATCATCTCTCCCTAGATTTTACCACAGTAGAGGCAATTTATATTCGCCAATTAGTTATCAACCTGCACATTTTTACAGGTGGAGGAGGAAACTAGAGCATCTGGAGGAAATCTACACCGTCACAGGGAGGGCATGCAAACTCCACAAAGACAGCACTCGGTGGTCAGGATTAAACCACATTTGACTTTAAAGGTACAGCGCGGAAATAGGCCCTTCGCCCCACCAAGTCCACTTTGACCAGTGATCACACTACACACTTGGGACAATTTACAATTTTACTGAAGCCAATTAACCTACAAACTTGCATGTCTTTTGAATGTGGGAGGAAAGAGAAGCCCCCCCCGGAGAAAACCTACGCAGTCTCAGGGAGAAAGGGCAAACTCCGTACAGACAGCACCCACAGCCAGGATCTCTGGCACAGTAAGGCAGCAACTCTACCGCTGTGCCACTGTGCCAGACGTTTACTGGAGCTGCGAGTGTAATTAACTGGGTAGCCGTGAAATCAGCTTGAGAGTGGAGACCACCTGCGATGAGTGATGGTTCTGGGAAGCAAAGTTGCTCGTGTAGGGGAACAAAGACCTTCAGGGCAGCCAGCAACAGGGTAAAATGGAGGTATTCGCAGAGGTCAGCAGCAAAGTTGTAGCCTCTCACCCAAAGCTGTTTCACAGGCTTGCAGCACATGCCAGCTGAATTCTAAAGCCCTCTATATACACTGGCTTTCAACTTGGCAAGATTCAAAGGTAGCAAGCCAGATTAGTAAATAAAGACCCTGGTAATGAGAGACATTCAGCAAGAATGAATTACTCAGCTTTCAATATGCCGCAGTTGATCAGCCAAAAATACTCCTGACCCTTTCATCAAGAGAGCAGGTGTTCCCTAAAGACCTTCTCTTCAGAGAAGAACTGCAGTATTTTTGTACGAAACAGAGTCCGCGGATTCCCATTCTTCGGTGGCTCCCTGCAAATTCCCCGCTGGAAAAGCTGGTGTTGAAAGATGAAAGCTCTCGTAACCCATCACCACTGCTCCTGTCTTTGTTACCAGACTTGGCCAGAAAGGCACTTTGGCTTCTCCTGATATCAATGGGTGCAATGTGCTGCCCTGTACTGTGCTTTAATTTAGCTTAGCTTAGTTTTGTTTAATTTATACCGAGCCAATGAACCTACAGGCCTGTACGTCTTGAGACTCCCCCCCCCCCCCCCCCCCCCCCCCTGCTTTACAAAACGTTAGTTTTTCACTTTTCCCCATGTGCCTCATTGTTGAGCACAGCTCAATCTATCCCAGATGCCCACTTCCCAACTGCGATTTCTCATCTTAGCACCTGTCCCACATGGGCAATCATCAAATCCATCTTTCACAAGCCGATCTGCCCTTGCCTATTAACATCCCAGTTTAGTTTAGAGATACAGCACGAAAACAGGCGCTTCAGCCCACCGAGTCCGCGCAGCCCAGCGCTCCCCACACACTGACACTATCCTACACGCTCTGGAGACAATTTGCAATTTTACCGAAGCCGATTAACCCACCAGCCTGAACGTCTTTGGAGTGTGGGAGAAAACCGGAGATCCCGGAGAAAATCCACGTGGGTCATGGGGAGAACGTACAAACTCCACACAGACAGCACCCGTAGTCAGGATCGAACCCGGGTCCCTGGCGCTGTAAGACAGCAGCTCTACCGCTACACCACAGTATTGTATTGTAGCAAGTTAGTATTGTAACATGTTCCCGACTCGTCAGCATTTCAGTGAGCCAGGCTTTCTCCCCTCCTCTTCTCCATCCCTGCCAACACCAACACGGATTTGGCAAATAAGTTATGCTTACAGCATTTTCACCTCCATTTTTCTCTCCAACTCAGAAACTCAATCTAACCACATTCATTTCACCTTTCCTTTTGTAAACTTCAAGCCTTGCTAACGCCATCACCTATTTTCCTTTTGCACAATGTCTCTTCCATTTCAATCCTTTCCTCTATGTATTTAGCTTTCCTTGCAGGTTATTTTTTAATCCCACTCCAAACCCTCTGCTCTGTTATTTCATACAATGCCAGAGAGGCTCTTTCACTTAGTTTAATCCTGACTGTTACTTTTACCCTCTCGCCTCACTCAAAAGACATAGTCAACTCGATGAAATTATCTTTCAGCTCCTGTGGTATTTCTAATCTTATGCACCACTGGACCCTGTATTGTAGCGGACCGACAGAATCCATGGTAGAAATATAGCATAATTAGGCACAAAATGCTGGAGTAATTCAGCTGGTCAGGCACAGAGTTGCTCCAGCATTTTGTGTCTATCTTCGGTGTAAATCAGCATCTGGAGTTCCTTCCTGCACTAAAAATATAGCAAACCTGATTTTCATCAAACTGGCCTCGCCTCCTTAACCCACGTCCCCAGAAGACTGCAGTTGTTCTTAAAGCCGCATTCACAATGTAAACTTTTTGCAGCAAGTTAATGGATTAGTTAAACTGAAATGTCAGTTCAAATGATATTTAACTTGACATCTTTCCACTGACTAATAAAGGGAGGTTTGGTTATCTGACTAATAAATGATAAACCGGCTTTACATCAATAATATTTTAATTTTTTGTCATACGTAACGTGCTGAAGTTCAACCATTGTGAATTTTAAATGATTGTTTTCTCCTTATGCAGCCTGAAGCCTTGTGCTGTCGTAGTCGACACGCAGACACGCAGGAGATGTGTTTTTAATCCCCAGCATGCCAGGCACACAGCAGGAGACCCCCTGTGTCCGGGAGCTTTGCTTGTTTGTCAGTGCTGGAGTTACTGGTGGTTCCCAATCCAGAAAGCTTTGAAATGCACTGTGTCGTAACTGGGAAATATATTATCTCTTCCCTAGTGACATCTCAACCCTCAGAACATAGGGACAAGAAAGAGATCTATCAAAATATCAAGGCAAATCTTATAAGCTGCAGCATTCAAAGATGAATCTGTTAAGGTCTGATACAGAATTTCCAGATTAAAAACACTATTGCAATACACTTCATTTGCCCCTGTGGTTTTGGGGAACATCTAATTTGTTTGAATATTAAGCGCTATATTTTTGGTAAATGCACTGAATGGATCTTAGTGCATTCGAGGATTACAACCAGCACTAAAGAAGCTCCAATACACCTCTTAATGGTACGGCCATGGCTCAGTGGTTACGTTTCGATGTAGGTTTAAGTTCATTATTGTCACATGTGCTGAGGAACAGTGGAAATCATTGTTTCGTATGCTATCCTAACAGGTTAGTTATGCCATACATTGATAAACCAGTCCAGACTCAAGTACAATATACAGTGAACACTCGTTTTAACGGACCTCTTTATAACGGATTTCGGTTATGGTGGTCGGGCTTACCAACGACTGCTGATGCCACCCCAGCTCATGCCACCTCACAGGCTGCTTAAGGCCCCGGCTGCCCACGCCAACCCTCACCACTCCCGCAGACCCCACACCCACCCCTTGCTCACACCGCCTCCCTGGCTGCTTAAAGACCCAGCTATAAAAACTCAAGTACAAGATATGGATTGATGAGCACGGGTGTCAGGGGTGATGGGGAGACGGCAGGAGAATGGACTCGAGTGGGTGAGATAGATCAGCCATGATTGAATGGCGGAGTAGACCTGATTTCTGCTCCCATCACTTATGAATAGAGCAAAGGGGAAGACACAGAGTGCAGAACAGAGTTCTCAGAACAGTTCCAAAGACAACCAAAGGAACAACATACTGATAATGACCAATTGGTCCTTGCTGTGATTGTAACTGCAGTCTCGGCACCACAATTTAAGCCTAAATTCACTCGCTGTCTCACACTCCATCATGTACAATGCAGCATTTCAGTACGAACACACTTCAGCTTAATGAATGATGAAACTGTGCTGGCATCTTAAAAGTACAAACACAGCTCAATTTTGCATGACTTGATCAATTGGAATGTGGCAGAAAACAGTTTCAGCTTCATTATAGACCACCTAACTAGCGTGATTTATTAGAAAGTCTTAAGCCCAATGTCTCAAAGTATCTTATGGGGATTTGAGCAGTAAAAAGACATGGGGTTGCAGAGGAATCAATGCTGAAAAGAGATTTCAAATTTGACTCTCCGGTTTTCAATTCAGTAAACACCAATTATATATAAGTGGTGAATCTGTGGAATTCTCTGACACAGAAGGTAGTTGAGGCCAGTTCATTGGCTATATTTAAGAGGGAGTTAGATCTGGCCCTTGTGGCTAAAGGTATCAGGGGGTATGGAGAGAAGGCAGGTACAGGATACTGAGTTGGATGATCAGCCATGATCATATTGAATGGCGATGCAGGCTCAAAGGGCCGATTGGCCTACTCCTGCACCTATTTTCTATGTTACTATATAAACAGCCACGGCAGAGAGAAAAGAAAGAACAATCAAAGTGACCTGCGTAAACGTAATCAACACCAAATTCAGAAAATATTGACAATTAGGTTGAACAACGAGGTCTTCCCTATTTAAAATGTTTCATATTTTTCAGAGCAGAAAATTGTGCACATCACGAGCATTGTTGTGCCTGCTCCAAGTTCCATGATAGGTGGGAAGACTAGGCATGTTTAGCACAGTGCCATTGGTAAACAAAGACACAAAGTGCTGGAGAAACTCAGCAGGTTAGGCAGCATCCCTGGGGAACACTGTGGACATCTCTGCCACAAAAGGCAGTGGAGGCCAATTCATCAGATGTATTCAAGAGAGAGTTAGATTTAGCTCTTAGGGCTAAAGGAATCAGGGGATATGGGGAAAAATCAGGAACAGGGTACTGATTCTGGGATGATTGAATGACGGTGCTGGCTCGAAGGGCCGAATGGCCTACTCCTGCACCTAATGTACATGTTTCCATGTTTCTAATACGGATAGGTGACATTCCGGGTCGGAGATGCTGCCTGACCTGCCGTGATACTCGAGCATTTGGGTGTCTGTTTTTTTTTTGTAAACCAGCACCTGCAATTCCTTGTGTGGCCATTTGTACACATCTCTCTCAGTGAGAGGGTCTGAAGAAGACAATCAGAAAATATGCCTCCCTTCACAGAGTGCGTTCAAATGCGTTTAGCAGGAAGGATCAATTCTTCGGACTGAGAACTTGAAAATAGCCACACAATCCAGAGGCACTACGAACCAAATTCAATTCTAGTAATCCCAATTCTCAGTGGCAAATGAATTGAGATTTCAATTATTTGCGGGGCCCAAAACCAGTTTTGCAAGATAAACTTCTCTGCATTCCCTATATGCCCCAGCCTTTATTCGTAATATTAAACTGCTATTCAGGATACAGCTCAAACATATCACCAATACAATACAAAGGTTTCATACAAAATTAATGGATACAAATTGCTTGAAAATTTCAACAGCAGTTTGCATCCGCAAACAATGATTTATCTGGAGGTTATATCAGTTTTGGTCCTGACACAATATAACCAACCTGTAGGTCCCATTCGGCTTGGCCAAGTGTCTCGAGCTGGAAAAATAAAAATAAATGCGCAAACGTACTTACTTCCTCAGAGCACAATGAGCATTCTGCCACGCACTCCACACATAACAGAAGCAAGTGTCCCTCCACGGTGGACCCAGTGCTAATCTTCACCACTCTATTCGCAAGAACCCTAAGAGCATCACATATCCTGTCCAGCGAGTTTGTTCCATTCAAGTGAAACTCTGGGCACGAAATTTACAACATTTTCTAAGTTGTTTGCCTTCCTCCCTTGTGGTGTCGGATAACATCCCAAAAATTCCCCAGGCCAGCATCAATATATATATCTGATCTTCAGCTTAGTGACGAGGAATGTATAATTGACTCTATGCAATCAACACAGCAACAGCATGAACCTGCACATTGAGACCATTGCTTATCAATCATCCCACAACCCTCCCCCCCCCCCCCCCCCAAAAAAAAAAAATCTGCTCCCATAGAATTCATCTCTTAAACGACTTCTGTTTCTTGTTTTTGTTTTGTTGTCCCCGGGATGTTTAAAAGTCTGGAGTAGGAGCTTTGGCTAAGTGAGATAAAAAGGCGTTGCTCGGTATTACAATTCCATCCACACAGTCATCAAGGGCCTTCGTCTAAAGACAGTCAGTCACCAGAGATGGCAATCTGCTGCGGTGTGCATAGCTTGATGGACTGCGGGCGGGACTATAATCAACTCTTTGAATGATTGCTCAATTTTGCAGCGGTACGCGGCGCCTCGTCTCCGCAGCTCGCAACTGTTTATTTTAACTGCGCTGAGAATGGCAAAGAGTCCCGCCTGTCTTGGTGTTCCTCAGGCCCTACTGAGGCAATTTAATAGCCTCCAGACCCAAGTCAAGGATTGTGTTACCATTAAGAACAATACTTATACTATACTCCATTTCCTCCAAAAGAGGTGTCTGGACATGTATCCACGCTTATGTCAGTCTAACTGGGATGATTTACACCTCCCCACAGTGTGTGCGTGTGTGTGTGTGTGTGTGTGTGTGTTTGTGTGAGAGCTGCTCTAAATTGGACAGCTCGCTTGACACAGAATGGGGTCGATATTGCATTACAGCAATAGTTGTGTGCAGTGCATCTGCTTCCTTGATCCCTACCCAGGGAAAGCAGTGGTTGTGCCCGGATAACCAGAATCACTAAAGTTGAACCACTATTCTCTTTGTTGCCATCACATACAATCATAGGCTGTTAAAAGCTGCCCTCCCAGCCTTCAACAATACAAGTGGCTGGTTGTTAATCCACCCCTTGGGTCAAGCTTAGTTTATCTGTACAGCCAAAAGTTCGAAGCAGCGTTCAGCAGGCAAACGCTATGTTATTTTTGCCCTAAGGAAGGGAGGTCATTCTTCAATGTCGACATGTCTTCGGTTGCTGGCTCCGAACTTCTTGCCTCTGGTAAGAAGTCCGTTTCAATTTTTTGAAACAAGGAACAGCAGATGCAGGCTTACAAAAAAAAAAAAGACGCAGAGTGCTGGGAGTGACACAGAGGGTCGGGCAGCATTGCTGGAGAACATGGATAGGTGGCTTTTCGCATCGGGACCCTTCCTTCAACTGAAGAAAGGTCCTAGCCTGAAAAGTCACCTATCCATGTTCTCAGTCTCAAGAAGGGTCTCGACCCGAAACGTCACCCCTTCCTTCTCTCCGGAGATGCTGCCCGTCCTGCTGAGCTACTTTCGCATTTTGTGTCCATCTTCGATTTAAATCAGCATCTGCAGTTCTTTCCTACAATGGTGCTGACTGACCTGCTGAGTTACTCCAGCACTTTGTGTCTCTCCCCCTTTTCCCCCTCACAATATCATTAAATCTGAACTGTTGTGATGAAGATCGAAGTACCCAGCTCTCTGATATTCTCGGTTAAGGACTTTTGCTGGCATATTGAGAGTAGATTTTTGTTAAAGCGGCTTTTGTTGATGGGACTATTGGGGACAGACTGATCTGATTTGCTGCAAAACCGCAGACAAACTGACAAACGCACACACTGCTGGAGTGCAATGGGGTTTCAGCTAGCAGGACGTCTGCCATGGCAAGAACTTTAAAAGATGTGTATTTTTTGGCTTTTTTTTTTGCGCACCCTTCCGCCAATCTACCACAGAACTTCGTGTTTAAGACGGAAAGACGGAACTGCAGATGCTGGAAAATCGAAGGTACACAAAAGTTACAACGCTGTAGATCAAAGTGAGCCATTCAGCCCATCTTTTACTTTCATTCTGGCACTTGAACCAACTTGCCTAGATGTGTAGGTAGGAGCTGCAGATGCTGGTTTACACCGAAGATAGACACAAAAAATGCTGGAGTAACTCAGCGGGTCAGGCAGCATCTCTGGAGAAAAGAAATAGGTGATGTTTCGGGTACCCTTGTCTAGATGTTCATTAATTATTACTGGGACTCTGTTTTTCTTCCAATAACTTGTCTGCTATCTCCACGTGTGCTTTGTCAACAGGTCGATCTAGATGCGTTGGGTTTCTAAACCAATAACCCAATGGGAAGAATGTGGTCATCAGGTCCAAGATGCTCCTGGCATTGCTACACTTGGCACAAGTGTGTCCGCTCCTGCACAAGGACGGGCATCCCAGCCATTTTGCATTTCATTGAGAAATTTAAGATCAATTGTGTCCATAGGAATGTATGAATTGTTTCCATAGGGATGTGATGTACAAGCCTCAAGAAACATTGGGTAGTGGGGGGTGGGGCAGGCGAAAGGTAAGACATAAGTCCTCTTCCTGTTGGTCATCTTTGTGTAGAAACAAGGAATTGCAGATGTTGGTTTGCACAAAGTGCTGGAGTAACTCAGCTGGTCAGGCAGCATCGCTGCAGAACATGGTCAGTGTGCATTATGGTTTACCTTCCAGGCAAATGCTTTTCTTCCACCCCTTGTAGATTGATACATTTATGTGACATTCCTCAATTTAACAAGTTAGTCATGGAGGCGTTCTACTTACAGTAAACCTCTGCTGAAGCAATGAATAGAAAAATATCTCATAAACGCTCAAAATGTTTTTGTACCCCGTCATCACCAGGCAATTTTAGTTTTGTGTTTTAACATTCAAAAGATGAAAAGCATTAAAAATATAACAGCAAGTTCATTAGTTAGGATGGAAAATGAGTTTTCCATGGTAAATGGATGGGAGCTATGTTACTCCAGCATTTTGTGTCCATCTGCAGCTCCTTCCTGGAGCTTGGATATCATGACCCGAACTCGATAATTAATACGTCAAATCATCAATATGAATTTAGTTCAGGGTGCAGCTAATACGCAAACTAAATGTCATCTTAGGAACTGACACCTTACACACTGAACGTGATGGAACAAAAATACATTTCATCTCGGGTAACTTTGCTTGCTCACAGTGTGCGTGTGTGATATATAGCAACAAGGTCTCTGGTTCAACATCTGCTGATGGGCTAACTTTGATGGCCACAGTTGAGAAACTATCGCAACATTTCAGAAACATTTAGACAGGCGCATGGATAGGGCAGGTTGTGGGCAAAATGCAGGCAGGAGTAGCGTAGGTGGGACATGTTGGGCGGTGTGGGCAAGTTGGGCCGAAGGGCCTGTTTCCATGCTGTGTGACTTTATCACTCTATAACTCTCTGCGCCACATTGGATGAAGAGGCCAAGCCCCATATTGTCCCCCAGGGTTAGGGGAGTGCAGACACACATGGGTGACAGCTGGCACCGTGTCAAGACAGATCGCCTCGTTCTTAAAAATCTTCACAGGGTGCCCCTATGTGCTTTATCAAGTATTTGTGTCAGTGAAGTTGCAGCTGTAACTTAGATAACAATTAAATCTTGCACAATTATCTCTTTCACTGACCAGTTGGCATTTTCTATTAAAACAAAATGGCGCACGGGATTGGCATCCAACCATCCATCTCAACATTCCCTCCGAATGTTAACGTTCCAGTCTGAAGAATGGCTCCGACCCATTACATCACCCATCCTTACTGTCCAGAGATGCTGCTTGACCCACTGAGTTACTCCAGCTCTTTGTGCCCATCTTCAACCTTCCCTCTACTACTCCACTTTGGGACACCATGGCCATAGTGGGCCCCTTCTATAGGATGCACTGCATCGGTCTGCCAGGGCTTTTCAACATCAACTCCCAAAACCACAATCTTTGCCATCTAAACATACGAGGACATCTGTCCCATGGAAACTTTTCACTTCCAGATTTTTCTCAATGTAAAAACTTGCCCAGTGGGTATAATGGCAAAGAGTTTTACCTTGGACTTGTGGCACTGTTGGACATCTTGAAAGCCTAACTCCCAAACAAAGGATTCAACGAAAAGCAAGTGGTGACATGTTTTCTTCTCTTTTCCCATCCTTTTTCCCCTCTCTGTATCTGAAAGGTCATAGACCAGAAATATTAACTCTATTTTTCTTTCCACAGATGCTACCTGATCTGCTGAGAGCTTCCTGGATTAACTTTTTTTTTAAAATAAGGTGAAATTTCCAGAGGATGGAGAATAAACTCAGTTCCTCTTTGCAAATGTCTGTCACAACCAGCTGAGAGCAGGCATGGCCTTAGTTTAGTTCCCATCTAAAAGATAGCACTGCCAACTGGGCATTGCTTCCTCATTACTGATCAACCCAATGGTCCTTCAGGTGGAGGTACTGTGGTGCTTCCTTGAACTGTTCGACTCCACATTATGAAGATGCACCAAGAATGCTGTTGAGTAGGGAGTTCGAGGACTTTGCTCAGCAACAATGAAAGAATATGGACGCAATGTAATAAGGATGTCATGCTGAGGCACTGGTCAGACCGCATTTCAAGTATTGTGAGTGGTTTTGGGCCCCATATCTGAGGAAGGATGTGCTGGCATTGGAGAGGCTCCAGAGGAGGTTTACGAGACTGATCCCAGGGTTGAGTGGGTTAACATATGATGAGCGTTTGACGGCACTGGGCCTGTACTCGCTCGAGATCAGGAGAATGAGGGGGGGACCTCATTGGAATTTACTGAATACTGGATAGAATGGATGTGGAGAGCGTTTTTCCACTAGTGGGAGAGTCTAGGACCAGAGGCCACCGCCTCAGAATAAAAGGACATGCCTTTAGAATGGAGATGAGGAGGAATATCTCTGGTCAGACAGTTGAGAATCGGTGAAATTCATTGCCACAGAAGGCCATGATGTCCAAGTCAATTTTTAAGGCGGAGATTGATAGGTTCTTGATTAGTATGGGTGTCAAGGTTTATTGGGAGAAGACAGGAGAATGGGGTTGAGATGGAAAGGAAGTTCAGCCATGATTGAATGGTGGAGTAACTTGATGGGCCGAATGGCCTAATTCTGTTCCAACAACTTATGAATAATGTTGTACGTCGAAGTTGGGATGATGTGCTTCTTGGAAGACCATCTTCATTCAGGTGTTAACCATATAACCATATAACAATTACAGCACGGAAACAGGCCATCTCGACCCTTCTAGTCCGTGCCGAACACGTATTCTCCCCTAGTCCCATATACCTGCGCTCAGACCATAACCCTCCATTCCCTTCCCATCCATATAACTATCCAATTTATTTTTAAATGATAAAAACGAACCTGCCTCCACCACCTTCACTGGAAGCTCATTCCACACCGCTACCACTCTCTGAGTAAAGAAGTTCCCCCTCATGTTACCCCTAAACTTCAGTCCCTTAATTCTCATGTCATGTCCCCTTGTTTGAATCTTCCCTACTCTCAGTGGGAAAAGCTTTTCCCGGTGTTATCAAACGTTCTTCTTATATTTTCAGCATTTGAATTGGAGCACCATCAAACCTCTCAGCTCCAGAAAATATAAGGCCAACCTATAGTTTCTCGCAAATCAGAGCTGTACCAACCTACCTATTTAAAGTAGGTTGGTACAGCTCTGAATCTGCACAGTAATATGAGCAATGAAAACATCGCATCCATATTTTAGATAAAGATGCTGTTAGCTTTTTTGATTACTTTGTGTATCCATCCTGTTTGTTTATCTGTGTACAAGAACATCCAAATTACTCCCCTCACCACTTCAAAGATTCCAGTCTTTCATTGCTAAGAATACACCAATGTCTCTTACAGATCCATAGTGAATATTCCTAAATTCCCCTTTCAGTTGTAGTTCTGTTAAGAAAGTGCACACCAAACATCCCATTGTGCATCAGCACTCTAGATGAATCGAATACAACAGCAAATATTTCCCAACAGTGCTTCCATAATATTCAAACAATTATGATGTAGAGGCTTCTGACATTTTCCTGGATCAAACTTCTGCTGCAAGCTCAGGAGAATATTACTCAGTAAAAAAGACAGCAAAGATTAGAGTAGCTTTACCCCGGCTGTTGAAAACAAATGCTTCGAATGATTGAACACTTGAAGCATTACACATTGCTTATTTGTGACAATTTCAGATAAAACAATTTTTTTTTGACATCTGGGATTTTCTACATCCATTTGTGTGAATTTACTTATTTGCCCAGAGAATCCAGTACTGAAGAAGGGTCTCGACCTGAAACATCACCGATTCCTTTTCTCCAGAGATGCTGCCCGACTCACAGTGTTGTCAGACAACTGAACGATCCTCCCAGAAGCCAGACTGCAGTGTTGATCTTCCAACCTACCTCATTGTGAACCATGGACTTTTCCTCTGTAACCGTAATGCTACAAGTCTGTAAAACTATATTCTGCACTGTGGTATTTTTCTCTTTGCACGGCCTGTAGTTCTTGTGCATGGCTTGATTGCACTCACGTACACCATGTTTTGACTGGATAGCACACAAAAGCTTTTCACTCTATCTTGGTAACGATAAACCATATTATCTTGCACTAAAACGTTATTCCCTTTATCGTGTATCTGTATACTGTGGACGGTTCAATTGTAATCATGTATAGGCTTTCCACTGACTGGCTAGCACGCTAAAAAAAACGTTCACTGCACCTGATGACAAACTAAAGTAACTAATGGCATCAGCTAATTACTTTAACCAGTTCAATGTTGGTGTTAAAATAACTGTACCTGGAAAATCTAGTCTTTGCCGGCACATAAATTATGATGAACTCCCAGCCACAGAAAAATCCTCCTTTGTTATGTTCAATGTATAAGCAACATTTCAGTAAACTTTAGTCTCTTAAATTCTATTTCCTCTCACTAATTTTTCGGTTCCTACATACATACGTTCCTGTACAAAATTCAGCGGGCCTTGACTGACCTTGTTTTAGTTATAACTGCATTATTTTAACCAATCTCTGCCTCCCAATGAGTAAGTCCAGATTTTGTCTCGTTCTGTACAGTTCCCAAACTATTCCGGTATCTATCCCCTTCTCCTTTAATTAGTTCAGCTCTATCTTTTCCAGGAGAGATCCAGGACTGCACTCTGTACCCAGTGAGATTTGACCAGGTCTCTGCACTGTGGCAAGATAAAGTCCCTCAATCTTCACTCTAATCTACTTTCCATGGAACTAACATTGCTTCCTCGACAGCTGTCCAGCATTGATTTGATGGCTGAGCAAACGATCTACTCCAATTCCACATCCCTTTCATCTCTTATCAGTATTTTTTCGTTAAGCCTATAATCCCTCGGTTTATTGCACATCCCTAAGAGCATGACTTTACACTTAGCTGCATTAAATAGCAACAGCCAATTGTCAACCCACTATACCACCTACTCTGCCATCTCTCTCCAGCTCTCTCTCTCTCTCTCACACGCACACACAGTTTCTGACTAGTTTGTTCCTGCACCACCTTTATAAACCATCCTGTTGTTTTCTGCCATAGTTGGGAAGATATCAATGGACATTCTCCAAGGGTGGACTGCCATGAGGGAGGGGGAAGAACAATCGAGGACCCGGCGTTTGGGTACTCTGCTTGCACTGACCAAATAAAAACAATTCACATTTTCAGATGCAAAGCGTGAGTTTCGCGAGGAATGACTAGAACAGAATAAATCTACCAATTAGATTTTTTTAATACTCTCTCTAAGATGCTGGTGGTTGTATACAGCTCGAATGGCGAGTTAAGACTTCCAAAGGAACCTGGATTGGAGTAGTTCTGATCAAAAGGGTTTACAATGATACCATACCATCCAACAACATCACAGTGTCGTCGCGGTAGAGGTACTATCTTACAGCGCCAGAGACCCAGGTTTGATCCTGACTACGGGTGCTTGTCTGTATGGAGTTTGTGCGTTCTCCCCGTGACCTGCGTGGGTTTTCTCCGAGATCTTCGGTTTCCTCCCACACTCCAAAGATGTACAGGTCTGTAGGTTAGTTGGCTTGGTATAAATGTAAAAATTTATCCCTAGTGTGTGCAGGGTAGTGTTAATGTGCGGACGTCGCTGGTCGGTGCGGACACGGTGGGCTGAAGGGCCTGTTTCCGTGCTGTATCTCTAAACTAAACAAAACTAAACACCAAAGAGGAGGAGAACCGTGCAAAAACATTGCCCGCAGCTTTGGGTTAACAATTAGGATTGGGCTGAATGCAATCTGACAAATTATTTCTTTCTTTGTGAAGAGAGATGTATTCTCAGTGTAATTCTATAGCTACAGTCAAGTCCTGAACCTCCAGAAGTCCCCTTGGCCTGGACGTGTGATTGACAACTACACAAAGCCCAGATGAAATTCCTAATTGGCAATCAAGACTTTTTGAAGCTCTGAAGTCTTTCCTGGTATAATTCAACTAAATTGAACAGATGCCACTAAGCTGAGAATGGGCTCAGGCAGAAAGAGTCAGTGCAACATTCGAGCGCTAATTCCATAAAGGGCCTGTCCCACTTTCACGACCCAATTCACGACCTCTGCCGAGTTTGCCCTTGACTCGTACTCGCAGCCTGGTCGCCACGAGGTCGTAGGTAGGTCGTAGTAGGCCGTGATGCTAGTCGTAGATACTCGTGGCATCAAGTAGGTCGGGGCGTTTTTTTCTAGCCTGATGAAAAATGTCCACGAGTAAAACAGGTCGTGAATTAGGTTGTGAAAGTGGGACACGCCCTTAATTCTAGCAGGGAGCCGCACTCCCCAGGAACGAGAGAACACCGGTTTGAAAATCTCTGTTCTTCAACTAATATACCCCGCTGAAGCAAATGGTCATAGAATTTAACTGAAACCAAACCACAATAACTTTAGTTGAAATTGATATACAATAGGTAAATAACAGCCTAACCAAGGTAGCAACTGGGGTCCCATAGCAATTATGTAAACAAGCAGCTCAGAGACAAGTACTGTATGGAGAAACACAACCAGGTAAGAGAGCATTCTATCTGAACAACAATATTATAATAGAATTTACGTGTAAGACTGGCAATGGCACAGCGGTAGAGTGGCTGCCTTACAGCGTCAGAGACCCAGGTTCAATCCTGACTATGGGCCCTGTCTGTATGGAGTTTGCATGTTCTCCCTGTGACCTGTGTGTGTTTTCTCCAGGAGCTCCGGTTTCCTCCCACACTCCAAAGATGTACAGGTTTGTAGGCTAGTTGGCTTTGGTAAAATTGTGAGTTGCCCCGAGTGTTTGTGGGATAATGTTAGTGTGCGGGGATCGCTGGTCGGCTCGGACTCGATGGGCCGAAGAGCCTGTTTCCGCGCTGTATCTCTAAAACTAAAAACTAAAGTAAGTCAGAGAGAGCCCAGTTATCTTTACAAACGACAGGGCCCCCATCGGTGAACACAAAGCCAGCACAGCAGCGGTGGACACTATACAATGTATGGAGACCAGGATTTATTTGCAAGCAACAAAAACAAACCTGGTTGCCTCTTCATTCATCGATTCAATCAACAACGAGTTAAAATAGGTCCATTATTTCAGTCAAACTTGGGACATTTCTGACCAAACCCACATGAGCTCCCCTTCCCCTTCCCCTTCCCCTCCCCATTCCTATTCCAATACTGACCTTTCTGGCCCGGGGGCTCCTTCACTGTAAGAGAGAGGCCACATGCAAATTGGAGGAACAGCACCTCATATTTCGCTTGGGCAGCTCATAACCGAGCGGTGTGAACCATGATTTCTCCAATATCAAATAACCCCTGCATTCCCTCCCTCCCCCCTTAGTCATCCAACTAGTTTCACTTTCTACATCCTTGTATCCCTGCGGTATCACCTCACCCCCCCAGCCAACAATGGGCCATTATGAGCTTCACCCTTCCTTGGCCATCCTTGGGCCTGCTTTGCTCTGACCTTTTCTTACCTACAGGTCCCTCCCGTCTACTCTCAGTCTGAAGAAGGGTCCCCACACGAAACGTCACCCAATCCTTTTTTTTCCAGAAATGTTGTTGGATCCATCAAGTTACTCCAGCGCTTTGTGTCTATCTTCGGTATATAAACCAGCATCTGCAGTTCCTCTCTGCATACTTTTATTTACAGCTGTGCAAGAATGCCCGTTATTTTTGCAAGAATCAAAGGGATCATTCTGAATTACTCAGCTCTGAAGTTGAGCTGGAGAAGTGGCATAACTAACCACAAGGCAGCAAAGTTGCTACAAAGCTATGTTGCTATTTGGCTTAAAAATCATGTTCGTTAATAAACATCGTACACCAATCCTCCCAACGTTTCGGATTCATAATGTACAGAGACAAGCTGTGAGGTAGTAAATCTTGTTAACTAAGGTTCGCTGCACAGCTGTGAGTAATTAACGGCGGCATATTGTAGAAATGAGTAATAAATAAGCAAAGAGCCCGTCTGAAGCTTCTGCCAAACAAAATGGAGGCTCCACAGCCGTCTCATCTATTTGAGCCAAAACCTTCTGGGCTTCCACCTCTCTCTATTTCTTCCCATCAAACGGAAACCTTTTAATGTTTCACCAAAGGCAAATTCAAATCTCTGCATATTTTTAGCTCAGTTTTCCGTTAAACTGTGTGCTGAAATCCTAGAACACGTTGTCCTAACCTCTCTTCTGCAGAACCAGATTTTTCCTCTCATTTCAACTTTAGTTTCGACTTTAGAGGCACAGCGTGGAAACGGGCCCTTCAGCCGACCGAGTCCGGCCGATCAGCAATCACCCCACCCCATACACTGGCACTGCTGGGGACAATTTGCAACCCTGCAGAAGCCAATTAACCTACAAATCCGCACGTCTTTGGGATGCGGGAGGAAAGTAGAGCTCCCGAAGATAACACACGCGGTCAAAGGGAGAATGTGTAAACTTCGTACAGACAGCACTTGGAGTCAGGATCGAACCCGGGTCTCTGGCGCTATAAGGCAGCAACTCTACCGCTGCCCCATTGTGCCGTCCTACACTCTGTAAGGTCAAGGCAATGAATTGGTGACCGTGGGAAGTATAGGATTTTGGTGTGTGTGCTTTATCATCATTCCTTACAATGCTATGTACGACAGTGATTGCAACTTCTACTGAAGTGTGGATGGCCATTGGCTCACTAGAAGCTCATCCGCCCTGGGACAGGTCTTGTTTTTGGTCCTGCCGGGGGTCCACAGCCCCCTCCTCACCTGGCAAACCAGGTGGGGGAGACGGTTTAGTCGCCGACTAATGACCATGAAGCAGGTAGCACGGGATTACATGGTACCCATGGTGGGGGGAACTCCCCCCGACCTGACCTGAGAATTCCACATAACTCAAGTCTTAACAATCCCGAATGCGCGATGAGAAGGAATTGTTACTCTAACTGTTGAGGAATTACCAGGAAAATGTTCTGTACAGTCACTCCCAACAAACCACTACAAACACAGGGAACATGAACACCAAAAAAACATATACAGAATCTCCCCGCAGCCCAAACTCTCCCATGTAGTGAATTGACCGATTGATTGAAAGATGCACAGTGAAATGGGCCCTTTGGCCCACCGAGTCCACACAGGCCAATGGGTCAATGGTGCTTTTATTGTCATATGTGTGAAGTGCAAACACAGTGAAATTCTTTTTCATACAAACAGCCATCGAGCGATCACTAGTTCTATGTTATCCCACTTCCACATCCACTCCCGACAGATTAGGGACAATTTTACGGAGACCAATTTAACCCCTTACCCGCACGTCTTTGGGATGTGGGAGGAAACTGGAGCACCCAGAGGAAACTCGCGCGATCACAAGGAACACATGCAAACTCCACACGGACTGCAGCTGAGGTCGGGATTGAACCAGGGGTCTCTGGAACCATGAGGCAGCAGCTCTACCAGCTGTGCCACCAAGCCGCCCAAGATGTAAGCTTCTTCAAATGAAGGTAGAGTTTTTATTCTCACTGGAATTTGGTGGCAGATCCTGACTAAAGCTTGAGTTGATCTTCCGTCATTCACTGAGCTGTGTGTATTGAGGAATAGCCAATATGGACCATGTGTGGCCAAGCCTATGAAATTTAATATCCAGAGTTTAAATGAATAGAAGGTTACACTGGCTTCATTATAAGCATGCAATTCCTTCCCAACTCTGTGCATGCTGCTGATACAATTACTCACCACCCTTGCAAAGTCAATGCAAGGATGCGCTTCAAAGAAAGATGTTGTCTCCATCACTAACGGCCTGTGCCTTCTCTGTAGATGTCTCAATTGTCAGTTCAATTCATTGTCACGTGCACCGAGGTACAGTGTAAAGCTTTTGCAGCAAGCTAACCAGTCAGCAGAAAGACAATACATGATTACAATCGAGCGTTTAACAGCGTATAGATACATGATAACATTTAGTGCAAGGTAAAGCCAATAAAGTCCGATCAAAGGTAGTCCAAGTGTCACCAATATAAGGTAGTTAGTAGGTCAGGAATGCTCACTGGTTGTGGTAGGATGATTCAGTTGCCTGATAACAGCTGGGAAGAAACTGCTCCGGAGTCTAGAGGTGAGGGTTTTCCCACTTCTAGTGTAACCATGCATTGTCTTTCCACTGACTGGTTAGCACGCAACAAAAGCTTTTCAATGTATCTCGGTACACGTGACAATAAACTAAACCGAACCCTCGCTTCGTAACGCTGTACCATGTCCACAGATACGTAAAGAGTTGGAAGGTGCAAACCCAAAATACACAGCTCAAAATGCAAATGCATTTTAAAATTTCATGCAACGCTCACGGCAAGTGTCAGCGCAAAAATTGCGGCTTTATTTTTTTTAAATAATGACGGAGGTGGGGTCCACGCTGAAGTGTAGCTCTAAAATAAACGCCGTTCCTTGAAGCAGTTCGCTGCCGAAGCAAATTTGCCCGTGGTTACTTGCAATTAGGAGATATGGGACAAAGAGCAGGAAGAGACAGAGGCCTGCCAGACATCACTTAGCCTTCTCTGTAATGAAGCTCGCTCCAGCTCCCTGCAGGCACTGCAGTATTTATGGACAGAGCTACAAATGGTCGCCCAGTACATCCATCCTGTGCAGCAGTAGTGCCATGGGTGAGAATCTAACCGCCATCTCGGGTTAACGCAAGAGCGGTGGAAAATAAAAATAACACACAATTTCAACCACCACCACTCGTTATTCCTGCCAGCATATTGTTTTACGATAGTGAAGGAGAGAGGGAAAGAGGGGGAGATAGTGAGGGAGGGAGGGAGAGGGAGAGAGGGGAGAGGGAGGGGGGAGAGAGGAGGGGGGGAGAGAGGGGAGAGAGGAGAGGGAGAGGGAGAGAGGGGAGAGAGAGGGAGAGGGAGAGAGAGGGAGAGGGAGAGGGGAGGGAGAGAGAGAGGGAGGGAGAGGAGGGAGGGAGAGGGAGAGAGGGAGAGAGGGAGGGAGAGAGGGAGAGGGAGAGAGAGAAGGAGAGGGAGAGAGAGAGGGGAGGGAGGGAGGGAGGGAGGGGGGGAGAGGGAGAGAGAGGAGAGAGAGAGGAGAGGGAGAGAGAGAGAGGGAGAGAGAGAGAGAAGAGAGAGAGAGAGCCTTTGGGGAGAGGGAGAAGTAGCGGCAAGAGTTGAGAGTGAAAGCAAGTAGCGTCGAAAGCTGTCGAAATGTATATATCGTGCCATCTGGAAACAGTGTGATGTCCATGAGGCAGGTCTAGGATGGTGCAATTAGTGCCTTGGAAGTCAGGAATACCTGCGTGCTGTTCACCTGCCGCACCTTGTCCATCATAGCTGACAGCCTCTGGGATCTGACAGCAACTTTTAAACAAATAAATAGCAGTATTTTTAAAGCATTTAAACACCGACGCTTCCAGCCGGGTGCTGCACAGATCCAGCACTTCAGAAATAGTGCCAGTGAGAGACTTGCTGTCTGGCAGCGCGGCGAATGCCCGCTTTTACTATCGTCAGCTGCTCTGAGCTGCATCTGTATTAGTTCACCTCTCTGCACCCCCCCTCCCCCCCATCCCCCCTCCTGGGAGTGAAGCTGCCTGTTTAAGCAGAGGGAGGTCATTAGGGTGAGAACAAGCTGTCTTCTGACGTTATTCAAGCCAGAAAGCCCCTGTGGCCTTTGTCCAAAACAGTAACCCGATCAGTCTGACCGTGCCCCAGACCTTTGAAAGTAATCCCCGTGTCCGCGCAACAGTGTGTCGCTGAGGGCTGTTCTGAGCCAGGGAGATCAAAATGACACACGTTCCATCCTTGGACTTTTGCTGGTCTTGCTCATTGCGTTAGAGCTGCTGGCTTCAGTGTTCCCCAGTCAGCCACAAAATGCTGGAGTAACTCAGCGGGACAGGCAGCATCTCTGGAGAGAAGGTATGGGTGACGTTTCGGGTCGAGTACCTTCTTCAGACTCGTTAGGGATAAGGGAAACGAGAGGTGCAGAAGATGGTGTGGACTGAGAGTGGATGAGGGGGGTGGCAACAGGAGTAGACCATTCGGCCCTTTGAGCCAGCATCGCCACTCACTGTGATCATGGCTGATCATCCACAATCAGTACCCCATTCCTGTCTTCTCCCCATATTCCTTGACTCCACTATCTTTAAGAGCTATATCTAACTCTCTCTTGAAAGCATCCAGAGAATTGGCCTCCCAATGCCTTCTGAGGCAGAGGATTCCATACATTCACAACCCTCTGTGTGAAAAAGTTTTTCCTGATCTCTGTTCTAAATGGCCTACCCCTTATTCTTAAACTGTGGCCACTGGTTCTGTGGGCAATGCATGAGAGCCTGGGTTAATTTTGCATTTATAATTCAATGACTCCTGCTCAAGAGAGTGTACAGTGTAAGGAAGGCACCCATGGAACTGATGCACTACAATGTTCAGAACTATATATTGCACCATGCATCTTCCCCGTATCTACTGCATTGAGTTTGACTTAATACATTTATGTTTAGTTTAGTTTTAATTTAGAGATACAGTGTGGAAACAGACCCTTCAGCCCACCGAGTCTACGCTGATCAGTCTGCGATAAACAGTACATTAGTTCTTACGAGGGACAATTTAGTCAAGCCAATTATTCTACAAAGCTGTGCAGGAAGGAACTGGTTTACACCGAAGATAGACACAAAACGCTGGAGTAACTCAGCGGGTCAGGCAGCATCTCTGGAGAAAAGGAATAGGTGACGTTTTGGGTCGAGACCCTTCTTCAGACCTATTCCTTTTCTCCAGAGATGCTGCCTGAACCGCTGAGTTACTCCAGCATTAACCTACAAAGCTACATGTCTTTGGAATGTGGGAGGAAACCGGAGCACCCGGAGAAAACCCACATGGTCACAGGGAGAATGTACAGACAGCTCCTGTGGTCAGGATCGAACCCAGGACTCTGGCAACATTGTGCCACCCCATGGTATATATGATCAGCTTGGACAGCATGCAAAACAAAGCTTTTCACAGTACCTTGGTACACGTGACAATAATATCAATAAACGCAAGGACAAAATTAAAAGTAACTGCGATATATCCCGAGGAGTCAAATCCTCAGTCAGTATCCGGGCTCCACCATAGAAGGCGGCTGAAAGGCAAAACACCACGTGACCATGTCTCCCCTTAATGACCCCATGGCTGTTGGGCTTCCGTTCACCACCTGTTCATTGTAGTCGCTCAACTAAAAGTCTGGATTTATTTGTCTTCTTCTCCAACAAGGTGCGGCACGATGGCTGCAGCGGTAGAGTTGCTGCCTTACAGTGCTCACAGCGCCGGAGACACAAGTTCGACCCTGACTACGGGTGCTGTCTGTACTGAGTTTGTACATTCTCCCCGTGACCCCCGTTTGTTTTCTCCAAGATCTTTGGGTTTCTCCCACACTCCAAAGGCGTGCAGGTTTGTAGGGTAATTGTCTCAGTATAAATGTCAATTGTCCCTAGTGTGTGCCGGGTAGTGTTACTGTGCGGGGATCGCTGGTCGGAGCAGACTCGGTGGGCCGAAGGGCCTGTTTCCACGCTGTATCTCTAAACTGGATGAAGCCAGAGATTACTGACATGTGGTAGATTTATGGAGATTTCACAGAGTGAGGAAAAGAGCACTCTTGAAAAAGAGGCATGTGATAGAATTATGTTGCTAATGCAATTCTGCTTTTGACTTCAGGGAAAAAGCTTGACCTCCGCCTGGCATCTGTGTGGAAGAATTACACGAGGGGATCCTAGTCAAATACCGCACTGCGCTTCATCAGTCCCGCAAGTAGCCCTCAGGCAAATGTCTGGAAGTTTTGTAGTTAGTAACGTTGATCTCAAGGGGCCATATGGACAACTCCAAACTTCCATCCATTCAAGCAATTCCCAATGTACAAATCCATTTTAAAATTCATGTTTAACATAGGACGTCAACTGGACTCAGAAGTCGATCACAAATCTCTCTCCATCTTCAAGCAAACAGTAGAATGTTTTTGTCAAACAAATCCCAGGTGCCGTAACTAAATCAGAAATTCAAAAAGGTTGTTATGTTTCTTAATATCCCTAAATCATTTAGAGTTAAACGCAATTATTAAAGGCAAATCCACATCACTATAAGACATCTGTGTCTTTCGTGCAATGTTAGAATGAAGACTACTTTTGGGCCACACGGTAGCGTAGATGGTAGAGTTGCTGCCTCGCAGCGCCAGTGACCCAGGTTCGATCCTGACCTTGGGGGGCTGTCTGTGTGTGGAGTTTGCACGCTCTCCCTGTGACCGCGCAGGTTTTCTCCCACAAGCCAAAGACGTGCGGGTTTGTAGTTTAATTTGCCTCCGTAAATTGTCCCCAGTGCGCAGGACGTGGATGAGGAAATAGGATGATAGTTTGAACATGTGATCGATGGTTGATGTGGACACGATAGACTGAAAGCCCAATTTAAATGCTGTATCTCAGTTTACTTTTAGCTTAGACATACAGCGTGGAAACTGCATCTCTAAACAGTATCTCTAAACTAAACTAAACCAATGTTTTATGCGACCATTTCCTTATTGACAGGCTGGGGAGGACAAAGAACAGGCAATAATTTACAATCATTGTAAAAAAATCCGAAACCTTTCCCATGTATACTGTGCTGGGTAGTCCAGTCAATATTATTGCTTTGAATTATCTGCTCTCTATAAATGGACTACAGATGGAAAGATCAATTATAATCCTGTTTCATAACGGCATCTGAATAAAACAGTGATTTGAGGTAGTCTGAATGTTGAAATATCTGCCGCAGATTGGCACCAATTTAAACAATTAAATACTAACTGTACCCTGTTGATTTTCTATTAGGGATGTGAATTGCTGTCCACAAATTAAAAATACCTGATATTAGAGGACAATTTCGACCAGTTTTACTGAAGTCAACGTATCTCTCGATATTAATTATCTGTTGATGAACTGAATTAATAAATCCAATCAATTCTAAATAAAAGCTGGGAAACCTCAATCACTATTAAAGGCTGCTCCTTTCTCCATTTCGCTTAAATTTGTCCTCTGAAACAAAATACATCAGAAAGTGAACATAAACCTGTGAAAATTAACTTTGCTGTCCTCACTAATTTTAGGATAAACATGACATTTGGGAATCAAATAAAATTTAGAAAACTCAAAAGTGTATCTGATGCAAAATATCTGCTGCCCTGAGCAGCGGTAGAGTTGCTGCCTTACAGTGCCAGAGACCCGGGTTCAATCCTGTCTACTGGTGCTGCCTGAACGGCGTTTGTATGTTCTCTCCACGTGACCTGCATGGGTTTTCCCCGGGTGCTACTAAGACATACAGGTTTGTAGGTTAAGTGGCTTCGGTATAGATTGTAAATTGCCCCGAATGTGTAGGATGGTGCTAGTGTACGGGGAACGCCGGACGACGTGGACTCGACGGGCCGAAGGGCCTGTTTCCTGGGTCTGGAAATGACACGTTATTTTTTTCATGTTAAATGCAAACACTCGCATCCATGTGTATTACGAGCAATTGTTTTGCTTCTCATTGCAATCAATCCATTGCACTAAGTATACAAACGGTAATCTAAACTCTTTCCCGAGCTGCTCCGACAGTATTTCCCTCCATCTGACCTTTCAGCGGCACATCAAGATCAAGCTGACAGCTTGGCATTCACCTGAGGGCCTTATTAACCCATCTTCTCGCATTAGGCAGGCCGTCTCCAAGCGGCTCCGACCGAATGCAACATCGCTGACTGACAGCGGCTTAATTGAGGAGGACAAATGCAACATCCGCAGTAATCGCTTGCGGCTCTTCGGAGCGGCCCAGTTTCCAGTGTGTAACCCCCCCCCCCCCCCCCCCGAGCTCCAACACTCCGCAAACTGTCCGCACAACCCTGTCCTCCAAACCCAGCCCTGGCCACCCCGAGTTATCCGCCTGCCCCTTTTCCGGGGTTTACGTACGCGCCCGGATGTCCCTAGAGAGGAACTACGCGCTGTCCACGGACACCATGGGAGATTTCCAGGACCGCAAGAAGCATAGAAAATAGGTGCAGGAAAATAGGTGCATATCGAGCCAGCCCTGCTATTCAATATGATCATGGCTGATCTTCCAGAATCAGTATTTAAGAAGGAAACTGCAGATGCTGGAAAATCGAAGGCACACAAAAATGCTGGAGAAACTCAGCGGGTGCAGCAGCATCTATGGAGCAAAGGAAATAGGCAACGTTTCGGGACGAAACGTTGCCTATTTCCTTCGCTCCATAGATGCTGCTGCACCCGCTGAGCCTCTCCAGCATTTTTGTGTACCTTCCAAAATCAGTACCCTGTTCCTGCTTTCTCCCCATATCCCTTGATTCCGTTAGCCCTAAGAGCTAAATCTAACTCTCTCTTGAAAACATCCAATGGATCGGACAGTTGTGTAGCATTGACGCCTGGGAGCAGATGTTGTCAACTGCAAATATTAGAAATATGAACCGCCACTAAATAAACTTCCATCTGAGGATGCAAAGTTTACTTTATCAACATTTGTTGTTAAGAAACATGCGTAATTTCACATTCAGGATGTTTTGATAGTAAACAAAGTCCATCATAGTTTAAAATAAGGAGGTAAAAAATGTTGTGAAACCAAGCATTAGACATTGGTTGGGGTGTAAATTTAAAACCCAACCTGACCAAAGCCCAAGTACATATTTTTCTATGACTGACCAGAACATGACTGCCCAAGGGCCGAACCAAATTAGTTTAGTTTAGTTTAGAGATATAGCACGGAAACAGGCCCTTCGGCCCACCAAGTCCGCACCGACCAGCGATCCCCGCACACTAACACTATCCTAAACACACTAAGGACAAGTTACATTTAAACCAAGCCAATTAACCTACAAACCTGTACGTCTTTGGAGTGTGGGGGGAAACCAAAGATCTCGTAGAAAACCCTCGCCGGTCACAGGTAGAACGTATAAAAATTCCGTACAGACAGCACCCGTAGTCAGGATCGAACCCGGGTCTCTGGCGCTGTGAGGCAGCAAGTCGACTACCGCGCCACCGTCTCTCTCTTCTCAGAATATACACACACAACTCAAGCTTGACCCGCAGACCCCGATCGCATACACTTGCATCGGGTAACAAGCCTTTACTTCACTGTTGACTGTGACACAACCTGCTTCTTCAGAGATCAAGACAAAGTATCAAAGATCTGGGTCATCGGTGTCGGTTCTGGTTTATTCTGTGCCTTTTCAAACCTCTAGTTTCCCTCTCCCCTGACCCTCAGTCTGAAGAAGGGACTCGACCCAAAACGTCATCTATTCCTTTTCTCCAGAGATTCTGTATGACTCGTTGCGTTGCTCCAGCATTTTGTGTCTATGGTGTAAACTAGAATCTGCAGTTCTATCTTACACAAAGTATCCACCACAATCTGTGGAGTTCAATGTCTTCTCCATCAAGTGCTAGACCTCACGTTAAATGACTTTGGACGCTCTCCGTACATTTCTCAGGAGACAAGGATCGGCACCAAGTAATTTGGCATGAGCCAGCATGGTTACTCAAAGAGACACAGCCATTAGCCTGGCACGGCAGGGCTGTTCTTTAGAGTTTGGCATTGAAGCAATGTACTGAGGAAAAATGGCGAATGCAGTGCTTCACCCACCACCTTGCCCGATCTGAACAGGATGGCCTCCAGTTGCCAACGGAAAATTAAACTGAGAATGTGCTCGACACTGCCTGACTCACACGTCTAACTGCAGCATCTTGAGCATGAAAGTCGTCAACAAGCAAGCTGCCAGCACAATGCTGGATGACTTCCCAGCTCTCAGTTTGACATTTAGATGCCAAATTGCTGATGTTCAGTTGTTTGAAAATGCAGCTCGTTTAGTCCCAAAATTGGCGGAGGAGAATTTGCAGGAGGTTGCAGATGCACAGTCAATGGAGAGCCTCCAAGTCCTGACTATCATTTTTCAATCTGTTATTTTAAGGACGCCTGCGTCTCGCTCCAAGTAAATAAACCCACTGTTGCTGCATCCACTCCAGAGGCAAGGTCCTGGACCAAACCACCTTCTAGCTCCTAGTTGCCAACACATGTCCTCCACGCTCCAGCTTAATTTGATTGATTCATACTTCATTGTCACGTGGAATTGTTACGGTGAAATTCTTTGTTTTGCAGACAAAGGTCTTATAGAAGTAGATAAAATCACGAGAGGATAGATCGGGAAGATGCACAGAGTCTCTTGCCCAGAGTAGGGGAAATCGAGGACCAGAGGACATAGGTTGAAGATGAAGGGGAAAAGGTTTAATAGGAATCTGAGGGGTCATTTCTTCACACAAAGGGCAGTGGTTGTATGAAACAAGCTGCCAGAGGAGGTAGTTGAGGCAGGGACTATAAAAATATTTAAAAGACACTTAGACAGATGCATGGATAGGATAGTTTTAGAGGGATATGGGCCAAATGCAGGTAGGTGGGACTACAGAGAAACGTAGAAACATAGAAAATAGGTGCAGGAGGAGGCCATTCGGCCCTTTGAGCCAGCACCGCCATTCATTGCGATCATGGCTGATCGTCCCCAATCAATAACCCATGCCTACCTTCTCCCCATATCCCTTGATTCCACTAGCCCCTAATTATCTCTCTCTTAAATCCATCCAGTGACATGGCCTCCACTGCCCTCTGTGGCAGGAAATACCACAAATTCACAACTCTCTGGGCGAAAAAGTTTTTTCTCACCTCAGTCTTAAATGGCCTCCCCGTTATTCTAAGACTGTGGCCCCTGGTTCTGGACTCGCCTATCATTGGGAACATTTTTTCTGCATCTAACTTGTGCAGTCCTTTAATAATTTTATATGTTTCTATAAGACACCCCTTCATCCTTCTAAACTCCAGTGAATACAAGCCTAGTCTTTTCAATCTGTCCTAGTGTAGATGGGTCCATTTGGTCTGCATGGGCAAGTTGGGACAGTTTCAATGCTGTATGACTCTAAGATATATGACTGTAACCATTGACTACAGGGTCTATCCCAATGTTTAAGAAACAGTTAGACAGGTACAATGATGGGACAGGATTGGAGCGTTATGGGCTAAACGCAGGCAGGTGGGACGAATGTGGCTGGGACATGTTGGTCGGTATGGGCAAGTTGGGTTGAAGGGCCTGTTTCCACGCTGTGTCACTCTACAACTTTAATACACAAGTATGCAGGGTCGCGGCCAAAGTTACAAATGTATTCAATGCAGTCCTGATGGTCCCTCCTTCTCGCCCCACACCAGGGTCTGCGTTCTCGGCCACCTCCCCACGTCAGGGTCCCTCTTTGTTCTCGGCCACCTCCCCACGCCAGGGTCCCCCTTTGTTCTGTCAGCGGCCCCCCATTTCCAATCACAAAGTGATCTCAATGGCATACGGGTCAAAAGACCCAACGCACCAGCTTTAACCACAACGTGAATTGTATTATCTGGCCTTACATTCAACTTGGGGAATAAGGAACCCATGAATTCATCTGCTCGACTAATTTGAAAGAAGACACCAATTTTCATTTGGTGCACGTTGAGATAAATCAATTACATTTAAACTGTGGAATTAAAACGAGGACATTACCAGCACATCATCCTGAATTGAGTTCCCAACAACTGCAAAGTGGTTTGGGACCATGGTAATGAGCCAATGGCAATTTTAAGGCCTGCCAACCATATAAAGTGGTCTCATCCAGAACCTGGTGTTCCTATTAAATAATTAGTGAAAGGAAAAAAAAAAAACAGTTTTCAGCATAGTTTATGCTCATTGATAATAGCGTTTAACCCACAGGAACTAAAAATCTTGCTTCTGGGACATCTCTGCCAATGTTCCACTTCTTGCAGACCATCTTTGATGTCTGCAAATTTAACTGGCGAGCTCTTGAATTTCCATCCTGAGATTCATTACTTGCAAGTTGATAATCAAGAGTGGAACTAACAGTGCAACATTGATATATATTCAATTTAACGACACCACAAAACCAGTTGAACAATCTGCATTATGTATAGGAAGGAACTGCAGATGCTGATTTAAACTGAAGATAGACGCAAAATGCTGGAGTAACTCAGCGCGATAGGCGGCATCTCTAGAGAGAAGGAATGGGTGTCATTTCGGGTCGAGACCCGTCTTCAGAATTTGCACTCTGCAGTTTTCTGGAAACCTCTCATGAGAGATACAAACAGCACAGATGTTGTGCATTGCAAGGGCCTCCATAGCTGAGCAAGATGAGTGACTATTTCATTGGTCTTTGCTGTTGTTAGCTAAACTACAAAACAAAATGGTGCTTTTACCTTTTACCAGACTGTGAGGAGCAATTCGTAAGTACATGAACAAGATAAAAATAGGGTATACGAAGAACTGCAGTTGCTGATTTACAAAAAAAGACACAGAGTGCTGGAGTACCTCAGCAGGTCAGGCAGCATCTCTGGAGACGGGTGACATGGTGGCGCAGCGGTAGAGTTGCTACCTTACAGGGCCAGAGACGGGTTTGATCCTAACACTGGGCCGTTGTTTGTATGGAGTTTGTATGTTCTCCCCGTGACCACGTGGGGTTCCATCTGGTGCTCCTGTTTCTTCCCACACTCCAAAGACATACAGGTTTGTAGCTTAATTGGCTTCTGTAAGAATTGTAATTTGTCCCTAGTGTGTAGGATAGCGCTAACGTACGGGGATTGCTGGTCAGTGTGAACTCAGTGGGCCGAAGGACCTGTTTCCGTGCTGTATATCTAAATTAAACATGGATAGGTGACATTTTAGCTTGGGATCCTTCTTCAGACTGAGTGAAGATTGAATTAGCAGATCATACATATCATCATTTTTCATAAGTACCAGATAAAGAGGACCCTAAAATAGACCAATATTCATGTGTATTCATGACATACCCAACCTTTTCCCAGCAGCAATACTTCTCTGGCTGTTGTTGTCCAGCTCCACTGGTGCAGGTGCTAAAAGCATGATCACAGCGAGATACTAACGTTTGGCAAGGGGCTTGAATGCTTGTTTTAAGGATATTTTAAACAATGTTTCGCTACAAAACCCCAAAGGTTGTACGTCTCTCAGTCACAGTCGGTCCCAAAAATGTAAGATTTGACCATTAACCCTCATCAATCACCAGAGGTGGCCATTGAAGTGGCCTTGTGCATCAACAGATTTTGGGTGGGACATCTTTGCCAGAACACCTGAGTGAATGAGAGTGAGTGTCAGTGGGAGGATGAGAGTCGCAGTGGGAGGGGGTGAACATCAATGACTTCCGACCTCCTATCAGACTGTGACGTCCATTGTAATCAAACAATGAATGAATGAATAAGTTTATGAATGAATAAAGGTACATGTTATGAAGGTCCACGCATGACAAATGAATCCTCTACAACAGCGAGGGCAAGCGTAAACTGTGCAACCATTTCACCGAACATTTATGCTCTGCCCACCAAGACTAGCTGGATCTCCTGGTTGCTTTTTAACTATTTGAACTTCCATTGCCATTTCCATATTGACCTTTCTGTCCACCAAGCCAAAGTGAGGCCAAACATAAACTAGAACAGCACCTCATATTCTCTTTTCTGTAGCCGACGACCCAGTGACATGAACATTGAGTTCTCCAATTTAAAGTAATATACATCTACTCTTGATTCCCCCCCACCCCCCTTCCCTGTTTGCATGCATTTTCCGCCCAAACCTTGTCACCTTGGTCCTTTCTCCTTTCCCCTCCACCTTACACTCACCTGTGAGACTCGTCCATTTCCCTTAAATGCCAAAGATAGACACAAATTGCGGAGTAACTCAGCAAGACAGACAGCATCCCTGGACGGAAGGAATGGGTGAGGATTCGGGTCAGGTCCCTTCTTCAGACTGAGAGTCAGGGGAGAGGGAGTGATAGAGATATGGAAGGGTAAGGTATAGAACTTTTTTCGCCTCCCCTCTTCCATCCCTGTCCCTCCAATGACCTCTGGTTCTCCATTCCCTTGCCCTGGGCAAGAGACTCTTTGTGTGTTCAGCCAATCTATTAAGATCTGCGAAGATCAATAAATAGGTACAATGGAACAGAACATTCATCTTCATTCACAATCAATTGGCATCCATTCTCAAAGTCCCTTCACAGATTGAGCAATCCTATTGTTTGCAACCTCCAGAGAAAGTTCCCCAGAGAGGTCATCCAATACTATTCAGGTTATTTACCAATGGCACATCATAGAGCCAAACTTCCACATTGACACGAAGATAGACACAAAAAGCTGGAGTAACTCAGTGGGACAGGCAGCATCTCTGGAGAGAAGGAATGGGTGATATTTCGGGTCGAGATCCTTCTTCAGACAGGTTCGGGATAAGGGAAATGAAAGATAACGATGATGATATGGAGAGATAAAGAACAATGAATGAAATATAAGCAAAAATATAACGATGATAAAGGAAACAGGCCATTGTTAGCTGTTTGTTGGGTGAAAAGGAGAAGCTGGTGTGACTTGGGTGGGGGAGGGATAGTGAGAGAGGGAGTGCCGGGGCTACCTGAAGTTAGAGAAATCAATATTCATACCACTGGGCTGTAAGCTGCCCAAGCGAAATATGAGATGCTGTTCCTCCAATTTATGTATAGCCTTGCTCTGACAATGGAGGAGACCTAGGACAGAAAGGTCTACGTGGGAATTCGAAGGAGAATGAAAGTGTTTAGTAACCGGAAAATCAGGTGGGTGCAGGCGGACTGACACGTCAGTTTGTTGAAGAGAGCTGCACACAAAAAGCACAATTGCCGAAACTAAGCTGACTCTGGGCTATCATCAACATTTATCACGATCTCTGCGTAAAGTTGGGGGCATTTCTCGGAACTGCAGGTCTGCACAGTTCCCAAGCCCAGATTTCAAGCAAATTTAGCAAGTCCAGCCTTTTAATTTAAAAACTCCAGCCAATGGTCATCAAATGGAAATCGCAGAAAACATTAGCAGTGAGTGTTTCCTGGTGAAAATAACATTAAACAGGAGACATATGCAGCCCAAAGAAGCATTTTAAAAGTATATTTTGTCGTTACTGATGTACGGTAGCCAACAGTTTGGTCTTGTAATTCCCACATTTTTTTTTGGAGAGAACCACCTACTTAGCGGGGTCTTTGGCAGGACAGGTCCATGTGTCTTTTGCCATTATCAGCTTAATCAGAGTACAGCAATTTCTTTAGCCAGAAGGTGGTGAATCAGTGGAATTTATCGTGACGAGAAGGCTGTGGAAGCCAAGTCAATGGATATTTTTAAGGTGGCGATTGCCAGACTCTTGAATAGTGCAGATGTCAGGGGTTATGAGGAGAAGGCAGGAGAATGGGGTTGAGAGGCAATTGACAGATCAGCCATGATTGAATGGTGGAATAGACTTGATGGGCTGAATGGCCTTATTCTGCTCCAAGAACTTATGAACTACAGAGCCTACTAAAACCTATGGTTTAAGCCGGGGATAAAACAATAGTAACGTGGACAAGAGTCCAAAGGAACGCCCGGGAATGGCCTAATTCTGCTCCTTCTGCTGCGGCGGGAACTTTAAATCTTTGACCGCCGGCCTGCGGCCTACACCAGCCTGAAGCCGCGGTCACCGGTGGGGAAGAGCCAATTCTGGACTTACCTTGTCCTTTTACCATCTGGACGCCCGCAGCAACGGCTGTGGAGGGTTGAGGTCCCGACCACGGGGGGAAATGGAGGAGGACTGGCCAAATTTTGTGCCTTCCACCACAGTGATGAATGCTGTGGTGGATGTTTGTGTTAAATTTTTATTGTGTATTGTGTGTTCTTTATGATTGTACCACTGCTGGCAAATTCATTTCACTTGCACATTATGTGCAATGTGACGAATAAAACCGTATTGTATCGTATTGTATTGTAAAATAATGAACCTATGAGATGGGGAAGGCAGGGCAAAGCAAATGATCTGGAATTTAAAAGAAGACATCTGTATATTTTTAGTTCAGTTTAGTTTAGAGATACAGCGCGAAAAACAGGCCCTTCAGCCCACCGGGTCCGCGCCGACCAGCGATCTCCGCGTATTAACACTAGTCTACACACACTGGGGACAATTTTTACATTGACCAATCCAATTTACCTATTGGAGCGTGGGAGGAAACCGAAGATCTCGGAGAAAACCCACACGGTCACGGGGAGAACGTACAAACTCCGTACAGTCAGCACCCATAGTTGGGATTGCACCTGGGTCTCTGGCGCTGTAAGCGCTGTAAGGCAGCAACTCTAGCGCTGCGCCACCGAGGTGCCCATTCTCCCATTGTGTTGCAGCTTAGCGCTTGTTTCTGCCGTATTGCCTGGCGCATGATCCTTCACACAGAAGAGTGAACTGGCAAACAGTTGCTTCTGTCTGCAGTGAGCTGGTCTACCTTGGCTCCGCTTGGCTGATGCAAACATCATTTCAAGCTCTCTTAATTATTTATTCCAGTGGTTCGATGCTCTGACACGTACTTGAGCTAAATGGTCTCCTTCTGTGCTGTTACCCATCGAACATCGAGTCTCGTTTATCTTGACAGTCGCGATTAGCCAAATTATAAAGCAATTAGCACAAAATACCCGTGGTGAATATCCAGCAGATAGAAGTCGAGTGGCTGCTCATATATTTATGCACAAGTTCGCCACTGATATCTTCAGAAAATGGGAGCATATACCTTTCCCTTATAATTGTCGTGAAATAATTTTTGCATTTTTGCCGCACTGGGTGGCACAGTGGTGCAGCGGCAGAGTGCCACAGACCCCGGATCAATCCTGACTACGGGCACTGTCTGTACGGAGTTTGTACGTTCTCCCTGTAACTGCGTGGGTTTTGTCCGGGTGCTCCGGCTTTCTCCCACATTGCACAGGTTTGTAGGTTAATTGACTTCTGTAAATCGTCCCCAGTGTGTGTACGATAGAACTGGTGGACGGGCGATCACTCGTCAGCGTGGACGAGGTGGGCTGAAGGACCTGTTTCCGCGCTGCATCTCTAAATCAGACCAGACAAGGAGGAACTGATTCACACCCTCCCTCCGCAGATCAGGGGAAATGAGGCCATGACACGGGATATCAGGGATGCAGTAATCAAAAGCAGTTTGCATATCAGAAAAGATGAGATACCTGTCCTGGTAGCCGGTGGTACTTGGCAGCGTGGTATCTGGATTGGGAGCTGGATCACCTAACTTAATGTCATTGGTAAAAGAATGGGGCAGCACAATGACGCAGGGGTAGAGTTGCTGCCTTACAGCGCCAGAGACTCGGGTTCGATCCTGGCCACAAATGCTGTTTTTGCACAGTGTTACGGTGACCGCGTGGGGTTTTTCTCTGGTTGCTCCAGGCCCCCCCCACACTCCCACAGGTTTGTAGGTTAATTGGTTTCAGTAAATTGTAAATTGTCCCTCGTGTGTAGAATAGTGCTAGTGTAAGGGGTGATAGCTAGTCGGCGCGGACTCGGTGAGCCGAGGGGCCTGCTTCCACGCTGTATCTCTAGAGTCTAAAGTCAGGATCGAACCCGGGTCTCTGCACCTGTGAGGCAGCAGCTCTACCAGCTGTGCCACTGTGCCACCTTGGAACCTACTCTAATAGAATGCAGACCAGTAGATACTAGTAGATAGTTAACCAATTAGATTTAGGGCACAGATTCAGGTAGATCATTGGGGCACAGGCAAGTGGAATGCAATGGAATTGAAAGGACAATTGCATAAATAATTGCTTTGCCTTCGACAGGTTACAGGCCGTATGGGTCTAATCTTTAATTGAATACAAGCCTTCGACACAGGGTGCTGCATTTTTATTATTGTAATTTAAGCAAACAAATGATTACCCAACACTTTTCATTTGTACTAATTGATCTGTTAATTGATGCTCGCTGAACTTTCTCTATTTCATTGGAATGATTGGATTTGATGCCAAATGTTGACACATCTGTGGGCAAGAGATTGTGGGCCTATAATTACTGTTAATGCTGAATAAATACCAGCTAATTGAAGGTTTCGTTGAATGCTCTATACTGTAAACTGCTGAATAAAATTAGTTATTTCAACAGTGATCTGTGCACAGAGAGCTAAATAACAATTGATTTTTAAATAGCTAGTTTTAACGTTGCTTCGAAAAGCCAGCTTGTTCAATTTCATCAACGTCAGCAACTGATCCCAATGAAGGTAATGTTTAAGTCATGGCTCTGTGTGTTGGTTGATGTTATAATTACTATGATTGCTCTGGCAGAGGGGTGGGTAGAGTAGACTCAGCATCTGGCGTGCAATTTTACTGTGTATTCAGGTCCAAGGAAGCATGGAATTGGGGCGTAGAACAAATATGTGAAGCAACAGACAGGAGAAGCTCAGCTTGTTTACACCTGCCCATCAATCTTTGTGCCTAAACGTTATCAGCTTATTACAACGCCCCCCCCCTTCCTTCCCTTCAAACTAAACACTGCACATGGACGTTAAAACGTGGCCTCGGAGCTATGGTGGCGGAGGCAGCGACCACCCGCGGAGTTTGAACCGGCCCGTTCGTGGAGCACGGTTGAGCCGCGGGATTTACCATCACCCGGTGGGGTCACAACATCTGGAGCCTGGATCGCCTCGGCGCAGAGGGAGAACAAAGAGGGAAGAGACAGAGACTTTAAGATTTTGCCTTGCACCACAGTGAGGAGGTGTTTGGTGAACTCACTGTGGTGGATGTTAAATTTATGTTGATTGTGTGTTTTTGTCATTTTTTATTATATGTATGACTGCAGGGAAACAAAATTTTGTTCAGACCGAAAGGTCTGAATGACAATAAAGGAATCTAATTAGGTATGTTGCAAAGCCTACCTGAAGCGTCGCTGAAAATTTGTCCCAGCCCGTGCGCGCGATTTTGGCGCCGTTTAGAGGGGGGCAGGTTTAAAACGCGATTTCCCCTAGGCTGTTCAAATCGAGGATGTTCAGCCTAGTTAATTATTAACGAAAAATTGCTGGAAGATTCCGTCGCTTTAGCTATTATTACTTTTAAGGGCTTTATCTAGTTGTTATAGTAGTTTAAAAATTAACCTCTAAACCCACGACCGCCAGCAACCGGTCGGATCTCATACAGCAGACAACAGAAGGTACGCTGTTTATTTCTACATTAAAAAGGGCTTCTTAAGATCCCTTTATACAAATTTTAAAGTTGCGAGTAGCTAATTTTGGGCCAATTTTATCCCGCAGTATTTTTCTGGGCATTTGAGGGGACAAATCTAGCACAATGTGAACGTTCTAAACCAGCGCTTTCACAGGAACCCACTAGAAAGCTGATTTAAATTGACTTTAATTTACAGCAATTGAACACTAAATTCCTTCCATTTGACCTATAAATTAATGTAAATGAAATTTAAAAATCATGTTTTACTGTGAATTATTTGTGAATATTATTTGGACACTTAGGCTATTTAAAATGTTAATCATTTATTAAGAAATGGATAAATGTTTAGATCTAGTAATTGAAGTTTGAAATCAGCTCCAATTGGGTAACTAACTAATTATATGCTTTAATTTCAGGTCATCCACGTAAGATTGTTTTATATTTGTTTCAGAATGCTTCAATCTATGATAACTGAAAATTTCATTCAGTTCTCTTAATTTTTAAGAAAGTTATGGGCTTTTGACTGTCCACGATCACAGCTTTTTTGTTATGTCCATAGAAAATCAATAGGGAACAAGATGCTAATTTCCGAGTATGAAAATGGCCATAACTTTTTAAATACTTGAAATATGAAAGTGAATTGGGTGTCAAATTAAACTTCTTTGTATGCTTTATCTGATGAGATAAATTGTAACATTGCTAATCTAATCTAAATCTAATGTTACCTGTAACTATAGTGTAGAAAGGAACTGCAGATGCTGGTTTACACCGAAGATAAGGCACAAAATGCTGGAGCAATTCAGCGGGACGGATGGCATCTTTGGAGAGAAGGGATGGCTCAATCTGAAGAAGGGTCTCAACACGAAATGTCACCCATTCCTTCTCTCCAGAGATGCTACCTGCCCCGCTGAGTTACTCCAGCATTTTGTGTTTATCTTACCTGTAATTATGCTGGCAAGAGTAGCTAGCAGTGGGAGGTTTTACAAGAGCAGCGGATTCATTGCCACGTCTCACCAAATGGTTGCCCAGAGATAAGAGTGTGCCCCCAAGTTTTTATATGATGTAATATTGGCAACTTACTCCAAAAACATGCTGTGAGAAATGGGAGCACGGACCCAAAACATCACCTATCCATGTTTTCCAGAGATGCTGCCTGACCTGCTGAGTTACTACCAAACTTTGTGTCTGTTTGTGTATTAACCAGCTTCTGAATTTGTTTTGTTTCTAAAACTAAGACATCCTTAATCTTGCACTCGGGTCTTTTTTTTAGTTTAGTTTAGAGATACAGCGTGGAAACAGGCCCTTCGGCCCTCCGAGTCCATGCTGACCTGCGATCCCCGCACACTAGCACCATCCTACACATAGTAGGGACAATTTTTACAATTTTACCAAGCGAATTAACCTACAAACCTGTACGTCTTTGGAGTGTGGGAGGAAACCGAAGATCTCAGAGAAAACCCACGCGGTCACGGCAGGAAGAACGTACAAACTCCGTACGGACAGCACCCGTGGTCAGGATCGAACCCGGGTCCTTGGCGCTATAAGGCAGCAGCTCTACCGCTGTGCCACCGTGCTGCCCTTGCAGTAAAGACCAACATACCGCTTGCCTCCCCAATTACCTTTTCCCTTGAGGTCCCTTTGAATCTCTCATCTTGCAATCGGTATTTCAGGTGGACACCTCACACACACCTTTTCACATTGTAACGCAACTACCAGATTGTTGGCAATGCGCTTGGATCACATTTCTATCTTCAAATTTCTTTGTGCCCTCTTTGTGAGATTGACAAATTCTAATATGTCGCAAAGAAATTACATTTTGCACTCCGATTTATATTCTTCTATTTGGATATGTTTTCGTCAAGTGCAGAAAAACCCTGTGAATCCAGGCCAGAAAAAAAGATAAGGGACCTCCCACATACCATGTGCGGCACGGTGGAGCAGCGGTAGAGTTGCTGCCTTAAAGCCCTTCGATCCCGACTACGGGTGCTGTATGTACGGAGCTTGTACGTCCTCCCCGTGGCCCTGTGGGTTTTTTTCCGAGATCTTTTTACTAGAATGTTGCCTGGGTTTCAACAACTAAGTTACAGAGAAAGGTTGAATAAGTTAGGTCTTTATTCTCTGGAGCGCAGAAGGTTAAGGGGGGGACTTGATAGAGGTCTTTAAAATGATGAGAGGGATAGACAGAGTTGATGTGGATCAGCTTTTCCCTTTGAGATTAGGGAAGATTCAAACAAGAGGACATGACTTCAGAATTAAGGGACAGAAGTTTAGGGGTAACATGAGGGGGAACTTCTTTACTCAGAGAGTGGTAGCGGTGTGGAATGAGCTTCCAGTGGAAGTGGTGGAGGCAGGTTCGTTGGTATCATTTAAAAATAAATTGGATAGGCATATGGATGAGAAGGGAATGGAGGGTTATGGTATGAGTGCAGGCAGGTGGGACTAAGGGAAAAAAAGATGTTCGGCACGGACTTGTAGGGCCGAGATGGCCTGTTTCCGTGCTGTAATTGTTATATGGTTATATGGTTATCTTCGGTTTCCCCCCACACTCCAAAGACGTACAGGTTTGTAGGTTAATTGGCTCGGGTGTTTGTATACTTGATATAAGTGTAAGTTGTCCCTAGTGTGTGTCGGCGTGTGTTAATGTGTGGGGATGACTGGTCGGTGTGGACTCGGTGCGCCTGTTTCCATGCTGTATCTCTAAACTAAATCTAAAATCATTGACTGCTTGCCCTGCCCCTGCAAAAGTGATGATGCACATAACTTATTCATGCTTTCCTGTAGCCAGCTTTTAAGCCTAGCTTTCAAGAAGCAGTATTCTTTCCTAAACCATACAATATTTATCCCATACAAGCCTCCCTGGTCAGAATTAGCCGTGAAGACTAAATGCAGCTTCAATTTGGGTTTTTGGCATTTGAAGTCAGGAATGTTTGTTTCATGGTACCTCCAATGACAACTTGAGAGATTCCAAATAAGGGAACCACGTTGGATAAGGCCTTTCATCAAACCTGGCAGTGCTGCACAAAGGTTATGTTAAGCCTGGAGTGTTATGAGTTCCCTCCATGGGTGCTGTGCCCAACTTTCTGAGTGCCCCCATTGTTTCCCGGTTTTGCTTCAGGTTTTTATTATTTACACTGCTTTATATTTACTTCCAACATTTCAGCATAATTTATGCATCTCAGTTTATTCCACGTTGAAGGCAGACTACACCAGCTCAGATGTAACCCACAGATTCCAGCAAGATGGGCAGTGTGGTGGAATGATGTAAAAAGCCTTAAATTAAATCATCTGTGCTAATTGAATATACATCGCCCCATTTTTTTCTTTTTGCAAAGGGAAACTATATGGATGCCAGATTGAAACTATGGAATGGAATGATCAGAACCATTCTGGACTTTGGGCAACATGGATACAGTTGGATGTGGAATCAAGGAACTGCAGATGCTGGTTTATACCAAAGATAGACACAAAGTGCTGGTGTAACTCAGTGGGTCAGGTAGCCAGCATCTCTGGAGAAAAAGGATGGCTGACGTTTTGGGTCTGGGACCCTTCTTCAGTGGGAGGAGGGGTTGAAGAGCTAGAGGCGAGAAAAGACCAGGAGCAATGGAGGCCGGCTACAAGTGACCTCAGGCAGGATGTTGCCTCGTAGGCCCATTGTTGTTGAGGGAAGGTGTGATCTCTAGAGGAAAACAACGTGGAGAACAGTGGAACTGGTAAAATGACTAGTGTGAAGAAAGGGGACAAGGAAGGAGGGCAGGGGTGTGAGTGTAAGTAGAAGTGACTTAAAATGAGAGAATTCAATGTTTATACCAGGCGTCGGCAACCTTGTTCTGCATAGGGGCCAGGACCCATGTCTGGGAGCGGATGGCGGGTCACATCTGTCGCTATAGTATGACACGTGGGGTTGTTTTGCGCATTAGTTTTCACGTGTTTTTCAATTTGTTTTCTGCAGTTCCAAGGTCCCTCGCTTGCCCCAGGACTGGCTACAGTTCCCAGGTTGGCTCAACCTGCCCCAGGACTGGCTGTAGCGCCCAGGTCACCTGTGTTCCCCTGGACGAGCTGCAGTTCCCAGATCAGCCTGCGTGCCCCGGGGCTGGCTACAGTCCCCAGGTTGTGAAAACTAATTGAAAAGGAATACGTCTGTGGGCCGGATGATTTTGGGTTACGGGCCGGATCCAGCCCGCGGGCCTTAGGTTGTCAACCCCTGGTTTATACCATTGCGTTGTACGATTCCCAAGCGGAATATGAGGTGTTGTTCCTCCAATTTACGTGTGGCCGCACTGGCAGTGGAGGACGCCCGGGTCCGAAAGGTCAGCGTGGGAACGGGAAGAGGAGTTAACATGGTCGGCAACCGGGAGTTTCCGTAGGCCGCGGCAGACTGAACGTAAGTGTTCAACTAAACGGTCGCCGAGCCAACGTTCGGTCTCGCCAACAAAGATACGTTCAATGTAACTACGGTAATAATGAGAATCACAAGATTATTATTCAGGCGACTTAACTAAATTCAATCCCTAGTTCCAGGCCAGAGAGGATAATTTCAAAATTTAGTGTCATCATTAAGGTAGTAAAAATGTCTCGTCGGAGATGAGAAATTCTTAATGTGGTCCTCTTAAAGAACATGGAAGTCTGTATTAAACAGACAGCTCAGTGATATAAACGGTGATAAAAAAAAAGCATAAAGAACCATATTTCAGACACGGCGCAGTCAGACATTGCCTCGGAAAAGAAATTAATTTAAAACATGAATTAAAGGGAATAGCAAATATCCCCCTCTGGCTAAAACGTATTAATTACTAAGCTGGCTGAGAGAGCCTGACAATTAACTGTAGCACAAGGCAAAAGTCCCAATGGCGACCGTCAGTTCTCCAACTGCCATCAGCCGCCAAGGGCAGATTGATTGATTGATGGCCTTTCTTGCAAGAAGAAGGCAGCAAGGCTGGAGAAGGACCTTTTCAAAAGAACTCTCAAACCGGACTAGGGCAATGAAACAAACTTACATCTTCAAGGTCAAACCACCAGGTCGAACCTTTAATATGTCCGGGAGACACAGTCACACACCAGTAACTAGCTTGCAATCTTGACTGTTTTAATGCAGTGCAGTGCTTTATAGAGTCATAGAGTGATACAGTATGGAAACAGGCCCAACTTACCCACACCGGCCAACAAGTCCCAGCTACACTAGTCCCACCTGCCTGCGTTTGGTCCATATCCCTCAAAACTTGTCCTTATCCATGTACCTGTCTAACTTTTTCTTAAACGTTGGGATAGTCCCAGCTTCAACTTCCTCCCAGCCTACTCAACTCCTGCCAATAGCTCAGATCCTCTAATCCTGGCAACATCCTCGTAAACTTCTCTGAATCCTTTCAAGCTTGACAATATCCCGTGATCATTGTGATCTTGGCCTTAATAGTGAAAGGCCCAAATAGAATGGATGTGGAGAGGATGTCTCCACTAGTGGGAGAGTCCAGGGCCAGAGGGCCATACCCTCAGAATAAAAGCATGCACCTTTAGAAAGGAGATGAGGAGCAATTTCTTTAGTTAGAGGGTGGGAAATCTGTGGAATTCATTGCCACTGAAGGCTGTGGAGGCAAAGTCAATGGATATTTTTAAGGCAGAGATAGTCTGAAGAAGGGTCTGGACCTGAAACATCACCCATTCCTTCTCTCCAAAAATACCAAGTGCCCAAGACACCGACACCTGCATTAACATTTATCTCTTGTCACTCGTGCTAGCAACACAAATTAACATATAGCAAGGAAAAAACACTCCAAAGGTGAGAAAATAAGGTTATTTTGCCTTTCCCGCTGAGTTACTCATCTTTTTTGTGTCTATATTTGGTTTATGATCAACCAGCATCTGCAGTTCCTTCTTGTACAGTATATAGATAGATTCTTGATTAGTACGGGTGTCAGGGGTTATGGGGGGAAGGCAGGAGAATGGGTTTGAGAGGGAAAGATAGATCAGCCATGATTGAAAGGCGGAGTAGACTTGGGCAGAATGGCCTAATTCTGCTCCGAGAACTTATGAACTACATAGCCTACTTAAACGTACAGTTTCAGCTCGGGCATTAACAACAGTAACTTGGACAAGACTTCAAAGGAACGTCCCAGAATGAAAGTCTGCCTGCAACAAAAAAGCTAATGTAGAACTAAGATTGAGATTCCACTTTTGATTAGCATTTGATTAACTAAGATTTTTAAATACATTGGAATTCATTGCTACAGACGGCTGCGGACGACAAGACATTGGGTATTTCAAAAGCAGAGATCGATAGGTTCTTGATTAGAAAGGGCGTCAAAGGTTCCTGGAAGAAGGCAGAAGAATGGGGTTGGGGGAAGAATAGATCAACCATGATTGAATAGCGGAGTAGACTGGCTGGGCTGCCTGGCTTAATTCTATTCCTCTGTCTTATAAAGGGCGGCACGGTGGCACAGTGGTAGAATTGCTGCCTTACAGTGCCGGAGATCCGGGTTCGATCCTGACTATGAGTGCTGTTTGTACGGAGCTTGTACGTTCTCTCCGCGACCTGCGTGGTCTCCGAGATCTTCGGTTTCTTCCCACACTCCAAAGATGCACGGATTTGTAGGTTAATTGGCTTGGTAAATGTAAAAACCAACCCCAGTGTGTGTTACCGCGCGGGGATCGCTGGTCGGTGTGAGCCGAAGGGCCTGTTTCCTCGTGTATCTCTAAACTCAATTAAACTAAACCTCTCTCAAGTACCCAATTTGAAATATTTTGGACACAGTGATATAAAAAGAATAAAAAACGTAATTTAAAAAAATGGTGATGAGCAACATGAATGTTACCGAATTAGATCTACTGGAAACATTGTAAGGTAGAATCAAGGTTAACACAAAATGAGATCCTTTCTCCTCCACTCATGCATTTTAAAATGAGAATGTCACAATATTTCATACAATTTTGAATGGAAGTCACAGATATAATGGCAGTCGGATATAAACATCTTTAAAGAAGAGAACATCACACAAGAAAGTATTCCTCACGTTTGCAAGAAGTTTAAATACACTCGGCATCTGACACCAAGGACACATCACACATCACTGTTGGTTCATGCATCTGCCCTGAAGTTGCTATTCAGATCGTTTCTTCCCCAAAAGACCCCTTTCAGGGAGGGATTTCTTCGATGTTTAGTAGAGTGAATGCAGATTCCCCAGAACAAAACAGTCCGAAACATCACCCATTCCTTCTCTTCAAAAATACCAAGTGCCCAAGGCACCGACACCTGCATTAACATTTATCTCTTGTCACTTGTGCTGGCAACACAAATTAACATATGGCAAGGAAACAACACTCTAGAGGAGCGAAAATGAGGTTCTTTTCATGGAAATTAGGGCAGAGGGAAATATATCAAAGAACTATTTGTGTTGTGTTTCCTGGCAATGTTTTTAGATATATAAACAAAAAAAAGCTGCTGTTGATTTAAGGCTCCACAAAGAAAGCTTAATCCTATCACAGGAACAAAAATCACCTCAAAAAAGTTGCAAGCAGATAAAGAACCTCTGTCAAGCTTGGCTATTCACGACTAAATGGATGGCACAAATCAAACTGTATGAGTTAGCAAAGATGAGAATGTGGGAAATACATTCAAATCCAGAAAGAAAGCCCGGGCAAGAGTAAAGGGCCTTTTGTTAATCAATCATCCTTTGCTTCGACAACCAGAGAGCCTTTCTCCCTGGTTACCGGCAGTGAATTAGGAATGTTGATTCACTGGTCGCCCTCTTTCATGCTGGATGCAAACCAAAAATGGGATCCTCGAAAAGCTAAAAGCTTTTCGCTGCAATTAGCAACTTAAAAGTGCCACTTTGCATAGGGCTCAAGGTCAGGAGGCCTGTACAGGAGACAACCAGGGAGAGGGTGGACACAAAATGCTGGAGTAACTCACTGGCGGGGGGGGGGGGTGGGGGGGGACAGGCAACTCTCTCTGGAGAGAAGGAACGGGTGACATTTCGAGTGACCCGAAACGTCACCCATTCCGTCTCTCCAGAGATGCTGCCTGTCCCCCCCGCTGAGTCGCTCCAGCATTTTGCGTCTCATCTTCAGGGCAGAGGGTGGGATGGGTCCTACCTTTGCTCGTGGTCGTGTTGAAAAGTTTCTCCGAAGTAGCATCCGAAACCTGGAGCAGAACAGAGGAAAAAAAAGGGGGAAAATTAAGATTGTGAAATCTGAAGCATTTACCAATTTAGAGAAAAATGTAAGAATATTTTAATGCAGTTACTTTAACTCCCCACAAGATAGAGCCAGAGCATTTGTTTAAAAAACTCTATACTGCAGACCATTTATTCCATGAACGTGCGCTTAAAACCAATGTCCAAACATGGAGCGTAAAAATATAATGTTATATTTTGGTTTAACTAATGACTCAAACAGACTCAGGAGCAGCTTCTCCACTCTGTTACCAGCCTTCTTTCTGAACAGTCCTTCCATAAGCTTACACACACTCTCCGATTCTTCTCCATGTCATTACGGACATTGCATTCTGTCTCTGGGACTATTGCGTTACTATGCCGAGATTTATACTCTGCACTCTGTACCTTTCCTTCACCCTCCCGCTTGTACTTGAGTTTGCCTTGATTGTATTTATGTATAATATCATAGCATAAAGCTTTTCACTAAACCACGGTACACGTTACAATAAACCCAAACTTAAAACACTTTCAACCCTTTTTCTGTCCCTGAACAGCTCCAAGGACATGCAGCATGTTGGATTTGGAAAACACATTGCAGATCCAACGATGCAAATGCCACCATATTTTTTAACCTCGTGGAATGCACCTTATACTAGGGGGCGGCGCGGTGGTGCAGCAATAGAGTTGCTGCCTTACAGCGCCAGAGACCTGGGTTCAATCCTGACTACGGGTGCTTGGCTGTACGGAGTTTGTACGTTCTCCCCGTGACCTGCGTGGGTTTTCTCCAGGATCATCGGTTTCCTCCCACACTCCAAAGACGTACAGGTTTGTAAGTTAATTGGCTTGGTATAAGTGTTAACTTGTCCCTAACGTGTGTAGGATATCGTTAATGTGCGGGTATCGCTGGTCAGCGCGGACTCGGTTGGCCGAAGGGGTTGGTTTATGCGCTATATCTCCAAATTAAACTAATAAAACGAAACTTCCTTCACCGTGAATGTGAATTATTTTTATTAAAACCTCAAGCTGTCATCAAGTGGCCCCTTTTAATGCATGTCATTCACAAGGCACACTGAAACATCTGCTTGCAGACTATGTAATATGTTCATAGTTTCATCACCCACCCACGCTTTCCTCCTCACTATAAACTGAACTCGGTGGCTACTTGCATCCACTGTACTAACATTTCCACATGAACTCAGATTACTCCATTCCAACAGTCAAGCTTGCTAAAGTTTGAGAAAAGTTTCTTTTGAAATTACAATTGCAGCAAACTCCTTGATGGTCTTTCATCTCTCACTGCATAACAGTTCAATATCTTTTAAGCAAAAATACCAACTGCAGGGGAAACTCAGTGGGTCAGGCGGTGTCCGTGCAGAGAACTAGACGGATGGCATTTGTGGTTATGACACTCAGTTTATCAGCCTGATCTCCACCGATGCTGCCTGACCTGACCCGCTGAGTTCCTCCAGCACTTTGTTTTTTGCTCGAGACTCCAGCATCTGCAGTGTCTCCTGTCATCTTTTAAGTGAAACACATTTGGAATAAAAGCCCACCAAAGACAAGAGAGACAAGAGCCTAGATATTAGTTCAGTTTATTGTCACGTGTGCCGAGGTACAGTGAAAAGCTTTTAAAATGGATTGAGCAGCACCAATTTCTGTACCCAAGTGTTTGGTGGGAAAGGATACTGTGAATGCATTTCTTGTTATCTTCAAGAATTCCAGATATTCCAGAATAATTTGCACAGATTGGTAAGTAGCAAAATGTTTAAGAAAGGAGGGGAAAGTAAAAGAGGGCACTGCAAACCAATCAGCCAAACATGAAGGGAACATTTAGAAACAACGAACTGCAGGTGCAGGTTTACAAAAAAAAAGACAAAGTTCTGGAGTAACTCAGCAGGTCAGTCAGCATCCCTGGAGAACATGGATAGGTGACATATTGGGTCATGACCCTGAAGAAGGGTCAGCTGTGAAAAATGATGGAATCTATCATTAAGGAAGTAGCTACACAACATTAAAAAGAATACGAAATAGGGGAGAGTCGGCAGAGATTTATGAAAGGGAAGTCATCAGACCAGCAAAACACAAAGTGCTGGAGGAACTCAGTAGGTCAGGCAGCATCTGGGGAGGGAATGCTCAGACGACGTTGCGTGGCAAGACCCTTCTTCAGACTGCTGGGAGAGTTCTGACTTGAAAGGTCGTCTGCCCATTTCCACCCCCCCAATGCTGCATGACCCATTGCGTTCCTCCAGCTTTTGTGTTTTGCTCTGGATTGCAGCATCTACGGCCTCTTGTGAGACCATGAACTGGAGCAGGCCGTTCAGTCCACTAATGCTACACAAGTCAATTCGGGTTTTCTTGAGGTTGTACCGTAGAAGAATGGAAAAGACAAACCAGAGGATCTGATGTACTTGATTTTCAGAAGGACTTTCACAAAGTGCCACACAAGCGATAAGCAAGCACATCAGCACACGGTGTTTAGTTTAGTTGAGTTTAGTATAGAGATACAGTTTGGAAACAGGCCATTCGGCCCACCGAGTCCGCACAGCCCAGTGATCCCCGCACACTAACACTATCCTGCACACACACACAAGGGACAATTTACAATTTACACTTATACCAAGCCAATTAACCCAACAAACCTGTATGTCTTTGGAGTGTGGGAGGAAACCGAAGATCTCGGGGGGTTACGGGGATGATCTCGGGGGAAACCCACTCGGTTACGGGGAGCACGTACAAACTCCGTACAGACAGCACCCGTAGTCGGAGTCGCGGGGATCGCTGGTCGGCGTGGACTTGGTGGGCCAAAGGGCCTGTTTCCGCGCTGTATATCTCTAAACTAAACTAAAATATTGAGGGGGGAGAGCATCATTCAGTGTCCAACTGTGATCCAGGCTCGTCTCAAGCATGGTAACCAGTTGTGTAGGTCAGAGATCAGCAACCTTTCCAGATCAGGTGGGGCAGGTTCTGCAGTAATGCCAGCAGCTGCTACACAAGTGCCACATATCTCTGCACTATTAAGTACATGCTTGCCTTAAATGGGGGCACAATGGAGTGACAGCGAGTGTGTATAAGATTGTCTGTACGGGAGATCAGACTTTATAATGTGCAATTCATCTTGACATCTCGTCAGATAACAACATTTCTTCCGATGTTGCTCCATTGCCCACGGATTTTCACTCCCGCTGGAGACATCCGAGGCTTCGTGGTGGGACTTGAGGATTATTTGGTATCTCCCAGCGTCTCTCCTGCTGGCATAAATTTCATTGGTCAGGACTTCCGAGCCCCTAGGATATTTTGGAGCTCTCCTCTCGCCTGCAGCCCCTCTCCTCAATGTGGCCAAAATGCACATTGCTATCGTCTGACTTCTATAGGGACCACAGTTAAGTCAAGGCACCCTAACATGGGTGGCACTGTGGCGCAGTCTTACAGCGCCAGGGACCCGGGTCCGATCCTGACTATGGGTACTTGTCTGTCTGGAGTTTGTACGTTCTCCCCATGACCTGTGTGTGTGTGTTTTCTTTGGGATCTCTGGTTTCTTCCCACACTCCAAAGACGTACAGGTTTGTAGGTTAATTGGCTTGGAATAATTGTAAATCGTCCCTAGTGTGTTGGGAACGCTGGTTGGTGGGCCGAAGGGCCTGTTTCTGTGCGGTATCTCTAAACTAAACCCTGTTGCTTTGTCCAAAGGCTTTTTGAACCACGTCACTATTTTCGTGAATCCAAACCAACAGCGAAACGTAACGCTGATTTTGCATACCAAAATAGGGCAAAACCAACCTCGTTTCGAGGCAACAGATACTCAGTAGTCTCGTTATGAGTCGACACTAGAATTCTCATCTGTGTTCAGCTTTTCCATTCCTCTCCGTCCCAATTACTAAAGGAGTCATTACATTCATGTGGGCAACTTCTGAACCCCAAGCCTTAGAAACACAGACAAAAAATAGGTGCAGGAGTAGGCCATGCGGCCCTTCGAGCCAGCTCCGCAATTCAATATGATCACGGCTGATCACCCAAAATCAGTACCCCGTTCCCGCTTTCTCCCCATATCCCTTGATGCCTTTAGCACCAAGAGCTAAATCCAACTCTCTCTCGAAAACATCCAGTGAATTGGCCTCCACTGCCTTCTGTGGCAGAGAATTCCACAGATTCACAACTCTCTGGGTAAATCACAACTCTCTCTCTCGGCAAAGACTGAGGCGGCCTGGCAGGATTGGAAGGAGCAGTGGCGGTGCTCGGCCGTGGCCGATTTACTGCCGCTCGCAAGACACACGTTAGCTGCTAATTATTTCCCAGTCCCCGCAGTCGAAATGGGCGATAAGATGTCTCTTCGAGCAGTGCGCCGACTGAAGTGGTCCGCTGCTCTTGATCATCCATTATCAGCAGCTGCCAGGGCACAGCGGTATCAGGCTCTGCGATAAAGCACCAACAAGCCTGTCACAAGGAAATCATCCTCCCCTGTGAGGAGACTCTTTCCTCTCATTAAATGTAACCTTATCGCTTGAACGCACGCTGCAATCCTTAGCAAGTGACAATGGCATTTCATCTAATTTTCCAACAAGCCAATCCTGACAGCATCCTCGTTTTCCTTTTTGCTTTCCAAAACACAAGTTAATCTGTCCGTCAGCTTCTGGGTGAGGAAAAAAACGTGTCGCCTCACGAATTAAAAATCGAGGCAGGGATCTAGGAAGCCAGACGCAAACTCATGCATTAATTAGTGGCCTCATGATGCTTTAACAGGTAGAATGGCTTTTCAAGGTTAAAGGTAAAGGGGTATTAATCCTCCTGTGAATAGTGTCCAATTACATGCACAATTGACGATGATGGCAATCGAAATCCGCGTCCTCTTTTTGAAAGGGAAAAAGAGAAAGTCTCAGACAAGAGCTATTCACTGATTTACTGACAATACCCAATTTCAGAGCAATCGCTGTCAAATCAAAATGTCACTGGTGTCAATCTGTGCATGTACCAAGTACCAACTCAATCCACTTCTCTCAAGTTGGCTCGTGTCAATGCAGCCACCTGTGAATGCAAGTCCACTGTGATATGAATCATCTCAACTCTAATGTTCTGTCTTTACCTGACCATTCTCCTTCTCCTCTCCTCAATCGTTGCTGATCAATGGTTCACTATTTTCCTGCCTCCCTCTGCATCCTGACCAACTGAGTCAGACTCAGCTTTAACCTTTGGAAATCCATGAGTGTCAATAGCTTATTCAACTGAGGACTAGGATTCCAATAGTTTTAGGCTCTCATTAACACACAGTGCCATAAACAGACTTTGTTCCACAAAAGAGTTCATTGTCAGTCATGCCTGCACTGTTTTGTGCCGGCCTTCTCCGTCTTTCACCCTGAAGAAGAGTTCCGACCCGAAACGTCACCTATTTCTTTTTTCCAGAGACCACCTGAGTTACTCCAGCATATTGTGTCTATCTTCATTGTCACTTGAGTACTTTGTGTAAACGGACGTAGATTGTACTCGGAATTTGTCGCCATTAGCAACTGCACTAAAGGACCCCAAGCTGCCTTCTAGAGCCATGTTAATATTCTCTTTTATGAGATGCTGGACAGCAAGAGACCACAGGCTGTGTCTCAGATTGGACCTCACAGCTGGACTCTGACTTGAAGAGATTAGCTGATGCAAATCTTATTTATCTTTCCTCTTCTCCGCACAAGGAGGTAGCAGCTCTTCATTTGTTACAGTGCAAGAAATACACTCAAGGCGTTCTCTGTTGAATGTGTGCCTGGGTATAAAATGACTACTTGACCCAAACATGACCTGACCCAACCACCGTTATCTTTCCCCAATCTGAGCCTCAAAACATTTAATCCTTTTTCCGTATCTTGCTCATCATAAACGCAACACAATCAAAGCATGTGATGCAGCCGTAAGATTTGAAAAGGAAGAAAACAAAAAGAAACCTAAACAACAGACGTTAGGATGAGTGAGACCGAAGGAATTGCAGTTGCTGATTTACAAAAAAAACTGCACGTGGTGGAGTGACTTAATATGCCAGATAGCAGCTCTGGAGGGAATGGATAGGCTCATCGAAACATACAAAATAGGTGCAGTAGTAGGCCATTCGGCCCTTCAAGCCAGCATTAAATATGATCATGGCTGATCATCCTAAATCAGTACCCCGTTCCTCCACAGATGCGGCCGGACCCAGTCAGTTACTCCACCACTGAGTGATTTTTGACGTTAGCAATATTCCGTGGTTTACAAACGTAGGCTGCAGTGAACTGAGTCAACAGTGAAAATACAACTAGTCTCTTGTCTTCTAGTGACATTGTATAGAGCACTTTGTGCACCCAAGTACGCCTTGACATAAAATTTGACAGTAAACCATGCAAGACCATTATTAGAAAGGACACAAAGTGCTGGAGTAACTCAGTGGGTCAGGCAGCATCACCAGAGAACATGGTTAGGTGATGGTTCGGGTCAGGGCCCTTCCTTAGACCCGAAACGTCACCTACCCATGTTCTCCAGAGATGCTGCCTGACCCACTGAGTTACTCCAGCACCAAGTGTCTCTTTGTGCAAACCAACATCTGCAGTTCCTTGTTTCTTGATGATTATTAGAAACTTAGGCAAATGTTTACTCAGGTTTAAAATGAGTCAGAGAGCCTTCAAGAGGGAACTTCAGGGCTGCGAGTCTAAAAGCCCTGTCCCACTGTATGAGTTCATTCAAGAGCTCTCCCGAGTTTAAAAAAAAATCAAACTCGTGGAAGCACGTAGAATGTACGTAGCGGGTACGTCAGAGCTCCGGGGCGTCTCTTAGCGGATCGTAACGCTAATGGCAGGTAATTGTGAAACGTGGTAAGCTCGGGAAGACTCGGGAACATGTTGAAAGATGTCCACGAGAGCCCCGAGTACCTACGAGCGGCCATTACCGTAAATCTCCGTGTTCGAATCAGGGCAAACTCGGGAGAACTCTTGAATGAACTCGTACAGTGGGACAGGGCTTTTACTTGAAGCCCCAGGCACCAATGTCAGAGTTATGGAAGAGGCCAGACTTGGAAGAATATAGAGATCTTAAGCAGTTCGAAGGGTGACGAGGTTTGCAGAGCAAGAAGAAAGATGGAGCCACATTTCACAAAATAGGGTGGGCATTTTTAAAGAAAATCATGGTGCTGCTAGAACAAAACACGGCACGGTGGCGCAGCGGGTAGAGCTGCTGCCTCACAGCGCCAGAGACCCAGGTTCAACCCTGACAACGGGCGCTTGTCTGTACGGAGTTTGTACGTTCTCCTAATGGTTTGTACGTCCCCCGTGACCTGCGTGGGTTTTCCCTGGTTTCTTCCCACACTCCAAAGAGGTTTGTAGGTTAATTGGCTTAGTACAATTGTAAATTGTCTCTGATGCTGCAGTAACTCAGCGGCAAAATGATGCTGCAGTAACTCAGCGGGTAAGGCAGCATCTCTGGAGAGAAGGAATGGGCGACGTTTCGGGTCGAGACCCTTCTTCCTACGACGGCGGCATCTTCGTTGGTCCGGGCCTGAGATCGGCCACGAAGGCGGTGAGTGTTGGTGCTGCTCCTCGTGGCAGCAATGGCGTCGTGGGACTGGGCCTCGTGGTGTTCGGGCAGGATGCGCGGGCCAGCTGTGGAGCCCCGGGCTGGCGGGCGGTCGAGTCGAGGAATGTCGGTGGAAGGACCGTTCTGGAGGCGAGCAAGTTTGCGATCCTTTGTGGAGTCCAGGTAGGAAAGGAAGCGTTTGTTGAGAGCGTGGATCTGGTGTTGGATAAACTGCAGTTGGGGTCCGTTGCAGGAATGGGTGAGGCCTGGAGCTGCGGGAGAGTCAGGGCGGGGGCCTGTTGGTGCCGGCGCATCACAGCCAGTGTCGAACGCAGAGCAAGGAATGAGAACTGTTGTAAAAAATGGCGGATCGGTTGTCGGAACCTGGGATGTCTGGAACCGGAGCTTGAATCCACTAGGTAAAAGATGGAGGCGCAGGCAAGTCCCGAGTAAACAAACGTGGCTGTGGTAACGGGCCTGGGTTAAGACATGGTCGTAGAGTCGGAGGGAAGGAGGAATCACAGAGGGGGAGTAGTGAGAGAGGGTGCAGCTGCAATCTTGTTGGAGAGAGGAGGAGAACTTATTCAAAGTAGACACAAGTGTTAATGTGCGGGGATCGCTGGTCGGCATGGACTCGGTGGGACGAAGGGCCTGTTTCCGCGATGTATCTCTAAACTAAACTAAACTAAAACAAAAGCAACACAAGTCAGCTTGTACAGGGGCAATGAATGAATGGATGAGGGCAAGACCTGCACTGAGTGGTTTGGCACAACTTCAGTTCACGAGAAACTCCAAGCGGATGTACAAATTAGGACGTACAAATTTTACTTTCAACTGAACACATTTTGAAACCAATTTCTGTCAAATAAGTAACACGTTTTTTTTTTCCCTCCCCCTTTTGGACCAAGGAGCAGATTCTTTGCAACATATAAAACCGTGCCATTCCCTCCCCCCAACACAGTGAGTGCCAGCCCACAAAGTTGTTACCCCATAATAAAACAAATCGACAGAATGGATTGGAAAATTAAAACACAAACTAAATGCATGGTCACAGGAATCCTGTCAACCGCAAATTACCAGGCTGTTATCGCAAGCCGATTAGTTTAGGAAATCAATGCAGATGCACTGTGAAGAGACACCCCATTTCTTAAGGAGCTTCTCAGGAGATCAATGCATTCTTTTCACCACGTCAATTATAGACAACGGATGCATTTAAAAATCACACTTCTAAAATTAACCTTCATATCAAAACAAATAATGAGCTTGTAAACAAACATTGAAAATCAGTGGATCTTGTGAAATATTGCGCGCTAACAAGTCATCTTTGGTACATCAAACTGCATGTGCACGGGCCGACTTTGTGCACTTTGAGCATCCGTGCAGTGTTTACTGATGCGAGCTCTTGCGGGATTTACTGAAAACGTTATATTGACTTGATTAGGTGTCACAAAAGCAAAATAGCGCGGTGCTAATTATGCACGGAGACGCAGATTGGCCGCACTAATTACAGGGGGGGGGGGGGAGGGGGCAGCATGCAAGTGTGGCCAAAAAGCAAAGAACCCAGCAAGATAGACACTCGCTGCACCCCCTCTGTGATTCCTCCTGCTCTCTCTGGCTCCACCACATCGTTTTACCCCGGACTCGCCACCACAGCCACGTGTGTTTTCTCGGCGCTTGCCTGCGCCTCCATCTTGTTATTGGTGCTGGCATGGTTCAGTTTAGTTTAGAAATACAGCATGGGAGCAGGCCCTTCCGTGCCGACCAGGGATCATCCATGCACTAGTTCAATCATACACACTAGGGGGAAATTTACCAAAGCCAATTAACCTTCAAACCTGTACGTCTTTGTAATGTAAACCAGCATCTGCAGTAACATAGAAACATAGAAATTGGGTGCAGGAGTAGGCCATTCGGCCCTTCGAGCCTGCACTGCCATTCAATATGATCATAGCTGATCATCCAACTCAGTATCCTGTAACTGCCTTCTCTCCATACCCCCTGATCCCTTTAGCCACAAGGGCCACATCTAACTCCCTCTTAAATATAACCAATGAACTGGCCTCAACTACCTTCTGTGGCAGAGAATTCCAGAGATTCACCACTCTCTGTGTGAAAAATGTTTTTCTCATCTCGGTCCTAAAAGATTTCCCCCTTATCCTTAAACTGTGACTCCTTGTTCTGGACTTCCCCAACATCGGGAACAATCTTCCTGCATCTAGCCTGTCCAACCCCTAAAGAATTTTGTAAGTTTCTATAAGATCCCCCCTCAATCTTCTAAATTCTAGCGAGTACAAGCCGAGTCTATCCAGTCTTTCTTCATATGAAAGTTCTGACATCCCAGGAATCAGTCTGGTGAACCTTCTCTGTACTCCCTCTCTGGCACGAATGTCTTTTCTCAGATTAGGAGACCAAAACTGTACGCAATACTCCAGGTGTGGTCTCACCAAGACCGTGTACAACTGCAGTAGAACCTCCCTGCTCCTATACTCAAATCAGCACCTCATATTTCTCTTGTGCGGCTTCCAACCCAACGGCATGAATATCGATTTCTCTAACGTCAAGTAACCCTTGCATTCCCTCTCTCGCCAACCCTCCTCCACCCTGGTCCTCTTGCTGATTTCACTGTTTGGATTCCTTCGTTATCATTTCGTCCCCAGCCAACAATGGACCATTGTGGGTTCTACTTCCCCTGAGTCATCGGTGCAGGCTCTGCTTTGTTCTGCACCTTCCCGCACCTCTAGTTTCCCCCTCCCAGACTGTGCATATCCTGTCTAACTTGCTGAATGTTTCCAGCATTTTCTGATTCCTATTTAGGCTGCAGTTGAGAAGTTACTGAGTTAGAGTTATTGGAAACCTGTGTCCATTGTGGCACAGCATGTGCTTGGCTTCCGCCTTTTTATGGAAGCATATATTGGGATACCCGAGTCCTGCTGCGAACTGGCGGCTTGGATAATTAACATGTTTCAGGGTAATTGGAGAGCCTGATATGCAATTTCACCATCAAATAGCCATGTTACCCACTGACCTCAACTCTCCCAGTGTAACTTAGCTGGGAACTGCCAACTCGATGAGATACATACAAGCTTCAGTCAGATGACCTGAGTAAAAATAACATCAGCTGCACTACATATTTTCAGACCATATAGTTAGGGAAGGTATTCAGAATTTCGAATATTTAAGAAGAAACTGCAGAAGCTGATTTACACTGAAAATAGACGCAAAAAGCTGGAGTAACTCGGCAGGTCAGGCAGCATCTCTGGGGAAAAGGAATAGGTGAGGTTTCAGGTCTGCTGAAGTTCTCCTCACTTATTGAGCCCTAAATGCTGTCCTGATAGAGTCAGTCCAAGTGTCCACAGTCATTTCTAGATATCACTGCTTTTGTCCTTCATTCATAGATTCTTACAGCGTGGAAGCAGGGAAGCCGGCCGTTCGGCCCATCTCGCCCTCACTGTTCCTAGTCCTTGTTCTTTTGGGCAGCAATGATTTTGGGCTAAAAGGTTTCAGAAGATCGGTCGCAGAGTTCTTGTGGCACATCTTCTCGAATGGATGGGAGATTGCAAACCTTCACGTGGCCCGCCCTGTTTCGACGAATGCAATCAACCCGGCGTGCACAATCAAATAAGATCAAATAGAACAAGTTGTCCTACAGCTTTAGGCTGTGCACGCCATACGCAAGAAGAAGAAGAAGCTCTTCTCGAGGGAACTACTGGCCGACACAGCGTGGCAGTGGAGGAGGGAATGTATTTTTTTACCTGGAGGTTGGGCTGTTGGAAAGTATTAGCGATCAAGAAACGTTCAAAGAAAACACTTCAACTCATGGAAATTACCAAGCTGAACTTTGAAACGGTTGGTATTTACAAAAGTCATCATCAGTTGTTCTTTTAGCTTGAAACCTCAAAGGTATTATCACCCTTCTGCTCCATTCATCTCATTTCATGTTCTGGTTTACAGCCCACCGTAACTGATAGACAGGAAATCTGATGTAGTCCAACATACATCCTCTGATGATATTTGAAAAATGCCTCCAAGAAATTCACTGAAATCCAATGAATTTATTTCACTTGTCCTCCCCCACCTACACAATGCTTTTAGAAGAAATAACATCAACAAGGATTACTGGCTTGGAAGAAAGAAATCCTTGCTGACAAATATTCAGCTTATGGGTGTTGTGTTACTCATAGAAGTAACTCATTGAAGGTGATGGCTGACAGGTTGAATGCAAGGATGGTTAACAATAGGGTTCTAGAACTCACTATCTGAAATGTCCAGGGAACCATGCTTTACATGGAGGTCCAAATTCTGGGAATATTCCAGACGCCAACGCCTCTACTTCCTTGAAAGATTGAGGAGAACAAGTAGAGAGCACATTGACTGGTTGCATCACGGCCTGGTTCGGTAACTCGAACGACCAGGAATTAAGAAAATTGCCAAAAGTGGTGATCACTGCCCAGTCCGTAACGGGTGCCGACCTCCTCATCACCGAAGGTAACCACAAGAGGCGCTGCCTCAAAAAGACAGCCAGCATCATTAGAGACCCACGCCACCCAGACCCCACCTTCATTTCATTCCTGCCATCAGGAAGAAGGTACCTGGAAACTGTAACGTCCAAGTTCAGTAGCAGCTTATTCCCAACAAAAATCAGGCTATTAAACACTACAGTCTCCAAATACGCTCTGAACTACATAGACTTGGGACATTACTTTTGGCTTTGCAATGCTATTGTTTACTTAATTGCCCGTTTGTTTTTCATATACGCTGAACATTTATTCCTTAATATGGGTTTTACAGAGTACTATGTTTACCCATTTAGCTATTTACCTATGTAGTCTATTTCCTTCACTCCATAGATGCTGCTGCACCCGCTGAGTTTCTCCAGCATTTTTGTCTACCTACTATGTTTACATATCTGTGGTGCTGCTGCAAGTTAGAATTTCATTGTTCCATTTCAGGATATGCACCAATAAAACACTCTTGACTCTTGAGTGAAGTCATATCAGCCGATACTCCTGCATCACTGCTAAACAAACTCACCCATCAGATCAATCTTCACTGGTAGCAAAGATATAAAGAGTTAGTCTGAAGAAGAGTCCCAACCCAAAACGTCAACATGTCCATTCCCTTCCCAGATGCTGCCTGACCTGCTGAGTTCCTCCAGCACTTCGTATTTTTCTCAAGATACTATCTGCAGTGTCTTGTGTCTCTGTATCAAAAATTCTGTTCCGTTGTGAGGATTGACATTTCCATTCTTGTTTCAAATCTGAGTGTTTCCAGCATTTTCAGTTTTTGTTTTAGATGCCCAGCAACTGCAGATTTCTTTTTCCAATGTTCTCATATCATCCACAGAGTTGTGACCAACATTTATCAGTCATTAATCGTGAGAACTTGCTGTGTTCAAATTGGTAGACATTGGTTGCACCATTCCCAACAGCAACTTCTAAAGTATTTTGCAGTCAGTGGAGCACTTTGGATAGTCCTAAATGTAACCACGGTGGCGCAGTGGTAGAGTTGCTGCCCTATGGGGCCAGAGACCCAGGTTCGATCCTAACTACGGGTGCTGTCTCTACGGAGTTTGTACGTTCTCCCCGTGACCTGCCTGGGTTGTCTCCGGGTGCTCTGGTTTCCTCCCACACTCCAAAGACGCACAGGTTTGTCGGCTAATTGGCTTGGTAAAATTGAAAATCTTCCCTGGTGCATATTGTGCGGGGATCGCTGGCCGGCACGGACTCAGTGGGCCAAAGCGTCTGTTTCCTCGCGCTGATTCTCTAAACTAAACTAAATTAACCTTCTAAAGTATTTCACGGACTGTGGTGCACTTTGGAAAGTCCAGAAAACTTTTATATAAATGTAACAATTTCATTGGATTAAATAAATTAAGAAATAGCTTCTTTTTTTTAAATAAAAATGCTCTGGTTTGACAGCCCATACCCAACCTCCTAAAGCACTTCATCACAGTGAAACGTAATTGAATGGCTGTTACATGGAGAAGTGCAGCAGGCACTTTGCGTACAAGGAAATGCCCTGTAGATTAATGAGTTGAAGGACGAGCAAGACCACAGGTATTGTAAACTGAGCTCAGCCACATGTTTGGAAGCTCAAAGGAACAACGCCTAATTTGAAGCTTTTAGATATACACATCAGGCAACTTGAAAATAGACATGCCCCATTAACCACCATCACAGATAATTAGTTTTGTGCAGCATGGCTGTGTTCAGATATAGCCCAAATCAGACTCAAAATTCGGTAGGGACTTGTGCTATGTTTTACATTGGTTCAAGTTCAGTGAAGATTTAAATATCTTTCAATACAATCAAAACACAATTACCAATGGTTCATAATTTCACTCTTGCTTTAGGGCGAAAGTAATCATATCATTAATATGCCCAAAACCAGCGATATACTTAGATTCCCCAATGGGCACAACTTGTTTCAGAGTTCAAGTGAAAAAGCCAGAGGTCAAGAAATCTGACCCTTGCTTCTCTGTAAAATCTCTTGGCTACACAAGTGTTCAGGAGCAGAAAGAATCTAGCAGAGATATGTTAATCTAAAAATTATGATGAATGTTTCCTGCAGCTGATGGTAAATTCTCCTTTCTCCTCCCGGCAAATAGGTCTTTAAATGTACTCGTGGAAAGACAGTCACCCCCGTTTTCTTCATGATTCACAAACTTTCGACTTTGCAAACAACTGCAAAACTACAACTGAACTGGCAAATGACGGGTTAAAAGTATTGGCCCTGCTTTCATTCGGTGTGGTTTCCGTCTCACTCCGAGACTGCCTGCTAAATAAAGCTGGCTCAAATCTCCCTTCCACACACCAAATTTCGACTTAAACCTTCCTCAAAGGGCCAGTTACCACAGCGGAAACAAGCCATTACTTGTCCAATCTCTGTGAAATACAATCCGAATCACCTCCCTCCCCCCCCCAAACACTCCCTCGAGCTTTGCTGGGTTGGACCTAGAAAGGAAAGAAACCACCAGATCTGTACGTCTGCAGGCTTTGAAGCCCTGTGCCACATCAAGTCCCCGAGGAGAAGCATCAACACCATCTCAGTTTTGTCACTTAAACACATTCATAAGGGTCCCTTGCTCACCAGCCCTGACAGAATGAACTCTGCTGGGAGTTTCTGGTGGTTGAACATTGCAAGCACGTTTCACGCCAGGTTCAAAGCACCGTGGTAAATGCAGCCAAGTAAAAGAACCCTTCGACAAGGCATTTCACTTGGCTTTCTTTTTTCCCCTTTTCTCACCCCTCAAGTTTTTTATCAATGTAACCGATGTTCCTGCAGAGTAAAGGACAGGGCAGCATTGGACTCTAGTCTCTGGATCACCTTTAGGCAAGGAAATGTTATGATTAGCCTCCAGACTTTAACATCAAGCCATTGTGACTAACACTGGTCTAACTCTCGTTGAAGTTACAAGTATCACACTTCACAGCAACTCATTCAAGGGACCCTCAGGTTAATACTCTGCACCGTGCAAATCAAAAGATTCAAATTATTTTTCTTTTCACCGTTTTCTCCTTGCCATTTTATTATCTGTATCTTTTAGAGTCGCAAGAATCAAAAGGGATTTACAGCACAGAAATGGACTCTTCAGCCCACCGAGTGTGTGCTGACCACCAATCATCCATTATACCGATGCTTGACTGATTCTCATTTGGTTCTCCCCAAATTCCCGTCTCTTTCCCCCCAAGATTCTAGCACTCACCCACACGTTAGGGACAAATTACAGTCGCTAATTAATACATCTATCTGCTTGGCTTTGGGACTTGGGAGGAAACTGGAGTATCCAAGGGAAAGCCGCAGGGAGCCACGGGGAAGGGCGGCACGGTGGCGCAGCAGTGGAGTTGCTGCCTTATAGCGCCAGACACCCAGGTTCCATGCTGACCACGGGTGCTGTCTGCTTGGAGTTTCTACATCCTCCCCGTGACCGCGTGGGTTTTCTCCGGGTGCTCTGGTTTCCTCCCACATTCCAAAGACGTGCAGTTTTGTAAGTCAATTGGCTTCTGTCAATTGCCCCTAGTCTGTAGGATGCAAGATCTGGGATAACATGGAATTCGTGTATGGGTGATCAGTTGGTCGGAGTGGACTTGGTGGACCGAAGGGCAGCCAGTGGGCTCTCTGGAAAATAGCGCTTCTCACATTTTGATTCCTGCCTTTAGTTTATCCATTAATATATTTATTAATATATATTAATTATATTTATTAAAAGATATTTAAAGAAAGGGAAAGAAAAAAAACAGCACCAAATGTGATCTTTATCCCGAGACACAAGGAACTGCAGGTGTTGGAATCTTGAGCAGAACACAAAGTGCTGGTGGAACTCAGCAGGTCAGGCAGCATCTGGGGAAGGAATGGGCAGACAATGTTTCAGGTTGCGACCCTTCTTCAGATGCTCCAGTCTGAAGAAAGGACCGAACCGAGGTGTCATCTGTCCATTCCCACCATTAATGCTGCCTGACCCGCTGAGTTCCTCCAGCACTTTGTGTATTGCTTTTCTTTATCCCAGCACACAGTCATCAAAGTAACAGGTGTCACTGAACAAGCGTGGAAAATATTCTCAACCCAATCCTCATATTTCCGCTCAGTTGCTACAACATGGCCTCCTGAGACTGTATGAGGCGATTTGTGGATTTTCTGGACTCTCCACTTCGCCAGCTCTCCTGCACCCGCCTCTATAGCCCACAGACTCACTGGTTTACCAAAAAAAAGGACATAGTGTATGGGAGTAGCCTAGTGGATCAGGCAGCATCTCAAGAGGACATGGATAGGTTCCAAAAAAAAACAAAGTACTGGAGTAACTCAGTGGGTCAGGCTATCCATGTTCTCTAGACAAGCTGAGTTACTCCAGCACTTTGTGTCTTTTTTTGTAAAGCAGCGTCTGCAGTTCCGTGTTCCCACAAACTCCCACGTTTGTTGGCTGGAGTCAAGCTCTCCAAAGCAGTGACATCACAGCAGCAGTGTCTCAATTCTATCAAAGAGGCTTAAATTCATTCCGCAACATCTCAGCTTTCTCGTAAGGCACGACGAGACTGACAAAATGTGAATCCTCGGGATTCCGATGACAACTCTCAGCCAGACCAAACGCTGGGCCTCCAAGATGACCATTTTTGTGAATAGCAATCAAAGTAACACTCATCACAGTGGCCATCCTTTGGTAGCACATAGAGCACAACCCAAAGCCAACACATACAGCCAGACTCGAGTAAGAAGGGAACTGAGAGACTAGCGTGGCAAATGGTTGATGGAGAAAGGAGAAAATGAATGTAAACGGGGACCAGAGTAGTAAGAATACTGTGTGCAGAGAGAGAAGGGGAAGGTTTGAGAGGACTTGGGGAGGTGGGGAGAGAACTGCACAGAAGGAAACACTCGAACCAAGAGACACAAAATGAGAATTGAAGACACTACACTTTTTCTTTTGTAAACTAACTTCACCAAAGAATAGCTGGGGAAGAAGGGGAGAGCGAGGGAACCATATACACTTTTGAACGCAGTGTTTATATGAAGAATAAGATTTCCATGGTCACCATCAATATCATCCACTGATATTGAGCAAAGAAATAGATCTGTATTCATGTCTGCAAGGCAGAGCCCTCCCTGCTGCACATCAGCTACTTCAGCAGCGCTATCTGCACACCAGTTAACCCACTGGCTCTCAATCACCACTACAACCTCTTCTCACTTGGCCTCCACCCACAACCATGCCTCTATCTATCAAAAACTGTGTTGACTCTTGAACCTGTTAACAGCCAACACAGATACCAGGAATGTGCAGGAAGGAACTGCCAGATGCTGGTTAACGCCGCTGATGGACCCAACATGCTGGAGTAGCTCAGCGGGACAGGCAGACTGAAAAAGGGTCTCGACCCAAAAACGTCACCCATTCCTTCTCTCCAGAGACGCTGCCTGTCCCGCTGAGTTAATCCAGCATCCTACTCCAGAAGAGTCGGAACAGCTTCATGGAACTAGAGCCAATCGTATCAGGCAGCAAAACCAAACAACAGATGGCACCAGGACACCACCTGCCTTATACTACCTAGAAAGCCCTAAGCCACCTCTGCACTGGAGTGGGGCATTGCGGACTCAACCTGAAGAAGTGGGGCCTCTCGAACTCTGACAAGTGCAACTGTGGACAGGTACAGACAATGGCCCACCTACTGACTCGCGGCGGAGAGGCATGCACTGCGGACGATCTCCGCAGAGGCACAGATGTGGCGCTGCCTGTGGCAAAGCGAGGGCAGAACGTTGCCTGACACACGAGCGAACACACGAGCGAAGGAACTCCAGCATTTTACATCTATCCACAGATATCCGGAAAGCAGCTTGAATAAAGCGAACTGCTCACTAAATATCTTCTTGCTTTCGTACACTTGGTGGGCAACTTGCATTTTTCTTCGACCATCTGTTCATCCCTGTTAAACGTGGGAGTTAGGGGGTGGTGTTATCTGAGGTGCGATAGCACATTATCAACTTCTCAAATCATAGAAACATAGAAAATAGGTGCAAGAGGAGGCCATTTGGCCCTTTGAGTCAGCACTGCCATTCATTGTGATCATGGCTGATCAGCCACAATCAGCAACCCTTCTCCCCATATCCCTTGATTCCGCTAATCCCTGGAGCTCTATATAACTCTCTTTTAAATTCATCCAGTGAATTGGTCGCTACTGCCTTCTGTGGCAGAGAATTCTGCAAATTCGCAACTTTCTGGGTGAAAAAGTTTTTTCTCATCTCAGTTTTAAATGGCCTCCCCTTTATTCTTAAGACTGTGGCCCCTGGTCCTGGACTCCCCCAACATTGGGAACATTTTTCCTGCCTCTAGCGTGTCCAGTCCTTTTATAATTTTATATGTTTCTATAAGATCCCCCCTCATCTTAAATTCCAGTGAATATAAGCCCAGTCTTTCCAATCTTTCCTCATTCGACATTCCCTCCATCCCGGGGATTAACGTCGTGGAACCTACACTGCACCGGCTCAATTGCAAGGATGTCTTTCCTCAAATTAGGAGACGAAAACTGCACACAATACTCCAGATGTGGTCTCAGCAGGGCCCTGTACAATGACAAAAGGACGTCTTTATCAGATCCCAAATCTGAGGAAGGACATTATTGCCATAGAGGGAGTGCAGAGACGGTTCACCAGACTGATTCCTGGGATGTCAGGACTGTCTTATGAAGAAAGACTGGATAGATTTGGTTTATACTCTCTAGAAGGTAGGAGATTGGGAGGGTATCTTGTAGAAACTTACAAAATTCTTAAGGGGTTGGACAGGCTAGATGCAGGAAGATTGTTCCCGATGTTAGGGAAGTCCAGGACAAGGGGTCACAGCTTAAGGATAAGGGGGAAATCCTTTAAAACCGAGATGAGAAGAACTTTTTTTTCACACAGAGAGTGGTGAATCTCTGGAACTCTCTGCCACAGAGGGTAGTTGAGGCCAGTTCATTGGCTATATTTAAGAGGGAGTTGGATGTGGCCCTTGTGGCTAAGGGGATCAGGGGGTATGGAGAGAAGGCAGGTACGGGATACTGAGTTGGATGATCAGCCATGATCATATTGAATGGCGGTGCAGGCTCGAAGGGCCGAATGGCCTACTCCTGCACCTAATTTCTATGTTTCTATGTTTACTCCTATAATCAAATCCTCTTGTTGCTGTTCACATTTTCAGTATCTATAAGTTTTTTTGCTTTCTAACAAAAAGACCCCGAGTTTCTACATATAAACCATCTCATTGAGGGTCTGTACCTGAAACATCATCGGTTCCTTTTCTCCAGAAATGCTGCCTGACCCGCTGAGTGGCTCCAGCATTTTGTGTCTATCTTCATCTAAATCTAAAGCTGTATCTATTTCCAACATAGAATGGTTTGTGTGAAATTAAAGAAATCGACATTCACACCACTGGACTGTAAGCTGTCCTAGCGAAATATGAGATGCTGTTCCTCCAATTTGCGTTTAGCCTCACTGACAATGGAGGAGAGCGAGGACAGAAAGGTCAGTGTAGGAATGGGAAGGAGAATTAAAGTGTCCGGCAACTTGGAGATCTGGTAGGTTCAGGCAGGCTGAGCAAAGGTGTTCCGCAAAATGATGGCCCAGTCTATGTTTAGTTTTTCAGGCGGACTGAGGTCAGGGTCAGTGATGGGAAAGACTTAATTTCGGGATTACCTGCTTATATTTTTCCAGGGCATGCTGGTTGTCTCTTTCTTCGCTCCTCCATCCAACCATTTACATTGTCCAAATCCATCGTCAATGAATGGACTCTCGGATCAACTTGGGAACCTGCAACATTTCCAACTAAATGGCTGGGAAATGCTCCCTTTGTCATTTCAAACAGATGTGACCAAAGCACACTGTGCTGAGTTACCGATTAATCATTTTGTTCTACTACCTGTTAAAAGGTCAGCTTGTTGAAATCAAGCTCGGAGACTTCACTGGTATCTGAGCGGTGTGTGCAACCTGGCAGATTGGAATTACTCTACCTTCCCAAAGGGGATGTCATTCATACTCAATGGAAATATTCCTCAAATAATGGAAAGCAAAGATAGTTTAGTTTAGTTTAGAGATACAGTGCGGAAACAGGCCCTTCGGCCCACTGAGTCCGTGACGACCAGCGATCCCTGCACATTAATACTATCCTACACCCAGCAGGGACAATTTTCACATTCACCAAGCCAATTAACCTACAAACCTGCACGCCTTTGGAGTGTGTGAGGAAACTAAACATCTCGGGGAAAACCCACGCAGGTCACGGGGAGAACGTACAAACTCCGTACAGACAGCACCCGTAGTCAAGTTCGAACCCGGGTCTCCGGCGCTGTAAGGCAGCAACTCAACCACTGCCCAACCGTGTATGATTCTGATCAAAATATAACCATATAACCATATAACAATTACAGCACGGAAACAGGCCATCTCCACCCTTCTAGTCCGTGTCGAACACATATTCTCCCCTAGTCCCATATACCTGCACTCAGACCATAACCCTCCATTCCTTTCCCGTCCATATAACTATCCAATTTATTTTTAAATGATAAAAACGAACCTGCCTCCACCACCTTCACTGCAAGCTCATTCCACACAGCCACCACTCTCTGAGGAAAGATGTTCCCCCTCATGTTACCCCTAAACTTCTGTCCCTTAATTCTCAAGTCATGTCCCCTTGTTTGAATCTTCCCTACTCTCAGTGGGAAAAGCTTATCCACGTCAACTCTGTCTATCCCTCTCATCATTTTAAAAACCTCTATCGTCCCCCCTTAACCTTCTGCGCTCCAAAGAATAAAACCCTAACTTGTTCAACCTTTCTCTGTAACTTAGTTGCTGAAACCCAGGCAACATTCTAGTAAATCTCTGTACGCTCCCTATTTTGTTGACATCCTTCCTATAATTAGGCGACCAAAATTGTACACCATACTCCAGAATTGGCCTCACCAATGCCTTCTACAATTTTAACATTACATCCCAACTTCTATACTCAATGCTCTGAAACAACCATCCACCATTACTCTCTGGCATCTCCCATTCAGCCACTGTTGAATCCATCTTGCTACAAACAACCATCCACCATTAATACCCAACCATTGAACCTTCTTAACCAACCTTCCGTGAGGAACCTTGTCAAAGGCCTTACTAAAGTCCATATATACAACATCCACTGCTTTACCCTCATCAATTTCCCGAGTAACCTCTTCAAAAAATTCAAGAAGATTAGTCAAACATGACCTTCCAGGCACAAATCCATGTTGACTGTTACTAATCAGACCCTGTTTATCCAGATGCTTATATGTATTATCTCTAAGTATCCTTTCCATTAATTTGCCCACCACTGACGTCAAACTAACTGGTCTATAATTGCTAGGTTTACCCTTAGACCCCTTTTTAAACAATGGAACAACATGCGTAGTACGCCAATCTTCCGGCACTATTCCCGTTTCTAATGACATTTGAAATATTTCTGTCATAGCCCCTGCTATTTCTATACTAACTTCCCTCAATGTCCTAGGGAATCTCCCGTCCGGACCTGGAGACTTATCCACTTTTATATTTCTCAAAAGTGTCAGTACTTCCTCTTCTTTGAGTGAGTGGGCAGATGCGTGGCAGTTGCAGTATAGTAGAGATAAATGTGAGGTTATCCACTTTGGCGGCAAAAACAAGTGGACAGATGATTATCTCAATGCGGTTAGGTTAGGTAAGGGGGAGATGCAGCGAGACCTGGGTGTCCTTGTACACCAGTCACTGAAAGTTGGCTTACACGTACAGCTGGCAGTGAAGAAAGCTAATGGAATGCTGGCCTTCATAACAAGCGGATTTCAGTATAGGAGTAAAGAGGTTCTTCTGCAGTTGTATAGGGCTCTGGTGAGACCACATCTAGAGTATTGTGTACAGTTTTGGTCTCCTAATTTGATGAAGGGCCGAATGGCCGCCTCCTGCGCCTATTTTCTATGTTTCTAGCTAGATAGCTAGCTAGATGTCTATATACTGGATACCTAAGTAGTTAGCTGGACAACTATGTATTGGATGGCTAGATAGCTCGCTAGACTGAGCTACGTACTGGATAGCTAGACAGATAGCTACTGGATAGCTGGGTCGCTAGCTATGAGCTATATGCTGGATAGCTAGATTGTTAGCTAGATGGCTACATACTTGATAGTGAGTTACATACTGGATAGCTAACTAGATGGCTACATATAGGGGAGTGCCTAGAAATAGGGTGGATTTAGAGGAGGGCATGTAAACGGGAGTGGGATTTAGGGGAGGACACCTTTAAATGGTGAATTAGGAGGGCACCTATAAATAGTGAATTAGGGGAGGGCACCTGTAAATAGTGAATTATATAACCATACAACCATATAACAATTACAGCACGGAAACGGGCCATCTCGGCCCTACAAGTCCATGCCGAACAAATTTTTTTCCCCTTAGTCCCACCTGCCTGCACTCGTACCATAACCCTCCATTCCCTTCTCATCCATATGCCTATCCAATTTATTTTTAAATGATACCAATGAACCTGCCTCCACCACTTCCACTGGGAGCTCATTCCACACCGCCACCACTCTCTGCGTAAAGAAGTTCCCCCTCATATTACCCCTAAACTTCTGTCCCTTAATTCTGAAGTCATGTCCTCTTGTTTGAATCTTCCCTATTCTCAAAGGGAAAAGCTTGTCCACATCAACTCTGTCTATCCCTCTCATCATTTTAAAGACCTCTATCAGGTCCCCCCTTAACCTTCTGCGCTCCAAAGAATAAAGCCCTAACTTGTATACTTGGTTGCACACTATTATTACAATGCTGCCTCACTTTTGTCGACGCCAGGTGTTCATTGCCACAAGTGACGTCAATGACTGAGGAACTTCACAATTTTTAAAGGGAGAATCAGAGTCAGAGAGTCAGAGTCAGAGAGTCAGAGTCAATTTAATTGTCATTTGGACCCCTAGAGGTCCAAATGAAATGCCGTTTCTGCAGCCATACATTACACACAAATAGACCCCAGACACAACACAATTACATTTTACATAAACATCCATCACATAGCTGTGATGGAAGGCCAAAAAAACTTTAAAAAAAACTTATCTCTCCACTGCACTCTCTCCCCCCCGATGTCAGAGTCAAAGTCATAGCCCCCGGCAGCGGCAGCGCTCCTCCACCGCTCCACCCGCTCCGGTCTCGGCCAGCTCCGCGACGGCAACGGTGAGTCGGCACCAGAGTCCCCGGCTTCTTCCCGTTGGAGGCCGCTCCTCGTTGCGGCCTCAACGACACCTGAGACCCGACGAGAAAAGGTCGGGTCTCCAGTGCAGGGAGAGATTCAAAAAGTTTCCCCCCCCCCTCCCCCCCCACACACACACACCCCAACATAAAATAACAAAAACTACATTAAAACACAGACAAAAAAATAATAAAACGCGGACAGGCTGCAGAGGCCGCTGCTGGCCAGAGCCGCGCCGCCTACCAGAATGTACAGGATAATGGGTCTCTCCCATTAACCAAGATCACATCTAAAAATCATCCAAAATGAAGTGTCATCCCAGTCTGAAGAAAAATATTTCTTATGGTCTATAGGACATCTGATGAAAAATGTTCACTGTTTTGGTATGACAAGATATCAACAAAAAACCTATTATGACTTTGAGAACTGGCTACCAGGGCTTCAGTGAAGCCTCCCTCAGTAAAATGTTGGCACGTTACACTCTACAGACATAGTCCAATTCCAATAGTTGCTACTTGCTTCGCGATTAATCTTCCCAAATGCCTCATAAACTTATAGAGTACAATACGATACGATAGAACTTTATATATCCCCGGGAAATTGGTCTGCCAACAGTCATAAAACTCAACAAGATACAAGATACATGTTTAATCAATGTTTTATTATTAATGTTTAATGTTTTATGTGTCATTGCTAACTGCCACTGTATGTCGTTGTCACTTGTGGGCGGAGCACCAAAGCAAATTCCTTGTATGTGACTACTTGGCCAATAAACTAATTCATAAACATAAACTGAAACATGAAAGTGACAAATGGAAAGTCCAGGATTGGGGATGTGCAAAGATTGGGGAGGGGTGGGTGCGCAGTGGAGCCAGTCTACCTCACGACTGAAGGGGGAGGAGTTGTACAGTTTGATGGATCTCCTGTGGCGTTCTGTGCTGCATCTTGGTGGAACCAGTCTGTTGCTGAAGGTGCTCCTCAGGTTGACCAGTGTGTCATGGAGGGGGTGAGCTGTATTATCCAAGATGCTCCGCAGTTTGAGGAGCATCCTCCCCTCCAAGACCCACCTCCAATGAACCCAACCCCACTCCCAGGATGGAGCCAACCTTCCTGATGAGCTTGTTGATTCTGTTGAATGCAGGGCCTCATAGAATTGGTCCAAGAGATGTTCCCATGCTGACAATATCCCCCACAGTAATCTATATATAACAGCAGCCTCCAACATATTTGTTGAAGTGATTTATCAGCGGCCAAATCAAAAACGTTATATACTTCATGACCCAAAGGTTCATGTTGTTCAAATAAGCAGCTAAAATTATTTTTAAAAGGACCATTTGCTTGGAAAATACTTAAGACTGCGAGAAGATTAGATAACGGTGATATTAAACCAGGTGAAAAAGATAACAAAAACCCGATAGGAACTTTTTTTTTTTACACAATGAGTGGTGGGTATATGAAACGAGCTGCCAGAGGAGGCAGTTGAGCCAGGTGGTATTATAACATTTAAGGGACGTTGGGACACGTACGTGGATAGGTTCGTGGCTGATCAATGGTGGCCACAACTCCTGTCTGCCAATTCTACATAGTCGTTAATTCTTCAACCTTTCAAATATTTATCTAACTCCACCGTAACTAGATCTAATGATCCCCCTGGGGAAGAGATTTCCAGAGATTTATTACCGTTGGAGAGAATAAATCTTTGCTCATGTCAGTTTTAAATGACTGGGCCCCTTATTTAGCGGCTATGTCTTTCTCCTTGTGTGTGCCTCTTGCACTGGTGAAACATCGCTTCATCCACCCAGCCAAGCTCCCACTGAGCAGCCTTTTCAAATGGATGAAACTAAATGCATTGTGACAGAGCTAACAGAAAAATCTCAAACTTTTGTACTTTTAACTTTAAATCTCCAGGGTGGTGAATCTGTGCAATCCGTTGTGACAGAAGGCTCTGGAGGCCAAGTCAATGGATATTTTTTAAAGCAGAGAGAGATGTATAGATTCTTGATTAGTATGGGTGTCAGGGGTTATGGGGAGAAAGGAAGATAATGGGGTTAGGAGGAAGAGGTAGTTCAGCCATGATTGAATGGCGGAGTAGACTTGATGGGCCGAATGGCCTAATTGGACTCCTATGACTTATAACATTGTGACGTAACTCCGTTCAATCCCAGATTCTCAAAAACCCAGGCAGGCTCTGACTGATATCACAAATGTTCACAATACATCAGATCCCCAACATCTATCTGAAGTGATTAAAGGACAATTGGCATTGCTATATAAAGAAAACCTTCATGAAAGCACACTCTCCCAAATTGGTCACAAAACCTCATTCAGTGTGGTATTTTAGCTGTTCCCTGACGTGTCTTTTAGACGTGAAGAGTGGTTACTGACTGGTTCCCCAGACTTAGAAATCAATATTCCCTTAACTGCGAGAAAAAAATCTCCCAGGTCAAAATAAATTGACATTTCGAAAGTGTTTTTGACATCCTCTTCCAGGTAAAACGGGTTGACATTTGTTGGCTACAGATATCAGTGGTTATATCTATAATGTAGGCACATGCAACTGCAGATGCTGATTTACAAAAAAAGACACAAACTGCTGGAGTAACTCAGCGGATCAGGCAGCACCCCTAGAGGACTTGGATAGGCAGCATTTCAGGACAGAACCCTTTTTAAAGGGTTGCAACTCCAAACATCGCCTATCCATGTTCTCCAGAGATGCTGCCAGATCTGCTGAGTTACACCAGCACTTGTGTCTTTCATGTATCTGAGAGAAAACACATCTGACATTGCCCTTATTGGTTGTAAGGTTCAACTCTGACGGTTCACATTTACACTCACTGCACCCGATACCTGCAAGTTCAGGCACCCTGCTTTACCCTCCAACCAACACCAAGATCACATCAACCATTCCAAAAGTCCAAATGGTTGTACATACTTCATCAATCCCATTCCAATCATTCCTTCTTTATCCTGGTCCTCTCCTGCAGAAGCTTGAAAGCGCGCGCGCACCACCAGACTCAGGAACAGCTTCTTTTCAGTTTAGTTTAGTTTATTGTCACGTGTACTGAGGTACAGTGAAAAGCTTTTGTTGTGTGCTAACAAGCCAGTGGTAAGACAATGCATGAGTACAATCGAGCCATTCTTCCCCTCTGTTATCAGGCTTCTGAACGGTCCTTCCATAAGCTGGAGTACTGTCCGATTCACCTCTACCCCAATGAGTACATTGAACTTTGTCTATGGAACTGATGTGCCACAATGCAGAGAAATATATTCTGCGTTCTGTATCTTTTCTTGTCCTCTTTCTCTATGGCACGAGTTTGATTTGATTATATCTACGTTTGTTATATCTAATCTGTTTGGATAGCCTGCAAAACCAAGCTTTTCACTGTACCTCAGTACATGTGAGAACAATAAACATAAGTCTAGTGTGGCATGCAACATTGAGCCGAGAAAATAAATCTGTATCAATAACGGGGAGTGCAGAGACAAGCTTCATTGCATAAACCCCTGCATATAACCACAGAGATTCCTATGCTACCAACAATCTCCCACTTGCCTTCATCTCCCTGTTCCTGAATTTACATAAAAATGAATAATTTAAGCGGGGACTTAAATATATTTTTTAAATTCACTTCCACATGTGTTTTATAAATATTTTACATTATGCAATTTGGAAGACAAATGTTGGCGAAAATGTTAGCCGGCCTGTCTTTCAACGTTGAATAGTGCTGAATTGCAGTCACTTTTAAGATCTTAACACCTACTTATTGTTGGCGGCTCAAAGGTCGGCAATTCCATTCTGAAAAGACACCGACAGCAAATGTCAACTGGATGCACGTCTAATCCTTGCCATCATCCTTCAGTGCAGAAGCTATTTGCTTTGGGAAATTAAGAATCTTAAAGGCAATTTGTGGCAACTGAGCTGGCCTCAGTAGGTGGTTCCATCAATTGCTAATTCCCGTCTTAAATTGCTACTCATTTCTCGCCATCTTTTCAGGACTTCATAATTGTTTAATGCATCTCCCTTCGATCTGAGGCATTTACCTGCTACAATTAGCTTCTTGCGCATAAGTGCAATTCCAATCAATTAATGTGCAAATGCCTCAGCTCATAGCCCACGGTTACACCGCGGCAAACTGATTGAGCCATCAAAAGGTGCCAAATTCATTTTAATCCCATCTATTTTTAAATCATCCCGAGAGTGGATGTGAAACAGTTATCTAACATGCAGTGACTAACTCGCTAATTCTAATTAGTTTGATATTCATTAATAAAGCTTCCCCCATCTGACTTTATCTTTCAATGTCTATTTCGAGAGCAGTGATGTGCATTGGGGGACTGCCGCAAACCTGATTCCAAGGCGATCACGGCAGGGCAGCGGTCGAGTTGCTGCCTTACAGCGCTTGCAGCGCCGGGGACCCGCGTTCGATCTCGACTACGGGCGCTGTCTGTATGGAGTTTGTACCTTCCTCCCGTGACCACGTGAGTTTTCTCCGAGATCTTCGGTTTCCTCCCACACTCCAAACACCTACAGGTAGGTAGGTTAATTGGCTTTGTGTATGTGTAAAATTGTCCCTAGTGTGTGTAGGATAGCGTTAATGTGCGGGGATCGTTGGTCGGTGCGGACTCAGTGGTCCGAGGCATCTGTTTCCGCGCTGTATCTCTAAACTAAACCGAACATCTCATATCAAATCTCACCATTTCTGCAAATACCAGATTGGCACAAACTCAATCTAATTTTACACAAGCCCATCTTTCCTTGGGATGATTCAACTTTGCTTGGAATGAGGGAAAGAATGCAGTTTATCAAGGAAATTAATAAATGAATTTTATAGCTGGGACATGTTGGCCGGTATGGGCAAGTTGGGCCGAAGGGCCTGTTGAAACGCTGCATCACCCTATGACTAAATGATCTGGAGATCCATACTTGAAGTGAAGAGCACTCATTCAGGAAAACGCTAAGTGGTTTATCCTCAAACTAAACAGCACCATCCATCATCCCAATCACTGGGTTCCATCCAAACCTTGCGAAGATGTTCTCCAGACATCCGTTAGAACACAAGAAACATGTTATTTCAAACTGGAATTATGCTTCACTTTGGGTGCAAAATCGAGTCATCACCGTCTTTGAATTTTATCTACATAAAATGTTGTCGTTAATATCTATTCAATGAGGATGGATACAAAGTGCTGGAGTAACTCGGCATGTCAGGTACCATCTCTGGAGAAAAAAGATGGGTGACCTTTTGGATCGGAACCCTTCTTCAAGCATCTTCACCCATCCTTTTTCTCCAGAGATGCTGCCTGACCCGTTGAGTTACTCCGGCACTTCTTCTGTGCTTCTCTCTCCAGAGATGCTGCCGCACCTGCTGGGCATTTCCCACTTTCAGTATATTTCAGCTTTCCAACATCTGCCATGAAGCTTTTTATTTGAAGCAGTAGGTAAAAGAAGTGGCAGCAATACATCTGAGCATCTTCGCCAGAAAAATACACATTGGAGAATAATTACAATCGTTAGAAATACATTTGGTGATAAAAAATAATCTCAGTCACTTACAGCTGTGTGCTCAGCAAATTTGATTGGCAATAAACTCACCCTATCATTCCACAAGTTCACAAGTTATAGGAGTAGAATTAGGCCCTTCGGCCCATCGAGTCTACTCCGCCATTCAATCATGGCTGATCTCTTCCTCCTAATCCCATTTTCCTGCCTTCTCCCCATAACCCTTGACACCCGTTCTATACAATAATTTGTCTATCACTGCCTTAAAAATATTCACTGACTAGGCCTCGACAGCCTTCTGTAGCAATGAGTTCCTCAGATTAACTACCCTCTGACTAAAGAAGTTCATCGTCACCTCCTTTCCAAAAGAACGCCCTTTAATTCTGAGGCTATGTCGTCTGGTCCTAGACTCTCCCACCAGTGGAAATATCCTTTCCGCATCCACGCTGGCTGCCTACAGTGCTGTGTTTAACTCGAAGCCTTGGTCTTTTCACTAGCACTGAGCGTCAGTTTTAAATGATTAGATTTGACTTAATGCACACAGAGATAACTGCTAACTTTCCAAATGCAGGTTAGCTTTCATCATCAATATGAGTTGCAGCATGACAGCGAATGTCAGTTTAGTTTATTGTCACGTGTACCGAGGTGCAGTGAAAAGTTTTTGTTGTGTGATAACCAGTCAGCGGAAAGACAATACACGATTACAATCGAGCCATTTACGGATTATGGGGAGAAGGCAGGAGAATGGGGTTAGGAGGGAGAGATAGATCAGCCATGATTGACTGGCGGAGTAGACTGAATGGGCCGAGTGGCCTAATTTTGCGCCTATCGCTTATTTACAGAGTATTGCTGTAGGAATAGAGATTTAAGAGTGTGGAGCGATTGTAATATGTGACCGCAGATCCGCTTCTGTGCCCAGCAAGCAAACAGTCGCCTGGGTTGGGCGCCATCTTGGAAGCTGAGTAAACCATACAAAGCTATTTGCTTTTAGTTCAGTTAACATCTCATCACCTTCTGACCCAGTGTTAACTGTCCCTCATTTGCAAATAGAACGTTTCTGTTGCAAACAAACCAGGCTTTCGGTCTGAAAAAATGGCAGCAAGGATAACGCAAACCAATGCAAATTTCAAATCGGGATATTTTCATCTGTCACTAGCAATGCATTGGAATACATGCAGAATGCTGGGGAAAGGGCTCTTTCTCAGAGCACAGTGCTTTTGTAATTAGCTTTTGTCCTGAAATAAAATTATTTTTATCAAATGTCATTAATTATTCTTGCATTGCTAGAGTTAGGAAGGTTTTCACGATTGCTTGTTTGTAGATATTAAATAAAAGTGAAAAATACAACTACACATCATGATAAAAGTGACTGTGGATTGGAAATTAAGACGTGCACTAGGAGATTTAGATTATTTTTTTCAGATGCAATTTACAATGGCTGAACGGTAAACAAGTAAATGGCGACTTGAGGCGATGATAAGATCACCCATCACTTGGTGCGGATGGAGGGTATCAGCCTGCACTTAGCCAAGATTGTTATCAGTGGGTTAATGCCTTAACAGTGAAAAGCAAGACTTTGAAAGCCCCCGAAAGCATGTTATCAGGCTATCTGACAGACCAATAGGCCTTTACTCCTCTTTCACTCAAGCACCACTTCCGGGATAATGAAATGGCAAACATTACAGAGACAAACAGATTTTGTGAAAGGGTTCAGATTGGAGAGCCAACTTTTTACACCGGGCACTTGAATCCGATTTAGCTATGGTTAGACGGCAGAGATTTGTAAACAAATGGCTTCACCGTAAACAACAGGCTTTATTGTTACCCAGATTAGCTTCATTTCTTCAAGCTCAGGAGGATCGTACTTTAGAAAGGAGGAGATATCTCCCAATCAACGGATAAAAAAATCATCTAAATTAATTCCACATAATACTTCCACGAAAATCTGTTTATGTGCTTGGACATAAAATGAATATTGGCCCCGATGGCTTTCTGAATTTTGAGCAACTTATCTGTTTAATCCATTTAAAACCTGTTTTTGTTTCACAATTTGAACATTTTTGTAAAACCTTTGCTGGTGGATACGTTGACTTTAATAAACATTCCAGAATAAGCAAAAACTAATGATGACTATTTCCATGTTTTCCCATTTTTGCACCATCGGCATAATTGACCACCAGTGCAATATAGCTCAAAATTGCTCAAAAATGAAGAGCTCTGACGGCTGGACACAACGAACTGCAGATGCTGGTTTACAAAAGAAAATAGACACATGTGCTGGAGTAACTCAGCGGGTCAGACAGCATCTCTGGAGAAGATCGATAGATCGCTTTGACCCGATACGTCACCTATCCAAATTCTCCAGAGATGGTTCAATTGTGCTTTAATATCAAGTCCAAGTGCAAATGCATCGCAACATTCTCTTCTTAAAACAGTCCTGTAGAGCATTGCCATACTGATTTGCAATTGTACAGAAATAGTCCACTGAGCCCCGCATGCAAGAGTCGCCATGTTTTGGCGCCATTTTCCAAGTCCAGCCCGGGCTCCTGTTGCAATGAGCGGTGCCCGATTCAGGCAAGCCCCAGGCTGCAGTGGGCCTAACAGCCTCTGACACAAAATGTTGGGGTAACTCAGCGAGAACGGCATCATCTCTGGAGGAATGGAATGGGTGGCATTTTGGGTCGAGATGAGAAGGGTCCCAACCCAAAACATCACCCATTCCTTCTCTCCAGAGATGCTGCCTGTCTCGCTGAGTTACTCCAGCAGTTTGTGTCTATCTTTGGTTTAAACCAGCATCTGCAGTTCCTTCCTTCACCCTCCTGCAGATTGCAATAGTTGTGACTGGTGGGGGTGACCCACTGAGATATTCCAGTGTCTTTTATTTTAAACTCTAAAAGCGGGCCATTTGAACAAATGCTTATGTGAAGATTGCGCTCAATACCCATACCTCATCTCCTGTCTCTCTGAAAAGCTGTCAAAGAGAACATGGCAGGGAAGTGTCCCCAAGTCAAGGTTCAAGGGTCAAGGAACAAGGGAACAAGTCAATCCTTATCCCTTTAGGGCAAGAACAAAAAAAAAAATAGAAGATCTCGTTATTGTTTGCAGGGATTTGCGACGCAAATTTGCAATTGCACTTCCATCATAGAAACATGGAAATTAGGTGCAGGAGTAGGCCATTCGGCCCTTTGAGCCTGCACCGCCATTCAATATGATCATGGCTGATCATCCAACTCAGTATCCCGTACCTGCCTTCTCTCCATACCCTCTGATCCCCTTAGCCACAAGGGCCACATCTAACTCCCTCTTAAATATAGCCAATGAACTGGCCTCGACTACCCTCTGCGGCAGAGAGTTCCAGAGATTCACCACTCTCTGTGTGAAAAAAGTTCTTCTCATCTCGGTTTTAAAGGATTTCCCCCTTATCCTTAAGCTGTGACCCCTTGTCCCCTTTCACACTCAAAAATTTATCCTGCTTTAAGGCGATCCAAGATTATGAAAACTGCAATTACAAATGCACATCTCCTCATTTCTGAAGCTTCCCCAAAACAAAAGGGTTTTAAGAGTCCAATGAACAGACGACTTCACTAATGGGAAGAGAGCAACCTCACAAGTCAAGGATTAGGCCCTGCCTTTGTGACCTTATCTCTCCATTTGGGAGAGAACATCTGTAATTCACTGGGATTATCACACAGGGAGCAAATTCTTGCAGTTTCCTCTCACATCCCAAAGATGTATAGGTTTGTAGTTTAGTTAGCCCCTGTAAAAATGCCCCTAATATGTTGGCAGTTGATGAGAAAGTGGGATGACATGGCACTAGTGTGAACAGATGATTAGTTTTGTTTGGTTTAGCCAGAGACCCGGGTTCAATCCTGACCACGGGTCCTGTTCCTGTATGTATGGAGTTTGTACGTTCTCCCCGTGACCTGCGTGGGTTTCCTCTGGGTGCTCCGGTTTCCTCTCACACTCCAAAGACGTACAGGTTTGTAGGTTAATTGGCTTTGGTGAAATTGTAAATTGTCCCTAGTGTGTGTATGATAGTGTTAGTGTGCGGGGATCGCTGGTCGGCGCAGACTCGGTGGGCCAAAGGGCCTCTTTCCGCGCTGTCTCTCTAAACTAAACTAAACATTGTCTCAGCTGATCAGACATAAAGAGCTGGAAGGAACTGCAGATGCAGGTTTGCACCGAAGATGGACACTTTAATGCTTGAGTAACTCTGCGGGACAGGCAGCATCTCTGGAGAGAAGGAATGGGGTGACGTTTCGGGTCGAGACCCTTCTTCAACTGAGACTGCTAACAACCAGGCAAAAGTCTAAAGAAATGTTTCCCAAGGAAGTAATTAGTTTTCATTTAATATGATGACAAATTGATCCAGTGTGAATCACACCTCCCCAGGAATCTGAAGTGCTGTGCTCATATCTCCTGTTGCCAAGTCACAGGTGTAAAATTGTGTTTATTCTATTCAACACACAAACCCTCCCTCGATCTCTACCCTCTCTCTTGTCAGCGCCGGGTGAGAGGCAGAGATGGGGAGAGCGAGGCAGGGGATAAAAGTTCTCCTCCCGACTTCATTATCACCTTACTTAAAAAGTGTGAATCTAGTATGAAGTGGGTAACTGTGGAATACTTGTTTTTGTGGCAACTTGCACATCATTAAGAAATGAATTCATGTTACACGACGGTAGACAAAAATGCTGGAGAAACTCAGCGGGTGAGGCAGCATCTATGGAGCGACGGAATAGGCGACGTTTCAGGTCGAGACTGGACCTGATGATTGGACAGGATGTCACTGGACAGTCAAGTTAGGAGTTTGCAAAGATCTGGAACAGCACCAAACATCAGCATAAATGGCATAGTTTAATTTCGTTACGTTTACTTTAGAGATGCAGCACGGAACCAGGCCCTTCGGCCCATCTTGTGACACATCAAGTTTCTATCCCCCAGTCTGCTCTGGTGAAATGCCTGTGAAAGACGAGACCTTGTTTGTTCTTTAGTTTAATTTAGAGACACAGCAAGGGAACAGGCCCTTCGGCCCACCGAAGCCCCGCCGACTAGCGATCCCCGCACACTTACACTATCATACACACACACACTGGGGTCAACTTGCAATTATACCAAGCCGATGAACCTACAAACCTGCATGTCTTTGCAGTGGGGAGGATACCAGGGAGAAAATCCATGGGGAGAAGGTACAAACTCCGTACAGACAGCACCCGTAGTCAAGATCGAACCCGGGTCTCTGGCGCTGTAAGGCAGTAACTCTACCGCTGTGCCACCGTGCTGCCCAATTATCGTGTTGCTCATAAGATTACATTGGCAGCGCTCAAGAGCGATGATCATTTGATACATCGAATTAATGCACACATAAGTAGGAACAAGAGATAAATAGCCACACAGCAATATTCTTAGATTAGACGTGTCAAATTTAATTATATGAAAGATTTTAGAAGATAAAAGGAGCAAAAACATCTATTAGAAGAAGGGTTGATAATGATGAAAAGTAGATTTATGTCTATTGGCAAAATGTATGAGGGGGATTTTGCCCATTGTCTATTGATTAGTTCCATTTATTGTCACGTGTACCGGGGTCCAGAGAAAAGCTTTTTTTATTGTGTGGTATCCAGTCAGCGGGGAGACTATACATGATTACCATCAAGTCATCCACAATGTAAAGATGCAGATTAAAGGGAAAAAACTTTAGTGCAAGAAAAATCCAGTAAAGTCCAATAAAAGTTAAATTGAGGATCTCCAATGAGGTAGGTGGGAGGTCAGTGAAAAGCTGTTTTTGTTGTTTACTATCCAGTCGGCCTAAAGGCCATACATGATTACACATGATGGCTCCTGCATCAACCACTGGACGAATATATATATTTTTGCACCTCTTGAAACCCACGAGTTTTGCCGACTTTGGAGAACACGTCCAACAATATACTTGACTGACTTGCCAAAGTCCAGATTACTCTTCACCTGCGCACATCAGGCACATTTGCATTAAGACAGGACTCGTATACACTGGCCTCACCACACAGAGAGCATTGTGAGCGATCACAAGGCTGAGGATGGGAGCCCAGCCAGGAAGGCAACGCTTCCTTGAATGCGCCCAATTTACTCGGGTTGGATTCAGTTTCAAACCTTGGCAGCTTTTCTTCTGTTCTCTAAACTGGTACAATGATAGGCGGGTTAGTTGCTGGAAGCCTGCCAGTTTTACCTGGACAGTTGAGTGTGACATAGCAAATGCCTGAAGAATCTGAATGACTTTGATCTAAATTAAGCTTGAGTGGATGCGAGTTATTTGAAATGAAGGGAGGAGAAATTTGGAACCAAGCCTTGTTCACTCATCCCTACCGCACAATGTAAACACAGATGTAGTGCCGCACAGATGATAGGTTTCTACTCAAATGAATCAACAAATGATAATCCCAACATTCAGAGCCACGACAACTACTTTGCAGGGTGTCATAAATTCAAAGTTATTTCATTACTACCAGGTCAAATGCTTTTATTTTGTATTTAAGTGTTCAAGGGGCAACTTTCAGAAACAACAATTTGATACGATTGGCCATCATTAAACTCAAGAAACAGCCCGCTGAAGGAATTCAGTGGGTACCGAAACACTGTCCTCCACAGATGCTGCCTGATCCGATGGGTTCCTCCATGGATGCTGCCTGACCCATTGTGTTCCTGCATGGATGCCGCCTGACCTGCAAAGTTCCTCCAGCAGTCTGTTTTTTGGTCAAGATTTTGTTCAAGGGTATCACAGTGGTGCGGCAGTAGAGCCCGATTCGATGCTGACTAGGGGCGCTTGTCTGTACGTTCTCCCCGAGACCTGCGTGAGTTTTCCCCGGGTGCTCTTGTTTCCTCCCACACTCTAAAGACGTACAGGGTTGTAGATTAATTGGTTTGGTATGTTTGTGAATTGTCCATAGTGTGTGTAGGATAGTGCAATTATGCGGGGATCGCTGGTCAGCGCGGACTCGGTGGGCCGAAGGGTTTGTTTCTGCGCTGTATCTCTAAACTAAACTAAAACGTTGCTACATTTGCAGTCTCCATTGTTCTCATTAAACCACTCCACTGAAACTACTGTTGTTACTACAATGTCTGCCTATATTTGGGCATTGTCAAAAGCTCCAGACATTCCAGAAATACTCCATATTGGGGCATACTCCGTCATTCAACCATGGCTGATCTATTTCTCCCTCTCAACTCCCCCCCCCCCCCCCCCCCCCCCCCCCCACCTTTGACAACCTATCTAATCAAGAACCTATCAATCTAAATTAATTTATGTTCACCCTAAACTCTTGATTGTATCTCAACTCACATTGTTTTCCCATCACACTGAGTTCATTTGTTTACATTGCTTTCTGGCTCAATAAGGCAATTCTAAATTTTTCATGCTCTTTTTCAGATCCCTCTGTGGTCTCACCCACTCACGATCTCAGAAGCCTCCTCAGCCATACAGACCTCTGAGATCTCCTGCTTCCTCTGGTTCTGGCCCTTTGGACTTCCCTACTTTGTTTAGTCCACAAAATGGCCTCCATTCCTTTAGATGCCAGGAGCCTCAGGTCCCCTACTCCCTCCCTAAACCTTTCCACTTCTCCGTGCATTTGGCTCTATTGCCTAATATGTCTTCAGTGTCATAATCAATTAGATAATTAATGTTTAAAGAATCATGAGATGATTTACTGCATCAAAGACAGTGCAGAATCCCCATTTTTTATTCCTTGTTGTTGGATCATCTCACATTGCAGCAAATAAGTCTCAAGCCATTTCATTTTAGGTCAATTAACAAGCAGAATGCAACGTATCGATTCAAATAAAACTGCTGGATAGCCAACAGCTATGTATTCTACACAAGAGATTTAATAAGGCCACACAGCATCTTGGATTTATTCCACCTGAAGATTACAGAAATCGAATTGTTTGCTCAGTTGGGGCTGAGAATCTGGGAACACTTAAAGTGATTATTTTGTCCTTCATCCAAGTCCATTCTTAACTGAAGGAACCTTTTCACACAGCTCATCAATTGCATTCTAACAATGAGGTTTTATGAAGACGATTGCCAAAACGCAAAATCAGTGCCGGATTTACCTATAGGTTCGGCTGGCTGAAGCCTAGGGCCTCAAAATCTAGGGGGCCTCCCTAGACGTGCAGGTTTGTAGGTAAATTGGCTTGGGAAATGTTAAAAGTGTCTCTAGTGTGTGTAGGATGACGTTAATGTGCGGGGATCGCTGGTCGGAGCAGACCTGGTGTGCCGGAGGGCCTGTTTTCCGTGCTGTATCTCTAAACTAAACTAGAAATATACAGATGTCTTCTTTTACATTCCAGATCATTTGCTTTGCCCTGCCTTCCCCATCTCACAGGTTCATTAGTTTAAGGAGCAGAAATAGGCCATTCTGGGGCGTTCCTTTGGAGTCTTGTCCACGTTACTGTTGTTTTATCGGCTTTGGTAAAAGTGCAAATTGTCCCCAGGGAGTGCTAATGTACGGGGAGTGATCACTGGTCGACGCAGACTTGGTGTGTCGAAGGGCCTGTTTCCGCACTGTATCTCTAAGGTCTAAAGTCTAAAGAAAACCTAGTCTCAAATACAATGTTCACCCCCAAATGTTCAACCCCCCCCCCAAAAACCTCCCACAAGCGGTTAAATTTGTTATCACCCTACACAGTCTAAGATGATGCACGGTGCTGTAGAAATTCAAAATCCATTTTAATTTGAAGTTGGTGTTCTCCTCCCCTTATTTTGTCAGGAGAACAACATTCTATTAAAGACATTGTTTGTTAACACTTGGATTCATTAAACTATTATCAACTGCAATTACTGGTGTCTGAAGTAGCAAGAGGAATCAATCAACAGTACCAACATTGTACTTAGCCGCATTAGCTAGCAACTTTCCTAAGACTATGCTTCTCTATAATCCCCGCGGCTCTCCTTTGTTTCCACAGAGCAGTTTATTCAGACGGAATGAGAAGTAAACCTCCAAGCTTGCAGCTTGCTGTGGAAATACTTCTCTAAAATCTAATACCCAGTAATTGCAGTGTTCAACCTACGCACAGTACAGTTGCCCACATTACGGATGCAGGATTTTAACACTCTTTAACGTCTGGTCATTATTAAAATAACAAAGAAACACAAAATAGACGCAGATACAGGCCATGAGGTCTTGAAACAGTTCAGCATCATCACGGTTCAATCTCCACCATATCCTGGGCAGCACGGTGGCGCAGTGGTAGAGTTGTTGCCTTGCAGCGCCAGAAACCCGGGTTCGATCCTGACTACGGGTGCTGTCTGTACAGAGTTTGTATGTTCCTCACCCCCCGTGACCTGCGTGAGGTTTCCCCGAGTCCTCCCACACTCCAAAGATGTACCGGTTTGTAGGTTAATTCGCTTCGGTTAAAAATTGTAAATTGTTGCTAGTGTGCAGGAAAGTGCTAGTGTATGATGATCGCTGGTCGGCGCGGACTCGGTGGGCTGAAGGACCTGTTTCCACACGTATATCTCCAAACTAAGGTAAAATAAACTAATTATTCTCTTCTTTCCTGCTTCTTAAGATTTTTTTTGTGTCCAGAAATCTCTGAATCCCATTCTGAAATATATTCAACAACCTGGATCTTTGTTGCCATCTGTTGTCGAGAATTTACAGGTTTACCATCCCCTAGTGAAGACATTCTCTGTCATCTCAGAACTAAATATCTTGCCACGTAATGTAAAATTGTGACCCTCAGTCCAGGTGCCAAGGAAGGGAAACATCCTTTCCCCACCTTGTTTAGCAAGCCTTGTCAGATTTTAGTATATTCAAAATATATTTCCTCCAGTTCTTATAGTAAATACAAACTGAACAGACCTCAAACCACTCTCTCTTCTTTGCAGGAATCAGTCTGGTGAAATTTTTGTAGCGTTCCTTCTGCGGTAAGTAAATCCTTTCTTTGGTAGAAAATCAAAACTACACATAACTCCCAGCTGGATTCTTCAATAATTCCCGTATAATTGTATCACGCCAGTACACAAATCCTCTTGCTATGAAGTCCAATAAAAAGATGTAATACTCTTTTGCGCTTTTTGTAAGGTTCTCTCAATTTTATTTGTTTGGATTTAAATGGCATTTGGACAGGTCTGTGGGTTGAAAAGGTTTAAAGGGACATGGGCCTGATGGGACTTGTGTACATGAGGCATCTTGGTCACTGTGAGCTAGTTGGGACCAAGGGTCTGTTTCCATGCTGTATGACTCTTGTAAAGATTGGAGTTACTGTTTGGAAACTTAAGCAGATCAACTTAAGTTGCAGAGGAATTTCTTTGGTCAGAGGGTGGCGAATCCGTGGAATTCATTGCCGTCAATAGATATTTTTAAGGTAGAGATAAATAGATTCCTGATTAGTATGGGTGTCAAGAGTTATGGGAAGAAGGCATGAGAATGGGGTTAAGAGCAAGATTGATCATCCATGATTGAATGGCAGAGTAGACTTGATGGGTCGAATGGCCTAATTCTGCTCTTAGCACATGAACTTGGATAGATACTTAAATATCTCAGCATTCCTGTCAAGTTGAACTTGATTGCCTTCCATCACAGTGAGGAATGTGGAATCCACTGTGGTGGATGTTTACGTTAACATTTATGTGGTTGTGTGTCTTGTTGCTTTTCACTTAGTATGGCTGTATAGTAACTCAAATTTCACTGTACCTTAACTGGTACACGTGACAATAAGCCGACCTTGAAACCTTGACCTTGAAGTCCATGCAAGTTGTAAATTTAGAACCATAGTTGTCGGCAGTGTAGAATGTGACTATAGCATAATCACAGGGCTCTCGTCAAAAGAAAGAACAGAGCCCAACTCAACTGATGAAACCTTGCCATCAGACTAGGTCTATCTGTGCTCTCCCATGGATCTCCAGGATCCCTTGGTACTATCTTAACGGCCAGAGAGTTGCCTCTGGAGTCCTTATTAATATTTAGCAGTTTACTATGCACCTGTTGGGAGCCATCTTTCCTATTTTGCAACAGTGGTTATATTTCAAAAGTGCTTCAGAAGATCCAAGATAGGAATATAAATAAATGGTACAATGGAAATCTCGTCCTTAGCCTTTTTCTCCATGTTTTTCTCCATGCTTTTGGTCATTGTCAAGTATTATCTTTTTTTAAAAATTGGTATTGGTTCTGCGATGTGACTTGAGATGGTTTGTTAAAAGCTCAAAGCACGAACCAAGTTGTCGATTTTAGTGCTGTCCTCATGACTCTTCATATAACGGCATGCAGAATCAAACTCAGCTGAAAGGCTCCTGCCCTTGATTATACTCAAAGCCATCCAAGAATGAGAGTACACTCGAACATTGCTGGTCCCTGTGGTATTGCACACGGAATAGTTTAGTTTAGTTTAGTTTAGAGATACAGCGTGGAAACAGGCCCATCGAGACCGCACCGACCAACGATCCCCGCACATTAACACTATCCTACACACTCTAGCGACAATTTACACTTATACCAAGCCAATTAACCTACTACAAACCTGCACGTCTTTGGAGTGTGGGAGGAAACCGATGAAACTCAGAGAAAGCCTATGCGGTCACAGAGAGAACGTACAAACTCCGTACAGACAACGCCCGCAGTCGGGATCGAACCCGGGTCTCTGGCGCTGTGAGCACTGTAAGGCAGCAACTCTACCGCTGCGCCACTGTTCCGCCCACTATTACATAGTTCAAAAATGAGGCAGAGTTAAACTGCTCTTTCATACTACAAATGTTATTACACCAGAGATTGTTAACAAAAAAAATCCTGAGCATAACTATATTTGTGTGCTATCAATGAAAAGCAAATCAGTTAAGGAAAATCATTCCAAACGCTTTTGATTTTGTGAGATGGAGTTGAAAGGATTACACTCACAATAATTGACAGAAAGCATTTTCTTTTGGCATTGATGTTGAGATGTGTTTAATCAGCTAGCAACATAAAGGATTAGTCTCAGTCTATTCCAGTCAGTGACATAAAACTCGGCTGAATTCAGCAGTCTTGTAGTTCAATGAAAATCGGGTTAATTGTGTGGCAAAGACTCCCGCCACTCCCTGCCTTTGCCAACCTTCAGGTTCAGAACATCACAGTGCCAAAGACGGCCGTTATATTTACTCACAACAGGCAGCTCCAGTTATCTGTGAAGCATTTTAACCTTGGTATCTGTTAAAAACTGTAATCGGGGAGAATTTCTTCGGCAGCATGTAACAAGAGCACAAGCGCGCTGAACAAGGCGCTTTCTTTGAGCCGTGGGCCAGCGCCTCATTTCTTGCACTTGGTTTTTGGACCCTCACTTCCATTGTTGTGAAAGGCATGGCTCAAACTTAACAACCTGGAATTATATTGAGCGTTTGGGGGGAAACGTGCCAATGTGGCTTCACAGGAAGAGGATCAGACAAAGCCAGCAATGGCCAAGGCGATTCCAAAGGAAGGACAGTGCAAAATTACAAAGGGCAACGCAAGAGGAATTCTAGCTTGTGCTTTACTTGATATTTTAAGCCCCAAATTGAATTATTTGCACCAATGAATAATAAATTTACACCAGATAAATGTTGACTGTTGCCAATATCTTTTTAACAGCATGACTACCTACATAATGACTTAACTCGAGCGCAACAAAGCGTTTTTTTCCCAGTTATTTCTCTTTCAATTACAACTAATTATTTTGGATTTTTTTTGTGAAATTCCTGTCAACTCTAATTTTTCCATTGCATTTGCACAAAATGTCACAGCAATTCTTTAAGGCAAGAGGGGCAAGGTTTAAAGGAGATGCAAGCTATTTTTTCCTTTTTTGAACACACAGAAGGTGGTGGATGCCTGGATTGTGCTACCAGGGCTGGTGGTAGGGACAGATACGATAGTAACATTGAAGAGGCTTTTAAACAAGCACATGGATATACATAGGCATGTAGAATACATCATGTGTGAGTTTGGGAAAGGTCTCTCAACATGCCAAGTAACATTATGTTTACTCACAAAAGATCATAAGGAATAGAAGTAAAAATTAGGCCAAGTCTACTCCGCCATTCAATCATGGCTGATCTATCTCTCCCTCCTAACCCCATTCTCCTGCCTTCTCCCCATAACCTCTGACATCTATCCTAAGTGTAGGTAGTGTAGGTATTCCCAGTTGGAACAGTACAACACAGGAACAGGCCCTTCGGTCCACAATGTCTGTGCTGGACATGAAGCCAAGGTAAACTAATCTCATCTGCCTGCACATTAAGGGTATGGATGAGATTAGTTGATATTGACATCATATTGGGCACAGGCATTGTGGACCGAAGAGCCTGTTCCAGTGTAGTACCTATCTACATTGTAACTGGGAATGTAACCTACAAAATAATAACTGCATGCAAGAGGGTAAGGAAGGCAGGTTCATCACGGTCCTCGCATGCTCAAGCTGACATTCAGGGCTACAAATGGGTCACACGTTGGGAAAACCGTAAGCAGCAGAATTCCACCAGGATATCCACAGGTATGCTACTTGGCATCCGGACACAACTGGTGCACCTGACGAGTCAGACCTGAAAAGTAAACTGCATCTGGCAGATGCTGCCTGACCTGCTGAGCATTCCTTCATTATCCTACAACTGACACTGCTGCAGTTTGCTCTTAATTGGAACACCGTTAAATTGGGAACGGGCTGTGAGTGAGTGGTTAAAGAGGAGGACAATCATTAGAGGAGCTGTTTACTGATCCCCTAAACTGCTGCTGTGCATGTGCACTGTGGATAGTTTAAACGTGCAGCTAGATGACCAGCAACTGCACACACAATTGTCTAATCTGAATTGTCTGTATCACAATTGTCTGAAGAAGGGTTTCAACCTGAAATTAGTATAGGTTAGTACGGTTTGATTAGTACGGATGTCAGAGGTTATGGGGAGAAGGCAGGAGAATGGGGTTAGGAGAGTGAGATAGATCAGCCATGATTGAATGACAGAGCAGACTTGATGGGCCGAATGGCCTAATTCTGCTCCTATCACTTACGACATGATCTTACGAAACATCATCCAATCCTTTCAGCATTCTGTGTCTATCTTCGGTGTAAACCAGCATCCGCAGTTCCTTCCTACACATATTGTCTATCTGCAATGGGGCCTGAGTGCAAGATATTGTTCAGTAACTAATTAGCAAGGACTACATGCTCTTTGGACTGAAGAACTGTCTTAAGGGCCTGTCCGGGTTGGGAGATTGCAACCTTCACGTGGTCCACCCTGTTTCGACGAATGCAATCAACCTGGCGTGCACATTCAAGTAAGATCATATAGAAACAGTTGTCCTACAACTTTAGGCTGTGCACGCCATATGCAAGAAGAAGAAGGGCCTGTCCCACTTGGTTGTCTTTCGCGCGCCGTTTACGTGACCTGCTAGTGTGTGGGTAGCGTGTGGTTAGTGCGGGGATGGGCGCATGGAGGAGTGTGGACTTCATCCTGCACGAAATCTTCGCGTGCCACCAGCCTGTCGCGTAACTGACGGCCAAAGTGGGACGGGCCCAAGACCTTGGCGCGGCACAACATCTCACCTCCAAAAGCAGCAGAAGCAGGCAAACGATCGTCAAACTCAGCCTGGGGCTCACGGCCGTTGCGGATCCGGATCCGGCACCACTCCTACTCCCAGAGCGGGGCCAAGAAAATTGAAGATGGACACAAAATGCAGGAGTAACTCAGCAGGACCGGCAGTATCTCTGGAGAGAAGCAATGGATGACGTTTCGGGTCAAGACCCTTCTTTCAGACTGAAGAAGAGTCTCGACCCGAAACATCATCCATTGCTTCTCTCTAGAGATGCTGCCGGTCCCGCTGAGTTACTCCAGCATTTTGTGTCCATCTTCAAATGACGTCACGCGCTCCAGATGGCTGTGCGGGCGCATGATGACGTGCGTGACTCTCGCGGGACCGTTGGGCGACCATCACTACCGGCCTAAGTGGGCCAGGCCCTTTACTGACTTGTACCGTCAGGTTAAGCAATCAAGTCGACCAGAGATTCTATTCGCAGCATCACCAATAAATCAATACTTCTTCTTCTATGGGTGTTACCAGACCAAGGGCAAGTATTGGACAATGAAAAGGCAGTCTGGAAAAATTGGACCTCAAATCTCAACATGTCAGTGACGTGATAAGCTGAGTAAGAAAGAAATAATCTTATGGCGTTTACTATCCGTGAGAGTGGATAATCCTTCAGACACAGGTGGAATGAATCCAAAGATAGACACAAAATGCTGGAGTAACTCAGCGGGTCAGGCAGCATATCCGGACAAACGGAACAGGTGACGTTTCGGGTCAGGACTCTTCTTCAGACAGAGGGTCAGAGGAGAGGGAAACTAGAGATATGAAGATGTACAAAGAACAAAGGAATGAAAGGTATGCAGAGAAGAAATCAAAAGCCTGCCAGGCAATCAAGGAAAGGTGGGGCCCACAATGGTCTGTTGTTGGCTGCGGAGAAGGTGATAAAGAGTGGAATCCAAGACTGTTTGAAGAAGCAAGGGGAGAGGAGGGAAAATTACATCTCAGATCATCAACATTTTCAAATGTTCTCTATTGCAGAGGATGAACAGCATCATAGAGTTGCACAGCATGAAAACAGGCTCTTCGGCCCAACGCAACCAGGCTGACCAAGATGCCCGATCTATGTTAGTGCCACCTGCCCACATTTGGCTCATATCCCTCTAATCCTTTCCGACCCATCTACCCATCCCAATGTCATTTCAATGTTGGTTAGTACCTACCTCCTCTGGCACCTTGTTCCATACACCCACCCACCCTCTGTGTGAGAATGCCAGAACTGCAATGCACACTGTAGAATCTATTAACAATGTGACTGAACTGGAGTGTGTGAGTGTGGAAGAGTAGTGGTCAATTTTAGACAAAGCTGGCAAATTGTAACAAGGAGCAAAAGCTCGACCAGTGTTGCCTTATTTAAACCAAAGGAGACTAACAGGAAATTCAACTGTGCAGCGGTAGAGTTGCTGCCCGGGTTCGATCCTGACTACAGGTGCTGTCTGGACGGAGTTTGTACGTTCTGCCTGTGGCTGCGAAGGTTTTCTCCGGGTGCTCTGGTTTCAAAGACGTACAGATTTGTAGGTTCTTGGTTCCTTGGTCCTCCATAATATTCCAAATGGAATTTAAAATGGTGGTACCCCTCTCTCCCCCTCCCCCACCCCTCTCTCCCCCCCTCCCCCTCTCCTCCCTTCCCCCACCCCTTTCTCTATCTCCCTCGCCTCGCCCCTCTCCCTCTTCTCCCCCTCCTCCTCCCACCCCTATCCCTCTCTCCCCCACCCCCTTCCCTCTCTACGCCACACCCTTTCCTCTCTCCCCCCGCCCACTTCCCCCATCCCGCTCTGTCCCTCTTCCTCCACCCCCCCTACCCCTCCCTCCCCACTCTCTCCCCCTCCCTCCACACTCTTCCCCCTCCCTCCCCTACCCCATCTCCCTCCTCCTCCCCCCCCCCCCCCCATCCTCCGCCCCCGCCCTCTCCCTCTCCCTGCCTGCCGTCATACACAATAATAATAAATAGTTAGTTGGCGTTGGCAAAAGATTGTAAATTCCCCCCATTGTGTAGGATAGTACTAGTGTACGGGGTGATCGCTGGTCGATGCAGACTTGGTGGGCTCAGCATTTCCGCGCTGTAGCTCTGGAAGTCAAAAGTAAAGTGTATAAAATTCTACGGGCATGGACGTGGTAAATAGGGAGGAACCGTGAAGGATCTAAACGGAGGAAGGCGACTTAAAGACAGCCCGAGAGATGGCTAAGAGAGGAGTTGAAGACTTTTTCCTGGCCAAGCAGAGTTCTGGTGTCCCTGTCCCACTTAAGGAAACCTGAACGGAAACCTCTGGAGACTTTGCGCCCCACCCAAGGTTTCCGTGCGGTTCCCGGAGGTTTTTGTCAGTCTCCCTACCTGCTTCCACTAACTGCAACCTCCGGGCAACCACCTGCAACCTCCGGGAACCGCACGGAAACCGTGGGTGGGGCGCAAAGTCTCCAGAGGTTTCCGTTCAGGTTTCCCAAGTGGGACAGGGGCATTAAGAAGTTCGAGTGGTAAAAATCCTCAATGCACTTAATAAGTGCTTGTATGTGTATTTGGTGAACCGTGAACCACAGGGGCACAGACCGACAACTGGAAGATGCCACTACAATGGATGGTTCTTTTAGGATTGGCACAGAGATGAAGGATGTAGTTAAACGTAGCATCACACACCAACACATGCTCCCGAGTTACTGGTTTAGGCTTACTATTGTCACATGTACTGAGGTATTGGGAAAAGCTTGGCTATCCAATCAAATCAGATATACCGTACATAAATACAATCATATTGGAGCAAATGGAAGTGGAGCAAAGGGAAGATGCAGAACGCAGAATATAGTGCTCAGCATTGTAGCGCATCAGTTCCAAAACCCACAATGGGGTAAAGGTGAACCAGGCTGTACCCTAACCTATGGAAGGATCGCTCAGAAACCTGATAACAGAGAGGAAGAAGCTGTTCCCGAGTCTGGCGTTGCTCGCTCTCAAGTTTCTGCACCTCATCGTAATGTTCTAAGAAATATCATAGTCATACCATGTGGAAACAGGCCCTTCGGCCCAACTTGCCCACACTGACCAACATGTCCCATCTACACTAATCCCACCTGCCTGCGTTTGGCCCATATCCCTCTAAACCTGTCCTCTCCATATACCTGTCCAACTGTATCTTAAACGTTGGGATAGTCCCTGCCTCAACTACCTGCTCCGACAGCTGGGTCCATACACCCACCACCCTCTGGGTGAAAAAGTTACCCCTCAGCTTCCTATTAATTCTTCCCTCCACCCCCTCACCTTAAGCCTATGTCCCCTGGTTTGCGAATCCCCAACCCTGGGCAAAAGACTATGTGCATCTACCCCCGATCTATTCCCCTCATGATGTTGTACACCTGAATAAGATCAATATATCGGTATTTGTATTCATCGTCGGGACGGTGGTGAATTTGTTTTTAATTGTATCCGTTTTTGAAGTGGCCGCAAAGGTGTTTGTGCGCGTCATGTTCGGCTGGACCCGTGCACAGACTCGACGCTTACAGACTGGTGCTTTGGATCAACTATAACGAGCTGGCCGGCACCAAGTGCGGAGAGAACACGACAAGAACTAGTCCATTGATCGGGTTAGCCTGCAGGCCTGTAGACTGTAGCACCCCCACATTGTAACATGGCAGGTAGATGACTAATAATATTACATTGCAGCCTGAAAATGAAAAATAAAAACCTCCAACGCGTCTGTCATTTGCAGCCCAACAGCGAAACTGTCTCCAGGCATCCAAATCTGACATGTTTAACTTATTACAGGGTCTGCAGCTATACAGCGCAGATGAAGCTTATGGCCTTTATTTATGGTGTCCATAAAATGAAATTTGCAGTAAATGCGAGACCTAGTTAAATCTGTTAGCCTCTCTGGAGCAAGGAATAAAATTGTGCAACCGAGAAGCTTGTGTAGTCAAACCCCTCAGTAAACCCAGTGTTCTTTTCATCTCGAAGTCCCCCCCTCCCTCCCCCCCAAAAACCCCTGAATAAACATGAAAGCCTTTCATCCTTGCCTGTGCTGTCAACAAAGAGCAATAAAATAACAATAAGTGCCTCTGTGTGATGTGTTTGACAGGACTCCCCTCTGCTGAAGATCTTTTCAATTTCAGCTTGCAGGTAAGCTACGTAATCTCTCGCCCCTCTGGGGAATCCTGAATTCGGTGACCTCCCAACCCTCGCAGTCAGATGGATGACCGGAGATTTGTCTCGCTCATCATCAGCTAATAACCATTTGAGCCGACAAAGATGACTTGCACCTGCTGCCCCAGTGTGAAGACAGGAGATGTCTCCACAGTGAGCACATCAGGGGGGGGGAGAGGGAGGGGAGGCGGGGGGGAGGGAGGGAGAGAGAGAGAGGGAGAGAGAGAGGGGGAAAGGGGGAGAGAGAAGGGAAGGAGAGAGAGAGGGGGGGCGAGAGAGAGGGGGGAGAGAGAGGGGGAGAGAGAGGGGGGGGAGAGAGGGAGGGAGAGAGTGGGGAGGGAGAGAGAGGGGGGGAGAGAGAGGGGGAGAGAGAGGGGGGAGAGAGGGGGGAGAGAGAGGGGAGGAGAGGGGGAGAGCGAGAGAGAGGGGGGAGAGACAGAGGGGGAGAGAGAGAGGGGTAGAGAGAGGGGAAGGCGGAGGGGAAGAGAGAGGGCAGAGAAGGAGGGGGAGAGGGGGAGAGAGAGGGAGGGAAAGGAGGGGGGGGAGAGAGAGGGGGAGAGAGGAGGGGGGAGAGGGAGGGGGGAGAGAGGGGGGGGGGGAGAGGGGGGGAGAGAGGGGGAGAGGGAGAGGAGGGGGGAGGGAGAGGGAGAGGGGGGAGAGAGAGGGGGAGAGAGAGAGGGTAGAGAGGGGAGAGAGAGAAAGAGAGGGAGAGGGGAGAGAGGGAGAGAGAGACGGGAAGAGAGAGAGAGAGGGAAGGAGGGGAGCGAGGGAGAGAGAGGGAGAGAGAGTGAGCCATCGACCCCTCCTCGCCCTGCACTGCAATTGCAAATGCAAAGCCTTGCTTGTAACTCATTAGGCCCCTGATTTGCTGCTAACCAGCACCTCAGCAGCTGTCCTTTTTGATTACGGCGCTTGCGTTCAGGAGCTGTTGCTGCTTCGGAGAGCCGAGCGGGTTGAAGACGGATGGTGAGCAGCTGTGGGGATCAGCAAAGGGCTCGGTTTAAACAAGTCCCCTTTAAATGGCCCACAAACTGGCAGTCCCTTGTGGATAAGTAAGGGGGGGAGGGGGGGAACGGGACCTGAATTGAATAGTCCAATTAAAATAAGTATTTTTCATGGCTATTTCCCCCAAAGTTACTGTCCTGCAAAGGTACATTAAAAAAAAATATTACTTTAATTCCTACCGGGCGACAACATACACACAACCCCCCCCCCCTTCAATCAGTAACATAATGATGTCATGATAGCCACAGAGACATGGAGGTAATTAATTGTTGCCTCGGAGGCAACTGTGATTATTCTTATTTTTATTCCCCTCTCCCACTGTGACCAACACATGCCAACGACGACAAAAGACACATTGTCGCGTTGAAGGGAATATTGGTGGTTGGTGAATCAAAGACATTGGTCATGAATATCAGTGCATCATTACTTGCATTGGTCCTGTTAGTAACTGTGGTGACACTCCCCAGTGCTTAAGAATTGCCTTGAAAACGTCAAAATCTCATTCCTCAATAAATACCTCTTCAATCAGTCCAACGCAAACCTTTATTTTCAGTTGGGCTTCTCCACGGTACAAATAAGTTTCAACCAAATATCCAAGCCATTGTGAGGCGTCATTAGACATATTAGACTAATATTCTGAATTGCCCTGAATATTCTTAGAGGGTCGGCACAAAATGCTGGAGTAGCTCAACGGGTTCAGGAGGAATCTCGGGAGAAAAGGAATAGGTGAGTCTGTAGAAGGGTCTCGACCCGAAACGTTCATAAGTGATAGGAGCAGAATTCAGCCCATCGAGTCTACTCTGCCATTCAATCATGGCTGATCTATCTCTCCCTCCTTATTCCATTTGCCTGCTTTCTCCCTCTAACCCCAAACACCAGTACTAATCATGAATCTATCTATCTCTTCTTTAAAAAATATCCATTGACTTGGCCTCTACAGCCTTCTGTGGCAATGAGTTCCACAGATTCACCACCCGCCATGAATGTCCCATATCCCTTCTCTCCAGAGATGTTGCCTGTCCTGCTGAGTTACTCCAGCATTTTGTGTCCATCTTTGGTGTAAACCAGCACCTGCAGTTCCTTCCGAAATATACAAAATTCAGAATATCTTCCCTGACTGTAAGGTGCGAAAATATGTAGTGCAGCTAATGTTATTTTTACTCTTGTCATCCGACTCTGATCTGCTGCACTGTAATCACAACCGTTAAAAATTGGTTACAATGCAGTAAAAGACCATTTGCTCAGTAAGTTTAATGACTTAACAGGGATTCATTTATTAAATATTTACAGCAACAACAACAAAAAAATTGCTTAGTCTAATTGAACTAGTCTGGAGATAGTTAATCGGGACTTGGTTCAGTGCCAGCTGTTTTCAGTGCTGGAGTACCTATTGAAGAACATGACAGATGGCAGGTAGTTAAAACACTGAGTGGTAGCTACACATCGCGGAATTTAATGTCATGGTGTGATGACAATGTCTCAGCTTTGGACACATTTCTGGTGGTGTGGCCAATACAAAAATATTGCACAATATTCGCATGTTATGGGAGTCGAATTAGGCCATTCGGCCCATCGAGTCCACTCCACCATTCAATCATGGATGATCTCCGCCTCCTAATCCCATTTTCCTGCCTTCTCCCCACAACAAGCGACACCCGTTCTAATCAAGAATTTGTCTATCTCTGCCTTAAAAATATCCACTGACTTGGCCTCCACAGCTCTCTGTGACAATGAGTTCCACAGATTAACTACCCTCTGACTACAGAAGTTCCTCCTCAACTCCTTTCTAAAGAGCCCCCTTTAATTCTGAAGGCATGATTCAAAGCCAATTCTGAAGCCATGACCTCTGGTCCTATCTAAGCTTTTCATTATTCTGTGGGGGTGCAAGCAGAAGCCTCAATGTGTCGATATTTCAATATTTTCAGTGATATTAACTTCTAATTAACTGTTTTATAAATGATGCAAATGTTATGCATAGAACGTGCATTGATATAGCTCCCAGCAACTCAAGCGGACCAAACACTTTACAATCAAGTCATTTTAATCTGCAGTTGCTGTTGTAACGCAGAGTATTTGACAGCTAATTTGCACACAGCCAGCCCCTGGAGCACAGCTATGAGGTAATGCATGAAAATCCAGTTGTTCTGCTGATGCTGGCAAGAATGAAATCTATAAACCAGCGACCCTCCTTGAAATAATGTCATGGGCTCGCCCAGAAGACAAATGGTTTAAAGTCTGAAAGGTTACGACCCAAAATGTCACCTATCCTTGTTTTCCCGAAATGCTGCCTCACCCGCTGAGTTACTCCAGTACCTTATCTTTCCATGGTTTAACATATGATTTGAAGGACAACATCACACTAGTGAGATGCACCACGCACCATAACTAAGCATGGTGGGTGTTAGTGTAGGTTTTTGGGGGCTGGAATGTCTAAAAAAGGAATGTGTAACCCATTACCTTTCATGGACAATAATGCAAGCAGAATATCGTGTGAGTAGAAGCTCTTTCTGCAATATTATCCTGCAATTAAAGCAAGAAGTTACTGAGGGAATCACAGTACAAGCGAAGAGATTGAGATAGAATTAGTCTTGAAATAAGAATAACTTGTGTTATAATAAAATCCCATTCACGTTTTAGGTGAAACAGAATCAGTGCAGGAGGGTGGCACGGTGGCGCAGCAGTAAAGTTGCAGCCCGACAGCGCCAATGACCGGGTTCGATCTTGACTACAGGTACTTGTCTGTATGGAGTTTGTACGTTCTCCCCGTGAATTTTCTCCAGGAACTTCGGTTTCCTCCCACACTCCAAAGACCTACAGGGCTGTAGGTTAATTGGCTTGGTATAATTGTAAACTGTCACTAGTGGGCGTAGGATAGTGTTAGTGTGTGGGGATCGCTAGTCGGCGTGGACTCAGCAGACCGAAGGGTCTGTTTCCGCACTGTACCTCTAAACTGAAGTAAGTATTACGACAAGTGTGCAATGGTACGGGCTGTGAGTAATGCTTCAATTACTTGCAGATCTTGTCTGGTGTTGCACACTATGAAGGCACTATTTAGTAATAAGATTTGTGATGTTGCTGCTTCAAACCTAATGACATAAAATGACTAAATAAGAGTTCATGTTTTTTTAGCAAAGAGCATCCAAAAGTGTTATGTCAGCTTTTTTTACTTGACGTCTAAAAAGGTATTGATTTTGTAAACTTTTACTTTAAAATAAAGCAGGATCAACAACAAGATGAAAGATGGGTTGAAAGTTGGAAATGTATGATGTTGCCACCCGACATTGTAAAGCAGATAGACTCTGGGATCCGCTGGTCCAATGGATAGGATATAATGATTGATCCAATGGATAATTCTGGGATTCTCTTTACAGCTCAATGTATTCCAAGATTTAGCTTGGAGCAGTTTGGCTCAGTTCACAGGGAGCGGGTCTTGTGGCTTAGTCGGCTGAAGGTCCCTTGTGCAGATGGGAAGGGATGGGAACGGGGGTCTCAGCATGGAGGTGAGAGGGCTACAGGTGGAGTGAAGTAACAGGGTTGGGCGGCACGAATTAAGGGGCCATGGGAAGTGTGCATGTTAAAATGGCGTATATAGTAGCGCAGGAGTTAGGGTAGAAGGCAAATGAGGTGCGACACACCTTAGAACACACGGCCCGACTAATTATTGCTAGGGCGCTTTTCCACTCGAAGCCGAAATTGAAATGCAAATTCATGACAGCAAACGCGGGTAATCTGTATACCCAGAGCAGAGCACATTCTGTATTGCCTTTCACAGTTTTAAAACAAGGTTTAGTTTGGGGATGGAATGGTTTGGAAAAACAAGTATGTTCGTGGCACCGTGGAAAATAATTACAATCAAAATAAAATTCAGATTCACATGGCAGAGAGAGATTTTCATATCTGGACAGGACAAGCATTAATGTTTACATGCCACTGGCAAAATGCTTCTTCAGTCCACATTGTGCTCAGTAGCTGTCACCGTTGTACATATTTACTACCAGTGGCTGCTAACTAACAGGCTCTCCCCAGAGCAAATTGCTTAGCCTGGACTCCAGGTAATATCTACTGGTGAAGACACAAATGCAAGCATTGCAACAGCACTGTTCAAAAGTAAGCCTAGTTTCAGGAAAGACACAGGATGCCGTTGCAATCGGGCAGGCCCGTGAGGAGAATGAATCAGGGATCAGTGTAAAACATGCTCCACGATATGGTGACGAAACAGTGCTGTAATTTAATAAAAACGTGCGAATTGTGAAGCTTATAATTCAAGTGTTACAAAAGACCCATTGAATTGATGCAGACCGATATTCAATCATACAATAAGGCAGGCAGAAGTTAAACATCAACAAACTCATTGTTTTTTGCCTCGCCCCGAGTGCATTCATGACCATGAGATCGTTGCGGTTATCTTACAAGAGAAAAGCTCATCATTATGTTGATATTTTGTGAGTGGCAAAAAATTATGAGTCAGCGTTTCTTTCAAAGTACGAAGGTGCTCGACGCGAGTGAAAAAATTCCAAATCATATTGATCTATGGCAGTCTATAAATGTTGCTTTAAAATGATTACGAGTAAGGATACACAGTTGAATATCAAATCCATTCCTATGCTGGGGCCAATATCAAGTATCACCATTTTGGATGCAAAGTTACATATATAAATGTAGTCACACAAGAGGGGGGGAAAATACATCCTCTCTTGTGTTGAGACAAGAGATTTGCCTCTAATCCCTAAAAAAGGTTAAATTTCGATCACTGTTCACACCGAATGCCTGACTATAACGCACCAACACAAATTATTGCATTGAACGAAAATATTTAGGGACATGCTCAAATTGTACAAGGTATACAATGCAATTTTTGTCCCATTTCAGTCCGGTATGAAGATAAGAAAATACTACAAAGGGTTTCAGTAGAGTTGACAACACATCCCGATGCAGCATTTTGATAAATACGGAGTGCAATCACAGCAACACATCTTTTAAAATGTTCTCAGTGGCAAATGAAAAGACAAGTTGAAATAGTCTGGTTTTCAAAAGCACAAAGGAATTAGGATAGAATGTGATTCACAAAGGTGTTGGCAGTGCTAGTGAGGTTATAAGCTGCAGGGAAAAAAAGCCTTGATGATGTTATTTGTTACAGTACATGATACGTTCGGACGATGGCATGGACTGAATTTCTCACTGAGGGTCAGGCGGCATCTCTGGAGAAAAGTTGACAGGTGATGTTTCGGGTCGAGACCCTTCTTCAGACTGAATCATTGAATCGTTGGCATTGGTAGCGTCAAAAGTCCTGTCACTTCAGCAAGAAAGGTGTTGTGCAATTTACAGTGGGATTGGACAGGGACGTTGAATATCTGCTGGCATGTTCAATAACATGCGGGTAGCAAACTGAATGGCTCTTTGGAAATAGTTACTGAAGTACAAGTAGCACACTGTGATTTAAAACGTCCAACAAGATGGCCTTTATTATTAAGAAGGATTGTCGGATGAAGAACTGCCTTAGAAGCCAATGCCACTGAGTGGACAAAGCTTCAAAGCAATAAAGCCTTATCCTTGAATTACTATGCTTAAGGATAATGCCCTATAACGCAACAGAACAGATTCTCTCCCCTCACTTCCCTCTCTTCCCTGCCTGATAATAAGATGTATTAAAAAACCCATGAGTGGACCATTTCGGGTCGATGCACAGAGCCTCTTGCCCAGAGCAGGTGAACCAAGGACCAGAGGACATCGTTTTAAGGCGAAGGGGAATAGATTTAATAGGAATCCGAGGGGTAACTTTTTCCACACAAAGAGTGGTGGCTGTATGGAACGTGCTGCCAGAGGAGGTAGTTGAGGCTGGGACTATTCCAACGTTTAAGAAACAGTTGGAGAGGTACACAGATAGGACAGGTTTGGAGATATGGACCAAGCGCAGGCAGATGGGACTAGTGTAGCTGGGACATGTTGGCCGGTGTGGGCAAGTTGGGCCGAAGGGCCTGTTTCTTTCCACACTGGATCACTCCATGATGAACCTATGTGAACGCGGCATCAATAGGGCTGTGCGGTGCAGTGGTGAGAAAGCGTCGGCTCCGACTGAAATCGTCTCTGCGTCCAGCGGGGACCCACCTGGACACTCCGTCATCCGGCAATGACATTTTAATAGCGTCTTAGCAGAAGCCAAGCGGCTGTTTGTCACCGGGAACGGCGCACTTAAGGCAGACCCTGGCTGCCTGTCATGTCAGTCTCAGAGGAAGCAGCGAGGGGCTGACAGACGAAGCAATAATGTGAACTCACTGCGCCGAGCCTGTGGGGGCATCGATGCCGCGCTGAACCTTCTTCATTAAAATACGCTCAATGCAGGGAGAGGGGAGGAAAAAATCCATTCTCCGTTTTTTAAAGTCCCAGGAACAGATGGAGCAAAATTAATTGCGCCATTGAATCCCGGTAGACAACAGTGGGAATGGCTTCTCTTTCAAGTGCTCGTGTGTGTTACAAAGTACTCTTCGTAAAAAGCAATTACTGCAACATTCCCTTATAAAATAAAGGTTGCTTTAATGGCCAATAAAAACAGGCTTCAAATTTTTATGAAATTGGTCTCGGCAGAGTCGTGTTATTTGCAGTTCAAAGAGTGCGCTTGCTTTGGTATCTGCTGTGTGGCAAAACCCTGTAGCACATTTGTATCATTGCAATGCAATGTAGCCTGCGTTAGAGACTGGAACTTGGACCTAACGCTGGTCGCGCCGCGCTGAAATTCAGCACTGGACTTGGGTTCAGAAACGGCGCCGGACACTGTGTGCAAAATGCTGTCTCGCTTTCACACTGTATCTGTGTCTCCCTCTCCCCTGACTATCAGTCTGAAGAAGGGGTCTTGACCCTATTCTATTTTTGTGTCTGTCTTCGGTGTAAACCAGCATCTGCAGTTCCTTCCTGCACTCCGAATACACAGTCGCCTATATTATGTAGATGGTGTATGATTAATATCGCGGCGTCTGTACAAATGGATGATCGTTAAATCCGTGAACAATTTAAAAACAAACAGGAATAATTGTCCATTTATCAAGCGCCGTCTCAATGCGGGACCAATACACACGCGAGTCCACAATTCAGGAGACGGAGAACTATGCAGCGAAATATCAAACCCACTCTATCCATTCTAAAGTCTGAAGAAGGGCCACCCATTCCTTCTCTCCAGGGATACTGCCTGTCCCGCTGAGTTATTCCAGCTTTTGTGTCTATCGTCTATCCATTCTAAGTCTCTACCATTTGAGACTTATCGTAGAAACTAGATGCAGGATTAGGCCATTCGGCCCTTCCAGCCAGCACCGCCATTCAATATGATCAGTCTGAAGAAGGGTCTCGATCCGAAACGTCACCCATTTCCTGCGCTCCATAGATGCTGCCTCCTCACCCGCTGCGTTTCTCCAGCATTTTTGTCTACCTTCAACATGATCATGGCTGTTCATCCCAAAATCAGTACCCGCTCCTGCTTTCTCCTCCCCATATCCCTTGATTCCTTTAGCCCCAAGAGCTAAATTTATATTTACAAAAATTAAATCTGCATATTTTGTAATACAAGTATCTGTTGATAAACTAATCCTTGGGGGAGAATGCTTCATCGGATTGTGCATTGGACGTTTTAGGCTACGGTAAAATATATATCTTGCATCCAGCGCTCGTTCCTTGCAGCGACGTGTCTATGCCCTGTATTCCTGTCAGAAGCTTCCCCCAGCGCGGCTGCCACTTCACACATCCACAACGCTAAGCTCAGCGGGGAAGCCGCGGGTCCCTACTGCGACCCGCCATTAGAATAAGATCAGGTCCAGCATGTCAGTCTGAAAGCATCAAACGTACTGTAATTTGCTTGGCAGATGCTAATCCCCCCCCCGGCAGCCTGCGAGTGAGCGAGTGAGTGAGGAGAGAGCTAGGGTTTTCCAATCTCCGCGTTGAAAACGCGACTGACTGACTACCTCCCTCCCTCCAACTGTTTCGCGTTTGCATTTAATGAGCTGCCCCCTAAATGGCAGCCTTAATCACCGCCTCTGGCCACTGAAAGAGTCCATTAATGATATTAAAAAAAAAAGAACTCGGGACTATTTGCATCAATCAGCTTTAAATCACTTTTTATGATAATGCATCCGAGGAGAGCAGATAATCTCCACTGCCTCTTGCGTGATGAAGTGCCGCTGTACTGGCTGCTTAACCCTGACCGCCACACAGTAAATCTTTTAAACCCACATCTTTATTACGAACAATTCCACCCCCACTCCACCCCGCCCCCCCCCCTCTCCCCTCCACTTCAGCGGGGCTCTGCAGAAAAAGTCACAGCGCGTTTAATTTAGCGAGAACTCTTGAATATAAAAAGCCTTTAAGGAATTTCTCCAGCGCCCGCTCTCTCTCTCATTCATCACAGAAATAACGTATCATTAGTTGTCAGGCTGCGGCTGCAATGCCTGCTCCTGAAGTCGTTCCCGGCTCTCCGGTTATACAGTTGTCGCTGAGGGCAAGACCTGGGCTGAAGAGCCATTTCACTCACTCCAAAGAAAGTAGTCGGCGGGGGCACCTGTGGACATTCGACCCGAAGATTACTCCGGAATAAAACTCTTCCACTTGCAAGGGGGAAAAGTGCGCATTTCCCCCCACCCTTTCCGACGGCAAAATGTAGGGAATTGAACCAAACGCCGCGAACATCGGCACTGAAATGTACTTCAAATGTCACGTCGATCTCAAATCCCTCCAAACGGACTCTCCTTAATTCTACAACCGAACGCTGACTTTTTTTTATGTTCAAATACATTGCTGACACAAAAAGCTGGGGTAACTCAGCTGGAGAAACGGAATATGGTCTGAAGAAGGGTCTCCTCGACCCGTAAAACGTCACCCATCCCTTCTCTCCAGAGATGCTGCCCGTCCCGCTGAGTTACTCCAGCTTTTTGCGTCTATCTTCGGTGTAAACCAGCATCTGCAGTTCCTTCCTACACATTGCTGAATGGGCGATACAAACAAAAAAAACTTGCAGAAACCATCAGGATATTTCCTAGAGTTGATCTAACCTCCATCTCCATCCCCACCCCCTACCCGACCCCTCCCCTCCCCAAACCCACCGGTATGGGAGGGAGATGAGAAACCGCCATCCCTCACTCACACTGCACAACGCGCCCTTTGATCAATGCTTTAAGTAGCGGGAACATTGGTCGGGGGCTCGACTACACAGAGACGTGGTTTGTTGCGAGCGAGGGGCAAAAAGCTTTGCTTTCCAAACTTGCATGCATTGTAAGTTACTTATTCCAACGCACGGAGGTTTAAGTGAGTGGACGGACTTACCCGCTGAATAAAGATCTCCAAATCTCAGATCCCAATGTACATCCCAGGTTCACAATGGAAATATGGGTGTGCGAGTTCATATATATGTGTGTGCGTTTCTGCCTTCGATTTAAACCAGCATCTGCAGTTCTTTCATATATATATATATATATGTGTAAAGGCGTGTGTAAAATCCAGAAACGAGAGAGGAAGGCTGCAGGAGGAGTATTTCCCTGTCCAAAGTGCCTGCTTCTCGCCCCGTCGACTGTGCTAGTGGATTTGAGAAGCGTGGAGTAACAGGACACAGCTAGAGTCGGACACAGCGCAGAAATCCTCTTTGGCGTACGGACGGATGACGGAGAAAACTGTCTTTCAAACTGCAAGCAGACATCGGGGTGGCCCCTCGGCAACCCGGGTTCCCTGGTCTGAGCGGCGGCTTCCTTGCAGCGAGCGATCGGCAGCGGCGTGTGATCTTTCTCTCCCTCCCCTCCCCTCCCTTCTCTCTCTCTCTGTAATCCCCCGGTTGCACAGAAGGCAGTGCTTGCTTGTTGTATTGCTCCGACCCACAACACGACAGCGAGTCAAAATTGAACCAGCAAAAGGTCACCTCGTATTAAAAGACTGCTCTGCCCCTCTCTGCGTCTGCACCTCGTTGCCATGATAAGTCTCTTCCAAGCTGATTCACACCAAGCGCGGCCGGCTCTGCGGCGGTATGAGCCTACAACCAGGCTGGGATGTTAATTTGCACTGCCACACACTCACTGCCAGGCTTTTTTCGCATGCTTTTCGGCGACGAGACCAGATCCATCAAACGTGGAGAGAGGGAGATCTCACTTGGGCCAAAAAAAAACTCCCCACCCCTCCCCTCCACTCCCCTCCTGGCTGCCACAACAAAGCATTCACAGAGGGGCGGGGTGGGACTGCGGGGAGTAACACTGCGGAGCCTATGAGCTAATGCAAGGGAGGTGGGGAAGGAGGAACAGAGAGGGAGAGAGAGAGAGAGAGGGGAGGGGGGTGGTGCTTCAAGAACGGGAGGCTTCGCTTTTTACTGCGGGTTAACAGCTAAGAAATTTGAGTTTTATTGATTGCTTCTGCCTCTCGCTGTCACAGAGTGAGCCCGACTCAGAGATTGATGCGATGTGGAGTTTCAAAGTAGTTTGCATTTTCCCGACCGTCCTGCCTGCCATATGCTGTTCCAAAAGGCAACACAGATTGCAAGTAAAATGAAAAGGAGTGGACCTCCGCTGAATGCAAAGACTGCACCTCAAAAATGTATAGTGCCCTCCTTAATGTTTGGGACAAAGACCCATCATTTATTTATTTGCCTCTGTACTCCACAATTTAAGATTTGTAATAGAACAAAATCACACGTGGTTAAAGTGCACATTGTCCGATTTTATTAAAGGTCATTTTTTAATACATTTTGGTTTCACCATGTAGAAATTACAGCTGTGACTATACAAAGTCCCCCCCAATTCAGGGCACCATAATGTTTGGGACGCAGGGCTTCACAGGCGTTTGTAATTGCTCAGGTGTGTTTAATTGCCTCCTTAATGCAGGTATAAGAGAGCTCTCAGCACCTAGTCTTTCCTCCAGTCTTTCCATCACCTTTGGAAACTTTTATTGCTGTTTATCAACATGAGGATCAAAGTTGTGCCAATGAAAGTCAAAGAAGCCATGATCAGACTGAGAAACAAGAATACAACAAGAGACATCAGCAAAACTTTAAGGTTACCAAAATCAACTGTTTGGAACATTATTAAGAAGAAAGAGAGCACTGGTAAGCTTACTAATCGCAAAAGGACTGGCAGGCCAAGGAAGACCTCCACAGCTGATGACATAGGAATTCTCTCTATAATAAAGAAAAATCCCCAAACACCTGTCCAACAGATCAGAAACACTCTTCAGGAGTCAGATGTGGATTTGTGAATGACCATTAGTAACAGAAGACTTCATGAACAAAAATACAGAGGCTACACTGCAAGATGCAAACCACTGGTTAGCCGCAAAAATAGGATGGCCAGGATACAGTTTGCCAAGAAGCACTTAATAGTGCAACAACCACAGTTCTGGAAAAAGGTCTTGGGGACAGATGAGATGAAGATTAACATATCAGAGTGATGGCAAGAGCAAAGTATGAAGAAGAGAAGAAACTGCCCAAGATCCAAAGCATACCACCTCATCTGTGAAACACGGTGGTGGGGGTGTTGTGGCCTGGGCATATGTGGCTGCTGAATGTACTGGCTAATTTATCTTCATTAATGAAACAATTGCTGATGGTAGTAGCATTATAAATTCTGAAGTGTATAGACACATCCTATCTGCTCAAGTTCAAACAAATGCCTCAAAACTCATTGGCCGGCGGGTTCATTCTGCAGCAAGACAATGATCCCAAACATACTGCTAAAGCAACAAAGGAGTTTTTCAAAGCTAAGAAATGGTCAATTCTTGAGTGGTCAAGTCAATCACCAGCTCTGAACCCAATTGAGCATGCCTTTTATATGCCGAAGAGAAAACTGAAGGGGACTAGTCCCCAAAACAAGTATAAGCTAAAGATGGCTGCAATACAGGCCTGGCAGAGTCTCACCAGAGAAGACACCCAGCAACTGAGATGTCCATGAATCTTTCAATCTTTCCTCATATGACAGTACCGCCATCCCAGGGATCAATCTCGTGAACCTACGCTGCACTGCCTCAATCACAAGGATGTCCTTCCTCAAATTAGGAGACCAAAACTGTGCACAATACTCCAGATGTGGTCTCACCAGAGCCCTATGCAATTGCAGAAGAACCTCTTTACTCCTATAGTGAAATCCTCAATAGCGAAATTCAGCGATATTATTTCTGATGAAAATCCCATTGCGTGCCACACATAAACGTTACTTCTTATGATAGAATTTCCAGCCCTGTTTCATGTCTTCCTTTTGCTGCTCTCACTTATTTCAGACAATTAGCTGTGGAGATATTACAATTGATTTAACACTCCCCAGGCTCGTCAAAGCCAATAAAACAGCCCGGATTTCTGCTGCTGATCAATATCCAATGTCTTTAAAATTGTTGGCTTGGATATAATATGAGGGCAGGATCAGGCAAGGCAGTGTTACTCCTTCAACCATTGAATAATCTTATTGATACATCTATTGAGGTTCACACTGTGTAAAACTACAAGTAATTACTTGGATAAGGAACGGAATGGGTGCCAACATCATTGAAACTACAACCGAGTGCTTATCAGTGACTTCAGTAATACCAACAAGAGTATGAGGTCCCTAAATATTCACAACTCCAAGTTCTATGAATGGAGGGTGCAGTCACTGTGGAGTTTGCATGTTCTCCTTGTGACCTCTTGGGTTCCCCACCGCGTGGCCCTGTTTCAGCCACGTGGATCGGTGGGTTAATTGTCCACTGTACACTCCTCCTAGAACAGGGGTTCCCATCATTTTTCGTCCTGTTTACCCCCGGCAACTTTAATAGCACATTGCAACGGAGCGGTGTTGTCCGTTAAAGAATGAGGCAGACACGAAGTTTGTCCGAAATGTTTGTTCTTTATTACTACACTGATTCTCCTCACTCACCAACATCATGCATGCGCCCGCGATTAAACCTTCAATTCTCCCCAGGTGCAACAGAGACCAAACTGTGGCCCCTACCTCCCCCAAGAGCCGAAGGTTATGTACAGTGCGTTATTTCACTTAGTTATGAACAACTAATGATGAACAGATACCGGTATACCAGAACCAAACACAGTCAGTCAATGCGAAAAAATATGTACACATCCAGAATCAACAAATTTACCCCCTGGGGTACATTTACCCCAGGTTGGGAACCCTTGCCTTGGAACGTAGGTGAACGGGAGAATCCAGGGGGAGTGGAAAATTGAAACATTATTGGGTTCCCTGCAGAGAAAAGGACACCAAAATATATTTGGTGTTGAAATTATGGCCGATTATCCAAATGTCTCCCAAGAGGCAAGGATCCCCTGGCCACTATTGCCTGTACCCAGGGGAAACCTTGTGCTTTAAGTTTCCCACCACCCTGCCCCATGAAGGCTAAGATCTTCACCACAAGTAAACTGATGATTTTCATTGGTGAGTAAGCGGGCAACCTGGGACTTCGACTCGGGAGAATGAGTGGTATGGAGAGGGAAGATTTTTGATCTGAGAACGATCAGCTATCATGGGAAGTTTCATTTAGCGGATCATGTTTAGAAGTGAATGGGGGAAAATACCAGACAGGGAGCAGTGCAAAAGTTAATCAGTTGCGGTTGGAATCACTAAAATGCGTGCATGAAAACTCTTCAGAGTCTGAGCCCAGGGAGTAAAGTAGGAAAGTTGGTGCTGAGTTCAGGATTCTCATCAATCCTGTAATTCATAGGAAGGAACTGCAGATGCTGGTTTATAGACACAAAATGCTGAAGTAATAACTCAGCGGGACAGGAACGATCTCTGGATAAAAGGATTGGTTGACCAGATAATCATCTGAAATGGTTCCTCTTCCTGCTGGTGTACTGTTCTTGGTCTACACTTAATTTTCACCCACACGCTGTATCATAGAAACGTAGAAAATAGGTGCAGGAGTAGGCCATTCGGCCCTTTGAGCCAGCACCGCCATTCAATACAATCATGGCTGATCATCCAAAAACAGTACCCCATTCCGGCTATTTCCCCATATCCTTTGATTCCATTAGCCCAAAGACCTAAACCTAACTCTCTTGAAAACATCCAGTGAATTGGCCTCCAATGCCTTCTGTGACAGAGAATTCCACAGATTCACAACTCTCTGGATGGAAATGTTTGTATTCATCTCAGTCCTAAATGGCCTGCCGCTTATTCATAAACTGAGTGACCCCTGATTCTGGACTCCCCCAACATCGGGAACATTTTTCCTGCATCTACCCAGTCCAATCCATTAAGAATTGAAAATATTTCTATAAGATCCCCTTCCCTCCTTCTAAATTCCAGCGAATACAAGCCCAGTCGACCCATTCTTTCATCATACGTTATTCCCGCCATCCCGGGAACTAACTTGGTGAACCTAATCTGCACTCCCTCAATAACAATAGCTCCCTCATTCCTCAAATTAGGAGACCAAAATTGCACACAATACTCCAGGTGCGGTCTCACCAGGGCCCCGCACAACTGCAGTCGGACCTCATTACTCCTAAACTCAAATCCTCTCGTAATGAAGGCCAACATGCCATTGGCTTTCTTCACTGCCTGCTGTACCTGCATGTTTACTTTCAGCGGCTGATGCACAAGCGCACCCGGGTCTCATTGCACCTCCCCTTCTCCTAATCGGACACCATTCAGATAATAATCTGCCTTCCTGTTCTTGACACCAAAGTGGATAACCTCACATGTATCCACATTATACTGCATCTGCCATGCTTCTGCCCACTCACCCAACCTATTCAAGTCACCCAACCTATTCAAGTCATAGCATCCTCCTCACAGCTCACACTGCCACCCAGCTTTGTGTCATCTAGGCTGCAACATCTTGAGGACACAAGCCCAAAGTAATCCGAGCGTCCGCGATGCCTTTGTTTTGTCTGATTGGTTGCAATGATTGTCCGTCGTCCAGCTCTGCTTGAACAGAAGTTGCCTTCATCTAAATAATTGGAAAAACTCCAATATGTGACACAGAGTCTCCAGGCACCTTCACTCCTTTCCCAGCAGTTGTCTGAGAGTGAACCAGATGTTAGCAACACAGATGTGATCGCAGTCCCTGAGATGAGCGACAAGCAATATATTCATCCCATTGCTACCAATGCTATTTCGATATTCTGCTATGATTCAACCTCCATAGAGTTTCCTTTTCTCTACCCTTGCTAACACACAGCTCACTCATCTTGCGGCCCTTTGTTACTCGGACAATTTTCATTCAAAGGTGATCAAGCTATCTCCACTTGCCTCCCATCTTACATTCTACAGAAAATTGAGCTCACCTGAAACTGAATGATAGGTCTCTTCCCCAAGTTTTCCCAATGTGTTGTGTGCCAAATACAATAGCTCCCAGCACACCAACATCTAGATCTACAACAATTCTAATTTTTACTCTCAAATCCCACGGATTACAAGGATGAGGGGAGCCTCATTGAAACTTACCGAATAGTGAAAGGCTTGGATAGAGTGGATGAGGAGAGGATGTTTCCACTAGTGGGAGAGTCTAGATCCAGAGGTCATAACCTCAGAATTAAAGGACGTTCCTTTGGAAAGATGAGGAGGGATTTCTTTAGGCAGAGGGTGGTGAATTCTCTGGAGTTCTTTGCCATCAATGGATATTTTAAAGGCAGATATAGATAGATTCTTGATTAGTAGGGGTGTCAAGGGTTGCAGGGAGAAGGCAGGAGATTGGGGTTAGGAGGGAGAGATAGATCAGCCATGATTGAATGGCATTGAATAGACTCGATGTGCCGAATGGCCTAATTCTGATCCTATCACTTCTGACCTTATGGTCCCCCTCACATCCCATCTCAGTAACGTCTTGTCTCCATGTTGTGTTGTCACTGCTATTCCCAGTCTGATCGTTCCTGAACTTAATCACTCCAGCTTGTGACTCCCTTCCCAAATCTCTTTTTTCCTCTCTGTTTCTTGTTCACCCACTCCCCCGTAACATTTGGTCATCTCCTCCAATCTCCCCATTTGTAGTCTAGTGTCAGATTTTGTCTGGGAATACTTCACGAGTTCACATGTTATAGGAGTAGAATTAGGCCATTCGGCCCATCGAGTCCACTCCGCCATTCAATCATGGCTGATCTCTGCCTCCTAATCCTATTTTACTGCCTTATCCCCCTAACCCTTGACACCCGTTCTAATCAAGAATCTGTCTATCTCTGCCTTAAAAATATCTCCTGACTTGGCCTCCACAGCCCTCTGTGAACCTGGCAAATTTGAGAACATTCAGGGTCCTTCAAAGACGCACGTCATTGTAAATCTAATTCCCTTTCCTGCAGCAGTGTGGTTAATGCATTGGCTTAACATCCACGGGTCTGGACCAGATCCAGAGTTGGAATGCATTAAAATCACAGAAGGGCAGCTGGGAATTTAATTTGTTAAATATTAAACATATTTGGAATAAATAGCTACCGTGTCATGATAACCACAAAGCTACTGGATTGTTGCAAAGCCCATTGTGTTCACGGATGTCCTTTGGTCGAACAGTTTTAGACCTCACAGTGCAGGGGATTGTGGTTCAAATCTGACTTTGGGGCGGTGGGTGTGGAGTTTGTATGTTCTCCTTGTGACCACATGGGTTTCCCCTGCATACTCCATGCGGATCCATAAGTTATAGCAGCAGAATTAGGCCATTCAGCCCATCAAGTCTACTTCGCCATTCAATACAATGAACTATATTTTTCCGTTAAGTAGACAACCAACTCAATTCACACAGACATCCTACACAGTGAATCCTCTCCTCACTGTGATGGAAGGCAAAGTCTTGCCTCTCCCCTGCTCTCCATCCTCTCCCGATGTTAAAGACCCCGGCGGGCGATGGTAAGTCCCGCGGCCGTTAAAGCCGCGCTGGGCAATGTCAGACCCCGCTCTGGGTCGTTTTCAGCCCCGCAACTCTGGCAGGAGAAGCTGCTGCCGCAGGAGCTCTGAAAAGTGGTCTCCCGCCAGGGACCCGCGAGCTCCCGATGTCACCGTCCACAGGCCTGCAACCGAAGCCTCCGAAGCTCCGGAGTCGGGTCACAGCCGTGCGCCACCACAGCTCCCCACGCTCCGATGCCGGCCAGCCCCACGACTGATCAGTCTTTTCCTCTCAACCCCATTCTCCTGCCTTCTCCCCATAACCCCTGACACCTTTACAAATCAAGAATTTGTCAATCTGATCAGTAGGTCAAGGTCAATTGTCTACTGTAAATTCCCCCCAAGAACACAGGTGAGTGGGAGGTTTTTAATGAAATTGTACATAGAATAAAAATTAAGGATTGATGCAAATGTGGACCTGATGGGCTGAATGGTCTCATTCTTCTCCTAAACTGTAGGTACTTCCCAATTAATGGTTACTGTGGACTTGACGGGCTGAAGGGTCATGTTTCCATATGGAATGTCTCCATGACTAAACCTTCCATCTTTACCCAATCTGGTCTATGTGTGTCTCCACACTCACCGGTTGTGGGGGATAATTTAGTCCAATGGTAGTTAGAACTGGACAATTAGCACTGGGATTGTGCAACCACACACACACACATCCCAAGAAAATATTATTTGTTTAAAAACTGCTCACGAGTGCCCTATTACTTTATGAGAATTCCGAGTAAAAACCACCAACAAAGAAAGCAGAAACATGTAGAGAAGGGTAAAGCGGTGAATGCGTCATGGTTGAGGTGCCTCACGATCACATCTCTTACAATGCCTTCAGTCCAGCATGGCACCGTTGAATGTTTCTTTAAACTCATGCATAGTTGCAGTAAGTACAACGGAACCTAGCGTCGGATGTTGCATTTGGCCTCTGGAATCTGGTCGACACCTGTGCAATCCTCTTAAGTTATTTAGGTGGGAAGGAGCCGCAGGTGCTGGTTTACACCGAAGATGGACACAAAGTGCTAGAGTAATTCAGCGCGACTTACAGCATCTCTGGAGAGAAGGAATGGGTGACATTTTGGGTCGTTCTGAAGAAGGGTCTCAACACGAAACGTCACCCAATTCCCTCACCCCAGAGATGCTGCCTGTCCCGCTGAGTTACTCCAGCATTTCGTGTCCATCTTCGGCATAAACCAGCATCTGCAGTTCCTTCCTCCACCTAACGCTTGCCAGGCTTTGTCTTAAAGTCTTCCAGCTTTCAACTCTCCCCTTCCACCACAACCAGTCTGAAAAAGGGTCCTAAACTGAATGAAATTCCAATTCGGAGATATCTTCTCCAGCGATGCTGCCTGACCCGTTGAGTTACTCCAGCACTTTGTGTGGTTTTTCATTGTATTTATATCGCTGTACTGTTTGAAGAACCTCCAAGAAAGATGAGGCTTAGTGAATCTCCTGCACCAGAAACTCCTTAAACATCACTGATCGGTCCAGGCCACCAGTATTCCCTGGTAATGCTTTTAACTTTGAGAGTGCAGTCAATCTCATTGATGGGATTGTTATCTTGAGATCAGAGGTCATGCAGATCCACGTCCCTTGTTAATATTAATCCAAGCACTGGGATTGCTGCCGGTCTGCACGGTGGCGCAGCGGTAGAGTTGCTGCCTAACAGCATCGGAGACCCATGTTCGATCCTGACTACGGGTGCTGTTTTTTTGTATGGAGTTTGTATGTTCTCTCCGTGACCTGCATGGATTTTCTCCGGGTGCTCCGGTTTCCTCTCACACTCCAAAGACATACAGGTTTGTAGGTTAATCGGCTTGGTGAAATTGTATAATGTCACCAGTGCGGAGGAGAGTGTTCGTGTGCGGGGATCGCTGGCCGGCGCGGACTCAGTGGGCCAAAGGGCCTGTTTCCGCGCTGGATCTCTAAACTAAACTAAACTAAACTTCTGAATGAACAAGGACTCCTCTTTCACAGGCAATTCACCAGAGCAGACTGGGAGAAAGAGACTCGACGTGGCACTAGGTGAAGCCACTTTATTTAGAAGAAACAAATAATTTTATTTTTTAAATAGCAAAACTCAAAAGTTGAACCAGAAGCCCTCCTCTATAATTTTCATTACCATGCCTCCAGATGACCTCAAATTTTAATGGTGAATAAAGTATCCTAAAAATATTTAACTTAAAAAGAGAAAGAATCTCAATTAAGATATTATAACTGATCACAAACGAGAGCAAATAAGTAATGCTGTCCCCTGAAACCGTATAAATACACATTTTTGTGCTAATTACAAGGGAGATGTCAGATCCTACAGATTGCAGAATAAAGAACCACAGTATATTTTTGCCTCACTAAATAAGCATTTTAACAGTGCTAGGAACTTAATGTGTAAGTTTGTTTTTTTGTCCATTTGCATTTCCCCAGCGAGAATTATAAAATACTACGTTCCTTTCAGGTATGAAAAGAGGGCTTCTTTACAAATTGAAAACATACCAGTAAATGTGACACAAATTCCAGTACACAGGAGTGGAGTAAAATAAACCAGAGGAAGGATTAAAGGAAATGGTGGAGTGGGTGGTGGATTCCATTCTCTAATAAACCCCAGCTGAATATATAAAATGACTCTTGCGCTTAAGACTGTAAGGGACTTTAATGGAAACATACGTACTTGTAACGTCGGCTTGTACACGCTAGAATTTAGAAGATTGAGGGGGGAATCTTATAGAGACTTACAAAATTCTTAAAGGGTTGGACAGGCTAGATGCAGGAAGATTATTCCCGATGTTGGGGAAGTCCAGAACTAGGGGTCACAGTTTAAGGATAAGAGGCAAGTCTTTTAGGACCGAGATGAGAAAATCATTTTTTACAGAGAGTGATGAATCTGTGGAATTCTCTGCCACAGAAGGTAGTTTAGGCCAGTTCATTGGCTATATTTAAGAGGGAGTTAGATGTGGGCCTTGTGGCTAAAGGGATCAGGGGGTATGGAGAGAAGGCAGGGATGGGATACTGAGTTGGATGATCAGGCATGATCATATCGAATGGCGGTGCAGGCTCGAAGGGCCAAATGGCCTACTCCTGCACCTGTTTTCTATGTTTCTCTGTATCCAGAGTTTTAAAGGATGAAACTCAGTCCGACATAGTCCAATTAAGTCGCCTCGCATGCAAAGTTCTCCACAACAAATAACATCTTAAGAAGTTTACAACGACGTCAGAACTGGGGGGCAAGACGGATTGGGAAAGAGAAGGAAGGGAGAGGAGACAGGGCTAACAGATGTTGGTTCTGTAGCTTGGAGCAGCTTCACTAACTTAAAATTGTACTGTAAGTAGAGACAGCATTTCACCTCGGGCGGAATGTTAGTGACTGTGATTTTTAAGTGGACTATTTGTTAAATCTGTCATTAAAAACACTTTAATATTTACAACTGAGCAACACTGTCAGGCGCAAAGCCATTGCTTACTATGAGCCCGAGCCAAGCTGAGCAGAAGGAAGACGCACCTCTTGGCTCGGATGGTTAACTCCTCACCAGCTGGGTGCTGAATGGGTGCAGTGAATGCACTGGGCATCCTTGGCACGGTGAAGACAACACAAGAGCGCATTTATTTAACCTGGCACCATGACAGCACCCATGTCCTCCACCGCTACAAAGGCAAGAGCAGCAAGCACAGGGCAACACTGCCACTTCCAGGTCCTCCCATCATCCTGACGTGGAAACCTCTATCTGTCCCTTCATCAACTGTGTCTAAATCTCAGAATTCCCAAGATGACAGCGTCTGTGTGGACAACTTGGGCCTGTTTCCACGCCGTATATGTCTATGTGAATCTATGGAATTCTCTGCCGCAGTGGGCAGTGGAGGCCAATTCACTGGATGTTTTCAAGAGGGAGTTAGATTTAGCTCTTTGGGCTAAAGGGATCAAGGGATATGGGGACTGATTTTAGATGATCACCCATGATCATATTGAATGGCGGTGCTGGCTCGAATGGCCAAATGGGCTACTCCTGCACCTGTCTTTCCATGTTTCTATGTAAGAGCATTTGAAGAAATGCCTCAGTCCACAAACACAAGGGAGACACACTTTCTTATCAGACTTTACACCATCTATTTTCTGACACTGAGCTGCTGCCTCGAGTAGACAAGAGCCACAGAAACATTTCAAAAATGTTAAAGCAAACTTGTGCAGAATTCTTGTGTCTCCGACTCTACTGTGCTATTATTCCTGCGGAGTGAAAAACAGAATCAAGTATGAGTCAATTTTGCCATGTAAGGAGGCTCTGCCAAAGGATTTGGATTACAACACATGAATGGGAACATCCATGTGGAATGATTTTAATTGGCAGTTCCTTTTATCAAACTTTTCCAATTATAACAGAAGATTACTCCTGAGGAAATACTTTGAATTAACCTCAGACACGTCCTTTGAAATTACTTCTCCTTTCGACGAGAAGATTTGATTCTGGAGTGAACTGACACATTTTGGGGAGTGCTCTACCAAGCATTACACTAAAACATCAAGTGGACATGTGTAATTGCTGGAAGGTAAGGTTTCTAATCAAGGACCAATAATGTCCCCTCTTGGCTGCCTTCAGATGGGGATGGGTTTCTGCATGAACTGCGATGATCTGGTGCATTCATAAAATCCAGGATTTTAACAAACTTACAATGCCCAGGTAAGGACATGGGTTAGATATCTGGTCCTGTGGCATTGGTCACGTCCTGAGACTGGGCATTGCAGATGTCGTACATTTTGGGAGCTGATGCAGTTGATGCCTGTAAACAGTGCATTCCACAGGTGTTGAGGGAGTAGCTGTAAGGTGAGAGGGACAAAGTTTAAAGCAGATAGGCAGGGCCGGTTTTTGTCCACAGGTGGGGCCTGGTATGGCTGGTGGAGAAGGCAAACACAATGGCGGTGTTTAAGAAACTGAGGAGCTTGCTAAAAAAAGGATGTCGGGAGGACTAAAATGGTTTCAGGAGATAGCTTTGCAGATAATATTAAGGATAATCCCAAGAGATTTTATGTACATTAAAGGGCCTGTCCCACTGTATGAGGTAATTCAAGAGTTCTCCCGAGATTTCTCCTGATTCGAACTCGGAGAATATCCGTAGCGGGTCCGTAGGAGTTCGTGGATGTCTCCTAACGGCTCGTATGAGTAAAAAGTAAAACATTTTTCATCACAAGTATTTTTTTTACTCGTGGACATTTTTCACAGTGTTGAAAAAACGTCACGAGTTTACCGGATTTCCCAAGTACCTACCATTACTCGTACGAGCCGCTACGGGACATCCATGAGCTCCTACGGACCCACTACGGACATTCTCTGAGTTTGAATCAGGGGAATACTCGGGAGAATTACCTCATACAGTGGGACAGACCCTTTAATGTACATAAAATCTCTTAGGATTATCGTTAATATTATCTGCAAAGCTATCTCCTGAAACCCTTTTAGTCCTCCCGACATCCTTTTTTTAGCAAGCTCCTCAGTCCCTTAAGGGAAAAGGGATAACTAGAGAAAGAATGGGACCTCTCAGGAATCAAGGCAGTCAACTCTGTGTGGACCAACAAGAATTGGGCAAGTTCAACAATTAGTATTTCTCCTTGGTTTGTACCATGGAGAAAGATGAGGACCAGGGAACATGGGGCAGTCACTGGAAGTGCCTTGCAGGCAGTCAGTATCACATCATATACTGCACTTGACCTAACCCAGGACTAATCTTAAAAACAGTCCTTAAATAGTTTATAGGGATTGTCAAGCAAGAATTCTGCCTCCATCAGAGCAGGTGGACATACTTTGTCCAGGAATAGATGATGAACAGAATGGAAATTCTGAACTGACCTAGAATGGGAATATTTTTGACCAATTTGAAAAACTAACTAAATTTCCATTTGATGGATCATTTGGAATGTTTTTAAGTCGGCCTTGCAAATGCCTCTTCCTGGTCAAGGTTTACTCCAGGGAAGATAAGGGAGAAAATTATTGCCCATGGTTTTTTTTGAGAGAGTTTTAATAATGTGCTGTGCAATATCAAGTTTGGACCCATTTGGCTCGAAAGGACCGAGTGCTAATAATAAACAGAAGTTATAAACAGAATATCGAGAGGTACCAACAGCAGGTCTAAGCTGTTAAGTCTGTACTCATGTTAGACAAATAATGCACTTCTGCATGAGGCTCGCTGTAAACCCCCCCAATGCCAAAATGGGATCATCAGCAATGAATACTATGTTTAGACATGAGGTACTATGTCAGATGGGCATTTGTGAAGTTTAGTGATATGGTCTTAATGAGCATCACGACGTGCTGACATGAGAAGTGAGATTGACGTGCTCGCGGCGGTGTCAATTCCATCGTAGCCTTAATAGCTCTGCCAGACAAGCCTGCAGGAAAACGAAGACGAGCAAGATCTTCACATATGACAGCATTCGAAAAGAGCGCCCGTGAACGCCATTCATGCCACTACATGTGTCATGTGCCGGCAGAAACGTCCTCATCAGGTCGACAGATTTCCAGAGCTCGCTCAAAGGTTAGTGGAAGGCTGTCCTTCACATTAGCATGGGGCTCCGTAATGAAAACCCTTCATTAGTTTGTATTTTGCTTGGCAGAAGTACACAGCAGGCCAGCTGTTGCTCGCTATCGCGAACAGCCGACGGTAGGAAGCGAGCGGCAGAGAGCACACCGATGGATCGCACCTCGTGTCCCGGCTCATTCATGGCCCACAGTAAAAATGAAAGGCGGGCGGGCGCTGGGGCAGGTTCCTCCTTGCTTGCACGAACATGCCAGCCAGCTCTCGGTAGATTTAATTAAAACTTGCGGTGAACAGATGGAGAAGATGGAAAGAGATCCAGCTCGAGACCACTCATCTGTCTGGCCTTGCGGCCTTCGACGAAGCTTTCTCTCTTGGCCGTTTTCAATTTCCAAGCTTCTGTCAGGGTTTCAGAGTGTGTGAATGCGCTCGGCCAACAGTCGTCCATTACCTTAGGTGAGTTTAAAGTTACACATTTGCATGAAAGCAACAAAAAAAAACTTCAAACGGGTCCTCTCTAAACTAGTTAGGCAACACTGCAGAAAGGCTTTTGCATCGCTCCATTCACTGCTACATTAATCTCATTATCCCTTGAACCGTTTAACTGGGAATGCCAAATGCAATTTGTATTCTGGGGCAAGGCAAATGTTCTAAACTGATTATCCCAATATGAACCATAGCAATCCACTATATTGTTGGGTCTGAAAGGATGTCTAACTGCTGAATAGTGTTCCCATATGCCTTCTGAGTTTCATGACACGATGTTGCATCTGCATCGCAAGGGATAAATTAAGCGTGTGAAAGTCTCAGCAAAGCCCTCATTTTCCAGTTAATCAAATCTCCCCTAATCAAATTAGCACAAATAATTCCGTGAGCCACATTGCACAAAAGTACATTCTCTCCTTCTTTCGGAGTTGAAAGGAAGGAATCAGCATGGTGCTTTTCTCCTCTGCCTGAGCAGGCCTGAATAGAGAAGGGCCCTTCCGAATGCCCCCCCAACAGAAGAAAAAAAAACAGGGAGACTGTAGACTTTAGCACTGGCAGAGTTCCCAGCTCATTAAAAACTCAGCCTCTGCGGCCACCTCTGGGGACCACTGAAGCATTTGGTAATGAGATACTTGTTTAATTTTCTTTCAAAGCGAGACATCTGTGAAAAACTCCCTGTGTTAGCCTCACATAAGGCAGATCTATCAATGAACCATAGGCCTCAATCTACTTGATGGAGTGTTTGTCATTGAATGAACCAGATAATAAATTTTGAAGAGAAAGCAACAATCGCCATTAACTCTGCACTCTCCAAAGAGTCAAAGCCCATCATGAAAATTCAACAGTGGAAACCAAAGGGATAAATGTTCGCAGTCAACCATCTTAATTGATTTTGCTTTATAAGTATGGGGCTGGAGCTGAAGTTCCACATCTCACCCTCCTGTTTCACGACAAGTGCATTCAGAACCAGTGCTAAAAATATTAATCCCTTGTGGGAAAAATAAATCTGTGGGGGGACTAGATTATCAGATCATTTCGCAGTGGTGTCAACAGACACCAAAAGGCGAAAACCATATCCAAACTCTTTTGACGCCATGCCCAGTTTCAGACCGTATTGGAAAAGTATCTTAATAATCGATAGATATGTTTGAAAGACCTGTATTTTTTAATAAAACACTTTTCACAATTCCAGTGAGTGCCACAGTGTGTTACAACTGATAAAATGTCGTTATTCTGGTCACATACAAAGCACAGATTCCTAATCTGACATATTATGCCCCTGTCCTACTTAGGAAACCTGAACGGAAACCTCTGGAGACTTTGCGCCCCACCCAAGGTTTCCATGCGGTTCCCGGAGGTTTTTGTCAGTCTCCCTATCTGCTTCCACTACCTGCAACCTCAGGCAACCACCTGCAACCTCCGGGAACCGCACGGAAACCTTGGGTGGGGCGCAAAGTCTCCAGAGGTTTCCGTTCAGGTTTCCTAAGTGGGACAGGGGCATTAGGAAGAAGTAGAGGACATATTGTTCCTGAAATTGGTTGTACTAATTTGTTTTTATCTGTGAATAGGGGCTTTATTCTTCTCGAACCAAAGAGCCGAAGAGCATGCAAGAGTCATATCATGTTTGAATAGATATCATCACTGAGTAGCCAAACAGCATAACAAAATCAACAAATTTGAAGAGGAGAATCGAATGGCTCAACCAAAATAAAATCTGGACCTTGAACATTTAACACATCAGCTCCTCTGAATCTGCTGGGAAAATTAGTTCAGATTTTAGTAATGAATGAATGAATACTTTATTGTCAGGTGTATGTAGGGTACCTACCTACAGTGAAAAGCTTTGCTTTGCATTCGGCCTAGGCAGTGCAGAAGGAACGTGTTGGTGCCGACAATGTACCGAGCGGTCCTATTTACTGCTTGCCGCCACACTTGGCAGCAAGCCCCTCCCCCCTTCCCAACCTTCTCCCCCCACCTGTTTTCGCTTGGTTTGGTGGTTGCAAAGATGACACTCTATTGACACAAAAAATTTGCAATAAAAAAAACCCCAAAAACATATTCGAGGTAAGTCCTTCAGCATATGTTCCCACATATTACAGCAGAGAGGGCCATTTGGCCCATCAGGTCCAGCAAGTCTAAACGCCCTGTCCCACGGTGCGAGTTCATTCCAAGAGCTCTCCCGAGTTTAAAAAAAATCTAACTCGTGGTAAGCACGGAGGATGAACGTAGCGGGTACGTCGGAGCTCGGGGACGTCTCTTAGCGGCTCGTAACGCTAACGGCAGGTACTCGGGAAGATTCGCTTACGGCAGGTAAGCACGGGAAGACTCGTGAAGAATTTTCAACACGTTGAAAAATGGCCACGAGAGCCCCGAGTACCGACGAGTGGCCATTGCCGTAAATCTCCGAGTTCGAATCAGGGCAAACTCGGGAGATCTCTTGAAATGACTTTGCACCGTGGGACAGGGCTATAAGATAGACACAAAATGCTGGAGTAACTCAGTGGGACAGGCAGCATCGCTGGAGAGAAGGAATGGGTCACAGTCTTCATCAGACTAGTTAGGGAAAAGGGAAATGAGAGATATAGACGATGATGTAGAGAGATAAAGAACAATGAAAGAAAGATACGCAAAAAAGTAACGGTGATAAAGGAAACAGGTCATTGTTAGCTGTCCAGCAAGTCCATCAGTATCAACCTCCCCTCCTTAATTCCCTTAGCTCTGCAACTTATTTATTTTCTTGTTCATCATCTTTCTTCTAATTATTTTGCAGCTTACCCAAACAAAGGGTGTTTTTTGTTACAGTGGCAAATTAATGTGGGATGTGAGAGGAAATAAGAATTCCTGGTGGAAATCCACAGTCCTGGGAGAATTTGCAAACTGCACCTGAGGCCAGGATTGAACCAACGTCTCTGGAGCTGTGAGACAACAGCATTAACTGCCTGCCTCGAGCTAAGAAGCCACTGACTGTTACAACTCTATTTTCTCAATGTATTAACTATCCCCCTTCTTTGTCACACTTAGTCATACAGCACGGAAACAGACCCTTCAGCCCAACCTGCCCGTGCGGACCAACATACATACCCCATCTACATCAGCCCCACCTTTAGACAATTAACCCACAAACCTGAACGTCTTTGGAGTGTGCGAGGAAACCGGACCACAGAAAAAAACCCCAGGCGGTCACAGGGAGAACGTGCAAACTCTGTGCAAACAGCACCTGTAGTCAGGATCGAACCCTCTGATGCTGTAAGCAGCAACGTTACCGGTGCACCATAGTGCTATCCTTGTGCCACCTGTCCATGTTTGGCCCATGTCCCTCCAAACATTTCAAGCACAGTTAAAATGGAACCAAGCTTTAGCCAGTAGAATGCAGAATATCAAGAATGGCTCATGGTCATCTCCACGTGTCGACTTAAGGGCCTGTCCCACTTGCCGATTTTTTCGGCGACTGCCGGCAACATCAGGTCACCGAAAAATTTGCGAGGTGATGCGGCGTGGTGACATATTGGTGCGTGGTGCTTTTTCAAGAGTCGCAACATTTTTTTTTCACCGCTGGATTTGGAAATGTTCAAAATCTTTTGACGACACTGACATGACGTCGGCAGTCACCAAAAAAATCGCCATGTGGGACAGGCCCTTTAAGTAGCCAGGAGCTGCTCTCAGAAAATGGAGTAAGGGAGGCACAAGACAAAAGGCTCATTAAATCTACATCTGCCAACTCAGCAATGAACGTGATTTCAGTCCGTCCATTCGCCTCTTCACAAAAAGATGGTGCAAATCTGAAACTCCCTTCCCGAAATGCTGTGATTAATGGATTATTGGCAGACAAGGGTATTAAGGGCTATCAAATCAAGATGGGCAGAGGGATTTAAATCACAAATCTGCTTTCATCCTGCTAAAGATTGGAGGAGTTGAGTCGTCTTATCAGCCACAGAAATAATGAACCAATTTTTTTTCAGGATTGGGCGAGAGCAGACAAGGAGAATTCCAAGTGTAATAAATATATCAAACATTTTTTACATAGAAATTTTCACAGCAAGGTCAAGTGATTGCCAACCTCAAACCTATCTCACAAATGACTTTCTTTATTCAGGATGTAACAAAGGAGAGAAGTCACTATGCCAACCATTCTTCTGCCTTCCATAATGTGAGTATCCTATTATGTTGGGCAATAATGCGGCACGCTAGCGCAGCGGTAGACTTGCTGCCTTACAGCCCCAGAGACCCGGGTTCGATCCCGACTATGGGTGCTTGTCTGCACGGAGACTGTACGTTCTCCCCGTGACCTGCGTGGGTTTTTCTCCGAGATCTTCGGTTTCCTCCCACACTCCAAAGGTGTATAGGTTTGTAGGTTAATTGGCTTGGTGTAAATGTAAACAAAAAAATGTCGTAGTGTGTGCAGGGTAATGTTAATGTGCGGGGATCGCAGGTTGGTTTGTACTCGGTGGGCCGAAGGGCCTGTTTCCGCGCGGTATCTCTAAACTAAGTTAATAGATCATTCACCAACAGTCTCTCTGGTTCCGGTTTTCAAATTTCATTGGAACATGTCTACATTTTTCCATTGATCAGAAAAATTCGGAGAGGATGTTAAATGTAACCACCCGAATCTCTGAAACTATGTGGGTCTGCATTTGGTGACACAGATGTAAGATTCGAAAAGGCACCTCAGTAAAATTACTAAATAGAAGTGAAGTTGACTCATTTTATTTTGGTGCTCTTCTAATGAGGAGAATAAGTTGTTAGTTTTAATAACTGAGTTGAGAGAATGCTTGAATTATCAGCTTTAAATATTGTGAAGTAAACTCAGTGTGGTTAATGTGTGGTCCGAGCCACACAGCTGACAGTATTTGCTGGAGATAGACTCAGCGGGACAGTCACCCTCACCCCCCACCCATAATTCACTCCTCCACACCCGGCCTCTCACTCTCCCCACATCCCGTCTCTCACTCACAAGATCATGTCATAAGTGATCGGAGCAGAATTAGACCATTCGGCCCATCAAGTCTACTCCGCCATTCAATCATGGCTGATCTATCTCTCCCTCCTAACCCCAAGCGCCTGCCTTCTCCCCTTAACCCCTGACACCCCCCCCCCCCCCCCCCCACCATCCAACATACCAGCTTTCAATGTTCCCTCGGATGCCTTTCACTGTCCCACAGTCTCTCACCAATTCCCATTGTGGCAAAGTACTTCTACCCAACACCATCCCACACTGTAACACCACTCTGTCCCACAGTCTAGTTCTGCACTTCCCCACTGCAGGTATCACCACCTTTTTAGACTTTAGAGATACAGCGTGCAGCAGGCCCTTCGACCCACCGAGTCCGCGCCGACCAGCGATCACCCCGTGCACCAGCACTATCCGACACTGCGGGGACAAATTACAATTTTACTGAAACCAACTAACCTACAAACCTGTAGGTCTTCTCAGTGTGGGAGGAAACGGAGCACCCGGAGAAAACCCACGCGGGTCATGGGGAGAACGTCCAAACTCCGTACAGACAGCAGCAGAGGTCGGGATTGAACCCGGGTATCTGGCACTATTAAGGGCTTGCGCGCGACCACGCATCACTGCCTACGTCACCACGCATCTTGCGCGCGTAATGCATGCGTCGTGCGTCGTGGCGCGTAAATGATGTTGCATAAATGACGCACAAATTACGCCCAAGTGGGACAGGCCCTATAGGCAGCAACTCTACCGCTACGTCACCGTGCCGCCCTTTCACCTCTCACAGCGCAGCACCACACTCATTCTGCGTGACCTTATACTGCCCGTAGCGTGGCCGTGAATAGTCCCAAATTGTGGTCCACACTATCCCATGCAAAACACCAAAGCTCTGTGGTTTAATCCACACAACCACCTTTTTGGCCAAGCTTGCTGTCCCCTCCTCTGTTCTGTTCTGTTCATCCTTCAGTTTAAATGGTAAGTGCTTTCTAGAAAGTGGCACTTAGTGAGAAGCGAAGTGATAATTAACTGCAAGCAAGTAGTTATCATTTTTACTTTTGCAGCAGTTAATTATCACATTCCCAAGCCATGGAATGTCACTAACACACTCGGAATGAAACATCTTTAATGAAAGCTTAAACAGTGAAAGGAAACTCAAGCAACAGGCAAGAGAAGCCGTGTCTGGATGTTGTTCATACAAATGTTGTTATATTTCAGATTCTGTCCGTGATATTACCATAACTTGGCTATTTCCGAATTCCACACCATTTCTCTCATATAACAGTGATTTCCCTTCCCTGACCTACGGCACAGTGAAAGGCCCTTCGGCCCACAATGTCTGTGCCGAACATGATGCTAAGACAATTCTTACTTTAACATTTCCCAACCGACTGAATGGCTGTGAGTTGTCTCATTGTGAGGAGATTGCAACCTTCACGTGGTCCACCCTGTTTCGACCAATGCAATCAACCTGGCGTGCACAAACAGAAGATCAAACAGAACAAGTTGTCTTACAACTTTAGGCTCTGCACGCCATACGCAAGAAGAAGATGAAGTCAGTTGGTCATTTTTGATTTGGATTGAATTTAAAGAATCAGCATGGAAACAGGCCCTTCGGCCCATCGAGTCCACGTTGACTATTGATCGCCCATTTACACTAGTTTTACGCGATTCAAAGTTTACATCCACTACACTTTAGGGGCAATTTTCGTTTATTTTACGGAGGCTGATTAACCTACAAACCCGCACGACTTTGGGATGTGGGTAGAAAAACCAGAACACTCTGTAGAAACTCATGCAGTCACAGGGAGAATGGAGAAACTACACACAGACATCACCTGATGTCAGGATCTGAAGTATTGTAGGTGTTGTGTGGCAGCTACTCTACCAGTTGCCCCACTGTGCTATTTTGTAATTGTACAAAATTATTTCCAGTGGACGTAGATAATATATAGGATATCTAGGAATCTTTGTTATGATCAACAGTGAATATTGATAGGCCTGGATAAAGTGAATGTGGAGAGGATGTTTCCCCTCGTGTGAAAGTCGAGGACCAGAGGCCATAGCCTCAGAATGATGTACCTTTAGAAAGGAGATGGGGAGGAATTTCTTTAGACAGAGGGTGGTGAATCTGTGGAATTAATTACCACTCTTGGCTGTGGAGGCCAAGTCAATGGCTATTTTTAAGGTGGATATTAAGAGATTCTTGATTCATTAGGGTGTTAGGAGTTATGGGGAGAAGGCAGGAGAATGGGTTTGAGAGGGAAAGATGGATCAGCCATGATTGAGCAGACTTGATGGGCTGAATGGCCAACTGCTCTGAGAAATTATGAACATAATTCTGCTGGCGTAGCCATGCTGGAAATTGGAATGAAAACCATGTACCCCTGGCCTCTCAAACAGCCAACTGAAGCAAATTCCTTCTTTCTCAATAATTCCTGGCCACGAGATGTGAATCGTATTACACCTGACAATGCATCCAAGGGAGTATGTTGTGTTCACACCAGCACTCTCCAAGAAGCAGCAGATGAATTGCACAACAGAAGGCTATAGCAGCATAATTCCACATCTCCAGCCTTTAATCAGCAATCGAATGCCACATCGATGCCACAGATAAATGCTTGATTAGTACAGGTGTCACAGAGGTAATGGGAGGAGACTGGGGTTAGGAGGGAGAGATAGATCAGCCACGATTGAATGGTGGAGTAGACTTGATGGGCCGAATGGCCTAATTCCACTCCTATCACTTATGACCTTATGACGTTACGATGCAAAGAAAAATTGTGAGGCTTCGGCCTTTGAGCCACAGGTTTCAAGAAGACAGCCATTCACGCACCAACGTATATTTTTGGACAGTGGAGTTGACTTTTACGGGAAGCACAAATAACAGGAAGCTGGGTCGAGATGTTGTGGATGGGTTAGTTCAGTTACCTCCCCATTCAGTATTACTCGCCTTCCTGGTACCCCTCTGCCACTGGACCCTTGGATCCACCACAATTGAAATCCAGCTTTAGTTCAGTTTAGTTTAGAGATACAGCGCGGAAATAGGCCCCTCGGCCCACCGAGTCAGCTCCGACCAGCGATCCCTGCACACTACACTATCCTACACACACAAGGGCCAATTTACAATTATACCAAGTCAATTAGCCTACAAACCTGTACGTCTCTCGAGCGTGGGAGGAAACCAAAGCTCCCGGGGAAATCCCATGCAGGTCACGGGGGGAACGTACAAACTCCGTACAGACAGCAACCGTGGTCAGGATCGAACCCAGGCCTCTGGCACAGTAAGGGCAGCAACTCTACAACTGTGCCACCATGCCGCCCTTCGGAATTTTGAAAAATGCCAGGCTATTTTCATCTCAAAAGTTCTCATCTGTACTTGAGCTAATTTCTATCCATGCACCATTTCATGATTTGTAGATTTGAAGAAGAAAATACAGACTTGGCACTTTGCAATTGTATTACCAATTCTAATTTTCATACGATAAAGAAACGAGGGATGAATATGAAAAATCAATACAATGTTGAGAACAGCTTGATTTTCCGAGGTTTAGTGATGAACTTATTCTTAGAAATCTCCAGAAAATTGGGCTTGGGGGAAAAAGAATTGTCACATCTGCCTCGATGGATTGCAAATCTGCCAGCAATCAGATCAACTGGCTATTATCTCCTGCATGTTCCAGCATGATCATTCACAGGACAATTTAAATAAATGTAGTTAAAGATGGTAGCTGCGGTGCTAAAAAGGAAATGGAGCCCGTTTTTACATGCTTGGAAAAGGCAAATTGGTAACTTAAAAGAAAAAAAAAGTAATGAAACAAAATCTGTTCCATCTGCAGGAAATTGCATAAGAGGAGCTCAATTAAAACTCCCAATCAAAGTGCTGAATGCTCCTTCAACACCAAGCCAATGGTGTCAAACAGTGAAAATCCGACAGCATGAACAGTTACTTTTAAAGAGCGGGAAACTGTGATTGGGCTTGTTAAACTGATGTTTAATTATAACAGAGCCGAACAAAGTCTAGAAAGCATAAAAGTGGCAAATGAGGTTTCTAAATGAGAGCAACCACTTGATGCTACCCGGCACTAGGTTTGTACGTGAACTATGAAATCTACCAAATCTCCACTATTAAATGCACCATGATGTAAAACTTACTCTCCGCAACATTTGGCGAGAATCACAAAGAGAACTGCTATAATTTTTCTGCCTGCTATTTTAGAAAAGGTGTAAATCCACTTAAAATAAACAGAGTAAAAAAACTCCATAAAAAGAGCTGACAAAGGAATGTTGTGTGAAGTGTAAGGGCTGTTAACAGTGATTTCCAGGTTTAGAGTTTTCACACATTTCTTTGGCATGTTGGTTAAAATATATTACCCAGTGTTAGTAACAGGCTTCCACTGTTTGTATGTGGTACCTCACCTAAAGCCACGATTCAAATGCCTTAAATAGTCATTAATGACCAACTTTTTCTTTTAGCTTTAAGTGCCAACTCTTGACAGTGCAATATTAATAAGCTTTACAAAGAGTGCCCACTGCACTGACTATGGCAATTAAAAGTACATCATGACATGATACCTGAACCTTAGGGAGAACAAGAAGATAGAAACAAAAAGCTGGAGTAACCGGGACAGGCAACATCGCAACATCTCTGGAGAGAAGGAATGGGTGACGATTTAGTGGTCTTCCTTGGAGACACAAGAAACTTCAGATGCTGGAATCTTGAGTAAGACACAATGTGCTGGAGGAACTCAGCGGGACAGGCGGCATCTGGGAAGGGAATGGATGGATGGATGGTGGCTTCGGGTCGAGACCCTTCTTCACAAGAATCATCCATCCATTACCTTTCCATACCCAAGACATACAAGCAAATTTTATGAAACAAATCATAACTTAATCCAATAGGCTTAGGCATCTTTCTGATGAATTGGCGACATGTCCATTCCAAATTTAATATAACTGTCATTAATTATGTTGTACTCCAGGTGAGGTCTGCCTTAAGCTGTCCACAACTGAAGTGATCATCTTCACAATACAACCACCTTGAGATAATGGCCCATTTGATTAGACTTTTATAGCTGTGCATCGCCCATCGAGACAGATAAGAAAGAAAAGCATATGAAGAAACCCTTAAAAGCATCATAAGAGATGATGAGAGGCATATACAGCTTTGAAGACCAGCAGAAGCCATTAAAAGCAAAATATTCCATGAGGTAGTGTCTGAAAAGGAGTTCCACTGATCCCGTCTCTCAAAAAGAAGAAAGAAAAACACACCAATTAATGTTACATATGTTTCCCACACGACAAATCCTTCAATTGCTTTCACCTGCATTTTTCTGTCCTTCATATAACTGGAAATGATCTCAAGATCGTGCTAAAAATCTCTAATTGCAGGGAAAATGCCTGGCGATGCAGTCCACCCGGATGTCATCGCCTCATGCTATAAATAGTTTATGAGTCAACATAGAACAGTATAGCGCAGGAACGCCTGACCAACAATGCCTGTGCCAAACCAAATGGAATTCATCAAGTCAATGGATATTTTTAAGGTAGAGATAGATAGATTCTTGATTAGTATGAGTGTCAGGGTCATGGTGGAAAGGCAGGAGAATGGGGTTAGGAGGGAGAGGTAGATCAGCTATGATTGAATGGTGGTAGACTTGATGGGCAAATGGCCTAATTCTGCTCCTATCACATAAACTTATGAATGCCAAGAGCAACTCTTATCTGCTTGCACACAATCCATATCCCTCCATTCCCTGCCTTTCATAGAAACATAGAAACATAGATAGGTGCAGGAGTAGGCCATTCGGCCCTTCGAGCCTGCACCGCCATTCAATATGATCATAGCTGATCATCCAACTCAGTATCATGTACCTGCCTTCTCTCCATACCCCCTGATCCCTTTACCCACAAGGGCCACATCTAACTCCCTCTTAAATATAACCAATGAACTGGCCTCAACTACCTTCTGTGGCAGAGAATTCCAGAGATTCACCACTCTCTGTGTGAAAAATGTTTTTTTCATCTCGGTCCGAAAAGATTTCCCCCTTATCCTTAAACTGTGATCCCTTGTTCTGGACTTCCCCAACATCGGGAACAATCTTCCTGCATCTAGCCTGTCCAACCCCTTAAGAATTTTGTAAGTTTATATCAGTTACCCCCTCAATCTTCTAAATTCTAGCGAGTACAAGCCGAGTCTATCCAGTCTTTCTTCATATGAAAGTCCTGGCATCCCAGGAATCAGTCTGGTGAACCTTCTCTGTACTCCCTCTATGGCAAGAATGCTTTTCCTCAGATGAGGAGACCAAAACTGTGCGCAATACTCCAGGTGTGGTCTCACCAATACCCTGTACAACTGCAGTTTCAAAAAGCCTCTTAGACACAACTATCGTATCTGCTTCCACCACCAACCCTGGCAGTGCGTTCCAAGCCCCTATCACCCTCAGTATGAAAATCTTGCTCCGTACATTTCCTTTTAAGTATGTCTGCTCTACAATTTGCAGCAAAAGGCAGCCTTAAAATGCCTGCATTGTATTTCCTGATGTTGATTCCCTGTCTGCATTTGTCATTGGAAATTCAACACTCGTAACTTTGTGTTCACATCTTGTACATTTACATCCGTTTCATATTTCCGTGGTTCCGACTGGCATTTTAACATAATAGGCCTTGCGAGAAAATCCAACAGCGAACCTTGCCTGCAATGAGCAGATGTGACACATGACATGGAGTATTATGCTTGTTAAGCCTGTAGAATTGGGATGTTTCCACCATTGAAACAGCTCTACAATTCCTTTGTAGGAGGTGGGATCACACCACGAACAGCTGGGCAACAGTTACACCATCTGGTGAAAGCCACGTCTTCCCACATCTATCTCACTTAGTCATTTAAAGTCTTTTAAAACTTGTTTTATTATTTTCATCAGTTAAGTGCTGTCTGTATAAAACTGGTCCAGTGCAGTTCACTCAGAAGAATTGCAATTAAGGCAAATCCATGAAAATCTGCTTTCCAACACAGGGTGAGTGTTCCCTGAATGTTGTCGGAGTACATCTCTTGCAGATGATTTTAAGAAAGGAAGCCTCCAAAGGAACGATCACTCATAGTTCACTTTTTTTCCCATTAAAATATGATTAGATTTCGAATCGATCCAGTTGAGTGTGGGCGAGAATCCATATCCTGCCTGTAATTCAGCATTTAGAGACTGGTTTGGGAAGTGAAAATGTCTCAATGGGCCAGTGGGACATGTTCAGTAGAGCACAGGATGAAGCCATTCTGTTGGACATTGAGAACCAGTTGCATGAACCCAACGTTGAATGATGCAGATACAATGGTGCAAATGATTAACTTGATTTCCTCTAACTTACACTTTGGAGATACTGTGTGGAACCAGGCTCTTCAGCCCACTGACTAGCAATCACCCCACACACTAACACTGTCCCCACACATTAAGGACAATTAACAATTTTATCAATTCACCTACAAACCTGTACATCTTTGGAGTGTCCCACATTTTTATTGGTGTGCTGCAATGGCAAGTCAAATTTCACTATGTGATAATAAATGCCCTTTGTCCTTTGTCCTTGTCCTTGTGTGGGAGGAAACGGGAGCACCCGGAGAAAACCCACAAGGTCACATGGAGAACGCACAAAATCCTTACAGACAGCACCCATAGTCAGGATAGAACCTGGGTCTCTGGCGCTCAACGACTCGATGACAGTCCATAAATCAGAGAGTTGGGAAATGCGGAGCTGTTCGGGATAAAACCGTGACAAGGATCCTTCTCCAGACTCTTTTCTCAAATCCACACTCTGCGAAGAAAACAATTCCTTCCTGCGCAGTGCACAATGAGTATAACCGCACTGGCGCTAATGAAGGACGCAGAGCCATCTCACGATGGCTTTCCAAGGGTCCCGGAGAGGGTCAATGACAATGACAGTGAAATTGAAATATGCTCCTCTTCCCATCTCTCTGCATATTATGTGCTCAGCTCAAGCAGAATACAATTTACATTTTGCTGACTTGGACAGACTTGCATCCACAAGCTGTAGTCAGAAAAATAAATGCATTATCACCTTCTGAATACATTAACAGGACACCTATTGTAGAGATCAATTTTGCCTTTGCACACCCTTCAAGGTAAAACCTATTCTAAACATCAATTGATTGCCTTGCTGAAGACAGGATGAAAAGCACTAAATCAGTATTGTATAGCTTGGAAACGCAGGGAGTTAGCGGCATACAAAATCATAGTTAGGAGAACTGAAAAGACTCGTGTTCACCGACATTACATTTAACAGATCCAGGCTTTGTTACTTAAATCTGGAGAGTTCAATCCTCGTTGAATAATAATGATGTCAAAACTCTTTCAGGGCCTTGTAAACCCACTTTGTGTCCATTGCATTTGATTGTGATTAAGAAGGAACTGCAGATGCTGGAAAATCAAAGGTAGACAAAAATGCTGGAGAAGCTCAGCGGGTGAGGCAGCATCTATGGAGGGAAGGAAATAGGCAACGTTTCGGGTTGAGACCCTTGTTCAGGCTCAGTGAGTGATTGTGAGTACTGCTTGTTTTTGATTGTGAGTACTCTTTGCTTGAAAGACTCTTCTAAATTTAGTCCACCCTCTGAAAGATGGTACATAATACCCGCATAGTCCGCCTGGACCTACCTGATCTGCCGGTTGCCAAACACTTCCCATTCCTACACTGACCTTTCTGTCCTGGGCCTCCTCCACTGTCAGAGTGAGTCCCAACGCAAACTGGAGGAACAGCACCTCTTATTTCCCTTGGGCAGCTTACAACCCAGCAGTATGAATATTGACTTCTCTAACTTCAAGTAACCCTTGCTTACCCTCTCTCTCCATCTTTCCCCCATCTTAGTTCTCTGACTAGTTTGATTGTCCTCCTGATTCAATATTACTTTGTATGCCTCGTTGTCACCTTCCCCTAGCTACCAATGATCTCATCTACATTTTCCTTGAGTTTCGTCCCCTTTAATCTCTCGTTTTGTCCACCTCACCCTTCCACATCTCTCGTTTTTCTCTCCCCTGACTCTCAGTCTGAAGAAGCATCTCAACCTGTGTCTTTACTCTGTAAACGGATCGATTGTAATCATGTATTGTCTTTCTGCTGACCAGTTAGCACGCAACAAAAAAGCTTTTCACTGTACCTCGGCACACGTGAAAATCAACTAATATGAACGCCACCCATTCCATCTATCTAGAGATGCTGCCTGGCCCGCTGAGTTACTCCAACACTTTGTGTCCGCATTCAACCATAATCTGCATTCCAGGACAGGCTAACATCAGCCATTGTGAGTCTTGTCTGTATAATAAGGTGTAACAATCACAGCATTAAAACGCTTGAACGACCATAAATATACCAATGGTGGCATCTCCATCAATGCCCATGCTATGAAATAAAATTCCTATTTGCACATTCCTAGTACAGCACGAACATCCACACTGTATAAAGTCAGTAGCTAATGCAGGAAGAGTTAATGCATCCAAGCAGGGTCGCCATGTACAGGTAAATGCACGTTCAATTATGCTGTAAACCTGATGCCATCGTCAATAAAAATGCTGGAAATGCATTCGCCATTCAGAGCAAGAAAGGAAAAGAAAGGTTGAGACGGTGGAATAATTCCTGTCCAGAAACCCCCTGGAAAGCCTATGAAATATTAACCTTTTTTTCCCCTTTGAGGTGCTGATCAACCTGCTGTGCAGTTTCTGATTTTTTTAGCAGTCACGTGTTATTTCCGTTTGTCCTACTGCGCTTGAGAGCATCAATGGAAAATCAGCCGATGCCCAAGGGTTAAGCCCCAGACACATTGTGCAGGCCCACACGCTTGTCCAAATAGCCTACGATGTGGTGGCGGTGGCCGGGACGTGACGGCTGGGAGGTAAGGTGGTGATGAGTTGCTGGGTGAAGAGCGGAGGTGGTGTTTAAGCAATCAAGGTTGGACATGATTCCCTAATCTCGGAAGAGCTATCCAATCAAGGGAGGTGATATCCAGGTATCTTCAGTCGCTTCTTTAAAGCATCGTTTCAATATTTCTCTAAAATAAAAACATGGCGGCACAGTGGCACAGCCATAGAGTTGTTGCCTGACACTGCTTGCGGCACCAGAGACCCAGGATCGATCCTGACTACGGGTGCTGACTGTACAGAGTTTGTATGTTCTTCCTTTCTTGACTGCGAGGGTTTTCTCCAAGATATTCCGTTTCCTCCCACACTCCAAAGCCGCACAGGTTTGTAGGTTAATTGGCTTGGTGTAAGTGTAAATTGTCCCTAGTGTGTTTAAGGTAGCGTTAATGCGCGGGGATCGCTGATCGGCGCGGACTCGGCGGGCCGAAAGGCTTGTTTCCGTGCTGCATCTCTAAACTAAACTAAACTAAACTAAACATACGACGAGAGAGTAGGTCTTTTAAACCTTTCAAAACAGTCTGTGTAAGCTTACGGATCGACCTTGCGTCTGTTTGTACGCCTCTTGCCAACAAAGCAGTGGACTGTAAACCACAGTGTCAAACTCTGGGCAACCGTTTGTGAAAGGATAAATGAATGGATTGTAACAGCCACTATGTGCACACTGCAATCTTTTTTTCTGACAGCTGTCATCCTCCCTGCTGTGGCAGAGTCTTAGGTCGAAATTCTAAAAGCAGTATGCGTGATCAGGTTACCGGGACAGGACGTCAAGATTCTTCACCGCGGAAAAGAAAGGAGGCTAACTAAGCTCTCATTAGTGGGGCTTTCTGTCATCCCAAAGCCGCAAGACGCCTGCGAACAACACTGACACTCTGGACGTGACCGACCACATACGTGACAATAAACTAAAGTGTGAACCATCTGGCCAGGGCACTGGGGCCAATCAATCAGAGAGGCTTTCCACACACACACACACACCCTGAGACGATTACATTTAACGTACTCGTATTTTCGGTTTTGCAAACACGAGGAGAAAAAGGTAGAACGCAATCCTCAGGCAGAACCTGTAATTTAGGATCAAAACCAAAGCATTAAAAAAAACACAGAGAGCCACTAATTACCTCAGTCTCCTAGTCGTACACCACAATGATTAATACAATTTGAAAAGGCTTGATAGGGTGTAAATCACACTGGGACATGCTGAAATGATGACAGGTGCAGTATAAATTCCTTCTTTGTAACAGCTCCAACACCTATCTGTTTGTACGTTCTCCCCGTGACCTGCGTGGGTTTTTCTCCGAGATCTTCAGTTTCCTCCCACACTCCAAAGGTGTATAGGTTTGTAGGCTAATTGGCTAGGTGTAGATGTAAACAAAAAATTGTCCCTGGTGTGTGTAGGGCGGTGTTAATGTGCAGGGGTCGCTGGTCGTGTGTGGACTCGGTGGGCCGAAGGCCCTGTTCCCACGTGGGAACTCTAAACTAAACTAAAAACTTTTTAAAGCGACGAAAGGTGGCAATCTTGGTAGAGCTTCACAATGGTTCAGAACTAAAAAATAAAAGAGGATCAGGTACATGAGGGAAAGGAATATGTATCATCAGAATAGTATGGATGGAGAGACACGATACAAAATGCCGGAGTAACTCAACGGGCCAGGCAGCATCTCTGGAGAGGCGGAGAGATGTTGTATAATCCAATGATCCTCAACCCTCCCTGGAATTCAACCATGACATGGATTGGGCTGTGAACTTGAAGAAATAATATCAATCAGGTGGGAGGGGGGTTCTATTAATGTTAAAATGCAGAGCTTGCCTGAATTATTGCATAATTCAAATAGGTGGATTAAAGAGACGACTGTGAACCCAATTTTTTTTAAATTAAATGCATATTGATGTACAAATGGTTTTCTGTCATCTACACTGCCCAGGACACAAGGGATGGGCACAGCACAGCTGCGCGATGGCACAGAATCTATGAAAGTCATGACCTGAGTTATCCATGGGGTTTTATCCATGGACCTTATGACAGAGGAGATAGGGTAATAGACACTGAAGGGTGATTAAGGATTAGTCAGAGATTTCATGACACTCCATAGCAGTCTTTAATATCCAACAAACATTTGGCACCCTATGATATTACTTCTAGTGCACGAAATGCAAGCCTGATAATATATACACCGGCATTTTTTTTTAGATCTGCTCATATAATTTGGGATCAGTAGGTGGTCTATATTACCCTGTCACTTCCATCTGCACTAAAAACAAACCGCAAAATGATGTCTCTGTCTCCTGACGTTAGTTCTCCCAATGACAGGTGCAAAAGGTCTGCAGTGTGAAATTCAATACAGATAACAATCAAGCCCATTCACTGCCTTATGTACAGAGCCAGTTGACTGAGATGTGCCCCTGGTGTCTTTGCTGGATCATTGTGGTGGTAAGCAGATCAGCACCAATGTAACCTGCACCAAGGAAGTATTATGAAACATGCAGACCAGCATAGTCTAATTTAGGCAGAGGTTCAATTGCACATCCTCCAATCTCATCTACTCTATCCGCTGTTCCGGGTGTCAACTTCTCTACATTGGCGAGACCAAGCGCAGACTTGGCGATCGTTTCACTGAACACCTCCGGTCAGTCCGTCTTAACCTACCTGATCTCCCGGTGGCTCAGCACTTCAACTCCCCCTCCCATTCCCAATCTGACCTTTCTGTCCTGGGCCTCCTCCATTGTCAGAGTGAGCCCCAGCACAAATTGGAGGAACAGCACCTCATATTTCGCTTGGGTCGTTTACACCCCAGCGGCATGACCATTGATTTCTCTAACTTCAGATAGCCCTTGCTTTCCCTCTCTCTCCGTCCCCTTCCCCTTCCCCTTCCCAGTTCTCCCACTAGTCTTACTGTCTCCGACTCCATTCTACCTTTATCCCGCCCCCTCCCCTGACATCAGTCCGAAGAACGGTCTCGACCCGAAACGTCGCCCATTCCTTCTCTCCAGAGATGCTGCCTCACCCGCTGAGTTACTCCACATTTTGTGTCTACCATAGTCTAATTACATCTATAAGCAAAGGAAAATAAATTGAGTGGGGATCGTATTATCAGGCACCTGTACAGCATGGAAACAGGCCCTTCAGCCCACCTCGTCTATACTGATCAAATTGGCATGTTGGGCTAGTCCCATGTGCTTGCATTTGGCCCCTATCCCCCTAACCCCTTTATATCCATGCAGTATATCTTAGCTTAGTTTAGTTTAAGGATACAGTGTGGAAACAGGCCCTTCGGCCCACCGTGTCCACGCCGACCAGCGATACCTGTACACCAACACTGCCTGACACACACTATTTACCGAAGCCAATTAATCTGCAAACCAGTACGTCTTTGTAATGTGTGGGGAAACCGGAGCACCCGGGGAAAACCCATGGGGTGAACATGCAAACTCCGTACAGACAGCACCCATAATGAGGATTAAACCCGTGTCTCTGGCTCTGCAAGGCAGCAACTCTACCGCTGTACCACCGTGCCACCCCTAATCTGTCCAAAATTCCTTAATAAAAGCTGTAATGATATCTGATTCTGCAGCTTCCTCCAGCGGCATGTTCCAGATACGGGTTACCCCGAGTAAAAAGGTTGTCCCCGAGGTCTCTCTTAAATCTCTCCTCTCTCACCTTAAGCCTGTGCCCTCTAGTTTTTGAAGCCTCTACCCTGGGGAAAAAATATTGTTTATTTGTGCCTTCGCTGGTAAGACCAATATTTATTGATTTTCCGAATCTACCCTGAGGGGAACGAAATGAGAGTCATCTGTCCAAGTCATCAGGTTTATGTAGAGAAGCTATTTACACATTTCATTTCTGTAGGGAATTCCAAGATTTTGATATGGGAATGGTTGTTGATCTTTTTAAAAATCAGGTCAGTCTTTGACCTGAGCGGAAACTTATATGTAATCATCTAGATACAAGGAACTGCAGATGCTGGTTTACTAAAAAATTACACAACACACTGGAGTAACTCAGCAGCTCAGGCAGCATCTCTGGAGAACATGGATAGGCAATGCTTTGGGTCTGGACCCTTCTTCCTTGAGTCCTGACCAGAAACATTGTTCTCCAGAGATACTGTTTGACCAAAATCTGTTAGTTCCGATAACGTTAACCTAAACTCAGAACAGATAAATCACAGAGAATAATTTCAAACTATGAGGCAAAGATGATGGGACAGAGTACAGCGAGGAGATAGAGAACTTAGTAGGATGGCATCAAGACAACATCTTCCTCAATGCCAGCAAAACAAAGGAGCTAGTCATGGACTTCGGGAGATGGGATGGAGGACACGTCCAAGTCTGCATCAATGAAGTGAAGATGTTTGAGACCCTCAGGTTCCATTGACACATGTCCTGGTCCAACCAAATTGATGGGACAGCCAAGAAAGCACACCAAATGTCACTATTTCCCCACAAGGGAAAGAGAAATGTGCATGTCTCCAATGACTTACCTTCTTGTGTTTGAGGCAGCAGAGGTTACGTAACGCCCTCCAGGCGTTGTAGCCAGTTCAATGTGCTGTTGTCGTGGGCCGTGAGGTCTAGCCATCCACCAGGGGGGCGGAAGGCAGCGCAGTCGAAAATGACGTGCTGCGCCGTTTGCTGGTCTGCTCCACACACGCAGGCTACTGATGAACGCAGCCCCCAGCGATGCATGTTGGCGTTGAACCGGCCGACCGCTGTGCGGAGCCGGTTCAGGGCGACCCACTCTTTTCGGGGCAGGTCTAAGCCGGGTGGGGCTGTGGTGTTCGGTGCAACAGTGAATTGAGGAGGTCGCGAAGTCTGTTCTCCATGCTCCTAGTGTGTTGAAACCGGAGCCACAGAGGGTGGCTGCGAGACGGGAGAAGGGGCGACGAGATGACAGGTGTTGAGGTCCCAGTTGCTGTGAGTCTTGGGCAAGGTGGTGCAAAGAATGTTTGGCGTCCGATGGGGCCTTGCACACCAGCCTATGAGTGAAGAGCTCTCTGCGAAGCTTGGCGGGTGCGATACCTGCGAGCAACGGCAGAAGATCCGTCGGAGTAGGAGTAGGACGTAGGCAGTCGGTGATGATGGCGGCTGTCCTGCTAGTATGGGACCTGCGGCACTATGCTGAGGCAGCGTATTCAACGGCGCTGTACACGAGTGCAAGAGCACTGGTTCGGTGAGTAGATGTCCTGGCGCCCCATGACGATCCAGCCAGGCAACACAGGAGGTTGTTCCTCACCGAGACTTTAGCACGGATATTAGCTTCAAGGTGTTGCTTGTAGGTCAGCTGCCGATCTAGTTTCACCCCGAGGTATGTAGGAAATGGGTTATAGGTTAGGGATGACCCACTGAGGGTGATGGTTAGCTGGCGTTGAGCTTCCTTGTTTTTCAGGTGAAAGGCCGTTGTGGTGGTTTTTGCCACACTCAGTTTTAGTCTCCAGGTCTTAAGGTGGCCCGTGACAAGTTCCATATCCGCCGAGAGAACATGGAATGACTTACCAATTTATATGGATGCGTCCCGTCCCAATACATTACATGCATTGGAAGGAACTGCTGATGCTGGTTTATACCGAAGATAGACACAAATTGCTGGAGTAACTCAATGGGTAGGGCAGTATCATTGGAGATAAGGAAGAGGTGACATTTCGAGTCAGAACCCTTCATCAGACCTTCTGTAGAGTGCATGCCGACAAAAGCAAACTGTATTCCGCACTCAGTCAAATTTCTCCTTTGCATGACCCAGTGTACTCGTTTATAATATGATTTGCCTGGGTCGTATGCCAAACCAATTTTTTCACCGTACTCACTACAATAATAAGCCAACTCCAATAAAATGCTCTTCATTTATAATGTGCTTCCAATGCTCATTGCAATTTAGTAACTGTGCTGTTTGCTGAACTTTCCACTGAAACTATAACAATTCTAATCTTTAATTGAATTATTCATCAAGTATTTTGCAAGACGTTGCTTTCTTTGTTAAGCCTAACCAAGAAAAATAATTGCTTTTGATTGTTCATTATATCTCTTCTCCGATGGATATTCCGAGTGGGGAACAAAGGATTAACTTTGTTTATAATAAGAATCCTCTGCAACTAACCAAAGCCAGAACTTTGTGGGGAAATGTGTTATATCTTTACCAGGGTCTTCGATATAGAAACAGAGAAAATAGGTGCAGGAGTAAGCCATTTGGCTCTTCGAGCCAGCACCGCCATTCAATATGATCATGGCTGATCATGCAAAATCAGTAACCCGTTCCTGCTTTTTCCCCATATCACTTGATTCCGTTAGCCCTAAGAGCTAAATCTAACTCTTTCTTGAAAACATCCAGTGAATTGGCCTCCACTGCCTTCTGTGGTAGAGAATTCCACAGATTCACAACCCTCAGAGTTTTTCCTCATCTCAGTCCTAAATGGCCTACCCCTTATTCCTGAACTGTGACCCTGGTTCTGGACTCCCCCCACATCGGGAACACACTTGAAATAATTCAGAGATTTCATTTCACTTTCATTTAAGTACTTCACAGATGAGTAATGATCTCATGTTTATTTGCCAGTCTGTGCCTGGAATGGTGGAGAGCTCCACACTCATGCCGACCTCTGTTACAAGATCTATGTACATCTACTATCTACTTTCAAGAGAGTGCTTGATAGGGCTCTTAAAGGTAGCAGAGTCAGGGGATATGGGGAGAAGGCAGGAACGAGGTACTGATTGTGGATGATCAGCCATGATCACATTGAATGGCGGTGCTGGCTCGAAGTTCGAATGGCGTACTCCTGCACCTATTGTCTATTGTCTACAGTCTTGAATGGTGAAAGCATATAGCTGTATTGCAATATTATTCCTTGCAGGTGCAGGCTCATTACCAAAGTTCTAACACAAATAACCTTCCTTGGAAATTTATTGATGGAGTCAACATCTTGAGGACAGGTTGGGAGGAGTGAGGAGAAAATTCAAGGTTCTCTCCGGCATTCTGCTGGAATATTTCCATTCCCTCAGGTACTAATTACGTGATACAGGTTGAATATTACATTAATTCTATGTACATACTTTACCTGAACTGCTCTTTCATGAGGAACTGTGGGTTTTTTTTAACCAAGGGAGCGCTCAAAAGAAGCACGACGGCATGGCAAATAATTGAACCCAGAAGCGTGGTTTTCCTTAAAGGTTGTCCTGAATCCTCACTGTTTCTCGCAAAGCTCCAAGGACCACCCTCCGAAAAATGGTGCCTCGTTTAGCAGGTTCAACCCAGCGAGAGCAAATGAATAGCAACACCATACAATACAATCATAATGGAACCAAGGGATTTGTCTGCCAGCTATGTCCTACTGCCAATATAGATAATACTTGTCTTTCAAATGGACAGCACACCACCAATACCAGCAGTCAAACAAACCATATGTTTATCCCCCACAAGCATCGACTCACTTCAAATAATCTGGATCTCGGTCAAAAGATTGTTGCTCCCAAATAAGCATCTCGATGAGCAAGGCAAAACATAAATGTTTAAAAACACTCAGCAAATGACAACGGAGCAGAATTTAATCACAGCGGAGAGTTTCTGCTTCATGAATAATACTCTGTCACGAGTGATCATGAGTGCGCAATATCAATGGGTTCAGCTCAAAGCCTCTGGACTCGTTGAATGAAATCACTCTCTATACTAACATCTTTCTGCTGGCAACACACAGAACTAGCTGCGAGGCAAGAGTAAAAGCTGCAGTGGACTCAGAAAAAATAAAGAGCACAGTATTCTCTTGTTTACACATCTTGTGAGGATTCGAGTTCACTTTTCACAGGACCCAAAGCTTTTCCACCGATTGACATGTACAAAGCAACTAACTGTAAATCATGCATGGAATGCCTCCGGCACAGAACACTCGGATAACAACCCTGACATGCCAAGGAATCAGAACTGCCCAATTGTCTTCATCAGAGCAGAAGGTGAAAGAACGCTTTTGGTAACATCCCTAGAGCCGCCAGTGAAATGCCGACCACTGCAATGTGCACGGATAGAGATACACGGTTACTGAAACTCAAAGAAAAGCATGGGCTTTGGAGGTGTTGGATGTTACCAATTGGAAGTTGACCAATGAAATCTTGAAGATAGACACAAAATGCCGGGGTAACTCAGCAGGAGAGGCTGGAGAGAAGGAACGGGTGACAATTCGGGTCAAGACACTTCTTCAGACTGAGAGTCAGGGGAGAGGGAAAGTAGAGATATGGAAGGGCAAGGTGTGAAAAACGAAAGATTAAAGCAGTCACTGTTCATGGAAATGTAGAATACTTGATTGTTGGCTGAGGAGAAGGTGACAACGAGGCATACAAACAGTAAAATTAATCAGGGGGACAGGGAAATTAGCCAGATAACTAGGGTAGAGGAGGGAGAGGGAAAGCAAGGGTTACTTGAAGTTAGATACATCAATATTCATACTGCTGGGTTGTAAGCTGCCCAAGGGAAATATGAGGTGTTGTTCCTCCAATTTGCATTTGGCCTCACTCTGACAATGGAGTGAATGAAATCTTGAAGATGAGCACCATGCTGCACTTAGAATTTAGTGGATTCTTCATTTGTGTCACAACTCCAGCTGATGACTTGCAGGCAAACTGACGGCTGGCATTTTTTTATTGCTCCTACCACCACCCAACCCACAGAAATAAGTGAGGAATAATAGGTGTGCGCAGTAGTCATGGGTCAGATTTTGGTGCAGGAGTGAAAAAGAATCACAAATATTGCTTTCGTAGGGAAGTGGCCTGCACCCTATCAACCATGAGGTCATGGAGTCATACAGCACCAAAAAAGGCCCTTTAGCCCAACTGGTCCATGCAGACCAGATTCCTCATCTATGCTAGTCCCATTTGCCCGCATTTGCCCCATGTCCCTCCAGGGGCCGCAGTCTTAGTATAAAGGGGAGGTCATTTAAGACTGAGGTGAGAAAAACCGTTTTCACCCAGAGAGTTGTGTGAATTTATGGAATTTCCTGCCACAGAGGGCAGTGGAGGCCAAGTCACTGGATGGATTTAAGAGAGAGTTAGATAGAGCCCTCGGGCCTGGTGGAGTCAAGGGATATGGGGAGAAGGCAGGCACGGGTTATTGATAGGGGACGATCAACCATGATCATAATGAATGGCGGTGCTGGCTCGAAGGGCCGAATGGCCTCCTCCTGCACCTATTTTCTATGTTTCTATGTTTATGTTTCTTAAACCTCCCCTGCCCAGCACTTATAATGCATCACCAGTAATTCTTCAGCCTTACTTCCCAAGCCATCCAACAATATGCATGGGAGGAACGCCTCCCACACAATGTCCTGATTTGGTCATATCCCACTTCCCCTTCATTCCCACGTGATCAAAATCCTGGAACACCCTTCGACACAACTCCGCCGGAGTTCCTTCAGCACAAAGACAGCAGCACTTCAAGAAAGTAACCCACTGCCAACTTCTTTGGGCAACTTGGGATGGTCATGAAATGCCAGCCTTGTAGGAGTGCCCAGATCCAGCAAATAAGTTGGGTTACAAACTTGCAAAACCATCTCATATTAATTGGAATGGAATCCGCTTTTGAGCTTACAAGCTCCCAGGGATAGTAACACAGGCAGATATTTTATTAGAAGTTTCGGTAATTTTGTCTCAATTTGTAGTCCATCAAGAAATGAGATCCTGATCCTCAGTTGCTGTCTGTTTGGAGTTTGCAGGTTTTCCCTATGATTGCATAGCTTTCCTCCAGGTGCTCCAGTTTCCTCCCACACCCCAAAGACATGAGAGTTTGTAGGTTAATTGGCCCTGGTTAAAATAATTGGCCTTAATGTCCGGCGATTGGTGAGAAAGTGGAATCATATAGAACTAGTGTGAACGGGTGGCTGGTGGTCGGCCTCAACTCGATGGGCCGAAGGGCATGTTTCTATGCTCTATCTCTGAAAAAAATGAGTTGAAGGTAACTTAATGTCACGTGAACTACTTGAAGCATACAGTAGAAAATAATACCATTCCACTCATAACTGAAAATATTATCCTGCGACCATGTCCTCTGATTTTTCGCTATGTTTTTCTCTAAAAATGGTTCTCTTTCTAATATAGAATTGGCGTTCCAATTTATATATTTTTTAATGATGCTATTTAGAGGTTTTGCAATCGATTTTGATAATATAATTTTCGAATGCCTACAAAAAGTAGCGGTCACAAAAGATGGTTAATTTGTCACCAATGACAAAGTGCTCACAAACATGGATGCATAAGAAAGCGTTGGACTGGGCTGTCTTTTGCGTCAAGATTACGACTCTCCCTCATGCACCAGGAGCAATGACATCTCCCAGGAGAGGTGAAAAATAAACACTCACAAAACCTACAGCCAATTAAGGAGCAAAAACACAGAGAGCTATTCAGATTCCCCTTGGCATTCAAAACTATTTAAGGAGCCCACACTGACCGTGACATGCTATTTAGCAACTACCTCCTGTAAGATGTGATAGATGCCCCAGCCAGCTCAGATTTAAAATTATACAGTGAATCAAAGCATAATGTACAAATGAGCAACAACCTCTCTCAGACTGTTTTTTTTTCCAGGCAGAGAAAATGATTTCACACAACGTACCCCTATTATACACACGATGGAATGCCCCAATTTATAAAATAGTAGTCTTACTTTATTCGCATCGAGAGTGTTGCAGTTTTTTGCATGCCATCCAGTTTACCCAGAATTAGTTAAATAAATAGCATCCTTATGAACACAATCTAGTTCCACCACTTCATAAAGTGCAATAAAATTCACCCAGAAGTTTAACTTTGCGATAAAATATAATCCCAGATTTGTCTGCTTATCAGGATGGTTAACAAGGTCACAGAGGGCATCCCATATAGCCACACAGCACAAAATCAGGCCCTCTAGCCCAACTAGTCCATGCTAACCTAGATGCCCCAAAGCCCAGTTACCACATCTCACCAAAGATGGAGAGGAGGGCTCCGAACTGGACCCACCTGGGACATTGGTGGTTCCGCCACTTAATACCCAAGTGGCAAATGAAGCCCTTCTCTTTGTGTGTTTATCCTATCTTGTTTATCCATTAAACAATGGATGACGTCGTCACTGATTCTTGACCCGAAACGTCACCCATTCCTTCTCTCCAGAGATGCTGCCTGTCCAGCTGAGTTGCTCCAGTTTTTTGTGCCCAACTTCATCACATCCTGCCCTCAGTACAAATTAAAGTGAGATAATTTGTCTCTGCAGTGGCTTCAAGACCAGTTGAGATAAATGTTGGCAAACATGCAGGAAGAACAATCCTGACTGATCTTCAGATAACTCCTGACCAACTCTGAACTTAACTACACTCTGAAGAGGCCTCGGAAGCCATCTAGTTTAAGAGACAATTAGAGATGAACTCTAAATACAGGCTAAACTTGGGATACCACATCCTATGAACAAATCAATACACTAAGAGTTAGAGCCACTTGAAACTCCTTCAAATGTAAGGGAGCCCATGGATCTGGCAGGCTGTAATGTGTGCAAACATCTCAAGATCATGTGATAGGGGTAGAATTAGGCCATTCGGCCCATCATCTGCTCCGCCATTCAATCATGGATGATCTATCTCTCCCTCCGAACCCTATTCTTCTGCCTTCTCCCCATAACCGCTTACACCTGTACTAATCAAGAATCTATCTATCTATCTATCTATCTATCTATCTATCTATCTATCTATCTATCTATCTATCTATCTATCTATCTATCTATCTATGTCTTAAAAATATTCACTAACTTGGCCTCCACACCCGTCTGTGGCAAAGAATTCTACAGATTCGCAACCCTATTCCTCCTCATCTCCTTCCTAAAAGAATGCCCTTTAATTCTGAGGCTACGACCTCTAGTCCTAGCCTCTCCCACTAGTGGAAACATCCTCTCCACATCCACTCTATCCAAGCCTTTCACTATTCTGTACGTTTCAATGAGGTCCCTCCTCATTCTTCTAATCTCCAGCGAGTGCAGGCCCAGTGCCGTCAAACGCTCATCATATGTTAACCTACTCATTTCAGGTATCTTTCTAAATACATCTTTTGTTCTGATGGCTAGGATCAACACCTTCTTAATTAGGTCCAAATTTGTATTTCCTTAATCAGTCTACAGAAATAATCTCAACTAATTTCAAAACATTAGTTTAATTTAATTTAGAGATACAGCGCAGAAACAGGCCCTTCAGGCCACCGAGTCCACGCCGGCCAGCAATCCCCGTACACTAGTTCTATCCTACACATTCTAGACAATTTACAGAAGCCAATTAACCTACGAACCTGCATGTCTTTGGAATGTTGGTGGAAACTGGAGCACCCGGAGAAAACCCACTTGGTCGCAGGGTGAATGTACAATCTCCATGCAGACAATACCCATAGTCAGCATCGAACCCAGGTCTCTGGCGCTGTAATGCCCCTGTCCTACTTAGGAAACCTGAACGGAAACCTCTTGAGACTTTGCACCCCACCCATTGTGTTTCCGTGCGGTTCCCGGAGGTTGTAGGTTGTTGCCGGAGGTTGCAGGTAGTGGAAGCAGGTGGGGAGACTGACAAAAACCTTCGGGAACCGCACGGAAACCTTGGGTGGGGCACAAAGTCTCCAGAGGTTTCCGTTCAGGTCTCCTAAGTGGGACAGGGACTTAAGGCAACAACTCTACCGCTGCGCCACCGTGTCAACCCAGTGCTTGCAGTTAAATCTTATTTTCTTTAGGTGAGTATCAATTCCATGCCTAAAAACCTATTCAACGTAATCAGTTCATACACTATCAGGCTGAAGGCAGTGCATCTGAATCTGTCAGTGGCCAACACAGTCTTTAATAACCCTCTGACATTAGTATTGCTGCTGCACTGGTCCACTATCTATTTCTCTTGTGACATTTTAGATGCTCTACTAATATCTTTTGTTTCCTTTAATTATGTATGACACATTGCTTTGTTCTCTTGAGTTTGTAGCAAGTGCCAGCAGGGTAGATGTGTAGCCACCACTGGGCAGCTTGTTCTTTTTTTAAATGTTCAGTCTGTTTGCTAGAGCATTAGTCTCTCAGATAAACGTGACCAACACACAAGGCTCGTCCAACAGAAAGATCAAGCTGAATGAAAACAAAAATCAAACAAAAAACTGCTGGAAATCTGAATCAAAAACAGAAAAGGCTCCTTAACACTCAGCACCGCGGGTTCTGACAGATGGACCTTAAACGCCGACTAATTCTCCTTCCGCAGATGCTGCCTGACCCACAGAGTGTTTCCTGCAATTTTTGCTTGTATTTGGCAGTGATAGTTCGGACAGATTTGTGGAGGCCAGGTACCCAAATAGGCCCAGGAACAAAACCGGCAGCTATTCTTATCAAATGAGGCAACTTGGTCAACAAAAGCTTTTCACTGTACCTCGGTACACATGACAATAAACCAAAACGGACTGAACTGAACTGGTCAGCATGGACAAGTCGGGCCAAAGGGCCTGTTTCCATGCTGTATGACTTTATGACTCTAGATCTGAAAGGTTTAGATGGGGCTGTTGCCAGTTGCATAAGATCCGCTTATCAGGAAATGTGAGCATCCACACGAAACAGCACCAATATTGAAGCTATCTCGGTGGCTTCAGCCAAGATACGATGAGGATACTAGTTTGCTCAGTTTCCCTGTCCGGGTAGCAACCAGGAACAACTACCTAAACATAGAACAGTACAGCACAAGAACAGGTCCTTCAGCCCACCATATCTGTGCCAAACATGATGCCAAGACCACCATTAATCTACATGCACATAATCCATATCTCTCCATTCCCTGCATATCCATGTGCCTATCCAAAAGTCTTTTAAATGCCATTAATGTATCTGCTTCAACCACCAACCAATGGCAGCGCATTCCAGGCTCATCACCACCCTCTGAGCAAAAACATGGCCAGCACATCTCCTTTCAACTTAAAGCTATGCCCTGTAATATTAGATTTTTCCATCCTGGGGGAAAAAAAGATTCTTACTATCTGCTCTATCTATGCCTCTCATCATTTTATATATTGCTACCAGGTCTCTCCGCATGCTCTAGCATTCCAGACAAAACAATCCAAGTCTGTCCAATCTTTCCCTGCAGTTAATACTCCTTAATCGAAACCTAAGTATTGATCGGTAAATCTCCTCAAAGTACAAGAGTGTGGGTACCCATTGGAAACATAGTTCTGATTTCCTAATTTCAAAGATGAAATAGGTTAAGATGAATTTATTTTGCATCTTCACTTCCCTTTCACAATGTTCTAATATCTTTTAAAGCCAACACATTACCTCTGAAGTACAGTCACTGGTACAATGTGTAGGGAAATGTACGAGTCAATGAACATGTAGCAAGCTGTGACAACCACAATTCGATAATGACCAGATAATGAGTTTTAGAAACATTGGTCATAACACATGATAAAACAGCTCTTCAAAATGAAGCCATTAGATTTTGTATGCCTACTTGCGCAGCACAGTGGCATAGCTGTTAGAGTTGCTGCCCCACTGTGCCAGAGACCTGGGTTCGATCCAACCCTCGGGTGCTGCCTGCGTGACGTCTCCTGTGACCATGTGGGTTTCCTCCGTTTCCTCCCACATCTCAAAGACGCAGAGGTTAATTTACCCCTGTGAATTGCCCCAGACATGTCGGGAGTGGGTGAGAAAGTGGGAAAAACGTAGGACTAGCGTGAATGGGTGATCGCTGGTCACCAGGGACTAGATGGGCCCAATGGCCTGTTTCCAAACGGTATCTTTAAACCAAACTTGGGAGAGCATTCGGGACCTTGGTGGAACATTTCATTAGAAAGCCAGCTCCTCCATTAGTGAATGCTTCCCTCAGTACTGTTTATGTTTGGTTTAGTTTAGAGATACATGGTGGATACAGGTCCCTTTGGCCCACCGAGTCCGCACTGACCAGCTAACCCCGTAGATCGCACGATCCTGCGCACTAAGGATATTTAATCATCTTTACCAATTAATCTCCAAACCTGGAGAGTGTGAAGAAATCAGTGCACTTGGAGAAAACCCACGGAGGTCACGGGAGGAACATACAAACTCGGTACAGACAGCACCCTTAGTCAGGATCGAACCCAGGTCTCAGGTGCAACACCATGCTGCCCTGTTTGGAAGTGGCAGTAATGTTCTTCAGATTGAGTATTGATTGCACAATTTCTTAGTTAAACAGCAAAAAACAACACAGAATAGACAAAGCAAAACTCCAAGGAGCAGATTAAAACTCTTCAGCCCTAACACATCATACTGTCAATAGCAGTGGGCAAATATGTAAGAAGGAACTGCAGATGCTGGCTTAAACTGAAGATAGACACAAAAAGCTGGAGTAACTCAGCAGGACAGGCAGCATCTCTGGGGAGAAGGAATGGGTGACGTTTCTGGTCGAGACCCTTCTTCAGATAGTTGACAATAAGCAGAGGCTCCAAGAAAATCTCCACCCTCAAAGGAACCTTGAATGCGAGGGCTGAAAGCAAGTTGACGTATTTGCAACCATATTCAGCTGGAAGTGTTGGGCTGATGATCAATCTTGGCTGATTCCTGAGATCCCCACTATCACACAAGCCAACCAGCCTTCAGTTCCATCAACTGAATCCCATCCACGTGATATCAACATAGAAACATAGAAACATAGAAATTAGGTGCAGGAGTAGGCCATTCGGCCCTTCGAGCCTGCACCGCCATTTAATATGATCATGGCTGATCATCCAACTCAGTATCCCGTACCTGCCTTTTCTCCATACCCTCTGATCCCCTTGGCCACAAGGGCCACATCTAACTCCCTCTTAAATATAGCCAATGAACTGGCCTCAACTACCCTCTGTGGCAGAGAGTTCCAGAGATTCACCACTCTCTGTGTGAAAAAGGTTCTCCTCATCTCGGTTTTAAAGGATTTCCCCCTTATCCTTAAGCTGTGACCCCTTGTCCTGGACTTCCCCAACATCGGAAACAATCTTCCTGCATCTAGCCTGTCCAACCCCTTAAGAATTTTGTAAGTTTCTATAAGATCCCCTCTCAATCTCCTAAACTCTAGAGAGTATAAACCAAGTCTATCCAGTCTTTCTTCATAAGACAGTCCTGACATCCCAGGAATCAGTCTGGTGAACCTTCTCTGCACTCCCTCTATGGCAATAATGTCCTTCCTCAAGGAATGACAGAATTGGATACAGCAAAGGCCTTGGCTAGACAACATTCCAATCTTCACACTGTAGACTTACCCACCAGAACTAGTTGCAATTCTCGCCAAAATTTTACAGTGCATTTTGCAACCCTGGAATCTACCCAGCACTGTGGAAAATCGACCAGGGATGTCAAGACAAATGCGATCCAGCTAAGTCCTTCCCAACCAGTCAACACTCAATCATCAGCAAAGTGCTGGAATATATCATCAATAATGCTATCAAGAGGCATTTATTTTCTGAGAACCTGCGTACCAGTGCCTGATTTTGGTCTTGTCAGCGCCACTTGGCTCCAGACCTCATCACAGCCTTGGTTGCACGATGGAGCAGTGCTGAATTCCGCAGATGAGATCAGAATGACTGCCTTTCATGGGCAAAGAGCATTCAACCGGGTCTGACATCAAGGAACGCAGGCAAAAATGAAGTCAAAGGGCATCAACAGAAAAGCACTTCAATGGTTGCAGTCACTCATTGCATAAAAGGAAGTTGGCTACAGTAGTTGGAGACTAATCACCGTAGCCCCAGAAGCAAAGTTGCAGAGTTCCTTATGGTGGTTTTCCAGAACTACTGCTGCTTTGTCAAAGTTAAGATCGTTGCTTACGATCCCACAATATTCAATCCATGCCCAGCCCATGGCCATGGCAAGACCTAGGCGATATTCAGGCATGAGATGCTAATTGACACGGAACAATGTGTTCGACCATGATCGTCTTCAGCAAGAGAGTCTGCACGCCTATCCTCGATATTCAATGACATGACCATTGCTGGTCTTTCACCACCAGTAATGGTGAAATAATGGTTTACCATTGACGAGAAATTAAACTGAGCTAGCTATATGGACGCAATGGCTAAGAGAGAATGTCAGAGACGGGCAAGCAATTCATCTCTTGATACGCCAAAGACTTTCCACCATTTTCAATCTCCAAGTTAGGGAGTTGATGGAGTGCCACCAGTAGTTAGGATGGATTGTTCTAAAAACACGCAAAAGGTTTGGTACCAGGCAGGAAGAAGCAGCATGACTGATCAACACCCCATCCACCAGCTTCAACGTTCGTGCCCTCATCTACCGCGGTAACAATGTGTACCACATACCAATTATTTGCAAAAGCTACCACTGACGGCTCTTCCCAGATGTTGCCCAGCACTAAAGGAGGACAGGAGTGGCAGGTCACCACCATCCCGACTTGGAAACATCTTGTCGTACTTTCATCATCAGAGGAGAAATTCCTGGAACGGTCAACCCACAGCATTGTCACCAGAAGCACTGACAAGTCGTTAGGCTGGCTCACCAGTTCAGTTCAGCTTAGTGGATTGTCACATGTACCCAGGTACAGAGAAATGCTTTTGTTGCACCATCTTGCCTTGAACAAGGAGGATGGGCTATTTGCCCCACATCCCAAAAATAAATAAAAAGAATAACCTTGGGACTGAAGAACCAAGATACTTCCAAGCACGCTGGCACAGCGGTAGAGTTGCTGCCTTACAGCGCTTGCACAGCCGGAGACCCGGGTTCGAACCCGACTACGGGTGCTGTCCGTAGAGTTTGTACGTTCTCCCCGTGACTACATGCGTTTTCTCCGAGATCTTCGGTTTCCTCCCACACTCCCAAGACGTACAGGTTTGTAGGTTAATTGGCTTGGTGTAAGTGTAAATTATCCCTAGTGAGTGCAGGGTGGTGTTAATGCGTGGGAATCGCTGGTCGGCACGGATTCGGTGTGTCGAAGGGCCTGTTTCCACGCTGTATCTCTAAACTAAACTAAACTAAACTAAACCAAGCAACAGTGGATTGTTGCAATGGCGATGGGTGCTGTCACCATCTTCGCTTCAACAAGGAAGATGGGTTACTTGTCCCATAATTCCAAAAAATAAATAAGAAGAATAACCTTGGGACTGAAGGGCCAAAATATTTCCAACAGAGCTACTTTGGGTTTGTTGCAATGGCTATAGGTGTTGTCCACTGTGTCACAAATGTTAGCCATTGGGACTAGGTACCCATTGAATCGTGACCTAGGAACCTTATAAACAGCAGAAAAGCAGAAAGTTAAGATATTTAGCAGAAGTAGAAGTGACTACTAATCTACCTCACCTGAACTACTATCTACCTCATTGGTGAACCTCGGACTATCTTTGATCGGATTTTACTGGCTTTACCTTGCGCTAAACGCTATTCCCTTTTCATGTATCTAAACACTGTAAATGGCTTGATTATAATCACGTAATGTCTTTCCGCTGACTGGTTAGCACGCAACAAAATCTTTTCACTCTCCTTCGGTACACGTCATGAATAACCTAAACGGAAACTGAACTGAGACTGTGTTTTCTTGTGTGTAGAAAGGAACTGCAGATGCTGGTTTAAACCAAAGACTGACACAAAATGCTGGCGTAACAGGCAGCATCTTGGAGAAAAGTAATGGGTGACGTTTCGGGTCGAGACCCTTCTCCAGAGATGCTGCCTGTCCCGCTGAGTTACTTCAGCGTTTTGTGTCTCTCGTGTGTTTTCTTATGTTTGATTGTTACTTTAAATAATATGATAACCAAAACAATCCTTGAGTGACACAAGAGACTGCAGAAGCTGGAATCTTGAGCCAAACACAAAGTGTTGGAGGAACTCGGGTCAGGTAGCATCTGGGGAGGGAATGAACAGGCAACATTTTGGGTTGCGACTCTTTTTCAGACTGATCAAGTTTTTTTATATGTTGCTTTCATCAATATTTTCTCTACAGTTGAACGTGCCAAAATCTTATTTATGATTTTGTTATGTCTTGGACTGCTTTTACTTTGCCTATCTGGACAGAAAATTTGCTGGCACAGGCAGGCATCCCAATCAATTTTTGCATTTAAAGTAAAAACTTTGCCTCAAGAGCACTGTAATATGAGATTTCTGCTCAAAATGGTTTATAATGGGCTTCCTTGTCTTTACAAGTATTTGTAACGGTGAACAGTATGCTAGTGTTAAGTACAAAGCTTTTCTGCTAATTCAGTAAGATGCTTAACGAACCAATGGAATCTGGAACCATCAGCTCCTGATGTTCAACTATTCAGAAATATAAACTGAAAATAGGTTAGTTATTAGTTATTATTCTGTAGGTATGCAAATTAATGTCTTATATTTGCAATGGTTTAGGATTGTTTGAAGGGCTTACTGGAGGATATTTCCACTGTCTAGACTCTAATAAAAAGATGAATAATTAATAGACCAGGTTTTGCGATGGCATAAATGAAGCAAGTGGACTGCAAAACAATGTTCAATGGAAAATTACCCTCACTGTTTGAATGCATGCATTTTGGACTGATATTATGATTAGTGAGATGATTGAAATCCACTTTGAGAATGGAGCCCAATTGGCATTCAGTATTATCATCATGAACTCTCAAATCAGGTTAAATGCTTGGATTTTTAAGCTCCTTTTCTATCTGCCGTAAGTTTAATATAATCTTCGAATCACTGCAGTAAACAATTCCTCTTCTTGTCTCCGAGCTTATCAAAAAAGGAGCATTCTATACTGTCCTAAGTTTAAATGCCTTGAGTCTTTGTCTCTTTGAGTGTTCCTTGCAGGGTTACCTGCAGCATTTCAGTCAGACAGCTTTCAAAGTCCGGGCAGAAAGAGAATTTCAAATTCTATAACAATAAAGTCCCAACGCAGTGTAACTTGATGCATGTGACATATGTGACCAAGCAGAAGATAGACACGAAAAGCTGGAGTAACTCAGTGGGTCAGACAGCATCGCTGGGGAAAAGGAATAGGTGACACTTCGAGTCAAGACTCTTTGTCAGACGGAGAGTCAGGGGAAAGGGAAACGAGAGGTATCGATGGTGATGTAGAGAGATATAAGAAATGAATGAAAGATATGCAAAACAATGTGACGATGATAAAACGCCATTGTTAGCTGTGGGCTTGGTGAAAACGAGTACAAACATTGAGTCTCAACAAGACGACTGAAGCTGGTACGGTTTGAGTGGGGGTGGGATGGAGAGAGAGGGGATGCAAAGGTTACCTGAAAGTAGAGAAATCACTATCATACCACTGGGCTGTAAGCTGCCCAAGCAAAATATGAGATGCTGTTCCTCCAATTGGCATTTGGCCTCACTCTGACAATGGAGGAGGCTGAGGACTGAAGGGTCAGTGTGGGAATGGGAAATGGGAATTAAAGTGTTTGGCAACCAGGAGATCAGAGAGGTCCAAGCAGTTTCCCCTCCAAGTATACCTTCATAGATCTTCCTCTGGCAATAGGGACAGGTTAATGGAGAATAAGGAAAACATTTGGAGGGGGTGAGAGAGAGAGCACTTTCCCCACATTAATCCATTACTCAATAGTGTGGCAGGCGAGGCTTCATCACGAACACATCACTGTTGTGATCATCATCACATGCGGATCTGAAATAAGCACCTTTTATACAATATATTCACTGGAATAATAGAGTAACCAATTCATAATTAGAATATAGGAAGGAACTGCAGATGCTGATTTATACCGAGAATAGACATAAAATGCTGGAGGAACTCAGCGGGACAGCAGCATCCCTGGAGAGAAGGAATGGGAGCCGTTTTGTGTCAAGACCCTTCTTCAGACTGGGTCATAATTAGTGTGAGTCGTTTTATTGGAACATTGAACATAGAAAACAACAGCCTACATGACCAGGCCCACAATGTCTATGCCAAACATGATGCTAAGTTAAGCTAATTTCATCTGGCTACATCTGATCTATATCCTTCCATTCCCTGCATACCCAAGTGCCCAACTAAATGCCTCTTAAATTCTTATCATGGCTGCCTCTGTTAATTCTGGTCAAATTGGAGATGCCAGGACACTAAAATTGAGTAAAGGCTTCTGGGCTGCTAGGCCATTTGGTCAAGTTAAATGTGCCTTCTGCAGAAATGGGACAAGCTGCAGAATGGTGCCAGCTTGTCTGGAGCCTAGATCAGAGTTGCAGGGAAAGAATGGGACATCTGCAGGTTCTTACAATTAGGTGTAAATTGCATGAAACGGATTGGGTGAATGCAAACCAGACATACACATTGTAAAAATTGTTGCAAAGCTTTACTTTGCTAGATGTTGATTGGGTTAAGTGTTGAGTCTTGTCTTGGTTTCTTGAACATCTAGGCACATGTTGCAAAATTAATCTCTGTTAACTTGCATCTAGAAACTTCGTCAGATACATTGTATTGGTTACTGTATTTTTGGGTTAGGGAAATGTCTATTGTGTACTGTGTTGGTCGATATCTGTTATTGGACTGTAAAGAGACCACCCCCATATGGTTCGGCCCCTCAAGGTTCGGGGACCTATAAAAGGTAGCTCCCACGAGGTCCTGTGTCGATCTTCTGGGGGAACGCTTAGGACTGCGTGACCTTTTGGACTGTCTCTGCTTGTACAAGGCTAGAAGGACTTGGCCAAGCAGATACAAGAATCGAACCCATGGTGGTTAGGTATAGTAGTGGGGAACTGTTATTGTGTTTTTCCGAAATAATGTTTAGATGCACAAGTGTTTGACGCAGTATTTTATTGACTGAAACTAGACTGGGGGGAAGCTTAGAACAAGCTATTTACACCTCCATCACCAACCCTGGCAGCACATTCCAGCCACCCACTGCTAAAAAATTGCTCCACAATAGAGAATTGTATCATGTTTAGTTCAGTTTAGAGAAACAATGTGGAAACAGGCCCTTCGACCCACCGAGTCCGTGCTGACCAACTATCCCCGTACTCTCGACTATCTTACTCATCAGGGACATTAGGGCTTTGAACTTTTTTTTTCTGCGTTAACTCACCTGGAGTGGAAGGTGGGCCTAGATTAATTTCTATTTCAATTTGAATATTTGAACCCTGATTGACAAACTAGGATATTTTAATGTCGAAACAAGGAACTGCAGATGCTAGTGTGGCGACTTCATGCCCACGTGGTTTTTCGTATGGCTTGTTACCACTGGGAGGAGCGAGAGCCGGAGGTGAAGGTGGAGAGGAGGGAGCGGGTTAACAACTCCGAGGGAAGACGCGCAAATTGGCCTTATCTGCACACGAGGAGTTCAGAGGAGATTTTACGTTAAAAGGGTGTTCTGGAATAAACGTGGCACTAGGTGTTTGGCAAAGCTTGGTGTCGCTTGTTCTTTACTTTCGGTGGTGAGATTTAGTGGATTCTACACAAATTTTTTTTAATTGCTGTTTTTTTCCCTTTTTCCATCCGCCCACAATATGTAAAAGAATATGTGATTCTGTTCCATTCTGTTTGTAGTTTGTTTGGTTGTTTGTTTGTTTGTCTTTTTGCACAAAGTCCGCGAGCATTGCCACTTTTAATTTCACTGCACATCTCGTATGTGTATGTGACGAATAAACTTGACTTGACTTGACTTGAGTTTACCAGAAAAGACACAAAGTGCTGGAGTAACTCAGCAGGTCAGGCAGTATCTCTGGGGAACATGGATAGGTGCCTTTTCATGTCAGGACCTGACGATATATTTAATCTTTCTGTCTATTGCAATATGGTGGTAATTCTTCACATGCCACATTGCCCTGAAATATCCCAACAACAACCTTCCGTAATAGGTTGCACAAGGCCTCAATTGATTTGTCTAAATCATATTTTATGGTACCACAATTCTTTATCTGCCCATTTTAAGTTTGAGAAATAATTGATCCATGCATTATCCTAATAATAGTTTCAACCTTTTATCCTTGATCTGTTAGTTTGAGTTTCAATCCACTACGACCATCTGTAATACACTTTGTCACAATTGATTGGATTAAGATATCACTGTGGGCTTGCCTTAGGTCAATTTCAATCAGATTTGTTGTCTCACAGTTGAAACAATCAAGGAAGGAATGTCATCACAAATCACATGAGTCATGCACGCTAGGCCTACTGTTCATCTGATATTTCATATTTATAAGTGTATTTGTCTGGTTAGCTATTAACACGGAAATGCTTCATTTTATGGCTGATCAAATTGGCACAGACCATTTAAACAAAATCAGTGCTCTTCTTATGTGAAGCAAGACAATGCCCCCTCCACAGAACAGGCATTTGGATTGTTTCCTGCGGGTACACAACTCAACATTTTGAACATGACACATTTTTGGCAGCAGGAGCCAGGGACATATCGCAACACAAGAGAGCGGAACAGATACAATGATGGAGAAATACGATCTACTCATCCCATCCATCCTCGCGTGCCCCAGGCAGACTTTTCAACCTGAAACATAAGAATAGCAGAAACAAGGAACTGCCGATGCTGATTTACAGAAAAGGACACAAAGTGCCAGAGTAACTCAGTGGCTCCGGCAGCACCTCAATAGTCAAGATTGCTCAGGAGAATATGGAAAGGTAACGTTTCGGATTGGGGGCCCTTCTTCAGACTCAAAGAGTAGCAGGTACACAAAAATGCTGGAGCAACTCAGCAGGTGCAGCAGCATCTATGGAGCGAAGGAGATAGGCAACGTTTCGGGCCGAAACCCTTCTTCAGTAGCAGTATCCTTAATGTGCAGGACTTGATAGATACCACATATACAGTCACCAAGGATTCCAACATCAAAAGAAGGGTCTCTTCTTTTGGGCGGCATGGTGGCGCAGCGGTAGAGTTGCTGCTTTACAGCGCCAACCCGAAACGTCACCGATTCCTTTCTGCAAAGATGCTGTCTGACCGGCTGAGTTACTCCAGCTTTTTGTGTCCACCTCCTCAAATACTTGACTTTTACCCAGTGATGCATCTTATTCCTTATTTAGGTTTCCCCTAAAGGTATGTTTCAATTGGTCGAGGCTGTACGAAACAGGTGTTTATGGTGGGTTTACTGCCAGGGCAATGCGCTGGGAAGTGTTGTTGTCCCAACCTGAGGCTTCTCCAGAAGGTACAGCAGTCATGTGTCACCCCACAGTTTATGACAAATGGCTGCACACTTTGCAGCGTGAACAACACCACACCCTGCTACTCTTGCCCATTCCCACGACTCACCCATGGCCAGGAGGGTAAAGGATGGTAGTAACACTTGTCCTATCTGGGACACATGACAATAAATCCTCTTGAATCCTGTATCTTGAATCTTGGTCTTCACCATGTCAGGTCCAAATTCACCATGGCCTCCATCGAAATACCTTTTGCCGATCACTCCAAGTTATTGAATGGGTGCTGTCTGTACGGAGTATGTACATTCTCCCCATGAGCTGCGTGGGTTTTCTCTGAGAACTATGGTTTCCTCTCACACTCCAAAGATGTACAGGTTTGCAGGTTAATTGGCTTGGTGTAAGTAATGTAAAATTTGTCCCTAGTGTGTGTGTGTAGGATAGTGTTAATGTGTGGGGATTGCTGATCGGCGCGGACTCGGTGGGCCGAAGGGCCTGTTTCCACGCTGTATCTCTAAATTACACTAAACGAACCAATTCTTCATCAAGACACGTATTACCACGACAGGTAAACCTTACCAGCACCTACAGCACTATGATTTAACAAATGAAAGGATAAATATAGAACATACAATTTGCTTAAGGAATTACATGACTCGGTGGCTTAAAACCTAACGTATTGTGATCCCTGTCTCCAAGGCAAATGCCCACTGCTGAATGGTAGATGGGGGTGGAAGCAGTGCTGGATTTACGTATAAGCTAAACAAGCTATAACTTAGGGCCCCCACTTTCTAGGGGGCCCCCCCAAAAAAATTGATGGGCCTCGAGGTCTAGGGGGGCCTCCGGCCAAGGCAGAGCACCTACCGTTCAACTATGGGCGGCCCCCCTCCCTATCTCTCTCTCTCCATCTCCCCCCGCTATCTGTGTCCGGGCCGCCGGGCTCCGCTCGCTCCTCATCCGCCGGCACGGCAGGCCGCCTTGCACATGCGCTCAACCACGGCCAGCACATCATCGGCCGCCCTGCGCATGCGCACTGCAACGGCAACTGGTCGGCGCTGGGCACTTTCTCCCTCGCTTTGAATTGTGGGAGATTTGGCCGCCATGGCTGTCCGGTCGTTGGGGGCCTCACAAGTGGAACAGCTTAGGGCCTCTCTTCATCTAAATCCGGCACTGGGTGGAAGGAGAAGGGAGACTGGGATGGATATTTTCCAGACTGTGTTTTTAAGCTGGTACCGTGTCTGGGTTCAGCGAGTGGTACCGGTACGGTTTCTTTCTTGGGAGAAGACACACTTTAACAGCGTGATACAATTGCATTGTTTCCTGATCTTGTTACCAGTGGACTGACCTGCTGTACAGACCTCATCACACTCACTATTTGGTGGCACAGGCAGGGTTTCTAAGTCGGCCTGCAAGATCATGACACTTCCTCCGGTGCCAAGCGCCTGGCCTTCATCAGAAAACAAATGCTTTGCCAAACACGTTAATCCCCTTTCCCATTCCCACACTGACCTTTCTGTCCTGGGCCTCCTCCATTGTCAGAGTGAGGCCAAATGCTTATTTAAGGAACAGCACCTCATATTTTGCTTGGGCAGCTTACATCCCAGTGGTATGAATATTGACTTATTTACTTTCAACTAACCCTTGTGTCCCCTCTCTCTCCCTCCCTCCCTCATCCAAGTCATTGTACTTGTTCCAAAGTCGTCTTGTGGAGTCTCATTGTCGGTAACCTGTTGTCACCCGACCCACAGCTAACAATGGCCCGTTTCCTTTATCATCATTTATTTTTTGCATATCTTTTATTCATTTGTTCTGTATCTCTCTATATCACGGTCTATATCTCTTATTTCCCTTTCCCCTGACTCTCGGTCTGAAGAAGGGTTGCAACCAATCCTTTTCTCCAGAGGTGCTGTCTGACCCACTGAGTTACTCCAGCCTTTTGTGTGTATCTTCGCATTTCTTCCAGTTGCAACGTCTTGACTGTTTTAGTTGGAGTCCTTCACCATATCTCCAAAGTCAAAGCATCGTAAATCAGGGAGCATCTGTATTAAGAATCAGCCTGGTACTGTATGATCGGAGCCATGTGTTGGCCTGATTGTGTAAGAAAGAGGTGGCACTTATATCCTGAAGGGCATGTGTTGGAATTGTATGATAATTCAGCGAGTTTCATGTTTTTTTTTGGCTGGTGTGATTTCCAAATTGCCAGATCAATTCATTAACCTCGGCGGCACAGCAGCGTAGCGGTAGATTTACTGCTTTACAGCGCCAGATCCCTGGGTTCGATCCTGACTGCCGGTGCTGTCTGTACAGAGTATGTACGTTCTCCCCGTGACCATGTGGGTTTTCCCCGGGTGCTCCGGTTTACTCCCACATTCCAAAGACGTGCAGGTTTGTAGGTTAATTGGCTTCGGTAAAGATTGTCAATTGTCCCTAGTGTGTAGGATAGGAGCTGTGTACTAGAGGATCGCTGGTCGGCGCAGACTTGATGGGCTGAATGGGCCTGTTTCCGCGCTGTATCTCTAAACTAAACTAAAGTAAAATTGGTTCTTGGACCTTATCCAGGGCTTGGAGTGACAGGTTTGGAGGGATATGGACCAAACACGAGCAGGTGGGACTAGTGCAGCTGGGACATGTTGGCCGGTGTGGGCAAGTTGGGCCGAACTGTTTCCACGCAGTATGACTCTATGACTCCTGCCTGGAAATAAATGAGTAATAATTCATCAGCAGAGGTTGTCAGGTTGGCCTCAGGAAGTAGCTTGGGATCGTAAGGCAAAAGGCTGGAACTAGAGGAGGTCCGAGAGGCACAAGGCCAGGCACAGGAGCTGCTAAGGTGAGGATAAGATCTCGAGTGGGGATGTAGTCATGTTCTTTCTAGTTCGACAGAAACTTTTTCATTTAAGTAAATATGTTTTCAAAAAACTTTTCCAGTCGCTGAAGAATTAGTGCCAGATTACCTTAACAGATAGTGTGCCCGTGTTAACAATTCACTTTCCTCTTCCTCCCCAGTTATGATAGTTGTGGGAGCAGATTTTCAAAGATTATGAACATCCTCAGAGAACGAAACATTTTTTACATTCACTGTTAGCATCAGGAACCCTATTGCGGATATAACAAGGTTATTTGAAACCTAGGTCTTATCTATATAGTTAGTTAAAACCTGTCAGAAAAATAACTTCTGCATCAGCACATTTTCTTACTTATCTCTTATTATCTCTTTGAAAGTTTAAATAAATTACCAAGAACAATGCACATGCAGACGGGTTCTTCTGATGAAGGATGAGAAATCACGGCACCAGAAACAAAATTTAAATGCAGCCTTAAATCGTTCTTTCTGAAGGCCAAAGTTGACAAAGGTCCATGCTCTGGTTTCTCCAGATATATCCCATGATGTGTGAGAAGGAACTGCAGATGCTGGTTTACACCGTTGATAGTCACAAAATGCTGGAGTAACTCAGCGGGTGTGGCGACATCTCTGGAGAAAAAGAACAGGGGCCATTTCAGGTCGGAACCCTTCATCAGGCCGACTGAAATATGGTTCAGACCTGAAATGTCACCTATTCTTTTTCTCCAGAGATGTTGCCACGCCCGCGAGTTACTCCAGCATTTTGATGTCCCATGGTGGCTCCCTCCAACTATTTCCTCCTCACAGTTTGTGACAAAACGGTTTTTCACATGCCAAAACAGAAGTCTTATTGTTGGAAGTGATAGGAAACCCTGACAAAGATCAGGGCTAAAAGGGAGAAAAAGTACCGCAATGAGAGTGTCAAAAAGCAATCGAAATAGAGAGGTGGGACTAGAAAATAAAAGCTCCAACCCGAGACGTCACCCATCCTTTTTGTCCAGAGATGCCCACTGACCCGCTGAGTTACTTTGCGTCCAACTTCCTTGCTCACTTTTGCTGGACTGGCACAGAATCTGAGTGGGGTTCCCATGGAGGGCACTCGCAACATACTGGCCAGTTGGTAGCAATACTTACGAGAATGTTCACATATCTCTCAGCCGCCAAAGCTCCCAGTCTAAAAGTGTGAAGTTGGAAGTGCTTAATCTATTTTAAGCTGTGAAAAGCTTCTCGTTTTCCCCCCCCCCCCCCCCCCCCCCCCCCCCACCATCATATGTTGTGCGTTCATTCAGTTCTGCGATTGTAGTACAAATCTTGCTGGTGTGGCTACAATAAAGAGTAGCCATGTTTTCCGGCTGGATAAAATGGCAGGGCCCAACAAGATAAAGTTGATACACTGCTCAGCATACGCCCCTGACAACAACTGACAACTCCTGTGATGTGACTGCCTTAGGGACACGAGGGCTCATCTGCGACTGAATGTAGTAGCTGCCATCTGTACTAACTGCATTATTTAGCTGCATTGGTACTGATTAACATTTGCTGTAACCTATGGTAATGGACTCTTGGGTTTTTCATGTCTGCTCTGTTGTAACAGACGGTCCACTGTCCCTGCTCGAAAAAACCAAGGCTCTTTAATTTTTAATACAGCACATGTTCGATTGACTATATAAACACAATTAGCAGAATTGAACTGTGCAATAAGCTCTGTCAAAATTATCGGATTCTTTTATCTTTGTCTGTCGATTTTGACATCACTAATAAGTTAAATGAACACTCGCCTTTCTCTCCCAATCTAATTGGATCATTTTTCTTTAAAAAAATAATTGATCAGAAAATAAATGATTCTGCATATCATCCAATATTAATTGGCCTCGTAAGGTAAGGTAATCTCTGATCGTTACTGAGCTTACTTTGTAAAGATGTCCCAGGTACAAATTCTATTCCTAGATCGCACCCAATTCTAAAATTTAAAAAACAGTGAGAAAAGCCGTAAAAGGAACCAACTGCTGAAACGGTTACACAATGAAGATTATTCAGTCTGAAGAAGGGTCTTGGCCTGAAACGCAACCCATTCCTTCTCTCCAGAGATGCTGCCTGTCCCGCTGAGTTACTCCAGCATTTTGTCCCTATCTTCGATTTAAACCAGCATCTGCTGTTCCTCCCTACAGAATGAAGAAGCAGGTAAGGACTAAAGATTGGTATAATTAAAATTGAATCTGAATCTACAGAATGAAGAAGCAGGTAAGGACTAAAGATTGGTATAGTCCAGAACTGCAAAACGAATTATTATTTTCAGGTCAGGACACTTCCCGACCTGAAAAGTCACCTCTCCATGTTCTCCAGAGATGCTGCCCGACCCGCTGAGTTATTCCAGTACTTTGTGTTCTTTTGTGTAAACCTGCATTGAGTTATACGATCTTGGCCCACACCGGCCAACATGTCCCATCTATACTAGTCCCACCTGCCTGCGTGTGGCCCATGTCCTCTCTCCATGTACCTGCCTAAATGTTTCTTAGACATTCTTATATAGTCCCTGCCTCAACTACCTCCTCCTCCGGCAGGCAGCTCGTTCCAGAATCTGCACTTCCTTGTTTCTACAATAAATCGGATTGGTTGCTCCTGAAGTTGAAGTTCATGTTGAAGTTCAGATTCTCCCTTACATAAGGAGCAAATGCCAATCCGAATTTCTGAACTGCGGCTGTCGATGATCCATTTTAAGTTTCTTACCACAAGAGAAGACATGATACTCCGATTTGTAGAACTAGTAGCCTACTTTGCAAGAACATTTATCAGATAATAATGGGCTTCTAAACATACCCTACCAGCGCTATGACATGGAGTTCACCAGAAGCATGTCAATCATCCAAATTCACAAATTAAAGTATCACTAATTCACAAGAGTATTTTGTACTTGTGTGAGCATCAATTTATTTTGTTAATTAGATTTTTTTTTTCTTCTGCCAGTTAATTGACACAAAGGATCTTCTATTAGTTTAGAGAGCCGGGCAAACTGTGCCAGAGGCTTTTCTATAATCATGTCCCTTCACACGGTGACACTCTATGATTCACACAAAAGGAACGGGGCATTTTTCAGATTTGCTGTTCTTCGCGACAGCAAGTGTCATCACACAAATTCTCGCCAGCTTGTGAGTCAGCCAAGAGGCAACAAATCTCATCAGTTGCAAACAAATGAGTTTGTGCGAGAAGGGAAGATTTACTCCCTGGGCTTTGGACGACTTAAGGCTCTGCTTGTAATGTTGTAGCTTGCGCCGTGGACCAAATAACAAGCGGAAATTGGGATAGTGCAAATCTAAAAATCTCACGGTGTGTCAATTGAACTGACCAAGCAGGAAGAGGCGTGTAGGAAGGAACTGCAGATGCTGGTTTGAACCGAAGTTGGACGCAAAATGTTGGAGTAACTCAGCGGGACAGGCAGCATCTCGGGAGAGAAGGAATGGGTGACGTTTCGGGTTTCGGGTCGAGACCCTTCATCAGACTGATCTTCAGCCTCCCAGAGATGTCTGCCTGTCCCACTGAGTTACCCCGGCATTTTGCGTCTATAAAAAGGTAGCGGCAACAGGTCAGACAGGTTACTTCCCTGGCAAGTTTTAGTCGACGTCGGCAAGGGGAAAGCAAACATTAGCTTCAGTGTTCTTGACCCAGAATCAGGAAAATCAGCTCAGATTCCAATTGCTGTTTGTTATTCAGAGATCTACAGTGTGTCACAATGCTGGTGTGTGTGTGGATCTGAGCCTGCACATGAATCTACGTCTGCAGAATCACATGAGAATGGAAATATTTATAGGGACCCTGGGGGGGCATCTTTACCACACAGACTGGGTGTCACATGTATAGTACAAGCTGCCAGAGGAAGTGGTTGAGGCAGGTACAATAATAACATTTAAAAAGACCTTTGGACAGGGAGATGGATTGGACAGATATAGAAGGACATGGGTATACACTGACAAATGGGGCTGGTTTAGATGGGCATCTTGGGCAGCATAGATGAGTTGGGCCAAACGGACTTTGTCCCACTATATGACCTAAAGGAGTGGCACGGTGGGCAAGTGGTAGAGTTGCTGCCTTACAGCACCAGAGAGCCGGGTTCGATCCTGACTACGGGTGATGTCCTTATGGAATTTGTACGTTCTCCCAGTGACCGCGTGGGTTTACTCCGGGTGCTCCGGTTTCCTCCCACACTTCAAAGATGAAAAGGTTTGTTGGTTAATTTGGCTTCGGTAAAAATTGTAAATTGTCCCCAGTGTGTGTAAGATGTGCGGGGATCGCTGGTCGGCGCAGACTCGATGGGCCGAAGGGCCTGTCTCCACGCAGTATCTCTAAACTAAACTAAAAACTAAAAGGAACGGGCCCTTCAGCCCACAACGTCCATACTGAGCATGAATCCAAGTAAAAACTAATCTCCTTCGCTTGCGTGTGGTACATATCCCTCCATACCCAGATGTCTATCTAAAAGTGTAGGAAGGAACTGCAGATGCAGGTTTAAACCGAAGATAGACACAAAAAGCTGGAGTAACTCTGCGGGTCAGACAGCATCTCTGGAGAAAAGGAATTGATGATGTTTTGGGTCAAGAACCTTCTTCTGACCGGAAGGGTCTCGACCCAAAACATCACCAACCGTTCCTCCAGCAATGCTGCCTGACCCGTTAAGTTACTCCAGCATTTTATACCTATCTAAAAGCCTCGTAAATGCCACCATCATGCCTGCCTCTACCACTATTCCTGGCAGCCGGTTCCAGGCACAGAGAGTGGTGAGTTCCACGCACCCACCACTCACTGTGTAAAAATTAAACTTGCCCAGAACATCTCCATTAAACCTTGCCCCTCTCTCTTAAACCTGTGTGAGGGTGGTTCCTGGGATCAGCTTAGTTTAGTTTAGTTTAGCGATACAGCGCGGAACCAGGCCCCTTGTCCCTCCCAGCCCGCGCCGACCAACGACCCCCGAACACTAACATTACCGTACACGCATTCGGGACAATTTTACATTTACACCAAGCCAACTAACATGCAAACCTGTACGTCTTTGTGGAGGGTGGGAGGAATCCAAAGTTATCTCAGGAAACCTACGCAAGTCGCGGGAAGAACGTACAAACTCCATGCAGACAGCACCCGTAGCCAGGATCGAACCTGGGTCCCTGGCGCTGTGAGGCAGCAGCTCTACTGCTGCGCCTCCTTGCACCACATATTAGGTTAAGTAGGATTCTGAGTCAGCACTTGGGCAGGGAACATTGAGGACAACCAGTAAATTGATCCTCAGCAAGCTAATGATTTCACATCAAAAGGAGGAGGAATTTACGAGGAGGGAACAAACTGACCACTGCTATCAGATCTGGCACAGCTAAAACTCTCATGCATAGTTTGCGGATACCCAATAGTTTTGGCATTGCTGTTTTATTAGTAATGTAAGAATTACTTATCGCAATGTCCACCTCTCAGAAGTCAGCAGGCCCAGAACATCCCAATATATTTCATGGGGAAAGTTTTACCAGCCTAATGAATGTAAACGGAATCCATTTTTCCCTCTAAATGTTCCCTTTCATCATCGAATACATCAAAGCTGCATTAATGCACTTCCGGTGAACGTGAAAGAAATAGAAATATATTAATCTAAGCATCTCTGTAAATCGTACATGTTTAGAATAAAAATTCAAGAGCGCACGCTTTAAACTTGTCTGCACGTTATTGATGGACTGATTGATTCCAACCATCTTGGCTGAACGGAAAAAAATATGAACATTGCAATGGCTGTATTTCCATGCAGTCAATAATTCCGACTTCTTTCTCTTGTCAACCAACCTATACCCAGTCAGCAAAACTGGAGGTATCATTACTCATTCGCAGGTAACTTGTCAGGTTTTTACGTTCAGCATAGAGTCATAGAGTGACACAGAGTGGAAACAGGCCCTTCGGCCCAACTTGCCCACACCGGCTAACATGTCCCTGCTACACCTGCCCACATTTGGTCCCTATCCCTCCAAACTTGTCCCATCCATGTACCTGTCTAACTGTTTCTTAAACGTTGGGATAGTCCCCGCCGCGACTACCTCCTTTGGTAGCTTGATCCATACACCCACCACCCTTTGTGTGAAAATGTTACCCACTTGGATTCCTATTAGATATTTTCCCCTTCACCTTAAACCTAGATCCTTAATCCTAAGTCCGATTCACCTGGGCAAGAGACTCTGTGCATCTACCTGATCTATTCCTCCCATGATTTTATACAGGCAATAGTTTTGCTATTAAACACAAGAATGACTTATTATTTAATTTAACTATCTCTGAGTTGACTGTGAACACTCAATGCCCAATGAAGGCGAGCACACATGTGGCTCAATACTTTTTTTTGTTGCCGAACACAAACTTATGCTTGGAATCAAAGCAAATTGATAACACAGGGAGCCATTCAGACCATTGCGTCTCACTCAGTCAGTTGAAAAGAGTGTTACCCAACCTCATCCCACCCAACAACTTCTTCCCAACAACCATCAGGTAATCTCAAAAACCCATCTTTAACACTACAACACTCTATCTAAACTATGTCCTCAGAAATGTCTCGGTTGCTCTTAAGACTTCAAGCTTTTTGCATTAATATTTGTTTATTTTTTGTTTAATATGTTATCTATGAGTATTTATTTACCAACATTTGCATTTCCTTGAGTTATACAGCATGGAAACAAGCCGTTCGGCCCAACCTGCCCACGCCGACCAATATGCTCCATTTACACTAGTCCCACATGCCTGCATTTGGCCCATATTCCTCTAAACCTAAGGTAGACACAAAATGCTGGAGTAACTCAGCGGGACAGGCAGCAGTGCCTATTCATGTATTTGTTCAAATTATTTTTAAATGTTGTGATAGTGCCTTCCTCAAATATCTCCTCTCCAGCACCTTCTTCTATTTACTGACCATTCACTGTGTAAAAATGTTGCTCCTCAGGTTCTTATTAAATCTTCCCCCCCCCCCCCCCCCCCCCCCCCCCCCCCCACCCTCATCTAAACCTTTGTCCTCTGGTTCTTGATTACCCTACTCTGGGTAAAAGACGGCAGAGTGGCGCAGCGGTAGAGTTGCTGCCTCCCAGTGTCAGAGACCTGGGTTTGATCCTGATTACGGGTGCTGTCTGAAGGAGTCTGTACATTCACTCCGTAACCACGTGGGTTTTCTCCGGGTGTTCCAGTTTCCTCGCATGTCCCAAAAATGTGCATGCTTGTCAGTTAATTGGCTTCTGTAAACTGTCCCTGCTGTGCAAGATGGAACCAATGTATAGGGATCGCTGGTCGGAGTGGACTTAGTAGGCCGAAGGGCCTGTTAACACGCTATATTCCTAAACTAACCTAAACACTGTGTATTTACCCTATCTATACCACTCTATGCATTTACCCTATCTATTGCAATAAGAGTCCTAAGATAGACACAAAATGCTGGAGTAACTCAGCGGGACATGCAGCATCTCTGGAGAGAAAGAATGGGTAACGTTTCGGGTCGAGACCCTTCTTCAGATGCTTCATGAAGTCCTAGCATGGTCAGGCCCTCGAATCCTGGCAGGGCAACCCTGTGAACCCACCAGGTTATTTCATGTAATATTTCTAATCTATTTTTTTCATCGACTGTGAGAGACATTATTAAGACACTGCTATCAACTCTGACATAGGGCATGATGCACAGCTTCACAATTTCAGTACATGACAGAGATAGACATTGAAGGAAGTTACACTCTTAGACTTGGGTAGATGAATAGGGCCGAGGTTAACCGATAAAAATACAATTATTATTATCTATTATTGAATCATAAAAAATAATATTCAGCTTCTCTGCCCTTCCATATCACAGTGTTCAGTAATAGTGTTCTATCTACAAATACACACACTGACACCGAGATCTAATCACAGCCTTCGGAAACTGACAGGGGAAGAATTAGATTTTGTTCTTAAGTACATGGCAAAAAAATAGCAAAATAGAATGCCAAATATTAGCTTTTCCTTGTACATCATTATTTAAAATTTTCGCTTTGAGGTCCATTGTCCCTTAATATTTAAAGCCTGTTCATTTAACATTCAGTGTAATTTAAAGATGTGAATTCAGTGGAATCCAAGAGATTAATCTGTACCATGTATAAAGAATGCATGTCAATATAACTCACAAGCCTTAAGGGATTGCGACATATCACATGTTCTCTGAGCTCTATTTAACTCATAGGTCCAGAAATTGAATGCATCTGCCTTCACCTGGAGATGGGCAGCAGCGTGGCTCCATTGATTGCTGTGGAGTGATCTGTATGGGCTTTTTATTTGAGTTTAGTTGAGAGAAACAGCATAGAGACAGGCCCTTTGTCCCACTGAGTCCGCGAGACTGCGACGACCAACTGTACACTAGTTCTATCCTACAATTTACAGAAGGGACAATTTACAGAATGGACAATTTACAGAAGGGACTATTTACAGAAGGGACAATTTACAGAAGGGTACAATTTACAGAAGCCAACTAACCTACAAAACCCGCACGTCTTTGGAGTGAGGGAGGAAAGCAGAGTACCCAGAGAAAACCCGCACGGCCACAAGGAGAACATGCAAACTCCATGCAAACAGGTCCCTTGCAGTCAGAAACAGGAGAATTGATCATGGGGAAAATGGACATGGCAGACCAATTGAATAACTACTTTGGTTCTGTCTTCACTAAGGAAGACTTAAATAATCTGCCGGAAATAGCAAGGGACCGGGGGTCGAGTGAAATCCAGGTTAGCCGGGAAGTGGTGTTAGGTAAATTGAGTGGATTAAAGGACGATAAATCCTCAGGGCCAGATAGGCTGCATCCCAGAGTACTTAAGGAAGTAGCCCCAGAAATAGTGGATGCATTAGTGATAATTTTTCAAAACTCTTTAGATTCTGGAGTAGTTCCTGAGGATTGGAGGGTAGCTAATGTAACCCCACTTTTTAAAAATGGAAGGAGAGAGAAAACGGGGAATTACAGACCAGTTTGTCTAACATCGGTAGTGGGGAAGCTGCTAGAGTCAGTTATTAAAGATGGGATAGCAGCACATTTGGAAAGTGGTGAAATCATTGGACAAAGTCCACATGGATTTATGAAAGTTAAATCTTGTCTGACGAATCTTATAGAATTTTTCAAGGATGTAACTAGTAGAGTGTATAAGGGAGAACCAGTGGATATGTTATATCTGGACTTTCAGAAGGCTTTCGACAAGGTTCCACATAAGAGATTAGTATACAAACTTAAAGCACACGGTATTGGGGGTTCAGTATTGATGTGGATAGAGAACTGGCTGGCAGACAGGATGCAAAGAGTAGGAGTAAACAGGTCCTTTTCTGAATGGCAGGCAGTGACTAGTGGGGTACCGCAAGGCTCAGTGCTGGGACTCCAGCTATTTACAATGTATATTAATGATTTGGATGAGGGAATTGAATGCAACATCTCCAAGTTTGCGGATGACACAAAGCTGGGGGGCAGTGTTAGCTGTGAGGAGGATGCTAGGAGGCTGCAAGGTGACTTGGATAGGCTGGGTGAGTGGGCAGATACAGTATGATGTGGATAAATGTGAGGTTATCCACTTTGGTGGCAAAAACAAGAAAGTAGACTATTATCTGAATGGTGGCTGATTAGGAAAAGGAGAGGTGCAATGAGACCTGGATGTCATGGTACACCAGTCATTGAAAGAAGGCATGCAGGTGCAGCAGGCAGTGAAGAAAGCGAATGGTATGTTAGTATTCACTGCAAAAATCGGTGAAACCTAAATTCTCGGCAATCTGGATCAGGAACCAAAATGGTTACTTCATGCTTTAACCCCCACACAGTGGGCTAAACGTTCTGTGAATTTATGTGTTTCTACCCATCTCATGCCGAAAGCAAAATAAAATGGTTTATTTCTATTGAAAGATAACAGTAGTCGATGAGAAACTGACTGGTGTGTTGTTTTAGGCATTAAGCTTTCACCTCTATGATCTGGATTCAAATCCAACTAGGATTGATGTGACAAGAGTGTTCTGCAGCAACTGACAGGGAAGACTTGAGCAGTTTCAATATAATCCTCATGGACAGGAACCAAGATCACCAAACTGTCCACAATTCAGCATCGACATGTGGTGCAGCGGTAGAGTTGCTGCCTTACGGCGCCAGAGACCTGGGTTCGATCCTGACTACAGGTACTGTCTGTACGGAGTTTGTACATTCTCCTCGTGACTCCATGGGTTTACCCCAGGTGCTCCGGTTTCGTCCCACACTCCAAAGATGTGCAGGTTTGTAGGTTAATTGACTTCTATAAAGATTGTAAATTGTCCCTAGTGTGTAGGATGGAGCTGGTGTGCGGGAATCGCTGGTCAGCATGGACTCGGTGGGCCAAAGAGCCTATTTCCATGATATATCTCTAAATTAAACTGCACTAAAATTAAATTAGTGAACTCATTCCAATATAAATACCTTCACCAATGTAAAAAGGTTGCAGTAAAGAACGATTCTATTTTGCAATGCAGCCACTATCAATAAACTGGTCAAATTTCAGCTTTAACATGCTTTGTATGCGGTGACTGAGGAGGCATACCTGTAAATAGACACAAACTGCTGGAGTAGCTCAGCGGGACAGGCAGCATCTCCGGATAGAAGGAATGGACCCAATTACATTCCAAAGTACTCATAGTCGAAGTTGAATAAGGAAATCAATTGGGTCCCCAGAGAACAATAGTCTTGGATGTTAGCGAGAGTCATCACCATTAGTACAGAAAAGACACAAAATGCTGGAGTAACTCAGTGGGACAAGCGACGCCATTCTTTTTCTCCTGAGATGCTGCCGGTCCCGCTGAGTTACTCCAGCATTTTGTGTCTATCTTTGGTTTAAACCAGCGTCTGCAGTTCCTTCCTACACATTCCGAGGCATATCTGCACAAGCACAAAGGTAACAAGGCACTGGCAAAGGCCACAAAAAGCTGGCGTAACGTCCCACGCAAGAAGCTGCAACAGTTCCTCTTCAATCCCCTCCTGACATGATATAAATCACTGCCAAGACCGAGATGCTTTCCTCCAGCCTTGGACTCTTGTGCAGCTCAGTATTGGCCGCTGTGCCTTCAGTTGGCTAAGGTCCTGAGCTCTGGAATTAATCTCAAGATCTCCGCCATTCATCACCTCATCCTCCCTTTGGACTCTGTTTAACAAACCGCCACTTTGACTGATTAGTATGGCACGTCCTTTGCTGCCGTGCCCTCAGTGTTTGCCTGGTGATAGATTCATGATTAGAAATTTTTGCTTGAGGTTATTTGCTTGATTTTAACCTGTGGGACTTTTCCGTACCCCGTGTGGAAAGGTGCTGGTTTACACCGTGGACACAAAGAAATCCCTGCTCTCCCTATAACTCAAGCCTGCAATCCCAGGGCACACCCTGGTGAAGCGGTCTTGCGCCCTTTCCAACTTAATAACATCCGACAGCTGGGCGGCCAGAACTGTATATTGTAGTCCATGTGTGGTCTCACCAAAGACATGTGCAGCTGCATCATGATGTCCCAACTTTGGTACTCAATCCCCTTCCCAGTGAAGGCAAGTGCGCCAAAGGCCTTTTTCACCATACTGCCCATCTGATTCACCACTTTCATGCACCTGGACTTCCAGATCCCCCAGTTCTATAACACTGTCCAGGGCTCTACCATTTAGTGTGCAGGTTCTGCCCTGGTTTGACATACCAATGGGCAACACCTCACACTTGTCACACTTAATCCCATTTGTCATTCCTTGCCCCACCTTTCACAACTGTTCATGATCCTGTTGAGATCTTAGTTGTGCTTCTTCTCTGTCCACTAGACCGCCAACTCTGTCGTAGCCTGCAAATCTACGAACAAAGTTAAATCTCATTGTCATCCGAATCGTTAATGTAGATAACAAAGAAGAATGGATTCAGCACAAATTCCTGTGGCGCTCTGCTGGTTAAAGGGCCTCTAATCGGGAAATACCTCTTCCTACCCATTTTGTAGACTCCTTTCTCCAAGCCGGTTTTGAGTCCAATTGAATTCCTCACCTTGGATTCCATGCCTTTTGATCTTCCAGACTTGCCTACCATGTGGGACCTTGACAAGGTCATTGCTAAAGTCCATATAGATGTCCTCATCAAACCTCTCTTCCGACTATGTTATCAGATTTTTCACACTCAATTTCCCCCACACACACACACACACACATGCCTTTAATAGATGGAGGAATGAATGGTGAAGTATTTCAAAACGATCTATTTGTTTTACAACAGTTGCTTTGAATTCACCAGGTAAAAAAAAAAAGCAAGACTGTTCCATCTGTTCATGCCGAAACAAGTCTTAGTATTTTGAGCCTGCTCTAGTGTGATGGCTGGTATCATTTGTGGGCTTTAGCTGCATGGACTGAATTATACACAAATGTGCATGTCGACATGGGCATTCCATCACTGCATATGGCCAGTGTAAATGCAGCGTTGTGTCGGAGGCACCTACAAATTTTGCTTCTCGTGCTTGGATTTTAAATATAATAATTCACTAGGGTGACACAAAACATTATGCCAGTTCTCTAGCATAGAAGATCGTAGAGGCCAAACCTGACTATATTTTTGAGGGAAGTGGATAGTTTGAGCAGAATAGACATCAGGGGTTTGAGACACAATAGACATGAGGGGGTATGGAGAGAGAGGAGGGATAAGGCTTTGAGTTGGAGGACCAGTCATGATGGTAATTTAAGGAAGAGTAGGATCGACGGGCTGAATGTCCAATTCTTGCACTTCATTTCTAAACAGGGCAACTACTAAACCATCCAATCCCTCCACAAGTCACCAAGATGTTCAAGACTATACTTCTGCATCGACCCTATTTTAACACCCTAACTCTGTTGAACTAGATTTAGCACGGATATGATGATTTTTTTTAAAAAGTTAGATATTTGCTTTGAAAGTAAATGTGATCTAATTTCACCAAGGAAGTTGTAATGGGCATGTGACCTACCCTGATGCTGTATCAATGTATGAAGCGTATGAGTTACTGATGCTCCCGGCTTCTGTATGAGGGCAAGGGGCAGGCTGGTGAAGCAATTGGATACAATGAAGAACTGGAAACTGGAGACAAAACAGCAACATCGTGAGATATATTCTCATTCAAATCCTAATTTTGGAATATTCACAGTAATGTTGATTTTGTTTGTTTGACCTTTTTTTGCCACGCAAGTCTACATTTTATAGAACACATGAAAGAGATAGTCAAGGTAGCACATGTGTGCATGCACTACACACACGTACACACACAGACGCATGTACACACAGACACACATGTACACATACACACACATACATATACACACACATGCACATAGACACACATATACACACACAGACAAATGTACACACAGACACACGTACAGGCACACAGACACACATATACACGTATGCATACACACACATACATATACACATACAGACACACACACGTAGACACACACATACATGCATACACGCACATGTGCACTCACACGTACACACTTACACACTCACACACACTCTCAACAATAACTCAGTGTTTTACATAAATCAAAAGGGATTTATTTAATAAAGGGGCTGGCAAGTGGAAACAGGAATCCACCCATTCCAAAGGATTAAGCTATTCCACGAGGAATTAGGGCATGATGAACTAAGCATAAGGTATCTATCTGGAATGAATAGACGTATAGAAACTGATTTAGGACGCTGACAACTACAACTGTTCTACAACCTCTTGTTCCCAGGAGGACATACACAGATGGCAATTAGATCAGAAGGACGTCAACAATAACTGGTTTCATATAGCAGCACCACCCAGAGACAGTGAGCAGACTCCCATGAGTCAGTCATGAGACTGTTTACTGCAAAGCCTTAACAAAATATCTTACTGATAAAAAAAACTTTCATGGCAAACTTGTTCTTTTGTAAAAACCAATATTATCACTGCTGGTCTTTTCTTATCATAGTCGAAAACACGTTAAATTGATTTCTCAATTTTGTTTTTAACTCTCTTCTTCCCCAATGGTCTGTTGCTGGTGGGAGGTTGTGCACAATCTATGTTTATCCAGCAGAACAGATATGTACTCCAAGAGATACACATTCAGACCTTAACTAACTAATAAAGATGTTTGGCATTTCAGATGGCATAGGAAATGTATGATTCATGACTGATTATATAGAGCAAGGACCAACTTGCTGGGCAATGAGGTAGAACATACCTGTCTTATATGGATAAACATTGTGTGTTGTTAAGAATTTTAATAATACTGCATCAATAAAGAAATGACCCGATGTACTGAGGTTGAAAACATTTTCAATCAGCGGAATCTGAAAACCAATCAGTTCCAAATTGTAAATGGACAAACTCATCCTGGATCTAACAAATAACACTGAGTTTGCTTGTGTTCAGCTAAAGTGCCTAAATTCTCATATTGAAGAAGGACCTAAAATGCTGGAGTAATTCAGCGGGACGAGCAGCATTTGATGCCGGTGCATGTCTATCTCTGGCTGTTTCAATGCATATGTGTGTCATCCCGAACAGACATATCATGCAAATCTGCTCAATGTCCATTCCCTCCCAAGTCTGGATTGCAATCCGTGTGGACAGAAAAAGCGTGTGAGGAAATGTATTTGCTGCGAGCAGTTGAAGTCAAACAGTTCATAAGTTCTAGGAGCAGACTTAGGCCATTCGGCCCACTGAGTCTACTCCACCCTTCAATCATGGCTGATCCATCCTTCCCTCTCAACCCCATTCTCCTGTCTTCGTCCCATAACCCCTGACACCCGTACTAGACAAGAATCTGGCGATATCCGCCTTAAAAACTTCCACTGACTTGACAACAGCTGGCTGTGGCTATGAAAGAGAATTAAAATGTTTCAACAGGTACCAAAACTAGTTTTTTTAAAAATAAATGACGGTCATGCAGTATTAAATACATCGGCATCCCTCATCAACATCTGTGAAACATTGAGGAAATGGAATCAATTTCAAGTATTGAAGGGCATCTAGTTTCGCACAGATCATCAATTTTAGCTTGACTAATGATAGACTGCAGCCTACTTAAAGGTCTTTAAAAATAAATAACTGGTTTCTGATATCCAACAGAAATAAATTGCTTTGTTGCCGTCAATCCCAGCAGAAGGCTAAATCCCACTTGGAATTTAAGGCCAATCATGTCCGTCATTGTGGAGCAAATATGATTCCGCGCAGCTGGGTGGTATTTTCAATCTGACGATGAGATGAAGGCAAGCAGTGCATAACACTAAACCTTACACCATTGTGTGAGTGAGTGTCTGAAATGCCAACGTGATAATACCAATTTTTTTTTTTTCTGGTGGGTGAGTCACAGCCTCAGAATTAAAGGGAGCTCTTTTAGAAAGGAGGTGAGGAGGAACTTCTTTAGTCAGAGAGTGGTTAATCAGTGGAACTCATTGCCACAGAGGGCTATGGAGGCCAAGTGAGTGGATATATTTAAGGCAGAGATAGGCAAATTCTTGATTAGCACGGGTGTCAAGGGTTATGGGGAGAAGGCAGGAAAATGGGATTAGTAGGCAGAGATCAGCCATGATTAAATAGCGGAGTCGGTTCAATGGGCCGAATGGCCTAATTCTACTCCTATAACTTGTGAACGTATCCTTATTGGTTTGAACTCTAGAATTTCTAATTGGAGTTTGGCAATATTGTATTCTTTGTGGGAGTACAGGATCAGAGAGGGTTTCAGCACATCGCTGCTTGTGAGTGCTGAGCACATATTTCCACACATGCAAGAGAAAAAAAAATGAAATTGAAGTTAAATTCTACTTTTTAAAACTCACTTGGGAAAATTTCACACTGTTGGAACGGTCTGGTACCCAGAGTGGATAATTACAGCCTCACACAGCAGTCTGTTCCTGACGGCCTAAGGGACTGAATTAACACACACAGTCTCCCACTACCCCCTCTCCCCCCCCCCCCCCACCACCTCCTGCCACCACACACCCCTGCCTCAACACCCCCCCCTTCCCCGCCCCTCCACCTCCCCAACCACTACCTCCTAATAACATTGCGCCTTTATGATTAATAGATTGGACCTGCTGGATCGTTGTTTTACTTCATATTCAGGCGTTGTTACCCTTAGCAAACTGGAGACTGCTTTTACTTCAGTGCTGGCTGCATATATTTCAGCAGGTGGGTGGTTTTGTTCTGAACCTCGTGTGATTTTGCGCCTTTAATTGCAGGCCAACTCTGGGGATCGATATACGAGGTTTGCAGGCATTTAAAGTGTGCACAATTCTGAAATTGTGAATCCATTTTTGAATGTTGATGGTGACCTATTGCGAACATTACTGATTCAAAAGGCGAAAATAAAATGCTCTATTTGCACTTTTCTTATTCAAACATTGATAATTTGTGAGATAATGACAACATTGATCTCTTTTTCTTTTTAACTGAGGTCGACTGAAGCTTTATCAAGTGGGAAAATTAACCAGACTGGCACATCTTACAAGCACGGGCATATATTGAATCAAACAATTTAGCATCACAGAGAGAGGCCATTCAATCCACCATTCCTATGCCGGCTCTTGGAAAGACCTATGCACTTGATTCCGCTGAAGAAGGAATTCACTAATGTATTGAATTTATTGATTCTTTAGACTTTAGAGGTACAGAGTGGAACCAGGCCCTTCGGCCCACTGAGTCCCCGCCAACCAGTAATCGCCCCCCCGTACACTAACACAATCCTACACAATAGGGACAATTTACAATTTTACCTAAACCAATTAGCCTGCAAACCTGTACGTATTTGGAGTGTGGGAGGAAACCAGAGCACCTGGGGAAAACCCACGCAGTCACAGGGAGAACGTACAAACTCAGTGCAGACAGCACCCGTAGTCGGGATCGAAACGGAGTCTCTGGTGCTGTGAGGAAGCAGCTCTACCGCTGCGCCATTGAGTCACCCTCGCAGCGGGACCTGTGAGGACTCGTGGGATTTGGGAAGCATCTTCAGAAAGTCATAAGGGCATAAGTGATAGGAGCAGAATTAGGCCATTCAAGTCTACTCCACCATTTAACCATGGCTGCTCTATCTCTCGCTCCTAACCCCATTCTCCTGCCTTCTTCCCATAACCCCTGACACCCATACTAATAAAGAATCCATTTATCTCTGCCTTAAAAATATCCACTGACGGCCTCCACAGCCTTCTGTGGCAAAGAATTCCACAGATTCACCACCCTCTGACTAAAGAAATTCCTCCTCATCTGCTTCCTAAAGGAACGTCCTTTAGGTCTGAAGCCATGACCTCAAGTGGAAACATCCTCTCCATATCCACTCTATCCAAACCTTTCACTATTTGGTATGTTTCAATGTGGACCCCCTCATCCTTCTAAACTCCAGCGAGTACAGGCCCAGTGCCGTCAAACGCTCTGGAGGCTGAAGGCTGCTGTATTACTCAGATGTTGGCTGCCATGTAATACTTTCACTGAAGGAGTGATTGCACTTTTAATGCGAAATGCAGATAACTATTTGAAGCAAAGCAAGATATAGGATGGCGAGGATAGAGTAGAACAGTGGGATTATATTAGGCAAAGCCAGAAGAACAACAGAATGGTATAAACAAACAGGGAATGGGATTTCTCTCCTGGCAGCTGGCAACTGGCATTGACGATGGGCTGAATGGCCTCCTTCAGAGGTTAAAAGCAGGTGTCAGAGGTTATGAGGAGAACGGTGTTAGGAGGGAGAGATTGACCAGCCATGATTGAATGGTGGAGGACACTTGATGGGCCAAATAGCCTAAAGGGCCTGTCCCACTTGCGCGTCATTTTCGCGACATCATTCACGCATCACATTGGTGCGCGGTGACATAGGCAGTGACGCGCGGTCGCGTGCGGTGCACCAGGATTTTGGGATTCACAAACTCTTCGCTCGCCACCTGCACGACGCGCAAATGACGCCCAAGTGGGACAGGCCCTTAATTCTACTCCCATTTCTTTTGATCTTATGATCTTATGATCTTCAATGCCATGAGAATTCTATGATCATTCTTTGAATCCTTGACGGCTTATCGTGACACTGCCCGCACATAGCCGGAAGAAGCATGAATGATTCCCACTGCTCTGCTCATTCCCCGCAAATCCCGTAACTTCCTTTGCTTCAAATATTTATCTACTTTTTCCAATCAAAAATGCAGCGGTCGGTCTCCATCTTACCCACTCCCTGCGGAAGGCACTTCCAATAAGCCCAGCGTCGATAAATCTCTACTCTTCCCTCGACGTTCTTTTGATGACAGTTTTAAATTGATTATCCCTCATTCCTAACTTCTCAACCAAAGGAAATTGCCTTAACCTCTTCACCTTCACCATTTTAAAAAGCAGTGTTAAACATCTCTCTTCAATTCTCTAGTTCAATAGAAATAGTGCCAGTATTTTCCGTTTCTCTTGACAAAGTATTCTAAGAATCCGTCTAGCGGTGAGGCTGTGTGCTCACTGCATTGATTGTAAAATAGGGTTCTAAATAGTAATTTATTATGATCCAAGCAGTGTTTTGCAGCAATTTAATGTGATAATTTGAAATGGCAATCGAGATGACGCTGGATTGTTCGCTGGCCTTGCATCGCAGATCTTAGTCCTCCCACGCACATTCTTCAATCAGCCAGAGATGGGAGGTTCAGTTTAGAGATACAGCTCGGAAACAGGCCCTTCGGCCCACCGAGCCCATGCCGACCGGCGATCCCCGTACATTAACATTATTCTACACACACTAGTAACAATTTTACAATTTGACCAAGCCAATTAGCCTACAAACCTGTACGCCTTTGGAGTGTGGGAGGAAACCGGAGCTTCCGGGGAAAACCCACGCAGGTCACGATGGAGAACATACAAACTCCGCACAGACAGCACCCGTAGTCAGGATCAAAGCCGGGCCTCTGGAGCAGTAAGGCAGCACCTCTACCGCTGCACCACTGTGCCTCACTTGCTGGTCCTCCATTCACTGCAGTCCAGCTACAGTCTGAACAAGGGCTGCAATGAGGTGGCTCCACCTCCCAAAAACAACCCTGGAGCTTTCGACAATAGGTAACCTGGGGCTGGGGGTTTGCCAGTGGATTGGCTTTAATAACTGTTAAATGTTTCTGACATGGAAAAAGTCAACTGTGTGGCAGCAGAGAGGCGCAGTTGGTAGAGCTGCCGAACGAAAACTCTAGTGACCTGGGTTCAATCCTGTACAAAGATACAAGATACAAGATACATTTAATTGTCATTTGGACCCCTTGAGGTCCAAACGAAATGCCGTTTCTGCAGCCATACATTACAAACAAATAGACCCAAGACACAACAACACAACATAATTTACATAAACATCCATCACATCATTGTGATGGAAGGCCAAAAACACTTATCTCTCCACTGCACTCTCCCCCCCCACGATGTCAGAGTCAAAGTCAAAGCCCCCGGCTGGCGATGGCGATTGTCCCACGGCCATTAAAGCCACGCCGGGTGATGCGAGGTCGCACACCGGGTCTTGGTGTTAGAGCCCCCGGCGTGCGCTCGCAGAGTCCCGAGGCCATTCCAAGCCTCGCGGGGTGGTGCTGTAAAGGCCCCGCTCCAGGAGCTCTTCAACCCCGCAACTCGGGCGGGGGAAGTCGCCGTTGCGAGAGCCCTGAAAAGCGGTCTCCCCCCAGGGAGCCGCGGGCTCCCGGTGCCACCGTCCACAGACCTGCCGTTGGAGCCTCCGACTCTCCGGTAGCAGCAGCAGCAGCAGCAGCATCAGCGCTCCTCCACCGCTCCACCCGCTCCGGACTCGGCCAGCCCCGCGACGGCGACGGTGAGTCGTAGCACCAGAGTCCCCGGCTTCAGTCACCAAAGAGAGGTGACTGAAGGTAGGGTGCAGATCCGCTAAGGCTCAATTAGAGGCATAGAGTGATACAGCGTGGAAACAGCCAACCTGCCCACACCGGCCAACATGTCCCAGCTATACTAGTCCCACCTGCCCGCATTTGGCCCATATCCCTCCAAACCTGTCCTATCCATGTACCTGCCCAACTGTTTCTTAAATGTTGGGATAGTATCAGCCTCAGCCAGCTTCTCTGGCACCTTGTTCCACACACCCACTGCCCTTTGTGTGAAAGAGTTACCGCTCAGATTCCTATTAATTGAATGCAGCAAATGGGTGAGAAACACAATGGCTGTTCCCTTGCCTCTTTCTGCACAGGCCGGTACACAACTGCATCCTATTCAGCTTTTCAATTCATAATCGAAAAGTAAACCTGGGCCATATTTCTTTTCACTGACAGTGACTTAAACACAACTGTCCTCTCCCTATTTGTTGCAGGTTTGAATCCTTTTTGTGTATTCTTTCAAGCCTCACACTCCGTTCAGACAGGTGTCAATTATGAGACTGAGTTCTCTGGCACTGCATGTTCCTGAGGAGTTTGTTTATATTTTCTTATACAGAGTGGTGCAGAAAGTTGAATTTGATAAGTTATGTATTTGACACAGAAGACACATTAGATGGAACTCAGTGGCTCAATGGTGCTTTTATCGTCACAAGTGCAAAGTGCTAGCACAATGAAATTCTTTTTCTTACAGCCAGTCCAGTAGAGCATTGCCATTACCCGATCCTCGATGAGCAAGTGCAAGTGCGCAGAAATAGTCCACTGAGCCCACCATGTTTTGTTGCCATTTTGGCAACTTTGGAATGACACAAGTTGATCATCGTGCGGTGGTGTTTTGAAATAATTGGGGAAGTACATCGTGTGTCAGTGGCACAAAGGCGGCACAATGGCAAAGCTGGTAGAGCCGCCACCTCATAGTGCCAGAGACCCAGGTTTGATCTTGACCTCGGATGCTGTCTGCGTGGAGTTTGCACATTCTCCCCCCCCCCCCCCCCCCCCCCCCCACTGGGTGTGTTTCCTCCCACATCCCAAAAAATCTGTGGGTTTGTCGAATAATTGCCCTCTGTAAATTGTCCCCAGTGTGTGTGAACTGGTGATCGATGGTCGCGTGGACAGGTTGGGCTGAAGGGCCTGTTTTCATGTTGTATCAAAACTATACCCCAACAAAACCATGGTAAGATGGAGTGATGGTGAAAAAGAACCTATATAATGTAGCAACGAGAGTACTAGATGATAATATGTTCAAAAGACAAACCAAATTGTGAAAATTGAATACACTTCACTGGAGAAGAAAAGTTTCTGATATAGAATATCACAAAGCTGCAGATGCTGGATATCTGAACAAAAAATAAATAAATCTGGAGACACTCTGTAGGTCAGGCAACATCTCTGCCAAGAGGAAAATATCAAGTCTGTGATCATTCATCAGAACTGGGTTGTGAAGTGATTTCTTTCAAAGCATTTCTTTTACAAAATGAATGGTCTGACTTTCCAAATGCGGCAAATGTTGGTTTCTGAAGGAGCAGTGTGTTCCAAATTTCTGAACAGAAGTCTTTCTGTTAATGTAAACACATTCAACTTCCCCCCCACAGAGCCAAGCCTGTAGCAAACTTGGCGGTGGATGTGGAATTGTTGGCACAGGAGGAACTTTTCAAGGATATCGTTCACCAGTGGCCTTGGTAGCGCAACGTGGATGGTTTGTTTACATGGCACTAAATGGCTTCGTGTAACTGGAAATGCCGCTGCCAGGGATAAGGAGAGGAAGCTGGATGCCTTGCTGCGGGAAAAACATAAACGGGAGCCGCATAGGCGAGACGTGTGTGAGAACTTCCACTTTGAGGTTGCAACTGTGAGAGAGAGAGAGAGAGAAAATCGGCAGAGGGAGGTGAGCGATTACATTCCTCAATTTTGGTCAGATTAAGTGTGGGATCTATGATTCCCCATGCTGGGAATTGCAATATATCATTTCTCTTTGGCACACCTTTCGGGTCAGGGCGCCAACTAGTGCTGCTGAACTCTCCTCAATGGGTGAACTTAGTGAGACTTCAAGAAAGTCCAGGTGGCAATTTTGGACTACTGAGCCATTTGGTGATCTGTTCGAAATCAAGCATAATTCAACGCAGGAGAGTCATAATCTGACTGCCAGCACCGAGCGTGACGAACAGTTTTCTCCAGTCTGCAGATGAATAAATAAGTCAATGGCCAACTATAGAATCGGCACTGACAGTTTACTGGGTCTTACGCTGATGATTTGTGAAAGTTTATCACCCAGAGCATTCGACAGAACCAGTTCTCCAGCAAAGTATTGTTCAGTATGATATTGCCAAGGAATATTGAACGCATCGAAAATTGAACTCAGACGGCGAGTCATGAAAATAAAAGCTCCAGGTGATGATAGACTCAAGAACAAGGGGATACATGAGTCTACATAAATGTATTCAGAAAACTGCAATTCAGTATCTCTACTTAATAAATTCCAGCCTGCAACGAATCCCACATCCCACATCCCATATTGAAAACCATCCCCTCGAATAGAGTGGCGGACATGGTTGGTGATTCTCCGAAAGTAAAGCAAACTCTTAAAATACTTAGTCGAGAAGCAATTGAGGCAATTATCCCAGTTTATTACAAACAACAAGGCAGGTGCAAGTAAATAAGTGTGTGTGTGTGGATCTTGGCTGCTCAAGCAGCAGCATGTTTGGTAAAACTGTTGCAGAAGAGATGTGAATGGAACAGATGGACTTTGATTGACTATTTTTTTGAAAAATTAAAAAAAACTGTGCATGTTGTTGGGACTGGCTCAGTTGAAGCTCCGCGTCGAAATGTCTTATCAATATCGTGCCACTGAGCCCTCAGATGGGTTTTCTGTAAAAATCACTACAGATTCAATCTCGTGACACCTTTGCTGTTATTGAACACGCCACTCTGGGAGCAGCGAGGAGCTTAGATGCGGCAGGGGTCGACAGCAGGAGCCTCCCACGTCAAACGAGGGATTTTTCTCCCCCTCAGTAACAGTGACAGCAATATCCCAGGTACGCAATGCCAGGGCCTAATGGCTGACTGCAGCGTGGACAAGTGTAAAACATGTCAGGCGGCTTAAAGCACCACCAGTTACAATCTGCATGCTTTAAACCCGGTAGTAAATAAATTATTTCCTTATTTACTGGACAAAAAAAGAATAAGGAATCGCATCTGGAGTTCCTCACTGTACTAATAGTGCAAATCCTCCATTATAAAGGGAGGCTTTAATATCTTATGTTGAATTCAGCTCAAGTCCGACAGAGGCATGTTTTAACGATTCTTCCCCAGGTCTGGGATATGTTAAGACTCAGGGCTTAGCCTTTGCAGTTGAAACAGCAATTCACATACTGATAAATATAAAAAATAAAAAATTCATAAGGCAACACACAATAATGAATCAAGGGAATTCTGCCAGGGGGGACCTGCCCTTTCAACAGGTGAAACTGAAGGTGAAACATGCTTTATTGCTGGCAGGCATGAAGTACTCTTTTGTAAGATTAATAATTCTGTTTTGGAGCCATCTGACTGAACTGATTTATAATTCTGTTTAAAGTCCATTATTAATATATATTTCAATCCATGACCATAAAAGAAAAATGAATTGCCTTTCAGCTCTGCTCTCTTCCAGGACTTGCCATTGGCATTTCACTTACACTTTTTGTTTCCAACCCAATTGTCAATAGCTCGGTAAAGTACTGAGAAATTCTGTCCGACTGCTTCCAGAAAAAAAGATTCACTGTGTGGCCAAGTAAAAGAACAGCTCTTGTTAAAAGTGTATATACTAAACTGCCTTACAGCCCCAGAGTCCAGGGTTCGATCCTGACTACGGGTGCTTGTTAGTACGGAGTTTGTACGTTCTACCCCATGACCTGCGTGGGTTTTCTCTGAGATCATCGGTCTCCTCCCGCACTCCAAAGAAGTCCAGGTTTGCAGGCTAATTGGCTTGGTGGTGGAAGTACAAATGTAAAATTGTCCCTAGTGTGTGTAGGGTAGTGCGGTGGTCTCAGTGATCCGCGACGTATCTCCAAACTAAACTAAAAGCAAGGCTTATATTCTGACTTCTTCACATCCATATTTGAACACCTGTTTGCCATTATCGTGCCATGTTCAGCTGGTTCCCTTTTCTATCAACGCAGCCAGTGGTTAGGTTCAGAATATGTCTCTTTTAATTGCTGGCATTCACAACAGCCAACTTTTAAATTAGACTCATTGTGGCTTTGAAACATTGAGCATGTCTGACAGATTCCTGTGGTAGTTAGCTGTCTGGGCAAGTTTATCAATTTGCACTCTCCAGCCCAATACACAGAGGAGATGAATCAGGTTCCACATTCAGGTCTCAAAACATTTCCACTGCCAACCTCGACCATGATTCAAGGTGGCTGTGCAGGTCTTGGTATTTAATTACCACAAGGCCGCCATCTTGCTTCACTTGCCAGCTTGCGGTTCTCAAGATCAATCTGTTAACGCCAAATGATGATGAAAGCCCGCGAGAGCCTCCTTGAAAGTATCGCACATATTTAAACATTAAAAATAAATTATCAGCTAGAAATGAACACTCTCTGAATCATCCTGCAACAATATCATGGTGTGGTATTGATAGAGTTGCTGTCTCACAGTGCCAGACACCCGGGTTCGATCCTGACTACGGGTGCTGTCTGTATGGAGATTGTAGGTTCTCCCTGTGACCTGCGTGGGTTGTCTCCAGGTGCTCCGGTTTCCTGCCACACCTCAAAGACATGCGGGTTTGTAGGTTAATTGTTCTTTGGCAAAATTGTAAATTGTCCCTAGTGTGTAGGGTAGTGTGAGTGTACTTGCACGGACTCGGTGGGCCGAAGGGCCTGTTTCCACGCTGTATCTCTAAACTAAACTAAAACAATATCAGGAGCTCTCAACCCAACGATGGACTCACCATAAGGGCAGCAGGCCGACGCAGTTAACATCCAGGTTATGCACCATCTCTACCCGAATTTTATCACCATTCCATTGCAGATGAGTCTCAATTCTGTATCTCTCTATTCAAAGCATCCAAGCTTAAAGTCAGCGTCGATAAAAATAAAATCATTCTGGTGCACTACAATAAATCATTCATGGTTCCAACCCATCTTGTTCATGAGTGATCTTGAATATAGTTTCCCAAATCTACCTTTGGCCTGTCCAGGCTGATGCCCATGAACCTTCACCTTTGACCTCCTGATCACCCCATTTCTTACCGTGTGGTGATGGGTGATAGACCTTGCAAACCCCGTCAATGTTTGGACCTCATCTTTGAAGTCCTGTCACACTGTTGAAGTCTCTCTCACTGTTAAAAGCCACTTCTCTATTCTACTCTCAGTCAATTTGGCTTCTGTGTGATATTTTATAAGAGTGAAGTATTCCTAAGTGCTTTACAAGGGTATTATTAACAGTGAAAGAACGAACTGAGTCACACAAAGTGACATTAGGATGGATGTGAACAATCTTGGTTAAAGAAGCACAGGGTTTTAAAGAGCACCTGAAAATGTAGATGAGGCTGATAGATGGAGAGTTTTATGGAAGTGAGAAGCAGGAAATACTGTAAATATTCAGCTGGTCGGGCAGCATCTACAAAGGAAGATTCAGAGTTAATGTAGACACAAAATGCTGGAATAACTCAGTGGGAACAGAATTATGTCATTCGGCCCATCAAGTCTAATCCACCATTCAATCATGGTTGATCTATCTCTCCCTGTCAACCCCATTCTCCTGTCTTCTCCCCATAATCCCTGACACCAGTACTAAGCAGGAACTTGTCAATCTCCGCCTTGCTAATATCCATTGATCTGGCCTCCACAGCCGTCTGTCGCAAAGAATTCCACAGATTCACCACCCTCTGACTAGAGAAATTCTTCTTTGTCTCCTTTCCTAAGGTATATCCTTTTATTCTGCGGCTATGGCTTCTAGTCCTAGACTCTCCCACTAGTGGAAACATCCTGTGCGCATTAGCTCTGCCCTGGCATTTCAATTCTCTTCAAATACCTCGTTTCACATAGAGTCACAGAGTCATTCAGTATGGAAATAGGCCCCATCTAAGCTAGTCCATTTTGCCCTCGATAGGCTGATATCCCTCTAAACCTTTCCTATCCATGTACTGTGCCTGTCCAAGTGTCTTACAAATGTTGTTATCGTACCTGCCTCAACTACCTCCTCCAAAGAGAGTTATAGCATGGAAAACGGGTCTGAGGATGGGTCTTGACCCGAAACGTCACCCATTCCTTCGCTCCAGAGATGCTGCTGGACCCACTGAGTTACTCCAGCATTTTGTGTCTACCTCCGATTTCAACCAGCATCTGCAGTTCTTTCCTACACATGGAGAAAGGCCCTTTGGCCCACTGAGTCCCTGCTAAGCAGCAATCACCTGCGCACCAGTTCTATCCTACACATATAGGAACAATTTTACAGAAGCCAATTAACCTACAAACGCGCTCGTCATTATCCTGCACTCTCGGGACAATGTACACTTTTACAGAAGCCAATTAACCTACAAACCTGTATGTCTTTGTGTGGGAGGAAACCGCATGTGGTCACATGGAGAACGTACAAACTCCGTACAGACAAGCGCCCGTAGTCAGGATTGAACCCGGGTCTCTGGCGCTTAAGAGTCAGCAACTCTGCTGCACGACTGTGTCACCTCTCGCGGTTCCATACACCCATCATCCTCTGAGTGAGCAGCGCTGCACAAATACTACTTGTGTCCTTAAAGCTGCAAACTAATAACATATTACCTAATTAACTAATAACATAATCCCAGACTGATTCCTGGGATGTCAGGACTTTCATATGAAGAAAGACTGGATAGACTCGGCTTGTACTCGCTAGCATTTAGAAGATTGAGGGGGGATCTTATAGAAACTTACAAAATTCTTAAGGGGTTGGACAGGCTAGATGCAGGAAGATTGTTCCCGATGTTGGAGAAGTCCAGAACAAGGGGTCACAGTTTAAGGATAAGGGGGAAATCTTTTAGGATCGAGATGAGAAAAACATTTTTCACACAGAGAGTAATGAATCTCTGGAATTCTCTGCCACAGAAGGTAGTTGAGGCCAGTTCATTGGCTTTATTTAAGAGGGAGTTAGATGTGGCCCTTGTGGCTAAAGGGATCAGGGGGTATGGAGAGAAGGCAGGTTCAGGATACTGCGTTGGATGATCAGCCATGATCATATTGAATGGCGGTACAGGCTCGAAGGGCCGAATGGCCTACTCCTGCACCTATTTTCTATGTTTCTATGTTTCTATTACCACTAGTGACAGATACAAAGTCTGGGGAGTAACTCAGCAGGTCTGGCAGCATTTCTTGAGAAAAAGGGTGGATGATGTTTTGGGTCGGGACCCTTCTTCAGACTGAATGTCGGGGGTGGCGGGGGGGGGGTGAAGAGATGGAGGTGAGAATAGACCAGGGGTAATCAAGGCCAGCCTACTTTCAGTGTGAAGGAAGGCCCCGACCCGAAACGTCACCATTTTCTCCAGAGATGCTGCCTGACCTGCTGAGTTACTCCAACACTTTGTGTCTATCTTTGTTCTAAACCGGCATCCGCAGTTCCTCGATTCAACATATTTTCACTGCTTAAGAAAATGACTTTGCAAGGAAGAACTATAAGATGGAGGGACAAACGGTAAGAGTGAAAACTGTTGGCGTCACAGTCCCGCTACAACCGCACCCCCAACCTTTTAACGCAGGTGATAATTGGGGATCGATTCCCTCGAAGAGAGGAGAGAGAAGGAAAAAAAAATCTTCCAGCTAATTGGAAAATATAACTTGGTGAAGTGCCTGTCGCACCAGACCCACATCATTAAAGCTGCCAGCCAACAAACATCAAACACACGGCATTATTAATGAACCAGATGTATTAATTTCCCATTTATGAGAAGCTGAGCAACTGGCTGGCTACTCTGACAGCACTATTAATGATCTTTAATGCCCCATAGGCAGTAATGAATCCCGCAGGGAGCTCGGGAATACTGCAATTTGTACTGAGGATTTAGACGTAACAAAGGAAAAAAAGCCGATGCTCCTGGGATTGAGCATTTGATAGGAAGGCTGCCTCCGTGGAATAGCGCGGCAGAATAATAGGCAGCTCTGCGATTAAATCAAACAATCTGCCTTAAGTGTGAAAGCGTTTGATTGCCATTAACAACCTAGTGCTTGTGAGCGCCTCTGGGGTCCGAAGCAAATAGCTGGTGTGACCAAAAAAAAATGAAAGGAATGAAGCAAAGGCAATAAAAAAGGTGAAGGGGGTTGCAGTGAAAATGGCGCTGGAGGCTAGAGGACCAAGATAAAATGAAATCTTTATCAGACACTGCCTTTATGCATCTTGCATATTAGAATGAGGGAGGGGGGCAGAGGCGATGAAAAGGCCTACTTTCATTTTTTGCTTTAGTGGTTTGACGTGACAAAAAATCTGGGAACATTGTTCAGAGTGGTCTTCCGACCGCTGTGGTGGAGACGCTCCGTTGGGAACACCCTCTGTGAGCGAAGCTATTCCGACTCTCGCCTCCCCTTCCCAGCTTCCAAGTCTTCCTGGTACCCCATTCCCACCACCACCAGAATGGCAGGAAAGCTTCACTGTGCTGCAGGAATTGCACTTGTGAGGCACCTTCCCTTCAAGGGACCGCAAAGCATTTGCAGCAAATGCAAGACCTCTGAATCAGCACCTACATTTTGCAATTTAGAAAAAGATTTGCCGGCACTGTATTCAAGCGAGAGTTGGATTTAGCTCTCAGGGCTAAAGGAATCAAGGAATATGGGGAGAAAGCAGGAACGGGGTACTGATTCTGGATGATCAGCCATGATTATATTGAATGACGGTGCTGGCTTGAAGGGCCGAATGGCCTACTCCTGCACCTATGTTCTATGTTTCTATGTTTGTCCTGGCTGTTTCTTGCTTCTGGTTTCCACCCCCCTCATCTCTATCTTTCAGCCTGAAGAAGGGTTAAATCCTGAAACATCCACTACTCCGTTTCTCCAGAGATGCTGCCTGACCCGCTGAGTTACTCCAGCACTTTGTGTCTACCTTTGGTATAAACCAACATCTGCATTTCCTTCCCACATCACGTTGAAAATTGTAGTCGCCAAGATCCACCAATGTTTAGTTCAAAGGTTCATAAAGAGATATGAGCAGAATGAGGCCACTCGGCCCATCGAGTCTATGCCATTTAATCATGGCATAGAACTGTATTCAATCATGAAAGAACTGCAGATGCTGGAAAAATCGAAGGTAGACAAAAATGCCTGAGAAACTCAGCGGGTGAGGCAGCATCTATGGAGCGAAGGAGTAGGACGTTTAGGGTCGAGACACTTCTTCAGACTGATGTGTGGGGGGGGGGGGGGGGGGGGGGGGGGGGGGGGGAAAGAAGAAGAAAGGAAGAGGCGGAGACAGTAGGCTGCGGGAGAGCTGGGAAGGGGAGGGGAAGGAGGGCGAAAGCAAGGACTACCTGAAATTGGAGAGGTCAATGTTCATACCGCTGGGGTGTAAACTACCCAAGCGAAATATGAGGTGCTGCTCCACTGATTTGGAGTGGGACTCACTCTGGCCATGGAGGAAGCCCAGGACAGGAAGGTCGGATTCAGAATGGGGGGAGCTGAACTATCTCTCGCTCTCAACCCCATTCTCCTGCCTTCTCCCCATAACCCCTGACACCCGTACTAATCAATAATCTATCTCAGCCTTAAAAATGTCCATTGGTGGCCTCCATAGCCCTCTGTGGCAGTGAACTCCACAGATTCACAACCTGCACACATAATTCCCGCACACTTCTATAAAATGAACCCTTGAGATGTTTTATATACACCTGAGACAAGGGACAGGGCCAACATTTAAGGGCTCATTTTAAAAGACACCATCTTAACTGGTATCACATTCTTTTTTTATTGGGCTCGTGTGTCAGTCTGGAATTTTGTGCGAGTGGGTGGGATTTGAATCCAAAAGCTTCCGATGTAGAGGTGGGAGTGCCAGAGAACCACATCAAACGCTGTAGAGCTCGGAAATTGGGGAAAGAAATACGTTGTGGTTAAGTGTTGAGATCACAATGACCCTCTGAAGTACATTCATCGTGGGTAATGATGTATTCAACATCCCCCCGCAGTTCACAGTGCATGACATCCAATTGCACTAATAGCAATGGAATGAAACACAAAGCGTTGGTCTCAATGGTTGCTGGGGGAATAAGTTCATAAGTTCACAAGTGATAGGTGCAGAATTAGGCCATTCGGCCCATCAATTCTACTCTGCAATTCAATCGTGGATGGTCTATCTTTCCCTATCAACCCAAATCTTCTGCTTCTCCTCATAACACCCGAATGAATCAATTGTAAACTTAGATGGTAAACCCATATGAACGGAATGGCAATCTTATCTTCAATACTGCTGGGAATACTCTGTTGATGCCCCAGTTCATCGATTGAATGGAGTACTAAAAAAATATCATTTTTAGCTGAATAAGTCTGTATTTAACATATATTATTGTCCATTCCTTTCACAGATGCTGCCTGAGAGAGCCATTAACACTGGATTTTGACAACTTTTGAAAAGTTTCTATGATAACACCGTTGACATAACCTGATTGTGAATATTTTTGAATGCACAAGATACTGGACATTCCCCAAAAACAGTTCACTTCTGTGAAGAGTACTTCCAAACCAAAATATATCAACAAGATTAAACTATGTTACAAATGAATGAATTAAGCTTTCAACAATCTGATTGTGGAAGACATGATTTTTATTTTCATCAATGAGCAGGACTGTTGTCAGCATATTTTGAAGCTCGCCACCATACAAATTAAATGGACTATGATATATTTTTCATACAGACTTAATGACCTGTCTCAACTACCTCCTCTGCAGTTCGTTTCATAAACCCAACTATGTGAAAAAGTTGCCTCTCAGGTCGCCATTAAATCTTTCCCCTCTCAAGTTAAACCTATGATTGCCCTACTCAAGGTAAAAGACTCTGCACTTACCCAATCTATTCCCCTCATGATCTTATGCGCCTGTATAACTCCTCATCCTCCTGCGTTCCAAGGAATGAAGTCCTAAAAACTTGATTGTTAACTTGATAGTTTGCCCTTGTGAGTAGGAAGGAACTGCGGATGCTGGTTTACACTGAAGGTGGATACAAAATGCTGGAAGCACCCAGCGGGTCAGGCAGCATCTCTGGAGGAAAAGAATAGGTGACGTTTCGGGTCGAGACAAAACAGCAAGGTAGGTCATGAGTTACTGCTCAAGGTCAGAGTTGAGCAGGTCTTCAGCCATTGTCTAAACAAGGTGTACCGAACCACAACTCCCTGTCTTACCTCTCATTCAATTGTGAACCAAGAGTGCTCTTGAGGACAGATAACATTGGTAAATAATTTATCCTTCTTCTGCACAGTCTCCAAATGCAAGATGGGGCTCGGCTGGAACTACTGAGTGTAGACATTGTGGCCTCAAGTCCAACGCTGAGAAAATGAAGGACTGTAGTCAAGGCTGCCTCTGCAGGGTGTGGGTACTGGGAGAATGATGTACATGGATAGGTACATGGATAGGACAGGTTTGGTGGGATATGGACTAAGCGCAGGCAGGTGGGACTAGTGTAGCTGGAACAAGTTGGGCCGAAGGGCCTGTTTGTTTCCACGCTGGATCACTCTATGACTTTATGATGTTCTGGAGCAGTTGACGTGCTCCACATGGGAGGGAATGACACACTGCAGTGGTGAGTGAATGCGCTGAGTTTACTTGAGTTTAGTTTATTGTCACGTGTACCGAGGTACAGTGAAAAGCTTGTGCGGACTGCTCACCACTCAGCAGAAAGACGATACGTGATTACAATCCAGCCATCCTCAGTGCGCAGATACATGATGATGGGAATAACGTGGACTACTGCAATGGTGGAGTGCCATCCGTGGCGGTGATGGGGCAGTGTATTGCAACAGCAAAGGAGTGGCAATTAGAGCAGCTGTAAGGAATTGCGTGCTGAGGCAGCAATGCACTGCAGTGGTAAAGGAGTGGTGTCCTGTGATGGTGCGGGAGTGGTAGACTGTGGTGATGAATCAGAAGCGCAGTGTAGCAACAAGAGAGTAGCACATTACAGTTACACAGACTCCACGCTGAGGCAGCGCCACACTGCAGCACTGAAAGAATGGTATATGGCAGGGCTGAACAAGTTGCACGCTGTAAAACAGTGGAAGTGGTAAGGAACTGCTATGTTGCACTGCTGAGGAAGAAGTTTATTGCAGTATTGAGCGAGCATTGCAGTACTGAGGGAGTGGTGCACTGCATTACTGGGGTAATGCTGCACTGCAGTACTGAGCGATGTGGCATTATAGTACTAAGGTAATGGTGCATTGCAGTATTAAAGGAATAGTGCATTATAGTACCAAGAGAATAGTGCATTATAGTACTAAGGGAATGGTACGCTGCAGTGCTGAGGGAGTGGTGTGTTGCAGTAGTGAAGGAATAGTGCATGACAGTACTGAGGGAATGGTGCATTGAGGTCCTAAGGGAATGGGGCATTGCAATATGAAGGGAATGGTGCATTGCAGTACTGAGGAAGTGGTCCAGTGGAATGAGAGTGTGCTGCACTCAATGGTGATGCCCGAAACCAAACCTCGCAGTTTCCACGGCACCAATTCAAAGAATAACAGGAAACGTATTCATTGTCCTGTTAATTCGTCAATCAATATACATAAACAGACCGTCCTGGACCTTTTAATACAGCCAAACAATTGTGCAATTTGAACACAAAGGTAGACACAAAATACTGGAGTAACTCAGCGGGACAGGCAGCAGCATCTCTGGAGAGAAGGAATGGGTGACGTTTTGGGTCAAGACCCTTCTTCGGACTGAGGGACTGGTTTGTCTCCTCAAGGTATGTTTACTTTCAAGAAGTTCTCCTCCTCTCTCTTGATGAGAGTTCAGCCTCCTCAAGGTGTTTCTACTTTGACGTTTTCCTCCCCTCTCCGCCGAGAGTTCAGCATCCTTCCTTCTCTCCAGAGATGCTACCTGTCCCGCTGAGTTACTCCAACATTTTGCGTCTACCTTTGATTTAAACCAGCGTCTGCAGTTCTTTCCTACACATTGGTAGTTACACATTAGACTCTCCATCACTCTGCATTGAAGGTGCTCACAGTACAGTTGATAGGACTGCTTCGTTCTGCCTCCCATGTCCTGATGCTAACTCTGTGTCGATGGTGCTGCCCCTAACATCGTTAACAATTTGACCAGTCCCACTGTGGAAGGCTCAGCAACTAAAGCAACTAAAATGATCCAAACCTCACGTTCAGCTCCGTTCACAACTCCAGGCAGCACAGTGGTTGAGTTGCTGCCTTACAGCGCCTGATAGCTAGGTTCGATCCTGACTACGGGTGCTGTCTGTACGGAGCTTGTACATTCTCTCCCCGTGGCCGCGTGGGATTTCCCCCGGTGCTCCGGTTTCCTCCCACACTCCGAAAGGCGTACAGGCTTCCAGGTTAATTGGCTTGGGTAAAGATTGTAAACTGTCCCTGGTGCGTGTGTAGGATATTGCTAGCGTACGGGGATCGCGGGTCGGCTGTTTCCCACGCTGTATCTCTCACCGAAACTAAACAACTCTTCACACTCCATTGCACGGTGTTTATTGTGTGGCACTAGTGATAACTCTCACACTCCTGGTCTGGAGGAATTATCCGTAGTTAGTGATTATACAGCAGTGTGCGCCTGCACTGTGCACCGTGCTCCATCACGCATTTAAATCAAACCCAAAGAATAAATAGGCTATTACACTTGTGTCAGTGACTGACTCGCGAGAGAGAGTCATAACTCCTCTGTGCCTGGAGCACCCTTGATTTATGAGTCTCTCACAATCCGATATTAATTCTTGTAATGCGGTCCCTCTGGCAAAATAGTCTAAATCTATAAAATACATAAATGTCTGGTTCATCACTGGTTAACTAACCAACCAAAGGATGAAGCATTGGCAAACAGTTATTGTTTTCCCATTAATTACGAAGCTGGAAAGGCGGAACTCCTCCTGATTGTCTTTTTCGAAAGGAGAGGTGGGGCTTTCACCAGCTCCCGAAGCCAACTGGTGGCCTGGACTGCCAAACTGTGGCACACATGATTTACAGCCGTATTTAACTGAATTTAATCAAGAACGTGAACATTCCATGCTTTCTGGCAGACAGTGTAACTGCTATAATTATTCACACATTTTGGCACACTCTCTGGTTATCCCCACCAAGCTTCCAAGTCCCCGCGGATCACTTATATTAAACGAAACAGAATCCAAAAAGGCTTTAAAATTAAATTCCCTTCCAAATGCGTTTGAACTGGTTCCAGGTCATTTGTGACATTGGCTTTAGAGGCAGTGCCCATGGAACCCTCGACAGACAAGCAATAGACTTTCTTGTGTGTAAGTGATTTTACAGGCCTGATCTCGAGGCTAATGCAGTATAAAGGGCACAGAGACAATGAGGATTTCATTGTACCACGTTTTGTTCTGCAGGAATTGCAAGCTACTTTGCCGTGAATCACATCTGGCATTCATTGTTCTCAATTTTCCAAGTTAATCCTTGGAATATACTATAGGCTCCATTGACAGAGCAGGCATTTACTTCCCCTTGAGAATGTGGTGGTGGGATATTGCAGTTAGTTGGAGAGGTGTACTTCATGGAAACAGGCCTTCCGGCCCATCAAGTCCACACTGACCTTCAACCCTTCAGTTAAGCTAAACCTGTGTGGAGTTTGCATGCTCGTCCCTGTGGACCACGTGTTGCTCCGGTTTCCTCCCACATTCCGCAGACATGTTGAGTTTGTAGATTAATCGGGTTCTGTAAATTGCCCCTCGTGTGTAGGATGCGAAAGTGGGATGACATCGAACTAGTGCACGGGCGATCGATGGTTGGTGTGGACTCGGTGGGCCAAAGGGCCTGTTTCCACGCAGTAGCTGAAACCTAACTGAATCCTATTTTATTCTTCTCACATATCTGTCAGTGCTTCCCTGGATTCTCCCACTCACCTACACACTGGAGGCTAGAAAACAAACAACCTGGATGTCTTTGGGAATGTAGGAGGAAACTGGAGTGCTGAAATGCAGGGAGAAGATGCAAACTCCGCACAGAATTGGAGGATAGAACTGAATTGTGACTGGTGATATTTGTGCTAATTAGGACAATAATGAATCCACAGGTTAGATTCTGCAGCTAAAAACACAAATGTCTGTAAGGAAGTCTTTGACATGATTCTGTGCTATATGATTCTATGACTTGGGCAGGTACGTGGTCAGGACAGGTTCAGAGGAATATGGGCCAAATGCAGGCAAATGGGATTAGCTTTGATGGGGCATCTTGGTCAGCATGGATGAGTTGGGCCAAATGACCTGTTTCCATGCTATATCTCAATGACTCTCCACCACTATTTTGAGACATTATATATAAAGCTTTCAGGAATTTGGCCATTGGAAAGGATTAGAGGAGTAGGATGAGTCTGTTTAAACTTATCTCTGTATTGAGATGATTCGGGTTACTATTAAGTTTATCCTCAGACCTTTCACCAACATGACCATTGGTGATCAGTCAGTATTAGTTGACCTGATCCATGTCATATTATACTGCATACCGCTGTCCACTCTGGTTGAGTGTCTCATGTTATCTAGCCTGCTAGTCCAGCCTTTAGTTGGATTTTTCGTTGACCTTGAGTTTACAACACCTATGTAATAATAAAATAATAAACTTCATTACGGACTCGAGGTCCAGACAAGGGGCAACATTACATTAAAAAAATGCATTGCATATTAAATATCATAAAGTATATATAAAATCTTAGTATATCACTTATAAAAGCATCATAAATTATATATTTTTTAAAACAAAAAACACAATAAATAAGTTAAAAATCCAGATTAAAAGAATGATCAATGTCCTACGACGAAACAACGATACCAGTGTCTCCACAGCTGGGATTCGTAGCGTGTAGTACTAACCCTTATGTTTGACAAGGTCACAATAATCACATTTTTAGAGTCATTTATCCTGCAAATGAATGTATACATGTGATGTCTTAGGATAGCTTCTAAAGTACTGACTCCTGCAGCCACAAACATATTACTGGCACTACACCATCTAGGTTTCCTTAGCAGTATTATGCCACCTTTAGTCTCTGCATACTTGTCTTTTCCACAGTTCGACCACAGGTGCGCAGTGTAGAGTGGTGTGCAGTATGCTCTAAATGGCGACATCTTCACCACATCTGCACACGCACCAAATTTACGCAAGAGAATATTCGCCTGCACATACAGCATGCATCGTTGCATATAAATATCCTCATCATCTGTCATTTGTTCTGTAATAATATGCCCTAGATGTATTTGAGCTCTCTGCGTTTTCTAAAATAAACAACTTATACTCATGTACGGATTCAGAGTTATTACACATTTCTATAACCATGCTTGCAAATGAGAAGTAACAGGTGAAATGGAGGTGAATGGAGCAGTAATTCAGACCCCCCAATAACACATGCACGGAGGCACAGCATGCATGGAATCACTCTCAAATATCAGGAGTTTAAGTACAGGTGCAATAGTTTTGATCACAGGTTGTGAAATTGATGCGGGCTTGTACCAGAGGACATAAACTAGAAGATCAAGGTTATGAAATACTTTGACATGTTTAGCTCTTATCCGGAGGACTGACTCCCCACATCTCAGCTGATGAGTCCAGATTGCCCAAGAAGCCACAATGAACGCATCCCAATGTAGAAACACCTCCAGTGTTAGAAGAGCAGTCCAAATGTAATAATGGAAAGAAAGATTCCCTATTTTTAATCACTGGGATTAGAGTTAATTGTCCCAGTCTATTATATAAGAAAGCAAGTGTTGATAATGCATCTTGCGCTGGCAATGGCCCACTCTGGCAATTGCAGATCCATAACTGTGCCTCCAAATGTTCAGCTGGATTCGCAGGTCATCAGCCTCCAAGGAGGTCCTGGTTCCTTGCCCTGGTGGATTGTGATCGACTAGAGACCGCACAGCCTGAGGTATATAAATACATTACTACAGTTCCTCAGATCCTGCCGTCAGCCTTTCCATCTCCCTCGTCATCTCTCTCCCTTACTAACTATGCACATAACAAAGCAATTCAAAAAAAGGTTGGCAACGATAATGTTTTGATATGCAAAACTAATAAATTACCCAACCCGCTGAGAGGCTCCTAGCAAAGTGACTCAAATGTTGCTGGCTTCTTACTTTCAAAACCAAATGTTAGCATAGTTAAAATTCAGCGCGCCTTTTGTTTAACTTGAACCTTTCTTTGCTCTCGATGTTTTTGTCTACAGAACAACGGCGACTGCACTTCAAAGTAATTGATTCTATATGAAGTGCTGTGCTTTATAAAATCAGCTTAATCCTCCCAATTGATGTCCAGTGGAGCGGTGTTACATGTTCACTTGTTCCTCTGCCTTAACCAATCTTATTCTTACTTAACTCCAATGTCAACCTGATAATGGGAAGAGGTCATACCCTGGCAGAGTCAATCAGGGGTATCATATAACATGTCTAATCTAACTCATTTATACTGTATAATTCATATTAATGAAACACAGAATAGATATTATTGCCCCTCAAAGGATAACAATGAACACCAATGGTGCAGCCAACATGAGAAGGCTGAGACGGAAATGGAGGTTAGGGAAGTTTAGTTTGTTTGGTTTGAAGAAAAGTCTTTGTTGCGGCTCAGCTGACGCTTTGAAGTGGAATGAAGAAACGCCAAAATTGATGATGTCAATTTTTTCGCAGCAATGACGTTTTTAACAGTAGGTATACAAATTAAATTAGTAGAACTCAAAGTGAAAGATAAACTTCATCGCCAAAGGTCAACAGAGTTGTGCAGTATGGTAAGTTACCAGGAAAGGTCAGAGCTCCATCTATATCGATCTTCGTCCATCTGATTACTTTGCACTGTTTGAAGACTCAGTGGCAGTCTTGGGAGTTCAATGTTACCCTTGCTCTGTTGACATGCTACAGTCTAACACCGGCGAGCCTTTGCCCTGTGTCTGTACAAAGCCAAGGGTGCTGATCTGCAAGACGTTTCTTGCCCTCATCAATTGGGCGCTAGCGTGGCTTACAGCGCCAGAGACCCGAGTTCGATCCTGACTATGGGTGCTTGCCTATACGAGTTTGTACAGGTCTCCCCGTGACCTGTGTGGGTTTTCTCTGAGATCTTCAGTTTCCTCCCATACCCCAAAGACGTACAGGTTTGTAGGTTGTTTAAGAAGGAACTGCAGATGCTGGAAAATCGAAGGTACACAAAAATGCTGGAGAAACTCCAGAATAAAATTCAATAAAATTGGGAGAATTCAATGTTGAATTCTCCCAATTTTGTTAGCCCTTGCTGTCTCCTCCCATCCCTCAGCCCTCGGGGTCCTCCTTCCCCCTTTTCCTTCCTTCTCCCTGCCATCCCCTATCAATCTGAAGAAGGGTTTTGGCCCGAAACGTTGCCCATTTCCTTCGCTCCATAGATGCTGCTGCACCTGCTGAGTTTCTCCAGCATTTTTGTGTACCTTCCGGTTTGTAGGCTTGGTATAAATGTAAAACAATTGTCTCTACTTTGTGTACATTAGCGTTAATCATCGGAGATCGCTGGTCAGTGCCGAACTTTGGTGGGCCGAAGGGTCTGTTTCCAAGCTGTATCTCCGAACTAAACAAAAAACTTGGCAACAACATTATAAACATCAATCCTGCAATGGATTGGGACCACGTTGAAGGGAGATTATGGATACAAAGAACTGCATATGCTGGTTTACAAAAAAAGACACAAAGTGCCGGAGTATCTCAGCAGGTCAGGCAGGATCTCTGGAGAACATGGATAAGTGACGTTTCGGATCAGGACTCGAAGAAGGGTTAGTCCCGAATAATTACCTATCCATGTTCCCCAGAGATGCTGCCTGACCCGCTGAGGTACTCCAGCACTTTTTATATCTTATTTTACAGGAAGATTGTACATGGTTAGTGGTTAGTTTGTTACGGGTATTGGGTATTTTCTGTGCTCGTCACCCCAAAAAACTTTCTGCTTTCAACCCTGCAGCCCTCTCATGGGCGTGCTCTTGACGCCATGGTCTTAACTTTATCTACCCTACAGCATGGGGAACATAGAGCAATTCCAGACCAGAAAGTTCTAACTTGGTACAATATCACTTCACTGAACAGTGCCTCAGCAATAAACTGCCAAGCAGATTTATTAAACAGTATATGGATAATTGAGCAGAAACAACACCATACTGTAGATTTACAGTAGTTATATGTCTAACTATGCCTCCACAGAAGATAAAAATTAATAAATGGTCACATATGCCGTGCTAATAAGCAACATAAACTGGCCCGGACGCAAGGCCCTTGACTATTAACCTTTATGTAATGTTGCTAACAATCTATTCAGTCTCTCAGGCTTTTCCACCTCCAGTGACTTTAGATGGACAACTCTGCAGACAGTCTGGGAAATTACCTCAAAATTAGTCTGGGACAAAGGAAATCTAGACGCGAAGAGAGCTTGAGATCAAACATAAATACAAATAAAATACAAAAGATGTTTGTATTCGCATTGAGTAGCTTAGTCCTCCCTTGGATATCCGACCAGACAAAACATCTTTTTTATTCTGCAGTCGTGTGGATCAAAATAAATGAGACCCTTTTCTGAGCGCAAACCTGGCTATTATACCCACATGAGTCATTCTTACGGCCAAAAGTAAAAACGGCAAGTTATGCTATAGACAGGATTCTCTTATTTTTGTTACAGACTCTGATGCCTGTTTCCAAAGAAACTAGAGGTACTGATGCAATGCAATTCAAGAGAACCCTGGGCTTTAGTTGCATTAGCACGTTCTCAAGAGGCATACAGCGTGGAAACAGGCCCTTCGGCCCAACTTGCCCACACCAACCAACATGGCACACCTACACTCGTCCTATCCATGTATCTGTCTAAATGTTTCTTAGTTCCTCCCTCAACTACCTCCTCCTGCAGATCGCTCAACACATCCCCCCCTCCCCCCCCTTGTGTGAAAAACCAACCCTCAAGTTCCTATTAAATCTTTCCCTCTTCACCTTGAACCCATGTCCTCTGGTTCTTGATTCCCCAACTCTGAGAAAGAGACTCTACCCAATCTATTCCTCTCATGATTTTGTACAACGCGACAACCCTTATCCTCCAAGCTCCAAGCTCCAAGGAATAGAGTCCAAGCCTGCTCAACCTCCCCATTTTGTTCATGCCCTCGAGTTCTGGCAACATCCTCGTAAATCTTCTCTGCACCCTTCCTAACTCTCTTTGTCTTTCCTCATGAAGCTAGCAATAAGTGGCAAAAGAAACTAAGCCAGTTGCATCTCTGGAGAACAGTTTAAGAATTAGTTAGGTAACATGCAATGGCCACTCAAAAGACAAAGCTGATGCCCATATCTAAGGATAACAGACTGGAAATCTTATTGCCCAGTTCATGACTTGTACAATGCAACAGATTTTCAGCTGCAAAATGCTTACTAAATGTAGTCAAAAAACATCAAGAAAATTACAGATGCTGGAAATTTGAAATAAAAATGTAATGTGCTCACAATGCTCAGCAGGAAAGGCAGCATCTGTAGAAGGAGGATCAGAGTTGACTGGGATGTGTGGTGACATTTAAGCTCATGTTTCTTGCATGATTTTGAAAAATGCTAAGCACAAACGTTCCCCACAGTTTGGAAGATCTTATTCACCTGCACAAAATCTTAAAGGGGCTTCTAAGGAAAGACGTGGAGATGTTGTCTCCCCTGTTTGGGATGTCTCAAACAAGGGTCACAGTGCCAAATAAAGGATTGGCCATTCAGGACATAGATGTGGACGAGGCTCTTTACCCAGAATTTTCATGATAACTACCTAAGTTGAGAATATTCAAGATGATTTGCAGACACTATCGCAACGTTTAAGAAGCATTAAGACAGGTACATGGATAAGACAGGTTTGGAGGGTTCTGGGTGGGTGGGACTGGTGTAGAAGGGGCATGTTGGTCAGCGTGGACCTGTATCACTAAGATCAATACATTTTTAGATATTACAGCAGCTGAGAGATGCAGGGTTGGTGTAAGGGGAAATTGTGCTGAGATTGAAGTCGAGGTGTGGTCAAATCCAATGCCAGTGCAGGCAAGCGAGGTGAATTAGTCTATCATTGTGTGGACGTCTTACGATCATGTGTAAAGACACAAGGTCACTCACTGTGTCCAACCACTTAGGATGCTGGTCATCCCGGTCGGGGTCTGTACATTCAACATCATGCATATTAAGTGCAAATGGAAATTGCTTCGCTGCACAAAACTGATGCCATTTTAGCAAGTATCTGCATGTCCACACATATTACTAGGCCTTGTGCCTTTTTTTTTATAATCCTACAAAATATTGTGTTACAATCATTCACATAAAAACATAGCCAGGAGAAACATCCCTCTCCCAGAATTCAAATATACGATTCTAGAGTCTTAACAAGCTCCAATATCAGGCTTGATACAATGATACATTCCTGGTTATTTTAAATGTCCTCAATTTACCTTTCATTATTTTCATGAATGTGTGGAAACACAACTGTGAGTTCAACCCAAGTTTTAATTAGCGTGACCCTTGTCGAATGGTAAAAACATCAAATTAGATTATTATTTCAATTTTTTTAATTCAACTATTTTTATCCACAAATCAGCTCCATAATTGTGTGCAAAAGTAGGCAGTCTGGAGGGCTTTTTGCTGCCATTAGCTTCCTTCACTATTTTGCTATTTAACAACACTTCTTGCACCTTCACCTCCTCCCGAGAGCTTTCCTTCCCCTCCGAATCGCAAAACAGTCAGCATGTTGCCAATGCTCGGGAGAGAAGAGGCTTTGTAAAACCCATTGTGCAACCCCTTCCTGCTCATTTATCACATTTAGCATGCGCTCTGCCACACTCCATCAAATAAAGCTATAGCTGGTAACTTATTTCCCTCTCCCAATTACAAATTAGCCCATTAGGCAGTCTACAGTAAGCCCTCTGTCTCCTCTTGATAATGGCTTCTGAGATTTCCACCATAATCATAATGGCTCCCAGAGCACCCATGAGTCCAGATGGAGGCAGCTCTTGGGTAATGAGCTATCGTGCAACCAAAGGGCAAAGCCGCAGCTTCATTATTCTGCATTGGTTTTTGATAACAAGAAAGATAAACACTAAAGCGAACATTTTAACAGCGCCGCAACTGCCATTCTAAACTGCTTTAATGTAATGAGAAATTGAAATGAGCAAATGTGAACGATGCACATTAATCTGTCGTAAAATGCCCACGGAGGCCCAACTTCTCGGAAGTGCGTTCTGCCCGCTGCTGAGATTGTTCTGCGGAGAGCTTTCAGCGCTTACCATCTGCCCACGGATCTTCATCCAGGGGAGAAAGGATGGAATAGCACAGCGGTGTCTAAATTAGCACTGGGAAAGCAGCAGGGCCCTGCATCGCCTGGTCTAACAGCTGCCACTTTGTGGCACCGTTCAACACCATTCTCCCACCGCAATGTTGCGGTACGGGAGTCACGCAGGCCCAAAGTAGAAACGTATTCGGATCTCCCGAAGATAAGACACGAAATGCTGGAGTGACTCAGCGGGACAGGCAGCATCTCTGGAGAGAAGGAATGGGTGACGTTTCTGGTCGAGACCCTTCAGACTAGTCAGGGGAAAGGGAAACCAGAGATATAGACAGTGATGTTGAGAGATATAAAACTAATGAATCAAAGATATGCAAAAACGTAATGATGATAAAGGAAACAGGCCACAGTTGAGATATTCCAGCATTTTGTGTCTATCTTCAGTTTAAACCAGCAACTGCAGTTCCTTCCTACACAGATCCCACAGCCTATTTCCCTGACATCTGCAGCCCTGACGGTGCAAAATATCACTCGCTGTGATCTGTGATCTGTGGCAACGTGGCCATTGAATATGGTAGAGAGTTTTGCCATCGGGAAGAAGATAAAGGAGCACAAAAATTGCAACGTCCAGGTTCAGAAACAGCTTCTTCCCGACAGCCATGAGGCTATTAAACACTACAACCTCCAAATAAGCTCTGAACTACATATGTAGACTTGGGCATTGGTTTTGTCTTTTTACACTATTATTGTCTGATTGTTTCTATGTGTGTGTGCATATATATATATATACACATATATATATATACACACACACACACACACACACACACATAATATATATATATATATATATATATATATATATATACACCCACACATATATATATATATATATACACATATATATACACACATATATATATATATATATATATATATATATATATACATATATATATATATATATATATATATATATGTGTAAACAAGATACCCTGTAAACCATAGCATAAATGAGACAAAAAAGTTCAATATATGCACACATACACACACAGATGTATATATGTGCACACACACATATTTATACTGAACTTTTTTTTCATGTTTATTCTATTATTTGTAATATGTTTACATATTCTGTTGTGCTGCTGCAAGTAAGAATTTCATTGTTCTATCTGGGACCCATGACAATAAAACACTCTTGAAGATGCTGATGCACCTAAACATGTTACAGGAAGTCCTACCCATCCAAACAAAACAATGCTGCAAAATGACTAATTGGTGTTGGGAGTAAGTATGTTCAGGTGAAACAAATTCTGTGCAGTTTAGTGGGCCATCACTCCTAAAGTTTAATACAACAAAGAAATTCAGCTTTACTCGAAGACTGAGGCTGATGCATCAAACAGCTGGGTCCTGTTGTGCTATTAGTGAAAGGGTTTGGCTTGCTTCCAATACAATAGTGTCAAGCAATCTGATGCCAGTTTGATGTAACAGTTCCTTGTGATTTCTTTTTATGGTAGTTGAAATGTGCGTGTAATTTAGATCACTGACGTTAGGAGAATATCGCAGCCCTCAGCATTTGCTGGTGCTGGAGTCAATGATGCCGATTTGTCACAAAACATCTGCGTATTTTGTAATGCATCGGTCTCTGGGAGTTCTCGGTCTCCTGCAGGGTAATCCAAAGGCAACTAGAGCACGGTGAAAGGTGTTTCTAGTTTAATTCAGGGTTTACCTCATACTGCGCCCAGGCCCAAAACCATGCTCATGATCAAATATTCCGTGCACTGTGATATCATACATTTACATACACTGTGCGAATATCTGTCTCGAAGAAAAAGACAGAATGCCATAAATACTCAACATGTCAGGCAATGCCTGCGAAGGGAGTAACAAAATTAGCATTTAGGTTGAAGATGGACACAAAATGTTGGAGTAACTCAGCGGGTCAGGCAGCGTCTCTGGAGAAAAGGAATAGGTGACGTTTCGGGTCAGGACCCTTCATCAGACTGGGAGTCAAGGGATATTGATTTCTCTCCACAAAATGCTGGCGTAACTCAGCGGGTCAGGCAGCGTCCTGCCCGAAAGGTCACCCATCCATGTCCTCCAGAGATCCTGCCTCCGAAGCCACTCCCACACTTTGTTTTTGCTTTCTTTCTTTATCATAGAGTCATTTAACATGGAACCAGGCCCGTGGGCCCAACTAGTCCTTGCCGACCACGATATCCTATCTACACTGGTCTCACCTGTCCACATTTACCCCATACTCCTCTGAATCTGTCTGATCCATGTACCTGGCTCATAATCCTTTAAATCCTTCCTATCCATGTACCTGTCCAAATGTCTTTTTTAATTTTTCTTTGATGCTTATCTTTAATCTCATTCTTTACTTCTATAATTTCTATAAACAATAATTCACAGCATGTGGATTGGAGCACAGCGATGGTGGCATCAATAGAATTCCAAATAAGAATTTAAAACTAATTTGTTGCCCAGTTTTTATATTTAAAGCACAAATTCAGTCTGGGGAGGAGGTGGCCCAAGAAACCGAAGGTGAGAGGCCATAGGTGAAAGGTGAGCAAGATGGCCTCCAGCATGAACTTTGGCAGCAATGAGGGACAGACGAGGCACTGAGTCCCCCTCGTCCGACACAGACACCCAGTGTGTGCAGCATTCACACTGTAGATGGACCAGTGTCAGATTAATAGCTAAACACTTGTCCTGGAAGGGCAAACTGCACCCTGCCACTGAAAGGTTGAAAATAAACAGCAGGCAGGCCAGGGCCTCTTTTGTATTCCCAGTTGCTAAGGTCTAGACAAAAAGTTAATGGGATCAATGGCAAACCCAGTAAATGAAAAGAGTATTATAAATATTATCTAATTTCCCTTGAGGTTTTGTGTGTAATACTAAAAGCAGAACAAAATATCAAGCTTGCTCTGGAGTAAAGCTGCAACTAGCACTGGCATTTAAAGAATGGCAGCTTTCTAATATATTGACTTAACCTGATTGTAATTAAGAAGTAAACTAGAAGTGCTGAATTATACTTATTGATAGATTTCCAGTCATTTGAAAATGTATTTTATATTAAGCATTAATAGTTTTGTGGCAGTTACATCATTCTGAATCTCCCATCAGATGTTTAAGGACCACTCCTACACTCCTTCACAACCCTGTTCAATGCTCTCTCCCCCTTTTCAACTTCACTCTGAAGAAGGGTGATAGGTTTGGATAGAGTGGATGTGGAGAGGATGTTGCCACTAGTGGGATAGTCTAGGACTAGAGGTCATAGCCTCCAAATTGAAGGACCTTCCTTTAGGGGACATGAGGAGGAATCTCTTTAGTCAGAGGGTGGTGAATCTGTGGAATTCATCGCCACAGAAGGCTGTGGAGGCAAAGTCAATGGATTTTTTTAAGGCAGAGATAGAGATTCTTGATTAGTACGGGTGTCACAGGTTATGGGGAGAAGGCATGAGAATGGGGTTAAAAGGGAGAGATAGATCAGCCATGATTGAATGACTTGATGGGCCGAATAGCCTAATTCTGCTCCTATCACGTATAACCTTATGACCAAAGGGTCTCGACCCAAAACGTCACCTATTCCCTTTCCGCAGAGAATCTGCCAGACCCTCTGGGTTACTCCAGCATTTTGTGTCTATCTTCAGTGTAAACCAGCATCTGCAGTTCCTTCCTCCACAACTCTCATCACAGCATGCAAAGGTAACCTAGATAAATTCCTACTCCCATTCTCACAAACAAAGTGTCATATGTGACTGGTGAACTAAAGGTGGAATTATTGATGACAGTCGTCAGTTAAAACAACATGAAGGTTCATTAGACACAGACAAAGAATCACAGATGCTGACTTACAAAAAAAGACACAATGTGCTGGTGACAAATCATTGGAAAACATTGGTAAATAGCAGTGAATAGACAGAGGATAACAGAGGTACTCTTACCTTAATAAGGGTAGATAAGTCCAATTCTACTCAAATACTAGAATTCTATTGTATTTGTGTGACTGGATAGATATCATTGTAAAACTCCTTGGTTTCTTATTGTTATTTTAGAACCTTGCCCTGTGGTATTGACGGTGATTCAACTATTGCTCATTAATCACACAATTCTGTTGGCTACAGTACTTGTTATTTATTAAATTGTGCTTCATAACTAACAGCAATAATCTACTAAGATTCTCACTGAGATCTGGATTTAAACGCCACTTGCTTATCCCAGCACTACAATTGCTTTGGAACTTTAATTAGGGCTAATGTATGTATTTTCTATTGTGAGAAACATCTTTTTATTTTCGTCATGTTCTGTCCACCTGACCTCTTCCTTCTTTTACATCATTGCTACCTTTTTTTTCTGCTTTCCTTTCCTTTCGGCAATTATTTTTGAAAGAAACCTTGAAAGGGCAGCACGGTGGCACGGTGGTAGAGTTGCTGCCCACAGCGCTAGAGACCCGGGTTCAATCCTGACTACAGGTGAGAGGAAGAGACTACAAAAAGTAGTAAACACTGCCCAGTCCATCATCGGCTCTGACCTTCCTTCCATCGAGGGGATTTATCGAAGTCGCTGCCTCAAAAAGGCTGGCAGCATCATCAAAGACCCACAACATCCTGGCCACACACTCATCTCCCTGCTACCTTCAGGTAGAAGGTACAGGAGCCTGAAGACTTCAACAACCAGGTTCAGGAACAGCTACTTCCCCACAGCCATCAGGCTATTAAACCTGGCTCGGCCAAACTCTGAACATTAATAACCCATTATTTGTTATTTGCACTTTATCAGTTTATTTATTCATGTGTTTTGTAGCAAATGTCTATTATGTTCTGTGTGCTGAAGCAAAGCAAGAATGTCATTGTCCTATCAGGGACACATGACAATAAACGTGAACTTGAACTCGTGCTGTCTGTATGGAGTTTGTATGTCCTTCCCGTGACCTGCGTGGATTTTCTCTGAGAACTTCGGTTTCCTCCCACACTCCAAACACGTACAGGTTTGTAGGTTAATTGGCTTGGTGTGAATGTAAAGTTGTCCCTAGTGTGGGTAGGATAGTGTTAGTGTGCAGGGATGGCTGGTCGGCGCAGACTCAGTGGGCTGAAGGGCCTGTTTCCGTGCTGTATCTCTAAACTTAAAAAACTAGGCTCCATGAATATGAGGTTTGTGTTTTCTGGTAATGAAATATTTTTTCCATCACATTCATATTTTGAATTCCTCACAACAGAATAATCCTCACAATAACAATATCTAGAGCAAGGAGCAATCATGGGCCTTTGTGTTACCAAAGGAACAGTCTGTTCCCATGCGCTAGTTAGCTAAAAGAAGATCTCTATGCCACGATAAATTCAATTTGATTATATTCAAATGGAGGGAAATGTGGGCCAACAGAATTTGGGCTCTTACCCGCACCATTCGCAATCACTCACAACTCTACATGCCTCTTGGAGATTTTAATAAAAGTTTTTTTTACCATGAGAAAATGTGTGAAAACCACTTTGACTGGTATTCACAGTCCTCACACTTTCCAAGCGCAGTCTGTCAGAGGAGTAATGCTGTGAACCTCAGCAAAGAAAAAAATAATCAGGCTTCTCACAGACCCTCTTTAGTCAGAGGGTAGTTGATCTGTGGAACTCAATGCCACAGAGGGCCGTGGAGGCCAAGTCAGTGGATATTTTTAAGGCAGAGATAGACAAATTCTTGATTACAACGGGTGTCAAGGGTTATGGGGAGAAGGCAGGAAAATGGGATTAGGAGGCAGAGATCGGCACGGACAACGTGGGCCGAAGGGCCTGTTGCTGTGCTGTACTGCCCTCTTAATCCCAATTCCTGCATCTGAGCTCCAAGTGTCCATGCAACTCCTTTGCAAATGTGTTAGAAATTCTGCCTCTGTCATTCTTTCAGCCAGTGAGCTCCAGACCATCATAGAACATAGACCAGTACTTCAACCTATCGCAGGGAACAGCCCCTTCAGCCCACAATGTCTGTGCCAAACATGATGCCAAGTTAAACTAATGTCAACTCCATTCCTTGAGTAATTATGTTGTTAATGCAATAACTAAATATCTGCATAAAAAAGTAAATTGAGATGGGTAATTCCAGTTTCAAATGGAAACTCATATTTCAATAATTGTGGCTGCAACCAGGGGAATAGAAACTCTTTCAAATATCCATTTAGGTTTGATCGTAAAATAACAACAAAATATTTGCTGGATCTCCGATTCTGTTTACAAAGGCCTTGAGTCCACAGAAACGAGGGAACACTATGGCTTGGCTATATTTTATGTTATGCACAAGAAAAATATTAGTAAAGATGTGTGAGGAAAGCCACATAGATTGAGGTTGTTTTTGGCTCAGTTGTTGCTTTGAATGGAAGCTCATGGGTATAAGCCCAACATGAATGTAAACAATTCATTGGAGACACAGAGAACTGCAGATGCTGGAGTCTTGAGCATAAGACAAAGTGCTGAAGTAACTGTGTAAGAAGGAACTGCAGATGCTGGTTTATACTGAAGATAGGCACAAAAAGCTGGAGTAACTCAGCGGGGCAGGCAGCATTTCAGGAGAGAAGGAATGGGTGAGGTTTTGGGTTGAGACCCTTCTTCAGCATCGGTGGAAGGAATAGACAGGCGACATTTTGGGACGGGACCCTTCTTCAGACTGACTGGCAGGGCTGAAGAAATGTGCCATTGTCGCTTTTTAGATGAGAAGCAAATTCATGATAATGTCTGCACTCAGAGGTGGACCTCGAAGATCCCGAGAGAACAGCAAGGGAGCTCTCCCTCATGATAATAGACAATAGACAATAGATGCAGGTGTAGGCCATTCGGCCCTTCGAGCCAGCACCGTCATTCACTGTGATCATGGCTGATCATCCACAATCAGTACCCCGTTCCTGCCTTCTCCCCATATCCCTTGGCTCCGCTATCTGGCCAACATCTATATTACTTGACTAACTTTTAAGCAGATGTTTCCATCATTTATATCACCATTGTTTGTGGGACTTTGCTGTCTGTTACCAGGCTGCTATTCCTCTGACATTATTACTGCTCAGTGCTTTACCGAAGGACATGATTCCTGACAGATCAGGCAACGGTGTTAAAATTGACAGAATGGAGAAAACAGCATCTCTGGAGAACATAGAAAGGTAAAATTTCGGGTTGGGACCCATCTTCAGTCCAAAGAAGGGTTCCGATCTGAAGCGTCGCCTGTCCATGTTCTCCAGGGATGCTGCATGATCTGCTGAGTTACTCCGGCGCCTTGTGCTTTTAATGGAGAAACCCCTTTTCATAAGTTCACAAGTGGTAGTAGCAGAATTACGCCATTCGGCCCATCAAGTCTACACTGCCATCCAATCACGGCTGATCTACCTTTCCCTCTCAACCACATTCTCCTGCCTTCTTCCCACAACCCCTGACACCGCTACCAATCAAGAATTTATCAATCACCACCTTAAAAACATTAATCGACTTGGCCTCCACGGCCTTCAGTGGCAATAAATTCCACAGATTCACCACCCTCTGACTAAGGAAATACTTCCTTATCTCCTTCCTAAAGGTACGTCCTTTAATTGTGATGCAATGGCCTCTGGTCCCGGACTCTCCCGAGTGGAAACATCTTCTCCATAATCCACTCTATCAGGGCCTCCAATATAGCAGAATGGACACAAAATGCTGGAGTAACTCAGCGGGTCAGAGGCAGCATCCCTGGTGACATAAAGGGCGGTTAACGTTTCAGTTCAGGACCCTTCTTCAGACCGACTGCAGTTTGCTTCGAGTTATTTGTGCCCCGATCCTCAAACAGCCGCTCGTTGTTACACTTGGACACGTTCCATTTCAATTTCTCAGCGCCGTTGCACTTGCCTTTTTGCACAGGGCTCACATTCCTCACTGCTCCTCCTGCTCTGCACTGCAATTCAAATACTATCAATTACTCAAAAGGAACCAATTTCCCAAGTTCTTGCCAAGGTTAAACTCCCTGTGAACCAGAGGAATGCTGCCAGAGGCTGTACACCTTTCGGCACTGTCCCATGTGGCCTTCCTCAATTTCAGCAGCAGTAACCACTGGCCTCCCATTACTTTTTGACAGGCAATATATTTTGTTGACATTCCCATAATTAATTTTTTTTTTATTGGGTAAATTTGAATCCCACCACAGAGACCGAGCGCGCATTATGTGGAGAACAGTGAGGGCTGGTTCCAGTATGGAAATGCAGCCAATCTGTCACGTTTACTACTTGAAACGCAGATCCCTCCAAGGAGACCTTTCCAGGATTGACGAGAGCTATTCTCACCAATTAACAAGCACTTTAGCGATCATCATCAGTCAAGGTTGTGAGAATTAAGTTGCTTCTTGTAGCTCAACGAAGAACCTTGATTAAATTGCGACAGTACGGCCTACAAGGTCATATGCTTTTGTTTCATGCAAAGTGCCTCCAGGCTATAGTGGGATTCTTTTCCTCTTTACACATCAGAGAAATTAACTACAGATCCTCTGTGTTTGCGGGTTTAAAGGATGAAAATAAAAGACTCACCTCAAAGCCATTTCATTGTCGTGCAGCTCGAAAGGGTGACCTTTTTACAAATTCTGGAAAAATGTCAGCGTGGAAAAAGGTTTTCTCCTGAACACGGGGGAGCAAACCACAACAGACAATGATGAGCCAGCAGAAGCTGACTAGAATTCCTTTGTAATACATTTCATTTCCTCACCAATCCTTCATCTCAAGCACCAGGTGCTGGAGTAACTCGGCGGGTCAGGCAGCATCTATGGTCCCCACGGCATATCCAGTGTCTGGGTCCCCGCTGTGTGTTTCGTGCCTGGGTCCCCACTGCGTGTTCTGTGTTTGAGCCCACACTGCGGGTTCCCTCTTTGATCGATTCACCGTGCCGTGCATTCAGTGTCTGGACACTGTGTGTTCAGAAGACATAGCTGGCAAAGTCAACGTTTATTTTCCGCCCTAAATTGACCCTGGGTTCATAGACTTTAGAGATACAGCGCGGAAACAGGCGCTTCGGTCCACCGGGTTCATGCCAGGCAGCGATCACCCCCCTCCACTTGCACTACCCTACCCACCAGGGGCAATTGACAATTTTTACCGAAGGCAGTTAACCTACAAACCTGCACGTCTTTGCAGTGTGGGAGGAAACCGGAGCACCCGGAGGAAACCCGCGCGGTCACAGGGAGAACGTGCAAACTCCGTACGGACAGCACCCGTGCTCACGATCGAATCCGGGTCTCTGGCGCTGTAGGGCAGCAACTCTACCGCTGCGCCACCGTGCCGCTAAAGGGGGTGAGGAAGTGTTTCAGAGTCAGACACAATTGAGGGGCCAGGGTCACAGATTATCCAGAATGGGTAATGTCTGCAAATTCCCCTCCCTGACGCATGTGAACACTCCGTGAATTCTAATGATCGGCTTGAGTTAAAGACAACTTTTCTTTCAAGAAAGGGTTTTCATTTAATTCCTCGAATTTTGTATTTCCGAATTGCTATCTTTTCTTGCAATCTTCTGTCATCAGACAATTGGTCCAGTCCTTTGCTTTACTCCAGTAATTTAACCACTACAGTACTCTGTTCCCACTGAAACACATAGATGTCAGAAGATAGAAGGCATTTACCTTCCATTACCCAGCAGAGAGTCCTCTATATGATAGCATTATTATTTAGCTCTCTGTTCATGAATGCTTGGCTGCTGACCAGACTTTGGTCTGTTGGAGACCAGGCAGAGAAAGCCTTCAGTCAACATGGTGTGCTTGTGACTCTTTAATGACCATCACGAAAAAGAGACCTGCATCACTTTCCCAGGCCTCCCAGAGGGGGAAGAGGATAATTGCAAACCGCCCGCCAGCCACACCAACTGGTCGAATAAGTGAAAGCCATTTTCTTCCTGCAGGAGGTAGCTTCATGAGAGAAAGAAAGCAAACAGGGGCAAAATTAGAAGCAAATGACCATTATTTACTCTCTGCGCTTTGGCAGGAGTCCCAGTGGAAGCTTCATTTTATTCCGCTTGAGAAAGCAAGGCAAAAGGCCAAAGCCCATAACACACTGGCACCAGTTCTGAACTGAGCAAAGAATAAGGAGGTAGGTTCAGGAAGCAGCCAATGGATAGTGCCAACTTTGAATATTACAGGCATTAAAAACAATAATGAAGGGGTTCTGTGATTTGGAGGTGTGAGAAAAGAAAGGGAGAAGGTGTGAGATCATTTCAGAACATGTTTCGGCACAGTGGCATAAGTGGTAGAGTTGCGGCCTTCCAGCGCCAGAGAGCCGGGTTCGGTTATGACTACGGGTGCTGTTGAGACGGCGTTTGTATGTTCTCCCGCAAGGAATTTTCTCCTGGTGCTCCGATTTCCTCCCTCATTCCAAAGGCGTACAGGTTTCTAGATTAATTGGCTTCGGCAAAAATCGTAAATTGCTCCTAGAGTGTGGGATAGTGTTAGTGTTCGGGGTGGTTGCTGGTCAGCCAATTAACCTATAAACCTGTACGGCTTTGGACAGTGGGAGGAAACCGGAGATCCCAGGGGGATCCCATGCAAACATACAAACTCCGTATAGACAGCATCCGTCGTCAGGATTGAACCCGGGTCTCTGGCGCTGTGAGGCTCTGACGCTGTGCCGTGTTGTGCAGAGAAAAGGGTAAACATTCCCTTATGACTTTGCCGAGCGGGAGAAAGGATTGCCACACCAACGGGTTAAACCGCGTGCGGCGGAAGGTGCAGTTTCCGCGCAAACTCGAGCGCGTCTCCGGGCCTTGAACATGCCAGCCAGCGTGTCACGCCAAAGCTGGCCTTTGCTGCCGAGCAGAGCGGAGCGGCAGGAGAATGCAGGGAGAGAGCCGCCAGCACAACAAGGGAAGGCGGCGGCCGGCTTGACAAACAACACGCTCCAATCTCCCCGCTGAAGGATGGCAGGAGCGCTGAGAGAGCTTTCACCATTGAAGCTTGCCAGGGGTGTGGGCTTGTGTAGTGCGGCTCACCGGAGGAGCTGGTAAAAATTTAATGCACTCTGTAGACTGATCATGTCATACTTTGTTATGGCAAATAATCCCAGATGTCTGCAAGCACTAAAATGGAGCTGTAATGTTCTTCCCTTCTAACCCAGGCTGACAAGAATGATGTACGACCACCATTACCAGGAAAATATCACTTCAACTAACCCATGATCCGGCTCTGCTCAGGGTCATATTATCCAGGAGGAACAAATTACGCTCCCAAAGTAAATACAAATTTTCTACATGAAATGGGTATGAAGCAGGGAAGGGGCGATATGTTACCTTTGACAACACGCTGAAAAGTGACATTAGTGATAAAGTACTTGACAAATTATTGCCTGACAGACCTCTCTAGCACAATCAACTGCTGCCTTGGCCTGGCAAGTGTGCATTCAAGCCTGTAAACACAATCTTCTCCCCCTCAGCAGCGGGGAAAAAAGACACAGACTGTAATCCTTTAACATCCACGCGCACACTGTTCTTATTTTTATTGCGTTTACTGCTCTCTGGGGAGGAGAGGCTGTGTATTAAACATAAGGCATCAAATGAATCAGATCACATGCATTTGCTCTAAGTTACCTTTATTTCTTAAGAGTATTTCTTACGATCGCCTTCGGCCAAACAAAGGGACAAAGTGCGCTGTCGGCGGTGAGCGTTTGTACAGTTCTGGCATTTCCTGCACCCAGTTTAATATGCAAACGGCCTTTATAATTCTCGATGATGTCCCATAGCAATGTTGGGACAAGCTGTGCTTTCTAATTGAGCATTGTTAGGGAACCATCCACCACCTCATAGACATGTTAGTTACTGTATAGTCCTGGCAGGGTGGCATAAAGATATGGGAGGGGTGGGAGGGGGTTAAATTTATGCAGGGCATAAACTAATTACCCGCAAATATCCCAGGAAAATCAGCATCAACGTCATTTTCCACTCGATCATCCCGGTAAATTACAGTGGCGAACCTGGAGAATCCCAGAGGAAATTTACCCCCAAGTCCCACCACCCCACCCCATGTGATTGCAGAGGACTCACATGCAGTGAAACGGCAGGAGAGCTGAGAGGAAATCTTTTCAATTCATGGCGTTTTGATTTAAAGACAGCTGCCAATGTAATTTCAAATTGGCGCACTCAAATGCGGCAATTATGCCGGAGCGTAGGAGCAGAAGTATTTAACCCCCTGAACTTGCGTCTGAACTTCATTCAAAAAGACATCCTGAATCTGGAAGTCCCAGTGAAAGTTGAACGTGCGGACATTTATACTGAGGTGGAACAATGGAACAGAACTATGGGATAACCGGCAGGGTGACGATCATCTTTCAACAATATAGAATGACATACATGCCTCCAGAGTCCACTTGATTTTATCAGATTGAAGAGCAAATCCCTGCATCTGAAATAACCAAGATTTTAACCCGGCATTAATCTTGGTGTCCAATTTTAACTCCTTTGACCACGAGAATGATGTCAAAGACCGTGTAGAAGAATGGCAAGATAAATGCAACAGGGTGGAGTAACTCAGCGGGACAGGCAACATCTCTGGAGAGAAGGAATGGGTGACGTTTCAGGTCCAGACCGTTCTTCAGACGGGAGACATTCGTCAGAAGAATGGGAAATCAGACGCCAGGCTGACATCAGTGGCCGTGAGAAATTGTTCCCTGTATGAGATTTGCTCTGGACAAGCGGTTACCAAGAGAGAGAGAGAGGGTAGGAGAAATGCTACAGTGTCTGGAGGACTCGTGCATATTCTTATACTGTGCAGTGTCTTCGTTGAGATCTAGTTAAGTTTAGTTTAGAGATACAGCGCGGAAACAGGCCCTTCGGCCCACCGAGTCCATACCGACCAGCGATCGCCGCCCATTAGCACTATCCTACACACACTAGGGACAATTTACATTTTATACCAAGCCAATTAACCTACAAACCTGAGCGAGTTTGGAGTGTGGGAGGATACCGACGATCACAGAGAAAGCCCACGCAGATCGCGGGGAGAACGCACAAACTCCACACAGACAGCACCCTGTGTCAAACCCACGTCTCTGGTGCTGCAAGGCACCAACTCCACCGTTTCGCCACCGTGCCGCCCTAAGTCTGCGATAATAGCTGTGACGCGGAACTCAAACTCAGCAATTTTCTCCCCTCCACACCAAACAGTCTGATGAAGGGTCCCAACCCAAAACGTCACCTATCCATGTTCTCCAGAGATGCCGCCTGACCCGTTGAGTTACTCCAGCACTTAGTGTCTTTGTTTTTTATAAACAAGCATCTGCAGTTCCTCGTATCAACTATTTCAGGCAACCATCCAACCATTATTACAGGTTGGGTTGGGTAACAGCTGGGCTAAAATGTCACATCAGCTTCTGGAATGATGGACCAGCAAATGATGCAAGGATACCGTCCATTTAAAAGATATTATGGCCGCATGCTTTAGTATTAGAGGCAGCACGGTGGCGCAGCAGGAGAGTTGCTGCCTTACAGCGCCAAGGACCCGAGTTCGATCCTGACTACGGGGGTTTGTACGTTCTCCACGTGACCTGCATGGGTTTTCATCCAAAGGGCCTGTTTCCGCACTGTACCTCCAAACTAAACTACTAATCTGCCCGCAATGTTGCTTCAGCTTATTTTCAGGGAATTGCCATCAAAGATATCTTGAACTTTCAATCTGGACATCTACTGCCTGGAATTACACACCTCTTCATTTATCGGAGCAGAACTAGGCCATTCGGCCCAACAAGTCTACTCCGCCATTCAATCATGGCTAATCTATCTTCCCCTCTCAACCCCATTCTCCTGCCTTCTCCCCATAACCCCTGACACCCGCACTAATCAAGAATCTATCTATCTCTGCTTTAAAAATATCCATTGGCCTGGCCTCCGCAGCCTTCTGTGGCAATGAATTCCACAGATTCATCACCCATAGAATAAAGTAATTCCTCCTCATCTCCTTTCGAAAGTTACGTACGCCCTTTTATTTTGAGGCTATGGCCGCTGGTCCTAGACTTTTGCTATTCGTTAAGTTTCAATGAGGTCCCCCGCACATCCTTCTAAACTCCAGCGAGTACAGGCCCAGTGCCGTCAAACGCTCATTATATGTTAGCCCAATCATTCTTGGGATCTTTGGATATAAGGTCATGAGGAATAGAAGTAGAATGAGGCCATTCGGCCCATCAAGTCTACTCCACCATTCTATCATGGCTGATCTATCTCTCCCTCCTAACCCCATTCTCCTGCCTTCTCCCCTTAACCTCTGATATGGGAAGTTGAGGTGGATCATCCAGGTACCAATGCACTGGGGTGGCAATGTCTGATCATTGGGGCTCACCCTTTGCAAGGGAAGACATACGAACACTGGCATAAGATTGACTTTGACTCATTGACTTTCAGCAAACTCTTCAGCAGAGGGGTGGTTACTCAAGTCGCAGAGACAATGGGGTTTCACCGAGGTTCGCTGGAGGAAGGAGCTCAAGCAGAAAGGTGTGCACTATTGTTCAAGCCAGCAGAGCAGCATAGCAACAGTAGTTATGGCAGACAAGTGCTTTTGTTACCCGGACTGTGACACCTATTCAAATCCCACTGTGGCGCTTAGGAAAATTTATATCCACTTAGATAAACCTGGAGCACAAAGCTGCTCGCTGCAATGGTGACCATGAAACCAATAGACGCATGTAAAAACCCATTAGAACACTAATTTCTCACGGAGGGAGAAATCTGATTTACCTGGAGCCTATTTGTGACTGCAGACTAATAATAATCTGGTGCGCTCTGAAGCGTCCTAGTCAGAGAGTAGCACAGTGTGGAAACAGGCCCTTTGGCCCAACTTGCCCACACCGGCCAACACGTCCCAGCTACACGAGTCCCACCTGCCTGTCTTTGGTCCATTTCCCTAGAAACCTGTCCCATCCATGTAGTGAAGAGCAGTTTAGAATGAGCACAAACTCCAGCTCAGCTGGCGAGTGTCAATGTCCGGTGATTGAACTAAGTAGTCAGTGTCACACCCGACGCCAATTGTAAAGCGTTGTGAGGATTGCTTCAGGTGTGGAAGGCGTACCGCCTCACAATCACGCCCTTCCCCTGAGCTGCGTGCTTCAGTGACTCACCAAACAAGGCAGCATAGGAGCCTTTAAATCGCACGCAAAAAAGACCCTGTTTGCCAACGCTGGGGTTCGTATCGGGACGGCAACTCATTGAAAAACTGCACGGCTAAGATGTGGAGACACAAACTGCTGGAACTCAGCACATCAGATAGCATTAGTTTAGTTTAGAGATACAGCATGCAAGCAGGCCCTTCAGCCCACTGAGTCCACACCGACCAGCGATCTCTGCACATGCTCGGGACAATTTACAATTTTTACCGAGGCCGATTAACCTACAAACTTGTTCGTCTTTGGAGTGTGGGAGGAGAAAACCCGTGCAGGTCGCGGGGAGAACGTACAAACTCCGTACAGGCAGCACCCATTGTCAGGATCGAACACGGGTCTCTGGCGCGGTAAGGTGGCAATTCTACCATCACACTACCGTTCAGTTCAGTTTATTGTCACGTGTACCGAGGTACAGCAAAACGGTTTTGTTGCGCGCTAACCAGCCAGCGGAAAGAAAGATATGTGATTATTGTCGTGCCACCCCGGAGCATCACCGGAGCCTTTTTTCTTCGCAGGTGCTGCCTGACCCGCTGAGTTACTCCAGCATTTTGTATCTATCTATCGTTGGCATATATTGACATCTGCAATTCCTTCCTACATGTAAACTGTGGAGAGAATAGATTTCGGAAGGTGGGACACGTGGTGGGAACCAGTATGGGTACAGAAACATAGGAAATAGGTGCAGGAGTAGGCCATTCGGCCCTCTGAGCCATTCAATATGATCATGGTTGATCAAATAAAATCAACACCCCGTTCCTGAATTTTCCCATATCCCTTGATTCTATTAGCCCTCAGAGCTGATTGGGCAGAAGGGCCTGTTTCCACCCTGTATCACTCTATGGTTCTATGAAATAGGAGCAGGAATAGATGATTCAACCCTTCGTGTCTACTCTGCCATTCGGTCATGGCTGATCTATTTTTCTTCGCTCAGCCCCAATCTCCTGCCGTCTTCCCATAACATTTGGCTCCCATATTAATCAAGAACCTTTTACTAATCAATCTCCACTTTCAAACTGATCAATGTCTTGGCCTCCACAACCATCTGTGGCAATGAATTCCACAGATTCACCACCCTCTGGCTAAAGAAATCCCCCCTCACATCCAATCTAAGGGTGCGTCCTTTTATTCTGAGACTCTGCCCTGTGGTTCGAGACTCTCCCACTACTGGGAACATCCTTTCCATGTCCACCGAGAAAGAAAATCTTATTCAGAGTGCACCGAGTTTCATTATTCATTTTTCAGAATCAGGGCATCTAGATAGAGGCCTATGACGAGTGGTGTGCTTCAGGGTTCAGTGCTGGTCCCATTGCTGTTAGTCATCTATATCAATTATTTGGATGAGAACGTACAAGGCGTGCTTAGTAAGTTTGCAAACAACACCAAAGTGGGTGGTTTTGCAGATAGCGAAGATGGTCGTCAGATAGTTGGAACGAGCTGCCAGAGGAGGTAGTCGAGGCAGGGACTATCCCAACGTTTAAGACAGTGTTAGTTAGACAGGTACATGGATGGGACAGGTTTGGAGGGATCTGGGCCAAACACCATCAGGTGGGACATGTTGGCCGGTGTTGGGCAAGTTGGGCCAATTTTTCACACTGTGCCACTCTATGACTCTAAAGTGGGGCAGGATCTCGATCGGTTGTAATCGTTTTACTTCCTGCGACACCTTTGCTCAAAAGAATATCATCTTTAGAGTGACGCCAAAAAGAATGCGGAGTGGAAATTCAGACGAAGATTCAGCCCTGGCTTCAGAACGTGGAAGTGTTCAATTAAATTGTGAGCAGATACTGCAATGACATCTTTCAGGCCTCAGTGATGAACTTAATGGGAAGCAGAATGTGTGCATCAATCACCACTGTAATTGATCAATTACATGCATCTTCAAAGGCAACTAAATTCCATGGTAACCAAATGTACCTTCCAATGCCTCAGGTTACATTATTGCACATTAAATGCGTGACTTTGTGAACACTCAATGCCACTTTAATCAAGCGCCGAGCTCTTTCGTTTTTTTTTATCTGCGTTTTCTTGAAAAGTATTTTACACTCATTAATATTATTGTTCATTACAAGCGTCAATAAAAGCGACCACGGATCTTTAAAGGGGTAAAGGTGAAGCGCAAAGTATTTTGGAACAAGGAGCTGATGTACATTACCAGTTACAGGGCCCAGAAAGCTCAACATAACTCTCTCTATCTATCTCTCTCTGAGCGGCATAAACAGAGCAGTGCCTGTTACTAGATTACATCCACTGAGATCCATATTGGTTTTGTGTATATCCTTATGGGTACAAAACAGCAACATGCCACACTAAAATGGAAAAGCCAATCTGTGTGGACGCCCCTGCTGCTGCTACTTTGATGGGGTCCTTTATCTAGGTGAGTGCCCAAAACTGTAAGTGTGAGATCTTACGTCTGTTGAAGGGACTCATCACAGACGTTATGGGTGACTGTTGAGCAAGGATGTGGGTCCGGCGAGCTTTGGACTTTTTCCAGAGGCTCATCATTTCCAGATGTTCATCATTGATGAGTTAGATATAGCTCTTAGGGCTAATGGAATTGAGGGATATGGGGAGAAAGCAGGAACGGGTTACTGATTTTGGATGCTCAGCCATGATCATATTGGATGGCGGAGCTAGCTCAAAAGGCCGAATGGCCTACTCCTGCAGTTATTGGCTATGTTTCTATGTTTTTATTTTATTTCACAAAGCACATGTTGGACAAACAGGAGGGAGATGGAAAGATGAGGGTGTTAAATATGGCATTGGAAGAGCAGCCATTCTCTCCTGCTGGTAGTTGGCTAAAGTCCCTTCATCACCTCACCTGCCTAAAGCGCTGCCCCAGGTGAGACAGGTAGCTTATCGCTCTTGGCCTCCATTGTACGAGTTTACTTTGGAGGCACGAGCAGTAGGTTCTGTAGATGACAACTCATGGTCCTTTATTGTAACACAAGCCGAGGAAACATTACATGCTATCGTCTCCGTCGTCAGCATCAGGTCTGACCGTGAGATGGTGAAGGTAGACAAAAATGCTGGAGAAACTCAGCGGGTGAGGCAGCATCTATGGAGCGAAGGAATAGGCGACGTTTCGGGTCGAGACACTTCTTCAGACTGATGTATGGGTGGGGGGGAGGACGGAAAAAAGAAAAGAAGAGGCGGAGACAGTGGGCTGTGGGAGAACTGGGAAGGGATGGGTAAGGAGGGAGAAAGCAAGGACTACCTAAAATTGGACAAGTGAATGTTCATACCGCTGGGGTGTAAACTACCCAAGCGAAATATGAGGTGCTGCTCCTCCAATTTGCGGTGGGACCTACTCTGGCCATGGAGGAGGCCCAGGACAGAAAGGTCGGATACGGAATGGGAGGGGGAGTTGAAGTGCTGAGCCACCGGGATATCGGGTTGGTTAATGCGAACTGTGCGGAGGTGTTGAGATGGTGAAGTATCGTCATGAATAGTCCGGGGTAGGGATGAAGATCCGGACTAGACTACAGCAAGCATATGTGTGGTGATAGATATAGTATAGGTAGGCTAATATAGTTAGTCTAGAGGTTGCAGCCATCCAGGGGTGTTTGTATATGGGTGGACACTACTCGCCAGTGCAGTATGTGTAGGTTAAACTGTGCACATGTATTGGTGCATGTAACAATGCACAGTGAAATTCTTGTCTTACAGGCAGTCCAGTACAGAATTCCCAAACACAAGCACATCCTCGCCTCGAAGTGTACAGAAATAGTCTACCGAGCAGGCATGCAAGAGGAGACATGTTTGGTGGCCATTTTCAAAGCTCAGTCCAGTCCAGGATGAAAACAAAGGCTCTTTCACTGTATCTCGGTGCATGAGACAATAATAATCCCATACCAGCACAAATAGCAGTGTACTGTCCCTGAAAAACAAAGGACAGAGACCTAAGAGAAATTGGCACAGGAAAAGAAAAATAAATCGCCACAGGAAATGTACGTCACACCCCTGTGATGATAGAAGTGAATCGAGAATCAGCAGGCCTGAACCACCTGTGTTGGTAGTTTGATTCCACCAATGTTAGTGCAATCTCAGTTGACAAGCAGAGCACAATGCACAGTCACGACTGAACATGCAAATGCTTTCAGCGCTATTGCCCGCGGATAATTTAACCTTCACCCTCTCGGAGACCATCGATCTGGATCTGAAAAGCAAGGAAGCTCACCTCCACTTTACAACCCGAAAACGCTGCAGTTCAGGTGAATAATTACGTTCCGGCATGAATCCGCGGAATAAAAATAACAAACGCCTCAAACTGTTTGCGGCTATTGGTATCTGTGGACAAGTTTTTTATACACACAACACAGTATTCCTGGCCCTTGACAAGAGAAAAAAAAAATCATGGTACAATTCATAACATTTCCTGGTACTTGAGTTGTGTTGAAAAAAAAAGTAAGTGTAAACTCCAAGCTGCTAAAGTTTTATATGCAGCCTGTCAAATCTTACTCTGTCTCAGTGGCAGTTGCAGGGGAAGTGAAACTACACCTTGAGTATCTTGATGTAAATAAGAAAAGTCCCAGTGCTGTTCGCTGCGATGAGCTTGCATTCAGAAGCCACATCACTTTTAAGTGTCTGGCCATAAATATCAGAGTTTATTGAAATATTTCACTGTCGCAGCACCACTTTTCCCAGAGTAACGTATGAATGCGCTTGATTTAAATCATCCGTATATGAATGTGAGGACAGACACAAAACGCTGGAGTAACTCAGCGGGACGGGCAGCATCTCTAGAGGAAAAGGAATAGGTTTAATTAACACTGACAGAATTGGTAAAGAGGGTGTCCTTATGAAATTGTTCCATCCTGGTGAAAGCTTTGGCATGTTACTGCAAAATATGTGGTGATAAAAGTGCCTTTCAAGTTTCCTATTTTTGTCAGGTTAGAGAGGAGACCCTATTTTCTAAAGAAGTGTTTAGTTTAGTTGAGTTCAGAGATACAGCACAGAAACAGGCCATTCTGCCCACTGAGTCCGCGCCAACCAGCGATCCCCGCACACTAACACTATCCTACACATACTAGGGACAATTTACAATTTTACCAAAGCCAAAGAAGGCTCATCAGCGTCTCTTCTTCCTGAGGAGATGAAGAACCATCTGTCAGATCCTGGTGAACTTTACCACTGTGTCGGGAGCATCCTTACCAACTGCATCACAGTATGGTATGGCAACTGCTCGGTCTCTGGGAAGGCATTGCAGAGGGTGGTGAAAACCCAACGCATCAGGTCCACGCTCCCCTCCATTGAGGTCCAAAGCAAGCGCTGTGCGGAGGGCGCTCAGCATCGCCAAGGACTGCTCTCCCAACCATGGACAGCCGGGAGGCGCTACAGGTCTCTCCGTTGCCGAACCAGCAGGTCGAGAACAGTTTCTTTCCGGCGGCTGTCACTCTACTCAACAACGTACCTCTGACTGCCAATCACCCCCCCCCCCCGGACACTTATTATTTATTTTTTATTCAAATCGTTTGCTATGTCGCTCTTCAAGGGAGATGCTAAATGCATTTCGTTGTCTCTGTACTGTACACTGACAATGACAATTAAATTGAATCTGAATCTGAATCTGAATCAATTCACCTACAAACCCTGTACGTCTTTGGAGTGTGGGAGAAAACCGGGGAACCCGGGGAAAACGCAAGCAGGTCACGGGGAGAACGTACAAACTCTGTACAGACGGCACCCGCGGTTAGGATAGAACCTGGGTCTCTGGCGCTGTAAGGCAGCAACTCTTCAGCTACTCCACCCTGCCACATCAAAGTGATGAAGTCTTTCTTCTTGAGGAACCATAGGCGGATCAGAGAAAGAGCAACTACGTTTAGTTTAGTTTAGTTTTGTTTATTTTAGTTTACTTTGACCGATTCCTTGGATGGGTGTTTGTTTTCTGAGGAGAAACTAAATACATATTTAAAATCCCCAGAGATTATAAAACTATGAGGTGGTCCCATTCAAATGGAAAATTATCAATGGATCTGGCATTGTAAATAGCGAGCAGATTTTTCCCCTGGCTGAGGAATGTAGAACAAATCTACACAGTTTTATTGTAGGAGGTCAGCTATTTACACTGAGGGCAGTTCATTCAAAGGATTGTAAAGCTCTGGAATTCTCAATCCCAGTGGGTAATCATTGTCTACATTCTAAACTCTGGATTTAAGAAATCAAGGAAGGTAAATCAACAAAGATCTCATTGAACTAGAAAGGAGCCTGCTTCTCATAACTTTTAACATTTATCTACATCTTTTTGAGTTTTTTATCGTCAGACATTTCTAAAACAGGAGTGAAGGAAGACTATTTCACAGGTCTTAATTTCTTTGTTGTATGCCTCCTTGTCACCTTCCCCTCGGCTAACAAAGAACCATTCTGCATTGCCTTATCATCGTCTGCTTTGATTCCACGTTTTCACACCTTACCCCTCCATAATCTCTTGATTCCCTCTGCCGAGTCTTCAGTCTGAAGAAGGGTCTCGACCCAAAATCTCACCCACTCCTTGCATCCGGAGATGTTGCCTGTCCCGCTGAGTTAATCCAGCATTTTTTGTCCATCTTCCAAGAAATGAGGATTCGTCTGAGTTAGGCTGCCAGATACCGAGTGGGCAGTGGATTCTTTCACCCGTGCAGAACGCAAACATCTGAGAAGTACTTGTGGTTTCCTGCCAAACCACAGAGCCATGGACTTGGAGCCGATGATATGAGCGTTCTTGATCTACTCGCACCACCTTCAGATCACTCTTCTGGTTAAACCTCTGGTCAAAGGACAATAATCAAGAGATCAGGTTCCACTTTATAAACAATTGACACCGTTGCAGAGGGGAAGGTGTGTCCAGTCTTCATTGTCGGCGTATGGAAAATACAATGTCGTGGCCCTGCACATTACGTGAAGCTTGCCTCACCCTTCAGCTTTGTCCCAATCTCAGCAGGCACATCAAATGGAGTTAGATACAAAATGTTGGATAAGTGCAGTCACAGTGGCGCAGCAGTAGAGTTGATGTTTTAAGGTACTTACAGCGCTGGAGACCTGGGTTCGTTCCTGTCTCTGGGTGCTGTCTTCATGGAGTTTCTATGTTCTGACCTCGTAGGTTTTCTCCAAAATCTTTGGTTTCCTCCCATACTCCAAAGACGTACAGGTTTGTACATTTATTGGCTTGGTATCAATGCAAATTATCCCAAGTTTGTGTAGGATAGTATTAATGTGCAAGCATCACTGGTCGCTGCGGACATGGTGGGTCGAAGGGGCCATTTCCGCACTGTAACTCCAGACTACACTCAGCGGATCAGGCAACATGTCTGGAGTCCCGTACACATGAGTGGGGTCAGTGGCTTTAGTTAAGAAGCTAGGTATAGTTACATTTTTTAATCTATTCTTTAAATGTTAAATTATACATTTGCAGTTTTTTTTAATTAATTGGCAGTACTTTTACATATTTATTATGAAATATTCTTTAGTAAAGTACAATTTTTTGTTTAAGTGATTTAACTTAATCTTAACAATTTTTAAATGATTATGGAAGACTTTAAAAAATATAGTGAACTTGAGCTATCTGATCCCATGTGTGCAAATCGTAGCCCAATTTGTTATGGGATGGTTGAAAAAAATGTTTTAAAATGTGTTGGGATTTGTGTAGCTTCAAAAGGTTAGTGCAGTGACGTGGTTAGCATGGGGTTGGCTCAAAGCATAATGTAGTCCATTAAATGGTCTCTTATTGAATACCTTACCTCAGCCCACTTAACTAAGGGCACAGATGCAAACCAACATGATGCACCAGCTCACTGAGTCTGTAAAATCCAATGCTGCTAAAAGGTGAAACAAACACCATTTTGCTCCCGATAAAGTACAGGTGTCAGAGGTTACGGGGAGAAGACAGGAGAATGGGGTTAGGAGGGAGAGATGGATCAGCCATGATTGAATGGCGTAGACTTGATAAGCCATATGGCTTAATTTTACTCCTATTCCTTGTATTTTACTCCAGGAATATAATTTTACTCCTTTTCCTAATGACCCACTGAGTTACTCTAGTACGTGGTGTCTTTTTTTTTAGTTCCATGAACGTTTGTAAATCCAAAATGGACAACCCTGCGCAGCAACAGTACGAAAAAATCATTACATGTTGCACACACAAAACAGGCAAAGGACTATGTAATGGCAGCAACTCCTTCATGTACAAGCCAGACGACAACTAATAAACATCCTAGTTTAATAGCATATACTTTACCTGTCATCCAACAGCCCATTAACATGTCTCACCTGAGTACCCGTTCCCACGGGTCACTTTGTTCAAAATGACAAGGATAATGCACATGTCGACAAGCCGACAGACATGACTGTTCTTTGCGGAGGAAAACGAGAGCCAGGCAACTGTTCTTATCGGGGAAACAAGCAGACGTCGCTCATCTAAATGAAGCAGAATGCCATTCCTCAGGAGAGCACTTTCTTCATTTCCTGACTTCAAGAATATCAAACCTGCACCATTTGTCTTCATACCAAGCCACAGATGCTTGAATGCTATTTGAAATGCTGATCAAATCCAAAGGAAGCGCTTCAAACTCACGTAATCACATGCCATCTTGAAGTTCACGCAGTCAGCGCACCGAATATTCTTCATGACAGGTTGTTCACGGTGTCAGAAGGTAGACAACTCCGCGCATCAAAACGTCTCTCTCCCCTTCAGGGATTAGCCATAGAGTTAAACTAGTATAAATCTGCCCACACAACTCTGTTTAACATTTACAAAAGAAACAGCACCCGTATGTGTCCGGAGTGGGCATGTGATCATTTATGGCTTCTCAGTAAAGTCAACTATTTGTGCACTTCATGTACCTGATGTCGAATCTTTCATATGAAGAAAGACTGGATAGACTCGGCTTATACTCGCTAGAATTTAGAAGATTGAGGGGGGATCTTATAGAAACTTACAAAATTCTTAGGGGGTTGGACAGGCTAGATGCAGGAAGATTGTTCCCGATGTTGGGAAAGTCCAGGACAAGGGGTCACAGTTTAAGGATAAAGGGGAAATCCTTTAGTACCGAGATGAGAAAAACATTTTTCACACAGAGAGTGGTGAGTCTCTGGAACTCCCTGCCACAGAAGGTAGTTGAGGCCAGTTCATTGGCTATATTTAAGAGGGAATTAGATGTGGCCCTTGTGGCTAAAGGGATCAGGGGGTATGGAGAGAAGGCAGGTACGGGATACTGAGTTGGATGATCAGCCATGATCATATTGAATGACGGTGCAGGCTCGAAGGGCCGAATGGCCTACTCCTGCACCTATTTTCAATGTTTCTATGTTTCTAATCAATGTATCAGGAGTAGGCCTTTCAAATGTCCACCATCATTCCATGATACATTTTGTCATTTGTATCTGTGGTGAAATGCTCTGTTTAGCAGACAACCCGATAAGATCATACAGCCGACCACAGATGAGAGTGCGGGGAACCATCGAGAGCGAGGGGGGGGGGGGGGGGCGTCGAGAGCGTGGGGGGGGCATCGAGAGCGGGGGGGGGCATCGAGAGCGAGGAGGCACAAACAAGAATGGGTCAAGTGAAGATCATGGATCTACCTCAAGAGCCTTCTATTCACAGCCACCGTCCCTGCAATTAGTCTGCACTTCCTCAATGGAAAATATTTCCACCACATGCAAGGTAACCAACACAATACACAATATCCTATGTGCAGTCTCACCAAGCCATAAATAATAGGTGAGAACTCTTTATTCCTGCATTTCAACTGTATCCTGGAAATGTCAACATCCAGTTAGCTTTTAAAAAAAAAGGACACATATTACTCAGCGAGTCAAGAAGCAACTCTGGACAACATGGACAGGCAACACTTTGAGTCAAGACCATTCTTTAGTCTGATGTTGCCTGACACGCTGAATTATTCCAGCACTTTATGTCTTTTTTTGTAAACCAGCATCTGCAGTTCCTTGTACCTCCATCCAATTTGTCTTCCTAATTGCTTGCCGTCCCTGCAAAATATTACTGGCTATGAACTGCTCCCCAGTGCTGTTGTGGATCCGACTCTAAAATTCCCTCACCGTCTTGTGTTGGTTGGATTTTTTAGTTTAGTTTAGAGATACAGCGCGGAAACAGGCCATTCGGTCCTCGCCGACCAGCGATCCCCATATATTAACACTATCCTACACACACTAGGGACAATCTTACATTTTTATACAAAGTCAATTAACCTACAAACCTGTACGTCTTTGGAGCGTGGGTGGAAACTGAAAATCTTGGAGAAAACCCACGCGGTCAGGGGGAAGAGCGTGCAAACTCCACATAGACAGCACACGTAGTCAGGATCGAACCTGGATCACTGGCGCTGTAAGGCAGCGACTCTACGGTTGCACCACTGTGCCGCCCCAATTTCCCAGGATTTGTTGTAAGGTTTGACAGGTTATGCAGTTATATGAAACAGTGTTATGAGTAGCTATAGTCCAGGAATACACATTATTTCTCTCTTTCTAGCTCAATTTTCTGCCCATATGTTATAGGTAATCCAATAACATGTTTCTTCTGAGAGTTACTAGAACATTTGACTCAAGTGACCATATTTCATGCACAACAGTGAACAGTGGTTTTGGATGGGAAACCAGACAGTTACAGAACTGAAGAATACTCTCTTCACACCCTTGTGAATGGAAATAAATAGACAGCGTTCAGGAGCCAAAACCCTGCACAATGTTACTCTCCACATTCCAGAGACCTCTCAAGCAAACTGTAAGTAGCGGGTAATATCCAGGGAGAGATTCACTCTATCAACAGACGTGTAACATATTCAACAGCGAAGATCTCTATTTCACAGGCAGCGTTTTGGAGAATATTCCCAGTATTACTCTTGACAGGAATTGGTGGGATTTTGCTCTGGTCCATTGCCCGAATGCATCAGACTTCCGTGGCCAGATGAGAATAATCAGTCATGTCAGATCTGCACTCAGTGCCAAACTTTGGTGAGCGTTTTCACACAACAGTCCTCGTTTGAAATTCCCATTACTCTCCGAAGATAAAGTAGCAATCATTTGGGATTTGCAAAGTACTTGATGTCACATATATTTGCAGATTACAGCCTAAAATGACAGCTGAATAAACAGTCTGGTTAACACTAGCCCAAGCCTCCAACTACCCCAAGAAACCAACACAAAATGTGCAACTGATTATTAATTCTAATTATTCATCTTTATTTATGGCGCACAGCTGTTCAGACTCCTTAAGTTACAAAAAAAATGTGCCTTGAAGTACAAAATGTTCCCATCATAAAGACTGCCTCGGTGTCCCCTGTGGTCAATCTGCACAATATATGGCCCTGTTGACAGTCGAAAATTCTGCATTTGACTGCGTTTATGGGCCTTGGAGTCCCTTTACACCTTAAATATGAACAGCACTTCGATAATGGACCATTAAATCTGCATCCCTCAGACGCAGCGGCACAGTCAATTCCTGTGATTGTCAAGTTTAATTTAGAAGTCTTTGTGCAACAGTAAAGCTCCATCCCATTAAATCCCATTGCTAAATGTTGAGAACACACATGGCAGCAGTAAATCTGGGCAATTTATTAAAGGCAAATTAAAAAAAAATTTTGAGGCCGATTTCCAAGCTTTTACCATAATGTATTTTTGTTGGGACACTTTCCTGAGGTAAAGTGGCTGCAATTTGACTTAACCAACTTAATCATCGCTTTCCGTGACAGGCTGGTTCACTTATTCTCAGAACACTAACCGTACCATCTTTCCATTACTGCATCTTAACTTTGCTTGTATAAATCACGTTCCTTCGAGTGGTGCCTGTGGGCTTCTTGGCTGTTTGCTGCAAAGAATTATCCTTCACACGGGACTGTGGCTCACAGAATGTCCTTCATTGAAGGCAGCCATTTTGAACTGGGCCAGCGCTGTTGAATGCAACATTGGCACAAGGTCATCCCAAGTCTTACACCTAGTTTCCAATGATGCCTATACTAAACCTAACCACAAACACTACTGGGCCTACTGTCAGATTGTCCTCATTTTGTGCAAGACAGGACAGGGAGGTAAATCTATTATTTCCAAACATTATGGACCACAGGTTCAACTTCACCTTACCTTGCTCCAAATTCCCCATATCTCATATGTGAGCATTTAAAATATGTATCAATCTCCTTCAACCATTTCACGCGCCTGTAAGCTCCGTAATCCCACCTCTTTGGGAGGGAGAGTGGGAGGGAGAGAGGGAGGGTGGGAGGGAGAGATGGAGGGTAGGTGGGAGGGAGAGAGGGGGGAAGCCTATTGCCACCATCTGCGGCAGCAATTGTCCAGATTCAGGGACAGTTTCTTCCCAGCTGTTATCAGGCAACTGAACCATCCTACCACAACCCGAGAACAGGGCTGAACTACTATCTACCTCACCAAGGACACTGGGACAATCTTTGATCGGACTTTGCCGGCTTTACCTTGCACTAAACGTTATTCCCTTACCATGTATCTGTACACTGCGAATGGCTCGATTGGAATCATGGATTGTCTTTCTGCTGGCTGGTTAGCACGCAACAAAAGCTTTTCACTGTACCTCGGTACACATGACAATAAACTAAACTGGACAGTAGATGGGACTGTTCTGTACTCTTGTTGGCGCCATAACATGGCGACAATCGGTTGAATGCAACACAAAGCATTTCATGTGACAATAAAGTATCATTTATTCGTTGCAAAGTAATGGAAGCAACAGAAAGAAAAGTAGGAGATGGAAGATCACTTGTTTCACAATGACACCCATTAAACCCACACTGCTTCAGTTGAGAACATCAGTAAATTTAATGCAACATGAACAGTGCGAGCAAAATGCTTTCTGCTTTAATTCGTCACTATGTTCACACCACAGAAAGCCTTACACCGGATTATGCTATTTTCCTCTGCGCGTGTTATTTATGTAAAATAAATCACAGGCCTCTTGCAAAATCTACGTGAATCTGCCCGGTGGTGCAGCAGTAGAGTTGCTGCCTCACCACGCCAGAGTCCCTGGTTAGATCCTGGCTGTGGTTGCTCTCTGCATGGAGTTTGCATGTTCTCTCTGTGTCCTGCGTGGGATTTCTCTGGGTGCTTTGGTTTTCTCCCACACTCCAAAAACATACAGGTTTGTAGGTTAATTGTAATGTGGTAAAAGTTGTAAATTGGTGTGTTTAAGACTGTTGGCAGATCAATTTCCCTCCTGGGATAAAGTTTAATTGTATCGTATCGTTCTATTTAAGTGTTGCTCTCCAGTATCTCCACTAAATTCTTCTTCTTCATGGAAGCCTGCTGTCAGGGGGTTAGAAAGTTGTGTGGTGACTTGGGGACATAACAGCTCAGTTTCTTGTCTTTATGCCAGCAATGTCCCTCCTGAAAGTCAATATAAAAAGGATGTCTCTACTATGAGGGAAGATCATTCTTAATTCCGACCTGTCTGGGTTTGAGTCTTTGCTGTATCTAATGCACTCAATTACTTCCTCATTTCACACGGAGAGTCATCAAACTGGCTGGAGTCCGGTTTCTGAGATTAGGAAGTGGTAGAGTTGCTGCCTTACAGAGACCCAGGTTCAATCCTGATGACGTGTGCTGTCTGTACGGAGTTTGTACTTTCTCCCCCATGATCGGGTGGGTTTCCTGCGAGATCTTCGGTTTCCTCCCCCACTCCAAAGACGTACAGGTTTGTAGGTTAATTGGCTTGGTGTAAATGTAAATTGTCCCGAGTGTGTGTAGGGTAGTGCTGGTGTACGGGGATCGCTGGTCAGCACGGTCTTGGTGGGCCGCAGGGCCTGTTACCAACACTATATCTGTAATTGAGGTTCCACCCATGCTGAAAAATAATGCACAATGACAGGCTTGCATGGTCCCCTGCCCCACTCTAGGTTAGATGGTTCAGATCAGCAATGATGGCCTATTCTAGCTTGGCACCTTGACTGAGGGCAGAGAACTGAGGCCTGCAGAAGACTTTGAGTGTTGCAATGAAGTGCCACCCAGTGAGGGAGAGACAGCAGTCCTCTCAATAGACAATAGACAACAGGTGCAGGAGGAGGCCATTTGGCCCTTCAGGCCAGCACCGCCATTCAATGTGATCATGGCTGATCATCCCCAATCAGTACCCCGTTCCTGCCTTCTCCCCATATCCCCCGACTCCGCTATCTTTAAGAGCCCTCTCACCTCTACACTGCTGAACATCAAGATTCAGGTGAGATGAAGTGGTAGTTCTGAATGAGTTTCTGCTGTGATGTTGCTCTGTACCATCTACGCACAAACATCACTCAAAAAATACTGAATGTACTCACTATCTTCCCACTTCACCAACGTGCCAATAATTGTCCAATGACCACCATCCTAGATCCATGACAGGAACTGATAACCACACCACACCTCCATTGCCTTTACAACAGCATTGCTTTTTAGACACATATAAGCTGGAGTGCTGTCTGTACGGAGTTTGTACATTCTCCCCGTGATCTGCATGGGTTTTCTCCGAGATCTTCGGTTTCCTCCCACACTCCAAAGACGTACAGGCTTGTAGGTAAATTGGCTTGGTAAATGTAAAAATTGTCCCTAGTGGGTGTAGGATAGTGTTAATGTGCGGGGATTGGTGGTCGGCGTGGACCAGGTGGGCCGAAGGGCCTGTTTCCACGCTGTATGTCCATGACGTTATTACCCCTTCATTACTGCACATACCTGCTCCATTCCCTATACATCTATACCTTTCCATTACAATACTGCAGCTCCATTATCAGCACCGACCTAACCCTATGGTTCCAGAGTCACCTCCCCACCATCAGCGCTGTATTGTCAACATTACTCAATGGCCTTCATTTTATTGTCTTCTGCTCCCTGCATCCACCTTCTAGGTCAAAAAACGTCACAAATGTGTTTGCAGGAAACAGTCTCTCGTTTAAAGTATTCTTGCTTCTGCCGACTGCATCGCTAATGTTTTCAACGATGATGGTGATGATGATGATGCTTCTGCCCAAATTCATAATTTGGAAGATAGACACAAAACGCTGGAGCAACTCACATTGTCAGGCAACATCTCTGGATATGAGGAATAGGTGGCGTTTTCGGGTCGAGTCCCTTCTTCAGACTGAGAGTCGGGGGGGGGAGAGGGAAACTAGGAGGCATGAAAAGGTTCAGAACAAATCAGAGCCGGCACCGATGACCAAGGAAAGGTGGAGCCCACAATGGTCCATTGTTGGCCGTGGAAGAGGTGATAGCGGAGGGGTGGACGGATGCGAACAGTGTCATTATTTTGCAGCAAAGCTACAGGTGTATGAGAGAGGTAAAAAAACTCTGCAAATTGAAATTGCTGCAGAGGAATTTAGGAGCACAATTCTCCAGGGGATGATGCTTACAATGGAGATTAGTCCCAGATTCCAACAATCTGTGCTCAAGAGTTTTAAATATAGAAGAACATTGGTTCACTATTGCACACTGCCACAAATGCTACAAATGCAACATTTGCATCATTAGCAGCTTACTAAAATGACATGTCTGACTAAGCTTAAGGAGATCATTGCTTAAGGCAGCAGAAACGCACTGATACAGCATTTTTCACAATTTAGTTCATTGTAGAGGGAAATGCAGCAAAATAGATCAATTACACGGTTTCAGTTGCACAATGGACGCAAAGGCCCACATTTCTACCAAGGATTTTGGGTGGCCATAAGAACATAAGACATCGGAGCAAGATTAGGCCATTCAGCCCATCGAGTTTGCTCCCGTCATTCAATCATGGCTGACTTATTTTTCCTTCTCAACCTTTTTACTAAACAAGAACCTTTAGTTTACACAAACCTTATGCCAAGCCAATTTACCTACAAACCTGTACGTCTTTGGAGTGTGGGAGGAAACCGGAGATCTCGGAGAAAACCCACGGGATCATGGGGAGAATGTACAAGCTCCATCGAGACAGCACCAGTGGTCGGGATTGAACCCGGGTCTCCGGTGCTGCAAGGGCTGTAATGCCCCTGTCCCACTCTGGAAACCTGAACGGAAACCTCTGGAGACTTTGTGCCCCACCCAAGGTTTCCGTGCGGTTCCCGGAGGTTTTTGTCAGTCTCCCTACCTGCTTCCACCACTTGCAACCTCCGGCAACCACCTGCAACCTCAGTGATACAGGTGAGGGGGGTTGGACATGCATGGGGGCACTGGGAAGAGTGGAATGGTGAGGGGGGGAGGGAGAGTGAGGGAGGGGGAGGGGGAAGGGGAAGGGAGGGAGAGGAGAGGGGGAGAGCAGACGGGGAGGGGGAGGTTTTAGAGGGAGGGGGAAGGGGAGGGAGAGGGGGGAGGGGGAGAAGGAGAGGGAGAGAGGGAGGGGGGGGGATGGGAGGGGGAGGGAGGGAGGTAGAGGGAGGGGGAGAGGGGAGGGGGGAGGGAGGTGGAAGGGGAGAGGGGGAGGGGGGAGGGATGGGAGAGGGGGAGAGCGGACAGGGAGGGGAAGACAAAGTGGCGGGGGAGGGGGAGAGGGGGGGGGGAAAGGGAGGGGGGGGGGAGGAGGAGGAGGGGTGAGGGAGAGCATAAGGAGAGGGTGAGGGAGACAAAGGGCCCAGCTAGCATAGGGATTAATTAACATGATAGTGTATGTTAAGCGCAGAGCAGACTTGGACTTTTAAGTTGCATTTCAAGACAAGCGTGAACGTTGGACCCTGTGGACCATATACAGCAAGCGTTGACTGGTGCTGACTGACTATCCTTATGAAATATGAATGGTTGGCATGACTCCAGCCATAGTTTGACAGGATTTAGATTTTCATTTATGAAATTATAAAACCAGCTGCCAGCTGATCCTGGTGGAGCGGTTTCATAAATTCACACTGTTGGTGTTGGTGGGCTTTGCACGAATTTCCACCTATTAATATAAAGTTGAAGCAGCCTTGCCAACTCCGACTGGATGAAGGACTGGGCTGAAACCCCGTCTCCTCTTCTCTTCCCTCCTCTCGTCTGTCTCCCTCCCGATAAAGGGCTGCACGGTGGCGCTGCGGTAGACTTGCCGCCTTACAGTGCTTGAAGCGCCAGAGACCTGAGTTCGATCCCGACTACGGGTGCTGTCTGTATGGAGTTTGTACGTTCTCCCGGTGACCTGCGTGGGTTTTCCCCGAGATCTTCGGTTTCCTCCCACGCTCCAAAGATGTACGGGTTTGTAGGTTAATTGGCTTGGTACAAGTGTAAAATTGTCCCTAGCGTGTGTGGGCTAGTGCGTGGGGATCGCTGGTCGGCATGGACCTCGGCGGGCCGAAGGGCCTTATTCCATGCTGTATCTCCAAACAAAACGACACCCCCCCATCTGCGATAGATTTACAAGCCCGGAGATTCCCGGAGAACCCTGTGAAAAAAAAAAAACTCCTGGAGGCAAACCAACCGTCTGCACTGAACTTTCATGACCATGTTTCCCATATGTGCTCTGGTGAATGATGTTTGCTGCCAGAAGCATAGATTCAAACATCCACAGCATTCAATATTATCAACACTTGTGCCTATGAATTTATTAGTGTCTCTGATAATTCCTGGCACATTTTACCGACACTTCCACTCCTGCATCCATTTTCGGCTCGGCCCTTGGTAAGTTTAGCAGATTTCTGGCTGCCTCCTGCATTCCAGGCATTACATTTTCAACCTTGCTGTATTCTATGGCTATTTCATCTGACAGTTTTCTACAGATCATTCTCTTTGCTTGCTGGATTCTGCTACTGATAGCACCAGCTCGTCCTTCAAGAGCAGATTCCTGGCAGTTCCTGCGCATTCCTAACGACTGCACATCGCATCCTGTACATAGCTGGGAGACTATGCTGCATCCGGCAAATTCCTGGATAGTCCATATGATATCCAGTACACTTCTGGCTAGTCTATGCTGAGACACTCATCTCCCTCATCAGCCCTCTCAGTGCACTGCACACTACTGCTACTAGGTAGACTGAGCGATCGTTTCGTTCAACACCTTTGCTCAGTCCGCCTGGGCCCACCTGGTCTTCCTGTTGCAAAACAATTTAATTCCCCTTCCCATTCCTACATTGACCTTTCTGTCCTGGGCCTCCTCTATTCTCAGAGTGAGGTCAAATGTAAATTGGAGGAACAGCATCTCATATTTTGCTTGGGCAGCTTACACCCCAGTGGTACGATAATTGCCTCCCCCTTCTCTCTGTCCCTCCTCCACCCAAGTCGTTGTTCTAGATTTGTTGTTGTCCTGGTGAGTTTCATTGTCTGCAACTCATTTTCACCTAGCACACAGCTAATAATGGCTGCTTCCTTTATCATCATTACTTTTTTTCCATGTCTTTCATTCATTTGTTCTACATTTCACCTGTCTATATCTATCATTTCCCTTTCCCCTGTCTCTCAGTCTGCAGAAGGGTCTCGACCCGGAATGTCACAATAGGGTCATGATGGTCGGTGTGGACAAGATGATGGGCCTGTTTCCATGGCTCGATGACAGTAAGACTCGGGCCAAAATCTCCATTTTCCGGCAGGAATAACCCAGTTGATAATTAGATTTGGGAAACGCAGACTGATTATTCTTTTCTCTCATCTCACGGGGGTTGAGTTTGCCTGCAGCACCTTTACCACCAGGTCCACGAGGAAGAGCTAACTTAGCACGAATCACAAAACCAGCCCGAGAGTTTGCGGTGCATAGAGTCTGGCCTCCCACGGAACAGTACCGACTAATTGAGCCATTGGGAGGGGGGGGGGGGGAGGGGGGAGGGGGCGGGATCAAATATACATTTTTAGTCACCTGTTACCCCGTGACAGTTCTTCGACACAAAATAGCACGATACATAATTTATGCTCTGAAAGGGGGAATGATTCCACAGCAAGGTAAAGCTTAAAATTAATGCTTCAGTGCTACAGGCAATTAGCTTTAGCAGCGAGACCCTGGCCTGGTACTTAAGGGACTCATTAATTCCCAGGTTCCATGAACCTTGGAAACCATCTAATTCATGTTGCTCTGGCGTCTGATGATGTTGTATCACCTCAAAACTGAATTCACAATTTAGGACGCACCTTTATGTTCAGATACTTCTCAGGCACCTCAAACTCAGCTTTGAACTGTCATCCCGCAGACTAATCTGGTTCTTACTCAACATGATTAATTGAAACATTCAGGGGACATCTGTAGGCTCCCTTTGCCGAGGCCTTATTTCAAAGAACGCTTCTTGTAATGAGATGCAAACAAGTCTTCTCGGGCACTAGAGGACTCCAGCTTGTCTCCAAACCGGCCGAACCGGTAGAACTCAGTACAAGTCAGAGACAGTTCTGCAAGTGTAGGCTCATTAGAGTGCCTCATTATTAAAGTAAATACAAACAGACACCGATAATATTGCAATGTGGTCCTATCCAAAATGGAGATGAACTGTATTCAGATCGAGAAAATAGGCTGAGAAAAACCGTGCAAAAAATAAACCCACAGTGTGACAGTAAGCAGAATGAATTCACTTAATTGGATATTCTCATTAAGTAAACTCATGCTGGTCATTGCTGCTTTTCCCCACGGCCACTAATGAAGGAGACAAGGTGGGGGTAATCTCAATGTAACTAGGCCTACAGCCATCCACAACAGAAATGACATCAAATCAGCAGCTCGTCCCCAAACTCATTTAGTGTGCTGTACAAGACGCAATTATCACTCTTAAATGAACAGAATCTTACAATCCCTGAACATTTCCAATTCAAATTGATTGCAAGCAAAGTGATAAGTATAACCAATTTTCAACTTGCTTGGTTTCAAGTATTAATTGTGATTACTTTTTTCAAGAAGCCATCCCAGGCCACAATATCACAACCCATTGATTTATTTATTTTAGAAAACGTGATCTTTCTTTCATTTCTGTGATACTTCGTTCAGACTGGCCCAGGTACGACAAGATGAAGCCGGCAGAACATCATCACAAGCAAATCATGCGTTTTGCAGGATCTGTTTCAGAAGTGTGTCTGCATCCCTGTCAAAGATCAGCAGTCAATGACAACGGCACTTCATTGAACCTGCCAGACACCAAACAATCAATTCTGAAAGTCTCTCTTTCTCTCCCACCGAATTTGTGCAAGAAACCACAATTGTGCAGAGTTGATGAGTGACTGTGCGTTCTTTCAAACAATGATAATTTTCTTCTCAAGACATACAGAAAAAGATTCACAGCTTGTTTCAATACATAACCATGGTCCATATGAATGGACTTCTCAAACTATTAAAACAGCACAGCCAATGCAATCTTACCTTCTCATCCGGATCACTGTCACTGTCACACTGAAACAAGGAAAGAGAAAAAAAAACGTGTTAGGAAAAAACAGGCGGGTGAAATGTTTGATTCTTTTTAAAAGAATGAGTTAATCAGCTTTCTTTCCTCCAGCACTGGAACTTGAAAGAAGCAACAAGCAAAACTCGGGTTAGTTGCAAAGGTACTGGCATTAATGTAAGCTAATCAGAACAGTGATTAAAAATAACTCGCTCCCAAAGTGCCAGTGAAGCGCGTCCTAAAGCTGCCACAAGCTAATGACTTCCAGCAACATTATTGGGCAAGATGGACCAGAACTTCATCAGCCATTTCCCTTGTCCTCAGTTGGGTGATTTTAGGTGTGAAATTGATGAGCACTGAGCATTTTCCTTTCATAAAACACATATTAAACCAGAAGATGTACATTCAAGCACACGTCATATAATTGATAACAGCAAAATAATAAAGAACTCAGCAGAGATATTTCCAGTGCGATCATAAGCCCAGACCAAAAGTAATATGTGCCAGCCATGAGCTGTATATTTTTTTAAATAACCCAAGATTAGATTAACTTGATTTAAAACAAATCAATTGCCGATGCACATTACATATTGGTGAGAATTGCTCGATTTTTTGTGATTAAACTGAGAAACCCCTTTAACATCTGAGTCAGTCAAGCAGGACTCTTATTAATAGTCCAAATGCAATGATTCTGGCCAATATTAAAGAGTCCCACTCCCAAACAGGCTAATGGAGGTAAACACAAAATGCTCGAGTAGCTCATTGGGTCAGGTAGCATCTCTGGAGAAAAGCAATAGGTGGCATTTGGGTCGTGACCCTTCTGCAGACTGAGGGGAAAGGAAATGAGAGACTGATGAAACATTACCTACTCCGTTTCTCCAGAGATGCTTCCTGACCCGCTGAGTTACACCAGTACTTTATGTCTTTTTTGGGGGTAAACCACCATCTGCAGTTCTTTCTTACTCAGACTTGTGGAGAGATGATTAGCACTTTTTATTTTGTTCCCAGAAAATAAAGCAAGATTGATATCCACTGTAAAATAAATCATTAGCGTTTGTTTGCTGAATGGGGTAGAATTTTGACCTACAATTTTCACTACAGAAGAGGACAAACACAATCTTGGCCGTGGGGACCTATATTAACTGATGAAAAACATCAATAATTAGCACCACGCCAAACAACAACATCGCCTACCTTTTCCCTAATGTTTTTCATGCAGCAAAATGTCCCAAGGTATTTCTTAGGAACATTAGGAACCAATGATAAAAATACATCTGTTGATGAACACATCATCAGTGATGTAAACACATTGGGTGTTTCGGGTCTTTCAACATCAGACACCCTCACCCAGGCGACCCAGCCGTGGTTGATCAGACCACAACTTGGCTTCAGGTGGCATTCGCTCCTCCCCATGGACCTCCTCTCCTAATCCAGAGCCATCTCGGGGTTTTCTCCGCTGCCTCTGTGGCTCTTCTCCTCTCCATTCTGTTGATGCCCAGTGCGCTCAAGGCTTTGTAGAGCGATTGCCCTGCAAAACGTCTGCAGCCAACCTCGATGTGCATACACCTTGCCTTCCAGCTCTGCTTGCGGGCAGTCTATGACCAGCTCTTCGTACTTGGTCTTCTTCCTCTCGTGGGCCTCCTCCAGACGGTCCTCCCACGACACTGTCAGTTGAGCCACAATTGGAGACATTGGAGCATTGGCCCAAACTGTAAGACTTTCTGGGGCTTCATAAAAGGAGGAAAGGTTTATGTGAAAATAAATAGGCGGGACGGAACCATCCGTCATCCTGAAAGATGGTTAAAATCTGAAGAAGGGCTCCGACCCGAAACGTCACCAATTCCTTTTCTCCACAGATGCAACCTGAATGACTCCAGCAATTGGTGTCCATCTTCGGTTTAAAGCAGCATCCGCAGTTCCTTCCCACACAAGTCGAGGTTTAGTGCGGCATCCTGATTCATAATTTATAGGTTCACAGATGGAGCACTCAAAGAATTGTTGGCATTGGTCAAAACTTCGATAATGGAATTCTTAATTTACCCGAGAATAATATTGAACATTCTGAAATCAAATGGTGCAAAGTGCAAAAATGAAGGCAGCATATTTTAGCGTAAAGGAAATATCGTAATATCTTTGAAAAATGAGAGGAGACGTCAACCTCAAGACTCTTCCACGGTTGGATGGGAAAGTCATGAATTGTGAAGCCCGATAATTGTGGCCAGTTTACTGCAAATATGATCACTGCTTTGAAAGATTTTCTTGATGCATTTGCTTATTTCTTCTGACAGAAATGTAATAGTTCGTAAAAGTTAGTTGTCCATGCACAGAGAGAATTTAGATCCTGCACCTTGGCTTGCCTTGGAATGACAATCCGTGGCCATAAATTAACATTCCCGAGTAATTATTTGAGATGTAAATCAATGAAGCGGACTGGGAATCCATCCTCAGAAGCCGGAACGTCGGCATTTACGGAAGGACAGTGGCATATTTATGAGGCAAGTCCAATTGACTTTTTAATTAACTTGTTTATCGAGTTAATGGAGATATACACAGCGCAAGATACATTATAGATCATTGCTCATAACACAGGGTGCATATACAAGGAGATGACATGGAAATGTAATCAAGAATCACATTATTCCCGCTGGATTGACACAATATATGATGACATATGATGTTCTAAGTGTGAATCGCCATGAGGTTCACACCATTCATTATCTTCCATCCGCTCAGAAAGAAAATGCAAGGAGTGCTTAATAGACCATACAATGGTCCTCCCCCTGCTCATGAAGAAAATGAAAGAGCAAATCTGATTTTATAGGCAAGTGAACCCATACATCATCACCTGTCCGAACATCCCTTGCATCAGTAAACAATCATTCTGCCACAATGATTTTTTTTTACAGCCAAGTATTTGCAGGATAAAACTGCAGGGACAAATCTTAGAGTCGTACAGCACAGAAACAGGCTCTTCGGCCCAACTTGTCCATGCCGACCAAGATGCTACATCTAAGCTAGTCCCATTTGCTGGCGTTTGGCCCACATCCTGACAAATCTTTTCTATCCATGCTTATGTAATAAGATTTTAGGACTTAAAATGATTATTTTAAAATATTAATTCATTACTTTTTTAGTTTAATTTAGAGATACAGCGCGGTAACAGGCCCTTTGGCCCACTGAGTCCACACAGACCAGCGATACCCGCACACTTACAGTATCCGACACACAAAACTACTTCACTTAAAATCTTATAGCATAAGCGTGGACTGTGTCATTGTTTGATATTTAATAGTCACTAGTATGAAAGCCAAACTGAAAATTGGCAGAAGAACCTGAATTGGTGAGGGAAGGAACTGCAGATGCTGGTTTACACCGACGATAGACACAACAAGCTGGAGTAACTCAGCGGGGCAGGCAGCATCTCTGGAAGAGAAGGAATGGGTGACGTCTTCGACCCAAAACATCACCCATTCCTTCTCTCCAGAGATGCTGCCTGTCCCGCTGAGTTACTCCAGCTTGTTGTGTCCATCTACTGAATTAGTGTGGTGTTGCTAAACCTTTGAAGGTCTTTCATTGATGACTCTGATCTACAAAGGTAATTCTGAAGTGACACAAGGAACTGGTGGCTTGAACAAAACACATAGTGCTGGAGTAACTAAGCAGGTGGGGCAGTGGATGGAATGGATAGGTGGTGTTTCAGGTCGTGACGTTTCTTCGTAGGGGGGGTAGGGGGGGGGGGGGGGGGGGAGAAAGCTGTAGAAGAAAAGTGGGGTGGGACGAATTGATAACTCCAGATAAGTAACAGGGTAAGGGGTAAGGCAGATGGGTAGAGTAAATGAAAAAGGCAGGTGATGAAAAGGAGAAAAGGATATTAGCTAAGGAGAGGAGCTGTCCAAGGTTTTTTAACATGGAGGACAATTGTTTCAACATCTAGCACCGAACACAGCAGAAATATTTTTCTAACTAGCTGGCAAAAATGAGGAACTTGGATGGCCTTTTGCTAATTTTGTGTTTGTTTACGACGTTATCTGTGAGCATTGTGTTCACAGGCCTGTAATGCTGTGTGCAAGCAAAAATTGCATTATTCCATTCTCAATACATATGACAATTAAACACTCTTGAATAAACTACCCGAGTAGCTAGTCTGACTGGAATGTACCGTATATTCACTTAACCCAGACAATGAAGCTAATCAAGGGTTTGTTAAAAGTATAATTCAAACATTTATTCTGATTTTAAAAGCCTAATAAGGTGTCACAACAAATAGTTTTCAATTCTACATTTGAAGGATAATCTTGTACTTTAAACTTCAATGTATGATGTGTGGGTGATGGTTCATTCATACATTATTGAACAAAAATAGATGTAAAGTATAAAACAATTCAACCTTTAATGCTTGCCTTTCATAGTTTTGTTTCTCATAAGCATGTGCAGAGTAAATTTGCAAATTGTTCTTTTGTGTATAGATTTTGATTTTAGTTTTAGAGATCCAGTAGGCAAACAGGCCTTTCAGCCCACCCAGTTCATGCCAACCAGCGATCCCCGTACACTAGCACTGTTCTACACACACTAGGGACAATTTACAATTTTTTTCACCAATGATATCACAAACCTGCACGTCTTTGGAGTGTGGATGGAAACTGGAGCACCCGAAGAAAACACACATGGTCACGGGGCAAAACGTACAAACTCCGTACAGAGAGCACCTGTAGTCAGGATCGGACCCTGACGCTGTAAGGCAGCAACTCTACCGCTGCGCCACTGGAGCTTCAGCCCATCAGGTTATTAGGCTTGAATTAGATTTTTTTTGATTGCTTCAATTCCAGAACAAAGAAACAGCTACATGTCCAGAACAAAGCAACCTGCCCAATAAGGGAGCACCTGTTCCTGGGCCATGGTGTGAGCAAGCTGTAAAGAGCCTGTCCCACCAGCATGCGATAGCATGCGTCTAGCGCGACCAAACGTGGTCGCTTGAGGCGTACGGCCTTGCGGGGCCGGTCCCACTTCGATCGGCGGAGGCGTATGGAGTTGTGCGGGGCTGGTCCCGACATCGCGCGGGGCTCCAAAAATCTTGCACTGTCCGAAAATCCCGCGTGACAACGGCCTGTCGGCCCGCAGCCGCATTGATGCCACCTGTTCCAATGAGTTACTCCAGCATTTAGTGTCTATTGACAAAACCCTCTGCCGCTCTGGAGACTCGGTGGGCTCCAAAGCACCAGCTCAATCTCCGGCATAGGAGCGCTTCACTGACCTGCAGCCAGCTCACCAGGAGCGTGCCATCGAATTTACAATGCCGTCCCCTCATGAGTTCAACGTGCCAGCGCTTCACAGAGATGAATGATCACCAGCAGCTCATACATTATGTAAAGACAATAAAACGAATCGTGCAAAGCGCTTCAAAAGGTTGCCTGTCTGGAGCCTGAGTACATAATTATAGGCAGGAGCAGTACACAAAAACGTAATGTCTTTTTAACTGGTACAGTCTCCATGCATTAGTTTACTTTAGAGTTACAGCCCGAAACAGGCCATTCGGCCCTCCCACCAGCAATTCCCGTGCACTAACACTATCCTACACACAGTGGGGACAATTTACAATTTGAACAAGTCAATTAACCGACAAAACCTGTACATCTTCAGAGTGTGGGAGGAAACCGGAGCTCCTGGAGAAAACCCACGCAGGTCACGGGAGAACGTAGAAACTCCGTACAGACAAGCATCCGTAGTCAGGATCGAACCCGGGTCTCTGGCCCTGTAAGGCAGCAACTCTGCCGCTGTGCCACCGTGCCGTCCACAATTCTTTGTATTCTCCTCCTCTCTCTCCTAATGCTCGTGTTGAGATCAATATGTTCTCTGCGCTTTTTTGTCAGTGGATTGTTTCACATTGGAAATATCAATTGCCCTAATCTATAAAACATATTCATATTCAGAATGGTATTATGACCGAGGCTCGTGGAACAAGTCACCGTTTCAGTATCAGCGTTGACTAATTATTATCCTTGCAATAATCAATAAACATGCACTGTCTGCATGCTGCTCTTCAGTAAGCACAATTAAATGCCCACTAGTTACAAAGTGTAATCACTTTCTCAGGAATCTATGAACATATTCAATGACTGAAATGACTATTGTTGAAGTACGAACAAATGGAAGAGTCAAGCTTGAATCCGGGGTCCTGCAGAAATGTGAGGACTCAGAAATTGGACCACCTCGACTGTTGACTGCGAATTAAAATGGAAAGGAATGAATAAAAATCTGCAAGCACAACTCTCCAAATATCAACAACAAAAGTTCACAAGTTATCGGAGTCGAATTAGGCCATTCGGCCCATCGCGTCTCCTCCGCCATTCAACCATGGCTGATCGCTGCCAACTAATTCCATTTTCCTGCCTTCTCACCATAACCCGTGACACCCATTCAAATCATGAACTTGTCTATCTTAGCCTTAAAAATATTCACTGAGTTCCACAGAGTAACGACCCTCTGACTAAAGAAGTTCCTTCTCACCTCCTTTCTAAAAGAGCGCCCTTTAATTCTGAGGCGGTGACCTCTGGTCCTCGACTTTCCCACCAGTGGAAACATCCTTTCCACATCCACTCTATCTATGCCTTTCATTATTCTGTAAGTTTAATTGGCTTGGTAAATTGTCCCTCGTGTGTGTAGGACAGTGTTAGTTTGTGGGGTCACCAGTCGACGCGGAATTGGTGGGCCGAAGGGCCTGTTTATGTGCCGTATCTCCAAACTAAACTAAACTAAACATAAGTCTCCCTGAGCCTCCCTCCCACCACTGAATAACTCCTTTCCCTCTTGCATCTCCCCTCCCTCCTGCCCCATTACCCTTCTTCCAATCCCCTAGCACGTGGTCCTATGCCTGCAAGGCACAGGGTAGGTTTTGCCCTTTCCCAGGTTCCTCCATGAACGGCTTAACAACAACACACTAATTTTTCAATCACTCCAAGGACTTTGAAGGGAGGTTGGGGAGCAGGAAGTGCAGGGAAATGATATCAGTTCATAAGTGACAGGAGTAGAATTCGGCCATTTGGTCGATCAAGTCTACTCCGCCATTCAATCATGGCTGATCTATCTTTCATTCTCAACCCCCACTGACCCCATGACCCCTGACACCCGCACTAAGTAAGAATCTGTCAATCTCCGTCATAAAAAATAGCCATTGGCTTGGCCTCCACACCTTTCTGTGGCAATGAATTCCACAGATTCACCGCCCTCTGACGAAATAAATTTCCTTTCTAAAAGTACATCCTTTTATTCCAAGGCTACGGCTTCTGGTCCTAGACTCTCCCACTAGTGGAATCCAGGCAGTGGCAGACTGGCTAGGGTGTCAGCTTGCTCGATGGCAAGTGGGCCCTTAATGAAGGGGGCCCCTATATCAAGTGGGCCCCTGATGAAGTGGGCCCCCTTTGTCTCCTGGCAACCAATATTTTTAGACCTAGTCTGCCACTGAATCCAGGCCTTTCGTAGTCTCAAGGTCAGCGTTGTCATTAGGATTTCACTCTAAACGTTTGAATTTGTGGATTTCGCTAATTTTTCCATTTCTCCTCCTGATCCGGCTCCAAATCTCCCCTCCTGTGGATGTCGTTAAGAAGGCAGAGGGATGCAGGGAAGGTGTTCAAGAAGGCATCTTAATCGAGCATGCTTTTCCAATTGCGTTATATGTGACCTGGCTTCCAGGAAGTGCACAAGAAGTCACAAGTTGTGAATTGTAAACAGAGCTGAATTAATTTGTGCTGAATTTCGTCTTGGTGAAAACCTGTGGAACGATAGTTTCTTTGATTCAATTTGCTTTGTCAGTAGTCAACGCATGCATGGCCGCAACAAACTGCAACACATCTCCCCAAATATTGGGTTATTTTCCCCATCGAATGGTGCCAATCGAAGTGTTTTATTCATGCAATTTCATGGAAAATGCATTTTTATTCCACAAAGCAAACTGTATACTTTAGACAGATAAATCTCCTCAATGGCGCTGCGATCCATTAAAAATTGGCTGTTCCCTTCCCTTTGTGCCAAATTGTTTTGATTGCCTCCATGCGAACACACAGAAATGACTTCCCTCTGGCTAGTGAGGCAGATGGGTATGCTAATGGATGCCGGCATACAGCTTGATGCAAAAGTGCCATCCCTCATTACTTCAAGAGAAAAGGTGATCACTGAAGACGGGAAGCAGAATTGACTTTTTGCAGTCTTGACTTGATGATGATTTAATCAACTGCACTCTTTCAGTTCTTGTACACACAGCTGTCATTCCTGAGGTGTCCCTAAATGAGGCGCCGCGCAAAGCGAGGGAAAAGACAGGGATTGCAGTCATGGTTTCACCAACGAGCGGAAGAAAGGAAACCGCATCGAACACACGCCCTGAAGTTTGAAGGATTGCAACTGAAGGCCAGGCCAAGGCACTCTGAATCCATTTCAACTCAGACAATTGGGCTCATTTGGAGAAGGCAAGTTCAATAAAAGCTGCTGCGTCTGATGGCAGGTTTGTTCAGGGAGGGAGGGAGGGGGAAAGAAAAAGATTACACTGCAGTGAAGGAGGGAGAAGGAATTGATTTTTGGACGAAGGCAACAACATTTTTCAAGAGTCTGAGCCTTGTTTCCCCGAGCATGGAAGAACTAGGCACAGCTCGCTGTGAACCGTACACCATGTTCGGATGGCAGGAACGCCATCGACATTCTTAATGACTCACAAATTGTGGTGAGACTTCTGTCAAACACTACATGTGTTTTCAGCAACAGACGAAGAATTCGCATCAATTCTTTTTTTGTTTCCAGAGCGGACTGAACTGTTTGATGTCAACCAACTGAGTATTAGCTAAACAAAGACAAGTTGAGCAGGAATGAAGTGGAATGCCTGCATTTATTTTATATCACTGCAGCTCCGAACAATACCAGTTAACGGGAGAATGCCATTAAAATGAGTTTTTAAATACATTTTGCATTGTAGAAAATTAGCAGAGCCAGTACTTCACAAAGGAGAGATCAGTTTTAACATCGGAATTTCACACAATGCCCTGTGGTTTGCAGTCAGAATTATGGTGAGTCCACCAATGCCCACTGCTATTAAAATTAAATCAACAGCAACAATTAAATATGGAAATGAGAACATTGTTATTCTGAATTGTTATGAAAATTCACTGGAGTTTCACCAACGAACTACATTTCAGACATGTGGCGAGGCTTTATGTTACAGTACTTATGCAAATCTGCCGAATAACTTACTGTACTTAAGTGAACTTGCCAAATTAAGCTAGAGCACTTCGATTCTCACACGCGTTAATTTGTAACGGCAGTATTACTGTATTTCAACAAATCTCATCGCTTGTCCTGAAAATCTGTTGCTACACGCATGAAGCCTCACATATTCAGCGGTCTTTGGAAAACAGAAAAGCAATGGCGGCACGGTGGTGCAGCGTTAGAGCTGCTGCCTTACAGCGCCCAAAAAACGCAGGTTCAATGCTGACTACGGGTGTAGTCTGCACGGAGTTCGTACGTTCTCCCCGTGACCTGCGAGGGTTTTCTCTGGGTGCCCCGGTTTCCTCCCACACTCCAAAGGCCTACAGGTTTGCAGGCTAGTTGGCGTGGTAAAATTATCCCCAGTATGTATCAGACAGTGTTAGAGTGTGGGGGTCAGTAGTCGACGCTGACTCGGTGGGCCGAAAGGCCTGTTTCCATGCTGTGTCTCGAAACTAAACTAAACTGAATTTCCATAAATATTTCCTTGTCTCTTAATCTAACTAAAACTAATCGGCTGAAACTAATTTGGCACCAAATTACATTTCCTTAATTGAAATGTCCAAGTCCAGATTATGTACTGCTCACGCAGGCAGACGTCAGTGTGATGGGTTATGGAAACACCGAAGATGAACACAAAATGCTGGAGAAACTCAGCGAAACAGGCAGGCAGCATCTCTGGAGAGAAGGAATGGGTGACGTTTCGGGTTGAGAAGGATCTCGACCAGAAACGGCACCCATTCCTTCTCTCCAGATATGCTGCCAGTCCCACTGAGTTACTCCAGCATTTAGTGTCCATTGGAACATAGAAACAGAGTATTGCGATTTTGAGCATTAGAATTGGAAGAATAATGACAACATTAGGGGTGGCGGGCTGGTGCAGCAGGTCGACCTGCTGCCAAACTGGGAACAACTGTGATTGGGCAAGTCCACATCTGGCATGCGGGAGTGGTTTAACGTTCAGAATTGGCACGTTCCAGTAAGGAGGGGGGATGAGGATGGCAAAGCAAGGGAAGATGGGATGACCAAAAAGGTCGTCAATTTTGTCAAAAAGTGAAAGGAAGTGCGTGCACAGTTTAAGAGGGTGAACAAGACCTTCCTCGCGGTCACAGGGAGAACGTAAAACTCCGCACAGACAGCATCCTTAGTCAGGATCGAACCCGGGCATCTGGCGCTGTGAGGCAGCGATTCCACTTTTATTCATCTCTACCGCCGGGCCACCCTGCCGCCCTCAAGGTGGATGCCATAATGTAAACACGTTTTTTCCCGGCGATCAGCAAGAAAGTGGTGTGACGTGGTTTTCCACATAAGCTAACCAGGACATGCAAGAAAAACACAGCGTCTAACATTCCAATTTACCGCACCAGACCTTTGAAAAGATAAATGAGGAAGGTGGATCTGATGAGGATCTGAGCAGTTAGTGCTGCAGCTTTCTTGCTTGTGGGTGTGGGGGGAGCATGAGGGATGGCTGCCATTGCCTCAGTCGGTCTGACAGCCCCAGTTTGACGTGTTGCTGTCAAGGGCCTGATAAAAACCCAGCGTCCTGATGGTTTTCTGATGCGAACAGTGGCATTGGCAAAATGGCCTTGGACTCCCACAGCCTGTGCCTCCATCTGCCGCTGAGCCAGAGAGCAGCCGGCAGCCTGTCTGTCACAGCGTGCGTCCAAATTAGCTGGGGAGGAGGCGCTCAGTTGTGCTAATTACGTTTTAATCATTAGAAATGTGTTGGCAAATCAACCCTTGATTGCCATCTCCGAGTCTGCCTTTGCCAGCTGAGAGTGGGGACCAGGCTGCATTAGCCACAGCCTGCTGGGCCTCCCTTTTCCCTGCCGCAGCAAGATGGATGTGGTGATTGCAGCTCCCGACCGGCCCACCACTGAGGCTGCTCCGGCAAGTTATTAAAAAGCCACAAGCCTCTTTTCAAATTGTCACCGCGTGAGCCCAGCTCATTCTCGCGTCTCTATATTTAGAGCACCTCAGCAGTTTAACCCATCTGCGGCTTGTCAAAAACCATTCTGCTAACGTCACGCTGTTCGGGGCAATGGTCGCATTCTGCTGCTGCACCACGCTCACGCACGCGCGCGCGCCTGCCACCTGCGTCGGAATTCATAGCGTCGTTTGCAAAGATAAATGTGTAGTTTGCAAGATATTTACAACACCATTTTGGGCCATTAGCGCCGAGGCCTCTTAGCCTGTTGTTATCTCTTCACTTTATCACGCATAGAGTCACAGAGTCACACCGCGCAGAACCAGGCCCTTCGGCCCAACCTTCCCACATGTCCCAGCTACACTCTTCCCGGGCACTCACGGTGGCGCTGCGGTAGAGTTGCTGCCTTACAGCAAAATGCAGCACCGGAGATCCGGGTTCGATCCCGACTATGGGTGCTGTCTGTACGGAGTTTGTATGTTCTCCCCGTGACCTACATGGGTTTTCATTGAGATCTTCGGTTTCATCCCACATTTCAAAGGCGTACAGATTTGTAGATTAATTAGCTTGAGTAATTGGCTTGATAAATGTAAAAATTGTCCAGTAGAAAATTGTCCAACTTCCGGTATGGTCCCTGGTGGGCTTTTCAGGAGGTACAAGGTAGGAGGTACTAGGTACCTGCCTGCGTTTGGTCCACATACACAGATTTGTTGGTAAATGTAAACATTTTCCCCAGTGTGTGTAGGGTAGTGTTCATATGCGGGAATCGCTAGTCAGCGCGGACCCTGTGGGCCGAAGGGCCTGTTTCCGTACTGTATCTTTAAAATAAACATTTGATCATACTATTGTAATATTTTTTGGACTTGCACAATTCTGCTGTGTTGCACGTCTTTATTGTTGTATTTATCATTACTTTAGACCAGAGATGGTACATGGAAACAGGCTCATTGACCCATCGAGTCCATGCCAACCAGCGATCACCCTGTACACTAGCACAATCCAACACACTGGGACAATTTACAGACGCCAAGCAACGAACACATCTATGTCTTTGGAGTGTGGGAGGAACCCGGAGTACCCAGAGAAAACCCACGCGGTCACGGGAGAACGTACAAACTCCGTACAGACAGCACCCATTGTCAGGATAGAAACTGGGTTTCTGGCGCTGCAAGGCAGCAACTCTACCGCTGCGCAACTGTGTCGCCCATTGCAACGTGTACACTGTTTACTTTGTGAGCTTTACGTCAACAGGAATTTCATCATACCCTGGTTTTTGGACAATAAACAAATCTGAATCTGAATCCAATCAGGCCAACTTGCTTTGCAAAGATAGACACAAAGTGCTGGGGTAACTCAACGGTCAGGCAGCGTCTCTGGAGAAACAGGATCGGTGACGTTTCGAGTCGGGACCCTTCTTCAGACTGGAATGTCACCCATCCTTTTTCTCCAGAGATGCTGCCTGACCCACTGAGTTACTCCAGCACTTTGTGTCTATCTTTGGTATGAACTAGCATCTGCAGTTCTTTGTCTCTATAACTGGCTTTTCAAACCTTTAATCACTATCCAGTGATTCCTGCTGGGCAGTGAATGCATTCAGAGATAATATGGCAGCACAGTAGCAGGACATCCTTCATGTAGTGTTAAGGTCACTGATTACATGAGCATAGATTCAAAGTGCTCTGATCCTATCATTTCCGTTTGCAAATTTAGGAATTTATGCTTTTTAAGGAAATGTGGTCAGATGTAAATGGGAGATGGACACAAAATGCTGGTGGAGTAACTCAGCAGGTCAGGCAACATCCGTGGAGAAAAGGAATATGTGACGTTTCGGGTCGAGACCGTACTTCAGACTGAGAGTCAGGGAGAAGACAGGGAAACGAGAGATATAGAAAGTACATGGAATGAGCTTTGGTGTAAGGAATATTTGCCACAATGGGTGGTAGAGTGGTGCCATCAGTAGAGTTGCTGTCTCACGGCTCCAGAGACTGACCTCGGGTTCGATCCTGACCTAGGGCGCAGTCTGTGTGGAGTTTGCACGTTCTCCCTGTGACCAGGTGGGTTTCCTCCAGGGGCTCTGGCTTCCTCCCACATTCCAAAGACGGGATAATTGGACGATGTAAATCACTCCTAGCTTGTAGGAAGTGATCTAGCTTTAAATTCCACCTAGTTGTTAGGAGGTGGTTGATGTCAACAGTCACTTACAGAAACATTTCTCAACTCCAAATGGATTACCACTGTGCAATATTTCAATAGACTCTGGTGGACGTTACTCGTTGGGAAGACAAACCTTCATAGTGATTTCACTCCTTGGCAGTTCTCTCCACTTAATTATCCTTTCTCATTGGGTGTTATTCCTCTAAACTCAGTAGTCCACATCTACTAAAACCTTTTCACTTCACACAACATATTATTACCCACAAAAGATGACAGGCAAATTGTTGCCATTCCCTGGCAAAGGCATTAATCATCAGTTTGCAACGTGACATTGGGAAGAAATTTGTTTCAGCGACGGGAAACATAACTCAACTGATAGTGAATTTCCATAACTACGGACGAGGTTCGATGTCAGCTGGAGTCATCAAAGTGTCTCAGGCTTCACGCAATACACATCAAATAGACAAAATTGTTTCCCAAATGCCCGCGTTGGGGAACTAATTGACATTACATAATCATTTATGCATTAGGAAGAATGTTATCACTTGCAATAAAGCAGGCTTTCCACTATAAAGGAAATGTCTAACAGAACTGCATGTCGGCCCTGTTTTTGTTCAGGGTTCTCCAATTAATTTCTGCGTTACAATAGTGGTGTATAAAATCATCACAGGAGTAGATGCACAGAGTCTCTTGCCCAGAGTAGAACAGAGGTTTAAGGTGAGGGAAGAAAGATTTAATAAGTATCTGAGGGGTAACTGTTTCACACAATGGTGGTGGGCGTATGGAATGAGCTGCCAGAGGAGTTTGCTGAGGCAGGGACTGTCCCAACTTTTAAGAAACAATTGGACAGGTACATGGATGGGTCAGGTTTGGAGGGATATTGACCAAATGCAGGCATGTGGGACTAGTGTAGATGGGACATGTTGGCCAGTGTGGGCAAGTTGGGCAGAAGGGCCTGTTTCCACACTATCACTCTGAGACTCTAAGGGCGAAATAGCATTCAAAGTAAGCAAAAACGACTCAGGAAATGTTTCTTTAAATTCCACCTCAATAATACTCATATGATGTAAATCACTTTTAAAGTTTTCGATTGTGCTAATTATGTTATAAATACTGTTTATTTTGTTTGCACCTTTAGCAATAAATCTGATTTACACGTCTAGTCAGTGCATTACAGCCCAAAATTATGTTGCATTCTCACCTTATGAAGGAAATACAGAGCTGAAACGGTTTGTTACACACACAAGCAACTAAAATGTTTAAGATATATTGTTGATGAGAGCAATCCAGTCATCGCCGACTTAATAAATTGTACACGGCATTGGGATTTGTTAACAGAAACTGCAGTTCACCTTGAACCAGCACCAGTACACTGAAAGCATTTGAGTAGGAAGGAACGGCAGATGCTGGTTTACACCAAAGACAAACACAAAATGCTGGAGTAACTCAGCGGGTCAGGCAGCATCGCTGGAGAGAAGGAATAGGTGACATTTCGGGTCGAGACCCTTCTTTGGACTGAGGGTCAGGGGAGAGGGAAACTAGAGGTTTGTAAAGGTACAAAGAACAAAGGAATGAAAGATATGAAAAGAACAAAACCAAAGCCAGCCGGATGATTGGGGAAAGGTGGAGCCCACAATGGTCCATTGTTGGCAGCGGAGAAGTTGATACAAACAGCGCAACTGAGAGCATTTGGTGCTTAATCTAATGAGGAGAGCAGTAACACTGCAAAGACTGGCGTGTGTCCCCAAAGGACTTAAGATGCTGGCAGCCCTGCATTCCATTTTGGTGAGAGGAACAAGCTCTGTAGTTATATCATGCTACACTCCTGCTTGAGACTACCCAACTGTGGCACTTTCAAACTACTTAATTTCAATGTGGGCGGCTTGTGTCAGAATTGCAGTGCATATTTTACATCAAAGCAAAGTTAAGACTACTTCACAGTAATGCAATATAAACATCGAGCCGATAGATAAGATTCCATGATATATGGCTGGCCTCTTATTGACGGAGCACACGCATTAATATCTCATTTCCGTAAACTCTGCTCAACTTGTTTTCCATATGATTTACTGCGTTTGCAGGGAATGAGAGAAGCGGCATAATTTAGCCGACTCAGTAACACAACCTGGCTCTTAATTTCAGCTGCATTGCAGAGAGTTTGCGCTTGGTCATTTAGACGGTAAGACAACCCCAATTATTTCAGTTGGTGGCATCTGAAATACAACTGCAGCATTTTGAGTGAAATCATTATACCGTCACCCTGCCGCAGTTTTACGATGGCCGCGGTGGGGAATTGGGAGGCTTCCAGGATGACGTGCTTTCATTTGTACAAGTCTGCTCCTTCCAAAGGCAGGGTCAAGTTGCAAGTAAGGATGGTAAACAGTTGCCAGCGGGGCTCGGCCTGCGAGCTCGCCCGCCCGCCCACCTCTCAAACAGATGGCTGCGGGTTTGAGTGCCTACGCTGCCCCTCTCTCCCAACTGCCCATCAGAGGGACTAAATCTCTTCAGAGTCTGAAGAAGGCTTCTGACCCGAAGCATCGCCTATCGACGCCCTCCAGAGATGCCGCCCGGCCCACCGTGTTACTCCAGCGCCTTATGTTCCGCACAACTCTCTTCGGGCGGCTTGAACGGGCACGGTTATCTGCCGCCAATGTAAGGGTAACTTGACGTCACACAACCTGGACCCCAGTCACATATCTCCAGCGGCTTTGGCACAGCTCCTTGGTCCGCACACGGACACCTCAGGAAGGCACGGAACAGTCGAAACGCGAAACAAAACCCAGGAACGCGGGTGAAATCCATCAAAAATAACTTGTCAGGCAGGTTGCTCCCCGCGACAGATGTGCAAGGCAGAGCTCAGAGTGGAGTCTGGCAGAAGCAGATGGTGCCCGAGGGCAACGTTCAGTTCTGCCACTCTCCTGGGTGTCTCCAGGCAAGGAGGGATGCTCTGGTGTTTGCAGGCAGTGGGTAAAGCCCATTTGTTATGTCAGCCTGAAACAGCAACTGGCATCAAAGTTAATACCTAAAGCCAATGAGGTGTGCTTCCCGGTCACCCGCCTCAAAGACTCAGATGATGGAGACACACAAAAAAAAAGAGGTCTAGGAGAATGTATCCATCTCCAGCTTCAAAGGGGACTGTGTGAAATTCCATTACAAATTCATCACAGCTCTGCCCCCGTTCGAGTACAGTGATATATTATGCTTACAGTACGCAATGTCATTTGCAGCTTTTGAAATACAGATGGCACGATAATTTGCACGCTGTAAAACTGGTATCCTCTCTATATGTCTAATGTCAAACATTATTAAGTAGAATTAGCCAATTCAATGAGAGCGGAGGACATTTCTTTAATTATGTAATTCTCTGATTAACCTTAGCCACAGTAATCGGAATAATTGTCGGCATTATAGCTTTCTGCAATTAGAGCCTTCAAAATGTTATCTCCCTGTGATTTCGGGTCTGTTAATGCATTCACTGAGTGATCAGAGAGGTCAGCAGCAAATGTTGGTACAAGCCGTAACTCCGTGAATTTGTGGTTCATACAACTGATGATAGACTTTTATTTTTTCCTCTCCCGATGTTGCTTGAAGCGGGTTGTTAGTTCTGGGGATTCGTTGTGGGAAGGAACTGCACATGGTGGTTTAAACCGAAGATGGGCCCAAAAGGCTGGAGTAACTCGGCGGGTCGGACAACATCTATGGAGAAAAGGAATAGGTGACGTTTCGGGTCGAGACCCTTCTTCAGTCTGATGAACCGGAAACATCAACTATTCCTTTTTTCCAGAGATGCTGTCTGACCCGTTGACTTATTGCAGCTTTTAGTGTCTAACCTTTTAAGAAGGGACACTGTATAAGAAAGGGACAGAGCAGTCCGTACTTTCTGAAGAGGCCTCACACTTTCGATGTCTGCAGTAAGATGCTGCAGATGTTCTATCAATCAGTGGAGGCCAGTGCCATCTCCTTCGCTGCCGTGTGCTGGGGTAGCAGGGCGCAGGTCGCGGATGGCAACAGAATTAACAAGCCTCATCAGGAAGGCTGGCTCCGTCCTGGAGGTGGAGTTGGATTCACTGGAGGTGCTCTTGGAGGGGAGTTTGAGTCTTTGCTGTATCTAATACATTCAATTACTTCCTCATTTCACATGGAGAGTCATCAAACCGGCCGGAGTCCGGTTTCTGAGATTAGAAAGCGGTAGAGTTGCTGCCTTACAGAGACCCGGGTTCAATCCTGACGACGGATGCCGTCTGTACGGAGTTTGTACGTTCTCCCCGTGACAGAGTGGGTTTTCGCCGAGATCTTCGGCTTCCTCCCACACGCTGAAGATGTTCATGTTTGTAGGTTAATTTGTTTGCTATGAATATAAATTGTCCAAAATATGTCCATCTTCGGTTGAAACCAGCATCTGCCGTTCACTTCCTACACATTCCTTTTGGTTCATAATTGTATATGGGCAGTGACTGGGTGAAGGCACTGTGGGATGAGGACTGAGATGAAGAAAGGCCTTTTAGCCCAGAGGGTTGTGAATCTGTGGAATTCTCTGCCACAGAAGGCAGTAGAGGGCGATTCACTGGATGTTTTCAAGAGAGAGTAAAGGGCCTGTCCCACTGTACGAGGTAATTCAAGAGCTCACCCGAGTTTAAAAAAACCCCAAACTTGTCGTAAGTACGTGGAATGTACGTAGCGGCTACGTCGGAGCTCGTAGATGTCTCGTAGCGTCTCGTAATGCTAACGGCAGGTACTCGGGAAGCACGGTAACTCGTGAGGTTTTTTTCAGCACTGTGAAAAATGTCCACGAGAGCCCAGAGTACCTACGAACAGCTATTACCATAACTCTCCGAGTTCGAATCAGGGGAAACTCGGGAGAACTCTTGAATTACCTCGTGCAGTGGGACAGGCCTTTTAGATTTAGCTCTTAGAGCAAACAGAATCAAGGGATATAGGGAGAAAACAGGAATGGGGTACAGATTATGGATGATCAGCCATGATCCTATTGAATGGCTCGAAGGGCCGAATGGCCTACTCCTGCACCTATTTCCTCTGTTTATATGGGATGCAGTTACGCACTGCTTTGGTATGCAATTGTGCACCTGAAATATATTCCTGATCTCGCTCGGGAGCTCACACAACACTTGCCGTTGGAAAACGCTTCAGTGTTTTACCCGGTGCTGACTGAATACAAAAGCTCATTTCGCTGACAGTTTGACAGAAGAAGCTGTTTTCCTTTCCATTTCACAGACTCCACATACATACACCACACAATGTGTCAGATGCCTCTGCTATCTCTTTGAATGCAGGCTTGGCATTCAGTCCCTGCGGAGAGCACTCATAACCTGCAGTATATTACATCCGACCAACACATCAGGAACAAAACAAAAAAAAAAAAAAAAAAATTGATGGGAGAATCTTGAAATAAAATATCTTCTTTGAAGTGCTCATTGGTTGATCTTGCACACAGCCACAAAAATGTAACGGACAACCAATATTTATTTCTGGTCTCCTGCCACCATGCACATTTCACTTTGCCATTACTCCTGCAGCGAAGTTCACTGGGAGGTGAATAACCAAGACCGAGGACCTGCTGGTGAAACAGAGAAGGCAGCAAACACACACAGTGGGTCAGGCGACATCTGTGGAGGGAGGAATAGAACTGAAGTGGAGATAGAAACACAACATGCTGGAGTAACTCAGCGGGACAGGCACCATCTCTGACGAGAAGGAATAGGTGATGCTTCGGGTCGAGAACTTTCTTTCCAGAGGTCAGGTCAGGCCAGGTCACGTCGGGAGGAGTTCCCCCCCCCCCCACCATGGTCATTTAGTCGGCGACTAAACCGTCTCCCCCACCTGGTTTGCCAGGTGAGGAGGGGGCTATAGACCCCCAGCAGGACCAAAAACAAGACCTGTCTAAGGGCGGATGAGCTTCTAGCGAGCCAACGGCCATCCACACTTCAGTAGCAGTTGCGATCACTGTCCTACACGGCATTGTAAGGCACCGGGCCCGTTGATGTTTGCAACGATGATGATGATGATGATGATGCTGATGATGAGAGGTGCTGTCTGTCCCGCTGGGTTATTCCAGCACTTTGTGTCTTTCTTCGGTTTAAACCAGCATCTGCAGTTCCTTCCTAAACAGAATTAAAGTTTCAGGCCCCTACGCTTCCTGGCATGTCGAGTGGATATGCTAGTATTTACCAGGCAATATCAATGACCTTGTTGATGACGCACGGTGGCGCTGCGGTAGAGTTGCTGCCTTACAGCACTTGCAGCGCCGGAGACCCAGGTTCAATCCTGACTACGGGTGCTGGCTGTACGGAGTTTGTACGTTCTCCCCGTGACCGCGTGGGTTTTCTCTGAGATCTTCGGTTTCCTCCCACACTCCAAAGCCGTACAGGTAGGTGGGTTATTTGGTGTAAGTGTAGAGAAAATTGTCTCTCGTGTGTGTAGGACAGTGTTAATGTGCGGGGATCGTGGTCTCAGTGGGCCTAAAGGCCTGTTTCCGCACTGTATCTCTAAACTAATCTAAAAATAAGGGTTCATTGTGTGTGCAATCGTCTGGTAAAGTATTGGTAAAGTAGGCAGCATAAACCGCCCATTGAATGGAACTATGAGGTTGGACGCATTATCAAATAGGTGTACTGTTGTTGTACGATCTGCTTGATGACTTTTGATGTAAAGATTTGAGATTAGCAGCCAACAGAAGCTTTTCACTGTACCTCGGTGCACGTGACATTAAACTAAACTAGATCCGTCAAGGGACAATAAAAATGACCATTGAAATCTAAAGCCGAGGTCGAAACAATGGCTGGGCGAAAATTGTATTGTTGACAAAGTAGTTCATTCAGGAACACCCTGGGTGGAGTTGTTCTGAATATAGGTATATAAAAAGATGCCATGGCTAACAAGACTCCCACCGACATTCTGATCCTGAAGAAGGGTTTCAACCCAAAATGTCACCCATTCCTTCTCTCCAGTGTCCCGCTGAGTTAATCCAGCTTTTTGTGTCTGCTGATCCTGAGCACTAGCCCTGACCAAGAGATTCTCCAGACATAGTCTCTCCTAAGGTGTCAGCTGCAAGCTTACAACAGTGTCAGAGGTTACGGGGTGGGGGGGAGGAGTCAGGATAATGGGATTAGGAGCGAGAGATAGATCAGTCATGATTGAATGGCGGAGTAGACTTGATGGGCCGAATGGCCTAATTTTTCTATCACTTATTATCGATCTATGATCTTATGGTCAGCTGTGTCTAGGCTTCCAGTTCAAGTCAGGCAGAATTAGCATGGAATTGGAATCGGAATTCAGCTACAATTAGAACAAAGACACTGGTGGCTGCCCATCAAATCTGGTCTGGCCAGCAGATTCCGGCCAGCTTCACAGTTGCGGATGAAAATTTGGTCCAGTTTCTGTGTTTTGTTTTCCCTGGTGCATCATGTAAAACAATAAGGATCTGCACAATGTTGACAAAAAGCTAAATAAAATATAATGCAATTCCAGCAACAAGAATATGAATTCCTAAAGCACCTTAAATGCAGCAAACCAGTTCAATGTTCTTAGATGGACACAAAGTGCTGGAGTAACTCAGCGGCTCATCAAGCATCTCTGGAGAAAAAGGATGGGTGACTTTTCAGGGCGGGACCCTGTCAGCCATCCTTTTTCTCCAGCGATGCTGCCTGACCCGCTGAGTTACTCCAGCATTTTGTTTCTATCTTTGAGTTCAAAACAAAGTGTTTTCGCTCCAGACTCCCCACACGATGCTAACGTTAGCAACTGTAAGAAAAATCCATAAGGTATCAAACACTTGCTGAATCATAGCAACATGCAACAGGAATCAAGCAGCAACTAATCTCCAAGCAACTGATGTGTAGGAAGGAACTGCAAATGCTGTTTACACTGAAGATAGACAGAAAATGCTGGAGTAACTCAGTGAGTCAGGCAGAATCTCTGGAGAAAAGGAATAGGTGACGTTTCGGTCGAGACTAAAGAAGGGTCTCAACCCGAAACGTCACCTATTCCTTTTCTGCAGAGATGCAGCCTGACCCGCTGAGTTACTGCAGCTTTTTGTGTCTATCCAAGCAACTGATGGTCCCTTTAAATACCAGCGATGGGTTGATCTTGCTTCTGTTGAACATGCTGTAGTCATGTAAAGGTCAGTGGGGCTCCTGGCTGGAGCAGCGGTTGTTCTCTTAGCAGCAGTCGCATTGATAGTGTTGCAAGCCAGCTTACAGTGTGTCATTATCACCTCGACATAACTCTGGCAGCTGGTGCTGGAAACACCCATTGTTCTCACTCAACATCAGTTCACAAGTGATGAGGAGCATGGGTGAAGCTCAACAGACTTGGTACTGGAGTTGGGCGTTTCAATGCCAGCGTGTGGAGATGGGGGCTCCCTCCGCCAGAGCCCAGCCTGTGAATGCGGAGCAGAACAACAGACAGCCAACCATGTCATCTCTGGGTGCCCGCTCTACCACCCACCAAATGGAGCTCAGGGCCTGGCAGACATTGACGCAGAGCCAACAACCTGGCTGCTCAACAACCGGCTTGAGGTCTAACTATTCCTTTGGTTTATGTTTCATTTGCAAGAAGAAGTTCATAAGGGATGGGGACAAGTTTTGCCCTTTTCCTTTTCCCCCATGAACGGCTTAACAACAACACTTATTTCTCAGTCCCACCAAGGACTTTGAATGGAGGTTGGGGAGCAGGAAGTGTAGGGAAAGTTATGAGTTCATAAGTATTTGGAGCAGAATTAGGCCACTCATCCCATCACGTCTACTCTGCCATTCAATCATGTCTGATCTATCTATTTTCTATATCGGTGAGACCAAGCGGAGGTTGGGCGATCGTTTCGCCGAACACCTCCGCTCGGTCCGCAATAACCAAGCTGACCTCCCGGTGGCTCAGCACTTCAACTCCCCCTCCCACTCCGTCTCCGAACTCTCTGTCCTGGGTCTCCTCCATGGCCACAGCGAGCAGCACCGGAAATTGGAGGAACAGCACCTCATATTCCGTTTGGGGAGTCTGCATCCTGGGGGCATGAACATCGAATTTTCCCAATTTTGTTAGTCCTTGCTGTCTCCTCCCCTTCCTCAGTCCCCCTGCTGTCTCCTCCCATCCCCCAGCCTTCGGGCCCCTCCTCCTTTTTCCTTTCTTGTCCCCGCCCACCCCCGCCCCCGATCAGTCTGAAGAAGGGTTTCGGCCCGAAACGTTGCCTATTTCCTTCGCTCCATAGATGCTGCTGCACCCGCTGAGTTTCTCCAGCTTTTTTGTGTAACCATGTCTGATCTATCTCTCCCTCCAAACCACATTTTCCTGTCTTCTCCCCATAACCCCTGACACCTGTACTAATCAAGAATCTATCTGTTACTGTCTTAGAAATATCCACTGACTTGGCTCCCACAGCCTTCTATGGAGGAGAATTGCACAGATTCACCACCTTCTGACTAACTAAAGAAATACCTCCTCATCAGGCTATGACCAATGGTCTCTTGAGAGTCAAGAGTCTTGAGAGTCAGCGGGTGCAGAGTCAAGAGAGTTTTACGGGTCATGTGTCCCAGATAGGACAATGACATTCTTGCTTGCTGCAGTACAACAGAATATGTAAACGTAATACCGAACAGGAGATAAAAGTTCAGTGTGTCTATATACCATAGACCATATAGTGTATATATACACAATTCCACTCATGGAAACATCCTCTCCGCATCCAACATATATCCATTTCTGCACATTGGTCGTATTAATGGTGCATTTGTAAAAGCTGCATTTATAACAATATCTTGTAATCCATAACTTGGATAATCAGTCACTCTGAACTGCGGAGCTACATCTGAGTTGAGGTCACTATCGTGATTCAATTGTTGTCAATTTGGCAAGATACTATCTCTGTGAAACCACAGATTCCATATAACATCAGGTTTAGTGATTCTGTCGAGATGGTGAATACTATAATTCCCTCCCTAAATCTCTAGCTCTCTAATTCCATTTCCTCTTTTGCAAAGCTGTTTACAACATCTGTCCAAATCGCTCATCTGGCTTAGTATTTAATTCTGCTGGATTGGATCCCTGTAACAGACAGTGGGGCTTTGTGCTCAGTAAAAGACACTATACACAAACAAGTCTGAAGACTTATCCAACTGGAAGATCTGTTCATTTAACCAAAGGGACAGAAAATTCAGGAGACGTCTACCTTGTTACACTGACATTTTTAATCATACGAGAGGGATCATTTCCCGTGTAACATAGAAACATAGAAATTAGTGCAGGGGGCTTTGCCCTTCGAGCCTGCGCCATTCAAAAGACACTGATACCAACTCAGTAACCTGCCTTCTCTCCATAGTCCCCTAGAAGGGACATTATCCCAACTAGGAAGATCTGGTTCACTACCCTTGTGGCAGAGAAAGAGGCAGAAAAAAGTTCTTCTCATCAGGTTTTAAAGATTTCCCCTTTATCCTTAAGCTGTGACCCCTTGTCCTGGACTTCACTAACATTGGGAACAATCCCCTATCAATCTTCTAAATTCTAGAGAGTATAACCCAAGTCTATCCAGTCTTTCTTCATAAGACAGTCCTGACATCCCAGGAATCAGTCTGGTGAACCTTCTCTGCACTCCCTCTATGGCAATAATGTCCTTCCTCAGAGTTGGAGACCAAAACTGTACGCAATACTCCAGGTGTGGTCTCACCAAGACCCGATACAACTGCAGTAGAACCTCTCTGCTCCTATACTCAAATCCTTTTGCAATGAAAGCTAACATACCATTCGCTTTCTTTACTGCCTGCTGCACCTGCATGCCTACCTTCAATGACTGGTGTACCATGACACCCAGGTCTCGCTGCATCTCCCCCTTTCCCAATCGGCCACCATTTAGATAATAGTCTGCTTTCCTGTTTTTGCCACCAAAATGGATAACCTCACATTTATCCACATTATACTGCATCTGCCAAACAGTTGCCCACTCACCCAGCCTATCCAAGTCACCCTGCAGTCTCCTAGCATCCTCCTCACAGCTAACACTGCCCCCCAGCTTAGTAGCTTGTACAAGGCTTGGATTTCCTAGAAGTGGAAGGCCGGAGGGCCGGGTGAGCAGACGGGCTGCGGGAGGGGATGCACAGCATCGATGGGGGAGTGGGCCGCTGGAGGCCCTGCAGCAGCCTGGGGCTCGGCTGGACCGGACTCCGCTCCAAGAGGCCGAGCACGTGGACCGCACGCAGCCTACAGCGGTGGAGCAGCGGCGGAGGACATCACGGCCAGGCTTGGCCAGGCCTACCCAGCAACGCCACCAGGGCAACAGATCTTCATGGTCTGGTCAAGATCCCTGCACTTACAACTGGGACTTGAAAATGGTGACTCTGTACACTGTCTCAGTGTACTACTGCTGTACACTTGTACTGCTGTACACTTGAGATGCTTATCTAAGACGTATCTAAGTGCTTATGTATAGTGATACTTGCACTGAACCTGGATATGCAGAGGATGTTTCCACTAGTGGGAGAGTCTAGGACTGGAGGTCATACTCTCAGAATTAAAGGACGTTCTTTTAGGAAGGGGATGAGGAGGAATTTATTTATTCAGAGAGTGGTGAATCTGTGGAATTCTTTGTCACAGAAGGTTGTGGAGGCAAAGTTAGTGGATATATTTAAGGCAGCGATAGATAGATTCTTGATTAGTACGGAGGTCAGAGGTTAAAGGGAGAAAGCAGGAGAATGGGGTTGGGAGGGAGAGTTAGATCGGCCATGATTGAATGGCGGAGTAGACTTGATGGGCCGAATGGCCTAATTCTACATCCTATCTTATGATCTTATGGACTGTATACAAAAATAAATTTCACTGCACCTCGATACATGTGACAAATAAAGTGCCATAAAGTAACCATAAAGAAAACATGACTGATACTAGCACCGTGATTCACAAATACTTTGCTCAAATCTCAGAGGCGAAATTAGTATGAAGAGCGCAGCAGAATTATGGTCCAGTCCTGCACTGTAATTCTGCAGCAATCTTCATGATGATGCCATTTTGAAAAGCTTTTAGAGAGCAATCTTCCTGCAGTAAGTCAAACCGTGGAGCCTCCCCTAAACAGCAGAATTAAGAGCCCCCAGGTAGATTTACAGTCCCCGAGCATCTTGCAGAGTGCAGGCTTTATATTTGGTGTATTACAAGTTGATACCACCAGAAAACAATGCCTGTCACCATTTTCACATAAGGATAATTTAAACAAATTCATGCAGCCACCCATAACATTTCCTCCAACTCTGCACTGTCATGCAAGTAGCTTCTTATAAACGGACTTTCAACGTTTCGCTACCTCGTTAAAAATGCGACACGCTATGTACAAATGGGAAATTTTACAGCTGGCAAGGAAGAAGCAGGGATGAGGAGTTAAAATGCAGATAAGCCAAGATCCAATTGGATGATAAGAGCAGATACAAATGAGTAAATGACGTACTTTTGAATCTTTGTAGGTATATGAAAATTATTTCAGAGTACGGGAGGCACGGTGGCGCAGCGGTAGGGTTGCTGCCTTACAGCGCCAGACCCCCGGATATGATCCTGCCCACGGGTGCTTGTATGTACGGAGTTTGTACGTTCTCCCCGCGACCTGCGTGGATTTTCAGCGGGAGCCCCGGTTCCCTCCCACAATCTAAAGACTACAGGTTTGTAGGTTACTTGGCTTGGTAAAATTTGTAAATTGTCCCTCGTGTGCGTGGGATAGTGTGGGGAACGCTGGCCAGCAGAGACTCAGTGGGCCGAAGGGCCTGTTTCCGCGTCGTATCTCGAAACAAAAAAAATCGTCCACCAAGGTTGAAGCGCAAACGCATTTTGCTTTGACTACCATGGTCGCCTTTATTCATGTTTTTGTTACAAATCAATTTCATCAGGAGAATACTCAGCTACAAGTGATTAAACATTATGTTGTCAGTTTCTCCAACCATATTTTACGATGGTAGTGGAAATCTAAAGCTCCAGAGGGAATGTAATACTCAAAGGCTTAACATGTCACCGTGCACACTCAGAACATAGCAGGAATAAGATTGGATTATGTTCAAGGGAAGCTTTGGCAACAGGTCTCTTTGACAGGTTTTTATCAGCTTATATGTGGCACATGGAGAGAAAAAAAAAAGACACCCAAGGCTTTTGGGGGATCTGAGTGCTTTGCAAACTGAGGAAGAATATTGTCAGTGCCATTTAGATTTTGTAAGCCTCTTCAAAAACTGTTCAGCGGCGGCGGCGTCTGTAAACTACCTTCACAACAGGCGGAATCTGCTGCTGCGGAGCAGTGGGCTGTCCTGCCAAAGGGATTCGGAGCGCTCAGCACAGCAGGTGAGGCCTGTACGGCAGGCAGCATTCACTGTTATTTCAAGTCTGACAGGATGCATACATCACACGGAGCCATAAATACTGCCAGGTTTTTGGAAGCAACATGATCAAAGGCTGTCACCAGACAACAAAGTGGGTTATAATACGATGTTTTGGCCATAATTGGAAACTAATTACCACTGACAAAATATTTTACCGTTCCAGAAGATGGACGTGACCTTGATAATTCATGCCTTCCTTTGGCTGTCACTGGTGAAAAGGAGCAGTTCTGATGCTTTATCTGGTGTGTTCTCTTCCCACTGAACATTTTCTTTCAGTATATTCAGGATATTCGTTATTTTTAATCATGTTAGCATCATTAATTTCCTAAGTGACATTTATAACATAGCCTCCAGCTCTTCACCACTCCTCTCTCCTCCCACCCCCCTCTCCCCTCCCTAATCTCTACTTTTAGTCTGCAAAAGGGTCCCGACCCGAAACGTCACCCATCCTTTGTCTCCAGAGAATGGGTGATGTTTCAGGTCGAGACCCATCTTCAGACTGAGAGAGATTGAGATTCTCTCAATCTGAAGAGCCGAAAGGTCACCCATTCCTTCTCTCCAGAGATGCTGCCTGTCCCGCTGAGTTAAGAACCCTGTCCCACTTAGGAAACCTGAACGGAAACCTTTAGAGACTTTGCGCCCCACCCAAGGTTTCCGTGCGGCTCCCGGAGGTTGCAGGTGGTTGCCGGAAGTTGCAGGTAGTCGAAGCAGGTAGGGAGACTGACAAAAACCTCTGGGAACCACACGGAAACTTTGGGTGGGGCGCAAAGTCTCCAGAGGTTTCTGTTCAGGTTTCCTAAGTGGGACAGGGGCATTACTCCAGCGTTTTGTGTCTATCTTCGGTGTGAACCAGCACCTGCAGTTCCTTCCCACACATTGAGTTTACATGGCAGGCTGACTTTCAGTGATCCATTGTCTTTGTGTGAGCTATTCCTTGGACGCTAAGAATTAACGAATAAGCCCTGACTCGTTTATTGAAGATTAGATGGAAATTCAGAGGATGTGCATCAATTTTCCTATTTCCTACCGTCACCTGACTGAAAATATCTCATCATCAATCACCCGAAGCCATTTGAAATATAGCACACACCGAATCTATATCCACGGCATTCCAATCTCATGGAAGAAATGAAAAGAACAAAAGAATTCTCCAGCAGTTTTCCCGTCCAAAAGGCTCGCTAATTGGTGCTGCAAATTATGCACAATTAACAATACAATGGCTGGGATTATTACTCTGAATGTTAACAAGCTAGTGTTTACACATCGCCTGGGCTCCAAGTAGAGTGTACCAATTAATGACTTGACCATATATAATTCAATTATGGACTAAAAAAAGAATCCCTGACTAATTTCCAAATCAATCAATCTGGACTGGTGCCACTGGAACCTGTTTCCCAGGCCTTCTTTTAAAAATGGATAAAGAAAAATAAACATCTTTAACGTTAGTTCCTGAATCATCCCACCACAACCAGAGATCAGTGCTGAACTACTATCCACCTCTTTGGTGACCCCTGGACTATCCTTGATCGGACTTTGCTGGTTCACCTTGCACTGGACGTTATTGCCTTATCCTGTATCTATACACTGTCAATGGATTGAAAGTAATCATGTCTTTCCGTTGCCATAAGCTTTTCTCTGTACCTCGGTACACGTGACAATAAACTAAACTGAACTGAGTTTCTGTTACTCTGATAACACACAAAATAAAACGCAGAAGGTGGACAATATTATCGTGCATGATTCTCGCTTGTATAGAGGAGATCAGTTCAACCTGGCATCATGTCCAGCACAGATATAGAGGGCTGAAGGGCCTGTTACAGTGCTGTAATGTTCTTGTTATTGAGATAGTAGGCTGTACAAAAGCATTGATCTTACTCATTATGATGTTATTAGATTCATTACAAGCTTGATGTGAAGCTGGAATATCGAGTAGAAGCAAGGAACTGCAGATGCTGGTTGACAAAACTAGGCTTAATGTGCTGGAGTAACTCAGTGGATTAGGCAGCATCTCTGGAGAATATGGATAGTTGACGTTTTGGGGTCGGGACGGCTCCATAGCAGAAGCGTCCACGTCGTGGGGCTGGAAACTGGAAGTATGCCGAGCTAAATCTGCCACCACCATCATCTATTGCAACAAGTGATGGCTCCCACTGATTGGCGCCAGAAGCTTGCGTCCTTTTCAGGACGGACGACGACAGCGATGTAAACATATGAAATATGGAAGATGGTCACGAAAGAAGAAGGGGCTGGGACCCTTCTTTAGACTGATTGTAGAGGGGTGTGGATTCCTCACCTAGGTCTTCTCTGTGTCCCACACTTCTGTTATTGCTCTCCCTCTCCCCAGACATAGAGCTCTGCTGCTCCTCACCATTCACCCCACCAGCCTCTGCATCCTTCACCTCGCCGACTTACAAGGGAGCTGATGCAAACTCCACACAGACAGCGGCCCGAGATCAGGCTCAAACCTAGATCTCTGGCTCTACTAGCTGCACCATTGTGTTCCCCTATTATGGTTAGACACCATTCATGTAAATTCACCCCACAATCTTATGATTCGACAGTGCTCTTGCCACATGAAGTAGAAATGAATGCATTGTACACCGTCACAAATGCACTTCACCGTTCAATGCAATGGTCACCTGCTGCATGGGAGGAGCAACGGGTCCTCCCACCCCACACGGTCCACCAAACATCACAGTTACCACTCATTGCTCGGCAAAAAATACTGATTTAAAAAATATATATTTTGTGGTGGACGGTAACTGAAATGAACTGGCGATGTATATCACCAAGTCATTGATACATGAGTTGTATTTCAGAAATGATGTGACCAAGTCCACACCATTGGACCCGTTCTCATGAGTTCCATGTTATCCCACTTTCTCACCCGCTCCCTATACATCAGGGGCTATTTTACAGATGCCGGAGATCGGACCCCAGGTCGAACCTTCCGTGACGTTGGAGCTCCCGACTAGGCCTCTCCCGAGACTGCGAGCTCGCGATGGTAAATTCCGCAGGCCGCGGTTGGAGCGATCCCAGGCCGCAGGCCGCGCCCACGGTGGGGCTCAAGGTCAGTCCGAGGAGGCCTCCACCTCCATCGATGGTAGGCTGCAAAGCGACCGGAGATGCGATCCAGAAAATAATCGCATCTCTGGCAAGGTAAGAAAGTTTAAAAAAAGCTCCCCCTCCCCCCCCCCCCCCCCCCCCCTCCCCCCCCCCCCCCCTCCCCCCTCCCCCCACATAAAACAAAAACCGGAGAACATTTACATACAAACTATTCATTTTAACACACACTAAAAAAATTTTAAAAGGCGAAAAACAGACAGACTGTTGGCGGGGCTGCCAATGGTGCGGCGCCCCTGGTGGTTACCAGATGTACAGGTTTGTGGGTAAAATGGCTTGGTACAATTGTAAATTGTCCCTAGTGTGTGTAGGGTAGTGTGTAAGTGTGCGGGTATTGTAGACTCGGTGGGCCGAAGGGCCTGTTTCAGCGCTATATCTCTAAACTAAACTCAGCATGCTTCGGATGAAGATTGCAGCGATAAACCACAAACAGCCACTTAGATTGTCATAAATCCTTTCCATGCATCCAGTCATTTCCTGTTCATTATTATTATTATTAATCTCATTAAATTCTCCACTGGCTTTGATACCAATGACTTGACTTGGACGTTACAGTGAATTAATTGCCAGTGCAAATCTTTCTTGAAGTTGTTCTTCTCACTTACGACATTGCCTGATCTGTACGCTCCTGAAAATATTGATCTTGTTACTACATTTCTTGGACACTGTTGTGCAGCGTTGCATTGACTTCTCTTCTTTAGGAGCACGGGTATTTGTGGCAGATAAGACTTCGATCTCCTAATTGACATGAGCTGCTCAGTAAGAGAATGCTGGCGCCTTAGAAGAGGTCTATGTTTATTTATTTACAGGTCCCATATGACACCAGCTGATCTGAGAATATACCCGCTATCTGGTCACATCAGTAAACCAAACAAGTACCATCAGTGAAACACCAGGCCTGCCCTGTTCAACATTTCAGCTGTTTCCACTCCGAATTTTAGTTTAGTTTAGAGATGCAGCATGGAAACAGGCCCTTCGGCCCACCGAGTCCGTGCCGCCCAGCGATCCTTGCGCAATAACACTACCCTGTGCCCAGTAGGGACAATTGTTACATTTATACCAAGCCAATTAAATATAAGTTACTCCAGCACTTTGTATCTATCAACAAATCTGAGCTATGGAGCCATATAGCTGGACAGCCTTGAAGCAGACCCTTCATTCCACCATGACAATACTAGCCACTTTGACATACTGGGCTAGTCCCATTTGCCTGCATTTGACCCAAAGCCCTCTAAGCCCTTTCTATCTGTATATCTGTCCAAGTGTCTTTTAAATGTTGTAATTGTATCTGTTTTTATGGCTTCCACTTGCATCTCATTCCAGATACAGATTACCCTAAGAGTGAAATAACTGCACGTGAAGTCACTTTTAAAAATCTCCCCTCTCACGTTAGACACGGCCGTTCTGGTTTTACAATCTTCTGCCCTGGGAAAAAGACAGGGATCTTTCACTTTATCCATACCCCTCAGGATCTTGTACACCTCAATGTCACCATTCAGCGGCAGAGACCCAGATGCGATCCTGACTCCGGTTGCTGTCCGTACGGAGTTTGCATGTTCTCCCCATGACCACCTGGGTGGTGCTCTGATTTCCCCCCACACTCCAAAGGCATGCAGGTTTGTAGATTAATTGGCTTCGGTGAAAATTATAAATTGTGTGTAGGATTGTGTTGGTGTGCGGGGGGTCGCTGGTCGGCGCCGATTCGGTAGACCAAAGGGCCTGATTCTGCGCTGTGTCTCTAAGCTAAACTATTACACTAAACTAAATGGACATCCGAATGAATTGTCAAACAATCCTCACTTACTGCATGTTAAAATGAAAATAATCTTGGAATTTTCATACTAAATAGAACATTCAGTATAAAGTCAGAAGAAGGGTCTCGACCTGACACATCACCCTTTCCTTCGCTCCATAGATGCTGCCTCACCCGCTGAGTTTCTCCAGCATTTTTGTCTACCTTCGATTTTTCCAGCATCTGCAGTTCTTTCTTGAACATTCAGTATAAAGCGATTGCATACGAAAACAGGGCCCTTTGCACAGTTTATCTAAAGTTAAGGATGAAAAATGTCACATTTGGTGCACAAATTATTGAAGTTGTAGAAGTGACGAAAACTGCAAAGACATTTGAAATTTCACCACGGGGATCCATAACACAAATTGACGGCAGAAAGGACGGCAGCATCCTCATCAATTTTGATCTTGGAAGTGTTGGTTTTAATGGCCAGACATGCACACGCTCTCCTGGCTGCAGAAGCATCAATAAACAGATAAACTTCAACATCAGTGAAGCCATATCCATACAGATGTGATGAATGTCTGATCGCCAGTGTTTAGCAGAATCAATCCATTTCTCAGGGGCTGAAGGCCCATCACAATGTTGACTTATTTAACACTAATTGACATTGCTATGGCAACAATGATTGGAGGGGTATAAAATATATCCTATCGGCAGCACACTATTGGAAACAATCATTAGCGTTTGCAAAAAATAGTCAGGCACCTTCATCCACCAGTCTCCGAACTTAATTGCTCATAAGGTCATAAGGAATAGGAGTAAAACTAGGCCATTCAGCCCATCAATTCTATTTTGTCATTCAATCATGGCTGATTTATCTCTCTCTCCTAACCCCATTCTCCTGCCTTCTCCACATAACCCCTGACACACGTACTAATCAAGAATCTATCTATCTCTGCCTTAAAAATATCAACCGACTTGGCCTCCACAGCCTTCTGTGGCAAAGAATTCCACAGATTCACCACCCTCTGACTAAAGAAATTTCTCCTCATCTCCATCCGAAAAGAACGTCCTTTAATTCTGAGGCTATGACCTCTAGTTCTAGACTCTCCCACTAATGGAAAAATCCTCTCCACATCCACTCTATCCAAGCCTTTCACTATTCTGTACGTTTCAATGAGGTCCCCCCTCATTCTTCTAAACTCCAGCGAGTGCAGGCCCAGGCCCCCCCCCCCCCCCCCCCCCCCCCCCCCCCCAGCAGGGCAGCAACTGGAAGAGTTGGGGGATTCCCCAATGTGCTAGAAGATGTGCAATGCATCTGAAGACGGGTGGACCTGGCTGGGTCCATCACAAGCACAGCCCACCTTCGAAAGCATCCACATGCGGCACTGCCTCAAGAAGGCGGATCTATCATCCACGAGGCCCATCATTCTCAATGCTACCACCGGGCAGCAGGTACAGAAGAAGCCTGACGTCCCGGCAAACCACCAGATTCAGGCACAGCTGCACTGCCACAGACAGCAGGTTGTTGAACCACCTGCATGACCCTAAGTGTGTAGGAAGAAACTGCAGATGATGGTTTAAAGATGGTCCGAAGATAGACACAAAATGCTGAAGTCACTCAGCGGGACAGGCAGCATCTGTGGAGAGAAGGAATGGGTGTTGTTTCGGGTCGAGACCCTTCTTCGGGCTGAGAGTCCGGGAAGCGGGAGTTACAGAGATAAGGACGTGTAAGGGATCAACAGAAATGAAGATCAAGGAAAATGTAGAATAGACCTTTGTTAGCTCAGAGAAGGTGACAACAACACAAACAGAGATACAATGTAATCAGTGAGACAGTCAGGTTGGTCAGAGAACTGGGAAGGGGGAGGGATGGAGAGAGAGGGAAAGCAAGGGCCTTCAGTCTGAAGAAGCCTTTTGACACAAAATGTCACCCATTCCTTCTCTCCATAGATGCTGCCTGGTACTCTTGCATTTTGTGCCCATCTGCACGACCCTAATCCTGTCTCAGCAACAGAACACGACTGTCCTCCTCCTGACTTTGCATCTGATTATGTTTTTGACCTCATATCTTGTTTTGCAAAGTCGTTTTTTTTTCCACACTCTCGTATCATTTTTGTATGAACCATGTATAATATTGTGTTTAGTGTGTTTTTTACCTAGCTTACGCACCGATGTTGCTGCTGCAAGCTAGAATTTCATTGTAGCTGGAAAACCGTGCGCATGTGACTATAAACACGACTTGATTTGAAAGAGGGTTAAAACATAGATGAATCTTTCCACTTTCCTATCATTGTCCATTAGGGTCATAGATTCATTCAGCGTGGAAACAAGCCCCTCGGCCCAACTTGCCCACTCCGACCCACATGTCCCATCTACACTAGACCCACCTGCCTGTGTTTGACCCTTTTCCCTCTTAACCTGCAAAAAGTTGTAAACACTGCCCAGTCCATCATCGGTTCTGACCTCCCTACGATCAAGGGGATCTATCGCAGTCGCTGCCTCAAAAAAGGCTGCCAGCATCATCAAGGATCCACACCATCCTGATCACTCACTCATCTCCCCGCTGCCTTCAGGTAGAAGGTACAGGAGCTGGAAATCTGCAACATCCAGGTTCAGGAATAGCTACTTCCCCACAGCCATCAGGCTATTAAACTCAACTCAAACAAAACTCTGAACATTAATAGCCCATTGCACTTTATCTGCTTATTTATGTGTGTATATATATATTCAATGGTATATGGTCAGACTGATCTGTTCTGTATTTAATTATGCCTACTATATTCTGTACCTGTCTAATTGTTTCTTAACAATGCAATATTCCCTGCCTCGCCTACCTCCTACCTCCTCTGGCAGCTCGTTCCATACACCCACCACCATTTGTCTGAAAAAAGTTACCCCTCAGATTTGTATTAAATCTTTTCCTCTTCACCTTAAACCTATGTCCTCCAGTTCTCGATTCCCCTACTCTGGGCAAGAGACTCTGTGCATCCACCCGATCCAATCCTCTCATGATTTTATACGCCTCAATAAGATCACCCCTCATCCTCCTGCGTTCCAAGGAATAGAGTCCCAGCCGACAGCTCAGACCATACACTCACCATCACTTGTATTGATGATCATTAGAAATGGGAGTAAGATTTGAAGACTCAAAATGTACCAAAATTGATCACAGTTTCTAAAACTAACTGTTATGATGAGGATTTAGAAGGCATTACAAGAGAGAAAAATAATAAAACACTTAGCTTGATGAAGCATGGTAAAACATTGCTTCATTTTCGATTAGACTCGGGGTTGGATGTAAACATTCATGTTTTAACTTGTTCATTCTCTTCCCCTCGGTCAGGTCTCTCGTGGCAGCTTTCAAATCTCTTCACTCCCTTTCACTATCTCCAACTATATTTGCAATTCCCCTGGTCGTAAATCACTTTGGGACTGTGCAGATGTGCACAGAGTCACACAAATGCAAGGTCACTGTTTGCAGCTGGGGGATTGCTGAGATTTCAGTTCAGAGATACAGCGCGGAAACGGGTCCGTCTGCCCACCGAGTCCACGACGACCAGCGATCAACCTGTATACTAGCACTGTCCCACACACTGGGGACAAGTTACACAAGCCAATTACCCGACAAACCTGCACGTCTTTGGAATGTGAGGGGAAACCGGAGCACCCAGAGAAAACTCACGAGGTCACAGGGAGAACGTAAAAATCCCGTACTGATAGCATCCGTAGTCGGGATCGAACCCGGGTGTTGTATCACTCAGGCTCCGTAAGGCAGCAACTCTACCGCCACGCCACCGTGCCGCCCCAAAAGATGATGGAGGTAAAATGATATTATATTTAAAAAATGCAGATTAATTGGTGGTGAGTTGGTTATCCCAGAATAGGAAACACACAAACTATAAAAATGGTATTCCATCATTGTTCTGTGTTTAGACACAAAATGCTGGAGTAACTCAGCGGGACAGGCTGCATTTCTGGAGAGAAGGAATGGGTGACGTCTCGGGTCTCGACCTAAAACGTCACACATTCCTTCTCTCCAGAGCTGTCCCGCTGAGTTACTCCCGCATTTTGTGGCTATCTTCAGTGTAAACCGGCATCTGCAGTTCCTTCCTGCACATTGTTCTGTATTTGTATAGTCATTCAATCTTTGTATCAGTGAGTGGTTTTGAAACAAGTTTCGTTATCAAAATCATATTTTCTCCGATCCTGTATAGTTCATCACAATGAAAACAGCTTATGGCTACAGGGTTCAGGATGTGCCTGGGTGCATGTGCGCATATACACATTGTTCCACCAGTAGTAGCTTTACTCAATAACCAAAGATCTGTGCCTCCTTTTGCTCTGGTATTTTATTTAATTCACATGTTTAATTGATAATGTTTTATTATTAATGTTTTATGTGTCATTCCTAACTGCCACTGTATGACATAAAACATTAAACATTAATAATAAAACATGATCGAATAAACATGTGATTTAAATTGCGGGTGGAGCACCAAGGCAAATTCCTTGTATGTGAATACTTGGCCAATAAACATATTCATTCATTCATGCATACACTGGTGCATGCATGCATTCATCCATATCTATATAGGGGTGTGCATGAGTTAAACATATTTTGACTTCTCCTCTTTCAGATTAAGATTGGCCTTCTATTCCTCCATTTCAGTTTTAGTTTTCCGAAAAGAAAGATCTTTTATTTCATATTTTATTCTCTGGCTTTCGACACTGGCTGAGACATTGCTCCTGTTTTTAGTGCTTTTAATGTCTTTTAATTTTTACTTTTATAGTCCTGTGTTTTACGGTTTTTAATGGTTTGTAATAACTTCTTGTCCATGAGTTCTCATGTACAGCACTTTGTAGCAACTGCAGTTGTTTAAAGTGCTTTATAAATAAAGTTATTAATATTATATTATTATTATATATAGAATCTCATTCTAAACCTTCCATTTACTTCAAGGGGGAAGGTTTATTTACACAGAGAGTGGTGGGTCCCTGGAACGGACTGGTGGTGGAGATGGAGGTGGATGCGATAGGGGCATTGAAGAGGCTTTTAGATGGGCACATGCAGGGAGTGGAGGGATATGGATCATGTGCAGGCCGATGGGATTAGTTAATCTTGGCCTCATGTACAGCACAGACATAATGGGCCAAAGGGCCTGTTCCTGTGCTACATTCTTCTATCTTCTATATCAATACCAGCTGAAGAAGGGTCTCGACCCGAAACGTTGCCTATTTCCTTCGCTCCATACTTGCTGCCTTAACCGCTGAGTTTCTCCAGCATTTTTGTCAACCTTCGATTTTCCAGCATCTGCAGTTCCTTCTCAAACAAAGCTATTTGTCCTTTCAGTTTTGGATCCAAGTTCAAACCAAAGTGAGATCGACCAAATGGAAGGCTCCTCTCTCTGAGATTTAATGTACAAAGTCCACTGTGAAGAAACCTTCAGTAAGTCAGTCCACAACCAAAGAGACACGAGGTTGGAATTCTCCCACTATTCTTAAACTGCCAAGAAAAATAACCAGCCATTAAAGGGTCAAATGGAATTTAAGATCATCAGATCATAAGAGATAGGAGCAGAATTACGCCATTTGGCCCATCAAGTCTACTCCACAATTAAATCATGGCTGATCGATCTCTCCCTCCGAACCCCATTTTCCGGCTGTCTCCCCATAGCCTCTGACACTCATACTAATCAAGAATTATGCCTTAAAATATATCCACTGACTTTGCCTCTGCAGCCTTCCGTGGCAAAGAATTCTACAGATTCACCACCCTCTGACTAAAGAAATACCTCCTCATATCCTTCCTAACAGAACGTCCTTTATTTCTGAGGCTACGCCCTCTAGTCCTGAACTCTCCCACTAGAGAGTCGCCCATTAAAGCACCTTTCAAGTTGAATCAATCTTGTCTCCACACACAAATTTTGTCACATTTATTTGAATCGAAATCGACTTGTAAATGCAACTGATCCCCTGGCACCGAGTAATCCACGGGGAATTTGTGTCTGAGGATGAACAAAACGCTTCAGCTTTTCCATCCCAAGGGGGAATCTGTTGGAACTAACTTTATAAAACAATCGCGGGAAAAGAACCCAGTGTAATGAAGTCTCACGGCCCCAACATTTTACCGAAAAAAATCAACTTGCTTTCAAAAGAATTCAGTTTCAAAACGCACCACGCCTTTGAAAGTAGCGGACGCGGCATTCAAAAACGGGACGGCGCTTTCACTCTGCAAACCCGCTCAATAGATGAGCTGCGGTGGAACCGTTTAGCCCCACCTGCAGCAGCTTGCTGTATTCTTCCACTCTGTTCTCAGTGCAAGCATGCAAAACCCTGTCCCAGCCAGCACCATCAATTATTCAGATGCCATTACACAGTGTGTGTCAGCAGTCGCCCAATGTTTTAGAAAACCTAACTAGAAGCCAATTAAAATGCAAACGGAGAAAGATGGATGGAGCAGGGTCAGGGTAGTGTGAACCCTCGCTGCATTATTCCTCATAACAATATATATTACAACATCCAGTCTCTCTAATTTTCTAATTTGACAGCTACTTTCATCAGCGGCGCTTTTCTACATTTGCAACTTCTGTTAGGGCAAGTGGCAGAATTATTCCCCTGGGCCCTGAATTTCTGCGTGCTTGTCACTAGATTACAAAGGAACAGAATCTATTTCTGTTTACTGGCAAGGCAGCAGTTGCTTTTTTCATCCAGTCTCTTGTCAATTCGCAGGGATTACAGGAGATTGGAATATCTGTAGCCGGAGAAGAATTGCAAAGGCATCTCGCAATGATTATGATTAGTGCTAAGTATTGAGGGAATGATAATGAAAATCATGAAACCGGCTGATTGTAAAGACGTCTACTTGATATGAAATTCACATGCTGGTCGAAAAGATGGCATGGAATGAATGGGATTTAAAGACATGGGGGGTGCACAGCGGCGCAGAGGTGGAGGTGCTGCATTACAGCGCCAGGGACCCGAGTTCGATCCTGACGACGGGTGTTGTCTATACGGAGTTTGTACGTTCTCCCCGTGACCCGGTCAATATTTGAATCCACAGCATAATAAAAGGCTATCTATCTATCTATCTATCTATCTATCTATCTATCTATCTATCTATCTATCTATCTAATGTTAAATTGCGCAATGATCAAATCTCATGGACCCGATTAGAACCATGGAACTGTCCCCCACCTTGTTGGAGATATCACCATAAGGAGAGACGAGCTCTCGATGATGACCTCTTCGAGCATCCTCAATATCTTGTACGTTTCAATTATATTTCCTTTCACTCTATTCAACTCCGTGTTCAATTATTCCTAATTAGACGGCTCTCTTCATCCCAGGAATCAACCGCTTGAACCTTCGCTGATCTGCCTCCACTGCATTTATTCTTAAATGAGGAGATCAAAACTATGTGTTGGAAGGAACTGCAGATGCTGGGTTGTACCAAAGATAGGGACAAAATGCTGGAGTACCTCAGCGGGTCTGGCCGCGACTCTGGGAGAAAAGGAATAGGTGACGTTTCAGGTCGGAACCCTTCTTCAGAGTCTCGAGGAGGGTTCCGACCCGAAACGTCACCGGTTCCTTCTCTCCAAAGACGCTGCCTGACCCATTGTGTGTCTATCTTCCATCAAAACCATGCACAGGCGAAGTCTCCCTCGTGCCCTGTACGATGGTTGGAAGCAGGAAGCCACATGATGAATATGCAAGGCCCTACACGTAGATTTAGCAAGCCTATTTGTTGAAGCCTCAATAGACTTAAACGGAACTGAACGGATTCTCAAGGAAATGTAGCAACCCCTATTCATGTTTGTCCCTGACTAACACACATGAAAAACACATGACCAAGGACATGTTAGCGCAGCGTTAAATTATTCTGAGTTCCTGAACGTTGGTGAGGCGGGATTCTAGGATTAGAGAAAAGAATTAGTGAGGGTTACAATATCTCATGTAATGAGTTCCATTTTCAAAATATTGGCAGTCAAAGTATGAGCTTGACTAATTATCTCATTTGTGTATTGTTGATACAAAAAGATCAACGTTAATTGTGTACACCTGTAAGTAATTCGATTTCTCTCATCTTAAGGCAGAAACAAAGGTGGAAATAAGAGAGTAAGTCAGCCAAGCTGGTGGCTTTTTACCTCTTCCTTTCTAAAGTAATTTCTTGAAAATGTGTGTTTAGAATGCAAGCTAAAAGGGAAGAAAACTGGCAAGGGGGTGTGAGGGCGATGGAGAAATACACATTTGGGCCCCATATCTGAGGAATGATTTGCTGGCTTTGGAGAGAGTCCAGAGGAGGTTTATGAGAATGATCCCAGGGATGATCGGGTTAATGTATGAGGAGCGTTTGATGACTCTGGGCCTGTACTCGGTGGAGTTTAGAAGGATGAGGGGGGGGACCTCATTGAAACCCTACTGAATAATGAAAGGCCTAGATAGAGTGGATGTGGAGAGGATGTTTCCAGTAGTGGGAGAGTCTAGGACCAGAGGGCACAGTCTCAGAATAAAGGGGCGTACCTTTAGGATGGAATTGAAGAGGAATTTCTTTAGCCAGGGCATGGTGAATCTGTGGCACACAGACGGCAGTGGAGACCAAGTCAGTGGGTATTTTGAAAGCGGAGTTTGATAGGTTCTTGATTAGCAAGGACATCAAAAGTTATGAGGAGAAGGCAGGAGAATAGGGTTGAGAGGGAAACAATAGATCAACCATGATCAAATGATGGAGCAGACTTGATGGGCTGAATGGCCTAATTCTGCTCCTTTGTCTTATGGTTACACCTTTATGGGAGTGAGTGGGATTTGGGAAGAATTGATGGAGAATCAGGGAGGAGGCGAGTCACTGAGAAGCAATGGATAAGGGTTAGTAAAGACTGAATGGG